>NC_090441.1:191149670-192399670 GCF_031143425.1 Pleurodeles waltl | reverse complement strand
GTACATCTGTAGAGAAAGATTCATGTGAATTCGGTTGGGAAGAAATTGATGGAGTGCTAAAACCTATGAAATTTCTGAAGCCTCTTACCATAGAACTTACATGTACATGTACTTGCAAAACCTGTGCTACAAAAAGATGTCCTTGTTGATATGCTCTTCTCAAATGTTCAACATTCTGCAAATGTACCACAAGCGATTGCTGAAACAAATAAAGTAAACAATGAAAATGTGCCTATAACACAAGTGATAAACATTATTTGTTTCATATTCAGATCATAAACATTGTTTGCTGACTACATAAAAGGATTAAAAACTATTATTATTTGTTTCATTTTTATATCTGTCTCTCCTTCCTCTATTATAGCTGCAATTTTGGAAAATGGCAGAAGGGTTGTTCTGGGGAGTTATTTTCTGTCTCTATAAGACTACCTGACCCCCAAAACCTATGTTTGTACACCAAAATGAAGTATAAAGGTCTCAAGGTTCCTGAAATATTACATCATCACTGCAACACATCCGCCATTTTAAAAAATGTTGTCTAGATAAAATTGGCCCGGATCAGCAATGCTTACCCCAGCTAAATTACTTCTCTAATGATCCAAAGCCACAAATCAAAAATGAAAATCTCTGGACAATTTTGTTTTATGGAGGTGTATCAGAGGGCCGGGATTACAGCAAGGGACCATCTCTTGGTTTCAGATATTGCATTATAGGTCAGCCATACTGTAGTAAGTACTCAGATAAGAGGATGGAGAGAGAACAAGTTTATTTCTTGAAGCTACATGGTTGTGGAGCAGCACAGCCAATGACCATTCAGAGCATCCTCAGTCCACTCAATAACTGTCAAATCATTTCTAACATCAACATTCTGAGGATGCTCTTACTCAACGTATTACATCACAGTACCGCTATCATCAGAGTACCACACATACTCTACTCTACAGCAGGGCTTTCCCCCAGTTTTTGAATTTGTAAATATGCAGGCAGAGCTTCTGAAAATGCTTCCGCCCGCCTGTGGCGTGGGAGATTACATTAGACATTCTGTCAAAAATGGGTGAATAGCGATAAAATGAATGTTTTGCATGTTTAAATTCAGCTTCGGCTGTTGAGTTATTCAGCGATGAGAAAAACTATATATAGAATTCTGCCGAGCAGACTGGGAAGCATTTATGACCTTCAAACGACTTATCTAATCATATTGCGATAACTTTTAGGTCTGCCATAAAGAGAGATTCCGATGCCTGTCCGGGGCCATGTAATGGAGAACAACAAATCCATATGAAGGGTTTGTGTCAGGCTGCTTCACCCATTGGTTATTGGAAGTGTCGGTCATATTTCGGATCAGCCCATAGGATAACATTGATAAAGTCTGGCAAAGGATAGGCTCCCCTTAGCTATTGTTTTTCAGATGTAAAACTTCCTTCAAAGGTTGATGGTTTTTGGAACGAAAGAAAGAAGGGTTGCTCGTGATGTTCAAACTGAAGAAATCTTCCAAATGGATTCAGTTTGCTTGAACAAATCGGAGACCCCCTTCATTAATTTCCCAGGGAGGAACCCCAGGGAATAAATGTCAGCTGTTCTTGAAGTTTCATTACATTGAATAAAAGCACACAGTAACATAGTTTCGTTCTTTGTTTACATTCTAAAGTACTACAGAAATGTGTTTTTGAAGACATGCCTTCCTCCTGGCAGGCATCCTCACTTATCCTGGTAATTGTGTTCTGCTTCCCAACCTTGAATTATTATTTATTTTTATGCATCACCCCTCGACTCTGGGTTCTAGTTCGTAGAATCTTATTTAAGAGAAGGGAGCACAGCATTCAACAATACTTTTAAGACTTATACAGAATAGAAGCAAACATTACATTTAAATACGTTTTGATATTTTATGTCACATTTCAGAGCAATACAAGTTTTTAGTCATTTCAGAACTCTGTGCAATATTCATGACTTCATGGTGAATTAAACCTTAACACTTCTGGAAGATTGTTCAGATCCAATCCCCAGGACCTCTTGCAAGAAGTCCCAGGAGTGGACACTGACAGACCCATGTATCCTGTGCAGCGTAATTTGATTTTGTGTAATTATATGTAATTCAGCAAAATGTGAGCCTGGCATTTAGCGGTATATTTTGGCACAAAAAACATCTTCATGTCCATTGTGGATGCCAGGAGGCTTTGTGTGCTAAGCAAAATAGCACCAAAACATAAATGCTAGAAACAGCCGCTTGCATTCTGGTCACTTTGCGTGGCATAATTATGCCACGTGGCTTAATTTCAGGAGTTTCACCATCAAACGTTAAAGTACTGAAATTACAAGAGATTATGAAAGGGTAACAACAATGTAGTCAGGGTTTAAATCTTTTGAATAGTGAAAGAAACCTGGGGCCTCATTTATAAAGATTTGGCGTGGGGCAGCTCCGCAAGTCTATATGCTGCACTGCCCTACATCAAATCAAAAGGGCAGGAATGCACTGTATCTATGAGATTCGGTGCATTCCTGTCCTTTCAGCCAGTGCCGGTCAGAAAATGCTGCCACGTGGCACTGTTTTTGTTCAGGAACGTACACCTCTCTGCACAAATTCAATCCATGGAGGCGTTTTACTTGTTCTATGCGTGCTGCAGATGCGTTTCTCCTCATTACGCCTGCTCTGGGGAGGCGTAGGTTTTTGGCACAGGCCCAGGTTTATGTGTTTACATGTTTTTATAAATCTGAGGCAGCGTTAAAATCCATGGGAATACCCACCGCAACGCCCATTGAATCCCTTCTTGATGCAGAATAAGGCAACACAGCGCTTTGCATGGGTGTCCACGGGTGTGATGTTTCAAGGGGGGGCACGTGCCTCTCCCCATTTCTCCACTCCCCCCCCCAGATTTAGGTACAGCCTGGAGTGCAGGCTCACAGTGCAGTGTAACACTACGGCTACTGTGGTGTTACGCTTCCTGCACTAGTACGGCCATGGCCCCGATTAAAATTATACTCCCCCGGAAAATATTTCTGCGGATGGCCATGGCACTTTGCGCTGCCTTGCCTGACTGCATATCTGTGACCCCATGCAAAGCCATCTAATGTGGCTCTGCGTTGCCTCATAGATGTGACTGAGGGGCAAGCCCAGCCTGGCACTCTGGCATTACAGGACTCTTATAAATGAGGCCCCTGGAGTAAAAGCATATCTGCCCAATGCATTGTTCACTTCATAAAGCTCATGGGGCATGTGGACCTCAAGAAGCATCTGGCGCCTGTGTTTACTCCGCGAGAGCTGCTGGTTTCCACTACTTGAAGCTGTGCCTGTCTGCAAGGCATGGCAATGGTACTAAGGTACAGTGTGGGCAGTGCTTAACTTGAGCTGGTTGTTTCTAGTGCCCGGCACTTAGTTTGTCAACACTGGCACTTTAGAGGTGAGCAGAACCACAGTTTCTTAAATAAACAATAAAAACAACTGATACCTGCCACCCAAGCCACTCTCATAGCGTTGGGGGCATGAAACAGTCTGAGTTGTCGCACTTGTAGGAGTGGTTGGTTCTGTCAGTGCCAGCAGGGGCAATGGTTGGTGCAAGCTGCCCAGGCCTCCTGACAAAGGCCCTGGCACTTCTTTCTTTACAAACTAAGCAGTGAGTGTGGGTTGATGTCATGTGGGGAATGTTAGGCTGCTCCAGTGGAGCTGAGAGCGTCAGCGCCTCTATCTTCCCAGTAATTTGGCAGTCACCCGTGGATTGCTGTACGTTTGTTACGCACAAGCCTGGAACACTGCAGGCAAAGGAAGCGACTCTTTGCTTCCGACTCATATCTGTAAAGAAGATGCCGCAGCCCGGCTGGAATAACATCTGCAGCGCCAAGAAACCCTGCGCCTCTACAGATCTTTGAATCAATCAATGATTTCTCCTGTTGTATGTGAGCACTGCCTCCAGGGGGCTCTAAAATGGCACCTCATCGTGTGCTACTGTGTCTTCAAGGAAAACAAGAAGGTGATGGGTCTAAAGCTTTCTTAAAATCCTCAACAAGACTTGAGGAACTTTCCCCCACAGTTGGAAGCACAGGTTAGCTCGAGTTCTGCATCTCAAGTTATGATTCATACAGTGGCGGAACGAAACTTGAGGGGGCCTCCCTGCAAAGTACCTGGAGGGGGCCTCTTTCCCCTGGACTCAGTCAGGGGTCTGCCGACCTTGCACAGTGTTATATGCTGAGGGGCCCCCCTGCACTGAGGGGGCTGCAGGGGCCTTTGTTATGCCACCGGTTTTATACACCTCAGACCCCACTTGGGGAAAACTAAAGCGCCTCACTGGGCACTCACATTACGCTGACTTGTGAAGATGTCGCCTTCACAAGAGTCTCGGTCACCAATAAATCACTTGCTCGCTTTCATCATGCATATTTATCCAATTGTTTTTAATGTATTGATTTTAAAAACAAAATAACATTGCAATTCATGAACCTATCCCATCGCCCCTCCGCCACCTACTAAACAAGGAGCCCGATGTGAGTCACACAGTGTGCACACAAATTGAAAAATTACAATCCATACATAACATTGGATTACTCAAACAGCATAATTGGTGCTATTGCATCAAATCACAGCAGATCAGCATCACAGACATATCCAAAGGGTATCAATCAACTGTTCCCGCCACATCTTGTCCCAGCACAGGATCTCCCATTTCCTGTTGTATCCGGAATTCTACTAAGCCCCGTTCCCGTCCGCTGTATACCACCCTGTAGCGTACCCCACTTTCAGCTCGTACACACCTCGCAAACTCACATCACCATTGCTTTCATGTGGGGAGTCGTTTGGGTAACAATCAAATTGCTGTACACTTCAGATTTAATGTTAGTTCTGTCCTACCCCCTTTTTTTTATCTCCCTTCATTCAGAGTGCAAAGCTAAGTGCAAAATCGATTTCCAATGTCTGATCATTTCCAGTTTCAGCCCTGTGGTCACAATCATTAATGCCATTAGAGTCAGTGGTGAGAGATCTTTCATAAATTAATTTATTCCGAATAAGTATTCCATGTCCTCGACCTCTAAATTTGGACCGGCCTTTGTTTTTACTAAGTGCTTAACTGCATGCCAAACTTTATTTAGTTTTGGACTCAATCTGACCCCCATGGACTAACACTGACCAGCACGGAGTACACTGATTGTCATTCTTGACTATCTCACTTATTTAGGAAGGAGTGATATATGAGTGATGGAGCAGCAGTAAAAAAGCAACATTCTTTATTTAACAGTTAAAACGTGTTATGGTTTAATAGTATAAGTTAGCCTGGTAGGCTCTTGTACAGTCCAGGATCCTTCTCATTAAGAGTAAGAGTGAGACCTAACTAACAGAATAATTCAACACGTACATGGAAGAAACAAGCCGGGTTCATTCCCTTCGTGGCTGTAGTTGCTTTAATCCGTCCACACAACAGAAACCCATGAGGACTACTTGTCCCACTTCTTATCTTTCGGGAAAGCGTACCACTGATTCAGAGTTTGGCGGACGGGTTACTCCATCACAATCATGACGGATATCCCGCCCTCATTATTACGATGTTCATAGGATATAATGGAAGTGTAATATAGCGGACGGGATATCTATCACGTTTGTGACGGGGTTAGTAACCCCATCTGCCAAACTAACTCAGGCCCTTAGTCTTACCCAGTGAATTCAAAGATCTCCTTTAACCTTATCCTTTCCTTATGCAGACAAAACTCCGGGGGAAGTGTCACTGAAGGTTAGAACAGACCGGAGCAGCTGTATGAACTGCAGAAATACTTCTAAACATCACACTAGACATCAGCAATGTAGCAAGTTGTTTCCCACTTGATTTTATTGAAACACTTTGTGTTATTGTATTTTGAAAGAAGGCCCATCGGAGGGCTTAGCTAGAGTAGAGCCACACGGAATCTATCTGTGAAGTTCGGGCATCTCCCGGGAAGTACCAGGAATTGGATAAGGTGCAACCTGGCTGCTCAGTAGTAATACTGAATATCTGCTCTAGCCAGGCGTCCTTGAAAAAAACCTTTGTGTAATGTTTCCCGCGTTGACGTGGATTCTTATTAGTACAAATGAAAGAGTCTGTTTTTGCTCCTAGTTTCTGAAAGAATGGGATGGGACTTACGCAAAAATTTAAGAAGGGCCTTGTGCCAACTATCACCACATTAGTGTCATTTGTTTACACTAATGTGTAAATAGTGTGGCATTGTGCCACTTTGTAAACCCTTGCGCCACATTATGCCTGCACCAGGCATAATGTATGCAAGGGGACATACCCCCAGCAGGGGGCCCGCAAAAATGGCGCAGTGGAATCTCTGAGATTCCATGCACCATTTTTAGCGGCATTTTTAATGCCTGCACAGAGTAGGCATTAAAAAGAGGCACTCCATTAGTTTTAATGGGCCTCTATATACTTTGCAGGATTAGCCCCAAATGTTTGTTGTTAAATCTGCAAAGTACAACAATAGCATCAAAAATGATGACGCTATTGTCCCTAACCTGCGCCATGGTGCACAATATGTTAAATAC
This sequence comes from Pleurodeles waltl, assembly GCF_031143425.1. NCBI lineage: Eukaryota > Metazoa > Chordata > Amphibia > Caudata > Salamandridae > Pleurodeles > Pleurodeles waltl. Next base: position 192,393,165 of record NC_090441.1, on the reverse strand, counting down.
GGCACACACATGGTGGCGTTAGGGGGGACACAATGGGCCATAAGAAAAGTGGTGCTTCATGACCTTAAACTCTACTTTTCTTAAACTGGGACTTAGGGGGTCATAGCAACCCTGGCGTTCGTACCGCCAACAGGCTGGGGGTACGAAAACCCATATTTCGACTGCGGCGGTACCGCCGCGGTCGCACCGCCGGGGCCGGCGGTATTCCGCAATTTTAGCCCCGGCGGTGATCATCCACCAGGGCAGCGCTGCCCTGGGGATTATGACTCCCCTACCGCCAGCCTGTTTCTGGCGGTTTGCACCGCCAGGAAGAGGCTGGCGGTAAGGGGACTCAGGGGGCCCCTGGGGGCCCCTGCACTGTCCATGCACTTGGCATGGGCAGTGCAGGGGCCCCCAGGCAGAGCCCCGTCGCGCATTTCACTGCCCGAATTTCGGGCAGTGAAATGCGCGACGGGTGCTACTGCACCCGCTGCACATCAGCATTGCCGCCGGCTCAACTACGAGCCGGCGGCAATGTTGATGTGCCTTTTCCGCTGGGCCAGCGGACGGTAACTCTGTTACCGTCCGCTGGCCCAGCGGAAAAGTAAAAAAACTGAGCCAGCCATACCGCCAGCACTGGCGGTATTCTGGCTCCCGCAACCTCAGCGGACAGACCGCTGAGGTTGTAATGACCCCCTTAGTCTGCAAGATTCTGAAAAAGAAATAATATTTTGGGAAGAATTACCAGTTTGATAAAGTGAAACCCTCCAATAATTGGAGGAACAATTCAAAGGGGGCTTTTATTTCAGCCTATTTATCGTCATAATTAGCTTTGAGGAAGCTCTCCATAATCTGAGTTATTTTTACCCCTAGATAAATAACTTGATAGTTAACTAATTTACGCTGATCATACTTATTGTAATAGGCCAAATTCCAGCACATAATTTCAGTCCTCACCTTGTTTTTTGTAGCCTGAAAACAGACCAAATTTCCTAAAATCAGACATAAGATAGTTAAATATAGATACAGAATTACAGGAAATAAACAAAAGACCCACATAATTGAACCTTGAATTCTATCTCACACACTGTGTATGGAGGAATCAAAACCTTAGATCTCAGTGTGGTGACTAGGGTTTGCAATATTGCGAAAAAGAAGCAGGGACATTGGATATCCATGGCAAGTACCTTCATATATTGAACATTCACTGCATAATTGTCCATCAATATTCAATCTTCTCTAAGGATGAAAGTAAAATAATCCTATCAGATCCATATAGTTGTCAGTAAAGGCATATTATCCCTGTATAAGCCAGAGATTGTCCCACTCAACTCTATCAAAGGATTTTCAGCATCCACTAAAAATTTGCCTAGCACGTCATACTGACAGATGGCTCTGCCAATACATGTACAAAATGCAGCTATATTTTTATTATGTTGCATCCTGTGTGACCTCTGATTATCTTGATGGACAATATTTCCAACAACTTTGTGATGTTAGAGAGTATTCTTGCTAAAATATTTAGCAATGAGATATGGCCAAGGCCGGACTGCCCATACCAGGCATCTGGCACTTCCCTGGGAGGTCGGAAGGGTTTTGTTGCTGCTTTTCTTATGGGGGGCTGTTGTAGCAGTACAGCAGTTTTAAAAGCACTGCAGAGTTCCTTGCATATCCAACAGTTTCCAGGAAACAATAAAAGTGAGACAATAACTCTGGTGATTAATGTACCTGCTGGAAGAAATGGAGATTTGTCTAGTGGTAGTTTTGACTCATATAAGGTAGCTCAGAGGGTTAATATGTTTGTTGCAAAGAATATGTACTATGCAGATCACATAACAGTATTTTATCTGCATAGCTCAGGGGATATTGTTTTTGTCACAGAGATCCTTTTGTTACTGGGCAGTTCATAAGATACCATCATAACCTAGCACAGTGAGCTATTAACTGCCATCAAAGAGCTGCATGCAAACCGTATGGTACAGGCTAGAACGCTATGTCTTTTTCCAGTGATTTGATTATCCTAATTTTGCGAAAAAGGGTTTGTTTAGGTAGAAATAAATTGTTATTACTAAATTACCTCTAACCAGTGTGTTACGTTCTGAATCTTGAGTTTATGCTTCCTCAGACCAACCACTCTTAAAAAATGCCACCAGTATGGATGACGTGTGAATCCTTCACCTTGTAGTCCCCTTTGTTTTCATGTAATATTCTCTATAGACTGTTTTACACATCTGATTTATTGTCTCTGTATGTGTGTGTGATGTAAAGTGCTTCAACCCCTTACGCTGGTAAGAAAGGCGCTATAAAACAAATGAATTACATGTGAGAGAGGGGCTATGGAGAGATAAGAGGCACTGTTAGAGGGTGATGGGGAGGGAATCATTGAGAGCCCCAATAAAGATTGCCATGTCCTGGTGCACTGCAAATTCATCATTTACTATGCTTTAAAGATAAATACAATTGAACATATAAAGAAAAATATGCAGTAGAATGCACTGTTTTTGCCATTTGTTTCCACATTTTCTTGGGGGGAGAACCCTCCAAGACCCATTGTCGTGGTCTGGCTCGCTTGCGAGGTGTCAGCTGATCTGACAAATCCCAGTCCGGCCCTCGATATGGGGATATGGCGATATAAAGTGGTTAACTTTGGATCCTTCCTTGTATTAATAATAAAATTATATCTCCTGCCTTTCAAGATGGTGGAGTGTTTACCCCCAAGCAGACTTCTTGACATAATTGATGAAATGGAGATAATATCTGTGAAGTTATTAATTTCCAAATTTCGTTTTGAACACCATCTGAGCCTGGAGATGTTTAGGGTTTGGCTTGATTAACAGTCACTTGGGTCACTTGAGCTGTAACAGATAGCTAGAGAGTCTTGATAGGCTTGGTACTAATAGTGTGGGAATACTCATCCCACCAAGAAAAGTATCACAGTGTTCATAACGTAGAGATGTTACATTTGAAGTTGATTTGTGCAATTTCCGGTCTGCCATGATAATAGCTTGCCACATTTTTGGAGAGCTCCTATAATTTTGTTTCTTGTTGAAATAGATTTGTTGCCTCATTCTCTAATAACCGGTCTACGTACCATCGTTGGTGACATTTTATATCAGATGAGAAACTGTATCTTCTTTGGTTATTACTACAGTTCAGCAGATTTTGTTCTAAAGTATTCAGTATGCCTGATAACTCTTCATTTTCACTTTGGTGTCTATGTCTGATTCTAAATTCAATAAGCCCTCTAGAAACAGTTGTATATGCATCCCAGACAAAAAATTCTGCTGGGTTAATAGTCACTGGAAAAACACAGTGGTCATGTCTTGAATATGTTTAATAAAATCCAGTCTGTTAGCAGCGACTTATTGAAGGACCAGTGACCCTGCTTGGGACCTTCGTCAAGGAACTGTTTTTCTTAAAAGACAAATCCGAGAGTGATCTGAGAGAAGTGCCAGTTTTTACAGCATTTTATGCCCTCCTTTGATATAGTGTTAGATGTCAGAAATAGTAAATTCTAGAGAAAAGATGGCTTCTGCGAGAGTACAGTTTATACCGTGGAACCGTGGAACGTCTTCATTAATTTCTCTCCAAAGATCTCTTGGTCTCAGATTCTTGATTAGTTCCTTCATCTTTCTCCTAGTTTTACATCTATGGGAAGCTGCACACGTGTTAGGTCTATCAGCACATAAAGTGATGTTCCAATCGCCTCCTAAAAACAAAGGCAAGACTACATGTGCTGATCTTATCTCCACCTTCTCTAGACTAGAGGGATAGTCTGTGTTGGCCAGCGTGGCCACTGTAACACCTCAATTGCTTTTATAACAATATCCACCTACTCAAACTATCCGTGCTAGATTCTATCTCATTATTTTGGAAAAGTTCCTTATTAACATTTCTGTCCATTTGATGGATCCCTGTCGATTGGCCAATATGACCAAAGAAGCCCATCTTGTTTTAAGTAGATCACTTTGGCTGAATGGAATATAAATAAATCCAGGATTTGTAAAGTGGGCAAATGACCCATGAGGGTCTCAAGGTGCTGAATTGTAAGCGAGGAGAGATTAAGTGATTTTCCAATAATCACAGGGTGGTGAGCCGATACCGAGACTCAAACCTGGTTCCTCCAGCTCTGAAGTCGGCAGCTCAGGCCATTATGTCACATCCCCTCCCCTACATAGGTTTCTTGTAATAGGAGAATATCATTCCCTGAGCTTTTTAGACAATTTAAATTCAGTGATCTCTTCCCTTTATTTTGCAGGATTTCACTGACATTTGAGGAACTAAATGAAATGAGCTTAGTCGATGGGTGTAACGCTTGAATTAATCACAGCTACTGGCAATTACTCAAGCTGAGTTTCAATACATAATTTTGTGTCCTCTGTGCCTCTCCAGAGATGAGCCAAGTATAAATTAGTCTTATTCTGCTCTTATAGGAACAGCTCAGTCCTGTCTGCTAGGGTGGGCCCCTCCAGACAAGAAAACAAACAATCCCAGGCCGGTTTCAGAATATTTGTGCCCCTGTCTCGAGAGGACCTTGCCTCACAGTGGTTCTCGACATTACTGCTCTGAGATATTATGTTTTCATTACATTTGATGTTCACTTAATGTTATGAACGCAGATGGATCATATGTTCTCTGATTTTTCTATGAAAGCACAACCTGATGCAATTTGCATAAGACAAATTGTTTACTTGAGATTTTAGGGCTGCAGGAAGGAAACTCAATACACTTATAGGTGTGTTAAGAAAATAACTGACATGAACAGTTAGGCGCTCAGGAATCATTGTTGCCACAAAGTTGCATAGGAAAATGGTTTGGGAACAATGCACCACTGGATAAAAATGAAAAATAATTTGAAAACATTAAAAAAGATTGAGCCAGCACAGAAGGTGATGTAAGCTCGTCTCGTGCCTTTACAAAGCCTTGAAGGTGGATAGACAACAAACCCTGCTGAAGTCTAGACAGGCATGAGACACGGATCTACAGGATTCCTGATAGATCCAGAAAGGGGAAAGACTTGTGTTGAAGAACAAGAAATTGAAATCAATGCTAGATTTAAATGTACATGTTTTACAAAACCTGAACCCCTCCAGGCTTCACAGGATATTCTCTCAGAGATTTTTAAACTTCCCAAAATGAGGAGGCGGAGAAGCTACATTCACACATATGACTGGTCCTGTTGGATAATATATGGTTATTGGGGAGACATTGTACCGAAGCTGCAAACCTTGACAAGCATAAAGTTAGAGGCAAGAGCCAATCAATCAATAATTGTAGAGCATGGCTTATCACCCGTGAGGGTATCCAGGTGCTGGTCATATATTGCCTGCTGGATATTATACCAAAAATAGAAAGATACATCATAAATTTGCAGCATGAGGCCTGCTACAAGCCAAATGTCACATAGGAATACACTGGCTTTCAGACAAGAGGCCCACTGAGATGGCCTTGGAAAAAGATGTGATGGAATGGACATTGGCTGAAGAATCACGAATGAGAAAGGTCAGGACGGATGAGAGAGTCCGGGTGATCGGTCAGCATGGGCAGAAAGGATCAATCAAAGGACAGAACCCCTGATAAGCATCTCCCAATAGGGAAGGAATAGAAGCTAGGGCAATATAGGTAATATAGAGCAAGAGGGGGAATAGAAGAAGCATGGTTCTGTGAGAGCGAGGAATGAAGGCATGATCTAGACAAAAGTACAGACATGAAGGTGAGCTTCTGCAGGGAGTGGATAAGCACCCTGTGTGCAGTGAGGTGAAACATATGGGTGGAAATGTAAAACAAGAAGATACAGAGTTAATCTGTACAACAAATGAGACATAAAATGCATGAATCACAGTGTACAAAGGTAAGAATGATATGGCACAGCTGTCACGAGGATTGATCTGGAAAAAACAAAGATAAAGATCATAAAAAAGATTGGGCCAACACAACCTCCTCCTTATCACACAGTATTTTGAAAATGTTTACTTTTTCCCATATCATTTTAATGCTGTCATTAATGGCATATGATGTAATGATCTTAAGAAGATACATGCTTCATTGACTATAAAACTGCATGTGATGGTGCTTATACAAACTGACATTTTTTGTGCATCACATTTTCACGCTGCACTGTAGGGTTGAATATTGGTACCATAGTGCTGGTAAGCATAGTAGTAACTGTCTACCACTACTAAAATCATCCAAACATCAACGTTCTCATTGGTCCAAAAATCTACTCACTGCACAAAACTGATAAGTAAATTAGTCTTTAAAGACTTACTTAAAAATAAGAACATTATTTTCTTCTGTTAGAGGCCTTCCAAGCAATTCATTGGAAAACGCCCACTACCAAAAGCATAAAGTTCAAAGCATTTGACGACATTGATAGAGGTTTCTTCTTCAGCAAGCTTTCCAATTGGGGGATTTCAGTTAAATTGATGATGCTCATCCAATTGTAAGACCTCAGAACCCGGGTGAGGTTCAGAGTGGGTCGGAGCACAGCTCCATAAAAGTAAATTTTTACTAATAGCGATATATTAGTTTGAAGGTGGAAGATATGAGAGATGAGCCTTCAAAGGTTAACTTATTTGCACCAAAATTAAGACTGTTTTTCCAGAATCTTTCAGGAGGCTGGCGATACTGTTTTCCTTCATTATATGGCAATTGGGTTACTACCTGCCCTGACTGCTCTCCGCTTACATAACTTAAAGAAAAATCCCCAAATCTGCAGCTATAGTGCTTCCACGTGGGGTCCGTGGCTGGATAATTGGCAGTTTGATAAAAGAAGGCATTTTATTCCAAGTATAAGTAGTCATGGATTAGGGTTGATGTTCAAAGATCGAAGTAAAGGTTGACGGAATAATGCATGGCTTCACCAGTGTGGACCCCTGCGTTATTATCCGCTATCTGCAATATTACAAAGGGCACTCTACGTGCCCTACAGAAGCGGAGGGTGAAAATATATAACTATGCTGATAACATGCGGCTGCTCTTCAACATTGATAACACCCAGGAATCCATGGAGGTATTTCAGAATACTGTGTAATACATCCCTGATTGGATGAACAATCATCAGTTGAAGTTGAATTCTGAGAAAACAGAAATTGTGATCATTAAAAACTAACTTCATAGCTGGAACCCCTCCTTCTGGCCATTGGAGATAACATCAACTCCTACGCTGAAAAAAGTGGTTGAAAGTCTTGGGATTCTTGTTGATGACGATCTTTCTATGAAGCCACAGATCGGAGCAGAGATCTTTTCATTCTTTTGTCAACTCCGCAAAATCAAGAAAATCAGAAAAAAAATCACCTTGGAGGCTGTCATCCAGATTATACTTGCCCTAGTCATGTCCCGGGTGACTATGCTAATTCTCTCTCTCTGGGACTTTCAAAAGGACTGAGGCAGAGGCCACAGTTGGGTCAAAATCGGGGAGCGAGGCTGGTTTGGCGCAAGCCAAGATACTTCCACACTTAGGGCCTGACTACGACATCGGCGGATTGGGTACTCCGTCACACACATGATGGATATCCTGTCTGCCGTATTACAAGTTCCATTATATCCTGTGGAACCTGTAATACAGGGCGGGATATCCGTCCCGTTTGTGACAGAGTATCCCATCCCCCAAGGTTGTAATCAGGCCCTAAGTCATTAATGGGAAGACTGCACGGGCTTCCAGTCGCCCAGAGGAACATTTTCAAAACTGGTTGTATCATTTTTAAATCTTTGTATTACAAAAGCTTGACTCTGTGTCCTCCAGAGTCCAGAGCTCTGTTACCAAATGCAATCTCAGCCCAGACCACCATAACCTGTTAGCTGTACCCAGATGTAACAGGAAGAGATAGGGTGGTGCCAGATCGTCTATGATTGCTCGGCATGTATGGAACTCCTTCCCATGACACTAGAGTCACAGCGGCCCACGCCAGATTTAGGACTTGTTTAAAAACTCTGGCTTTTTAAACAGCATACGACTAAGTCTTGATAGTGCGCTGACGTCTTTTTACTTAGCACCAAGAAACGTTTTTGGTGCATGTTCGCTCTATAAATACTGTGTAATGTAACATAACATAACAACATACCATAACATGACATGGCATAACGTAACAACAGAACATAAGATAACATGACATAACATAACATAACTACATAACATAGTAACATAACGTGACATGACATAACATAACAACATAACTTAGTAACATAACATAGCATGACATAACATAACATGACATGACAGAACATAACATAACAACATAACATAACATAACATAACATAACAACATAACATAACATAACATGGGAACATAACATGAAATGACATAACAACATACCATAGCATGACATGACATAACATAACATAACAACATATCATAACATAGTAACATAATATAACATGAGATGACATAACATAACAACATAACATAGTAACATAACATGACATGACATAACAACATACCATAGCATGACATGACATAACATATCATACCAACATGAAATAACATGACATGACAGAACATAACATAACATAGTAACATAACATAACTTGGCATGACAAAACATAACAACATACCATAGCATCAAATGACATAACATAACAACATAACATAACATGACATGACATTACATAACATAACATGATAACATATCATAGTAACATAACATAAAATGACATAATATAACATAACAACATAACATAACATGACATGACATTACATAACATAACATGATAACATATCATAGTAACATAACATAACATGACATAATATAACATACCATAACAACATGACATAACATGACATGACATAACATAACAACATAACAGTAAAATAACATAACATGACATGGCATAACAACATAACAAAGTAACACAACATAACATGACATAACATAACAACATAACATAACAACATAACATAACATACTAACATAACATAACATAACATAACATGACATAACATAGTAAAATAACATAACATGACATAACATTACAACATACAGCATGACATAACATATTAACATTACATAGCATGACACGACATAACATAGTAACATAACATGATATGACATAACATAACATATGACATGACATAACATATGACATGACATGACATAACATAGTAACATAACATAACATGACATGACATGACATAACATACCAACATTACATAGCATGACACGACATAGCATAGTAACATAACATGACATAACATAACATATAACATGACATGACATAACATAGTAACATAACATAACATGACATGACATGACATAACATACCAACATTACATAGCATGACACGACATAACATAGTAACATAACATAACATAACATGACTTGACATGACATGACATAACATACCAATATTACATAGCATGACATGACATAAGTGCTCATCCCAGCTTTATAAGCGCCGGTCAGGCTGGACTGATTTTGAAATCTGGGCATAAAGTGATGAGTAAATGTTGATGTAGGTCATGTGCACCTCTCTCTTTCCAATGATACCTCAAGAACGTTGAAGGCTTCTGTTTCCTGAATGTATTCTGCACTCCTGCGTCTCTACCACACATTCCGCAAGGGCTCAAGAATGAAAGGCGCATGATAAATTCCATAGGCCATGTGATAAGAGCGCAAAGAAGCCACAGAAATAAGTTACAGTTTATCACCCTCGCTATTGATTGATTCATTCATTTATGGATTGATTGATTTATTTATGTACCTAGTTAGTTATTTATTCCTTGCAGCGGGGCGAGCCACCGGGGCAGCGGACTGCTCACAATCCACGAAAAGAAACAGTACACTACTGTGGGAAACACCCTTAGGAAGAATAGGAAACAGATCAAAGAGTGACATTTAAAGGGGTGGCCCCGCAGTGTTTCTTCTGGACTTCATTTATAAGGAGAATATGTTTTTACAGGTAGAGCGCCTTAAGTGTGTTTCAGTTTCTGTAATCTAGCAGGTTTCTTTAAAGTGATGCCAGATTTCAAACATTCCAAAATGATTGAAGTTATGTTTTCATGTATTGATTTATTTCTGTTGTTTCATTGTTACGACTTGTGCTACTCAATATTAATCTCAATAAACTACAACCTAGACCACTTCTCACGAGAGTCTTTAATCTGGTGAAGTCTCTGGAGGGGGAATTCACATCAGATCTAAAGACCAGTGATTGTCATAACTAGGTGAGCGCAAAGTTGAGAATTCTACCGCAAAGTTGCTTGGTGGAAGAAAATAGACTTTTGCAACCTTTCTAAACCTGACAAAGTCAAAAAAATAATTGACAGGCAAATACATCGTAATTAAGGGGACGAAAGCAGCAAAAACATATTATCTAGAGAAGTCAGTATAAAATGAATTTGTGAAAAATAATTTATACATTTTTTTTACATGTAAACTATGGCCTACAAACAGGTATTTCATTACTTTATTACGATATTGCATAGGCTCAGAGGGCCAACCTGTATTTACAATTTCCAGTAAGATGTCTGTCTTTCTTGTGTTTGCAGGTTTCGGAAAGAGGTCTGCTGTTGAGAATGTCTTTCTTGTGTTGAGAATGTCTTTCTTGTGTTTGCTGGTTCCGGGAAGAGGTCTGCTGTTGAGAATGTCTTTCTTGTGTTGAGAATGTCTTTCTTGTGTTTCCAAGTTCCAGAAAGAGGTCTGCTGTTGAGAATGTCTTTCTTGTGTTTGCTGGTTCCGGGAAGTGGTCTGCTGTTGAGAATGTCTTTCTTGTGTTTGCTGGTTCCGGGAAGTGGTCTGCTGTTGAGAATGTCTTTCTTGTGTTTGCAGGTTCTGGGAAGTGGTCTGCTGTTGAGAATGTCTTTCTTGTGTTTGCAGGTTGTGGGAAAAGGTCTGCTGTTGAGAATGTCTTTCTTGTTCTTGTGTTTGCAGGTTCTGGGAAGAGCTCTGCTGTTGAGAATGTATTTCTTGTGTTTGCAGGTTCCGGGAAGAGGTTTGCTGTTGAGAATGTCTTTCTTGTGTTGAGAATGTCTTTCTTGTGTTTGCTGGTTCCGGGAAGAGGTCTGCTGTTGAGAATGTCTTTCTTGTGTTTGCAGGTTCCGGGAAGAGGTCTGCTGTTGATAATGTCTTTCTTGTGTTTGCAGGTTCCGGGAAGAGGTTTGCTGTTGAGAATGTCTTTCTTGTGTTTGCAGGTTCTGAGAAGTGGTCTGCTGTTGAGAATGTCTTTCTTGTGTTTGCAGGTTGTGGGAAAAGGTCTGCTGTTGAGAATGTCTTTCTTGTGTTTGCAGGTTCTGGGAAGAGGTCTGCTGTTGAGAATGTCTTTCTTGTGTTGAGAATGTCTTTCTTGTGTTTGCTGGTTCCGGGAAGAGGTCTGCTGTTGAGAATGTCTTTCTTGTGTTTCCAGGTTCCAGCAAGAGGTCTTCTATTGACAATGTCAGTCTTGTGTTTGCAGGTTCCGGGAAGAGGTTTGCTGTTGAGAATGTCTTTCTTGTGTTTGCAGGTTCTGGGAAGTGGTCTGCTGTTGAGAATGTCTTTCTTGTGTTTGCAGGTTGTGGGAAAAGGTCTGCTGTTGAGAATTTCTTTCTTGTGTTTGCAGGTTCTGGGAAGAGGTCTGCTGTTGAGAATGTCTTTCTTGTGTTGAGAATGTCTTTCTTGTGTTTGCTGGTTCCGGGAAGAGGTCTGCTGTTGAGAATGTCTTTCTTGTGTTTCCAGGTTCCAGCAAGAGGTCTTCTATTGAGAATGTCTTTCTTGTGTTTGCAGGTTCCGAGAAGAAGTCTGCTGTTGAGAATGTTTTTCTTGTGTTTGCAGGTTGTGGGAAAAGGTCTGCTGTTGAGAATGTCTTTCTTCTGTTTGCAAGTTCCAGGATGACGCCTGCTGTTGAGCATGTCTTTCTGTACAAAGACACACTTTGTATCCGTTGGAAGGACAATCAACTTGCACACGAAATGGTTCTTGGGCCTGCTAGGGTGAAGGGGATGCTTCTTCTCATAGGAGTATCCAAAACATGGATTCCTATTGGGGTAGCTGTTACCTCCTCTGACTTACACTCTGATGCTCTTGGCACTGCCATGCTACTGCTCATCTCAGGATCATGAAGGCTGCACTTAGAATAGAAAGTAAAATGAGACTAGGAGTCCTGTTGGTTTGTAACCATCATCATAGCTCATCAGCTGCACACATAGGGCCATATTTATGAAATAGTTGCATCACGTTTGCACTAAACAATGGATTGCAAGCACAACGCAACTACTAAATGCAATTTATCATGTCACGCAAGACCACGTTGCACGCCCCTGAGTGGCTTGATAAGTCCAGAGTAATGCAACGCAGCACAGATCGCTGCCTTGCTTTACTCTGCCCCATGGAGGCATTCCATGGGTGGGGTGTGGGTGTTCCCAAGCAACAACCATGGACGTTGATGTATTCCCAAGTTTTCCATAAGTGGTAGACTGGTGAAGCACCAAAACTGCTACGCCCCCACAGGTGAGGTGTAACAAGAAGAAATATGCTTATTTCTCACTGTTTTTTTCCTTTTTATATGTGTGTTGCATTCTGCAGTACTCATAGAACGAGGGAAATGCCTCGGGCATTGTTTTTGTGCAGGAAGGTGCCCCTTCCTGCACAAAAACAATCCTGCTTACAATGCAGGTACCCTTCACCATGGTGCAAGGGTGCATGTGTTGGCGCTAAGTAGCACATTGTGCTCCAATGCTGGGAAAAGGCAGGAATGAGCTGTGTTATTTTAAGTACGGCGCATTCCTGCCCTTTCCCTATCGCTCAGTGCTGCACAGCAAGGCGACTTGCTGCGCTGCGTGATTTTTACATAAGTAGGCCCCACAATGCTGTTGATGGACTCAGCAAGGGTGTGAATGAACGTGTCATGGATTAATAAATAGTGCCACGAAAGGCCACAGGTTCTTTAAAAAAATAAGATTTTTTTCTTTTCTTATCTTACGTCTATTCTTAATAGAGTCCAAGTAAGTCTTGACCATCAAGTATAGATGTTGTCAGGCATATTTATTCTTCCAGGTTCTTTACTAAAATCCTTCAATCCTGCAATCCTCCATCTCGATGCTGACCATCGGAACCACTGTAGGTAAATGGGATTGAATAAATAAAAGAAAAAATCTTCCGAACTTTGTTGTGTATCATTTCTTTTCTTTGTGTATTTTTCTTTACTATAATCATTCCTACGGCTTGGTTTCTTTTTAGATTTTTTTTCCAGTATGTTTTGTATAGATAAGTGCTTTTCTTTTTATTTCTCTAATAAAATTATAGGTGATCTCCTTCTTACGGATTTTTCCCAATCTACATTTCAATCTTTGTCAAGATTGAGAGGAAGAGAAAAGAGAGAAACATCTATGCATTATTACTGCTTCATTCAATTCAAGCTGTCCAGTGGGCTTGTTTCCCACAAGATATTTTCTTCATAAGTTCCTGCCTCTCCTTCGTACCAAGATCCCCTGCAAAGTTCACAAACATTGCTCGAAAATTGGTCAAAAAAGTTCACCCTTGTCCACCCCTAGATTCTACAAGGGAAGACATAAGTTCTTTTTTATATGTTTATGTCTTTTCAATTGAAAGGATATGTCTCAGAGAATCTTGGACAGAGCGTTCTCAAAGCTAGTATGGAATCACTCTGCAGGGGGGATAGACCTTTCATCAAAGAGGATGGGCCTTCATCGACGTGACCCAGGAACGCATAAACTACCTTCTCATTCTGAGGTGTCTTGTAAAATTGAAGGAAAAGTGGTAAGTGGTTGCTCTCAACATGGAAAGGGGAACCTCAGAATATTTCTGTAAGTGCATGATGTTTGAGAGACAGAAGTGAGGCACTGTGGGTGAGAAGATTTCCCTTCTGCATGTCAAGTAGGAGCTTTGCTGTCACCTGAGGTGGGACTATGGGACTGTAAGAAATGTGTTTTTTAGTTGCAAAGAATGTGAATCCTTCACAAATAATAGGTCTACAATTGTCTTACTACTAGGAACCAAGTACCCCATTGCAGAGCAACTTGTTGTAACTTGTCCTTTAATAGTGATGTACTTAATGGGGTACTAGGGGCATCATAGGAACACTGTGGGTGACCTGGGCAACCACTGACTCAGTTGGATTTGACTGATTCAGGGGAGGCTGTGTTCCTTTTGTGGATGCTAGTAAAGAGAGATTGAACCACAAATAGAGCGTTGGACTCATTCTAATACTGCCAGTGAGTTGTGCATCCACCAGAGGACCCTGTGTGTGCAAACTGGACTTCGGATTTGCATAAACAGGAAGAGAACACGCGTGGAGTTTCAAAAGAAATCACTGACAGTGGTGAGTGATCTGTAAAGAGGAAAATCGCCTGCGAGAGATTCAAACTACTGTCAGCGGCTTTAAAGTAGAAGTTATTAATTTCAACATACCCCAAATGAAGACGGCTATAGCGCAAACATGTCTGAGGACTGTGTGTTCTTTTGAGTAGGAAAGCATCCGGGAGCTTGTGCAGCATCAGTGACATCTTGCATCATTCAGCTAATGGAGCACTAGAACGCGGCGTCTGAGGGCGTTGAGCAGACTACGTTATAGGAAGCTTTACTTATAGTCAGTGGACAAAGTATACAGCAGCTGTAAGAGCAATGAGTTTGGAACGCGCACATATAATGATAGACACAGTAATGAATTCTGGGATACTGGAGACGCGTCCCAGGAGAGGAGGACATAATTGAAGCAAATGAATATTTTTGCAGATGATGGAAGAATGCCATGCATCAGTTGAGGTAAGCTGCTGTAACAATTTTCCTCTTTATGAAGTAAAACTTGGATAGGAACCCAGCCAGCCACACTGAGTCGTTAGTTTGGAGATGAAAGTCTCTGGACAAGCTTTAACACGGAGCAGTGAGACAATGTTTTAATTATTTGAGTCTCTTATTTTAACTTGTTATATTAGATTGTTATTTTAGTTTTATATTAGTTTGATAAGTTACTTTACATTACATGTATGGCAGTGAGCAGCATGAGTCACCCCCTCAGTTTTTATCAGAATGGGGGGAACCTTTACCACCCTGGAAAAAGTGGAAACCTCTTTTTGATTCTTATCTTATAGCAACAGGTGGAGAACAAATGTCACCGGCAAGGAAGCAGGCTTTTCTTCTCCACATTCTAGATATAGTGGGTCCGAACAGTTATACATGACAAACTGGGCATTGCACCAACGATCCCGAGGTACAAGAGAAGTTATTGGCAAGAATCTCTCTTAGAAAGAGACAGTTAGCATTGTAGGGAGTACGGCACACACGTCTACCTGGGTACAGGAAATACGCAGTACTTCAGGTCCTTCTCTTGGGGCTTCAGAGAGTGAGTCAGAGTACACAGATGATATTGCCTATCCCAAACTGATTCAGAAAATATCTGAAAAACATAAAAGAGCAATAGATAAGAGCGAGAAACAGAAATTGAATGTGGGGGCTCTAAAAACTTAAAGCTGGAGTGTTTTAAATGTGGAAGCCCGAACTGCACTTCTAATTATCCTCATTGCTATGCATGGAATGTAAACTGCAGAAATTGTGGGAAAAGAGGAAAAAAATGCACCAGTGTTTAAAAATGCTAAGGTAAACTATATGGGGGCAGATGTGGAGATCCCTCGAACGTCTATCCTATGTGTAACCAATGCAGATAGTAGTATAGTCAAACAAGAGCATGATGTTATTGTAATGCCAAAATGGGATATTTTGATAGATGAAAAAACTGTACCAGTTTTGGCAGACCCACAATCTCCTTTCACTTTAGTGGGTGATAAGCATTGGGACGACCCACCCATTATGGGTGACCATCACCTTATGCCCACCAGGCATCAATCTCATAGGCTATGGGGGGAAAAGAATTGATTTATTGGGCTACACCGTCATGACTATAGAGTTCAAAGGAAGAGATACCGTAATTAAGGTATATGTGGCCAAACTGAGGGATAATCTTCTAGGTGAGCACTAACAAAGAGATCTGGGGAATCACCTTAATTCGTAATTCACAAGACCAGGTGATGCAAGTGCCACAACACAGTGATGATACAGGCATTGTGGAATAATTTCCTGAAGTATTTAAAGATGAGTTGGGCTTACTGAAGGGGCTCAAACATAAGATCATTCTCAAAGCAAAGAAGCAGCAGTGGGACACAAAGTGAGGAGAGTACCCAATAGTATACTGAAACCCCAGCAGGAAGTACTAGACAGATTACAATGACCAGGAGTAATAGAGGAAATAGAATCCTCCGAATGGCTGGCCCCAATTGTGTTAGCCCCTAACAACAATGGAAGCAAGATAAGAATGTGTATCGACTTGAGAGGCCTCAACAACTGCATCTGGGTCGACCAGCAACCTCTGCCAAATATAAATGAAGCATTGGCAGCGTTGGGAAGAGGAAGTGTTTTCAGTGTTATGGATCTGTCATCAGCTTATCATCAAGTGTTACTGCATGAATATTCAAGGGCATTAACCTCTTTTGTTACACCTCTGGGAGCATTTGATTTATTAGAATGCCATTTGCCTTGGCCTCGCCATCTGTGTGTTTCCAGAGCTTGATGAAGGATGTTTTGTCTGAAATAAACTTGGTCATCTATTTTCAAGATGACATAATATTATACTTCAAAGATAGAACAAGTCATGATGAAGTCCTTGGAAAAGTCCTATCTAGACAACATGAGCCGGGGCTCACTCTAAAGAGGGACAAGTGCAGATTCAGAGTTGGAACAGTATCTTATTTGTGTCACACCATGTCGGGGGACAGTATTAGCCCTAAACTTGCGGAGGCAATCTTACAAGCACCAGCAACCATTGACAAAGGCCTTGTCAGGTCATTCCTTGGTCTTTCAGAATACTACTCGAAATTAATTTGCAATTTTGCTAGTGTAGTACAACCATTGATAATATTACTTTAAAAAGGTGTGGAGTTCTCGTACCTCCCTGAATGTGAAAGAGCAATTAGCAAGGTGAAAGACAAAATTGCTTGAATGCCAACGCTAGGACATTTTAATGTAACAAAGTGAACCATTTTGACCACTGATACCAGCATGAAGGGATTAGGTGCAGTACTCTCACAAGTAGTTGAAGGACCGGAAGAGGTCATAGTCTTTGCCTCACGCTCACCCAAATGGGGAGAGGAACGGTACTCTATGTTAGAGCATGAGGCATTGGAATGCATGTGAGCCATCAACCATTTAAGATTTTTCTTGTGGGGATTACCACTTACTGTGAGAACTAACCATAGACCCTTAGATCAAATATTTGCCTGTAGAAATGTGGAAATTACCACTCCCAGAATAAAAAGATGGGTTGAAGGACTTTGGGATTAAAATTTCAAGGTAGAATACTGTAGTATTGGGTTTAAAAACTTTTAAATAGGATGTTTAAGTAGAATTGTGAACGTGGTGGTTCCATGCATACAAGGAGGGATTGAACCCGATGGTGGTAAGCTGTAGATGAGCTGCTGGGCTGTGAAATCCTTGTACGCACTATGATAAATAAAGCTATATTTCACTAGGCAACTTCATGTATGGTGCTTATTACACAATTTGGTGACAAGTGGGAGTGTACGAAAATAGACAATGCTGTACTTTGTGTACTTTGGATACGAGATCACTATGGATCATGAAATCAGTGATGTTGATATTAAAACTAAGAGAAAACTTGTAGAAGTTATAACAAATGCTCAAGCTACTAGGAACAAGGAGCGGTTGAGATCATTCTTCCAGTTAGCTGAGTTTTACTCAAAATCTGCAGAAAAAGTTTCACAGAAAACTCATCAAATGAGGTTAGTGATGAGGTACAAAGTCCAGTTTGATTGGAATGAAGGATGCCAGATGTCCTTTGAAGAAATCAAGCATGCCATTGCTAATGCTCCTACATTACAGGGATTTTATTGTCTAGCAGACACATATGTCACTAAAGATACCAGTGGTTCAGGATTAGGGGGTGTGTTATCCCAGATAAACGATCAAGGTAATGAAATGGTAATTTTGTTTGCGTTTTGCTCTCTGTCATCGATGGAGGAAAAATACTTGGTAATAGGGAAGGAGAC
Source organism: Pleurodeles waltl (assembly GCF_031143425.1). Classification (NCBI taxonomy): domain Eukaryota; kingdom Metazoa; phylum Chordata; class Amphibia; order Caudata; family Salamandridae; genus Pleurodeles; species Pleurodeles waltl. Next base: position 192,375,199 of record NC_090441.1, on the reverse strand, counting down.
ACTAACGTGCATATGGGCAATGAAGCATTTCCAGGAATTCATTTGGGGTAGAAAATTTACTGTGCGGTCTGACTACAAGCCTTTTACCAAACTACTCATTTAGTTGTTTAGAGTGTCAGAAAGAATTGCACAGGTTTCCATAAGAATGCAGGATTTTGTATATGATGAACAATATGTTCCAGGTGTTAAAAATGTAAAAGCTGATTTCCTGAGTAGATTGTCCTTACCGCTCAAAGAAGTAGATCAGGATCCATTGAATGAATTCTCAGTAGCCAGTATCTTTGCTAATGAGGAAATAAGCAGTGTACAAAAAGAAGAGTGGATGGAAGGATACAGTACAGATGAGGCATTAAGGATGGGGAAAGATAAAATTGTGAATATTTGGGAAACATGCGTAGGAATGAGTGCAATTGAGAAATGAAAGTTTTTGGGAAGTGTATGATGAACTGAGTGTAAATTATGAATATACAGTATATGTAGAGAAGAGAAAATTATTCCACCTTCTGCATGAGGAAAAAATTATATTTCTACTGGTCATGAAGGGCATTCTGGAATTAAGTGTACCAAATACAATATAAAGATGTTTTATTGGAGGCCAAGAGTGGATTTGGAAATTGAGTTGGTTGTCAGAACATGCATGGATTGTGTGAGTGCAGACAAATCTCAGAAGAACCTGAATCCCCAGTTGTCTTCTTTGGGATGTCCTAAGTGTCCTTGGGAGGAAATAGCTTCATATATTATGGGACCTGTTGCATGGTCTGATGGAACATCTAAGTACATTATTGAGTTAGTAGGTTTGTTATCCAGATGGAGTTGGAAGTACTTAGTAATGTTGACACAAGTACAGTCATTAAGTTCCTGGAGGAAGTCTTTCTAAGAGAAGGTTTTCTGGCGTCTCTATTGACTGACAATGGAGTGCAGTTCAGGTCGTCGGAGATTAAATCTTTCCTAAAGTTTGCAGGTATAGATCAAAAATGTACAGCACCCTCTAGTCCCAGGGGAAATGCTGTGGTGGAAAGGGCACATGGAGTGGTGAAATTTATTATACAATTGTAAGGAAAAAGGGAATAAAATAGGAGTGTGAATTGAAGAGAATGATGTGAACATACAAAATGACTCTGCATGGGACAGTGGGTCAGAGTCCGTTTGGATTGATGAGAGGACATGTACCCCATTCTGAGGTAAATCCTGGTTGGATGAAGAAAAGGAAGAAACAAAGTTGATTGGGATGTTGAGAGTGTAAGTAGATGCATTTTGGCTTCACAAGAAATAAATAAAGAGTATTTCGATACTAAGCACAAAACCAAAGAGGTGCATTTGGAAAAAGGTCAATGGGTGAGAGTGAAGTCAGGAAGGAAGGTATCCAAGGCGAGAGTAGATTTAGCGAGCCCAAAGAAGTGGTAAGAGTAATAAGAAATACTGTGGAGTTGATGGGAATATGTCACATGAGTCATTTGGCCCTTGCAAGGCATTGTAAGGGTAAGAGAGATGATTGTGGCAAAGAGGTTGAAAGTAAATAAGTGTTGTACAAGTACTGGTGGTTTGAAGTGGAATGGGAGAATGAGCAAAAGGTGGTGGCTGACAATCTAGCAGAAGAAGGAAGTACTTTTGGAGTTGGAATCAGGAGAAGATGGCATGAAAGGGGTGTGTGAGAAAAGATCAGAGAATGTGGCGACCCGCAGCAGCAGAACCAGTAAATTTGGAAGGATTATTGGGAAACCGAAGAGATTGAAAAACAATGTATGTGCATAAAGCAGTTGTTTTAAGAAAAGGGGAATAGTGTGTGTTTTTAGTTGTGGCGGTAAGTTTAGTTTAGTTTTTTTGTCTCAAGGGAAGGGACTTTATAGTATTGGGTTAAAGTTCCTTTAAATAGAATGTTTAAGTAGAATTCTGAATGTGGTGATTCCATGTATGTAAAGAGGGATTAAACCTGGTGGGGGTGAGTTGTAGATGAGCTGCAGAGGCCGTGACATCCTTGTATGTGCTACAGTAAAAAAAGCTACTTTGTGTGCGGTGCTTGCTACAAGTACTTACTAGGTATAAAAACATACCAGCTGACTATTTGTCCAGAATGCCTTTGGATAAGACAGTAGCTTCTGTTGCAGAGTCACCCATTTCATGGATTCAAGAACCAGCTCTTACCAAATATGAGTAGGAGACTGTCGTGTCAAAAGAAGTAACATGGAAACAAGTGATGGACTTTGTGGTGGGAGGTTGGCCCATCATTAGCAGGGTACCAGAGGGTGCAAGGGCATTCTGGAACGTACATGACAAATTGAACATAGTTGATTAAGATCTGTGCAGAGGAGAAAGGTTGATTTCCCTAAATGAGTTACATGGTAAAATCATCAGTTTAGCCCATGAAGTTGATCTCAGGCAGAACTTAACCAAGGCCAGAGTGAGGGAATTCAAATGGTGGCCAGCAGTAGGTGAGGAAGCAGAAGAAGTTGTCAGGTACTGTATCCTGTGTGCTGGTAATGATAAATCAAGATCTGTCAGAGCAGCTCCTCCATCTCCTGTGGAAATCACAGATGAACAATAGTCCAACTTAGCCCTGAACATTGTGGTACCATTTGATGTACTTTCACCCAGTGGGAGATGTGTACTCATATTGGTTGGTTACACCTCCAAATGCGTTTCAGCATGTTGTGTCAACTCCATTGTCACCAAATGTGTTTTAGAAATCTTAAGAGAAGTGTTTGTTTCTGAAATTATTCCCAGAACAATTGTGATGGACAATGGTGTCCAGTTCACTTCACAAGAGATGGTGGAGTTTTTTGAAGATTTGCCAATAACACACGCCATCGCACTGCTCCTTATGCACCACAAGCCAATGAGAAACCAAGATGCTGCTACAAGACATTTTACCAGAAAAACGGTGGGCTCATCGCGATACGCCTAACAGTGACACAGGTATTTCTCCTATTCGGAAGCTCAAAGGCAGAGTTGCTGGAACTAAACTGAATCCATCCTGGTTAAGTTGTGGCAAGAGCAGAGGAAGCTTGCCCCCACTCAATCTCAAAGAGTATCAGAAAAAATATAAGAGAAGATTTGATGCAAAGGATGGAGTGAAACAAAACAAATGGAAGATAGGAGAGATGGTCTTTGTGAAGAAGCCTGTCTGGACCCCGAAAGGTGAAACAAAATTCTTGGGCCCCAAACGAATAATAGAAATCAAGATAAATGTAGTGGTGTGAAGTGGAGGCGAGGTGTGGAGTATGTCTAGATTGTCAAAATGTAATCACAACTCAGAAATAACCAATACAGAAGGAACTGGTGGAACAAGGGTTCTGGAGCCTGATGGTATGATGCAAGATAATGCAAGGCAAAACTCTCAAAGTAATCCAAGGCTTAGGAAACCACCTACTTTACCTTCAAGGTGACATCTGAGAGTGAAATTCGATAGTTCTATGATTGGTTACCTTAATTTTCGTAATCATCATTTTGGCATGATAGCTATATGCCAGAATTTCTATACTGTAGTAGTTATGATATTATACATATCAGGTTATTTTTCCTTTATTCTTCTTTTTGTTGCTCCCATGTTCACACCGCCCCATATGGGACATCATAAACGTATTCTTTGTTCCCTCATCTCATTTTATTATTTTTCAGGATACTTTTCATTAACAAATGTTAAGGGGGAAGATGTGCTGTAACTTGCCCTTTAATAATGATGTAGGTAATGGAGTGTCAGGGGCATCATAGGAACACTCAGGGTGACCTGGGCAACCAGTGAGTCAGTTGGATTGGGGCTGAGTCAGGGCAGGCTGTGTTCCTGTGATGGATGCAATAAAGAGAGTTTGAACCTTCAGTGCAGGGCTGGACTCATTATAACACACTCCTAATCCTACTCAGTGGAGGTAGTGTGGTGTAGTATTCTCAATTCACTGTCACACAACTACAGCACTAAATACGTTATTCTATGTAGCCACTGGGTTCTCTTTCAAAAACAAAACATGATTTTATTACAAACACATGACTAAGTACATTATTAATTTACAAATATTCACATTTGGTAGATGGAAATACCTTTGATGACATGCCCATATCAAATTTAACTTCGAGTTGGTCATGAAACCCATAAGAACAATACCCCTCACCTACAACAGATGCAACATCACAATGGAAGGCGGTGTCATTTAAAAAAAGGCAGGCCTACTGGCTTTGTCAGGGGGTTCATCACATTAATAGCAATAACCATAGGTGATACTTTGCCAATGTAACACATTAGAAGGTGTATCAGTATACACAAGGCAGGCTTACTGGCTTTGTCAGTGTCACCGTATTAATAAAATCAGCCACATATCATGACCCAACCTTGCATCACCATTTAAATCAATGGAAGCAATAGTATTCCTCATAGACATTCAAAATAATTGGTAAACATTAATTGTTCAATCTTTATTTTGTCAATGCAACATGTTAATTCAATACAGCACATGTCTGAGCCTTTCTTCACAGCCTATAGGCCACATAATGTATCCATAGGATCAGCCGCTATAGGCCCCGCACTTGAGACTCCAAGAACAAAGGCCCTCCTTTACTAGAAACTGACGCATCGGCATTGATGCACCAGTTTTCTAGCGCCAGCCCCAGACCCCTTAATGACGCCCTGATAGCACTCTATTTATGATACAGCACTCCATGGCGTATGATTCCACAGAAATTCTGGCGCAAAAGTGGTGCAGTGCTGGACTAGCATCGGTAATCTGATGCTACTCCAGCAATGGGAAGGGGGTCCAATGCTAAAAAAAACAGCATCACTTTAACGCCTGCTCTGAGCAGGCATTAAAAAAGTGACCATGTGAAGGCGCAGAATGGTGCAGCAAAACGTAGTAAACTTCACTGCGCCAGTCCTGCGTGGCTTTTAACGTGGGAACGCCCACTCTGCATACATTATACCTGACGCAGGTATAATGTTGCGCAGGGCTTTACAAACTGGCGCAATGGTCCAAATGCAGCAGTTTGTAAATGTGGCGCAGTGTAGGGGATGGCTTGCAACGCTTCAGCATCACTGATACAGGTTGGTGGTGTCCCTACTCCTCCTGGAGGCACCACAAGATACGAAATATGTAAATCTGGGCCCACACACCGCATTATCTGGTGCTTTTAGGGCATGAGCCCTGAAAACTTGATTAGCTTGTCCGCTTGCTGTTTTCCTCTGACTCGCAGCCTCGCCACATTTCTTCATTTCCTTTTGTATGGATGTCCCGGTTCAACTTGGGACAATTAGTTACTTGATTTTATGGTGGGAGGTGAAGGGTGGGGGAACAAAGCTCCTGACAAATACAAAACAGCTTCCTCGCCTCCAGCCAATCTCAGTCTCGTTGGGCCAGTATTCTTGATATTAGGCTCATTTTGTTCCTGGTGGCGAGGTCAAGCCACCAGTAGCATTTTCATCAGGCTTCCTGACCTCTAAAGGGTCACACTGAGGGTCACCTAGATTTTGCAAGGCCCCTGCACCAGGTTTCTCCTTGCCTGTCTCCTGGAGCTCCTCTCCTGCTGATGGAGACATCTTGAGCAGCCCTTCCACTACTAGCCAACATAACACCCTTCTTGCCACACTTCTCAGGCCCTAGAGCCTTCTGGTTGTCTACCAGGGCACCTGTGGGACATTTAAGTCCAGGTCTTTTCCCCAAACAGGTCCTTAAGGGCATAAGGGGCCAGCACTACTCACCTTGCAGAGACCCATTCTAGTCTTGGGAATGATCCGAAGTCAAAGTCCTCACTCAATCCTTTGAGGGTGTCAGGTAGCTTCTCTTTCAGCTGGGATTCCTTTCTGCCATCATCGCTAACTGGTCCAGGATCTTCCCAACTGTCTGCCCCTTGTGCAGGGGTTTTTAAGTTTTAAGTGGTGTTGGCAAGTTTAAGGAAAGAGGCAACTCAGGCTAATTCTGCGATGTACCATCATCCATCACCCTCCAACACAGCATTCTAGGAACTAATCGAGGAACTAATCGAGGAACTAATCTAGGAACTAATCCAAAATGGCGACTTAAGGTTTTCTCTGGCAAGGACTCCTCTGCTGGCCTTAGCTCTGCCTCTAGCTGACATCATTACATGAGTCATTCCCACCAAAATGTCAAAGGCGAGTCCTTCTTTTGATGGCTTCAGAGGTCTGGCTACCCTCTTCTGTTGTAGTGGGCCTGGGCTGGCCCTGCCCATGTGCAGTGTGCCATGCTAATTATCAGCTGCAGATGTCCCCAAACCCTGTCCTTTCACAAATAAGTCAGTCACTGTTAATTTCACTTTTGCAAGGGGAGGCCTATGATTCCTGCACTGAGGGGAGCAGAGTAATTAACTTGGCCCAGAACGGGGGTATAAAGGCCTGGCATCTGATTATGATCTGAGCCACAGAACTATGACAAATCCTAACGTCCTGTGAGATTCCTGTGTGTTACTGCGACCTGCAAAGTCATGCATGTTTTACCCCAGTTTGCCACCTTGCTGGACTCTGTAGGCATAAGTAGAGTGAAACTGTACTTTATGGCAGATTTCGCCTTCATGTATGATAAAATAAAAACAATGATAAAATAAAAACACAATAGATTTTCCAGTAAGCATGAATGTCTACACTATGGATGTCTACTCATGATGTAAGTCCTACCCAAGGTCAGTGCCAATCATTGCAGGCTACCTATAGATACATACTGCATGACGGTAGTCTCATACGTGTTCATGTGTATCCAGCCCAGTGCCTCTTACCCCAGCTGCACAGCAACAACTTTTCTTAAAAGCAGACACTGAATGTATTTTCCGAAATGGAGGCAAAGATGCATTTTTATGCTAAGGAAGGGTGCTAAATGCAGCAGAACACGAATAGAGAGCATAAGCGGCCACTTGTACTCACTAAATGTGCTCTCGCACTAGGATTTTTTCCCCCCGAATTATGCAAGGGTGCCTAATTGCGTAATTATTGGTAATTCTGCTTCAAAGAGTATGCCAGAATTACTGAAATTACTCCAATTATTTTGGCGTTATTGAATTTCCGCCTAGGCCTCGACTCAATGCACTCCACATTGATGAGGCCCAGTGAGGGTGAAGTCAGTCTGTGATTGATTATGTTCCCATCTAAATGACTCCTGGTCTGGCAGCTCAGTATGAACTGTTCCTACTGAAGCAAGATCAAGTCTGATTTGCATATGACTGATCCTTGTCTGGAATAGCACAGTAGGCAAAAGGGTAGAAAAGTGAAGGTCATTCAAAAAACATGCCCAAAGATAATGAAAACATCCTCAATGTTGGTGATGCTGCCTGGAATTATCCCCAAAGGGCTGATATCACGGATGATAAACATAGCATAACATAACTTGACGTAACATAAAATAGCATGGCATAACATAACACGGCATAGGATAATCTAACCAAACAGCTTAATGTAACATACTGTGACATAACACAACCTAACTCTTAAATCAGATGCAGACGGTGTGCTTACTTAAACACGGTCGTGCCAGAAGGCCTTCGTGCCCTCCACTCTTTCCTCCACGGGTTTAAGTCTTGTTTATAGCAATTCTATCTAAATAGTTAAAATCAATGTTCTTAGAATTACAAATTGTTTGAATGAAATAGCTTGAATGCAATTAGTTTGAAACTGGGCTCATATATTGAAAGTACAATTAGTTTCAAACAGTGGGAGCATCCTTGCATGTTGATTGATCTCCCACGTTTGTTTAAACAGGAGTAACCCCCTTGAAGCACAAACATCCCTGCCACTTACCACTTCCAGACCCAGTCCCATCTATCTCGTACCAGCCACCCCCCTCCTTAACTCTTGCTACGTGACCTTGGTTTTAAAACGGTAAGCATTCAATTGTATAAGCGTTCTTTTCACTTTCTCGGTTTTAATCAAAACTTAGTTTTTCATATATTTTTTTTTTTAACTAACGAACTTGCACTTAGTACTTTTCTCCCTCTTATTGAAATGACTGAGGTATTTGAAAAGAGGGCACTTACTCCATAGGTGGTTGATTTCTTTATAGTAGATAATAGGAGACCTCAGAAGTGATGACTGTGTGAAACAGAAAATGTATAAGTAAGCAAGTAAGTAAATAAATGTATTAGCATAGTTAATTAAAACCAAAGCCAATTTAAAGCTCGTCACATTGTCAGGCTAGTGAGCACACAAAAAACAATTTAGTAATAAAAACAAGCGATTACATAAAAATTAAAAGCAGGCCCCGGTAGTATTTGGTTAAGGTGCCACTGGACAACTCACTATCCCAGTGGAATTGGCCCCCTTAATGATTATAACCCTTAAAACTTATCATTAAGAATGGTCCAAGGCGGGGTTTTAACACAAGACCACGCTTCTGACCATGTATATACAATTACAGTACAATCTAATTAGCAATCCTAAAATATTGGTTACACCACATGGTAAATGCCAACCCTACAGCTCGACTTTAATGTGTCGCCACCTACTCAGTTTCCAGTGAGTAGCCAAAGCACCACCCATCAGCTAACACCATTAGACTGTAGCACCCGCATCCATCCTGGCTTTACACTACAATTTCAGCAATATTTGACAGTTTTTTAAAAGTCTGCACCATTAACTTGGTCCCCCAGCAAGCAAGAGGAATTGAAGAGCCACTTAACCAGCTAATGACAGCTGGCCTACATGAGCGTATCCCTAAGGCCATAGGATAGGAGACCTGTTCTTGTGCAGATGTCAGGAAAACTATTGCAAGCGTTGTTAAGTTCTTCCCTCAGCAAAAACAATTCCCCTTTTCATTGTACCCACGTTGGTTGCAGCAGTGTCCTCACGCCCGGTGGCTCTTGCGGAGGCTGTTCTTAGAACTAGCTTCTTCAGGTTTAACTGCCACTCAAGATGGTGGCTGCAAATCCTTTTGAGGTCAGCGCTCTAGTGTTTCTACCTTAGAGTCTTGTGCTGAAGCTTCCCTCCAGCTGTTTCTCTCGGGGAGCCCTGCACTTCAGCTGTCATCCTGAGGAGAATCAGCAGTGTTCCTGAGGCGCTTCGTTTCATAGAGAACTCTTCCAGCTTTGAGTAATGAATTATTTTTCTTGTAACGGTGTGCACATTAGCTACTTTTTCCCTTTTGAAGAAGCTGAATTTTTTTCTTCTTCCAACAACTGGCTATCAGCTTTCTGAGGAGAATTTGTTTTGGCTTAACAGAACTTCAAGCAACTGCAGTAAGAAATCCTTTTGTATGATTTCCAGACTTGCCAATATATATGTACATATATATTCAAGAACTATTTGCTTTTGAGACTTGTCAGTCTTAGAGACAAACCTCAGTGCTCAGACTAGTTACTGGAGACTGTGATTGAGAAAACTTAACCTTGAGAAGGAGTTTTCGTTTCCTGTAAAATACATTCGTAGATTGTATAATTGTGAACCTCTGAACTGTTTTTCAGAGAACCTTGGAAACCTCTGACTCCTGGAGAAAAGAAGATATTAAGTTAGCATTATTCTCTTAGAGAGAGGCTAGTCTCTCAAAAGATCCAGGTTAGGAGAACAATAGAATTGGGTGAATGTGAATGGCTGAACAGTTGAATGCACAGCAGGAATGTACCTATCTATGCTCTTATCACCCCACTGAGGGTCCTTCTTTTAAAGAAATCCCAATAAGAAGAAAGCTGCAGGTTTTCAGAGACACACACTGAATATCCTATCTTCAAGTGGGAAACCCAGGCTGGAACTGGATCTGGAGGCGGTCTCTCTTTTTCTATTCCCTTTCCCCCTAGTGGATGCAGGGTTCAGATAATCAGTTAAAGCCTGAGCACGCATCTGTTGGAGGGAGTTGGGTAAAAGGCATCTGCTCCTGTAGAAGTTTGATTTAACGGGTAATCTTCTGACAGCAGAGGACTTCAACAGAAGGTCATAGGAGACTGGTCCTTGGAACACTACACCATAATCCTTCTACATTCTGTCAAGGAACTATGTGGATTTAAAGATGAATGGGGCATAACACATCTTCCCCCTTTAAACTTTTAAAAACATTAAGTGAAATAAATGGGAATTTATAATACACAACTAAAGTCTGAACATTACTGAGACGTGCCTATTAAAATAATACCTACAAATAAATCACATATATGTACAAACATCACATATATGTATTAACCTCTTAGATGCTGGGCCTTTCCCCCCACCCCCAGTGCTGAGCCCTTTTTTGGTTATTTGGGGTGGTTCGTGATTAGGCCTTCATAACTTTTTGTCCACATAAGCTATCCACGCCAAATTTACGTCCTTTTATTCCAACATCCTAGGGATTCTAATGGTACCCAGAGTTTGTGGTTTCCCCTGGAGGAGACCAAGAAATTAGCCAAAATACAGTGAAAATTTCGTTTTTTCAAAATAAATGGGAAAAAAGGGCTGCCGAAGAAGGCTTGTGGTTTTTGCCCTGAAAATGCCATCAACAAAGGGTTTCTGGTGCTAAAATAACCATCTTCCCACCTTTCAGGAATGGGCAGACTTGAATCATAAAACCACATTTTTCAACACAAATTTGGCATTTTACTGGGACATACCCCATTTTTACTATTTTTGGTGCTTTCAGCCTCCATCCAGTTAGTGACAGGAATGGGTGTGGAACCAATGCTGGATCCCGGAACGCTAAGCATTTCTGAAACCTAGACAAAATTCTGAATTCAGCAAGGGGTCATTTGTGTAGATCCTACAAGGTTTTCCTACAGAAATTAACAGCTGAAATAAAAAAATATTGGAATTGAGGTGAAAACAACTGCCATTTTTCTTTATGTTTTACTCTGTAACTTTTTCCTGCGATGTCAGATTTTTGAAAGCAATATACCGTTATGTCTGCTGGACTCTTCTGGTTGCTGGGAAAATAAAGGGCTTGTAGGTTCATCAAGAACCCTAGGTACCCAGAGCCAATAAATGAGCTGCACCCTGCAGTTGGTTTTCATTCTATACTGGGTATACAGCAATTCATTTGCTGAAATATAAAGAGTGAAAAATAGGTATCAAGAAAACCTTTGCATTTCCAAAATGGGCTCAAGATAAGGTTTTGAGGAGCAGTGGTTATTTGCACATCTCTGAATTCCGGGGTGCCCATACTAGCATGTGAATTGCAGGGCATTTCTCAAATAGACGTCTTTTTTACACACTCTCTTATATTTGGAAGGAAAAAATGTAGAGAAAGACAAGGGGCAATAACACTTGTTTTGCTATTCTATGGTCCCCCAAGTCTCCCGATAAAAATTATACCTCACTTGTGTGGGTAGGACTAGCGCCCGCGACAGGAAATGCCCCAAAACACAACGTGGACACATCCCATTTTTTGACAGAAAACAGAGGTGTTTTTTGCCAAGTGCCTACCTGTAGATTTTGGCCCCTAGCTTAGCCGGCACCTAGGGAAACCTACCAAGCCTGTGCATTTTTGAAAACTAGAGACCTAGGGGAATCCAAGATGGGGTGACTTGTGGGGCTCTGACCAGGTTCTGTTACCCAGAATCCTTTGCAAACCTCAAAATGTGGCTAAAAAACACATTTTCCTCACATTTCGGTGACAGAAAGTTCTGGAATCTGAGAGGAGCCACAAATTTCCTTCCACCCTGCGTTCCCCCAAGTCTCCCGATAAAAATGATGCCTCACTTGTGTAGGTAGGCCTAGCGTCGGCAACAGGAAATGCCCCAAAACACAACGTGGACACATCCCATTTTTTGACCGAAAACAGAGCTGTTTTTTGCAAAGTGCCTACCTGTAGATTTTGGCCTCTAGCTCAGCCGGCACATAGGGAAACCTACCAAACTTGTGCATTTTTGAACACTAGAGACCTAGGGGAATCCAGGATGGGGTGACTTGTGGGGCTCTGACCAGGTTCTGTTACCCAGAATCCTTTGCAAACCTCAAAACGTGGCTAAAAAAACAAGTTTTCCTCACATTTCAGTGACAGAAAGTTCTGGAATCTGAGAGGAGTCACAAATTTCCTTCCACCCAGCGTTCCTCCAAGTCTCCCGATAAAAATAATACCTCACTTGTGTGGGTAGGCCTAGCGCCCACGACAGGAAATGCCCCAAAACACAACGTGGACACATCCCAATTTTTGACAGAAAACAGAGCTGTTTTTTGCAAAGAGATTTTGGCCTCTAGCTCAGCCGGCACCTAGGGAAACCTACCAAGCCTGTGCATTTTTAAAAACTAGAGACCTAGGGGAATCCAGGATGGGGTGACTTGTGGGGCTCTGACCAGGTTCTGTTACCCAGAATCCTTTGCAAACCTCAAAATGTAGCTAAAATAACACGTTTTCCTCACATTTCGGTGACAGAAAGTTCTGGAATCTGAGAGGAGCCACAAATTTCCTTCCACCCAGCGTTCCCCCAAGTCTCCAGATAAAAATGATACCTCACTTGTGTGGGTAGGCCTAGCGCCCGCAACAGGAAATGCCCCAAAACACAACCTGGACACATCACATTTTTTCATAGAAAACAGTGCCTACCTGTGGATTTTGGCCTCTAGCTGGGGAAACCTAGCAAACCAGTGCATTTTTGAAAACTAGAAACCCAGGAGAATCCAAGATGGGGTGACTTGTGGGGCTCTGACCGGGTTCTGTTACCCAGAATCCTTTGCAAACATCAAAATTTGGCCAAAAAAACACTTTTTCCTCTCATTTCGGTGACAGAAAGTTCTGGAATCTGAGAGCAGCCACAAATTTCCTTTTACCCAGCATTCCCCCAAGTCTCCCGATAAAAATGGTACCTCACTTGTGTGGGTAGGCCTAGTGCCTGCCACACAACGCTCAATGTTGGTCCTTACATGAGGCAGCTGTTGACCCTGGGGTGATCCATTCCTGACGCAGGCACTAGGTGTAGGCACTCAAGTGGGGTAGTGTTTTTATCAGGACAGGTGAGGAATCACTGGGTGGTAGGCATTTTGTGGATCCCAGCATATTCCTGTAGTTTGTGTGACCGAAATGCAAGAAAAATAGAGTTTTTATTCAACATTTCAGCTTTGCAGGGTATTCTGGGTAAGAAAACTTTGGGGAATCCACACAAGTCACACCTCTGTGGACTCCCCTGAATGTCTAGTTTCCAGAAATGTTTCTCTATAAGGCCGCCGAACCCAGGACCAAAAACGCAGGTGCCTGCCTTACAAAACCAATTTGTTTTGCAATAGATAATTTTGATGTCTCCACAATACGATTTGGGCGGTGGAATTTGGGGCTAAACTAAATTGGGGAGCTCCCAAGAGAGAACTCTCTCTCTCTGCTTGCCGCCGCATTCACCTGCTCTCTGGGTTGGGCTATCCCACTATTACCCAGTTGCACAGACTGCTTGCGAAGGGACAGCAGGACTGTCCTCATCACCTCCCTCATAATGTACTGGAAGAGGAGTTATCGAATGGGACTCCTCCGACTGAAAAATCACTCCCAGAGTCTGCGCCATTGTCCTATCCCTCAGATGCTGTCTCAGTATCTGATGTCTCAGTCTCTGATCCTATGTCAGAGCTGTCCTCTATAACCCGAGTGCCGGCAGAAGTCATCCATCAAGATGCCATCTCTGCTATTGGCTACACTGTTGCTCTAGAACACTAGCCTACGTAGACAGTCACAAAATCGATGGTGTGTGTGAGATACGTGCAACAGTAGAGGCCACCTTACCTGCGTTTCTTCCCTCAATCAGCACGTTCTTTCAAGACACTCAAAAAACACCTTGTCACTTACCATTCATCACAGTCTTTAGCACCTCCTGCGCCCAGTGCAATAATCATTATTGGTTCTCCCAGTCCCATGTTCTCCTCTTCGGATTCCCTCATTACCACCCAGCAAAAGTGCCCTTCATCTCCCCATAGCCGCCCTCCACCCCGCACATACATTTCATTTGTATTATAGCGCAGGTAATGGCTGACTTTACTAATGTACTCAGCTATTTACATAAAATATAGATTTGCTCTTTGCAGTAGGCATATAAACCTTCTGCGCTTCTTTATGGCACTAAAACTGCCACTAGACAAGAATGACCCTTTTGTAGCAGAAACATAGTCGCAATACTTACTTGACTTTTTTATTGCTGCCTAAAACTACAGTTGAAAAGTGTCAGTTGAAGTATGTGCATTGCTTTGAAGACGCAAGCTGCAACTGCAAGACAATTGGTGGCAAATCTATATATATATATCTATATATATATATATATATATATATACGTATATATATATATATATAAATATATCTATATATATATATATATATATATATATCTATATATATATATATATATATATATATCACTTTTATATGTGGGTCTGGTTTTCCTGGGGGCCGATCGCAGCCCCCAGGGAAACCACACACATATTGACAAAAGTGATATATATATATATATATATATCTACATAGATATATTTATAGATAGATCTATAGATATATATATATATATATATATATATATATATATATATATATATCTATAGATCTATCTATAGATATATCATGTACATAGATATATCTATATATATATATATATATATATATATATATATAGATCTATTTTTTTTTAGTTGTTGAATAGTTTCCTTGGGGGCCAAAAAGGCCCCCCAGGGAAACCCTACAACAACTAAAAAAAAATATCGCCCCCACAGGGGGTCGCCCTGCCCATGGGCGACCCGCTGTCCATTTATTTAAAAAAAAAAAATGTTGCCCCGGGGGGGCACCTACTTTTTTTTAAAAACAAATACGCCCCCAGGGGGGGTTGGCCCGTTTTCCGAGGGGGCCGACCCCCTCAAGTGAAATCCCTGGCGTCTAGTGGTGTTTCCTGGCCCCCGATCGCAGCTGAGCACTTTCAGAAGGCCTCGTAAGAAAGGGGAGACTCCCTTCCTGAAACGGTTTCCTGGCCCCCGGAAACCTGAAAGTGTGGCCGACACCCGCATTGAAGGGGTTAACAATGTAGGCTGCTTCCTGCTCTTTTTCACACAAACTCCTTGTTTTCCTGCAGCCCTTTCCTTCATGCCAATTCACAGCTTTCTATCCATTATGCACAGCAACTTCAAATATTCAATTTCTCCCCATTTTCTAACATAACTGTATTTTCAAAAATAGTTTTGATCTTCTTAGGATCAGAAAATTTTGAGTTTCCTTTTCAATTAATCAACCCAACTTAACATGGATAACATCACCTCTATCAAAATTCCTGATATTCAATAGCATTTTTCCAGGAATTCTTCTCTACAAACTTCCTGCTTAGTCATTATTCCTTCTGCCACTACAGAAAAATCGTACTCTACCACTTCACTTTTTTCTATCCAAGGTGTGCACACCAAAGAAGCTGGATTCCTCCCTTGCGCCAAGATTTATTCACAATTCACCTGTCAGTGGGTGGAGTCATTCTGTAATTCCATGACATTTTTCAGTTCCTGGTTCCACCTCAAACCACTCCTCACAGACAGTTGCAGGCAATCATTCAATACTCTATTAAACCTTTCAACCTATCCATTGTCTTTGGGAAGATACAAGGCTGTATTGTGATGGGTTATTCCTCAGCTTTTTGGAAAATCAGATATGAAGCTAGACACAAAATGAGGACCATTATCTGTCAATATTCCACGAGGAATTCCTTCTCTCATGAAAACAATCGGCAGGAAAGAAATGACATCCTGTGTTCTCATTTCATCCACTACCTTCACTTCCGGCCATTTCAGAAAATAACCCACCAAAGCAATGGTGAACTTGCCCATAACATCTTCAAAACCATAAGGCAAACACATGCCTAAACCTACTTTCTTTCATGGTAACTACATTTGATAGTACAACAGATGAGTTTCTTAAAACTTAAAACTGAAGATTTGTTAGCTGTACATACAGTTTATGCACTCCCTCACAAATCTCTCTAGGTGTCAATCCATGTTAGGCCACCCAAAACCAACATGGGCCCTCTGATTCAATGGCGGACCTGCCACATTTGCCCATACAGAGAAACTCCATCACCCTAATGCGAAGAATAACAGGTGCAACTACTCTGTCACCCCTGTACACATTATCATTCGCAATGGACAATTCTGTCCAAACCAATTTGTACTTTTTTCATCAACCCTTCCTTAGTCCCTATATATATGTGTGTATATATATATATATATATATATATATATATATATATATCAGTTCTACAACACTGTCCGCACCTTGCTTCCACTGTTCTTCTACAATGACTCCTTTCAACACTGTTTCTATACTAGCCACCAGCCATTCATCTTCAAGCTGTTCTTGGACACTCGACAATGGAAGTCTAGATAAACAGCCAGCTGTTCTGTTTCTAATACCCGGCACATATTCCACTTCAAATGAGTAGTCCAACAATCTAAATAGCAACTTAGCAACCCAAAGAGTTGCTGTGCTTCTTCCCTTGGTGGTAAAAATCAAAAATCTCTACCAGTGGTTTGTGGTTGGTGCGCAGTTCAAAGTTATGTACCCTTAAATACTTGCAGAAATGCTGGATCCCCCACCAACAAACAAGAGAGAAAACTATTATTTAGGTTTTATTTTTTTATCCCATTTTCACCAACTACATGTCCCAGGTATTCTACCTCGGACACTGCAAATTTGCATTCATCAACACCATGCCTCATGTGAGGATTCCTTATCCTAACTAAACCTTGACGTAACAATCCATCATACTCAATTTTGTGCTTCCCACAAATCAGAATATCATCCTAGAATATCACCACTTGTTAGATTCCTCTCAAAATCTTATGCATTATTTGTCGCCAATGAGAAGAAGGAACTTATTCCAGTGATGGTTGATTTCTTTACCGTCGGTAACAGGAGACATGTTCTAGTGCAAAGGACCCTGACAGCAGATTATAGGCAACTGCTCTTTGGAGTATTACAGCTTCATCTTTCTACAGTCTATCACAGAAGCATGGGGATTTAAAGGTACATGGGACACAACACAATTCATGTCTACGGATTACCTTGGCTGTCTAATGGATAACATACCACATCACGGCAGCTGAGCCAGAACCCTGGACCTGGGGTGCTTTCACTGTGACATTTATAGAGCTACAGACATTACTAAGGCGCATTGAAAATCTAGAGAGGTGCTTTGGCCAAGTTCTGTGCTGCCAAAATAGCTGGGGTAATGCAGATGTAGTGCAGGTGCATTTGCACAGCATTGTTTGGTTGAGGGTATAGGTCATACCTTCGGCGGGGGTGGGGGTGCATTCTAAACAAAATGAGCACTTGGCCAATTGAGCTGCCAGTTTAGACTAAGCTTGGTGGCAGAGTGAGGTCACAGCTTGTCTTCAGGTGTGAACTGCAGGGATATAGTTTGAGACAGAGTCACAATACAAATAATGAACTACTAGACGACCAAGCCCATGACCTATTCTAGTCTTTCCCCGCTAAACCTGTTTGCCCTTGGGATAGAAAGTGGGGCATCAAGGTGATGCTCTGTGAGTCAGGATGTCACAATGGACTTGTCCTTAAGTGATTGGGTGTGTCAATGTAGCATGAGTCAGAACATAGCTGTAGGATAACTTAGGAGCCTGACTGATCTGCGTTCCCACTTACTCCAAGAAGAACTCTTCTATATGTGCACTTAGGCCCTGGGTAGACAATTTTTACTCACCAGAGTTTGTGCCACATTTGTGGTTCTTGTTACTACTCACCCAATGCAAACAGTTTTGTGGATATTTGGAGATGTCCTCTTCGCTCTAATACTTGTAGAGAATTGTCTCTACAAAGCATTCATGGAGGGGTTTTCTAGAGCTCCAGCTTAGCCTGCTGCAGTCAGTGATGGAAATCCATTGTGTGTGTAGAAGCAGACGTGATTCATCAGAAGTGAGAAAAGACCTGTCTCACAATCCACAGCAGAGCATTCAGCAACAGCCTGACAAAACTAAGTCATACTTCAACTTCTCCAGCACTCTGAGTGGCAGACGGGTTCTTGACACCCAATCAAACATTGGCTTGTCCACTCCTCCAAAATGTAAACAGGCTGTAATAAACCTAGCCAAAGCTGGGAGCTTTATTACATCCATAACTCCCTCCTGCTCACCCTTCTGTGTTCTCAAGAAGGCAGTTTCTGACAAGGGATTTGGATGTTTGATCCTTTTAGCAACAGGAAAGGCATAAGGCCATAACACCTACCCCCAGGTATTCCAACACTATGCATCCCACATAACACACATCTCTCCCTAGTCGCACTTTCGCCCAGACCACATAAAACATAAGCATGACAAACATCAATAACCTCATCCACATCTCACTTATGAGTACACAAACACCACCACCCACCTTAAAATTACTCCAACTCAAACGTATCGAATAATGCTGTGCATAGCGTAGAGAACTCCACGCTGCTGCGCATGCGCGTCACCGGGGCTGAGGCTCCAGCGGCACATGCGTTAAGCCCCTCCTTTAGCACTACAGTTTTCACTGCCCACAGTTCCTTCTTATGGTTTCGGAAGCGTGGGGGCAAGACAAGTCAGGAAAGTGGAGCTACACAGACCCCGAAGTGTCCTCACTCTAGCTGAATCTCCCATGGACACCGCCCTCCAGGGCCCCTCCAACCACTCACAGGAAGAGCAGTAGGATGTTCAGGAATCTGCAGAGGATAAGCTAGCAGCAGTCCCCTCAGAGGAATGCTCTGGTGCCAAGTGGTCTTCCGCTAAGTGGAAACAGGAGCCGGACATCATCCACAGGGAAGCAAGTTGATGGGAGCTGATCCCCAGACCAAGATATTGCACTCAAATCTCCATTTCATACTTCTCCAGATGCTGACAATGGAAATGGAGCTCAGAGAAATGACCAACAGTCTTTTACACAGACACTCCAGCGTTGAGCAACAGCTCGAAGAGCAAAGCGAGAATATAATACAGAAACCATACTGTTAAAGACAAGAGCATGAAAGTGAGAGGAAATACCTCACCACAAGAGATGAAAGGCGTGGCAGAAAGGGAACATGAAACTACCTAAACAAAAATTAAACAGTATTACCAGATGAAGTATTTCAAAGAGAAACTATTAGCATCAGAAGAAAAAGTCAGGGCTGCACAAGTTGACTAAGAAAACAAATTAGAGAACCTAGAAAGTAAGTAAAGAACCAAGGAGATTCAAGAAACCCTTTGGAAGAAATTCTCAGAGCAAGACAATAAATTTGAAATGAAAATTGAAATTAGGCAGTTGGATTTGAGGGGAAAAGAGAAGCATTTTAGTTAAAAAAAACGGAAATGGCACATGCAACTCCAGAGACATCAGTGAATCTGTGCCACACCGGAGCACAACCATAAGGGGCTGCTTGAGAGTATGTGTGTAGCGCACAGGCAAGAGATAGAAGAGCTTACACAGGTCTGGGAGAAGGAACCTCAAAAGCAAGAGAAACAAGAGCCGCAGGAAGAAGAGCTGGAAGTAACCAAGGTAAGGCAGAATGTAGACATCTTTGGAAGTGAAAAGGACGAAGCAAGCAGAAAAATTACACAACTAAAGGAAGAACAGTGAAGAAATACCTCTCTTTTAACTAGTGACAGGAACAATTCATTCAGGTATGCGCTCAGATTTACACCCTGACATACGAAAGAACCAGTACTTAATTTGTAAAGGAATAAGTGTCAGGGCCCCATCAGGAAGCCAGTACAGCTTGCACCACCCATTGCACTACTAATGACAATGTAGACTTACTAGTACCTGCCACCCAATAATTTATTTGAGCTTTGCGTTGCTGCATCTTAGGCATTTTTAACTTATATAGAATTATTAAACAACCGTTGTTGTGTTCATCACAAAATTGGACAAACAGCACCACCATGTGGCTGGTTGTTATAAGTCCTGGTGTTGACAATTAGGTGCTGGCGCCGAGCACCCGAAACCCCTGGATCAAATTAAGCACTGGAAAAATCAGTCTTTAAATCGAAACTTGAAAGATTGGAGGCCAATTTAAGTCAGAGCTTGAGTGAAAAGTCAGCTTTCCAAAAACAGCTTGGTGAGTTCATGGCTGCTGAAAAACACACTAGCGGGATGAATGAACTGGTTGGAAAACTAAAAGAAGCAAATGATAAACTTGAGATGCTTGATGCCTTGCACACTGGAGATCATGAGGAGTGAGAAACAGCTGTAGGACAAACTTGTAGCTGCTCAACAAAAAGAAAGTGGATTCAGTGAGTGGATTCAATGAGTGACTAGAGGAATAGTGAACAGATGTTGAGGCATCATTACAAGCAAAGATGTTTAAAAATCATCATTACAAACTGTTGCTCTGCAATTGCCCACACCCATGGCATAGTTCACCTCATCATGCAGTACAACCTAGAGGCATTTGTCATGGCCGAAACATGACTCGTCCACTTGCACATACATTTGTGATCCCTTGAAACCCACAGGATGTAGCATTCAGCAACAAGATGACACACAAGGTGGGGAAAACAATCACCATTGTTCATACACAACCTGCCTTCTACTTTTTGCTTACTTAAGCAGACGGGGTGAATCAAGCACAAAGACACCAAAAGAATCCCTCAGATCTCTGTCAGCAAGTAACACATAACCAAACCAACCTGGCACACTGAACAGCAAGTAACACATCAATAAACCATATCCTCTATCCACCTTGAACAGCAGGCAACACATTACCAAACCTACCTGGTGCAAAGAACGACAAGTAACACATCATTACACCAAACCCACTATCCACCTTGACCAGCAAGCAGCACTTCACCAAACCCACCTGACACACTGAACACCAAGTAGCACATTATTAAACCATAATCCACTATCCACCTTGAACATCAAGCAGCACATCACCAAACTCACCATCCACCTTAAACAGCAAGTAACACAAATCCACCTGCCCCCTTCAATAGAAAGCAGCAGATCACCAAACCCACCTGCTCCAAAGTCAAGACCCTCTAAATGACGATGGCAGGATGATCCTCATTTTTTATGACACCGTGTTCATCTGGACACTGCCGTCTCATTATCTATATTTCATTTCACTTCTAGACTCCTTGGTCAGTCAAAGAAACAACAAATAGCATTCTTTCCCTCAAAAACTTCCTGTGAGTATTCTCCAAGAAGAACATTTCAAAATCCCTACAACCCATATCAGATGTCAATATACTTACTGATAAGTACAAGTGAGGCTGAAAAAACATACAAAACTCAACACCCTATAGAAAATTCAGTTCTCCATTCCCAACGCCTCAGCGCCATGGTACACTCAAGACATTTCAAAATATAAGTGCATCAACCACATATTAGAAAATAAATATAGATGGACAATGGTCATTGAAGACCTCACCAAAATCAAGGCACTTCACTGAAAACACAGATGCCTGATCACCAGTGCTAAAGCTTCCTTCTGCAAGACTGCCATTAGCAAGCAACCAACAGATGTAAACAACTCTTCAAACCTGTCAAACACTCTCTGAACTCACTCTCAGGCCCTCTAACCCCACATTCATTTGAAACATGCAACAACATCAATCAGTTCCTTGCGAAGAAAGATCATTAAAAATATATAACACATCGAAATGGAATAGACTTACACCTTGCCTCCTACCCACCCACTGCTCTAAACCCAAATGGACAACCCAAGGGTTGCATGCTCAACTCATGAACATTCTCATCTCTATCAGGGCCACTTGCTATGAAATTGCTATTCTACCATTTCCGTTCTTGGAATACCTTCAAGGAGATGCCCTCACACTCCTCAACAGTGTCAACTCCTTGCTTAGAGAAATAACCTTCCTAGGTGCCCTTGCAACCTGAGAGAACTTCAACGTTTTGAAGAAACCCACCTTGAATCTGGACGGTCTCGTCAACTACCAACCCATCAGACACCTACCTTTCCTCCCCCAAAAAATCATTGAGGAGCAAACACCATAAACCTGTAACAGTAGAGATTAACAATAACTTGCTACGTGCACCAAGACAGGTACTCTTCAAGTAGTCAACAAAGACATCCTCATCAATGACAAAATGACCCGCGCTTCCTAACGGGCTCGACGTATATGCTGCCCACGGTTGACCGCTGCACACAGACCTACACCTTGTAAGGATGAATGGGTTTCTCCTGCACAGTTCTTAAATGGTTCATCTCTTGTCTCAGCAACCTCTACTAATTTGTTTAGATGGGAACATGAAGATCCCAGAAAATGAACGTCTCCTTCTGGATCCCCGGGTGACCATTGTCCCGCCCATCATCTTTAACTTCTATATGAAAGCCCTTGGACCAATGGTGTCCGGAAACAGTATTCGGATCCATCAAAATGCATATGAAACATAACTGTATCTGAACTTTCCAGGTCTCACTTCATTCTACAACTCAAGACCTACCATGAGTTAATCTAATACAGAATGTCTTACACCTTCGTAAAGCTCAACCCAACCAAGGCTGGTATTGGGGTGCAACAGGGCTGAGCATGCCTCCTGACACTCTATCAGCAATATGAGGCCGTGATCTGGTTCATCTGCAGAGCTGCGTGTGACTTAGTACAGAAATGGCAAACGGGGTGCAAGCTAATACCGGGGTGCAATAGAATAGCTGAGCCTGTGCCCTGACACTCTGGCATGAATGTTAGGCTGTGTACCACTATCGAGCTACTTAACAGAGCTGTGTGTGAATCTCAGAACAGCAATAACAGATGGGGTGCAAGCTATTATTGGGGTGCAACAACAGGGCTGATCATGCTCCCTGACACTCTATCAGCAATATGAGGCCGTGTTCTGGTTCATCTGCAGAGCTGCGTGTGACTTAGTACAGAAATGGCAAACGGGGTGCAAGTTAATACCGGGGTGCAATAGAATAGCTGAGCCTGTTCCCTGACACTCTGGCATGAATGTTAGGCTGTGTACCACTATCGAGCTACTTAACAGAGCTGTGTGTGAATCTCAGAACAGCAATAACAGATGGGGTGCAAGCTATTATTGGGGTGCAACAACAGGGCTGAGCATGCCTCCTGACACTCTATCAGCAATATGAGGCCGTGTTCTGGTTCATCTGCAGAGCTGCGTGTGACTTAGTACAGAAATGGCAAACGGGGTGCAAGCTAATACCGGGGTGCAATAGAATAGCTGAGCCTGTGCCCTGACACTCTGGCATGAATGTTAGGCTGTGTACCACTATCGAGCTACTTAACAGAGCTGTGTGTGAATCTCAGAACAGCAATAACAGATGGGGTGCAAGCTATTATTGGGGTGCAACAACAGGGCTGATCATGCTCCCTGACACTCTATCAGCAATATGAGGCCGTGTTCTGGTTCATCTGCAGAGCTGCGTGTGACTTAGTACAGAAATGGCAAACGGGGTGCAAGCTAATACCGGGGTGCAATAGAATAGCTGAGCCTGTGCCCTGACACTCTGGCATGAATGTTAGGCTGTGTACCACTATCGAGCTACTTAACAGAGCTGTGTGTGAATCTCAGAACAGCAATAACAGATGGGGTGCAAGCTATTATTGGGGTGCAACAACAGGGCTGATCATGCTCCCTGACACTCTATCAGCAATATGAGGCCGTGTTCTGGTTCATCGGCAGAGCTGCGTGTGTCTTAGTACAGAAATAGCAAACGGGGTGAAGGCTAATACTGGGGTGCAGGCTAATACCAGGGTGCAATAGAATAGCTGAGCCTGTGCCCTGACACTCTGGCATGAATGTTAGGCTGTGCACCACTATCGAGCTACTTAACAGAGCTGTGTGTGAATCTCAGAACAGCAATAACAGATGGGGTGCAAGCTATTACTGGGGTGCAATAGCAGAGCTGAGCTTGTGCCTGGCACCCTAGCAGCAGTGTAGGGCTGTGCACCGTGATCGGGGTGATTGGCAGAGCTGTGTGTGAGCCTCAGTGCTGAAATTTCAGATGGGGCACACGCCATCATTATCAGGGCGCACTGGCTGTGTGGGGGCGCCCCTCCATCCGCCTCGCTTGTTTCTCCACGAACGTCTTCATTTGCTTGACTTTTCCAACTGCAGAGAAACAAAATCAGAAAGTTAAGTAAAAGCGCGCTTGCCAGGGTGAAGAATGCAGCACATTAACAGTGTAATTAGCAGGGGCTCCGCGAAAGCAGACTTCTCTTCACATGATAAACGCGTGTCTGAGAAGGACAAGTGAAAACACATTTCTAATTTAAGAATTTCTAATTGCTTCATTGCTGTCTGTAAGGTGTCAGGTAATGGAGAGCTCAGGTTTGCATCTGCATACCTAACCAGCGCGCCTCCCTTTTAGGCAGCAGAGCCCCCCTGCCTCCTCCCCACCCCCACAAGCTCCACTCAGTCTTCCCTTACCCCCCGGGCTTGTCAAGTGCAGGGGGAATTAATGACAGCGACTGTTTATACCGAGCCGAGAACTAATGCTCTTGTCTCTCTAAGAGACAAACGTTGCCAGTATGCAACGCTATAGTACTCGTGTTATCGATCTTGGAAGAATGAAAGGTCGAGTCAGCCCCTCGGGATCCGAATCTGATCTGTGGAACACACACTGGTCCTTAAAGGTGGGCTGATCAGTGGAACATACACTGGTCTTTAAATGTGGGCCACAACCCACTGAGCTATGCTGCCAGCAAGTCAAACATGTCCAGTCCTTCCCCAAACTAGAAGCATCAATGTTGTGGAGACTAAAGTATCTTCGAACCTACTGATGGGTATACGTTCAAGCACCTTACGACACCAGTGCGTCACTTTATATGACGCTCCGGCAGCGCAGAGTGCAGACCCACATCTACAAGGCCACGCAAAGCACTGTGCGTGGCTTTTCATGGCCTCGTACACATGGTGTAAGGCAACGCAGCCAAGTCCCTTCGTCGCCTTACTCTGTGCCGGGGGGTGCTTCCACGCAACACTCATTGGTTTTGACGCAATCCCAGATTTACAAGGCTCCGTAAACTTAGGAATGCTTCAAACCCTACGCCTCCCCCAGGGAAGCTAAATGAGGGGAAATATCTCTATTTCTTCTCATTTTTCCTCTGCACACATAGATAGAGGAAAACTTCTTCATGGATCGTTTTTGTACATGAAGGTGCCCCTTGCTGCACAAAAACAATCCTGTATGTAAAGCGGGCACTTTTGCACGCTAGGCAGCCAAAAAAGCGCCAGCGCAGTGAAAGGACCGGAGTGCGTCACATTGCATAGATACTGTGCATTCCTGCCTTTCCCAAGTGATCTCATAAATTTGGTCCTTAGTAACTGCCTGGCCCTCCTGACCCGCATCAGTGGGACCAACAGGGTCATCAATGTTCACATTCTCCAACTCACAAAATACCCAGAGGGCCTGTGCCCCATCCTTCAAAAGACCAGAGATCTGGGTGACACCGGATGAGGGACGGAAACAGAAATAAATGTTCAAATCTCCAATTGATTCGCAAGACTTCCGCAATCCAACACGCGTCATGAAACGGACTTGATGCTTCGATCGGTGATATATATAGCTTTACAGATGTGTCAGTGGTTTAGAACAATAATTTTGGAGGCAAACTATTGAAATGTTACTGACTCCCCTAAGAAGGTGGTAATAGATTATCACAGCAGAAGCTGTCTTGTTGGATGGCTTCTTCTTTGGTAACTGGGCAGGACAGCCTGACTGCTCCCCACGGTGTCTTTATAAACAGGGAACAAGAAGCAATATCTTCTAAAGGGAGATGTACTATAGTGGAGAAGTGTGGCTCAATGGTTATAGCAGCAGACCCTGATGCAAAAATCTGGCCTGGGACCAGGGTTCAACTCCTACCTCGGAGGGTCTTGGGCTCAATTTCCTCAGACCTCTTGCATTGGTGCCTAATCTAATTCATGGGTCCCACTCTGGGCAATAGCTTGCTTAATCTCCACAACGGCCCCAACAGCGCTGGGATGCCTGGCTTCACCTTGGAGATTGCCGAAGAGTGGGCATCTCACAGGGAAAAGCCAGGAAGGGTTCCACAGCAGTATGCGTACAGCGCCTTGAGACCCTAACGGGTGAGTAGTGCACTGTACAAAGTTTACAGTTTTACTGCTGATGTGCTCTGCTGTTCCTTGCTGGCTCCCATCTCTGTGTTTGTAGTCAAAGAGAGGTGTTTGCGGATAGCGAGCTGCCTAATTAATATTCATTAGGCAAGTCATTCTGTGCACCTGTCACTGGAGATTTTAGCACATGGCCTCTTAGTCACATTGTAAATTCAGAGACAGGTCTCAAAAAGTTGGTGTACTATTTGTCACCACTATTTCGACATCCATCCCAAATTGAGCAGAAGTGCTAATTTAAAACAGCCACAGGTGTGGACTGACCTCCTGCAGAGGGGTGAAAGAGGTGCTAAGGCTGAAGCAGGGGTGTTTTGCCACTTTACCCAGTGGTAACTTTAAAGGCACCTGCTCCTTCTGCCTGGAAAAGCAGCAGCGCATGTTAACATTTCTAAAGTAAACCACAGAACATATTCCAACAACATAACACAAAAGAAAAGGGCAGCAGCACTAAAACATAACAGGACACAATACAACAAAACAATCTAAACAGAATCGAACACAAGAACCACAGAACAACACAATAACAATCGCAGCAGCATCATTTAGGCTCCACCCTTTATATGTCACAATTATACACATATATATTCATTCAGGACATTTGTATTCAGTGTGTAACAAGGCTTTATTAACGTGTATGATGTGATTAACCCAGATATAGAAATGTAACCTTTGTAATCATCGTGATGTCATGCGTAAGAGTATTAGATGGATCAATCCCCCAATGTAATCACATTTTCTGTTATATCCATGTTTTACACTATTTCCAATGTATGTTTGAATGTATACTTGTGTAGCCTAGGTTTATACTGACTATTGAGTTAACTTAGTGTAGGAAGTTGGCTCTGTATGTGCTATTTCAAAGTAAGGAATAGCATGCACAGAGTCCAAGGGTTCCCCTTAGAGGTAAAATAGTGGTAAAAAGAGATAATACTAATGCTCTATTTTGTGGTAGTGTGGTCGAGCAGTAGGCTTATCCAAGGAGTAGTGTTAAGCATTTGTTGTACATACACATAGACAATAAATGAGGTACACACACTCAGAGACAAATCCAGCCAATAGGTTTTGTATAGAAAAATATCTTTTCTTGGTTTATTCTAAGAACCACAGGTTCAAATTTAACATGTAATATCTTGTTTGAAAGGTATTGCGGGTAAGTACATTAGGAACTTTGAATCATTTCAATTGCATGTATACTTTTCAAGTTATTCACAAATAGATATTTTAAAAGTGGACACAGTGCAATTTTCACAGTTCCTGGGGAGGTAAGTTTTTGTTAGTTTTACCAGGTAAGTAAGACACTTACAGGGTTCAGTTCTTGGTCCAAGGTAGCCCACCGTTGGGGGTTCAGAGCAACCCCAAAGTTACCACACCAGCAGCTCAGGGCCGGTCAGGTGCAGAGTTCAAAGTGGTGCCCAAAACGCATAGGCTTCAATGGAGAGAAGGGGTTGCCCCGGTTCCAGTCTGCCAGCAGGTAAGTACCCGCGTCTTCGGAGGGCAGACCAGGGGGGTTTTGTAGGGCACCGGGGGGGACACAAGCCCACACAGAAATTTCACCCTCAGCGGCGTGGGGCGGCCGGGTGCAGTGTTAGAACAAGAGTCGGGTTCGCAATGGAAGTCAATGAGAGATCAAGGGATCTCTTCAGCGCTGCAGGCAGGCAAGGGGGGACTTCCTCGGGGAAACCTCCACTTGGGCAGGGGAGAGGGACTCCTGGGGGTCACTTCTGCAGTGAAAGTCCGGTCCTTCAGGCCCTGGGGGCTGCGGGTGCAGGGTCTTTTCCAGGCGTCGGGACTTAGGTTTCAGAGAGTCGCGGTCAGGGGAAGCCTCGGGATTCCCTCTGCAGGCGGCGCTGTGGGGGTTCAGGGGGGACAGGTTTTGGTACTCACAGTCGTAGAGTAGTCCGGGGGTCCTCCCTGAGGTGTTGGTTCTCCACCAGCCGAGTCGGGGTCGCCGGGTGCAGTGTTGCAAGTCTCACGCTTCTTGCGGGGAGATTGCAGGGTTCTTTAAAGCTGCTCCTTTGGATAAAGTTGCAGTCTTTTTGGAGCAGGTCCGCTGTCCTCGGGAGTTTCTTGTCGTCGTCGAAGCAGGGCAGTCCTTAGAGGATTCAGAGGTCGCTGGTCCCTTTGGAAGGCGTCGCTGGAGCAGAGTTCCTTGGAAGGCAGGAGACAGGCCGGTGAGTTTCTGGAGCCAAGGCAGTTGTTGTCTTCTGGTCTTCCTCTGCAGGGGTTTTCAGCTAGGCAGTCCTTCTTCTTGTTGTTGCAGGAATCTAGTTTCTAGGTTCAGGGAGAGCCCTTAAATACTAAATTTAAGGGCGTGTTTAGGTCTGGGGGGTTAGTAGCCAATGGCTACTAGCCCTGAGGGTGGGTACACCCTCTTTGTGCCTCCTCCCAAGGGGAGGGGGTCACATTCCTATCCCTATTGGGGGAATCCTCCTTCTACAAGATGGAGGATTTCTAAAAGTCAGAGTCACCTCAGCTCAGGACACCTTAGCGGCTGTCCTGACTGGCCAGTGACTCCTCCTTGTTTTTCTCATTATCTCTCCTGGACTTGCCGCCAAAAGTGGGGGCTGGGTCCAGGAGGCGGGCATCTCCACTAGCTGGAGTGCCCTGGGGCATTGTAACACGAAGCTTGAGCCTTTGAAGCTCACTGCTAGGTGTTACAGTTCCTGCAGGGGGGAGGTGTGAAGCACCTCCACCCAGAGCAGGCTTTGTTTCTGTCCTCAGAGAGCACAAAGGCTCTCACCGCATGAGGTCAGACACTCGTCTCTCAGCAGCAGGCTGGCACAGACCAGTCAGTCCTGCACTGAACAATTGGGTAAAATACAGGGGGTATCTCTATGATGCCCTCTGTGTGCATTTTTTAATAAATCCAACACTGGCATCAGTGTGGGTTTATTATTCTGAGAAGTTTGATACTAAACTTCCCAGTATTCAGTGTAGCCATTATGGAGCTGTGGAGTTCGTTTTTGACAGACTCCCAGCCCATATACTCTTATGGCTACCCTGTACTTACAATGTCTAAGGTTTTGCTTAGACACTGTAGGGGCATAGTGCTCATGCACATATGCCCTCACCTGTGATATAGTGCACCCTGCCTTAGGGCTGTAAGGCCTACTAGAGGGGTGACTTACCTATGCCACAGGCAGTGTGAGGTTGGCATGGCACCCTGAGGGGAGTGCCATGTCGACTTAGTCATTTTCTCCCCATCAGCACACACAAGCTGGCAAGCAGTGTGTCTGTGCTGAGTGAGGGGTCCTTGGGTGGCATAAGACATGCTGCAGCCCTTAGAGACCTTCCCTTGCATCAGGGCCCTTGGTACCAGGGGTACCAGTTACAAGGGACTTACCTGGGTGCCAGGGCTGTGCCAATTGTGGAGACAATGGTACATTTTAGGTGAAAGAACACTGGTGCTGGGGCCTGGTTAGCAGGGTCCCAGCACACTTCTCAGTCAAGTCAGCATCAGTATCAGGCAAAAAGTGGGGGGTAACTGCAACAGGGAGCCATTTCTTTACACTTAGCCTGAATTTAGGCATCAGCTGAAGAAGTGTTTTTAAACTTGCCAGTATGTTGTTTCATATTTTTTGCAGGTCGGTTATCAGATTTCTCGCTAGCGAAAGAAGACTTATTGTTTTAACAGAGGACTGATAGTGATGCCTGAGGGAGGGTTCTGGCAGCAAACTTGGACAAATATAATAGTACAAGAAGGCCTGCTGTTTATCACATATCAGGATGGTGGGATGTTGAAGGCCGTAAATGCCCTAACAACGTCATGGATGCATTGTATTTACAATACAGAGCTTCATGGTGCAATTGTTCACAGATGCATCAAAAATTCTGACACATCTTTTGGCGCTAAAGTACACATTGCTGGAGTTGCATCGTAAAACTGACGCAACTCAAGCAATGCGTCAGAACACAGAGGCGAGTCCCATTGTAAAAGCCATGCATCAATCATTATTCCTGGTTTGAGGAGGTGTAAGGTTTTTGATGCAGTCGAGTCACATAGTGACGCAGTGAAAAGTTGTACATTTTACTGCATCAGTTCTATGTGGCTTTTAACATGGGAACGCATACCCTGTATACATTATAGCTGTCGCAGGGATAATGTCATGCAGGCCTCTACAAACAGACGCATTGGGTCCAATGTGTCCGTTTGTAAACATGGGGAAGTGTGGAGCACTAATTCCACCGCCACTGCGTCACAAAAAAGTGACTCAGCGGTAGCGCATGCTCCTTGTAAAAATGGCCCTTTATGTGTAAATGAGAATGAGAATGCATGCTCCTGGGGAGTAACATGGCCCAGCACATGAGTCCATGTCATATGTGGGACCATTTTCCGGTCTGGGGCGTTTATGTAGAGGAACTCAATGAACTGAAATGTATTGAACCTGGTAATATGACATCCTCTGATGGTTGTATGATGGAACGACGCATGCATGAACAACACATGCCTTATCAACGCAGTTGGAACCACAACCGCGTTGTTTCCACGAATGCCTTTAGCACGCATACCTTTACAACAAATTTCCTTGTAAAAGCATGCCTAGTAAAGGCATGTGTAGAAACGGCATGCGTTGTTCTTTCATGCAACCCGCCCACCTGTCCTGAGGCTCCAAACTACCTCCACCCCTAATACCTAAACTACCCCGACTCCCCCACCCACCCTAAGCCCTAAAAAAAAACTCTCCCAATCCCCCATCCTTGCCCCTAAAAAATGTACTTACCCCGACCCCTCCCACCCACCTGAACTAAAAAAAAAAAAAACTATCCTGCATCCCCACCCCTGCCCCATAAAACTAAAGTACCCTGACACCTCCACCCACCCTAAGACCTAAACCCACCCCCACCTCTAAAAACTACCCATCAATCCTGCCCCAACCCCACTTACCTCACTGCGTCCTCCGCATCCTCTCCCGTACAACGCATGGCCTTCTCTGTGCCTTAACCACGTATATGCGTAGTTTGGCACATGCGCAGCTAAGGCACTGAAAAAGCAATGCGTTGTTTCGGCAAGCATGGTTACGCTTGCATGGGAAATGTCTGCGTTGTTTACAACGCGTGGTTAAGGACGTTTCCCTCCTCTGATACCCTTAAACTGGCACCTTGTAGGACTTCACAAGTTCAACTTGTAGCGCTGAGTTATATATCTCTTAACTGGGCATTTCCATTTCGTAGATTCATATTTCACACATATTTCCCTTCTTTTGTCATTTCTTTCTTCCATCCACTCTTAGCTGTCTGTGTCTTCATCCATCCATCCACTCACTCATCCACTTCAATCATGCATTCACTCCTACTTCTGCCAATTGA
Organism: Pleurodeles waltl; assembly: GCF_031143425.1. NCBI lineage: Eukaryota > Metazoa > Chordata > Amphibia > Caudata > Salamandridae > Pleurodeles > Pleurodeles waltl. The sequence goes on along the minus strand of NC_090441.1, from coordinate 192,343,994 downwards.
TTTTTATTATAGGTCCATCAAAATATCCCTCGGTCCATTCACATTTTAACTCATTCATCCACCCACCCATTCATCAACCCACCAATATATTCATTCACCATTCTATGCATCTATCCATCCCTACATTAGCCATTTGTTGACCCGTCTATCAGCCCTTCTGCCCATCGATCAATGTATAGTTTGATTGTTTATCATGCCATCACTCCATCCACCATTTAGTTGATCCATTAATTTACCCACCCATATAGCCAAAATTATGCATCCATCGATTCATCCACCCAACGATTCCATCTGCACTGTGACATACCTGGCCAAGCAGCGCAGCTTTGGAATAGCGCCCCTGGGATCCAGGGATAAAAAGTGGGCATTAGGAGACGCACCCCTCAGTATGAAGTGTGCGGAGTGGGAAAAGTGCTCGGGAATCGGTACCAGGCACCTAAAACATCTCCGGTATTCTGTGAAAGTAAAGTGTCAGTTCCAGGATATGTCCCAGTAACACCGCTTATCTCCCTGTCAACCTCAGAGGAGTCTCTGGAAGGATTTGCGCGCAAGAAAGGGGTGCCGAAACACCGCTCCCCGAGAGCTCTCTCCTCCGGCAGCCCGGAGTCTGACCTCCTCGAGGTCTGCCGGGGATGCATTGCGGTTTACGGTGTGTGACTCAATCACGATCGGAGCCCTCGGAGCGGGGACTCCTCCGAATGTCTCTTGGAAGGATGGATACTCACAAACCAGGGCTTTAAATGGGCGGGTCCTGTCCGGAACTGAGCACCTGCGCGTCTTTCATTTATAAGCGAGGGTACTGGCACTTCCCAGCACTTCTGCACTAAATATAAAGGGAGACCACCGGCACTTCTGCAATGCATGTAATGGGAGAGTACCAGCACTTCTGCAATGCATGTAATGCGGGAGGACCGGGACTTCTCAGCACTTCTGCAATGCATGTAATGGGTAGACCACCGGCACTCCTCAGCACTTCTGGAATGCATGTAATTGGAGAGTACCTGCACTTCTCAGCGCTTCTGCAATGCATGTAATGGGTAGACCACCAGCACTTCTCAGCACTTCTGCAATGCATGTAATGGGAGACCAATAGCACTTCTGCAATGCATGTAATGGGAGAGTACCAATACTTCTCAGCGCTTCTGCAATGCATGTAATGGGAGAATACCAATATTTCTCAGCGCTTCTGCAACGCATGTAAAGGGAGACCGCCGGCACTTCTCAGCACTTGCAATGCATGTAATGGGAGACCACTGGCACTTCTTGGCACTTCTGCAATGCTAATAATGGTAGAGTACCAATATTCTGAGCACTTCTGCAATGCATATAATGGGAGAGTACAGGTACTTCTCAGCGCTTCTGCAATGCATGTAATCGGAGAGTACCAATACTTCTCAGCGCTTCTGCAATGCATGTAATGGGAGACCACCAGCACTTCTGTAATGCATGTAATGGGAGACCACTGGCACTACTTAGCACTTCTGCAATGCTAATAATGGTAGAGTACCAATATTCTCAGCAGTTCTGCAATGCATATAATGGGAGAGTACAGGTACTTCTCAGCGCTTCTGCAATGCATGTAATCGGAGAGTACCAATACTTCTCAGCGCTTCTGCAATGCATGTAATGGGAGACCACCAGCACTTCTTAGCACTTCTGTAATGCATGTAATGGGAGACCAATGGCACTTCTGAAATGCATGTAATGGAAGAGTACCTGCACTTCCCAGCACTTCGGCAATGCATGTAATGGGAGACCACCAGCACTTCTCAGCACTTCTGCAATGCATGCAATGGGAGAGTACCGGTACAAGCAGGTTCTCTATAGAGTGAGCATCAGGGGGAGACGGGCCAAAATGGCGGCTGCGACGGATGCCTAGAGCGTAGGCTCCATCTCAGGCACATTAAAACATCCTGAAGGGCGCTCCCGGAGACACCCCAAGCGATTGAGACATGCGGTGGAACCTCCCCGGAAACTAACGGGGGAAAAAAGGGAAAGTGAGAGTTTGAATAGCTTCGACCGCTGAGACGCTGCAGGCGGCGACCGTTTGAGGCCTCGTAGCCGACGAAAGCCAGGACCTCGAGTGGATCCTGGAGGCCGGAGAGGAGAGGGCGGCGCCGGAAGCCGTCCACTGAGACAGCCTAGGGACGACACTGGGAGGGGCGGTGAGTGGAGCAGAGAGAACACGCGGCGGGGTGGGCCAGAAGAGTACACAGCCCTTTACCCCCCCTCCCCCCTCTTTTGACCCTCGTACATCCTGCGCTTCCCGGCTTCATCTTACGTGACTTCACGAGCGAGGAGTCGCTGCGGGGAACTGCGGAGGCGGGGTGCGGTGTTGCGCGCTTCCCCCGCCTGCCTCTCCCAGAAGAGCGGCTTGCAGAACAGGGGAAGCCGAGCTGTGGCGTGGGCAAACTGAGAGGCGCCTCAGGAAAAACTCACCCGGGCCCGGTGGTGCACCAGGAGCAGGCTGGGGAGAATATCTAACACCCCGCCTACATCGGAATCCTCCTCCACCCCTGCCCCCCCCCCTGTTTCTCTCCCCCTCCCTCGTCTTCGCCCATGGCCACAGAGGTAAGGAAGAGCCGGACAACAGGTGGGATGGGTGAGGTGACCCTGCGCATGGCCCAGGAAACTTGCTTTTAGCACTAACTAAACAGTTGCTTGAAACCCACTCACTCACTGTACAACACAACCACTGCGCGGAATAGAAGGACCGGGACTACCCAACATCTGGAAACCTCACACCACGTAGTGGGTGCAAAGTGGGAAAAAAGAACAGGTGCCCCAAAAAACGCACAATTACTCAGCCCTGAAACACGCTTGAAGGTCAGCAACAGCATGACATGGCCGGGAAATCCAAATCTACGAAAGGCCATGAACGAACCACGCCCGGACCGTCACCAAATGAACAGCAGCTAATACCAACTCTACAATCATTGGAAACCACACTCCAGGCTCACTCAACTCAATTCGAGAAAGTATTGCAGGCGATTATGGACACTAAATCTTCTTTAGAAAACAGGGTAGACACAGTATCGCAAGACCTAAATCTACTCAGAGTGGATCACCGCAATTTAGTGGAGAGAGTAAAGACAACAGAAGATTTGTTAAACGAGCTGAATCCAATGGCTATAGACAATCAAAAACAAATCCAACGACTAGACGCCGAGGTGAAGGTCCTATGGAGACGCGCTGAAGAAGCAGAAGGTAGATCCCGGCGCAACAACGTCCACTTTCTAGGGTTTCCTGAGAAACTGGTAGAGCAGAGCACTGAAATATTCCTGGAACAATGGCTGATCAAAGAAGTGCTAAACGGTACACCATCGAAGTTCTTCTCCTTGGAAAGAGCACATAGAGTCCCCGGGAGACAACCGGCTCCAGGTCAACCAACCAGAACACTGATAGCAAGATTCTTGAATTATAGAGACCGGGATGCAATACTACAGCAGTTCCGCAGCAAAGGCCCTTTCCGGTATGAGGATGCCGTCATTAATGCCTACCCAGATTTCACGCAGGAGGTACAAAGACAGCGCAACTCCTTTGTGAAAATTAACGCCTCCGTGAACACAATATTAAATATGCCCTGTTGTTCCCTGCTAAACTAAGAGTAATGACAGACGACCGTACCCATGTGTTCACCTCCCCGGAGGACGCCTGGACGTGGATGCAAGCTAAAGGGCTGGCTCAAACTCAAGAGGGCCCGGGTGATGGAGAGGAATGGCTTACTTCGTCGACACCCAGGCGAACCAGGAAACGGCCAAAGGGTCAACCCACTGTAAAACAAGCAGCAGCCGAAAGGGCAAAAGTACTGAAGGAAGCATCCCTACATACACACAACTCCTTTGAGGCCTTACGGGTAAATCCCATTGACAACACAGACTCCGACTCAATCAGCTCTGACTCCACGCTGTTGGAGGCGTTCAAGGGCCCAAAACTCACCCCTAGATCGGCGGATGCACTGCGACTGAAAGATGAGAGACAGGCACCTCAACCGGACTGAGCAACACGCCGAATAGTGGCGAAACACAAGCAAGAGATCGACCGAGCTAATCCGAGGACGCAATCATTGTTTATGTGTAACAGTCGAAAATTTTTCTTTTTTATTTATAATAATGCTTGCTGTCGTTGATTACATTACATGGAGAGATTATAAGTCTGGGAGCACCCATACACACACATACAGGTTATTTCTGTACAAGGATGTGGGCCCCTCATAAGAGCTACATCCAGTAGTCAATATTGCTCCCCCAAAGGTATTCATACGGATACAGTTTTACATAAGTAGCAGTGTGTGAGGTAGGTTGTTACAAGTTTTATGGAGTTTGGGGGATTTAATTGGGATGGGTGGTGGAGGGGAGTGTCGTAATTTGCATATTTTAGGTCAGGACAGAACACAAACCAAATCGGAGCAGCTCTTACTCTTAATTTTAAACTTGAAAGTGATGGTTTGGGCTTGGATGGGCACTGAAAACTGGAGTGCGATACATGCAGGTGCACCACACAATGACACATGGCTCAAACTGCAAACCACACCACACATGGCTATGAGATAGCCATGTGGAATGTAAGGGGATTGGGCACGCCATGCAAAAGATCTTGAGTATTTGCTCTCCTTAGACGCCAGGGTATACATATTGCCATCCTACAAGAAACACACCTACTGGAGACTGATTTACAAGAACTGCGGGGAAATGGGGAGGACAGATTATAGGCACAACATACTCAGTTTATGCTAAAGGAGTGCTGGTGTGGATAGCAGGTGGGGTCCCATATGTCCAAACCACACCTAGGATAGATCAAGGGGGTAGATACGTGGTAATAGAGGGGCAATTAGATGGGAAACAACTAACGATAATAGGGATTTATGCCCCTAACAGTGCGACAGCTGAGTTTCTGGGCACGCTCACACCAGCATTATTAGTAAACCTGAAGCCCTGACTATTTGGGGCAGAAACTTTAATAGTACACCAGATGCGTCACAGGACAGGTCAAATACACCCCCGAGAGGACTGACAAATAGGAACGCCATAGGTCCATTGTTGACATGGGCGGGCGACATGAGATTATATGACTTATGGCGCTTGAAACACCCAGAGCAGAGGGAATATTCATTTTATTCAATACCCCACAAGGTACATACCAGAATAGATATAATATGGGGAACCCTTAACTTATGCCCACTGATCAAAAATATAGAATATGTGGCCAAAACTCTGTCAGATCACTCTCCGTTGAGATTATCTCTAGATTGGGGCAGACAACGTTCAGTAATCCCTACCTGGTGTCTGCAGGTGGAGGCTCTCCAGGACCGGGCGTTTGCAGAAGGATTGAACACAAAAGTGAGACAATACTGGGAAATAAATAAAGACACCACAGATAGAAGAGTGGTAGAGTGGGACGCACACAAGGCAGTCGTTAGAGGGCATTGTATTTCAACCACCTGGGGAGTGAGGCGCACCCTCCATGTGGAGGTCAGCAAATTGGAAAATGAGTTGAGGGAATTGGAGATTGCAGTGGCACAAAATGAGACACCATTCTCAGCGCTAAAAGAGGCGCACACAAAATACACTGAAGCGGACCTACGTCTCCGCCGGCACGATCATAACTATCACCTGATGCGCTTACAAACAGAGGGAGACAGATCAGGGAGGATGCTGGCGTCGCTCCTTAGTGAGAACCGTCAGCAGACCCCCATAGGCACTATACGGCTAGATGGGGGCAGAATGGTCAATACTCAAGAAGAGATCAATGGGGCATTTAAGGATTATTACACAAACCTCTATACTAGACCCACAGAATGTACTGCTCAACAACTGAGAGCCTTCCTCGCTGAGGCACCCCTGGCACGGTTCTCACAAGCAGATAGGGAGACGCTGGAGGCTCCTTTAAGAATGGAAGAATTGGAGTTAGTTCTAACGCAAATGCCTAAAAATGAAGCACCAGGAATAGATGGTCTGCCAATAGAATATTATACCACTTTCTCGAAACACTTAAAACCCCACTTGCTGAAGGTATTTGAGGCAGCATGGACTTGCAAGCTACTGCCCCCAACACAGAGAGAGGCTTTTATAGTGGTTCTACTTAAGCATGGTCGTGACCCCACAGACGTCAAATCATACAGACCACTTTCGCTTCTTAATCTGAATTGTAAAATCCTAGGTAAAATACTGGCTACTAGGATAGCTCCCGTTATACACACTTTAATACATGAGGATCAGAATGGATTCATTCCAAAACGTAATACATTCTTAAACATCCGGAGGCTGTTTAGTGTTATGGGAGAAACCAGAGGCGTTTGATGATGTTGTATTATCATTAGACATCGAAAAGGCATTCGATACATTAGGGTGGGACTTCCTGTTTGCCACACTGCAGGGCATGGGATTTGGCCCCAACTACATACAGTGGGTACAGACATTGTATGCCAACCCTCAGGCTAGGGTGAAGACGGGAGGTGTTATATCAGACAGTTTCCCGATTAGCAGAGGCACAAGACAGGGATGCCCTCTGTCTCCCTTATTATTCGCTATCGCAATGGAACCTCTGGCGACTCGATTGCGAGCCATGAAAGAAAGGTGGGGCATATTTAGGAGTGGATCACACCATATAATATCATTATATGCAGATGATGCCTTGATATAGGTGCGAAAGGGATGGGAGGTGATACCCTCAGTGATCTCCCTACAGCCTGAATATGGTGAAATATCAGGTCTGGTGGTAAACTGTGAAAAATCATGTGTGTTTCCACTGTCTGTCTGGCCTCTGAAGAGAAAAGAGTCTGCCCCCAGAGGACCCCTGAAGTGGTGTTTCGACACATTCAAATACCTAGGGATATATATTTATCACAAAACCGAGGATCTTAGAGATGGGAACCTAGGGCGCTCCCTAAATTCTATGAAAGGGTCACTGCGTTTCTAGGGTACATTGCCACTTTCACCGCTGGGCAGGGTAGCGGTGGCGAACATGCTGCTTGTGCCCCTGCTCTTATATTACTTCGCGGCATTACCAGTCAAAGTCCCTATGAGTTTTTTTCGGGAACTAAACTCAGTACTACTGAAGCTTATATGGGGAGGGGGCAGGGCACGAGTGGCACTTGCCACACTGTAACGCCCAATCAACATGGGAGGACTGGACGCCCCCAATTGTGAACTATGTTTTGCTGCCGCACAACTACAGTGGATACTGAACTGGATACACAGACCTACACTGGAAGAATCTGCATGGGTGACAGCGCAGTTGCAGGGAATGCCACCAGTTACATGGCTAATGAACAAAACAGCGAAAAGGGCACCTGCTAATTTATTAATGGTAACAGCACACGAGTTTTGGAAGAGATACTTACTAAAAGACCGCAGGAGATACCCTTACTTCCCGCTTATACCCCTGGGACTGATTCCTGGCTGGGCGGGTGTGGCTGGAACACACTCGCTCTTAGCCTGGACAGAGCCGGGCATTCTGATAATAGGAGATTGTTTTGAAGAGGGGAAATTAATGTCATTTGAATCCATACAAGCCCTCATGTCAGTGAGCTGAGGGCAATTTATAGCCTACTACGCCATTTGTCATTTAATTAAAAAGACATGGATGGCATGGGGCCTAGAACCAGAGATCTCCCCCATACTACATCACATGCTGCAATATGACAATCAAATAAAAGTTGTAACAAACTTATATAAAATCCTGAGCAATCTTCCCGAACCTAAACTGGAGAATGTAAGGGAAAGATGGAATGCAGTCCTGCCGACTCAGATATCGCAGGAGGACCGGACGAAAGCACTATACCATACCCGTGGGGTGTCAAGAAATCCTAGATTTCGATACACTCAGTTCAACTACACACACCAGACATATTTATCACCAGCTAGGCTTAAATGCATGTTTCCTGAATCGGACTCAGGTTGCCCTTGTTGTAACGCCCCATTGGCGCACTTTTACCATATGGTCTGGGAGTGTGCTCAGGTGAAAGGGGAGTGGAAGGGAGTGGTAGAGGAAGTTTCTGAATTGACGGGTCACACATTCGCAGTGGACCCCAAATCCTGTCTGCTAGGGGTGAGGGTGAGAGAAAAGAAACAGACATCTACATAAGTTCGCAGATTTAGCGTACGTAATGTATAAAAGATTGATAGCTATGAATTGGAAAGCGCCCAGAGCACCAGGGTTAAAGGTATGACGTACCCTGACCTTGCGATGGACCCGTACAGAATACCACGTACTCCGAAAGCTATCAGAGACGGGCCAACTACACACAGGATGCGAAACTTGGGAAATATTAGTAACTAAACTAGAGGCTAAAAATGATGAGCGACCACCATGAACTGGACAATTTCATAGAAACAGTGATGGGGTAGACCTTGCCCTCCTCTAACAGCACACAGGAGATGGACACACAAGCGCTAATAACAGATAAGCAAGAGTAGACTTACACTGATTTCACAACCTGCGCAGAAGATACGTAATAAAGTGTGCAGGGAGACAGGCGAATAAGGGATAGGCCAGGTGAGAATATAATCATACCCATATGCTGTCAGATATCACAAGGGGAAGTTCAGGATGAGTATACAACAAGAGTCTCGAAGTACAACATAGCCGCACTATACACCAAAACAGATACCAATCCAATAGCTCCTACCATCACAAACATAATATGCGACAAGAGGGAAGAATGCTGACAAGTTGTTGAATTGTTAATAATACAAGAATTATATTGCAAGACTCGGTTGTCCACCGCTGTAGATATATATACTGAGAGAGGCAACTAGACCTAACTTGTTTTTGTTTTGGTTTTTGAATGTAACATGTTAATACGGACCAACTAATTCCTATTATTGTACCAACAGAATTATTACATAAATGGTCTACATACATTTTTTTATAAAACGTTTAAAAAAAAAAAGAGTGAGCATCAGTATTTCTATATTTTTATTTAAGCCACTGTTATGGCTGCAGTTTCCACCCTAGGTGTAATTTTAGCTCATTGATAAGAGCATGAACACCATTTCAGAGAGTGAAAAACTGCAATTAATCAATACTGCCCGCCGGGTGAAAATGTCGAATGGTAATATGTGCAAGTCTTGCTACTCAGGGGAGTTTAAATCGAACTGGAAGTGGTAAATCAGGTGTTTCTGGGTCAAAGATGCATGAGCACTGGGTGACACTGCCTGACTTCTGTTGGTGCTGTTTGTCCTGGAGTTACACCCCATTGTACACACTGGGACACTACTGGTTTTTAATAGGCACCTGGTTGTAGTGTCTCTGGTATCATGCGTGCTTGGGCCCTTGCAGTTCTGGGTGGACTCTAGACAGAAATTATGTAATGGGATGGGACGTATTAAGGTGTGGTTATAAAAGTTATGACGCAGTGCAAACAGAGCATGATAGTATGTTGAAGAATAAAGACGTCAGTTACAGAGCTCTGTGTGTGGTGTGTTTATTTACATGCTCCAGGGCTGGGGAGGATGCTACAACTGGTGACGAGTAGGAGATACGTGCTCCAAAGAAACAAAGCTGCTCTCCCTGAGAGTTTTCAAAAGTACAGCAAATTCCTTGTGCATGCACAGGTGCGCCTCAAAACGATGCAAAGCAGTCAGCAACTAGCTTATGTGGAGTTGCAGCCCCACTCCAGCTCATACACCACCATCGAAGAAGTTGAAGGCTCTGCAGAGGATCACATTCGAAAAGCCTTTCCAAATCCCCTTGATTAATCTAAAAGAAGAAATATTGTGCTGCAACATAACACAGAGCCATCATCAATACGAAGCAAACACTAAAGGCAGTGACAAACAGGTACAAAAACACAAAATTACTTGCCAACACCAGAGAATAAAGTGTATACCACCTTGAAAATCGGGTGTGATGACCAGGCCCAAGCAACAAAGTTTACGTGGAGAGGCTGCCAGTCCTGCTGTATAAGACGAATGCTGCCTGAACAGCACCTTACTCTCAATGCCGAACGAAGGAAGCACAAAATGTGATGCAGCTGCGTTTCTGGAGACTCCTCCATTGTTTGATACCATGAAGAAACATTGATGCCCAGGGGTGTGTGGCCACGGGCTCATGAAGTGAGCCGTGCCGAAGAAGAGCTCCGATCAGGGGCCTCTGTGTTCAACTATCCTGAGGAGTCGGACCTGTCCCCCCTGGTGTCTCCACCCTAAGAGTGGGGGCTGGGAGCCTAGGGGCAGCCTGACTGGGACTGGGGGGACCACCCGAGACCCCAGAGCCGACCGCCGAAAAAACTTGGTGCGAGCCGTCTGACTTCAAAATGGCGGCCGTAACTTGAGCAACGAGGCCCTGAGAACTAGGGCCTTGGAGGCCACTTGCTGAGGGACCGCCGGAGCCAGGGATCGAGAGGTGAGAGCAGGAGGTAAAATCCCTTGCGCTGATCCCCCCCTGGGACCTCCGAAGAGCCGGCGAAAAAGGGGAAGACCATACGGCCTGCCTGACCCTAAAATGGCGGTCGCGCTCGTGAACAAGGTGGGTGAAACGAGCGCGACCTGGTAATAAGATGGACCCGGGGGAGGCCCAGACACCGGATTGAACAGAAATCCAGTAGAAGAGTGCCAGGAGTGAGGCACCACCCTGCCCCCGCCCGCATTGCGGCTCACGCCTTAGAGAGGGGTTGCCTGATCGGGCCCCTCGCACTCACCCACGCGAGGGCCCACGACTGGAGCGCAACGAGCGGCCTTGCGTGGCGGACCTGTGGAGTGGGGTCACTGACAGCCCCCCAACTATCGGACGCTCAAGCTGAGAGGAACGGGGGAGGAGAAGACGGAGAACCCCGAGGGCTGCGAGGAGGGAGGCTGAGCTCGGCCTGTGCTCTGTGGGGACTGGGGAGAGACTTGGCTGCGTCCGCTGGGGAACCCGCGGCTGACCCTGCAGCAATGGGCAAAACCACCAAGCAAAGAGAAACGGCCCAGGAGACCGGGGGCCGTTCCGAGGATCCTGTCCCCTCTTACGAGGCCGCAGAACCAAGGGAGGACGCCGGGAACCCATCCTTGGGGGACATAATGCAGGCCATCACCTCCTCTAGGGAAAGCTTGGAGGACAAGATCGACACTCTCGCGCTGGACCTGGGCCTACTCCGGGAGGACCAACGTCACCTCGCTGAAAGAGTAAAAACAACCGAAAAACGGTCGCAGAAACAAGACCAGAGTTGAAGTTGACCGATGACCGAGTGGCGTCCCTCAAGAAACAAGTGGGCACCCTAGTGGCCCGCGCCAAAGATGCGGAAAACAGATCCCGGAGAAATAACATCCGGACAGTTGGGCTTCCTGAATCAATCGAACAGCAGAACCTACCGGAATATCTGGAAAAGTGGATCCGAGAGCAAGTAGCTACAGAGGGCCTCACAAGATTCTACACATTTATAAGAGCTCACAGAGTGCCGGCGAGGAGACCCCCTCTGGGAACACCTCCTGGACCGATAGTAGCCAGGTTATTACACTTTAAAGATCGCGACCATATATTAGCCCAAGCCAGGAAAGCTGGAGAACTGAAAATAGAGAATGCACAGGTCCGAATATACCCGGATTTTTCACGTGAGGTCCAGCGTCAAAGGGCATCAAGACAGCTACGCACCTTAAACATCCAGTATGCAATGCTATTCCCTTCCAAGCTCCGAGTAGCGGAGGACGGAGGAACTAAATTCTTCCGGACGCCCCAGGAAGCTAGGGACTGGCTGGATCTCTGAGAGGGCTCGACACACGACGGGGCCCACTGGGGAGCAGGGCACTGAGGTGGGCGGCCCCAGAGACCGAGGCAAAGGAAAACAGCACTCACAGCGGAGGAGATCAGAGCGGAAAGGCAGAGAGCAACAGTGACAGTTGCGGCCCTGAGCGGAGGGGAGTCAAGCCTAAGACCCATGGGACCGTGCGGTGAGAACCGAGGGTCCGACACCGATGTGGGATCGGAGGACTCGGTGGCCCGAGCATTGGGATGCCAGTGGTGACACCGGGCACCTCCGAGGACATCATCTGAACACACCTCAGGACTTAATTACAAGAACACGAATAAAGGCTCTGGGGAATGGCCCTTTCATGCCCTGGCATCACGTAACCTGGTAAGGTCTAAAATATCAGGCTGGGGGCCCCCGGGATAGGCGTACCCAACCGATCGAGGCCTTTGAACTTTTTGATTCACTGCCCCAAAGGCATTGACTCTCAGTTTTTAACAAGTTTGGATGGGAGATTGTATGGACAGATGTCCTGGGATTGGGGAGTTGGGGAAGTTTTTGTTTTGTTTCAAGTTTTGGGTCCCTGCCCTGTGCCTGACCATGAGAAGAGACACCCATCCACCCCCCGTTCCCCTACGGCTCCCCCACCCTTGGAGGAGGTACAGAGGCAATTTGTTTAGGCATTATCTCAATGGGTGACCACCAAGACTATAGGATGATTTCCTGGAATGTAAGGGGCATGCATACTATGGCCAAACGCTATAAAGTTTATTCATACTTAGGTAGAAGAGGGGTGCACATAGCGTTATTACAAGAGACACACCTTACAGCTGCGGAGGGGGCGGCACTGCAGAAAAGATGTAGAGGCCAGACTTATTACACAACCTACTCAGCATTTGCTAGGGGCACCCTTGTTTGGATACGCGCAGGGATTCCATTTCAGATGACTCACACACTGACAGACCCGGAGGGGCGCTATGTGCTAGTTACTGGCAAGCTGGGAGGGCTCGATATTACCCTGATAAATGTATATGTACCTAATGTAGAACAGGGTGCCTTCCTAGAGCACTTGTCGAATACCTTCGTCCCTCACCTGATTGGATCTGTTCTGATGGGGGGACTTTAATTGCATAGCTGTCCCGGATCTGGACGGATCGCATCCCCGCTGAGAGACTCGGTGGTGAACACCCTAGCTAAGAGGTTCTTTGAGTGGCAAGCAAGATGGCAGCTGCTGGACTCCTGGAGAACCCTCAACCCACGAGCCCAAGAATACTCCGAATATTCCTACTGCTCTGCAGTACATGACCTACACGTAAGGCTCGATACTTTCCTAAGTACACCAGATATACACGCCCAAACACATAGTATAGAATACCTAGGGAGGACCCTCTCAGACCATTGCCCCGTGCCGATGTACATACCATATACAAGGGCTATCACTAGCATTCCGACATGGCGACTTAAGCCAGACTCACTCGAAGACCCGGCTTACCACGACCAAATTAGAGAGTACATCATGCAATATTTGAGAATAATGAGCCAACAACACCATCCCCCCATACACTTTGGGAGGCATTTAAGGTAGCGATACACAGGCGTTGTATTGCTGAGTCCATGGGGGTCAGGAAGACCTTGCTAAGGGAAGTAGAGAGGGCTGAGGACGAATTACGCAGACCGGAAACACAGGTCCCCGGAGACCCCAGGTTATGGGATGAGCTCCGAGCAACCAGGGAGCTAATGGCCGAAAATACAGAGAAACTTTGTTGTTTCGATTACAAACGATATATGGCCAGGGCCCACGCAGAGAGAGACAAAGCAGGAACCCTTCTGGCGTGGATAATTAACCCGGCCCGCAGGAGCTCCCTTATTACGGAAATTAGAGAGCATGGAGATGGTAGGCTCTACCGGCAAGATGATATTAACCGCCACTTTTTTGAGTACTACACCACTTTGTATGCTAGCACTTTAAGAGGAGAGGGGGAAGAGCTGGGAGCCTTCCTGGATGCACTCCCATGCTCCACTGTAAGCAAAGAAGAGAGAGACGAACTGGGGGGTGAAATAACTGCCCTGGAAATTGGTGCGGCCATAAGAGGTCTAGCCCGGGGGAAAACGCCTGAACAGACGGCCTACCGGCTGAGTTATATGCCACATATGAGCAAGAACTGACCCCCAGACTAGAGTGGTTATTTAACGCAGCGCGGGCAGCGGAGTGCCTACCACGGTCCACTGGGGAGGCTTTGATCGTCCCGCTACTAAAGCCCGGCAAGACACCCACTGACAGCAGAGCTTACAGACCCCTATCTATGGTAAACACCGATTACAAGATACTGAGTAAAGTTCTAGCGACCAGGTTGCTCCCATACAGGACCCGTATAGTGCATCCCGATCAGGCGGGGTTTATCCTTTCCAGGAACACAGCTCAAAACATCAGGAGAGTCGCCGGAGTCTACGGTGCTGACCGTGGACATCGAGAAGGTATTTGACAGTCTTGAGTGGAGTACCTTGACACGGTCCTTCAACGTATGGGGTTGGGTAAGGGCTTTGTCCGTTGGACGAGGCTATTATACATAAATCCTAAGGCGAGAGTCAGAACTGGGGCTACTATATTGGAGCAGCATCTAGTGGAGATAGGCACAGGCAGGGATGCCCCCTCTCCCCGCTGCTGTTTGCGCTAGCGATGGAGCCACTGGCGGCTCAAGCTAGGACTACGACCTGGTATCACGGACTACAACAGGGTACAAGAAGACACACTATTGCACTATATGCAGACGATCTACTACTCTTCCTGCAGAACACTGGTAGAGAATTGACAGGAGCCCAATCTCTATTAACATTTTTCGGCCGGTTGACAGGATTGAAGGTCAACTGACAGAAATCGTACTTGTTCCCCCTGACTGCAAGGGCCGATCCACCGGAGGGGCTGGGACGTGTGCTGTGGGAGCCCCGTTGTATGGAATACCTGGGGGTTAAAATATACCACTCCAGATCTGACCTGCTGGATGGCAACATTGGTAAAGCCATGGGAGCCCCGAGATCCAACTTGGCTTTCTGGAGCACGCTCCCGATCTCGGTAGCTGGTAGGGTAGCAGTTATTAAAATGGTGGCGCTTCGCCGCCTGCTCTATTATTTTGCGTCCCTGCCAGTCTAGATCCCGGTGGCAATGTTCAGGGAGCTGGATTCGATGCTTACGGCATTTATTTGGGGAAAAGGAGGACGCAGAGTGGCACTTTCTAAGCTTACGAGACACCGAGAGGAGGGCGGACTGGTGGTACCCGATCTCGAATCCTATTATCTCACGGCCCAGCTGCAATGGTTGGCCAGATGGAGGGGCTGAAGAGGGAAGAGGGGGTGGGGCAGCACCTCCTGAATCCTCGCTTGCGAGGGTTTTCCTGGGTCGTACCACCTTGGGACTGGGGCTCTCCCCCGAGGCTGAGGTGTTGGCTCGCTGCTGGAGACGCTGTCTTAGACAGTGCCATATGCGCTGGAGATTCCGATGAACCGGCTTCGCTAGTTGCCTAAAGCAGGGGATTGGAGAGGACTGACGGCATGGGAAGAGGCGGGGGCCCTGGAGATGGGGGACCTTTATAGAGAGGGCATCCTGCTGCCCTTTGAAGACTTCTGTCAGGAGCACGGATTGTCGCGGAGCCAGTTCCTACTGCATAGGGCAATCACCCAAGGGGTTCAGGCTTACTGGCGGACGGGAGCGATGGAGTCGGCTCTTCACCGCCTGAGCACCTCCATTATAACAGCGGATGGCACACATAGAGCGATCTCTACCCTATATAAAGTGATAACAGCTGGAGCACGGGGGCCTTTAACGGAATTAAAGTGAAAATGGGAGTCTGACCTTGATACCCAGATCTTAGAGGACGACTGGGAGCGGGTCCTGGGGGGGTCCCGAAGATATCTAGCAACTCACAATTTCAACGTATGCAATTTTACATCATACACAGAGCGTTCCTCACCCCGAGAAGACTCTGTGACCACTTTCAGATCTTAGATGCGAGGTGCCCTAGCTGCGGGGCACAGGCAGTTGAATTCCTCCACATGCTTTGGTCCTGCCCCAAATTGGAGACATACTGGAGCTCAGTGGTGAATGAAGTAGCAGCGGTCATTGACCGTGAGATCCCCACCGATGCCTAGCACTGCCTATTGCACTGGTTTCCCCACATCCCCAAAAATCGAGCAACAAGTAGGTTCCAAGATCTAGCATCCATTTTGGCAAAACGGGAATTGACAAAGAAATGGAAGAGTGGGGCTGGACCCAGCCTTCCTGGCTGGAGGAGAGAGCTCCAGAGGTGGTCAGAGAGTGGGAGCTTGGCTATGCACATAGATTTCAGAAGGAAAGGGGGGTCCCTAGAACTGAAGGAGGCGTGGGATCGGCTACTCGACAAACTACGAGAAGAGCCGGACTCCGAGCTAGGAGGAGAGGAGGGATGCGCTCACACACCCATTGATTGATAGGATGTGGCCCACCATTAGATCTGAGAGGATTACTGAACACACAAGAGATATACCAGATCACCCCACCGCAGGGGCTGGATGGGACGATGGGGAGGACAGAGGGGGAGTTACAGGCTGCACTTTGTCAGTCACGGGGAGGGGAAGACAGGGAGGAATAGGGGGATTAGATAAGGGACACGACAGCCAACACAAGGCAGCACTACACCACTCTAGCTCATCATTTTTAGCCAATAATAATTGACAAACAGCACATGAGGGGGAAAAAAAAGGAGCACTGAGATTGGGGCCAGTTCCGAGCCCGAAGAAATGATGGGAGCCTAACTACACCAAAACTGCAGAATATTGGGAGCCCTTGGGAAAGTATGATGTAACAGTCGTGGAGTTGTTAAGAAATGTTAATGGAAATGTATCATAAATAAAACCAATAAAAATCTGTTTAAAAAAAAAAGAAACATTGATGCCAGGTGAACTGCATGGATCGAAATGTACGATGACTTCATAGATGCACGAGGAGACAAAGACAATAAAAACATCATTAAATGTTTGAAAAACGTTGCTCGGGAGGGAATGAAAGAAGTGCTAAAGATAATCTCACAAGCTGCTGCAAGATCATACCAAAAGGTAGAAGCACCACTGGATGCCAAGTTCATTCCAATGCCAAATGTCAACTATGAAAGGTATATCTTCGACTAAGCATGACAACAAGCTGGTGGAATGATGGCTGAATTTGTTGAGAGACTTGATGCACTTCTCAAGCACTGTAAGTTCTGTGACTTTAATGATGAAGAAGCCATGCACCTCTGAGTCATTGATGGCTGCCTATCAGATTCCTTCAAAAGACACATGTTGAGAGAGCCACTCAGTTTGAAGAAAATGCTAATGGCTACAAGGACAGAAGAATGAACAGATCAGCAAGCTGCTGATATGGAAGCAGGAACAGTGTGTAATAAATCCGCGTTGGTCATGAGAAACAAGCAAAAGCACTATCTAAACTAGTATGCTGCCTACCTCAGCTGCTGCCTTGAAAGTTTAGGGCTGATCCATCAAGCTGGGCCAAGAAAAAGGAGGGGCCCCAAACATGTTTTCCTCATGCATTTTCCCATAGGGATTTTAAATACAACTACAGCCTGATCCGCTGAATGGAATTATTACACCACATTTGGCATAAAGGTAGATCTTGGTCCCGAAATATCTCTTTTTGTGATTTGGTGTAAATCCTTTCAGTAGTTTTGGAGTTATTAAAGAAAAAAATAATTTGTATATCTAGGGACACGGATCCTCCCTGGATCTGAAAGATCTTGTGTTGAGATCTGATTGGCTGCCAGCACTTTAACATGGAAGTGCTGACAGCCATCTTGGGACTCAGACTCAGTTGAGAGCCTAGAAAAAAGTTAAAAAAACAAAAAAACAGAGGGGGACAGGGTAGGAATAAGCCGGCCCACTAGGCCTGATGGTAGGGTCCCACAGCAACCCCACCAGGGGCCAAAACTGTTTTTCCTTTAATTTTGCTGCAAAATCGCAATGGATCTGTGAATCCATAGCAAACATTTTGAAACAAGGCCCAGGTCTCCCCCGTGCTGCTGCATCGCTCTTGCTCTTGTCTTCTTGCTTTTCCCACTGTTTTTTGTATGCCTTCCCCTTGCTTTTCCCTGATTCTCATTGATTTCTCCTTGCTTTTCCCTGTTTTTTGTGAGCCTTCTCCTTGCTTTTCCTTAATTTTCACTGCTTTCTCCTTGCTTTCCTGCTCGTTTTTTGAGTATCTGCGCCTTGTTTTTTTAGGAGTGGGTGGTAAATTCTGCTCCGCCAGTGAAGTTCCCAGAGTTTTGCCCAATCTGCACTCAAAGCATGTGAAGCTTGGAGTTCGATAAAAACTCCGCTAACCGCCACATGGCAGAATTACTGGCAGCGCCCACCCCTAAAAATTGTTGAATTTTTAATGTACATTTTGCAAAGACAGTGAGAGGGCAAGAGGGAGCGTCTAGAACCTACTGCAGGGCAGACAGTTTAGCCAGCATGGGTTCTCAGCATTAAGTCATTTATTTTTAAAGCAACAACAGCCACATAAACTTATCACCCAATCTTTTCTGCATCACGTTGTGGAATCAATGTAACAAAAAATACAAACTTTCATCAGGTGAACCATACACACATACCTCCGTTTATACTAATCTTGACTGCGCTGTCTGGATGCATTGAGCGATTGCGGATTCCCCTGGCTGCAGATAATTTTTTTAACGGGTGACGGTGTTTCTACTACAGACTGGAGATGCTACGGATGTTTCTGCTGCACAGAGTGACTCAACTGCTGCAAGCGCCTTTAGTTGATGCAACTGCTCCCACTCACCAGACCAACTAGCGCTATAAAGCGCCAGGCAGTTAACCACAGCGTGGGACGCGCTACCACGTGGAGGGGGACTATGAATCCCAGAGTGCTGTTTGGCCCCAGGAGGCGGCCATCTTTTTGCCACAGCTGCTCCCACTCACCAGATCAACTAGCACTATAAAGCGCTAGGCAGTTACCTGCAGCACGGGATGCGCTACCACGAGGAGGGGGACTACATATCCCAGAAAGCTCTTTGGCCCCAGAAGGCAGCCATCTTTTTGCCACAGCTGCTCCCACTCACCAGACCAATGAGCTCCATAAAGCGCCATGCAGTTAATTGCAGCTTGGGATGCACTCCACGAGGAGGGGGACTACATATCCCAGACTGCTCTTTGGCACCAGGAGGTGGCATCTTTTTGCCAAAGCTGGTCCCACTCACCAGACCAACAAGCACTATAAAGCGCCAGGCACCGAACCGCAGCACGGAATGCGCAACCACGAGTAGGGGGACTACATATCCCAGAGTGCTCTTTGGCCCCAGGAGGCGGCCATCTTTTTGTCACAGCTGTCACTTGTCACTCACCATACCAACAAGCGATATAAAGCGCCAGGCAGGTAACCACAGCGCAGGATGCACGCTGGCCGTGCCCGGGCCAAGGGCGGGCCCATCTTCACCTGTCAAAGCCTGGCCTGGGTATACTCTCTTAGCTTCTCGGTCTGAGGACCTGTATGTCCTCGCCACGATTAGTAAAGATAACCCTATTTAGCAACTTACAGACCATATTTTACTATGGGGAAAAGGAAGCAGAACCAAGTAGGGTTTGGCATTAGCACAAACCCCCCAAGTACTACATATAAGATTACTAACTACCTTACAGATGCATTGGGGAAACTAAATGAAGAGATTATTTATGCCAAAGCACGTTTGGTGGCTACCAAAAGTGTTTCACATGAGGTCATTATAGAAACGAGCACAGAAGCTGCCAACCATATTATTGAATTAGAATCTCCAAAGGAAAGTACCCTTGGTGTGGTCTCTAAACCTTCTTTAGACCCATCGGTACCAACAGATTCAATAGTAGGAATAGAGCCCCTGAGTAGTGTAAATGGCTTAACTCGCCTCCCACCCAAGAAGAAGAGGAGCAGGCAGATAACAACATCTATCTAATCTCATACCATTATTAGAGCCTCCTAAGGGAGGGAAAATAAGGCCTGAAATACATGGAGGAAAATCGCTAGCCGCACCAATAGCCCATGATGGTCCTCTATTAAAAGCATGGAAACTTTGTTTAAGAAGTTACATAGCAAAGTAGACAATATAGATTCCAAAGTATTGCTATAAATTAAGGAGATAAAAGAATGTTTAAGTGTTAGAAACTGGGTCTTTGGTTGACAGTCAGGTTACCTCCTGTCCAAGCAAGGACCCTCACTCTAGTCAGGGTAGGTCACAAACAATCCAAATTATCCTGTGCCCACCCTCTGGTAGCTTGGCACTTAGCAGTCAGGCTTAGCTTAGAAGGCAATGTGTCAAGTATTTGTGCAATAAATCATACAATAACACAAAATAGCACCACAAAAATACTCCATACAGTGTTTAGAAAAATATATAATATTTATCTGATAAGATGCAGGTCAAAACGATTAAGATGCAACAAGTATATGTTGAAATATCACTGTAAAAATGATATAAAGTGTCTTTAGTCTCTTAAAATCAATAAATGTCTCCTGCAAGCACAAAGTACCTGGTTTGCGTTCAAATTTTCCACAAGGGACTGCAGAGGAGGAGATGCATGGAAAATGGGGAGGTGTGCGTCTATTTTTCCAGCGCACACAAGCGATGCGCTGTCGAGTTTTTATGCAGCGCAGGCTTTGCATCGATTTCCGGCGCGTAGACTGGATTCCTCTTCAGGTTGCGGGGTTTTTGGACGACCCAGGGACGATGCGTTTAAATCCAGCACTGGGATGACGAAGTCACAGTAACTGCGTTGATCCGGTGGGCGTTGCGTGGAAATTTCTACCGCACGGCAGGTGCTGTGTCGATTCCTCTCACAAAGTCAGGCTGCGTCGTTCCAGCTCAGCTTTGCATCGATCCAGTGGGCTGTGCATCGAATTTCCGGTCGCTATGCTGGCACTGCATCGATCTTCTCCTTGCGAAGTCGGGCTGCTTCGTTCCAGTTCAGCATGCAGTGATTTTCTCACCACAATGCAGGCTGTCCATCGTTTCTGGCAGGCTGTGCGTCACTTTTCACCACACAGGGAGTTCTTCTTGCAGGAATGAAGTCTTTTTGGTCCTGAGACTTCAGGGAACAAGAGGCAAGCTCTATCCAAGCCCTTTGAGAGCACTTCTCAGCGCAGCTAGAGAGCAGCAAGGCAGCAGGGCACCAGCAAGGCAGCAGTCCTTCTTAGAAAAGCAGTCAGGTGAGTCCTTTGGGCAGCCAGGCAGTTCTTCTTGGCAGATTGATGGTTCAGGGTTTCTTCTCCAGGAAGTGTCTTGATGAAGTAGAGTGTCTACCTCAGAAGTGTCTGAGTTGGTAGGGTCAGAGACCCTGCTTAAATACCCAAATTTGCCTTTGAAGTGCGGGAGACTTCAAAGAGTGGATTAGAAGTGCACTGGTTCCCCTTTCAGTTCCATCCTGTCTGCCAGGATCCCAGTAGGGGGTGTGGCAGTCCTTTGTGTGAGGGCAGGCTACTGTCCTTTGACATGTAAGTGTCAGGCCCTCCACCCTCCCAGCCCAGGAAGACCCATTCAGTATGCAGATGTGTGCAAGTGTGACTGAGCATCCTGTGTTTGGAGTTGTCTGAGTGAATACACCAGGGAGCTGTCAACTAAATCTAGCCAGATGTGGATTGGAAGGCACAGAAGTATTTAGGGGTAGAGAAATGCTCACTTTCTAAAAGTAGCATTTCTAAAATAGTAATATAAAATCCAACTTCACCCTTAAGCAGGATTTTGTATCACAATTCTGGCCATATTAAATATGACCTGGCTACTCCTTTCAGATCAGGATCTACCACTCAAACAGCATATGTGAGTAGCCCTAATGATATCCTATGAAAGGAGCAGGCCTCACAGCAGTGTAAAAATGAATTTAGGAGTTTTATACTACCAGGACATTAGGAACACACCTATTCATGTCCTGCCTTTTACTTACATAGCACTCTGCCCTATGGGCTACCTTGGGCCTACCTTACGGATAACTCATATGTAGAAAAAGGGGAGCTTAAGGCTTGGCAAGTACTTTTAAATGCCAAGTCGAATTGGTAGTGAAACTGCACATACATGCACTGCAGAGGCAGGCCTGAGACATTTTTAGGGGGTTACTTATGTGGGTGGCACAACCAGTGCTGCAGCCCACTAGTAGCATTTCATTTACAGGCCCTGAGGACATGTAGTGCACTTGGCTGAGAACTTAAAAGTAAATTAAATAAGCCAATTGGGTATGAGCCAGTGTCACCATGTTTTAAGGAGAGAGCGTATGCACTTTAGCACTGATTAGCAGTGGTAAAGTGCGCAAAGTCCTAAAGCCAGCAAAAAATGAGGTCAGAAAAAGAGAAGGAGGAAGGCAAAATGTTTGGGGTGACCCTGCAGAAAGGCCATTTCCAACAATAAGTAACATAGAAAAAATTAAGGGTCATTCATGCAAGGAGGTAAATAGTTTAACATACCTGGGTGTACAGTCCTCTAATATGGGCCACTGGAACCAGCACCTAGAAATAACTAAGATGAAACATATAAATGCAACAGAGGCAGTTTTTAGATTTTCAAGTAAAATTGGCAATAAGCCCCTAAGTGAAATGCTACAAATTTACAGAAGTAAAACAATTAATAGTATCACGTATGGTTCTGCCCTATTGGGTTCAAATGCCCGAGATACAGTCTCTACAATTATAAGAGAATAAATTCCTTTGTAGACTATTTGCTGTGCCAAATGCCACTTCTACATACCTGGTACATAGGGAATTAGGCTGCCCCTATGTAGAAGATTCAATATATAGTAGTGCCCTATTGGTATGGCATGACAACTGGTCTAAAGAAGGGACACTATTTACAAAAGAGATTATTAAAGACTTGTTGAACACCAGAACATTGGGATAGAATCCCATAGTTTGCGCAGTTAAAAACAAATCTGAAAAGTATAAACCTGGATCCGGACTCAGATGACCCAGTTACCATTCTTCAATTCAGTTAAAAAAAAATTGAAATAGCAACTAATGGGACAGAGAGAAAGTGACAGAGCTGGTAGAGAACGTAAGAAATTGACAGTAGCGCATTATATGATTGAAGCTAATGAGACTATTCAAAGTTATTTGTTAATAGTACCAAATATTCAAGAAAGATTTTATTTAACCCTAATGCGTTTTAGGAAATTGCATTATGTAGTAGTTTTCCCAAATATGGGGACATAGAGTAAAAACCTACTGAAGTGTTCCTGTGACGGACGATTTGCACAATCCACGATGCACTTTATCATGTCTTGCAAACATTACCATGATATCAGGAAACACTTTTTAAAACCTCAATTTATTACTAACAAATTATTTTATTGTAAAGAAGCTTTTCATTATTTATGTTAATTGGTTACCGAAGAGATATGTTGTGCAGTGACAAAATTTATTGTACGCGCTATAGAACAGAGGAAAACGTTTATGCACCTAGAAATCCTCCGTCCCAAGAATGAATAATGGGTAATGAAGGATCTCATTTATTTATCATTAGTGTGCAGAAATATTTTATTGTATGTTATTTTTGTCTTTTAAAGAAACTGTATATCTTTTATGGAGTAATATCTGAATGAAGATTGATTTGATGATGATGATGATGAGTTAATGCAGTTGTTTTTACCATCAGTTTGCAGCCTTGAACGGCACTATCACCCCATTCGCTCACTGCGCACTAAAACACGCCCATGCCCACCCCCAACTCCAAAAGTACAGACAGAAATAAGTAGAATGAGGTGTCATTCTTGAATGATTTCTCAAAATGATTTCTAAAACTACTTTCATTTCAAACCTTCGCCAAGATGCTTTATTGTTTTTAGGTGTAACGCTAAAAATAAAGCCATGCTGGAATTTTAAGAAAAATGTGAAATGATGGTTTTGTCTTCTTGACAATTATTTTTCTTTACTTATTACACATAACAGGAACCACTGGTATTTTGCGTAAGTCTTCTGGTTATTCAGAGGAGGAGGAGTTAGCACAGTCACTGGTCAGGCAGGCATACCTGTGTCAAGGAAAGGCTCTTCCCGTCCGGTTGATGTGAATCTAGTTTATCCTCTAGCCCAATACTGCCATGCTGATGCTGGGACAGGGACCTGCATCAGGGAGGAGCTATTGGCCCCACCGACCTGCTCCTCCTCTGCTGCCGGCTTTATGAGGTGACAGCACCGGCTGGGACAGGAGGAGGGACAAGGGCAGCATGGGGAGTACCAGCCCCTGAAGCAACGGCTGCAGGACAGCTGCCATCTAGGCTCTGAGGCTGAACCGAAGGGGCAGATAACCCCACAGAGAGCCAGGGACCATTAGACCCTCGGTAAGTGAGTGAGGGTAATACCTCCTGCATTCACATTGTACCCACTAGCAAAGGCAGCAGCACATTCCCAGGCATACTTGAATATAAGCGAGTACACACACATGTAAACATTTACTTTCCCCCCTCACTATGGGTGGGCGTAACTCTGTGAAATCTTGCAGAGTTTTTATGTAACTCCATAGAATTCCGTAAAGTAAAACTAAGTGAGTTCCACCCACCCCTATTACTTTTGTCCCCTCACTATGGGTGGGCAGAACTCCACGGAATCTCACAGTTTTTATGTACCTCCAAGGAATTCAGTAGAGGAAAACCTCTGTGAGTTCTGCTAACCCCTAGTTTTTTGGGTGCCTTTTCCTTGCCTTTCCCTAGTTTTCACTGCTTTTTCTAGCTTTTCCTCCTATTTTTTGAGTGCTTTCTCTTTGCTTTTCCCTTGTTGTGTTGGGTTGGGTGCACGCAGGAGTTTGGCGGCAGGCCAGACCCTGGCATCAACCCCCACTGCATATAGCTGAAGGCTGGCTCAGCGGGGGGTTAGAGGCATGCAGAAGTTGGCTGTAGGGGCTGGCTACAGGCCAAGCCCTGTGGCCAATCACCTGCAGTGCATGGCCTGAAGGCCATGCAAAGCGGGGCACTGGTTGCACACAGGGGTTGGCTTCAGGGCCTGGCAGCCAATCCCTCACTGCATTAAAAAAAAAAAAGAAATTCACTGAAAATTACAAAGGTTACTAGGATTTTATAGTTAGGAATTAGCTTTTAATAAATCTAAAACCTAAGAAAAAAAAGGTTACAGGAACGTTATAGTTAGGATCAGAATTTACATGAACAAAACCATAGAAATTCAACTGTAATAGTTAGAGTTATTTCAAGTAACTATAATTCGTGCCCTAAGGAAACTATATCTCACACATGTGCCAAGCACACTTTCTCAGCAATAACTTTATTTCAAATGTTGCAGTGATAATATCAATGGCGCCATAGAAGATATGATGAATGATGTAATAGGTGCTGTAAGTAGCAGTGCATGGCGAAGGCGTGAGTTATAGTTACCTCTCAATAAAACAGATGTAATTAGAAATGTTGTAAATCATTTTGCAGATTAGATAACATGTCACATTACCCTTACCACCTTCACAGAGACAACTACGAATGTAGTATCATTAATGGGTTTGATTATATGTTGTTGTTTAATTACATTTCATTTTTAGGTGTTGTTATTTATTGGTATCAATATTGTGAGGTCATAAGCATTACATTTGGTGAGGAAATTGTAGTTTGGTTTGCATGGCTGCTGAATGAGTTATGTGTCATGGTTCTAACTATAACTTGGGAATTTCAGTGTTTTTTAATTTTATTTCATAAACATAACTGAGGCTTAGTTGCAGATTTTTTACATTCATTTGTAAGGTTTCCTTTAGCTTTTTCAGTGAGTTTTGGGGACTTATACATTCTGTACCACAAGTAAGAGTTCCCTGCGCCCAACCAACCATGAGTGGTCAGCTCCACCCACGCATGGCCTTTGGCTGTGCACTGTCGGGGGTTGTCACAGTGACTGGACTTTGTATATGCCCTCCTGCCTGGAGTCCTTCTCTTTTCCTCTCCATTTACCAGGGTAATGAGCCTTTTATATCACATTTCCAATGACACAGTTTCAAAAAAGGAGTTAATCTCAACTTCAAGTCACAATTGTTAAAAGAGAAAATCCAAGACAAATAACAAAGTATGCATTACCCAATAAACATGAAACAAATTTCATTTTGCATTTAAAGTTTATTCATCATGGTGACAACATGGAATCATATACACTGTACGCCCAAGGGAGACAGCTAAATAAGTGCCAACGATAATAATAAAACATTCAACTATCTCTAACATAGTTTTTTTTCCTGAAGAGCTGAAAGGAGCCACTGGCTGAAGATCTGCCCTAAGGTCGTCCTGTGTCAGGTGTACTAGCCAGCCCAGTCTCTCTTGACCATGTCATTCTGGGACTTGCAGTTATGTTTTTCCATATAAACAAAGGGGCACAATTCCCTGAATGTAGCGAGGCATGAGCTGGAGAGGTGCCAGTAGAGAGGGATCTGAGCAGACTACACTTTCAGGTTTCACATTAGCAAAGGGATCACCCTCTCGCTCAAAGGATGGGGAGTTTCTTCCCTCCTCTCCTCTGTAGTAGTGAGTCTCTTCTCCTAGAATCAGCAGGACTCCCTTACCACCCCAGTAGCATGAGTCTCCTCACCTCCACAGCAGCTCGAACCTCACCATCACAGTACCGAAACAGCACTCATCGTAGCCACTGATGACATTCAAATCATCCTGGATGAGGAGAAACAGCAGCCCTCATTCTGCTCGACCACTCTGCAGCTTTGAGACACTGTCTCCCATAACACCCTCATCAGAAGGCTCTACGAAATTGGCATGCAAGGATTCAGTCTAAAATGGATCTGTTCTTTCCTTGCAGGAAGAACTGAAATGGTCAAGCTGCCACCCTTCACATCAGAGATCAAGAAACTGATATGCAGAGTCCCACAGGGATCGTCCCTCAGCCCCACCCTTTTCAACAAATACATGACACCGTTCCCCAACATCATCACATCACAATACATCATCATTATCTCCTACGCTGATGACACCCAATCCATCCTCTCCCTGGCGGACAAAACAACCATCACCAGAACCAACTTCACCAACTGCATTACCATGGTAGCAGACTGGATGCAAATCAACTGCCTGCGGCTCAACTCTGTCAAGACGGAAGTACTGGTCTTCGGCAACAATATGTCCCCATGGGATTCCTACTGGTAGCCGTCTTAGGTACGACCAACTCCCACACCCACAGACCATGCAAGAAATCTAGGGATCATCCTGGATGGCACAATCAACATGACAGCTCAAGTCAATGCAGTTTGCACCTCCTGATTGGATATCTTATATATGCTGAAAAAAAATCTCCAATTGGTTGCTTCAAAACACCAAACAGAGAGTCATGCAAGCACCATCACCAGCAGGCTGGACTACGGAAACACTATCTTTGCCGGAATCTCCAAGCAACCCCTACACAGACTGCAGACCATCCAGAACTCTGCTGCAAGACTAATACTCAACTTCCCATGCCACAACCACATCACACCGCACCTTAAGAAGCTTCACTGACTCCCCATTCATAAGGGCAGCCAATTCAAACATCTCACACACACATACAAAGCCCTACACAACACAGGATTAGAATACCAGAATAACTGATCAGCCGTATACACTTTCACCAACCCACCAGGCACCTATGTTCTGCCTCATTCTCACTTGCACACATTCTCTACATCTGCAAATCAAAACTGGAGGCTGCTCATTCTCTGACACTGCAGCCAAGACATGGAACGACCTCCCTCAACACATCAGAGTCTTCTCTTCACTTCTTGAGTTCTGCAAGAAGCTGAAGACCTGGTTCTTCGTAGAAGCACCTTGGGGGTCACAGAACTACACACATGTTCAAGTGCCTGGATAACCTCTATACCTGAGCTATACAAATCAACATAACATAACAAAATATAACCTCCTGTATCTGAGTCGCTACACAGGACCCTCTGCTGGTTCCTGCTCCAAAGATGAAACCTTCTGGAGTGGGGCAAATGGGGCAGATGGGCTCACACAGCAAGGGGAAGGTGGGTGTTCTTGCCAGAAGGCAAACTAGGAGCAGGAACAAAAAGCAAAGATATTGTTGCCAGAACGATTCTTGGCAGAAGTTTGGGACTGCAAAGATGGGTATACTGATTTCTTTCAGTAAGCTGGACAACTGCACCTCTGATGATGTTTGCCCCCCAGGGATTATCAATTACAAACCTAAAATTAAGGCATCAGACAAGAGTGAAGAGAGGGACACCTACTATAGTAGAAAACCTATGATGAATGGAACTGTGGCTGCAAAGCCTCCATCATACCAGTCATGAAGGCTGTATTAGACATAGAGTGCATTGTCAGTGACTGAGCTCACCTTTAACTGGTTGCACCAGGCACAGGATGGAATATAGCATCCTATTTCAGCAAATGTGCTGTTCTCAGTGCAAGCAAGAACCCGTGTCAACACAAGGAGCAGAGCACTAGTGAACGTTGAACCAGCTGTTTTCAGCGACTAGTTTGCCTTTCACTGCAGGTGGCAACATGGCCTCCATTTCAAAGGGAGGCAAAGCCCCACCTGCAGGCTTGTGCAGTGAGTGGCTACACCTGTCTTTAAGGGATGCTTGTGTGACCTCTGGAACCCCAATGCCCACCTCACAAGGAGCATCCTTGGAAGTACACTGACTGCTCCACCTCTATGTGGTGAAGTTAGTGCAACTCCTGATGGCCTCTTTGTAGGAGGCTGGACTGGCTTGTAGTGAGTACCTAGGGGTACTTGCACCTTGCACCAGGCCCAGTTATCCCTTATTAGTGTATAGGGTGTCTAGCAGCATAGGCTGATAGATAATGGTAGCTTACCAGAGCAGCTTAGGCTGAACTAGGAGACGAGTGAAGCTCCTACAGTACCACTTAGTGTCATATGCACAATATCATAAGAAAACACAATACACAGATATACTAAAAATAAAGGTACTTTATTTTTATGACAATATGCCAAAAGTATCTCAGTGAGTACCCTCAGTTTGAGGATAGCAAATATACACAAGATATATGTACACAATACCAAAATATGCAGTAATAGTATTAGAAAACAGTGCAAACAGTGTATAGTTATAATAGGATGCAATGGAGACACATAGGGATAGGGGCAACACAAACCATATACTCCAAAAGTGGAATGCGAACCACGAATGGACCCCAAACCTATGTGACCTTGTAGAGGGTCGCTGGGACTATTAGAAAATAGTAAGGGTTAGAAAAATAGCCCACCCCAAGACCCTGAAAAGTGAGTGCAAAGTGCACTAAAGTTCCCCAAAGGACATAGAAGTCGTGATAGGGGAATTCTGCAGGAAAGACACAAACCAACAATGCAACAACGATGGATTTCCAGTCGAGGGTACCTGTGGAACAAGGGGACCAAGTCCAAAAGTCACAAGCAAGTCGGAGATGGGCAGATGCCCAGGAAATGCCAGCTGTGGGTGCAAAGGAGCTGCTACTGGACAGTAGAATCGTAGGTTTCTGCAAGAACGACAAGGGCTAGAGACTTCCCCTTTACAGGACAGATCCCTCACGCCGTGGAGAGTCGTGCAGAAGTGTTTTCCCGCCGAAAGACCACCAACAAGCCTTGCTAGCTGCAAATCATGCGGTAAAGATTTTTGGATGCTGCTGTGGCCCAGGAGGGACCAGGATGTCGCAAATTGCGTCAGGGGACAGAGGGGACGTCGAGCAAGACAAGGAGCCCTCTCAATAGCAGGCAGCACCCGCTGAAGTGCCAGCAACAGGCACTACGAGGATGCGTGAAACGGTGCTCACCCGAAGTCGCACAAAGGAGTCCCACGTCGCCGGAGAACAACTTAGGAGGTCGTGCAATGCAGGTTAGAGTGCCGTGGACCCAGGCTGGACTGTGCACAAAGGATTTCCGCCGGAAGTGCACGGAGGCCGGAGTAGCTGCAAAAGTCGCGGTTTCCAACAATGCAGTCTGGCGTGGGGAGGCAAGGACTTACCTCCACCAAACTTGGACTGAAGAGTCACTGGACTGTGTGAGTCACTTGGACAGAGTTGCTGGATTCAAGGGACCTCGCTCGTCGTGCTGAGAGGAGACCCAAGGTACGGGTGATGCAGTTCTTTGGTGCCTGCGGTTGCAGGGGGACGATTCCGTCGACCCACGGGAGATTTCTTCGGAGCTTCTAGTGCAGAGAGGAGGCAGACTACTCCCACAGCATGCACCACCAGGAAAACAGTTGAGAAGGCGGCAGGATCAGCGTTACAGAGTTGCAGTAGTCGTCTTTGCTACTATGTTGCAGTTTTGCAGGCTTCCAGCGCGGTCAGCAGTCGATTCCTTGGCAGAAGGTGAAGAGAGAGATGCAGAGGAACTCGGATGAGCTCTTGCATTCGTTATCTAAGGAATCCCAAGAGACAGAGACCCTAAATAGCCAGAAAAGAGGGTTTGGCTACCTAGGAGAGAGGATAGGCTAGCAACACCTGAAGGAGCCTATCAGAAGGAGTCTCTGACGTCACCTGATGGCACTGGCCACTCAGAGCAGTCCAGTGTGCCAGCAGCACCTCTGTTTCCAAGATGGCAGAGGTCTGGAGCACACTGGAGGAGCTCTGGGCACCTCCCAGGGGAGGTACAGGTCAGGGGAGTGGTCACTCCCCTTTCCTTTGTCCAGTTTCGCGCCAGAGCAGGGCTAAGGGGTCCCTGAACCGGTGTAGACTGGCTTATGCAGAAATGGGCACCAAATGTGCCCATGAAAGCATTTCCAGAGGCTGGGGGAGGCTACTCCTCCCCTGCCTTCACACCATTTTTCAAAGGGAGAGGGTGTAACACCCTCTCTCAGAGGAAGTCCTTTGTTCTGCCATCCTGGGACAGGCCTGGCTGGACCCCAGGAGGGCAGATGCCTGTCTGAGGGGTTGGCAGCAGCAGCAGCTGCAGTGAAACCCCGGGAAAGGCAGTTTGGCAGTACCAGGGTCTGTGCTACAGACCACTGGGATCATGGGACTGTGCCAACTATGCCAGGATGGTATAGAGGGGGCAATTCCATGATCATAGACATATTACATGGCCATATTCGGAGTTACCATTGTGAAGCTACATATAGGTAGTGACCTATATGTAGTGCACGCGTGTAATGGTGTCCCCGCACTCACAAAGTCCGGGGAATTGGCCCTGAACAATGTGGGGGCACCTTGGCTAGTGCCAGGGTGCCCTCACACTAAGTAACTTAGCACCCAACCTTTACCAGGTAAAGGTTAGACATATAGGTGACTTATAAGTTACTTAAGTGCAGTGTAAAATGGCTGTGAAATAACGTGGACGTTATTTCACTCAGGCTGCAGTGGCAGGCCTGTGTAAGAATTGTCTGAGCTCCCTATGGGTGGCAAAAGAAATGCTTCAGCCCATAGGGATCTCCTGGAACCCCAATACCCTGGGTACCTCAGTACCATATACTAGGGAATTATAAGGGTGTTCCAGTAAGCCAATGTAAATTGGTAAAATTGGTCACTAGCCTGTTAGTGACAATTTGAAAGTAATGAGAGAGCATAACCACTGAGGTTCTGGTTAGCAGAGCCTCAGTGAGACAGTTAGTCATAACACAGGTAACACATTCAGGCACACTTATGAGCACTGGGGCCCTGACTAGCAGGGTCCCAGTGACACATACAACTAAAACAACATATATACAGTGAAAAATGGGGGTAACATGCCAGGCAAGATGGTACTTTCCTACACTCTTTGTCTCTGCTCCCGTGTCCATATTATAGTGCAGGAACCAAATAAATGATCCCATTGTTGCCTGAGGCCACACCCCATACAAATCAGACCTCCCCTTTGGGACTAAACAGGAGCACATTTAGCACTGGGGCAATCCATGTTACAGTTGGACACAAGTGATCACACAGTTGTTGTGCCTCCAGGGCACAAAGAATAAAATGTCTAGGTTCCTGTGGGCCAGAAGAAGGGTGATTACAAGGAAGCAGTCGAAGTGAAGTAAGAAGACAGCACTGGGCCTCACATCTGCTTGCTGTTTGCAAGTAAAGCGTGATAGTGATTCTGTGTTCGTACTCACATGACACTGTCCTTAGAAATGCATTCTTTGAATGTCTATAGCTCTGTACCTCTATGATGAACCTGTGAAGCTTTCCAAACTGTCCCACCAGGAGCTAAAACTGCTGGATGGATTTTCACAAACCTTGGATGGGTTGATGTGGCCTAGACCACTGATTCCCAACCTGTAGTCGAGGGACTCCTGCATATCCAGAGAGCCTCCTAAGGAGGTCTGTGACTGCTTAGAAAAGTAATTAATATTAAAATAACTAATATTAACAGATTAATGAAGTGTACATAAAAGTGACTATTTGTACAATCGAACATTTCAAAACATACTCTAAATGTCAAGGTATTTGAAATTGGAGGCTAAAGATTAAATCAGTATCCTCAGATTGATGCGCGGGAGCAGCGCAGCTCCATCACACTGAATATATTATGGACGATGTGTGGCTTCAATTAAATTTAGAAAAGCTCCAACCTTCCCATTAAAATTATTTTTTTTCTTTTCTTTGTTTGCAAATTAAAAACAAAAGGTTATTTATTATTTGAGTATGTGTTTAATGTAATGCTTGTGAATATTTTTTGTGAATTTCTTTGCGGTTCAAATCATTGACAATGTTTAGGCCTGGGTCCCTGGCTTCCAGTAATGACTCAGTGAAGGGGTCCCCAGATTCCAATAATGATTCAGTGGTGGTCCCCAGGTTCCAGTAATGATAAAGTGCGGGGTCTACAGAAGTCAAAAGGTTGGGAATCACTGGCCTAGTCAAACTTGCAATGTGTTTGTGGTTTCGTGAAAGTTTTTTTAGCAAAAAAACTAAAAGATTATGGGGGTATTAGTAAAGGTATTTTACATATTTTAGGTCGCCCTCCTGTAGTACTTTTGCACACTCCTACATGCCTTTGTGAATTTGCCCCAAAGCATCGAGGGCCAGATGTAGCAAGCAGTTTGTGACTCGCAAACGGCAAAAATTGCCGTTTGCGAGTCGCAAACCGGAGTTTGCTGCAGAAATGCATGTCGCAGTTACCATCCTCTTGAAGTGGATGGTAACCCACTCGCAAATTGGAAGGGGTCCCCAGGGGACCCCTTCCCCTTTGTGAATGGACCCCAAAATATTTTTTCAGGGCAGGTAGTGGTCCAAACAAAACAAAAGGTTTCGGATTTTTATTTTAAGTGCAGCTCGTTTTCCTTTAAAAAAATGCTTTATTAGCAAGCAGTCACAGACATGGAGGTCTGCTGACTACAGCAGGCCTCCATGTCAGTGAGTGCCCATAGTCGCTATGGGGCCGCAATTTGCGACCCACCTCATTAATATTAATGAGGTGGGTCTTTGCGACACCATACCGACTCGCAGACGGTGTCTGAGACACCGTTCTGCATTGCAAATTGCGAGTTGCAATTTGCGAGTCGCTCGGACTATCAAATTACAACTCGCAATTTGCAAAGTACCTACATCTGGCCCCTTGTCTTTGGCATTGTGCAGCTGGCATGATAGCTGTAGGGACTGAGTGTAGGGTTGGGACAAAGGTCATGCCCTGCACACAGACCTTTCTGTACATAGCCACGCCTGTGTGCAGTTGGCATAATGAATATTAGTGTTCTGCAATCTTAACCTGCTGAGCATGTGTGCTTCACCCAAAATCATCCCTTCTAAACTGGCTGCAGAAGACCGGAGCTGGTTCATGAGGTACAGGGGCTGGGTCCAGGATGGTTCCCTGTGCTCAGACCCCATTGTGCAAGGAAATGTCTGTGCACATAGGGTTGTGTGGACCTGGTGTATTGAAAAAAATTGTAAACCAACAAATGGTTTGGGAAGTGCTGAGCACCGAATATGTCCAAATGCCACACACCGTCTCATGTGCCATTGTGTGTACATTATTTTAATTAGTGGCACCTTAAAGGTGGCCACAGAGCAACTGTTGTGAACTACAAGTTGTAGGAAGTTGGCCTTGTGTGTGGTGAGCACCTATGGTGTTATCACCTTAGACCAGCTCCAGGTATCCCCTATTAGTGAGGTGTAGGCAGTGTCTAGGAAGCCCGGGCTCTCTAGAGGTAGCTGTGGATGAGCAGCCAAGACTTATCTAGGAGGCATGCAAAGCTTATACAATACCACTACAGTCACACAGCACTTACACCCAAGAAAGAACCAGACAGTGTTACAAAAATAAAGGTACTTTATTATGGTACCACTAATACTAAAGTACTGTATTAGGAGGTGAGTAAGCACGAATTATATACACATTAGAAGTCAGTGATTAGCAGAGGAAGCAATGGCAAATAGTAAAACAATAGAAAACAGTGAAGGCCCCAGTGGGAGACCAAACCATATGCTAAGTAAGTGGAATGTGAAAGACAGTCCCCCACCCAAGGAAATAGAATTTGTAGAAGGGAGCTGTAGGAACTAGGAACCCCCAAAAGTACTTACCAGGGTGCCCCCCAGTGACCAGGCGAGAGGAGGTAACTACCTGTTTTTTCAACAAAAATAAAAACACTGGGGAACTTTGGAAAAGCACTGCACATGAACCAGATAGGACTGGAAGAAACCAAAGGTGGATTCTGACAGAAGAGGACCTGCAAAAGAAGGAGGCCAAGTCCAGTTCAAGTTGTCCGATTGTGGCAGGAGCCACCGTCCACCCGTCTGGGGATGCAGGACCAGGTCAATGGTGGAAACAAGGAGTCAGCTGTGCAGCACCGGAGCGGGGAAGAGTTCCACCAGTGATGCAGGTGATGTTGCGACGGAAGAAGAGTTGCAGTCAGTCAGTGGTGTTGGAAAACCAACAAGTCTTGTTAAAGGCAATAGTTGCAGATGAAGGTTTGCAGAGCTGCTGGGGACCAGCAAGGTCCAGGGGGACTCAGCCCAATGAGCAGAGTCCCAGGCCACCCTCAGCAGTGAGGAGAGTTGAAAGACGAGGATGCAGCCCCCACGGGCAACTCACAGGCAGCGGGTACAGGAGTCGCAGTGAGGCCCACTCAGCACACCTGGAGAGGAGTCCAACGTCACTGGAGCAGGAGACTGTGCTTTGCAGAGAAGAGTGCTGGAGACTGGCGCTCAACAAGACTTGGTAGCTGCAAAAGTCGCAGTGCACAGGGATACTGTCCTGCAAGGAGAGGCAAGGGCTTACCATCTCCCAAGTTGGACAGCTGGTAGAGAGGATCCAGGGGACTACTCCAGACAACCACCTGTGATGCAGGACCCACGCAGTTCTGGAGTTCCTGGAAGGAGCCAGAGAAACAATGTTGCAGAGCGGAGTCATCGCTGGAGTTGCAGATTGTCGGTTCCTGGAAGGACCAGTTGCAGTCCTGGTGGCCAGAATATGAAGTAAACGATGCAGAGGAGTCCTGCAGGAATTTTGCATGTCGAATCTGAAGACCCATCCCGGAAGGAGACCCTAAATAGCCCATGAAGGGGGACTGGTCACCTAGCAGGGTGACCACCTATCATGAGGGGGCTGTGACAGTCACCTGCCCGACCTGGCCACTCAGATGCTCCCAGGGTCCTAGGCCCACCTTTGATCTAAGATGGCCGAATCAAATGGCCACCTGGAATAGTTAGACCCTTTCCATTTTCCAGTTTCATGCCAGAGAAGGGACAAAGGGTGCCTGGACTGGTGTAAACCGGTTTACGCAAGGAGGGCACCAAATGTGCCCTTCAAAGCATACCAGTAGCTTGGGGAGGCTACCCCTCCCAAGCCAGTAACACCTATTTCCAAAGGGAGAGGGTGTTGCCTCCCTCTCCGAAAGGAAATCCTTTGTTCTGCCTTCCTCTGCTTGAGCAGGCTAAGCAGCTGGAAGGCAGAAACCTGTCTGTGGGGTGGCAGCAGCACGGGATGCCTGGAAAACCCTGGAAGACTGGTAGGAGCAATGCTGGGGGACCTCTAAGTAGCCCCCAGAGTGCATGGAATCATAGAACCAATACTGGCAACAGTATTGGGGTATGATTCCGACATGTTTGATACCAAACATGCCCAGGTTCCGCGTTACCATTATGTAGCTGGACACCTGTGTCCAGTACACTGGTAAAATGGCCTCCCCGCACTTACTAAGTCCAGGAAAATGGAGCTGGAGTTCGTAGGGGCACCTCTGTTCATGTAGGGGTGCCCACACACACAGGTACCTGCACTCTGCGCTCAAGGCTAGGAGGGCCTGCCGTAGGGGTGGCTTACAGTGACCTGGTGCAGTGACCTGTAGTGATAGGGAGCATGCACCTTTTCACGCAGGCTGCGATGGCAGGCCTGCAGACAGATTTTGTCTGGCCTCCCATGAGTGGCACAATACATGCTGCAGCCCACGGGAAACCCCTGGTGCTCTGATGCCCTGGGTAACTAAGTGTCAAATGCTAGGGACTTGCCTGGGGGCACCAGTATACCAATTGTGGGATGTGCTAAGTCCTAAGCAACCAAATTTAGAGGGAGAGAGCAGAGTCACTGGGGTCCTGGTTAGCAGGATCCCAGTGAACACATTCAAACCACACTGACAGCGGGCAAAGTGGGGGTAATTATGCCAAAAAGAGGGGACTTTCCTACACAAGTAACGAAACAAGGAGCGTGTGCTGCAGTCACCTTACACCTACTCACCCTAGTTATGTCTTTAGGTGCCTTCGTGTGTTCGGATGGTGGAATACTTTTACTAAACAACCTCCAAATCTACTGGCCTTTGCCAATGCTTGTTGCAAGGGCTGAGAAAATAGCATTTTGCAGTTAAACCCACAGAAATGTGTGCACATGCTGCAGGAATGCTATATGCAGGGTGCCCAGCCACCCCTTAAATAAAACATGCAAACGACCTTGTCTGGCTCCAGTGAAACACCTCTTCTGCTCAGACTGCAACCAGAAGACAATGGCTTCATCTTACTGTGAGTTTTAACCCTCTCTTCAAGGCCACCTTGGTGAAAGACGGTCTGCAGTGTGGTGCATCTCGCCAACAGTTAACCCTTGCCCTTTTCAGAAGTTCTGATCCCTTGAGTTGGGGGTCAAGCACCCACACCTTTGCCTCAGATGGAGCTCTCCATCACGAGCCCACCTCACCGTACACGAGCACTGGCACTTACATTGTGTTCAGTGCTTCATCCCCAGGTGAATTAGTGCCTCCAGGCTAGAAATGCTTTTTTAAGACATTCCAAAGAAAAACACATGTGCTTACCTAAGGATCTGCTGGTGAAGCACCTGGCTCTGAATCACCCAAAGGGACTTCAGTTCCAGCTTCCCACTCAGTCATGCCGTGTGATCCTGGACAAACACTTCGTCATCCTCGGCCTCTGTTTAAAATTACACATTCTGAGCACTTTTGTATTGTGGGACCTCATTAGGCAGCTTGTTAAACAAATGATGCAGCATTATAATTAATTACAGTGTCTTGTCTTAAAGTAAAGCGAAATACAACTATGTGTCACGCCCTCCACTCTTCTGCAGCCACCCTGATGTGTACATTATTCTTCTAAGTGACAGCAGGTTGTAGGTCCCATCACTCATTCCGGGGTCTGGTCCCCATGGCAGTCACTTATTTCAATAACGTCGGCGAAGAGGAAAAAGCTGAAATTGTCATTAATGTCGTCACCTACCGATATTTTCAGCCATAAATAGAGGTTGTTTGTAGGTCTCAGAATAGAGACAGAAGGGCAAATCGAAAAGAAACACGTGGAAGAGAGACAGCCAGGGAGTGGGTGAGAGAGTAAGAGAAAGAGGAAAAAACGAGAGGGAATAAATGGAAATCGAAGCAAAGAGAGAGTGGGAGAGGGCTTATGAGAATGACACTGAGTGAGTTAGAGAGAAATTATGAAAATAGAACGCGGTAGAGAAGGAAGGAGGAAAAGTGAAGAAGGGAGAGAGCAAGAAAAAGATAATAAAGATAATGAAGACAAGAGAGAAAAGATCAGGACAGAATTAGAGAAACAAGAGTGCGGGAGAAGGGAGAGGAAGTAAGAAGGATAGTAGGAGAGAACGTTAACTGGGAAGATAGAAGGATAAAGAGGGAACAATAATGAGAAGGAGTGAGGATTCAACCAGATAATAAGTGGATGTTTTTCTTGTTTATCTTTACGTAAAAGAGAATAATCACTCAGTAGATGAAGTGGATGGGTAAATACCAAAACTGCATTATCTGCATTATCGAGATCACAAGTTATAGTTACCTTGGGACACGACATATAGTTACTTAACTATAACAGCTGAATTTCTATGGTTTTGTGCGTGGAAATTCAGATCCTAACTATAATGTCTCTGTAAACTTTGGGTTTTTTTGGGTGAATTTCTAAGGTTTTTGAAATGCTAATTCCTAACTGTAACATCCCTGTACCCTTTGTTTTTTGGGTGAATTTCTAAGGTTTTTTAAATGATAATTCCTAACTATAACATCCAAGTAGAAAGCACACAGAAAATGGGGGGAAAGGCAAGGAGAGATAAGTGAAAATGAGGGCAAAGCAAGGAGAAGGCACACAAAAATTGGGGAAAAGCAAGGAGAAGGCACACAAAATACAGGGGAATAGCAAGGAGAAAGCAGTGAAAATGAGGGAAAATCAAGGAGTGGGCACACAAAAACTGGGGGGAAAGCAAGAAGAAGGCACATTAAAAAATGGATGAAAAAGAAAGGAGAAAGCAGTGGGAATTAGGGAAAAGCAAGAAGAAGGTACACAAAGAATGAGGGAAAAAGCAGGGTAAATGAGGGAAAATCAAGGCGTGGGTACAGAAAAAAAACTTGGGGAAAAGCAAGGACAACGTACATCAAAATGGGTGGAAAAGCAAGGAGAAAGCAGTGAGAACAAGGGAAAAGTAAGAAGGCACATAGAAAATGAGGGAAAAGGTAGGAGAAAGCAGTGAAAATGAGGGAAAAGCAAGGAGAAGGCACAAAAACAATAAAGGAAAAAACAAGGAAAAGCAACAAGAAC
Organism: Pleurodeles waltl; assembly: GCF_031143425.1. Lineage (NCBI taxonomy): Eukaryota > Metazoa > Chordata > Amphibia > Caudata > Salamandridae > Pleurodeles > Pleurodeles waltl. The sequence continues at coordinate 192,305,479 of NC_090441.1, read as the reverse complement.
AAGGGAAAAGCAAGGAGAAGGCACACAAAAAACAGGGGAAGAAGCAAGACGAAAGCAGTCAAAATTAGGAAAAGCAAGGAACGGGCACGCAAGAAACCGGGGAATAGGCAAGGAGAAAATATTGAAAATTAGTGAAAAGCAAGGACAGAGCACACAAGAATGGATGAAAAGCAAGGAGAAAGCATTGTGAATATGGGAAAAGCAAGAAGGCACACAGAAAATGAAGGAAAAGGTAGGATAAAGCAGTGAAAATGAGGGAAAAGCAAGGAGAAGGCACAAAAAAAGGAAAAAACAAGGAAAAGCAACAAGAACAAGGGAAAAGCAAGAAGGCACACAAAAAACAGGGGAAGAAGCAAGACGAACGCAGTGAAAATTAGGAAAAGCAAGGAACGGACACACAAGAAACCGGGGAATAGGCAAGGAGAAAATATTGAAAATTAGTGAAAAGCAAGGAGAGAGCACACAAGAATGGATGAAAAGCAAGGAGAAAGCATTGTGAACAAGGGAAAAGCAAGAAGGCACACAGAAAATGAGGGAAAAGGTAGGATAAAACAGTGAAAATGAGGGAAAAGCAAGGAGAAGGCACAAAAAAAGGAAAAAACTAGGAAAAGCAACAAGAAAAGGGAAAAGCAAGCAGAAGGCACACAAAAAACAGGGGAAGAAGCAAGACGAAAGCAGTGAAAATTAGGAAAAGCAAGGAACGGGCACACAAGAAACCGGGGAATAGGCAAGGACCAAATATTGAAAATGAGTGAAAAGCAAGGATAGAGCACACAAGAATGGATGAAAAGCAAGGAGAAAGCATTGTGAACAAGGGAAAAGCAAGAAGGCACACAGAAAATGAGGGAAAAGGTAGGATAAAACAGTGAAAATGAGGGAAAAGCAAGGAGAAGGCACAAAAAAAGGAAAAAACCAAGGAAAAGCAACAAGAAAAGGGAAAAGCAAGCAGAAGGCACACAAAAAACAGGGGAAGAAGCAAGACGAAAGCAGTGAAAATTAGGAAAAGCAAGGAACGGGCACACAAGAAACTGGGGAATAGGCAAGGACCAAATATTGAAAATGAGTGAAAAGCAAGGAGAGAGCACACAAGAATGGATGAAAAGCAAGGTGAAAGCATTGAGAATGAGGGGAAAGTAAGGAGAAAGAACTTCAAAAATGGGTGAAAAGCAAGGAGAAAGCAGTGACAATAAGAGAAGGCACACAAAAAACGTGGGAAAAAGCAAGGAGAAAGCAGTGAAAAGGAGGGAAAAGCAAGGAGAAGGCACACAAAAACAAGGGAAAAAGCAAGGAGAAAGCAGTGAAAATGAAGGAAAACAAGAATAAGACACTCAAAAACCAGGGGAAAAAGCAAAGAGAAACCAGAGCGAATGAGGGAAAGCAAGGAGAAGGCACACAAAAAACAAGGGGAAAAGCAAGGAGAAAGCAGTGAAAAGAAGGCAAAGCAAGGAACAGGCACACAAAAAATAGGGGAAAGATAAGCAAAAAGAAGTGAAAATGAGTGAAACGCAAGGAGAGGGCACACAAACATGGATGAAAAAGCAAGGTGAAAGTATTGAGAAAGAGGGAAAAGCAAGGAGAAGGTACTCAAAAAACGTGAGAAGACAGGAGCACGAGCAGCGGCACGGGGACAGCTGGGCTTTTTTTTGAAGATTGGATGCAAAAATGTTAAAAAAATGTTTTTGCTCTTCGGAGGGCTGCCTCTGGAACCCTACCACCATGCCTAGTGTGTCAGTGTATCTCTAGCCTGCCCTGTTATCTTTTCTTAATATTTTTTTTCCAGGACTCGCCTAAGTCCAAGCCCCAGAAGGCTGCCAGCACTTCCTGGGAGCCAATCAGATCTCACAATGAGATCTTTGTTTAGGCTTTGCCCAGATAGCTTTATTTTTTCTCTTTAATAGCTACAAAACTACTGAACAGATTCACACCAAATCACAAAACGGTCTCCTTCTGGACCAAGAGTTAACTTTCTGTTAAATTTGGTGTAATTCTGTCCAGCGGTTTGGGCTGTAGTTGTGTTCAAAATCTCTATCGGAAATTGCATGCAGAAAATGTGTTTTGGGCCCCCTCTTTTTTTTTAGCCCCTTTTTGACAGATCAGCCCCAAACTTTCAAAACAGCAGCTGAAGTGAGTGAGAAACTAGTTTTGAAAACTTTGTGAAGATTCGTCAAATGGCACCAAACCTATTAGCAAAACAAAAAACTATTTTCCTATGAAAACTAAGTCCTAACTATTACTACCTAATTGTGACCACCAGCAGGTTATATATACATATATAATTTGAGGAAGTCAAGGAGCGGGTGATTAAGATATATTGATGATCTATTCCTCAGACAAGACAGATCTAGAGGAAAAATATACAAGTATGGTCATTACTTACAACAAGTAATCCTGTAGGGTGAACGCTATCATGTGGAAGATGTAGGACATGCTGAAATATGATAACATAATAGGGAATCAGATCGCTCTGCAACCCACGGTTACTTTCAGGAAAAGTAACTCACTTCATGACTGGCTAGTATTTCGACCTCAGAAAAAAAGACACAGGGGTGGATGAAGCATTGAAGGTTTTTTTCTGTGGGCAGTGTGAAGCATACAATACCAGTAGGAACACAAAACCTTCCCTGTACCATGTGGAGTCAGCTACAGATCCATTGAGAAGTTTACTTAATGTAGCACTACACATGTTATCTACATTTTGGGGTGACCACGTGACAAATTGCACTTTAGGAGAACCAACCTGATAAAGAAATGTATACTTAAACATATGATAGTCATTGATAATCAAGGCACTCCCTACCTAGTGACCTGTCATTTTGCTCACCTTTCCTTCTCTGATCATAATCAGTTACAATACTGTGGGGTGGACAGAGTAGACCCAGACACATTTGGTGTTAATAGGGTCTTACAATTAAGAAGAAAACAGTTGAAATACATCATAGAGCTGGAAAACATGATCCCAAAAGGCCTCAACATGGAGGAAGAACTCAATATACATTTGGCAGAAGACTAAATATGTACGGATTTATGTAGGGAGCATGGCACCTTACGTATACAATTGATCTGACTGATGGTTTGGAGTCTATTTTGGTTTTAATAATATTTTTTTTTTTTCTAGAAGACGAGGAAGGGACTCTCTGGTGAGAGGTGGTTGGCATGGAAACTCACTAAACTCTTCCTATAAGAATTCTCATCTTGATTCAAGTAACAATTTGTCTTTATTATCTGTATGTAAATCACTAGGGGCTTGATTTAGATCTTGACGGGAGTTCCATCATCATACCGTGACGGCAGTTCCAAGTACTCCATCAAGCTGTCGGAATTCCAACTGCCGTATTTAGATGTATGGCGGATGAACCTCTGCTTGAGTCGAAAGAGTGGTGTCCGCCGCATTTCCCACTGCCGACACGGTGGATTGCAGTGCTGGCTATGAGTACTCTGTCGCTGTCAGGGTTGTGGAATTGCAGCAAGCATATTAAGATATTTAGAAAGTTGGTTGTGACATGCCTCAAGATACTGCCACAGTGTATTGGAAGAATCCTGTGGCCACAAAATGAAATACAGCCATGATTTTAACTATTGGTGTTACTGATGTGGGATTACTATTGTCAGGAAGAAGGTCTGGCTCCAGCTGATGACATAGATCAAGAATAGTTTGCCTATTCAATCAGAATTTTATGATGAAATCGCATTCTTCCATTGTGGTAAGGTCTGGAAATGGTCTAAACACTTGAGGCTGTTGCCATCTACCTCTCCCTGGGTTCATATGTCTGTATTTGAGAACAATTTGGTTGATATCACAGTGGTTTCCCGGCCCGTAACACAGCCTGCTTCTCAGGACTCAGCACCGCTGTGGTGGGACTTGGTCACTCAGCCACCAGTGCAGTTCGCAACTAGTGGATGGGGCCAAGCACTGACTCATAAGAGCTTTCTCATTTTCAGATTAATTAGTACATGTATGTATTAAACATGTAGTTTTGCAACATATGGGGAAAGGTGTGTCCTGTGCTGCAAGTATAAATGACACAGGCTCTCAGTTAGCCATACAAATATGCCCCAATCCACACACACATGTTCATACATCACCAAAAACCGTGCTCTCACTGACACACATGGACGCCCTTCCATTCTGCCCTTAGTCATAATATGTGGTCCTTTCCATAGTATCTGGTTCTGAAAACAATTGGCATTGAGCCAATGAAGCTGGACGTGGGGGTGTGTGCTAGCAATATGCAAGTTGTTTAGCTTTCAGTAGCTCACAATGATTTGTACTGATCAGAAGTAGTTCTCGCTATAGGAAATGTTTCAGACCCCTGGTCTAAATAATGTTTGTGGCCTGGAGTTCTAAAACGGGGACATAAAAAGTGCTGAGGGTGCTCAACAGGTCACTACAAAATAGTGTTTCTGAGGATATAATAAAATGTAGAAAAAAATCTGTACCAACTCTTTAGAAATAATTGTGATAGATTTGACAAAATTGTGTCGCAGCAATATAAACAAAACCTCACAAAACATTATTTCTTTTTTTTTTCATATCAATATAGACAGTGTCCTTCATAAAAAGGCGATATGGAAGACCATCGCCAAGAAGGTGCAGACCCTGGGGATCTACAAGTGGTGCAGCATTCACTGCTGTAAGAGGTAGGAGGACTCTCGGCACTGGACCTGAAATTCATCTGAAGTCCTGCTCAGCTAGTCCTCCCAACGCAGGAAGCACGTGCGCCACACCCTGACCTCCCAGTGGCCTGCATACCGATCCGGACCTTGATGGGCAGTGGACAGCCCCACAGCAGCATCAGGAGAGTAAGTTATTTTTTGAGTTCTTATTGTTCATTAACTTTTTTTGTTACAACTACAATTTATGACATCAACATAACGTTTGATACACATCCAACGCACAAGAAGAGTTATGGAAGATATACATTTTGCACAAGGTATATGTATGATGTGTATTGATTTGTGATAAATGTTGCCACTAGATTCCTTATCACTACCAAAGGGTTGTTTTGAGCAGACACATGCCTGCCTAAGAAGAAAGAGATACCTGGATTTTGTCTATGAGGGACAGTTGTACCAAACAGGCCACAACTGATGATTATGTCAGGTGTGATTCTCCATCACAGTTGTGAGTGGGTTATGTTGGCCCTATTGCCGGTGACATATTATACAATGCACTTATGATACAGTGGATGTGCCAGACTTCACATTGGTGTTTTGGTATAATCATCAAATCATATTGAGCAAGTGATCCAAAATGACCAGGAACATTAGAAAAATCACAACATTTCTTAGCATAAACATTTGTTTTCACTGGAAAATTCAATTCATGTTAATAGTTGAAGATTGCCATGAGGCCTTACTCCTTCACAAATGTGCATGTAAGTCAGTCTGTTTCAACAAACATGAATTTAGTAGGAAAACATTATTAATTGCAAGAGACAAGAATGTGTATATTTGTGACAGAGTAACACACCTAAAAAAGAAAACACATGTTTGTGTCCTTTGTTATGTACAGATCATACTTCAATATTGAAGAAAAGGAGTTATTGAAAGTGACTTTTGCAGATGGACAATGTACGTGACATAAAGCTTTCTTGCTACATATTTATTTTTGTGACATAAGTTCACAATTCCAAACAACCAATCTGTACCATTCTTGAGGTGTTAAACAGTTCCAAGAGAAATGTAAAGGGCTTAAGAGAAATGATTAAAAACTAAATGGGAGTAATGATGGTAATTTAGGAAACTGTGAGCAAATGGGTCTATAGCAAGTTCCCTACATGCATAGGGTAATGTGAAAGTATACCTATGTTTCAAAGCCTTGGAGCAGGTGAAACATTAAATTTAGTAAATGTTTTGTTAAAGAACCTCTTGATCATTTTTCTTTGCACAGATACAATACAACTGTTGTATGTGCCTCTTCAGCATCCTAGGGAGCAGACGAAGGAGAAAAAGGCCAAGAAGGAGGGTAAGCAGCTGGCAACTTTTTGTCTGGTCCCGAAACATCCAACACCAATGGAGCTAGTGGCATGGAGGGTGAGAGGAATGGTATGAAAGCCACCAGCTCTACATCTTCATTGGAGGCCTCCACAAGCAACTAGTCCCTAATGGTGGCAGACCCTATAGGACCTGTTCCATCTGCATCCTTGTCCACCACCAAGATTCTCCTCTCCATGCTCCCTCTTCCTCCCACCTCCAGTTGGCCAAACCCGCTCTCCTAAAAGGGCTGGGATCCCCTTTGCTGCAGGACCTCCCCCCACCTCTGTCCCCCTGTCTGTACTCAGTGGAGAGGCTATTGACCTCTTACACAGCATCTCTGTAAGCCAGACTGCGATTGTGAATAGCATCCAGGGGCTTGGTGCCCACATACAGCAAATGGTTACATTCCTGGGTGCCATTCATAGTTCAATTTTTGGCATGCAGAGTTTGCTTGTAAAGATAGCTTCTGCACTGACCACAGCCCCCCTCCGGCCCAACCTTGTGCCCCTACTCCAGTCCCTTCCTCATCTCAAATCCGAACTCCCACCCCAATCCCAAGTACACTCATTTAATTGCACGCACCAAGTCACACAAACACAAGCAGCACAGCCACACATAAACACAAACATACAAAGAAATACAAGCATGCATCAATCTAACATAGAGACACTATTGACACTACACCCACAAGCAACACACCCACCACCACAAACACCACACCCACCACAACACCCACAATCACCACCACTACACCCACAAGCACCACACCTACAATCACAACACCCACCACCACCACAACACCAACAAACACCAGCACACCCACAAGCACCACAACATACACCTCAGCAGCACACCCATCCAAACACACAGTCACTCACACACACACACACACACACACCTACATGCAAAAAAAATAACAAATGCACATGCTTACAGTCACCCAAAAATAAAACACCTACAAAACCACACCTGCAAACATACACCAGACACACATGCATCTATGACACATACAAACACAAACACCACAACCACGCCAACCACCTCATCAGCAATCTCATGCAAACACACTCACAGAAAGCAACACCCACAACACCCATGAAATGCAAATGCACACACTCACCCAAACACCTCATACCTTTAAAGAAGCACACACCCAAACATACACAACATACACCAGAGCCACATGCATCTGCAAAACAGACAAACACAACATCCCCTCCAGCTCCCTGTACCTCCCAAACCCAATCCTCTCCCACCCCTTCTACTCTTTCTCCTCCACCGAGTTTACTGCTTACCTGTCCCTGACCCCTAAAAAAGCCAGAGACACCCCTCCCTAGAAGAATCATTGATATGCCTGCTTTGACCACTAGATGCGCCTTACTGAGGAGGTTGTCCATTGGCAGTGTCATTGGGAGGCAAGATCTGGGCCCGAAACCCAACTTGTGATTCCCTATCTATATCATGGACAACAATTATTTTATTATGTTAAAAATGAGATGTATCAAAATGAGAAGAATCTCATTTGTAAATAAAGTATATTTTATTTTCAAATGTTTTTCTGCTCCCACCTCCCAAACCTTACACATGACCCAGAGCAAGCAGCAAAAAAGATCGTCCAAACTTCCCCCAGTGGACCAGACTGCTCCAAAACCCTTGCCCACGCCAAGACAGCCAAGAACAAAGAACCAATCAAAAAGGCAAGCTGGTTAACCGAGGAACTGCAGTCCACCAAAAGCAACTGCTCGCACCTGGTAAAAGATGGAGGCACACCAGCAAAAAGACGGAAGACCATATTGCCTTCAGGACTGCGCTCAAGCAATACCACTGTCTCCTGTAAACAGGAGCTTGCCAATTCTGCTGCCACTGAGAACAACATCACACCCTCCCAGGACCTGTGTGACAACCTTACCCGCTCCTTTGACTACCAAATCACAACCATCTATGAAAATGTTGAATGCCAACCCTCCACCGCCTGTAACATCAAACAGCTCACTCCTTGGACGCAAAACTCATACACCTCATCACCCACTGAAACTTCCTCATTATGAAAGGCACCACCTTCATCATGATCTCTGTGCGCACAGGTGCACCCATGGACCCCTGCTTCCACCACGTCTTCAATATCAGGAGTAAAACCATCAGCAACAAACTCCATCACCATGGCCTCTTTCCCTGAGGACTGGAAACACGCCGAAGTGAGGCCCCTCTTGAAAAAGCCTTCCGTCAACATGACCAAACTAAAGAACTACTGGCCCATCTCTCTACTCGGAGTCCTTACGGGACGCCCCGGGCTATCTGTTATCGACATCATGATTTATCTAAACGAGTCAGACCCTTATCTTTCAGGATCCCGTTTACTACTTGAGACCGCAGTTCGGTCTTTACGACTTCTGTTGCTGTCTGCTTTATTTTTGCTTCACCGACTATTATAACAGCGACCTCTCTCCAATTTCCCACATTCGGTTTGGAGATGACGTCTTTCAGCATACATTCTTTATATCCCTTCACGTTTACAATACAATGACCTCTACTAACGGGTTGTTTATATCAGACTTATCACGATTTGATAATGATGGATTTATTACCATTGATTCTCGCTTCTGTACTGATGTGTTGACTCTGCATTAATGTATTCTGTTTGGGATATTTTCCCTCATCAGAGATTAGTGCTACAGTATTATGCGCTTTTGTTGATTATGTTTAAGAAATAATCTTTCGTTGTTTAATATAAACATATCATCATGTGTCACATTAACGGTTTTATGTACCATTACTCCCCCACCTTAGAGGAGGTATACACCTGACCATTGGTCCGTCTCAGTCCCATGTAGCACGATCCCTAATGGGGACGGTAAGCTTTTTCTGATATTTCTACATTTTTTGGGGGGATCACGTGTTTGACACACTCACCGAGCCTTACCACTTTTGTGACACCACTGTTTCTCATTCCCATGTTGAAGAATACATCATTATGTGGTTTTGTATTGAAATCATTAACCATTGTTCATTTATGTTTATCTCATTTCACAGGGCGACAGTTAGGATTAGCATTCCCATACTAGTGTGAGTGACTGAAATATTGCCCTGACAATTTCAGGTATTAGTTTTTTCATATTTTTCACTAATAGGAGATACATCTAGTCTATTTTTGGTCCTGAAGAAGCGTCACTGGACCCGTTTGGGCCTCTTGGAGACGCGAAACATGTTGACCTTCACAAGGGATGACGTGGAAATTCCCCACCCTTTTGTCCTAGAGTGATTGATCATTAACTCTATTTCACTCTCATGGTTTTTATTCTTGGCCTCTGTCCTATATTTTGACTATTAAATAGACGTCTTCTCTAGGTTCAGTGAGTCAATTTTATATTTCTTTCTTCTGATCTCCTAACTTTACACACACACTTAGGATCTTGGCATCATCTCAGATAAGAACTCCGGCAAAGAGCCCCCCCATTCGGGATGATGCCCGTCAGACATTGCAGCGCCAGTCTGACGAGGAGCAATTCCAATGATGAAGCATGACACCCATTTGGGTGTGTGAGGTTTGTGCTCCTGAAAATAGGACCCTCCTTTCGCTACTGTTTTTCTCTCTATCTGGAACAGTGTACTTTTCTTTATTTGCATATCTTTAGGGAGGCTGTACACTGGACCATTATTCCTCCCTATCCCTCTGTTTATTATTATTCCATCTCTCTACTCCCCTATCCAGCAAAAGTCATCATGAAAACAATCAACCAGCACCTCACCAAACACCTGCAAGACCACAACCTCTTGAACACCTCCCTATCCGGATTCTGAGCCAACCACAGCACCGAGACAGCACTGATCGCAGCCACAAACAACATCAGGGCTCTCATGGACCACAGGGAAACAGCAGGCCCTCCTCCTCCTGGTCCTGTCCACCGTGTTTGACACAATCTTCCATCACAACCTGATCAACAGACTCAACCACATCAGAATCCAGGGAAACACCCTCAAATGGATCGCCTCATATGTCACTGGCAGAACCCAAATAATTAATCTCCCACTGTTCACCTCAGAGCCCAAAAAATAATCTGCGGATTCCCCCAAGGATCGTCCCTCAGCCCCACCCTCTTCAATACCTGCATGACCCCTCTGGCTGACATCATCAGCTCACATGGACTAAATATCATCTCCTACACCGAAGATACCCAGATCATCCTCCTCCTTCTCCAAAGATAGCATCCACAAATGCATGATAAACGTCACAGACCGCATGAAGGACAACTGTCTCAAACTCAACACAGACAAAATGGAAGTCCTCATCTTTGGAAACAACACTTCACCATGGAATGTCACTTGGTGGCCTGCGGAAATCGGACTGCCCTCTGCCCCAACAGACCACGCCCACAACTTTGGCATCATCCTGGATAACAACTTTCCATGAAGGAACAAGTCAACACAGTCTCATCTCCTTATTTCCACACCCTTTGTCTGCTCTGAAAGATCTTCAGGTGGCTTCCAGTCAACACCACTCAGGCCCTCACCACCAGCGGACTGGACTACAGAAACACACTCTACGTGGTAATTACGGTATGTCTCCTTCAGAGACTCCAGACAAAACAAAACTCAGTGGTGAGACTCATACTCAACCTTCCCAGAAGAACCCACATCACACACCATCTTATGAAACTACACTGGGTCCTGATTCAGAAGAGATGCCTTTTCATGATGCTGATCCATGCTTACAAAACTCTGCACAACGAAGGAGCAGCTTACATTAATAAACGCCTGACATTCCACCAACCACCCAGACACCTTCAATACACCTCCCTCCCTCGACCCCATGGGTCCACAGGCTGCCAGGGCACGAAACAGCCTCCCCCTAAACATATGGACTGCACCATCACCACAGCATCTGAGGAAGGAACTAAAGACCTGGTTGTTCGGCTGAGCAACCCACAGCGCAGCAGCTAACAACCCCAGTGCTTTGAAACCCTCATGGATAATTTGTCGCAATTTATAAATGTATGATTAACATTTTTAAAAATAAAAGTAATTGATTGATGAAAATGTTCTTTATGCAAATTTGAGTAACATGAGCTTAATTTCATTTCTGTCAGTTAATAAAACTGCTTTTGTTTTTGACATATTTCTATAGTGCATACATTAGTGATGAACATTTGTAATGGAGATGTCAATTTTAGTGCGAGCATTCATCATGAAAATGGACACTTGTACCAAAATTAAACTTGTTTATATTTTTGTAACTTGTGAATGCAGGAGTGTTGATTTAAAAATGATGTGTTAATAATAAACACATATGCATTACACTTAAACAAACACTATAGCGAGTAAACAAAATCTAATGAATGACAGAAAATGCACTAGTCAAGGGGAAATGTGACATTAATACATATATGAATTGTTTTGAGTTCAGATGTGACATTGAATGTACATTTCTTGTAGAAACACTTGTTGCATTGTGTAGTGCAATTACTACATTTTATTAAATGTATGTGCTAAAAAATAGGTGATGCATATGTATCTGATTTGGTAGTTTAGGGAAAAAAACACACCTGTAGGGACACATTTAGATTTTGGGCTTAATGTGACTTTTTGTGTAGGTGTCCATTAGCATGAAGGCAGTTTGGACCAAATTGGCAAATGTAAATACTATGTACAGGTGTGTTTCTTTAAATGTTTTAAACAACCACATTAAACACATACACATTGGACATTATTGTACTACTGCTTGCAACTATTTTTTTTAATGCTCTAGTCCAGAGCTAACGTACACAGACAATTCCAATGGCAATAGGTAAAACAGTCACTTTCCTATGGTTCCGGTGATGACGGAGTTGATTTTCATCTTAGTCCAGTAGCAGCAGCAAAGATAGGACTTTTATGATTAAGTTCATGGCAAGGGAAGTGAAAAGTAGAAAAAAATTAGGTTTTGACCTTATATGCCTTTGCTTCTCAGGTGTGCAGGTTTAGCCACCACTGTTACGTCAGCAGGAAGGCACATCATGATTGATCTGGTGGTAAAATTGGCGGAAGCCCCACCGGTTTTGCCTATCGCACCATCAACATAGGTATAAAATTCTGACGGTGATGGCAGTTTGCGGACCGACTATTTTGTATGGGCCCACCAGCATCTCAATCAAGCGGGCTGAACACCTACTTGGCAGACGGATTATACGATGGAAAAACAACACCAGGAACGATTCGGCCAAGATTTAAATCAGGCCCTGGGGCGCTACTGGTTATTTAGATTTTCTCACGTAGCCCACTTAGGCGGTACTTGGTGAAGATATATTGAATGTATTTTGATGACATGTACAACCAATAGCTATGGTATTTCCTTAGTAACCCACTTGAGCAGTATATTTTGAGTTGAGTTGAATGACATGTATAACCGAGCTATTTTCAATAGGGCTGGTCCATTTTAATTTCTTACCATAAGAAGGGTTCTTGTGAGTCAGAGGGTTTGCACTGGGGTTTGTTTCACTATTTCACATGTTTTCGTTACACTAGTGGGCACAGGATGCTCACAGGGAATGAGCCATAGCCGATGAACTGGAAAACATGGTTAGTGTAAGAGTTCTCACTGTGTATATGATGTGGTACCAACCTTGGTTGTATTTTTCTTTACTTTCTTTACATCACCTGGCTCCGTTTTCCTCTCTAACATTTATTAGAACATTGGAATGTTGGGAGTTCCATTCCCATCCCCTCGGGCTCCGTGAAGACTTTGTTTTATTTATTAGAACATTCTGCTCTCTAGTGGCGGAACGTTCTAATAGCCTGATTGCCCTTCGTAGCTGGGCTATACAGCCAATTAAAGTCCTGCACCCTTGTCAAAGGCCCTCACCTTCTGTTCGGGCCTTTAACACTGGAGTGGGCCTTTAATGGACTGCGACGGCAGGCTCTAAGGCCATATTAGATTAGAGTTGTCACTTCTGTAGTCACAATATTGTCCTTGCACTATTCTATTCTATGAGGACTTTTAAAGTGTGTGGTTACCCAAAGGCTTCCCACCGCTGTATGAGCCATAGCATTGCACATGAGCTTACAGGGGTCCATATGAAGAGGGCTTGATTAGGAGGTGTAGAGCCAGGCTCTAAGCTGTTTCCTAAACCGTGCCTTATTGTCTAGGCTTCTTAATTCTACATGCAGTGAGTTCTAAAGTTAAGGAAAGAAATATGAGCAAGGTATTCCACCCCATCTAGTTCTTTGAATTTGGGGCACCTTCAGGAGTCAGGCAGTAGAAGATCTTAATGCCCTACTAGAGGTATGTGGTGTCAATAATGCCCTAATCAAGGACGTCCTTTGGAGTTGAGCCCTTTAAATTCTAGACTTGGGGGCAGATTTAAGAAACGTGGAGCTGCATTCAGTGCGGTGCCACTTTTCTTGCACCCCTTAGAGCCCCCCTATGGCCACCATGTGTGCACCACATTTAAAATATGGCGCGCCATGGTGCAGGGTAGGGGGCAATAGCGTCAAACTTTTTGACACTATTGATGTACTGTTCAGGGTTAGCGCCAAACTTTTGGCGCTAACCCTGAACAGTAGCTAGGGGCCCATTGTAACCAATGCTGTGCCCCCTTTTAATGCCTGCTCTGAGCAGGCGTTAGAAATGCAACAAAAAATGGTGCAAAGAAAACTTTTAGATTTCTTTGCACCATTTTTTTGCACCCCCTGATGGGAGAACGCCCCCCCCTGGCACAGGCATAATGTGGCACAAGGGGTTACAAAGTGGCGCAATGCATGCACTTTGTAAATCTGGTGCTGCAAATCTGCACTGTATTGGAAAGAATTATGCTGATGTGGCGCAGGGAGGCACTAGGCCTTCTTAAATCTGGGTCTTGTTCTTTTGAAGTTTATCCTTTCCTCGATGGGGTGAGAGGTCAATGCATTTTTACAGAGGCGTATTTTAAGACACTGGGTAGAGTCCTTGCTGCCCATTTTGGACGACCTGAAGTCTTTTGGTTAGAGATTTAGAGGAACCAATGTATAAGGAGTTCCTGTAGTCCAGTCGGGGGAGAACTAGAGATTGGACCACAATTCGTCTAGACGCGGTGGGTAGACTATGATGTATTAGAGACTCTAGTGAGTAAATTTTCCCCTTCAAAATCGTGCAGCATACTTTCTTCCTTACTCGACATCCATTCAATGATATATAATTTGCTAACCATTTCTGTCGCACAATTCTTTGGAACTGCACGCTTTTGAGTGAGTGTCCTTCCTCATACCTATTTGGAATTTCCTTCAAATATTCCTAAAGGTGTTAAACAAAACTATTTTTATGTTAATATTTCAAATGAGTCACATATTTGTTTTGATGTATACATTTTTAAAACATTTAAATTATCTTTACCGTTACTATTTTAATTTTAATGTATTCGAAAAAATATTTATTTACTGTTAGGTATATAGAAATAATTGATTAAAACTATGTAGTTTACATTGTACTATGTTTAACTATAATAATATTTTAAAATATTATTTTACAGTTTACATTTAATAAATAATCAATATTCATACATTGTCTTGAAAAATATTATTTTCCACAACATTTTTAACTTTCAATATTTGTCATTCACATTATAAGTAAAGTGTGAGAAAGGCCTCTTTTATCATGGTTAGCCACCCACTTTTTGCCTTGTATATGATGTAGTCCCAAAATTGTTAGTGCCCAGGGCCCCTGCTAACCTGGTTCCCGGGGCAAGATGTCTAAAACTAATATGATGCATTGGCACAATTGGTAACACCTTTAGCTGCCAATATAAGTCCCTAGTAAATGGCACTTGGGTATCCCAGGCATGAGCTACTAAGGGTAGGCTCCTGAGGGCAGCAGCACTGATTCTGCCACTCTCTAAGGCCATGCATCCAGAAGCACCCAGCACTGCTTGTGTGCACTGTCCACTACACACTGCATGCACTATCAGTAAGTCACCCGTCTTGAAGGCCTTCCAGCCCTAAGGCAGGGTGCAGTACATAGTATGTGTGGGCATAGATGCATGAGCAATGTTCCCCTACTGTGTCCTTGACAAACCTGGGACATGGTAAGTGAACAGGGCAGCCATTTTAATGCATGTGCTGGACACTGGTCAGTACAGGTTTCACAGCTACATGATAGCTACTCTGAACCCTGGGTTGTTGGGTATCAAACAACTCAGAATGATAAATCCAAACTGGTGCCAGTATTTGATTTATTACAAAATGTACCCAGGGGTCACCTTAGAGGTGCCCCCTGCGAAAGCTAACCTCACAGGCATGGTTGCTGGCCGGTCACAACCACCCTGCGACCACCAGACACGATTCTGAGCCCCTGGGGTGAGAGATCCTGCTCTCTGGAACAAAGCCCTTCCTGGTGGAAGTGCTAACAACTCCATCCTCAACAATGTACACTGCCCTAGTAGTGAGCTTCGAAGGCCTTACTGCCCTTAAAACTCGACCCCCAGACCTGTTGCTAGGAGCAGATGGCCGCCTCTGATGCAAACCCCCCCTTTTGGGGGGAGCAACACAGGAAACCAGACAAAGGACAGGAGGAATGGTCAGTCCTATAAGGGTTGCATGCGAGGTGACCTTTACATTTTATTTTCCTCCATCTGGCACATAAGGAAAGCATCCAATCAGGTTTAGAGAAGTGATTTCTGCCCACAGGAAGTGATCACTTAGTGGGTGTAACCACCCTAGGGTAGACAACCCATAGGTCACTACTAGGTACCCCCTAAAATGCCCACTAGATACAGTCTTTAGTGGGCATCCCTAGACAACGAAATCAGGTTCCAAGGACAAAAGAAGACCAACAATAAAGAAGACCCAAGGTTTGAGAAGGTTTGAGAAGTGAAGTCCTGCTGCACCAGGAGGAGGCGCCAAACCCTGCCCGCTGCATCCAGGACTCGACAATCACCGCTGAGGGGGTTGCTTGGAAATTGGACAGACTCTACAAACCCCCAGTGGACCTCCACTCTTCAAAAATTGCCAAGGATCTCCCTCCAGAGTGAAGGCATTACTCTACTTCAACAACTTCACTGACCGGCTGCTGACCAAGGAACTGGACACTGCAGCTGAACCAAACTCCACCCAACAGGCCGTGAGCACAACCCCGGCAAGTGTGCCAGGTTTGGTGGCACTGCACCCTCTAGTGGCTAAACCGTGCAATAGCCCCAGGTACTGGTCATTTATAACAGGCACCCAGAAGACAGCCCATGCCGGACTGACAAAGAACCAGGAGGAAGCCCCAGTTGAGGGATGTCAGTAAGCACCTGCACCTCCCACCAGAGTGCCCCTGCTGACCTGCAAGTGCCCCTCAAAGAGACCTACCTCCTACTTCCAAGACCACCTTTGTGCCCAGCTCCTGGCTCAGTGATTTGCGCTGTATCCGGCCGCCCTGAGCCCTGCACTGACAATCCAGCTGTGCCCTAAGGGTCCCCCCCCTCCCCCCTGCAACCTCAACACTCCAAAAGGACCCACTGGACTTACCTTTATGTTCACCTGTGCAGGGCTTTTTCAAGTGATTCCCCACAGTGGCCTGGCACTAGCTCCAACTACTTTCTGCAGCTGCCCCCGCCGAAACCAGGAGCTGCCTGAACTTCTCCAGCTGGTCCATAGTGCACATCAATGACTCAACATATCTGGAAAGGAGACGTTGGTAAACGCACTGCCTGATTTTATATGCATTTTAAAAGTATTTTCTACACTGATTCCTATGGTGAGTACTTACATATAAAAAGACAATTTTTGTTAAAACTCCAAAAATTCATAACTTAAAAAGTATTTACCCAATTTTGATGGTCTTGGGCTTAAAATTTGTATAACAATCTGAAGTATTTTTGCAAATTAGTCTCAAGTTATTCTTTTGAATGCTTGGTCTCATTTAGTTATAATGTGCATGCAATAAAGTGCTTTGCACTTCTCTAAGATTGCCCTAACTGCTCGACCAAGCTACCATAAAAATTAGAGCATTAGGTGAGCTCATTTCTACCCCTGTAAACCAACGTGTGATTGCCTGGACCCCCTGTACAGTGTGTCTAGCTTTGCACACTACATAGAGGGACAGCCTCCTACATATAGGATGAAGATATTAATTAATGTAAATGATATTTTCGACACAATATTAATAAGCCTCACTATTTTTTAACCCCACAATTTGTAATTAAACCCCAGGGGGGGCAAAACACATGCATGTAATTCAGCCCTATTGGTTTTCTCAATGTAGTGTTCCCAACACTACTTGGCTATACATTTGGACAGGGCTCGAATCTGGGACGCCTTCTTTATAACTGATCCCAAAAGAAATCAGGGTGGAATTCACAATACAAAGGGTCAGATTTACAAGGAACTGGCATGGTGCTGCGCCAAAATTGGCAGTGTCGTGCTGCATCAGTTCTGAAACGCAGGGATGAGCCATTTTTACACAAATACGGCGCATCCCTGTGTTTCCCCTGGTGCTAAATTTAGCCGCCAACGAAAGTATCCTTGCACCAAAGTGCAAGGGTGTCTGCATTCAAGGGAATGATTGTGTGCACGAAGGTGTCCCTTCCTGCACATAAACAATCTACAATGGCGATTTGCAGAATGCAGCACACATGGAAAAAAGCAAAAACGAAGATAATTAAAAGTATTTCCCCTCATTGCACAATGCTAACGCCACCCCTGGGGTGGCGTTATTGTTTGCGCTGCCTCAGATTTATGATTCCTTGTAAATCTGGGGCAGTGTCAAAAGCAAAAGGGTTTTGCATGGAAACGCCCAGAGCAAAATCCATTGCACGCCCCTCTGATGCAGAAAACTGCATCAGAGGGGCCCATGTTTACAAAGCGGTGTTAAGCCACAAAAAGTGGCTTAGCGCCGCCTTGTAAATATGCGTAATGCACAGCGCCACTGGAGCATCACAAAAAGTGGATCAGCATCACCTTGAAAATACGGCACAGTGCACAGTGCCACTGGGCTTGTAAATATGCCTCAAAGACATCTTGGAGCATTCCAGCTGGAGAGAAATTGCAGAGGGGTAGCCACATAATATAGTTTAAGGACTATGGGCCAGAAGTAGCAAACAGTTTGCACGTCGCAAACAGTGAATTTCGCTGTTTGCGACGTGCAAGCTGCACTGTGCAGTGCACAAAACCCCTTTAACCTGGTTACCGAATCGCAAAACGGGTTTGAGTGTCACAATTAGGAAGGGGAGCCCCCTTCCTAATTGCGAGTCACAGTGCAATGCCAGATTGCTTTGTGACCACGAACACGGTCACAAAGCAATCGCAGGTGCGCCCATTTGAAATAGGTGGGAACCAATTTGCAAAAGGGAAGGGGTCCCCATGGCACCCCTTTGTAAAAGGAACTGCAAACAGTTTTTCAGAACAGGCAGTGGTCCAATGGACCACTGCCTGCTCTGAAAAAATTAAACGAAAAGGTTTAATTTTTTAGTTTTGTAATACATCTCGTTTTCCTTTAAGGAAAATGGGCTGCATTACAAAAAAAAACTGCTTTATTTAAAAGCAGTCACAGACATGGTAGTCTGCTGTCTCCAGCAGGTCACCATCCCTGTGAGTGCCGCGAGTCTCAAAGGGGGTCGCAAATTGCGACCCACCTCATTAATATTAATGAGGTGGGCCTTTGCGACCCCCTTGCGAGTCACAGATGGTGTCAGGGACACCATCCTACATTCCAATTTGCGACTCGCAAATTGTGAGTCGCTCTGACTCGCGATTTGCAAGTCGCAAATTGGGAAATACCATTATCTGGCCCTCAAATCCTCCCTCTGTTAGGGGAAGGCAAAATTTATCCAATGCTTCTCTGCGTCTACCCTTGCTCCATATCAGGATTATCACAAAGGCATGGATGTCTTTAACAATGCAAACAGAAAGATTGCCAGGAGATTCACAAAATAGTACAATTAATGTCAAAGAAGTGTCATATTTCTCAGCCCGTCTGCAACATGCCTTGTCTGCCTGCACTCTTCATGGCACACCCCCTGTCCTGGCTGCCTTACCAGCTCCTACTAAAATCTGGGGTATGGTTCATTCATCTGAAGCAACATTCCCTCCTCCTTGATGAGATAGTTGTAATGGGAGACACAGTATGCCTAGTTAGCAAAAACTGGAAACCCCCCAACTATTGCTCATGGTTTCTGATTTTCAGCAACTACTTGTGCTTTTTATACTCAGACCAACTACTATGTCAATTGTATATGTTTACGTTTCCATGTATCAGTCTATCCATGTACATCCACTGTTCAAAGGGTGTTGAAAGTAGGGTCAGATCCCTTCAGATGTTCTGCATCTCCACATAAAATAAATGTATATAGAATTAATCTGAAAGACAATGGTTGGTGGTGTGCGGCGATATTGGCAATAGTGCTGGTGTTCTTGGTGGTGGTACTATGCTAGTCTTCTAGGTATGCTAGTGACGGTAATGCTGGTGAAAGCTTTGGTGATCATTGTGTATTCGTATTGATGGTGGTGGCACTGACTGTGGTAACGTGGAACTGGCAGTATCGGTACGGGTGCTATCAGTACTGACAGTAATGGTGGTTATGGTATTAGTATTGGTGCTAATAATAGTGTGGGCAGTTGTGGTTTTGGTGGTTCTGATTAAGGTCCTGATTTAGAACTCGTCGTACGCTTTACTCCGTCACAAAGGTGACGGATATCCCATCCGCCAAAATCTAAATCCTACTAAATCCTATGGGTTTTGGATTTTGGCAGACGGGATCTCTGGTGTGACAGAGAAACCCATTTGCTAATCTCTAAATCTGGTCCTAAGTTTTCACATATTAACAGACAAGTCCTATTTGTTTTTTGTATTATCTCAGGGCTGTGTTACCCCAGTGTGATTGGTCAGTGTGATGTGGATCCAGCAGTTTAATAGGTTAATAATCCATGAAGTGAACCAGAAGTGCTACCTTGCTCCTAAAGACTGGAGCGACCTGCCTCTTCCTCTCCACGCCCTTCTTCAGGAGTGAACATCTTGCATGCTTATAATATAAATGTCAGTCAAAGTGCAAAACATACACATTTGTTGTCAGAATTATAGCAAAATGTTAACCTTTCTAAGACTCAAAACTGAATGCTTCTCGCTTTCCCCCTTGAAAGCTCACTTGACATTATTCTTTTAAATCAAATAAACTTTGGTGGCTAGTAATCAATCATCTTGATTGGTGTGTCTGCCATCAATCCGCCAAAGCAGTTCATCATTTGTGTTGTACTCACTAACCCTTTCAATCCTTTACGCAGGGGCGGCTCCTTGGGCGGCTCCTCCGCAATGGGGGGGAGCGTCTCCACTCTGGCTCAGAGCCAGCAGCTGAAAAAAAAAAAAAAATGTTACTATTGTTTTATTTTTCAGCTGCCGGCTGAGCCAGCCTGTGCAGGCAGGGGTGGGGCCGGGCCATGGGAGTGAGGAGTGGGGAGTGGAGTGCACTTAACTGCGCATGACTGCTGGGCCGGCCATTCTTGGCTGGCCAAACAAAGATGGGCAGTTAGGTTTGTCCAACCAAGGTGTATTTGACAGAAACAGGACAGACTCCCTGTGCCTGAGCGAGCGGTAAACCAGACAGCTCAGGCCAATCCCCGCGCTGCTCTCATGCTTGGTCTTAGCATAAGAGCAGCGCGGAGGTTGCACAGGGAGGAGTCTTTGGTGCTGTCCCAGGGACAGCTGGGACCAGGAATCAGAGGAGTGCAAGGAAGACGGGAGCACTAAGTTTTTTTTATTATTCCCCCGGGTGTGCCCTCCCATGCGCTCCCTCCACCACACATCCTATCCCACGCTCCTCCCGCACAACCTCCACCCACCCCACCACTTATAATTTGTGTCGCCCGCCGCTGCCTTTAAGCACCAAGCATTTCAGATTTAGAGTTTGACAGACCGGTTACTCCGTCACAAATGTGAGGGATGTCTCGTCCACCGCTTTACAATGTCCATAGGAGATAATCGGATTGTAACACGGAGACGGAGTAACCCATCCCCCAAACTCTAAATCAGGCACTCAATCTTTCCTCACCATCAGTTTGTGTATCAGCTTTCTTCTAATCGTATGTTAGTTTTTATTTGCATGATGAACCTTGTGATCTTTCAATTCTTATTCATACTTCAAATTTATGATATTTCATAATCTTGTAAAAAAAAGTTAATCCAATCATTTAGACCATATGGTTGTAAAATCTGTAATAATTTAATCCCCACATATGTCTCTTTGTGCCAGTAGTTTGTCTCTGTCACCACCTGTTTAGTGGATTTATTTGTTCCAATATTTGAAACTGAATTTATATTCTGTTTAACCAATGTAAAAAAGCACTACAGCTGTCAGATCAATTCTTACTGTTCTGTCTGATGTTTGTTTTGTCCATCATGATTTTGCCTTAAATGTTTTTTTATTCCCAAGGCAACCTCTTCCACATGAACACTGAATAACACATGTATAAAAGGCTGCATCACAAGTGTAAAACTTTTTACTTTGATATTCTTTATCAGTTTTTGGACTTTCTTAAAAATACATGATATCTTTAATGTTTAATGTAGTATTTAGAATTGTTGACCCTCTTTTGTAGGAAGGTATAAACATATATTGCAATATATTGCTGTAATGAATCTACAACTAATACAAAAGTGCTCATTCACTGATTTTGTAAACTTTTATTGGTCTTTGACAATAGACACCAGGCAGGAATAATAGGGTGTTTGCTTTATTTTGGGAATATACAGTCGATATCTAGCAATGCACCACGCATGCCTCCAGTTATTCCACATATATGCATTCAAGTGAGCTAAATCTTCTTACATATCTTCATTCCTATAATTATGTACCCTTAATCACTATGCTTCCACCTGTATCAGCTTGTGCAAACATTATCACTTTTTTTCCAAAATGATTTCAACATTTGTTGACTTTTGGGATGGCTGGTTTTCTTTGTGTCAAATATGTATTTAATTAACTTCAAATCATTTTCATTTTTGGCTTACATAAAACCCTGTAGTGCAAAGGAATTGTGCAAGCCTTATAGGATATGATGCACTTTGGGCAATCATTTCCCTCAAAGAACATCAGATCATAGATCATAGAGATATAGGCCCTCATTATGACATTGGCGGAAAGTACCACTTACCACCATGCTGACTGCCTCCAACATACCGCTACCGCAGCGGATCACCGCTACCCATATTGTGACACACACATATCAATCCGTCACTATACAGCCACACACACAAGTCTGCCAGCCCAAAGGTCGGTGATAAACTGCCGGTAGCAAAACCCCCACCGTTACGCCAACAGAACTATGCCCACAACATTATGACCCACGAATCACCACGGCGGACATTCAATGGTGGTAAACCATTGGCGGTACATACCGCCGTGCTCAAAACACACACACACATACAAAACAACACTACATTGGGCAATTCAAACTACACACACCTGACACCCATTCACACACCACACCCACACACCCACTATAAAACACCCACCCATATTACCCACAATCCTTTACGAATACAAACAAGTGCCACAAGAGAGATAGAAAGACCACAGACAAGACCGCAGCCACACACCACCATCACCTATACACCATCCACGCACCTTACATCACAGACCTCAACACATCACCCTACACACCCTCACCCACACCACTCACACTACACCAATGGCACCACGACGACACCCCAGGTTTTCAGAAGAGGAGCTAAGGGTCATGGTGGAGGAAATCATCCGGGTAGAGCCACAGCTATTCGAATCATAGGTGCAGCAGACATCCATTGTAAGGAAGATGGAGCTACGATGGAGAATCGTGGACAGGGTCAACGCCGTGGAACAGCACCCCAGAACAAGGGATGACATCAGGAAGAGGTGGAACGACCTACAGGGGAAGGTGCGTTCTGTGGCAGCAACACACCAACTAGCTGTACAGAGGACTGGCGGTGGACCCCTACCTCCTCCCCCATAACTAACAAAATGGGAGGAGCAAGTCTTGGTGATCAGGCATCCTGAGGGCCTGGCAGGAGTAGGAGGAGGACTGGACTCTGGTAAGTCAAATCTATATTACTATCACACGCAGAAGCAATACTACTGCATTTACACCCCCATAGGTACCCCACCCAACGTCACCGGAGAGGAGGTGCCAGCAACATCTAGTCCCTCCACCAGAAGAGTCCCACAGTGATGACAGCAGCTATGGACGCTTGGATGGCCAACCAGGCCCATCAGGGATCTCCGGGCAGTCAGTTACCCAGGCACAGGCCCATTCCATCACAGAGCCTCCCCCTCAGGAAACACCAGCACAGTACCCACCCAGCGGGCCCATACCTCTGTCCCCAGGACACGTCAATCAGCAGTGTGTCCGCCACTACAGGGACCCTAGGCCACCCCACAAACACAGGGCGATCAGGGACCTGGGGTCAGTGGCAGTGGGCACATGGTTCAGGGGACAGAGGCACAGGACAACAGGGAAGCTGGGAGGACTGCTGTGCGACAGGGGGAGGACAGGCCCAGGGAACCGACTCACCAGGAGGCACTCAGCAAGATCCTGGGAGCATACCACCATTCCCAGGAGACGATGGGCCAGATAGTGGACAAAATGCAGGAGAACCAGCGGCTGCAGGAGGGACTGTACCCGGGGATCAGTGAGGACTTGAAGGACATAAACACCACTCTGGTCACCATTGCAGGGGTGCTGGCAGACATGAGCAACACTATGAGTGAGGCAGTGGCACATCACCGGGCCCCTACCACTAGCCAAACTGATGATCAGCCCTCCACCTGCGCTGCCGCTAGTGGACAGGAGGCCCTGCCACAGGGCCAACAGGCCACCAGCACCCCTCCCCCTGCAGAAGGAGAACCACCCAGCAAACATTGCCTGCGATCCAGGCAGAAGCCAGAGAGTATTGCCAAGACCCCCGCAAGGAAATAAGACTCTCCTGAATGTCACCCTTGTGTCCCACTCTGTCACCCTGTCCACCTTGAACTGCCACTGCTCCCCTTCCTATGCCCCCTTGGACAATGCACCTGTGATCCACATAGACTGGACCCTATCCTGGACTTTCCTCCACCATCAACCCAGCCCCCTGCACATCCCCCTCTACTTATTAGCACTTAACTAAACACCCTTTGAAAAAAATACAAGTATGGAGTATGTCAAATGATTTAACTATGTATTCGTTTAACAAGGTATAAACACTGCAATACAACTGTACAGTAATGTATACATAGGAATAACCTGTAGTTGGCTACAGTCAACAGACCAGGAGCGATAGTTGGGCACAAATATCTGCAAATAGAGATGCCAAAGGGTACAGTGAGTGGGCATAGAAGTGGGAAAATCAGCCTGCCAGTGACAATGTCAAACACAAAATTGCCAATTATAAGTGAAGTTACACTGTCTTACAAGTGTGTCATTGGAAGTATTGACGAATTATTGCACCTTTGTTGTCCTCATCCTCATCCTCTGCCTCCTCATCTTCACAGTCCACAGGGTCCACTGCTGCCACACGGCCATCTCCAGCCTCCTCCTCCTGCAGAAAAGGCACCTGGCGACGTAAGGCAAGGTTGTGCAACATCCAGCATGCCACGATGATCTGGCACACCTTCTTGGGTGAGTAGCACAGGAAACCACCTGTGAGATGGAGGCAATGAAACCTGGCCTTCAGGAGGCCAAATGTCCTCTCTATAATTCTTCTTGTTCGCCCATGTGCCCTATTGTAATGTTCCTCTGCCCTTGTCCTGGGATTCCTCACAGGGGTCAGTAGCCATGAGAAGTTGGGGTAACCAGAGTCACCTGCAAATATTGAGGGGCAACCGTTAGCCACACACCGACCCTTAGGGCCCACACCATACCTGTACACCAACATCCACTGGCTGGGAACCAGGGCTCACCTATTAGCTACACCCGGTGCCTCTGGAGTTGAGCCATCACATATGGTATGCTGCTATTCCTGACGATAAAGGCATCATGCATAGACCCAGGATACTTTGCATTGATATGGGAGATGTACTGATCCGCCAGGCACACTATCTGCACATTAATTGAGTGAAAGCTCTTTCGATTCCTAAACACCTGTTCATTTCTCTGGGGGGAACAAATGCAATATGAGTACCACCAATTACCCCAATACTGTTGGGGATTTGTCCCATTGCATAAAAAAGCAGCTTTCACTGTGGCCAGATCCTCCACCTGGGGGAAAACGATATAGCTGTGCCTGTGTTTAATCAGGGCAGACAACACTCTGGTCAGCACTATTGAGAACATTGGCTGTGACATTCCTGCTGCCAAGCCCACTGTCACTTGGAATGAGCCAGTTGCCAGGAAATGGAGCACTGATAGCACTTGCACAAGAGGGGGTAGTCCAGTCTATAGGTGAGGATAATGTGCCTGTCCTCCATTGTTGCCAAGTTCACCAGGGGTCTGTACAGGGGGGGATGTCTCCATCTCCTATTCATCCGCAGCAGTTGCAATCTATGGGGCATAACGGTGAGCAGCTGGTCAGTATCTCATATTTCCAAACACTACACTTCATTGCATGTTGTGATTGTAACAGTATATTGATGAATATGGCAAATGGTGCTTATGTGTACTGTGACGCAGTTAGGTGCCATGGCCTGCCCCAACCCCTGAAATGGCGTCTGCCTGTCCTGTATGGAGGGACATGTGGAAATGAGGTAATTCCGCTGACGTTGTGCGCTGTTGCGGGAGGCGGTCGAGAACCGCCATGAAACTCCTCGTTGGTTATCATTGGGCCCTATGGGTTACATTGGCCAATGGTGATGTACGCCGGCAGTGACGGTACGTACCGCCGTGGACATGACCGTCATTTTCTATCTGTTCACTCACTTGCTACCTGACCTTCAACAGGAGAGGACCTACACTGCATGTGCTGCTGTGACCTGTGACTGGAATCGACCATGGCTCGTGTCACTGGGGAAAGGGCCCCTGCCTTCACTGCGGCGGAGTTGGAGAGACTGGTGGATGGGGTCCTACCCCAGTACCGACTGCTGTATGGGCCTCCAGACCAACAGGTTAGTACATTGTGAGCACGATGCATGGGGCATGAATGCATAGAGTGCTGTATGTGAAGGCCTGGTGTGGGGGGGTTAGTGGAAGGGCCCTGGGCTGCATGCTGCATGTATGTGTGGCCATGTCTGTGTGTAAGGGGATATGAAGGGCTATGGTGGACCATGAGTGTAACAGGCAGGACGATCGGACTAATATCTTTCCCTGTGTCCATTTCCCTGCAAGTCAGCGCCCATCTGAAAAAGGGTATATGGCGTGCCATCGCCAGGGACGTGCGGACCCTGGGGGTCTACGGCAGGTGGGGCACCCACTGTCAGAAACGGTGGGAGGACCTGAGACGCTGGGCATGGAAGACAGCAGAGGCCCAACTGGGGACGGCCTCCCAACGAAGAAGGGGTGCCCGTCGAACCCTGACCCTCCTGATGGCCTGCATACTGGCAGTGGCCTATCCGGAGCTGGACGGGCGCTTGGGGGCATCACAGCAGCCACAAGGGTTTGAGTACAGTGCCCCAATATACTACTTGCGCCTGGTGGGGTGGTATCCGGGTGGGGGATGTCAGCCTGTGGGTGCCCCTAGGCAAGGCCGGACATTGCTGGGTAGGTCACATGTTGGCAGCGTCTGATGTAAACTTCCTGCAACCAAGCTAGTAGGCATCCACTACTGGGCAGGGGTCTTTGGGTCTCAGGTATGCTACAATTGGCGTTAGGTGTCCATGTCCATGGGCTGGTGACTAGCATTGTGACTGGTAGTGCATTGCCTAGTGCGTAGGACTGTTCCCTGTGTGTGTCATGTACGACAGCTGTGGTGTTATTGGCGCCATTGACCAAGTGTACCCTTTGTCTCTTCCCCCCCTTTTTCTTTTGTCATCCTGTCCTTATGTGTATTAGCATCATCTGGTGGAGGAGCAGAGGCACGGGCGACAGAGGGAGCTGCATCTGACAGGGCCCAAGAGGCCGAATCCACGGACGGTGAGGGCACAAGCGGGATGAAGGGCAAGGGAAGTACCACGGTGGAGACTGGAGTGGACAGTTCGGACAGTGATACCTCCTCCGATGGAAGCTCCCTGGTGGTGGCGGACACCTCTGTGCCCACCCCAACTACAGGTACAGTTGCCACCCCCGTACCAGCACCGCCCTCCAGCAGCCCCTCAGCGAGTTTCCCATACCCGCTCACCCAGAAGGGTGGGCATCTCTTTCGCCCCAGGCACCTCAGGCCCTGCCCCAGTTAGCCCTGCTGCCCTGAGTGTGGAGGCTATTGACCTCTTGTGATCCATCTCTGTTGGGCAGTCAACCATTGTGAATGCCATCCAGGGGCTGGCAGCCCAAATGCAACAGACTAATGCATTTCTGGAGGGCATTCACACTGGCATGGCGGCCTAATAGAGATCAATCCAGGCTCTGGCCTCCTCTCTAATGGCAGCCATTGTCCCTGTTTCTAGCCTCCCCCCTCCAACTTCCTCTACCCAATCCCAATCCCCTCAACCCCAACCTATCCAAAGCACACAGGCAGACCAGCATGCATACAATACAACACACAGGAGTGGTTCAGGCAAACACAAGCACCACACATCATCCCACAGGCACTCACACAAACACCATCCAGATGCAGACACACCAACATCCACTGCCTCCACTGTGTCCCCTCCTCCTCCTCGTCCACCTCCCTCCCAGTTGCGTCTCCACTCACATCTGCATGCACTACATGCTCATCCACTCCCATCATCACCGCTCACGCCTATCACTACACGCCCCTTACTGGCAGTCACCACCCCCACATCCATGCACACACCCCCTGTGTCCTCTCCCACTGTGTCTGTGCCCCCTCCTCCCAAAGTACACAAACGGAAGCACTCAGTCACCCAACAGCCATCCACCTCACAACAGTATCCAGCCCATGCACCTGCACCCAAACACAGTAGACTGACACCTCCTACAACCACTTCCTCTTCCTCCACTCCCAAACCTTCACCCTCTTCCCACCCCAGTGTCCCTAAGAAGCTTTTCCTCTCCACTGTTGACCTCTTCCCTACCACTCCCCCCCGTCCTTCATGCCAGGCCAGGGTGGTCAGAACCCAGGCAAGCACCTCAGCCACCCAGTCCATGGCCACAGTAGTGTCGACAGCTACTCCAGCCAGGTGGGAGAGGATACTGGGCACCAGGCAGCCACACTGAAAGGGTGCCTGCTCCAGGTGCTGCATGGAAGGCTAAGGAGGCACTACCAGCTGTGTCAAGAAAGGGCTAGGAAGCCCCCCAGCTGCTACAGGGAAGGGTATGGAAGCCCCCCCAGCTGCTACAGGGAATGGCAAGGAGCAATCCCTGGCTGCTGACAGGAAGGAGAGGAGGCCTGGTGCTGGGACTCATTTGGAACCCCACCACCAACCATGGTAGTTAAGCCGTCCGAGGCTGCTGGAGAAGGGCTGGAGCCACCCCCACCACTGCCACCAGCACCGCCACCACCACCACTGCCAGCAGCATCAGCCCCACTGGGCAGCCGTCCGAGGCTATAGGGGAAGGGCTGGAGCCTCTCCCCACCACTGCCAGCACCGCTACCAGCACCACTGCCACCACTGAGCAGCCTTCACTGCCGGTGGACAGTGTGTAGTCCTGCATCCATGGGCTGTTGTGCGTCCTGGCCCCTGCAAATCCCATGGGTCTGACACCCAGTTGAGAGACTGTGACCTTGCACTCCCCAAGATCTGCATCACAGGGCACAATGTCCCCTAAAGAACCAGTGGAAGAAGCCCTCCACTCACCCCATCCTTCCCAGGATGAAGTTCACTGGGCACAATGCCCCCTCCAGAACCGGTGGAAGAAGCCATCCATTCACCCCATCCTCCACAGGATGAAGCTCACTGAGCACAATGCCCCCTCCAGAACCAGTGGGAGAAGCCATCCACTCACCCCATCCTCCACAGGATGAAGCTCACTGGGCACTGTGCCCCCTCCTGAACCAGTGGAAGAAGCCATCCACTCGCCCCATCCTCCACAGGATGAAGCTCACTGGGCACAATGCCCCCTCCAGAACCAGTGGAAGTAGCCACCCACTAGAGAGAATGTGGCATTGCACTCCCCAGGACCAGGCAGTTGGCAAACCACCAACTTGAGAGACTGTGGCCTTGCACTCCCCAGGACCAAGCAGTGCGCAAATTACCCAATTGAAAGACTGTGGGCTTGCACTCCCCAGGGCCAAGCAGTGGGCAAACCACCCACTAGAGAGACCTTGGCCTTGCACCCCCCAGGACCAAGCTGTGGGCAAACCACCCACTTGAGAGACTGTGGCCTTGCACTTCCCAGGACAGCGCACAGGGCATGTTGTCCCCTCCAGGACCAGTGGTGTTGTACCATCTTCCGGCTGAGGTGCCCCCCCATTCCTTGTCCCCCTGAGGTGCCTGTGTATTTTGGACCTGATGCCCCAGCAGTGTTCTCTCTGTGTTGTTGCAGGAGTGAGGTGGGGCCTTGGCCTATGTGTTGTGGCCCTATGGCCCACGGACACTGAGGACTGGGCAGTGTTCCTACATGTGTAAATATGTATACGTTTGGATTTTGATGCACTTATTCATAGTATTTATCGTATTACACTCACTTTCTTCAAATCATTTTGTTCTTGCATTATTCCTGAGGGGTACGGGGTAGATATGTTATGCTGCTGCTTCTGGTCGTGTGTATGGTGTTGGGAGTGTGTGTGTTGCGTGTGTGGGTCACTTCCTTTTTCCTCCCCCCTCCCTTGTGTGCTAGGAGGAAATACTCACCGTGGTCATCTTCGCCGGCGTTGGTGTTCATAATGTAGCAGAATGTAGACGAGCATGGGACAAATTTGCAACTCGGGCTCCATGGCATCGTGGTTGTTCCCTGAGTCTCCACAGGTGAGTCGTTTGACTTCTGAGTTCTGTTTCCACCAGGCTTTTGATGTCGTTGGTACCGCCCGGGAAAAGGTGGCGGATAGGCTGGTCATGATAGAGTGGGCGGTATATTGTCATCCGCCTGGCTGCTGGCGGTTGCCGCTGTGGTGGTTGTTGATTCCACCCTGGTGATTGGTGTGTTAGAGTGGCTGTCTGTCTGAGTGGTTTCCGCCATTGTCATGATTCCATTTTTGTTACCGCCGGCCTGTTGGCAGTATTACCGCCGCTTTATCACCGACCGCCAGGGTTGTAATGAGGGCCCTACTCTCCAGTTGCTCCCAGTACAGACAAACTCAACCATCAGGTTCACAAACCGCTCAGCAAGACCTAGATCAAACCAGGCATCACAAAAGTGACTCTACGCACTTTAGTGGCACTCCCAAGCAATGTGTGACCCATAAACTACTGGACACTGTGGATAGACAACAATACACAACAAATTCACCCATTATTATTATTTACAACACACAAGAAAAAGCAAACAATCTTGCCCCCATTCTGCAACCCAGAGCCTTCTGAAAATGCATATTCTAGACATCCTGAAGCGCTATATGCCCATACTAATATAGCAAATATGTATTATATACATTTATGACCTTCTCAAGTTGAACACTCCTGCTGTTACTCCAGCACAATTTCTGAGGCAGTTCATTAAGTTTACAAGTTGCACCCACTTGCATCAAAGCTTAAAATAAATATTTAGAACAATGCAGACATGATAATGGCTATGATGAAACCACAGCAACAACTGGGCTTTTGTCACAATCAGCACATGGGTTGGATCCTAGTACTGCATCTAAGTCAGATCTGTGCCTATTTGCAATTGCTGCTGGCACGGCAGCCCTATGGTGCCAGCTCAACCCTCTTCTTACTTTCACTACAGCTTCTGGCACCGAATGCCTGGATCCTGCCCGACCAGCCATTGCCCAATGTTTACCTGCCTGGGGAAGCCCAAACCTGCTTCTCATCAATCATACACACCTGCCAACTTACTAAATATCTTCACAGTGTGAGGAGGGGACACGATCTTGGAGTGGGCGGGCTTAGTGCTCAAACCTAACTAAGGCAATTTGCTCCTCCCCCACGAGCTCCCCACCTCCTCCCAAAAAAACAAAAATACAAATGGTCTTTGAGACTGTCGCTGATGTCCTGGGGTGTTTTCACACATTTTAAGGACGTCGGCTGCTAACAGACTCTGAACACAAGCTGGAAATCCACTGTTTACAGTGATTTTCAGCTTATGTTCCCTGCCATTGTGTGATTTCCTTTCCTGACCATGTGAAGGGAGCAGAAATTGTGTGACACACGGTGGCACTGTATGAGTTGGCAGGTCTGATCATACCCTGACCCCCAGACTCATCACAGGTAGACCATGAACAGGGATCACTTACACCATCAGAAGCTAAGAATGCCACCAGATCATTCTGCTGTTTTTTCAATTACATTTTCCAGAGAAATAAAGATCCCCTTACCATTGTTGCACAACAAAATGAACCATGTTCGACTTTTTGTGTCATCAGAGGGTGTCAGGGTAACCGTGCTTGTATTTTCCAAAAATGGAAACATTATGTACCCTAGAATCCCTGACTACATCATTATGAACCTTCAGCACATACAGAATGCAGCGGCTGTGCTTCTTCCACATCTGGAAGTTGATATCCACATCTGTGGTGTGCAGTTGGCATGAGAATCCAGATTAAGGGTCTGATTGAGATCTTGGTGGACGAGTTATTCCGTCACAATGGTGACAGATGTCCCGCCCGCCAAAATATAAGTCCCATAGGATATAATGGGATTTATAGAAAGTTTCAACCACATCATATGCAGCCATCTCTCTGGTCATTGGATGCCCAGCTTCTTATCCTTCCACCTATGATGATGGCTCAATCTGGTTCAGGTCTTTTTGGTTCATTATCCAACCTTTGAATTTTCTTTCACTTTTCATTTGTTAGGACAGAAAAGGTCCCCCACATGGCTCTGGGCGTGTGAACCCTGCCCTGTTGGTTTTTGATTTTCCATGTGTGCCCTCCTTTTCTGAGCATTACTCCTGACATCTCTCCGGCCTGTAGAAGGCTGACAGTGCGGGCAGCTATGAAATATAGGGGCAGAACAGCATGTTTACCCCTCAGCTGCCCGGGAGAGTCGCCTACTGGCTTCTCCTATGTTCCAAATTGGTCTGTAAGTTACCTGCTACCGCGTCTTTCACTCCTCGATGCAGGACAGGGATGACACACACATGTAGAGGTTATGCATGTGTAGCAGAGTGTACATGTAGGGAGTGAACTAAAAGTACTGTGGCAACCCAGGAGTCCATTTTGATTTTCTGAAGAAGAGTGATAACCAAGATGGCGGTATGAGTGAGTTGATGCAGCCGTGTGAGGTCAGAGCTTTTCCAAAGAATTCCTGAAGTTGATCGTAGACCAGACTCTTGGGTGAGGGTGGGAGACCGGGGGTCCTTTTTAAGTCTAGGGTCATCTCCTGCCCTTCCTGTTCTGTTGTTACCTAAAGGTGCCACCCCCAACAGGTTGAGTGATAGTTAAGTTCTTTATGGTCCCCTAACAGGAGCCTCCCAGCTCCACTCATCCTTCCTGCTAGCGCTGCGAGACAAAAGCCAGTGCCGGACCAGTTTAGGAGGGATACGAAAAAGTAAACAACTGCCTGAAACCAATCCAACAGTTGCACTTGTAAAATCCAGACTTGGTATAAGTGAAGGGCTGGAACCAGCAACCATTGTGCCAAGATGTATCCACCAGAATCCAGGGAACCAAACAAGTTGTGACCTAAAACTGTTGTGTTCTCCCGGGCTAGGGGTTTGCGTGTGTACCACCTACGCTTGCCAGATTCAGGAAGAGGGCCTTGGAAGTTCTGCAGTGTCAGGGGGAGCTATAGTAGGCCTGCCTCGAGGGAAAGAGCCGAGAAACCGCTGAGACTCGGTCCTGGAGTTGTCTAGCGAAGGTGAGGAGCTCAGGCCTGGGGAGTGGATGCCGCCTGCTGCCACCCAGAGATCCACCCTGCCTGGCCATGTGGTGAGGCCTTAAAATACTGTGAGCCCTGTGACATGTCCAGAGGCTGAGGAGCTCCTGATGGCTTCGTGATCTCCATCTCGTGCTCTCCATTTTACTAGATATATAGCGCCTCTAACTGTGTGTGCCTGAAGAACAGACGCCGATCACATCAACAGAAGCCATATCCAACAAGTTGTTTTTACCAAGTTCTGTTGGACCAACGCAACAACCAGGGCAGGCCTTGTCATCGTTGGGGTGGTGATCAGTGGCGTAACACAACGTGATGCGGTGTCCCCTGCATAGCACATGGAGGGGCCCTCCTCCGGACTTATTCAGGAGCTAATTACAAAGTATATTTGGCATAGACGCACAAAGCTGTAGGGACCACCCCAGGACGTTTTCTTCGGCCTCCCTGCTCAGACTTAACCCTTTCTGGTTGGATGCCTTGGTGAGTGACGGATGTTGGCCACGCCTTCTCCAGGAGACCCCCATGGAGGCAGGACGAGATGAGGGGCGATCCTTCCATTAGATCGTCAGTCTCCGTGATCTCCCACCTCCAACAAGTGCCTTGAATGCGTACTTTCCCTGAGTACATGTTCCAATTTCCAGCACACTATGTGGCCTTTATCATTTTTGCAGTTTTATATAGCGCGCACTCCACCCGGGGGGATAGAAGCGCTTTACATGAGCACCGCTTACATTACATAAGGACACATTCATTTTTGGCAGTAATGGGAGATTAAGTGATTTACCCAGGATCACAGCACGTTGGAGGCAAAGCAGAGACTCGAACCTGTTCCCAGCTCCAGAGTCAGCAGCTGGGCGCTCCGTTACGCACATCCATATCAGTCCCACACCCCATTTCGCCCTTTCTGCAGCACAAGGATAGGTTCCCAAGCCCCTCACTCCAGCAGCTCTCTCGAGTTCAGCCCAGATATAAATGCTTGAAGAGAGCCCAGCCTGCCCTCTCCTCCCCAGGGACCCCCGGCCCTCCTTCCGCCATGTGCGTGTCTCCAGAGGATGCCTCGGAGGCGGCTTTCCCGTGTGACCATCCTCCTCTCGCCTCCAGCCCCCGGGGGCCTCGGCTCTGCTTGCGTCTCCCCCTGGCCTCGGAGGCGGCCGAATCTCTGCGCGCCCCACGCTCTCCGTGTGACCCTCCCCATCTCGTCAGCCGCTGCCTGCGCTGCTGATGAGTGTAATCAGGTTCTCTGCACGCACCCCGGCCGGGCCGTGCTAGCACCGGAGATTGAACCGGCTTCCCACAGCCTCCAGGTGCTAACCCTGATGGAACAGCGGGCCTGCAGCCTAATGTGCCTGTAATGGCAAGCGATTCTCTACTTATCCAGCTCTTGGCGGGGGAAATTGTTTGGTGTTTTATTTTTCCACCTTTCAACTCGCTCGCCATCCCTGGTGACCTGTGAAAAATGGTCCTACGTGGGACGACCCCCGTAGCGTCGGCTCAGCATCCCTGGGGACTTGTGAAAAATGGTCCTACGTGGGACGGCCCCCCGTAGCTTTGGGTCCCAATCCCTGGTGACCTGTGAAAAATGGCACCAGGTGGGACTGGCCCCCATAGCTTCGCTCACTATCCCTGGTGACCGGTGAAAAATGGTCCTACGTGGGACTGGCCCCCCAGCCTCGCTCACCATCCCTGGTGACCTGTGATGGGCCCCGTAGCTTCGGCTCAGCATCTCTGGTGACCTGTGAAAAATGGTCCTATGTGGGACTGGCCCCCATAGCTTCGCTCACTATCCCTGGTGACCGGTGAAAAATTGTCCTACGTGGGACTGGCCCCCCAGCCTCGCTCACCATCCCTGGTGACCTGTGATGGGCCCCGTAGCTTCGGCTCAGCATCTCTGGTGACCTGTGAAAAATGGTCCTATGTGGGACGGGCCCCCATAGCTTCGCCCACCATCCCTGGTGACCTGTGAAAAATGGTCCTACGTGGGACGGGCCCCGTAGCTTCGCTCACCATCCCTGGTGACCGGTGAAAAATGGTCCTACGTGGGACTGGCCCCCATAGCAACGCTCACCATCCCTGGTGACCGGTGAAAAATGGTCCTACGTGGGACGACCCCCCGTAGCTTCGGCTCACCATCCCTGGTGACCGGTGAAAAACGGACCCCCAGAGCTTCGGCTCCCCATCCCTGGTCACCTGTGAAAAATGGTCCTACGTGGGACGGGCCCAGTAGCCTCGGCTCAGCATCCCTGGTGACCTGTGAAAAATGGTCCTACGTGGGACGGGCCCCGTAGCTTCGGCTCACCATCCCTGTTCACCTGTGAAAAATGGCACCAGGTGGGACGGCCCCCCCATAGCTTCACCTCACCATCCATGATGACCTGTGAACATTTTGGCAGCGTCCCTGGTGGTGTCGATGCCTGTGGATGTGAGGGTGCCTGTGGCAGCATGGACACCCCTGGATGTGTAAGTGATGCCTGTAATTGTATGAGCACTTGTATCAGAGCTGAAACTGGGAGTGTATCTGGCATGTTCGCACCCGTAAGTGCGTGGGCACCCGTAGGGGCCACTCTGTGCACTTGTAACTGTCTGAGCACCTTTGGTTGTGCAACTGATGCCTGTAACTTTATCAGTCTGTCTCTCTTTGAGAGTCCCCGTTTCTCTATCAGAGCTTTAACTGTGTGAGTGTCTCTAGACGTGCGCATCAGTTGGTGTGTGTGCGCCTGTAAGTGATGCCTGTAACTTTATGAGTACCTGTGACTTTCTTTGTGAGTAACAGTGTATGTATCATTGCTGTAACGGTGTATGTGTCTCTGGCATGTTCACATCTGTAGGTGTGAGTGCACCAGGAGATGTGGTTGACCGGGCACCTGTTCTTGGCTGTGTGAGGGCCTGCATCTGTGGCTGTGTGAGGGTCTGCACGAGCACCCGTGGCTGTGTGAGGGTCTGCACGAGCACCTGTGGCTGTGTGAGGGTCTGCACGAGCACCCGTGGCTGTGTGAGGGTCTGCACGAGCATCCGTTGCTGAGGGGCTGCACGAGAAACTGTGGCTGTGTGAGGGTCTGCACGTGCACCTGTGGCTGTGTGAGGGTCTGCACGAGCACCCGTGGCTGTGTGAGGGTCTGCACGAGCATCCGTTGCTGAGGGGCTGCATGAGAAACTGTGGCTGTGTGAGGGTCTGCACGTGCACCTGTGGCTGTGTGAGGGTCTGCACGAGCACCTGTGGCTGTGTGAAGGTCTGCACAAGCACGTGTGGCTGTGTGAGGGTCTGCACGAGCATCCATTGCTGTGTGAGGGCCTGCATGAGCACCGTGGCTGTGTGAGCGTCTGCACGAGCACCATGGCTGTGTGAGGGTCTGCACGAGCATCCGTTGCTGAGGGTCTGCACAAGCACCTGTGGCTGTGTGAGGGTCTGCACGAGCACCCGTAGCTGTGTGAAGGTCTGCACAAGCATGTGTGGCTGTGTGAGGGTCTGCACGAGCACCTGTGGCTGTGTGAGAATCTGCATGAGCACCCGTGGTTTTGTGAGGGTCTGCACGAGCACCTGTGGCTGTCTGAGGGTCTGCGCAATCACCTGTGGCTGTGTGAAGGTCTGCATGAGCACCTATGACTTTGTAAGGGTCTGCACGAGCCCCTGTGGCTCTGTGAGAATCTGCATGAGCACCCGTGGTTGTGTGAGGGTCTGCACGATCACCTGTGGTTGTGTGAGTGTCTGCACTGGCACCCTTGGTAGTGTGAGTGTCTGCACGAGCACTTGTGGCCGCGCCCCCCATTCTGCAACACCATCGCTGACATTGCCACCACCCACGCGCTCGCTTCCAAGGACTCCATACTCTTTGGGGACCTCAGTTTCCACCTGGAGAACACAATGACAACAACTCCACGACGCTGCTCGAAAACCTCACCAACCTCGGACTCAAGCAACTCATCACCTCGCCTACCCACTCCCCCGGACACACATTCAACCCCATCTTCAACGCCAGCAACCACATCTCTATCAGCCAGATCACTGAACTCCAATGGACCGACCACCACTGTATCCACTTCCCCTTCAGCAAATCCCCCGACCGACACCTCTCTCACCTACCACCCCACTGGAGCTGGAACAAGATAACCAAGGAGCAGCTACTCACCAGCCTCAACAATTCACCCCCCCAGACAACCTCAACACTAACACAGCTGCCCGGGACCTCATCAACTGGATCTCAGACTGCGCCAACACCTTAGGACCCTTCAACAAACCCTCCAACAGACGCGCAGCAAGGAAAGCCAACTGGTTCACCCCAGACCTCAAGGAGTCCAAACAAAACTGCAGATGCCTCGAAAGGAAATGGCGCGCCGACAAGACCCCCGCCAAGCATGAAGCCTTCAAAAAAGCCTTAAACACACACACACCAACTCATCAGGACCACCAAGAGAAACACCTTCCAGGAACGCGTCAACAACAATGCACACAACAGCAAAGAGCTCTTCGTGATCAACAGCAAACTGACCAACCCCAGCGGGAACTCCACGGACATCCTCCCCTCACAAGAACTCTGCAACAACCTCTCCACCTACTTCCACCATAAGATATCAGACACATAAGACAGCGTCCTGACCCAGGACCATCCCACGCCCAACACCGTTATAGCCACCACCGAAGCTCCTCCAAACCCCCACCACCTACTCTGCTGGGCCAACATCTCCGACGAGGAAACCCTCAACAACATGAACTCCATCCACTTCGGAGCTCCCTCCGATCCCTGCCCCCACCACATCTTCAACAAAGCAAGCATCACCATCACGCCCAAGCTCCAGCACATCATCAACCATTTCTTCGAAATCATTACCTTACCAGAAACCTGGAAACACGCTGAAATCAAGCCGTTACTGAAGAAACTAACCGCAGACCCAGACGACCGCAAGAACTCCTGACCCATCTCTCTACTCTCCTTGCCAGCCAAGGTCATCGAAAAGGCTGTCAACAGACAACTCACCAAACACATTGAACTCTACAACATCCTTGACCCCTCTCAGTCAGGCTTCCGGAGCAATCACAGTACCGAGACTGCCCTCCTCGCCGCCACAGACGACATTTGCATCCTCCTAGATAGGGGTGAGACTGCAGCTCTCATCCTCCTCGACCTGTCCGCTGCCTTCGACACCATCTCCCACTGCACTCTACAGACTTGGCTCCATGACGCCTGCTTCCGAGACAAGGCACTAGAATGGATCACATACTTCCTCTCCGACAGGACCCAAAAAGTCTGTCTCCCCCCTTCTACTGAGAGGCCACCAAGATCATCTGTGGAATCCCACAAGGCTCCTCTCTGAGCCCCACCCTCTTCAACCTCTACATGGCACCCCTAGCCACCATCGCCAGACACCATGCACTCAACATCGTCTCATATGCCGACGACACTCAGCTAATCATCTCCCTCACCAACGACCCGCTCACAGCCAAAGCCAGCTTCCACAACGGAATGAGGGCAGTCGCAGCCTCGATGAAGGAGAGTTGCCTCAAGCTAAATACCGAAAAAACTGAAGTCCTCATCACCAGCAACAACCCCTCAGCCTGGGACATCTCCTGGTGGCCCACTGCCCTCTGAAGCGCTCCGGTCCCAACCGACCACGCCCACAACCTCGGTTTCATCCTGGACTCAGCACTCTCGAAGAACCGGCAAGTCAGCGCCAATCTCCTACGCCTGTTTCAACACCATGCGCATGCTCCGGAAGATCTTTAAATGGATACCAACTGAATCCAAAAGAACAGTCACCCAGGCCCTCATCAGCAGCCACTTGGACTACGCAACGCACTCTACGCCGGAACCACCACCAACGTACAAAATAGACTACAACGCATCCAGAATGCCTCAGCCCGTCTTATCAAGAACGCCCCCAAACACAGCCACACCGCTGCCCTACTGAGAGACCTGCACTGGCTCCCAATAGACAAGAGAATCATAGTCAAACTTCTCACCCACGCATACCAAGCCCTCCACAACCCCGGACCAGAATACCTCAACCAAAGACTCCACTTTTACACACCCACCAGGCAACACTGCTTCTCGGACCTCGCCCTCGCCGCCGTCCCACGCCTCTAGAAGGCCACAGCCACAGGAAGGTCCTTCTCCCACCACACCGCCAAGACCTGGAACTCCATTCCTATCCATCTCAGAAGACCTCCCACTCTATCACAATTCAGAAAGGACCTCAAAACTTGCCTCTTCACCTGATCCCCTCTGACCTTCACTTCTCCCCCCCAATGCCTTGAGACCCTAACGGGTGAATAGCTGCGCTCTACAAATACATTGATTGATTGATTGATTGATTGGGAGGGTCTGCCCTGGCACCTATGGCTATGTGAGGTTCTGCACGGGCACCTGCGACTGTGTGAGGGTCTGCATGGGCATCTGTAGCTATATGAGGGTCTGCACGGATACCTGTGGATGTGCGAGAGTCTGCTTAAGGCACATGAGGCTATGTGTGGGTCTGCATGGGCATGCTGTAGCTGTGTGAGGGTCTGCATGGGCACCCGTTGCTCTGTGAGGGTCTGTACGGACACCGGTGGCTGTGTGAGGGTCTGCGCAAGCACCTGTGGCTGTGTGAAGGACTGCACAAGCACCGGTGTTTGTGTGAAGGTCTGCACGAGCACCTGTGGCTTTCTGAAGGTCTCCATGAGCACCCTTGGCTGTCTGAAGGTCTGCATGCGCACCTGTGGCTGTGTGAGGGTCTGCACGAGCATCTGTCGCTGTGTGAGGGGCTGCACGAGAACCTGTGGC
The DNA here is from genome assembly GCF_031143425.1 of Pleurodeles waltl. Lineage (NCBI taxonomy): Eukaryota > Metazoa > Chordata > Amphibia > Caudata > Salamandridae > Pleurodeles > Pleurodeles waltl. The sequence continues at coordinate 192,265,911 of NC_090441.1, read as the reverse complement.
TGTGTGAGGCTTTGCATGAGTACCTCTGGCTGTGTGATGGGCTGTGTGAGGGTCTGCACGTGCACCTGTGGTTGTGTGAGGGTCTGCACAAGCACCCGTAGCTGTGTGAAGGTCTGAACAAGCACATGTGGCTTTATGAAGGTCTGCACCAGCACCCGTGGCTGTGTGAGGGTCTGCATGAGCACCTGTGGCTGTGTGAGAATCTGCAAGAGCACCCGTGGTTGTGTGAGGGTCTTCACAATCACCTAGGGCTGTCTGAATGTCTGCATGGGCACCTGTGGCTGTGTGAGGGTCTGCACGAGCATCGTCGCTGTGTGAGGGGCTGCAGGAGAACCTGTGGCTGTGTGAGGGTCTCTAAGAGCACCTGTGGCTGTGTGAGGGGCTGTGTGAGGGTCTGCACTTGCACCTGTGGCTGTGTGAGCGTCTGCACAAGCATGTGTGGCTGTATGAAGGTCTGCACCAGCATCCGTGGCTGTGTGAGGGTCTGCACGAGCACCTGTGGCTGTGTGAGAATCTGCAAGAGCACCTGTGGTTGTGTGAGGGTCTGCACAAGCACCTGGGGTTGTGTGAGGGTCTGCACAATCACCTGTGGCTGTGTGAATGTCTGCACCGGCACCCTTGGTTGTGTGAGTGTCTGCACTAGCACCTGTGGCTGCGCCCCCCATTCTGCGACACCATCGCTGACATCGCCACCACCCACGCACTCGCTTCCAAGGACTCCATACTCCTTGGCGACCTCAGTTTCCACCTGGAGAACACAATGACAACAACTCCACGACGCTGCTCGACAACCTCGGACTCAAGCAACTCATCACCTCGCCTACCCACTCCCCCAGACACACACTCAACCCCATCTTCAACGCCAGCAACCATATCTCCATCAGCCAGATCACTGAACTCCAATGGACCGACCACCACTGTATCCGCTTCCCCTTCAGCAAATCCCCCGACCGACACCTCGCTCACCTACCACCCCACTGGAGCTGGAACAAGATAACCAAGGAGCAGCTACTCACCAGCCTCAACAATTCACCCCCCCCCCCAGACCACCTCGACACTAACACAGCTGCCCAGGACCTCATCAACTGGATCTCAGACTGCGGCAACACCTTAGCACCCATCAACAAACCCTCTGACAGACGCGCAAAAAGGAAAGCCAACTGGTTCACCCCAGACCTCAAGGAGTCCAAACAAAACTGCAGATGCCTCGAAAGGAAATGGCGCACCGACAAGACCCCCACTAAGTATGAAGCCTTCAAAAAAGCCTTAAAAACACACACACCAACTCAACAGGACCACCAAGAGAAACGCCTTCCAGGAACGCATCAACAACAATGCACACAACAGCAAAGAGCTCTTCGTGATCATCAGCAAACTGACCAATCCCAGAGGGAACTCCACGGACATCCTCCCCTCACAAGAACTCTGAAACAACCTCTCCGCCTACTTCCACCATAAGATATCAGACTCCTAAGACAGCGTCCTGACCCAGGACCATCCCACGCCAAACACCGTCATAGCCACCACCAAAGCTCCTCCAAACCCCACCACCTACTCTGCTGGGCCAACATCTCCGACGAGGAAACCCTCAAAATCATGAACTCCATCCACTCCGGCTCTCCCTCCAATCCCTGCCCCCACCAGATCTTCAACAAAGCAAGCATCACCATCGCGCCCAAGCTCCCGCACATCATCAACCATTCCTTCAAAATCATTACCTCCCCAGAAATCTGGAAACATGCTGAAATCAAGCCCTTACTGAAGAAACTAACCGCAGACCCAGACGACCGCAAAAACTCCTGACCCATCTCTCTACTCCCCTTGCCAGCCAATGTCATCGAAAAGGCTGTCAACAGACAACTCACCAAACACATCGAACTCTACAACATCCTTGACCCCTCTCAGTCAGGCTTCCAGAGCAACCACAGTACAGAGACTGCCCTCCTCGCCGCCACAGACGACATTTGCATCCTCCTAGATAGGGGTGAGACTGCGGCTCTCATCCTCCTCGACCTGTCCGCTGCCTTTGACACCATCTCCCACTGCACTCTACAGACTCGTCTCCATGACACCGGCTTCCGAGACAAGGCACTAGAATGGATCACATCCTTCCTCTCTGACAGGACCCAAAAAGTCCATCTCCCCCTCCTACTCAGAGGCCACCAAGATCATCTGTGGCATCCTACAAGGCTCCTCTCTAAGCCCCACCCTCTTCAACCTCTACATGGCCCCCCTAGCTACCATCGCCAGAAACCACGCACTCAACATCATCTCATATGCTGACAACACTCAGCTAATCATTTCCCTCACCAACGACCCACTCACAACCAAAGCCAGCTTCCTCAACAGAATGGGGGCAGTCGCAGCCTCGAGGAAGGAGAGTTGCCTCAAGCTAAATACTGAAAAAACTGAAGTCCTCATCATCAGCAACAACCCCTCAGCCTGGGAAATCTCCTGGTGGCCCACTGCCCTCTGAAGCGCTCCGGCCCCCACCGACCACGCCCGCAACCTCGGTTTCATCCTGGACTCAGCACTCTCGAAGAACCGGCAAGGCAGCGCCAATCTCCTACGCCTGTTTCAACACCATGCGCATGCTCCGGAAGATCTTTAAAAGGATACCAACTGAATCCAAAAGAACAGTCACCCAGGCCCTCATCAGCAGCCACTTGGACTACGCAACGCACTCTACGCCGGAACCACCACCAACATACAAAATAGACTACAACGCATCCAGAATGCCTCAGCCCGTCTTATCAAGAACGCCCCCAAACACAGCCACACCGCTGCCCTACTGAGAGACCTGCACTGGCTCCCAATAGACAAGAAAATCATAGTCAAACTTCTCACCCACGCATACCAAGCCCTCCACAACCCCGGACCAGAATACCTCAACCAAAGACTCCACTTTTACACACCCACCAGGCAACACTGCTTCGCAAACCTCGCCCTCGCCGCCGTCCCACGCCTCTAGAAGGCCACAGCCGCAGGAAGGTCCTTCTCCCACCACGCCGCCAAGACCTGGAACTCCATTCCTATCCATCTCAGAAGACCTCCCACTCTATCACAATTCAGAAAGGACCTCAAAACTTGCCTCTTCACCTGATCCCCTCTGACCTTCACTTCTCCCCCCCCCAGTGCCTTGAGACCCTAACGGGTGAATAGCTGCGCTCTACAAATACATTGATTGATTGATTGATTGGAAGGGTCTGCCGTGGCACCTATGGCTATGTGAGGTTCTGCACGGGCACCTGCGGCTGTGTGAGGGTCTGCATGGGCATCTGTAGCTACATGAGGGTCTGCACGGATACCTGTGGATGTGCGAGAGTCTGCTTAAGGCACATGAGGCTATGTGTGGGTCTGCATGGGCATGCTGTAGCTGTGTGAGGGTCTGCATGGGCACCCGTTGCTCTGTGAGGGTCTGTATGGACACTGGTGGCTGTGTGAGGGTCTGCGCAAGCACCTGTGGCTGTGTGAAGGACTGCACAAGCACCAGTGTTTGTGTGAAGGTCTGCACGAGCACCTGTGGCTTTCTGAAGGTCTGCATGAGCACCCTTGGCTGTCTGAAGGTCTGCATGCGCACCTGTGGCTGTGTGAGGGTCTGCACGAGCATCTGTCGCTGTGTGAGGGGCTGCACGAGAACCTGTGGCTGTGTGAGGCTCTGCATGAGTACCTCTGGCTGTGTGATGGGCTGTGTGAGGGTCTGCACGTGCACCTGTGGTTGTGTGAGGGTCTGCATAAGCACCCGTAGCTTTGTGACGGTCTGCACAAGCACGTGTGGCTGTATGAAGGTCTGCACCAGCACCCGTGGCTGTGTGAGGGTCTGCATCAGCACCCGTGGCTGTGTGAGAATCTGCAAGAGCACCCGTGGTTGTGTGAGGGTCTTCACAATCACCTAGGGCTGTCTGAATGACAGCATGAGCACCTGTGGCTGTGTGAGGGTCTGCACGAGCATCGTCGCTGTATGTTGGGCTGCAGGAGAACCTGTGGCTGTGTGAGGGTCTCCAAGAGCACCTGTGGCTGTGTGAGGGTCTGCACTTGCACCTGTGGCTGTGTGAGCGTCTGCACAAGCACGTGTGGCTGTATGAAGGTCTGCACCAGCATCCGTGGCTGTGTGAGGGTCTGCACGAGCACCTGTGGCTGTGTGAGAATCTGCAAGAGCACACTTGGTTGTGTGAGGGTCTGCACAAGCACCTGGAGCTGTGTGAGGGTCTGCACAATCACCTGTGGCTGTGTGAATGTCTGCACCGGCACCCTTGGTTGTGTGAGTGTCTGCACGAGCACCTGTGGCTGCGCCCCCCATTCTGCGACACCATCGCTGACATCGCCACCACCCACGCACTCGCTTCCAAGGACTCCATACTCCTTGGGGACCTCAGTTTCCACCTGGAGAACACAATGACAACTACTCCACGATGCTGCTCGACAACCTCGGAATCAAGCAACTCATCACCTCGCCTACCCACTCCCCCGGACACACACTCAACCCCATCTTCAACGCCAGCAACCACATATCCATCAGCCAGATCACTGAACTCCAATGGACCGACCACCACTGTATCCACTTCCCCTTCAGAAAATCCCCGACAAACACCTCGCTCACCTACCACCCACTGGAGCTGGAACACGATAACCAAGGAGCAGCTACTCACCAGCCTCAACAATTCACCCCCCCCCCAGACAACCTCAATACTAACACAGCTGCCCGGGACCTCATCAACTGGATCTCAGACTGCGCCAACACCTTAGGACCCTTCAACAAACCCTCCAACAGACACGCAGCAAGGAAAGCCATCTGGTTTACCCCAGACCTCAAGGAGTCCAAACAAAACTGCAGATGCCTCGAAAGGAAATGGCGCACCGACAAGACCCCCACTAAGCATGAAGCCTTCAAAAAAGCCTTAAACACACACACCAACTCAACAGGACCACCAAGAGAAACGCCTTTCAGGAACGCATCAACAACAATGCACACAACAGCAAAGAGCTCTTCGTGATCATCAGCAAACTGACCAACCCCAGAAGGAACTCCACGGACATCCTCCCCTCACAAGAACTCTGCAACAACCTCTCCGCCTACTTCCACCATAAGATATCAGACACCTAAGACAGCGTCCTGACCCAGGACCATCCCACGCCCAACACCGTCATAGCCACCACCGAAGCTCCTCCAAACCCCCACCACCTACTCTGCTGGGCCAACATCTCCGACGAGGAAACCCTCAACAACATGAACTCCATCCACTTTGGAGCTCCCTCCGATCCCTGCCCCCACCACATCTTCAACAAAGCAAGCATCACCATCACGCCCAAGCTCCGGCACATCATCAACCATTCCTTCGAAATCATTACCTTACCAGAAACCTGGAAACACGCTGAAATCAAGCCCTTACTGAAGAAACTAACCGCAGACCCAGATGACCGCAAGAACTCCCGACCCATCTCTCTACTCCCCTTGCCAGCCAAGGTAATCAAAAAGGCTGTCAATAGACAACTCACCAAACACATTGAACTCTACAACATCCTTTACCCCTCTCAGTCAGGCTTCCGGAGCAATCACAGTACCGAGACTGCCCTCCTCGCCGCCACAGACGACATTTGCACCCTCCTAGATAGGGGTGAGACTGCGGCTCTCATCCTCCTCGACCTGTCCGCTGCCTTCGACACCATCTCCCACTGCACTCTACAGACTTGACTCCATGACGCCGGCTTCCGAGACAAGGCACTAGAATGGATCACATCCTTCCTCTCTGACAGGACCCAAAAAGTCTGTCTCCCCCCTTCTACTCAGAGGCCACCAAGATCATCTGTGGAATCCCGCAAGACTCCTCTCTGAGCCCCACCCTCTTCAACTTCTACATGGCCCCCCTAGCCACCATCGCCAGACACCACGCACTCAACATCGTCTCATATGGCGACGACACTCAGCTAATCATCTCCCTCACCAACGACCCGCTCACAGCCAAAGCCAGCTTCCACAACGGAATGAGGGCAGTCGCAGCCTGGATGAAGGAGAGTTGCCTCAAGCTAAATACCGAAAAAACTGAAGTCCTCGTCATCAGCAACAACCCCTCAGCCTGGGACATCTCCTGGTGGCCCACTGCCCTCTGAAGCGCTCCAGCCCCCACGATCACGCCCACGACCTCGGTTTCATCCTGAACTCAGCACTCTCGAAGAACAGGCAAGTCAGCGCCAGTCTCCTCCGCCTGTTTCAACACCATGTGCATGCTCCGGAAGATCTTTAAATGGATCCCAACCAAATCCAAAAGAACAGTCACCCAGGCCCTCATCAGCAGCCACTTGAACTATGCAACGCACTCTATGCTGGAACCACCACCAACATACAGAATAGACTACAACGCATCCAGAATGCGTCAGCCTGTCTCATCAAGAACGCCCCCAAACACAGCCACACTTCCGCCCTACTGAGAGACCTGCACTGGCTCCCAATAGACAAGAGAATCATATTCAAACTTCTCACCCATGCATACAAAGCTCTCCACAACACCGGACCAGAATACCTCAACCAAAGACTCCACTTTTAAACACCCACCAGGCAACTCCGCTTCCCGGACCTCGCCCTCGCCGCTGTCCCATGCCTCTGGAAGGCCACAGCCGCAGGAAGGTCCTTCTCCCACTACGCCGCAAAGACCTGGAACTCCATTCCTATCCATCTCAGAAGACCTCCCACTCTATCACAATTCAGTAAGTACCTCGAAAGTTAGCTCTTCACCTGATCCCCTCTGACCTTCACTTCTCCCCCCCAGTGCCTTGAGACCCTAACGGGTGAATAGCTGCGCTCTACAAATACAATGATTGATTGATTGGGAGGGTCTGCCCTGGCACCTGTGGCTATGTGAGGTTCTGCACGGGCACCTGCGGCTGTGTGAGGGTCTGCATGGGCATCTGTAGCTGTATGAGGTTCTGCAGGGATACCTGTGGATGTGCTAGAGTCTGCTTAAGGCACATGAGGCTATGTGTGGGTCTGCACGGACACCTGTGGCTGTGTGGGGGTCTGCCAAGCACCTGTGGCTGTGTGAAGGACTACACAAGCACTGGTGCTTGTGTGAAGGTCTGCACGAGCACCTGTGGCTTTCTGAAGGTCTGCATGAGCACCCGCGGCTGTCTGAAGGTCTGCATGGGCACCTGTGGCTGTGTGAGGGTCTGCGCAAGCACCCCTGTTTGCGTGAAGGTCAGCACGGGCACCTGTGGCTGTTTGAGTGTCTGCGCAAGCACCCCTGTTTGTGTGAAAGGCTGCATGAGCACCCATATTTGTGTGAAGGTCTGCACGGGCACCTGTGGCTGTGTGAGGGTCTGCACAAGCACCCATGTTTGTGTGTAGGTGTGCACGAGCACCTGTGGCTGTGTGAAGGTCAGACGGGCACCCATGGCTGTTTGAAGATCTGCATGAGCACCTGTGGCTGTGTGAAGGTCAGACGGGCACCCATGGCTGTTTGAAGATCTGCATGAGCACCTGTGGCTGTGTGAAGGTCAGACGGGCACCTGTGGCTGTGTGACCATTTGTAGGTACATATGCAGTGCCTTCTTTACCTCTGACATGCTGTGTGTTACCTTTTGGGATTTACCAAGTACTTTAGCTGTGTGCTGGCATAGCTGAGAGCGGCAGTAGCTGAGAGTGCCAGCAATGGAGAGCCCCTGTTGCTGTGTTATCTCATACATCAGTCATACAGTTAAACACAAAAAATGAGCGCTACCCAATGATGACACACTTCTGGCCTCATTTACAAGGCGCTAGCAGCACATTGCGCCACAGGAGCATAATTTTTTTAATAATGCTGCAGTGGCGCATTGTGCCGGCCCATATTTACAAGGCCAGGCAAGGCCACCTTGCTTGGGTTTTTAATGGCCTTGTAAGGATGACTCCCTTTTACGCATAACTGCGTGAAAAGGGCGTTCCATGGATGTTGCCGTGGGTGTTGCCACGCAACACCCTGGAAACCTGACAGAATCTGACACATTTCCAGATTTACAAGGCCTGGAATGCATCAGACACCTATGCACCTCAGGGGTGGAGTTGAACTGGTGCAATGGGAAGAAATAACATTAGTTCTCCTCTTTTTTACCTCTTTCTATGTGTGCTGCATCGTGCAGCACACATACAAAGGGGAAAACACTATTGATGGTTGTTCATGTGCCCGTTCCTGCGCATAAACAATCATCCCCGCTTCGCAAGCATCCTTGCACCATGGAGCTACGGTGCCCGCGTTGGCGCTATGCAGCAGTTTGTGCGCCAGCGCTGAGGAAATACAGGGAGGCGTTGTATTCCTGTAAATACAACACATCCTGCACTTTCAAAATGGCATGACGAAGCAAGCTGTCTTGAAGTGCCGCGCTGCGTCATTTCCTTGTAAATGAGGTCCTGCATCTGAAATGAAAGGAATGATTGAAGCCAGCTCTATCGGGTCTTAAAGCTAACCATGGAAGCCCTTAACTTATGTGACTTTAGAGCTTTACACAGTATGACAACGTGAAGAAGGGGGAACATTTGGGAGCCTTCTGGCCTGTTTGAGAAACAGAACCCCCCATTCCCTGCACCCCCGCCAGACTGAGAATGAACGATGGACACAGCACGCTCCCAATCTGACAGTAATGTAATATTAATGACACCTGTGCACCAGGACTAGAGTGTGCTTGTTTCTGGCAGGAACATCTCTCTGAACATAAGTAAACCATTTCAGCTGATAATCATTGCAATGTCAGAGGGCCACAGGTCACCAGATATAGAAAAGACCTTTGGAAGCCTGGGGTAAAATTATTTGTTTACAGTTATAGGACAACTTAGGGTTGAAATGATACTTAGAGTCATAATTATGAGGCCGTTGCGCTGATGTTGCATCACTTTTTGTGATGCAACATCATCGCAAACCTTTAAATCATATTATGAGGCCACGCAAAGCCACATTGCCTGGCTTTTCATGTCCTCATAGATAAGGAGTAAGGCGAGGCAGCGTAAATCATTGCGTTGCTTAACACTGTGTCAGGGAGGTGTACCACTGGTGTTGCAGTGGGTTTTTTCAAGCACCACACATGAATTTTGACACATTCCCAGATTTACAAGACCTTGTAACCCAGAGGATGCACAAAACCTTACCCATCGCCGGGGAGGGTGCACTAGGAGAAAAATCTTTACTTGTTTCTTACCTCTTCCTATGTGTGCTGCATTCTGCAGCACACAGTAAAGGAGGAAAAAGCTTCCCAGGAAAGTTTTGGTGCAAGTTGGTGCCCCTTCCTGCACAAAAACAATCCTACATGTAACACAGGCATCCGTGCACCATGGTGCAAGGATGCATGCGTTGGTGCTAGGCTGCTGAAACTGAGCCAATGCAGGGGGAAAGGACAGGAATGCGCTGTATGCCACAGATACCGTGCATTCCTGCCCTTTCCCTTTGATGCAGTGTAGTGCAGGAAGTGACTTGCTGCCCTGCCCGGTGCCAGAATCCCATAAATATGTGCCCTATCTTATGAACAAAGGGCCATATTTATTGGCCCACGAGAGATGCAACACTTAAGTGAAATTTATGAAGCCATGCAAAGCCAACTTGCGTGGCTTCATAAATCTTGAGTAATGTAACGCATCGCCAATCACTGTGTTGACATTACTCCGTGCCAGGGAGGCATTTCCATGGGTGCTGAATGAGTGTTCCATGGATTTTGGCACATTCCCAATTTATAAGACCTTGTAAACCTAGGGATGCGCCAAAAAGACATACCTCGTCAAGAGGGATGTAGTGAGGAGAAATACGTTTATTTCTCATCGTCTTTTCCTCTTTCTGTGTGTGCTGTATTTTGCAGCTCACACAGAAAGAGAAAAATGCCCCAGGGGAATATTTTTGTGTAGGAAGTTGTCCCTTCCTACACAAAACAATCCTGCATGAAACCATGGTGCAAAGGTGCCTGCATGGGCGCTAGGCAGCCAAAAGGGCACCAGTGCAGGGGAAAGGACAGGGATGTCCTGTGTTGGATATATATGGCGCATTCCTACCCTTTCCCTGTGATGCAGGGCAGTGCTGTAAGGTGACTTGCTGTGCTGCCCTGCACCAAAAGCCCGTAAATATGGGCCCAAGAGCAGGCAGGCCAGTTGGAGGGGAACCCCATGGAACTGGTTCTTCTCTTCACTCTTGCCTCTTCTCTTCAGGTGAGACCTGAGAAACCTGGGTCGTTCCATCAGCATAATGACAAGAGGGACATAGAATTCAATGTAAGGAATTGGTAAGTACCAGCAGGAGCGTAGCTCTCAGCGGAGCAGCCAGTTCAGTGGCACCGAGTCCCCATCGTCACTCTCACAGGGAGCAGTTCATTTAACTAGCATGCTTGTGTTCTTTTTGCACTGACTCTGTCTGGCTAGGCTCTGTGTTTGCTCTCACATGTGGTCTGAGTGTAGAAGGGTAAAGGATGGGACTTTTGGAAGGCATAAAGCAGGCTGCCATCTTGGGAATCCCTGAGTGCTGGCAGCAGGCAGCAACCTCTGAAAGACACATATCTGCCTTTGTTGGGGAGAGAAAAAGTTTAACAGAGCGCAAACATTGGGAACTCAGACCGAAAGAGAGAGTCAAAGGAAGAGAAAATGGAGAGCAGAGACAAGGAAGGCGGAAAACTGACATTTAGCAAGGAAAGGAAAAATTAAAGAAAGGAGATATCGAGAACGACAAGAAAGCACAAAAGGTGATAGATAAATCGGGCAAATTGGTAAATAGGATCACGAGAGAGAAACCGACAGTTTCCTACTGTATTTTTGGTCTGCATTTTACTCAAAAACTAATTCGAGATGAAGAGAAGCTTAAACATGGAATTTCAGTGTATATTTGACTGTACAAAACTAGATCAGACAACCAAAATCCCTGTGTGTTGAGGTCACTCAAATTGTATCATATATTTTTAGGTCTAGAGTTAGCCAAAATCTTTTGATTTTTCTACAATTCTATAAATGATAAAGTTGGTCAAGAGCTTTCAGCCAGCCCTCTCCATCCATAGGTATTATTTTGTTTCATTCTCATTTTTGTTCACCCACTAAAGTATGCAGCATTGGGCAAAGGGTCAACCGACTTCAGTCATTGGGTAACTCTGAGTGAAGGCATACTGCTCTTTCAGAATGTCAGTTGTTGCATCAGGGGTGATTATATTGGGAGTCAAAATGCATCATGGATTTGGTGTGAGCACACAAACAAGCCACCTATTGAAATATTAGTTATTGGAGTATTGCACCGGAGAGACTGTACCTAGTATTGTGCTACACCCTTGGGAGAGTTAGCTAGGCTCGTGCACAGAATAATTCTAAGATACATAGATAAATAGATAATAATCTTCCAGGCTTAGAGTGCTGCATAAATTATGCAAAAAAGAAAGCAAGGAAATCTGGGTAGATCCCAAGTTTAGGTGGAGAGTAGCTCCTACATGGAGTACCCTGCAACACCAGCAATCTGGCCACCTAAAATGTCTGTTTTTCCAGCAAAAAGTTTAGGCATAGGATTAGCACAGTGCCATCCACGCCGAGCTAGAAAGTAACAAAGTCTTTTGCCATTTTCACAGCAAACTCTTTAAGCACAGGATCAGCTAGTGCCATCCATGCCAAACTGAAAAATGACAAAAGCCTTTTCCCACTCCAGGCAGAGTATCACAGGTTTGGATTGGTAAAATGCCATCCAAGCTTACCTGGAATGAATAGAGTCAAACCCAGACGTGTTTCATTCTTGTTATGAGCTCTTCGGAGAGATATAGGTTTGACCAGACACAAGGGAGCACCCAGTGTAAGTTAAAACAATAAACTTCAGGCCTAGAGTGATGCATAAATTATGCCAAAAAGAAGCTCATTACAGAATATTTATTGTCAGTCCCAGACTGTTAAAAAACAAAGAAAGGATGTCTGTGGTGTTCTCAGTTTCACGTAGACTTTGATGTGGTATTAGCTGCATTTCAGCTGAAGAAATGCTGGATGTGTTTGCCAAGGTCTCTGCCCACCTTCGCATGGAGAGTAATTTAGTTACCCATGTGCTTGGAATGCCTCCAGACAAGGGGTACAGGAGTAGGCACAGGGTCAATGGTGCCCCAGTGATGGTTTTTGCAATGTCTGTTCTGTGCCTACATTGGGAACATCCCAGAGTTAGATTTATTGTTTTGATAAATTATGCAGCATCTAAGCTTGTCTGGCCGTGGTTTACCTACATGTAATGCCAGGTTCATGCCTGAGCCATCTGCAAACTACTGAAATTTTCAAGACTTGTGGGAACACTGCAGGTCCAGTGCAAACCCCTCTAAACCTTTCTCCGCAGCCCTCCCCACCTACATTACTGAGTCCCCTGGTGTCGGTAACTCAGGGTTAGGGGAACACTGGGGCAGAAACACGGGCACTAGTATTGAGGCTCTAAGAAGACAGCATTTCATTCATGGAGGCGCTACTTTTGGAAGTTTTGAAGTCTCTCAACTCTGGCTGGTTTATCCAATCTGAACATTATTGTTAAAAAACAAATCTAGATGTGATATGGTGAGCAGTTTTTACATAGAGTCGGATGCCCACGGATGTTTTAAACTTAATACAATTACATCAGTTAAAAGTTTTCCACAAACCATAACTTTGTTGTAACTAAGTGCATGATTAATGATGACAAACCCTACACTATGTGGCCCTGTATTTTTGCTTCTAGTTGACATAAGCTACCATTTTTAGGGTCGAGTTTAAAGCGCTCTGTCTCTGTTGTAATCTCTCTGCGGGCCTGTAACCACGCCCATTTCATGCCTATCAGTTTGGTTGGTTCACGGGCTTGCCTTTCACAATTCGCTTCATTTCATTAGTGAAAAGCATGTACACGTCATGCCTTTTTCAGTGTTTAGCCCTCCTCAAGCGCACCAGGCCAACTACTGAAAATATACAAGCCTCTGTGTTTTCTGTATGGTTTCTGGACTACTTTTTCTCTTTATTTCTCAGGCAGCGTGATCTCGCTGGGCAGTAGTCGAGTGCATTGCATGACATTTACCCTGTTACATGGATAATTGCACTTTTGCAGATAAGTTCACTGCGAGCAAACTTCTGTTTCCTTTTGCGTGTCTCCGTAATGATTCATGGTGACTGTGGACGCGCTTATGTGAAACTGTTTTACTTTTCAGTTTATATGGCAAGAAAAGTCTGGTTAGGAGTTTAAAATGCAAATAGCTCTAACTCGAGCAAACACGGGATCCGTTGCATTGCAAATGCTTGTTCCAATAGTATCCACTTTATCCTTTTTGGCATGTCCATCTCCTCTGTTTACTCCTGAAAGAAGTTGGCACCACTACTTTTTGTGTCTCTCTATAACTTTGATAGAAAGCAACATTTTTACCCAATATACTCATAGTTGCTTATCTTAAATCCGTTAATAACAGTACCACCAGGACTCGGTTGGGTCCTGACACGTCATGCCCTTGAGGGAATATATAGCTTACTAACGTACAAAGGGGTTATTTAGCCCTGATTCCCTAAATAGTGAGTCATAGTGGGTCGCAATAGCCCTACCTCATAAATATTAGTGAGGTAGGTCGTAATTCGTACCCCACTACTATTCACTGCCATAACAGGGGTGGTGGCCTGCTGGTGTCAGCACACCACTATGTCTGTGTTGCTTTTAGATAGAGCACTCTTTTTGTTTTAAATGCAGCCTATTTTCTTTAAGGAAAAACAGGATGCATTTAAAAATAAAAAAATTAAGGGGGTCATTACAACATTGGCGGTAAAAGACGCTTACCGCCGTGCAGAAGACCGCCAATACACCACTGCGGCCGCGAAATTCCGCCACAGCTATTATGATACACATCTCGGAAACCGCCGAAATTCAGACACCCACACAAGTCCGCCACACCAAAGGTCAGTGGAAAACTGGCGAAAACAAAACCTCCACCGTCACGCCAACAGAAACACGCCCATGCTATTACGACCCATGAATCCACGCGGCAGTCTTTCAAACGCGGTATTCCATTGGCAGTATACACCGCTGTGGTAAAAATACACACACATCTCCAAAACACCGCCACATTGGACAATTCAAAATACACACACCTGATACACACACCACTCCCACACACCCAACACAATATAAAACACACACCCAAATCACCCACAAACCCCTACGACCAAAATCCCGAACGAAGCCCAGAGAGAGACACTACAAACAAATACAAAGCATCCACAGACACTCAACACCATCACACACACAAGTTCCACGCACAATACACCACACACCACTACACATTACCACACACATCAACACTGACACCACCCCACACATCACCCAAACCACCCCATGTCACGCCAAAAACACCCCTGTTTTTCCGAGGAGGAGCTCCGGGTCATGGTGGAGGAAATCCTGCGGGTAGAGCCACAGCTATTTGGCTCACAGGTGCAGCACACATCCATAGCCAGGACGATGGAGCTATGGCGCAGAATAGTCGACAGGGTCAACGCAGTGGGACAGCATCCAAGAAATCGGGAGGACATCAGGAAGAGGTGGAACGACCTATGGGGGAAGGTGCGTTCAGTGGTCTCCAGGTACAACATTGCGGTACAGCGGACTGGCGGCGGACCCCCACCTCCTCCCCCACAGCTAACAACATAGGAGGAGCAAGTCTTGACCATCATGCATCCAGAGGGCCTCGGAGGAGTCGGTGGAGGAATGGACACTGGTAAGTCAAATCTTAACTATCATATCCCCCACCCTACCTGCATGCTATCACACACCCCCACCCTCACACCCTCCCCTATCACTCCAAATCCTCACATATGTACTAATAACACAAACCACACATCCCAACACCAAGCCCTGCATGACACAACTAAGCATGGGCACCCATCACCAAAGCATGCTCACTGCACATACCCATAACAACCCCCTAACCATCATCACACAAACCCACACAAAGGAATGCCTGCACTGGGGTACACAAACACCCACCCATTGCACACCATTACACATACATGCAATAATCATGCTCCTATATCCCTGCAGGACCACTAAGGAACGTCACCACACAGGAGGGTCCAGACATCTCCACTCCACCCACAGAGGAGGCCCACAGTGACGACTGCAGCTCTGCCCTACTGGATCCTGATGACCAGCCCGGACCATCGTTTGCCTCAGGACAGTCAGTTCCCCTTGTACAGGCACAGCCCAACAACGACCTTCCACCCTCTGGTAACACCAGCACAGCACCCACCCAGCGGGCCCATACCTCCGTACCCAGGACACGTCAATCAGCGGTGTGTCCACCACTACAGGGAACCCAGGATAACCCACCACCCCAACAACAACAGGGACCTGGGGCAGTGGTAGTGGGCACACGGTCCAGGGGACAGAGGCACAGGAACACAGGGGAACTGGGAGGGCTTCTGTGCGACAGGGGGCGGACAGGCCAAGGGAACCCACCCTCCACGAGGCCCTCTCCTCCATCATGGGAGCATACCACCACTCCCAGGAGACGATGGCTACGGTCCTGGCCAAGTTTCAGGAGACCCAGCGCCTGCAGGACGAACAGTTTTTGGGCTTCAGGGAGGAGCTCAGGACCATCAGCTCCGCCCTGGGCACCATCGTAGGGGTGCTGAAGGACATACAAAAAACCATGAGGGACACCGTGGCACTCCAAGGGGCCCCTGACACTAGCATGGATGATGAACTGCCCAACACCTCCGCCGGCGCTAGTGGACAGGACGCCCCGCCACAGGACCACCACACCAGCACCCCACCCCCTGCAGACGGACAACCACCACGCAAGCGGTCCCTGAGATCCAGGAACAGGACAGAGCAAGATGGCAAGACCCCCGCCAGGAAATGAGACCACCCTGATTGTCCTCCCACTGTCCCACTTTGTTACCCTCTCCATACTTAAACTGCCCCAGCTCCACTTCCTATGCCCATATGGGCAGTGCACCTGTGTGACCAATAGACTGGACTCTGCCATTGACATTCCTCCACCCTCCCCCATCACCATATTACAACCCCCCTCCATTTTAGAGCACTTAAATAAACCCCTTGAACCACAAAACAATCTGGAGTCAGTCTGTGATTTGGTCAATTTGTATTATCAATGACAGTGTCAAAATGCGTTCCCAATTGTAAAGCCAACATACCTATGTCACACATCACAAGTCCATGAAGGATGCAAGCAGATGACAGACGTTGGTAACCACACCTGTGAAACAGTAATGGAAAGGGACAACTCAGTAACCAAATACTGCTATGAAATAACAGACAGGATAGAGGTAGAAGTGTGAAAGTGAATGTAATGTGAAATAAAGTATTTCTCACCTGTGTGTCACTGGAAATATTGCTGTATGACTGACTCCCTGTTGTCTATGTCTTCCTCCTCAGCGTCCTCCTCATCACTGTCCACAGGCTCCACAGGCTCCACAGCTGCCACAACACTGCCATCTGGACCATCCTCCTGCAGAAGAGGCACATGGCGTCGAAAAGCAAGATTGTGAAGCATCGAGCAGGCGATGATGATCTGGCACACCTTCTTTGGTGAGTAGAATAGGGAACCACCTGTCATATGGAGGCACCTGAACCTGGCCTTCAGGAGGCCGAAGGTGCATTCGATCACCCTCCTAGTCCACCCATGGGCCTCATTGTAGCGTTCCTCTGCCCTGGTCCTGGGATTCCTCACTGGGGTCAATAGCCAGGACAGGTTGGGGTAACCAGAGTCCCCTAATAGCCACACACGGTGCCTCTGGAGTTGACCCATCATATATGGGATGCTGCTATTTCGCAGGATGTAGGCATCATCCACTGAGCCAGGGAACATAGCATTTACCTGGGAGATGTACTGGTCTGCCAAACAGACCATCCGTACATTCATCGAATGATAACTCTTCCGGTTTCTGTACACCTGTTCACTCCTGTGGGGGGGACCAGAGCTACATGGGTCCCATCAATAGCACCTATGATGTTGGGGATATGTCCAAGGGCATAGAAGTCACCTTTCACTGTGAGCAAATCCTCCACCTCAGGGAAAATGATGTATCTCCTTACGTGTTTCAGCAGGGCAGACACTCTGGACAACACGTTGGAAAACATAGGCTGGGACATCCCTGATGCCACGGCCACTGTTGTCTGAAAAGACCCACTAGCAAGGAAATGGAGCACTGACAGCACCTGAATGTCAGGGGGGATTCCAGTGGGATGGCGGATTGGTGACATCAGGTCTGGCTCCAACTGGGTACATAGTTCCTGGATAGTGGCACGGTCAAACCTGTAGGTGACGATTAACTGTCGCTCCTCCATTGTCAACAGGTCCACCAGCGGTCTGTACACCGGAGGATTCCGCCATCTTCTCAATTGTCCCAGCTGACGGTGCCTAGGAAGGACAACAGCGACCACAGAGTCAACAAATTCCCAGGTATGTACCCACAGATACACACCAAACACAAAACCCTTCCTGTATGTGTGTTGAGTGTAGGCCTAGCTATGTGTGACGCAGTAGTAAATGAAGCCATGTGGGCCCCTGAAATGGTGGCTGCTTGACCTCTAAACTGGGACAATGGGATGTGAGGTATCTGCGCTGGCGTTGTACACCGTCGCGGTAGGTGGTCGTAGACCGCGGCGCAATGCTGCATTGGTTAACATTGGACCCTATGGGTCCCAGGAGCCAATGACGAAGTGCGCCGGCGGTGATGATATGCACCGCCGCGGACGTCACCGCTGCGGACGTCACCGCCATTTTCTATCTGTTCAATCACTCGATACCTGATCTTCGACAGGAGAGGACCTACACTGCAAGTGCTGCTGTGACCTCGGTCTGGAAGAGACAATGGCTGCTGGGTCTGGGGAAAGGGCCCCTGCCTTCACTGCTCAGGAGTAGGAGAAGCTAGTAGACGAGGTCCTCCCCCAGTACACGCTACTCTACGGTCCTCCAGACCAACAGGTAAGTACACAGGGAGCACGTTGTATGGGCTATGCCTGGGTGGAGAGGGCTGGTTGTAAGAGGGAAGGGGGCAGAGTTCAGGGAACATGAATGCATGTGCCACATGGCAAGGGTAGGGATGGGGGCTACTCACATCGATGGTGCAGTTACCTAGGCCAGGCATAAATACGTAGGCTAGGCCCCTCCGTAATGCAGGGCATGTGGCACTCCACCCCACCTCAGTAGTGGGCCAACTACAGGTATAGATGCCCCTGTGGCATCCAGGTGTGCAGATGTCCACCATAGCCATGTAGGCCAGATCCCAGCAATTGCATCTGTAGAGGGCAAGAGCACGGCATAGTGCAGGGGGCTGCTGTGTCTGTATTGTCCGCCAACGGTAGCGGTAAGCCATGCACTCAACCTGTCTTTCTTCTGTCGTCCCCTCCCCTTTTTCTGCTCTCCCTGTTCTTTTGTGCATCAGCATCATCAGGGGGAGGTACAGTGGCACCAGGGCACGAGGGAGCTGCATCCCACATGGCCATGGAGGGCCACACCACGGACTCAGAATGCACCAGTGGGACGGAGGGCGAGGGGAGCTTCACGTCGGTCACCGGATCACCATCCAGCGACACGGACTCGTCCGCCGATGGGAGCTCCCTTGTGGTGGCGGCACCATCTGTGCCCCCCACTTCTACAGGTACAGCCGCCACCTCCCCTACCAGCACCGCCCTCCCAGCAGCCCCTCAGCATTCGCCCCGTGCCCGCTCACCCAGGCGGGTGGGCATCACCTTTGCCCCAGGCACCTCAGGCCCTGCCCCAGTCACCGCTGCTGCCCTCAGTGAGGAGGCCATTGACCTCCTCAGGTCACTCACTGTTGGGCAGTCTACCATTGTGAATGCCATCCAGGGTATAGAAAGGGAGTTTCAACACACTAATGCATTCCTGGAGGGCATTCATTCTGGTCAGGCTGCCCATCATCGAACCCTGCAATCTCTGGCCTCAGCACTGATGGCAGCTTTTGTCCCTGTGTCTAGCCTCCCCCTTCCAACTTCCTCCACCCAGACCCAATCCCCTGTACCCCAGCCTGTCCCAAGCACACCATCAGACAAGCATGCATACGCCTCAACACCCAAAAGTAGCTCAGGCAAACATAGGCACCACACAACCCACAGGCACTCACACAAGCATCAGCCACATGCAGACACAACAACATCCACTGCCTCCAATGTGTCCCCCTCCTCGTCGTCTCCCTCCTCCCTCCCAGTATCGTCCATACTCTCACCTGCATGCACTACATCTACAGGCACTAGGACTCGCACCAGAACACCCAGCACCACACCCCGCTCACCTGCACTCACCACCCCCACTCCCATTTACACGTCCCCTGTGTCCTCTCCCAGTGTGTCTGTGACGCCCCCTCCCAAAGTACACAAACGCGGGCACCCACACACCCAACATCCATCCACCTCACGACAGCCTCCAGTACCTGCACCCAAAACACCTAAAGTGACACCTCCTACAACCACCTCCTCCACCTCCACTCCCAGACCCCCTCCAGCTACCCATCTAAGTGTTCGTCAGAAACTGTCCCTCTGCAACGTTGACCTCTTTGCCCCCACCCCCACCCATCCAATTCATCGGTCCCGTCGTAGCGCCTCAGCCAAAAAGACTCCAGTACCAGTGGTGCGTGTTACAGGTGTGTGGAGTGCACCAGGGCAGGCAGTGTGACACGGAGCCAAGGCACTGCCAGTCCACCCCCTGTAAAGCATCTAAAGTTGGAAAGTGGCCGACGGGACCAGGTGAAGACTCCTGAAGGCAGAACTACTCACAAGGGTCCCAGGGGGATTGCAGAGTCAGCTGTGACTCCTCCAAAGGTGGGGAAGGGCCCAAAGAAGTCTGCACAGCCTGGTGTGAGCAGCACGGCGGAGAAGGGCGGCATCCTTCCCGGCGGCCGGGACGCCACCGCCAGCACCGTCGTCACTGGTCAGGAGACCACCGCCAGAGTCATTGCCCAGGAGGGCACAAGTCTCGTCACTGGTCAGGAGACCACCGCCAGAGTCATTGCCTAGGAGGGCACAAGTATCGTCACTGGTATCGTCACTGGTCAGGAGACCACCGCCAGAGTCATTGCCCAGGAGGGCACAAGTCTCGTCACTGGTCAGGAGACCACCGCCAGAGTCATTGCCCAGGAGGGCACAAGTATTGTCACTGGTCAGGAGACCACCGCCACCGCCGGAGTCAGTGCCCAGGAGGGCCCCGGCTGCCACAGCCCCGCTGGGCAATGAGGGACCGTCATGCCACACACCAATGCACAGGTCAGAGACCGCCATGGCAAAGCACCGCTGAACAGTCCTGACCACCGCCATGGCAAAGCACCGCTGAACAGGGCAGAGCACCGCCATGGCAAAGCACCGCTGAACAGTCCCGAGCACCGCCATGGCAAAGCACCGCTGAACAGGGCAGAGCACCGCTGAACAGGCCAGAGACCGCCATGGCAAAGCACCGCTGGACAATCCCGAGCACTGCCATGGCAAAGCACCGCTGAACAGGGCAGAGCACCGCCATGGCAAAGCACCGCTGAACAGTCCCGAGCACCGCCATGGCAAAGCACCGCTGAACAGTCCTGAGCACCACCATGGCAAAGCACCGCTGAACAGGGCAGAGCACCGCTGAACAGGGCAGAGCACCGCTGCAGAAGGAAAAGACCGCCACATCACGCATCGTTATCCCATGTACAGCTGGGACAGTGACGGGACAGGAACTGTCACGGGGAGCCTAATCCAGTCTAGGCACCAGTCCCCCTCCAGAACCAGTGGAGAGATCCATCCACTACCTCTGTCCTTAACAGGATGAAGCACTCTGGGCACCAGTCCCCCTCCAGAACCAGTGGAGTCCAGCATCCACTATTTCAATCCTTAACAGGATGAAGCACTCTGGGCACCAGTCCCCCTCCATAACCAGTGGAGACTGTTATCCACTTGAGAGACTGTGGCTTTGCACTCCCCAGGATGGTACAGTGGGCAAGCCACCCACTGTAGAGACTTGAGAGACTGTGGCTTTGCACTCCCCAGGATGGTACAGTGGGCAAGCCACCCACTGTAGAGACTTGAGAGACTGTGGCTTTGCACTCCCCAGGATGGTACAGTGGGCAAGCCACCCACTGTAGATACTTGAGAGACTGTGGCTTTGCACTTCCCAGGATGGTACAGTGGGCAAGCCACCCACTGTAGAGACTTGAGAGACTGTGGCTTTGCACTCCCCAGGATGGTACAGTGTGCAACCCACCCACTGTAGAGACTTGTGAGACTGTGGCTTTGCACTCCCCAGGATGGTACAGTGGGCAAGCCACCCACTGTAGAGACTTGAGAGACTGTGGCTTTGCACTCCCCAGGATGGTACAGTGGGCAAGCCACCCACTGTAGATACTTGAGAGACTGTGGCTTTGCACTCCCCAGGATGGTACAGTGGGCAATCCACCCACTGTAGAGACTTGAGAGACTGTGGCTTTGCACTCCCCAGGATACATCAATGGGCATGGAGCCCCGTCGTGGATGTGGCGTGGTGCTGTAATCCGGCTGAGGTGCCCCCCCTTTCGTTCCCCCTGAGGTGCCTGTTGTATTTCTCTCTGATGCCCCGGCAGTGTTCTCTCGGTTGGTGGACAGGTATCTTGTGTGGGCGTCGCCCATGCATTTTTGGCCCAGTGGGGCACGGACATTGAGATGTGCATATCTGCACTACTTCTCGTAATGTATGTACTTTTGAATGAGTTTATATATAACTGTATATATTTGAAACATGTATTTTGATACATTACAATGTTTGAACGGATTTCGTTTTGTCTTAGCGTTCTTCCGGGGGGGTTGTGGGTTGTTACTTTGATGTTTGGAAATGCATTGGTGTGTGTGTTGTAATGTGCGAGGGTCGGGGTGGGAGTGTTGCGTGTGTGTCCCCCTGACTTTTGCCTCCCCCCTCCCCTATGTCGTAGGTGCAGTACTCACCGTTGTCTTCGCCGCCGCAGGCGCTGGTGTTCGTAGATGAGTAGGAATACAAGGGCAGGTAGGATTTGTAATTCCGGCTCCATGGTGTCCTCCTTCCTCGTGGAATGTGTTAAGGTGAGCGTTTTCCCATTGCAAAATCTGTTTCCGCCGTGTTTTTATCCACGGTGAATCCGCCCCGGAAAAGGTGGCGGATTGGCGGGTTGTGATACTGTGGGCGGTACATTGTCTGCCGCCTGTCTGTTGGCGGTGACGCCGCGCTGCTTGTCTGTACCGCCGTGGCGGTCGGAGTGTTAAAGTGGCTGTCTTTGTTGGCGGTTTCCGCCACGGTCATAATTCCCTTTTTTTGTCTGCCGGCCTGTTGGCGGTATTACCGCCGCTTTAACACCGACCGCCAGGGTTGTAATGACCACCTAAATGTTTCATTTTTATTTTTTAATAGTAGGCAGTGTTCTGTGGGACCACGGTCTGGTCTTAAACATATTTATTCAACCGTTCTCAAAGGGGACCCCTTTCTGTTTGCAAATGGGAAGCCACCAACTTTGAGTTGGTTGTAAAGTGGGAATGTTTTGCATTTCGGTTGCAGTATTTGGAAGGGACTTCCCAAATGCTGCTTCCAAATTCTGATTCACAAACCCAAATTGCGAACCAGGAACAGGTTACAAAATCGCTGTTTGGGCTTTGTACATCTAAAAGGGCCTTTTCGCATTTGCAAACGGCCTGATTCTGTGAATCGGGCAGTTTGCAAACGAAAAAATGTTTTGTGCATCTAGCCCTATGTTTTTATTATACAGGGCGCAAGAGGGTAAAACATTCACAGAAGCTGGTCTTGTATGAGTTAGTAGATAAACTAATGTTTACTTGGTCCCCTAAGTGTTGGTTGTCCTGATGAAGCCACAGATTATACGCAGAGAAACATGACAACATTTTTTGTTTAAGTAACTTTGTCTTAGATGAGGGATTCCTTGTAGTGCAGACATAAGAGTGGTATGTAGCTACTCCATAGCCTACTACTCTTGTTTAGCTTTAAAGTGTAGGTAACAAAGTTATGCCCTATGCGTCTCAAATGACCCTGAGTTACAGGAACCACCAATGATTTATAATCATTGCTGGCTTGAAATGCCTCTTTTTTTCTCCCATGACTCCCTTATTTATTCCTTCACTCCAGTGCACTTCATTGAAAGCTGTAGGTTGGGCATGTAGTCATTATTGTACGATTCCCCTTCAGACTGTGAAAGATTGAGGAGGGTCTGCTCTTTTGTGTACATGCCAACCTGTCGAGCCTCTGTGCTTTGTTACGTTAGTTGCACTTATACAGTGCACATACACCAAGCAGCGTCTTGGCACTAGACTGGGGTATGGGAATGAAGAGAAAATAAGAACTGGAAATTATATGAGAAATTAGGTTACTGGAAAAGCCATATTTTCAATTAATATCTAAATGGCAACTGGTTAGATTCAGCACAGATTGTCTTGGGTTCGAGATTCCAAAGTCATGGGGCACAGGCAGAGAAACTGCAGCCTACACTCCTCATTTAGGGACAACCAAAAATAAATTGCATGCTAGACTGCCTGCGGTCTGTTTAAGAAGGTTGGTGGTAGACCTAGGTAGAGTAAGTTGGGGTAGTCCAACCTACAAACAGAAATCAGAATGGTTTCCTCAAACTTTTAGGGAGAAAACAACACAGAGAAGCACAAGGACATTTGGTTTGCATTGGAGAGAGCATTATCAAATTTTAATTCCAAGGACTTTCACTAAAGAACTTGAAACAGGTAGAGTGGTAATGTTCACTCCTAGAAAACACTCCGACAAGAAAGCCTCTCTCTATTTAAAAACACCGCCCTCAAGTCCTGCTACAGCTATGTGGTTGGATAGGATTGTGTGGTCAACTATACTGAAAGCAGCTGAAAGGCCCAAGAGAATCAGTGAGTGAATGTGTCCTTGATGAGGACTTAAGTCTTAGATCGTCCTGCACTGACAAACGCACAGATTCAGTATTATGAGCAGAACCCAAGCAAGGTTGAAAGCAGACAAAGAAGTTGGACTTCTGTCGATGATTTCATGACGAATTTCCACATGGTTTTCAATAATTTTATATTTTATTGACTGTAGAGAGGAAATAAATCAGATGGTAATTTTTGGGGTGAAGGCTCAGTTCCAGCCCTTTTCAGCAGTGGCACGACCACAGCTTCTTCAAAATACCTCACAATGTACCTTGCTCTAAAGAGGTATTTAGAAACTCAAGGAGAGGATTAGTAAGGATGTTCTCTAAAGAGGAAGAAGTCAGGTGCTTCTGACCAATGATACCATTTAAGTCAGTGGATGGTCGTAACATTTTCTCCCAGAGTGGCAGTCCATCACATCTGATAAACTGGTCCTCCTGACCATGCACATAGTTTCTTTTTAAACCCTCCACAACTATTGCCTATATCAGAGCAGCTCTCAGAGGTGCACTTACTATCCAAAGGGGCCATTGAGAGGGTACCGGCCTCAGAAATTGGGACAGATTGTTACTCCAGCTATTTACTCGTGCTGAAGAAGGATGTAAGCCTTTTTCCTATTCTAGATCTTCCTGTGCCAGGAGGCACTGCACCTCTGCAAGTTGGATCCAACATCAATGCTTTGCTCTGATCGTGAGCTACCTCAAGTAACTTTAAACACTAGAGCAGACAAGCTCAGCTGGTGACTCCTGACGGATACTGAAGGGTGGTTGCGCCCCAAGGTGGTGTAGGGCATCTCCCGATATTGGTGAAATTCCAGGCTGGATCCTTTCACCATCAGCAGGAATGCAAAGTGTCAAAACATCCACACATTAGAGCTCCCAGGAATGCTCCTCTAGGAGATGCATTTAAGCAAGAATGGAGGATAGGACTCTTGTATGCCTTTCCACCTCTGCCTCTCCTGCCCGAGTTCTGGAGAAGATAAGGAACAGCCAGGCCCAAGTCTTCCGGGTCCCTCTGGATTAGACCAAGAGAGTGTGTTTCCCAGAACTTCTAGGCATGAGCATCAGTCCTTTAATCTGGCTACCTCTTCGGGAAGATCTTGTGCCGCAGCAGCAGAGGAGGGTTCTATGAGTGGCAGCAGTTGACTCTGTTCAATCTGTCACCTAAGGTTGTGGATGTCATCCTCGTGGCTAGGTGTCCCTTCACAAAATACATTTACACTGGCAATGGTACAAATTTGTGGCCACACAATGTCAGATGTTTTATTGTTTGTGTTGCGTTCGACCCAGCAAGGTCTTGCATTTGACAGCATTAAAGTTTTCCAGCTCTTTTGGCCTTTTTGCATTTGCTGGGCCAACTGTCCTTGTTTAAATCACCTTTCTTGATGCAGTTTATAGAAGGTTTGACACATATGGTCCCTCCAAAACCATTGATGATGCACCAGTGGGGCCATAATTTGGTCCTGATGGTCCTCATGTGCATCCCCTTCCCTTTCAGCCAATGCACAGGTACTTGTTGTGTCTTCTGACTCTCAAAACCTTCTTCCTTACCACAGTCAGTTCAGGTTGTCACATGAGTATGGTCCAGGCTCTCACAGTGCAACCACCCTACATCACCTTTTTCCCAGACAAACTGCTGTTGAGGACCAGGGTGGACTTTTAGATAAAAGTCATGACTCCATTTCAATCCATCAGCCTTCCAACATTCTTTATTCTGCCTCACTAATAGAAAGAGGGAAAAGGCTGTATCACCTGGACCCCAAAAGAGACATAAAGTTTCAGATCAATCTCACCAAAGACCTGGGTTGGATGTCCAGCTCTTTGTGGGGTTCTCTGGGGCAAATAAAGGCAAGGTGGTGCAGAAAAGGACTCTGTCAATGTGGATAGGCCTCAGCATTAAAATCTGCTATGCATTGGTTAAGAACCGCCTCCAGAAGGGAAGAGGTCCCATTCCAACAAGGCCAAGGCTGCTGCCACGGCATTGGCATACAGAGTGCCTGTTCTTTCCATCAGTCAGTCCGCGATGTGGCATTAGTGCACACATTCATAAAGCACTGCTGCTTTGAAGGCCAGGTGTGACATTTTGTTAATTTGGCCTAGCAGGACTTTTTCATCTGAGTTCACTACACAGACCATCCATTTTGGGAGGTACTTCTTTGGTATTTCTTTTACATGTGGGGAATCCATAGTTAGAAGTATCCTTCAGAAGAACAAGTTACTTTGGTAACACACTCTTCAGTAGATACCATATCTAACCACAACTTTCTCACTACCCTCCCACCTCCCCATCCTGAGGAGTGGTCTCTTTTCATCATCTGAAAAGGTCCTTAATTAGACATATGCACACTGGTAATGACAATTATGTTGTGCTCCTCGCCCAAAGGTGCAGAAAGAATCAAGCAAGAGTCTGACATCAATGTGCAGGGGTGGTGCTTATATGGGACTCCTCTTTATAATTTCCAGGATGGAAAAAAGCCAATGCAAAGCTGCAGGGCACTAGTGGTGAGCAGACGCACAGCTATGAAAACATCCAGATCCATTCTGGTGCCTAGGGGATATTCTATAGGTGAGGAATCTGCAGTTAGAGTATCCACCAGTGTCATTGAAGGTAAGTAACATGTTATTGTAATCAGCCTAATTGTAGTCATTGCTTAATTACAATTTTGAGATCTGGCTTGTTAGGCAGACTGGCCTGTCTCACCAGAAAATTGTTTTTTTTCTTCCACAAAAGCACACGTATTGTGCATACATGGAGGGGTTTTGGCACAAAGAAGTCATCCATTGGTCTGTGAAATTGTCATTCACATTTTGTGTCCACCCAACACAGCATACTGCATAGGGCAGTGGGTCAGCTTACATTTCCAATTGACTCTCTTTCTCTTTTTGTGACTACACAAAATCTGTTTACATTTTTCACACACATCACAAAATAGTGCCTTTCTCTTAGTTGCCAAGCTGGCTGTGAAGAAATCACGGTCACTGCCAAATCCTTCCCTGGATGATGACTCATCCTGTGGGTGACCAAACTGTACTCGGACAACTCTTTTGGGCTCCACAAACTTGGTGCAACTTTTAGTGTTGGGTCCTGTACAGCAGCAGTTGATGGCGATGTGAAGCTTCTGGGCTACCAACTTGCCCCAGAAGGCTTCTCACCTGTTGTGACCTTGTGTTCTGAACAGGAGGTCAGCTGAATGACCTTTGGAGTCTCTTGCTTCAGCAGGGCTCCGGAGATTACTTCTCCACAAGCAAGACACAGCTGGCTCAGTTCCTTCCACTTTACTAGACACCAGTTTCAGCAGGTGCAGTCCACGCCAGTGCAGCATTTCTGTGCCAAGTCCTTCTTTGGTACATCTTCCAGTCCAGGTGAGATCTTAGTTCTGGGGGCAAAGGAGGCCCTTTTTATGCTCAGAAAGTGCCCTCAGAGCAGACACAGTCATTAGCCAATGGCCCAGTAGGTTCCCTTCCTCCTAATGATCACTTCCTGGAAAGTGTTGCATCTGGCTATCACAGGATGCACCATTCTGCCCACTCCCAACATGGCAGAACCCCTCTCTCGGCATACAGAGCTCCCTAGCACAACTCAGAGGTGTGGCTACCAAGGAGGCTACACGCCCCAGAGAAACCAGTTAGGCAACTGGATTCCCCTTTCCTTTCCCTAGTGTCGGCCTAGACAATGGAGCAGCTGCTCTGCCAAATGTTATCCATTTGCCTATCAAAGGGGGCCTCTCCTTTGGAGCTCGCCTTTTGGGCCAACACCCATGTGGCTTCCTGCAGGAGGGATGTTAAGCCCTTATCCAGTGCAGGCTTCTATTTTCTCCTTTCCTGGGGGTCGTTTGCGTGCCTCCCCAGGAACAGGCTCCTTGTGCAACTGTTCAGGACACAGGAGATTAAAGGCAACAAAGTGGCAACTCTGTAAAAGTTGCACACCAAAACCTGTTACGTTACTTTCAGCTAGAGAATCTAGTTGGGTTTCATGTAATGAGTTGGTTGATACCTTGAAGTATCACCTTTTGTTGCGCCATTCAGGAGTTAGCACAGCTGAGGGGTCAGCATGTAACCCTGCACTCACCAAGGGGGCAACCAAGTTCACCCACAGTAAAAATGTCAATTTTGTGTTTTTACAGTTCGAACGTGTGAAATACCTGTTCTGCCTGTGAAACATGGCACACTTTGCCTTAGGGTTCGATGGGCCTGCCATAGGGGTGTATGACACATATTGCAGGGGAGGCTTGGCTTTGCCCATGCTTTAAATGGCAAAGTCGGGTTGGCAGTTTCAAACTAATCTTCTAGGGTGCAACGGTGGACTTGGAGACTCTTTTTAACCGTGTCACACCCAGGGTGACACAACCAGTGTTGCAGTCCCTCGGGTGAACGTCTAACTAACATGCCTTGGGCAACTTATGATACCATATACTAGGGGCTTACAAGTAAGTTAGCATGTGCCAATCTGGATAAGCCAATTTCACATGCATGTTGTAGCGTCAGGGCAGGTTTGTTTGTCAGACCTCAGTGCACTCGGAGTCTAGAAACCATCACCATCAGCACAAAACCTAAGGGGGACCGTACAAAAAGAGAATCACCTTTCACTGGCTCAAAGTTTGCTGTATGTATTTAATTTTTCTTTATATGGACTTGACATACCAGCAATTTATTTTGCTTGCACTCCTTTTTAAAGTTAATGTTATAAAGTCTTTAAGTGTCATTTTGACATTGTAGTTGCTTGCAATTTGAGTGCTTTATTAGGTGGTGAATTATTCTTGTCTTCAGTAATTCTAATGATAATAATAACGTCTGTTGTATGATTGAAAGAGTTGTTTAAAACATCACTAGTAAAACAGTTCCATTAAATGTACACTTTTGTTGTATGCACAAAGTGGACACTTTTAGGTGACATCATATTTTTTTCATTTAATTTTTGGGGCATATGCTTACCATAATATAATATAAGGGATAAAGTACCCCCTGCTGTATATTATAAGGATATTGCAAGTCACCAAGGAGTTCCATAACCATGTAGAGAACAAGCGAGACAGCTGAGTTTCTTTAAAAAATTATAGAACTCATAGTTGACTTGTAGTATCCTTATAATGTACAGCAGGGGGTAGTTTATCCCATATAATACATGGCTACTCCACCACCGTTACCACAAACCACCCCAAACCTTGGAGGGCAGCTCCTTCATATGAATGAGAGAGCATGTTTTCAAACATGAAGAATGGTGTGTAGCTCCTTCATAGTATGAGAGAGCATGTTTTCAAACATGAAGAATGGTGTGTAGCTCCTTCATATGAACGAGAGAGAATGTTTTCAAACATGAAGAATGGTGTGTAGCTCCTTCATATGAACGAGAGAGCATGTTTTCAAACATGAAGAATGGTGTGTAGCTCCTTCATATGAATGAGAGAGCATGTTTTCAAACATGAAGAATGGAAATAGAACTTCTAGTGCAAAATTAAACACACAAAAAACTTGTTATTTGTTTCTGAAAGATATTAGAAACAGTTCAATACAAGTCAGCTTAAAACAAAAATCTGCAGTAGCTTGGAATGTGTAGAAACATGAAGAAAAATTACAACTTTCCATAATTATCTAAGGAAAGCAAACAATAAACATGTACTTTTTGCTTGTCACTGTAAGCTAGAAAAATAGAGCTGATGAAAGAAAAGTAATGTTTAATTTTTGTTGCTTTAAACAGCTGCTTTAATTATGCTTGTGACCTGACCTGCCTTTCACCTCAGTTGCAGGCTCTGGCAGCCTGCATTGTGATGTCAAAAGTCCCCACTGTAGTAACTTATTACAGTTGAGTTCTGATGTCTTTTCTATATAACCGGTAGTAGGTGTGTCACAAGTCACCAATTATAAAGAAATTAGAGATGGGCATTTCCACAGGGTTTACTGAATCCTATGTATTATAAAACAAAACCCATTGTGTCAATTTGCCAAGGCAGGTCCTATAAAACTTGCCAAATCTTGTTTTCAGCAATTCAAAATGTTGTACCAGTGTTGCTGCATATATTTTGTGGGTGTTTTTAGGTCTAGCATGAAACAAGAACTTTACTAAAAAAGGAAATGTGTGCATATAGTGAGCTCTGTGTCAGCCTTCTCCAGTAATTGGCTTCTTTGCTTCAGGAATATTCGGGCATTGGCTTGAGACATTGTCAATCACCTTTTAGTTCAGCTCACATGAGTTCTTAAGTCGCACCATCTTTCTATTGATTATTTCAGTATATCATTTGGCCCCATTTCACATCTCAAAAGTACACTCAATAACTACACGTTCAATTTTTTATCTGATAACTGCACAAATCAAAACTTTTTGTTATTGTTTTTTTTACAGGATGCATTTATTGTTTTTATCAGGAAAGTTTGAGCCCAAGTTGACCATCATGATTTCACAAGACATTAAAATAATAATACTTGGGTCAGGCCTTCCCAAAGCCACAGACCCTCCCTGCTTTTTTACTTCTTTTTAGGTCGCAGGCTACCAGGCAGCACAGCTGTGTGGTTTGCTAAATACATCCTGGGGACTTTCAGAAAGTTGACCTAGGAATGCATTCTGCTCATTGATTACCATTGGCTTTGTGGTTTGTAACTCACGCTGCCTGGTTTTCCATTTGCTGGCTTTATTTGCTTAGGCTGTCCAGGTTCAGTTTGCCCCTCCCGTTGCCTAAGGCACATTTTCTGTATCCTTCCACAAACTTGCTTACTGTTAACATGCCTTTAAATCGTGTTCCTATCTCATCACATTTGCTGTGCATTTAAAGACAGAGGTAAAATATCAGGCGTGACTTCCAAGGGTGCTTGTTTACTTTTCGTTCTCTGACTTCAAAGTGAGAGGATTTATGTGACAATCTTGCTGTATAGCGGGGGTAGGAAAGAGTTTCTTGACAACTTTTAATAGTACTGTGTACGTCAGGGGTCTTCAAACTGGGGGGGCATTTCAATTGAAAATGCGTTGTCTGTAATGGCAGTGCGCTGCCCCACCATGAATAATCCACTCTATGCCACTCCATTCTTCTCTGCACCACTCCATACCACTGCACTCTACTCTGCACCTCTCCACTTTACACCACTCCTTGCCACTACAATCTGCAATGCTACACTGTACGCGTCTGCACTCAATGCCACTTCACGCTACACCTCTCTAATCTATCCTGTACCATCCTACTCTATGCAATTGCACTCTTCACCACTCTCTTCTACACCACTGCACTCTTTGCCACTGCACTCTACACTACTCCAATCTAGGCCACACCAATCTACTTTGCACAAATCCACTCTAATTCACTGTACTCTACGACACTCAGCAACAGTGAACTCTGTGCCCCTGCACACTGTGCCAATCCACTGTACTCCACTCTAATCCACTCTTCACCACTGCACTCTATGCCACTTCACTCTACACCATTTTACTCTACGCCATTACACTCTGAAACTCTACACAAACTGCACCCTACTCTGCACCACTCCACTCTATGCCACTTCACTCTACTCTAAAACAACCTACTTTATGCCACTGCACTCCACACCACTATACTCTGCAATGCTCTACGCCATTGCACTCTACATGAGTCCACTCTACTCCATGCCACTGCACTCCATGCCACTGCACTCCACGCCACTATACTCTGCAATGCTCTATGCCATTGCACTCTACATGAGTCCACTCTACTCCATGCCACTGCACTCCATGCCACTGCACTCCACACCACTATACTCTGCAATGCTCTATGCCATTGCACTCTACATGAGTCCACTCTACTCCATGCCACTGCACTCCACGCCACTATACTCTGCAATGCTCCATGCCATTGCACTCTACACGAGTCCACTCTACTCCATGCCACTGCACTCCATGCCACTGCACTCCATGCCACTCGACCCCACGCCACTATGCTCTGCAATGCTCTATGCCATTGCACTCTACATGAGTCCACTCTACTCCATGCCACTGCACTCCACACCACTATACTCTGCAATGCTCTATGCCATTGCACTCTACATGAGTCCACTCTACTCCATGCCACTGCACTCCATGCCACTGCACTCCATGCCACTATACTCTGCAATGCTCTATGCCATTGCACTCTACATGAGTCCACTCTACTCCATGCCACTGCACTCCATGCCACTCGACTCCACGCCACTATGCTCTGCAATGCTCTATGCCATTGCACTCTACATGAGTCTACTCTACTCCATGCCACTGCACTCCATGCCACTGCACTCCACGCCACTATACTCTGCAATGCTCTATGCCATTGCACTCTACATGAGTCCACTCTACTCTATGCCACTGCACTCCATGCCACTGCACTCCACGCCACTATACTCTGCAATGCTCTACGCCATTGCACTCTACACGAGTCCACTCTACTCCATGCCACTGCACTCCACGCCACTATACTCTGCAATGCTCTATGCCATTGCACTCTACATGAGTCCACTCTACTCCATGCCACTGCACTCCATGCCACTATACTCTGCAATGCTCTATGCCATTGCACTCTACATGAGTCCACTCTACTCCATGCCACTGCACTCCATGCCACTCGACTCCACGCCACTATGCTCTGCAATGCTCTATGCCATTGCACTCTACATGAGTCTACTCTACTCCATGCCACTGCACTCCATGCCACTGCACTCCACGCCACTATACTCTGCAATGCTCTATGCCATTGCACTCTACATGAGTCCACTCTACTCTATGCCACTGCACTCCATGCCACTGCACTCCACGCCACTATACTCTGCAATGCTCTACGCCATTGCACTCTACACGAGTCCACTCTACTCCATGCCACTGCACTCCACACCACTATACTCTGCAATGCTCTATGCCATTGCACTCTACATGAGTCCACTCTACTCCATGCCACTGCACTCCACGCCACTATACTCTGCAATGCTCTATGCCATTGCACTCTACATGAGTCCACTCTACTCTATGCCACTGCACTCCATGCCACTGCACTCCACGCCACTATACTCTGCAATGCTCTACGCCATTGCACTCTACACGAGTCCACTCTACTCCATGCCACTGCACTCCACGCCACTATACTCTGCAATGCTCTACGCCATTGCACTCTACACGAGTCCACTCTACTCCATGCCACTGCACTCCAAGCCACTATACTCTGCAATGCTCTATGCCATTGCACTCTACATGAGTCCACTCTACTCTATGCCACTGCACTCCATGCCACTGCACTCCACGCCACTATACTGTGCAATGCTCTATGCCATTGCACTCTACATGAGTCCACTCTACTCCATGCCACTGCACTCCACGCCACTATACTCTGCAATGCTCTACGCCATTGCACTCTACACGAGTCCACTCTACTCCATGCCACTGCACTCCACGCCACTATACTCTGCAATGCTCTACGCCATTGCACTCTACATGAGTCCACTCTACTCCATGCCACTGCACTCCATGCCACTGCACTCCACGCCACTATACTCTGCAATGCTCTATGCCATTGCACTCTACATGAGTCTACTCTACTCCATGCCACTGCACTCCATGCCACTGCACTCCACGCCACTATACTCTGCAATGCTCTACGCCATTGCACTCTACATGAGTCCACTCTACTCCATGCCACTGCACTCCATGCCACTGCACTCCACGCCACTATACTCTGCAATGCTCTATGCCATTGCACTCTACACGAGTCCACTCTACTCCATGCCACTGCACTCCATGCCACTATACTCTGCAATGCTCTATGCCATTGCACTCTACATGAGTCCACTCTACTCTATGCCACTGCACTCCATGCCACTGCACTCCACGCCACTATACTGTGCAATGCTCTATGCCATTGCACTCTACATGAGTCCACTCTACTCCATGCCACTGCACTCCATGCCACTGCACTCCACGCCACTATACTCTGCAATGCTCTATGCCATTGCACTCTACATGAGTCCACTCTACTCTATGCCACTGCACTCCATGCCACTGCACTCCACACCACTATACTCTGCAATGCTCTATGCCATTGCACTCTACATGAGTCCACTCTACTCCATGCCACTGCACTCCATGCCACTGCACTCCACGCCACTATACTCTGCAATGCTCTACGCCATTGCACTCTACACGAGTCCACTCTACTCCATGCCACTGCACTCCATGCCACTATACTCTGCAATGCTCTATGCCATTGCACTCTACATGAGTCCACTCTACTCTATGCCACTGCACTCCATGCCACTGCACTCCACGCCACTATACTGTGCAATGCTCTATGCCATTGCACTCTACATGAGTCCACTCTACTCCATGCCACTGCACTCCATGCCACTGCACTCCACGCCACTATACTCTGCAATGCTCTATGCCATTGCACTCTACACGAGTCCACTCTACTCCATGCCACTGCACTCCATGCCACTGCACTCCAAGCCACTATACTCTGCAATGCTCTATGCCATTGCACTCTACACGAGTCCACTCTACTCCATGCCACTGCACTCCACGCCACTATACTCTGCAATGCTCTATGCCATTGCACTCTACATGAGTCTACTCTACTCCATGCCACTCTACTCCATGCCACTGCACTCCACGCCACTATACTCTGCAATGCTCTATGCCATTGCACTCTACATGAGTCCACTCTACTCTATGCCACTGCACTCCATGCCACTGCACTCCACGCCACTATGCTCTGCAATGCTCTACGCCATTGCACTCTACACGAGTCCACTCTACTCCATGCCACTGCACTCCATGCCACTGCACTCCACACCACTATACTCTGCAATGCTCTACGCCATTGCACTCTACTCCATGCCACTGCACTCCATGCCACTGCACTCCACGCCACTATACTCTGCAATGCTCTACGCCATTGCACTCTACACGAGTCCACTCTACTCCATGCCACTGCACTCCATGCCACTGCACTCCAAGCCACTATACTCTGCAATGCTCTATGCCATTGCACTCTACACGAGTCCACTCTACTCCATGCCACTGCACTCCACGCCACTATACTCTGCAATGCTCTATGCCATTGCACTCTACATGAGTCCACTCTACTCCATGCCACTGCACTCCATGCCACTGCACTCCACGCCACTATACTCTGCAATGCTCTATGCCATTGCACTCTACATGAGTCCACTCTACTCCATGCCACTGCACTCCACGCCACTATACTCTGCAATGCTCTATGCCATTGCACTCTACATGAGTCCACTCTACTCTATGCCACTGCACTCCATGCCACTGCACTCCACGCCACTATACTCTGCAATGCTCTACGCCATTGCACTCTACACGAGTCCACTCTACTCCATGCCACTGCACTCCATGCCACTGCACTCCACGCCACTATACTCTGCAATGCTCTACGCCATTGCACTCTACATGAGTCCACTCTACACGAGTCCACTCTACTCCATGCCACTGCACTCCATGCCACTGCACTCCACGCCACTATACTCTGCAATGCTCTACGCCATTGCACTCTACATGAGTCCACTCTACTCTATGCCACTGCACTCCATGCCACTGCACTCCACGCCACTATACTCTGCAATGCTCTACGCCATTGCACTCTACATGAGTCCACTCTACTCTATGCCACTGCACTCCATGCCACTGCACTCCACGCCACTATACTCTGCAATGCTCTACGCCATTGCACTCTACATGAGTCCACTCTACTCCATGCCACTGCACTCCATGCCACTGCACTCCACGCCACTATGCTCTGCAATGCTCTATGCCATTGCACTCTACATGAGTCCACTCTACTCTATGCCACTGCACTCCATGCCACTGCACTCCACACCACTATACTCTGCAATGCTCTACGCCATTGCACTCTACACGAGTCCACTCTACTCCATGCCACTGCACTCCATGCCACTGCACTCCACACCACTATACTCTGCAATGCTCTACGCCATTGCACTCTACTCCATGCCACTGCACTCCATGCCACTGCACTCCACGCCACTATACTCTGCAATGCTCTACGCCATTGCACTCTACACGAGTCCACTCTACTCCATGCCACTGCACTCCATGCCACTGCACTCCAAGCCACTATACTCTGCAATGCTCTATGCCATTGCACTCTACACGAGTCCACTCTACTCCATGCCACTGCACTCCACGCCACTATACTCTGCAATGCTCTATGCCATTGCACTCTACATGAGTCTACTCTACTCCATGCCACTCTACTCCATGCCACTGCACTCCACGCCACTATACTCTGCAATGCTCTATGCCATTGCACTCTACATGAGTCCACTCTACTCCATGCCACTGCACTCCATGCCACTGCACTCCACGCCACTATACTCTGCAATGCTCTATGCCATTGCACTCTACATGAGTCCACTCTACTCCATGCCACTGCACTCCACGCCACTATACTCTGCAATGCTCTATGCCATTGCACTCTACATGAGTCCACTCTACTCTATGCCACTGCACTCCATGCCACTGCACTCCACGCCACTATACTCTGCAATGCTCTACGCCATTGCACTCTACACGAGTCCACTCTACTCCATGCCACTGCACTCCATGCCACTGCACTCCACGCCACTATACTCTGCAATGCTCTATGCCATTGCACTCTACATGAGTCCACTCTACTCCATGCCACTGCACTCCATGCCACTGCACTCCACGCCACTATACTCTGCAATGCTCTATGCCATTGCACTCTACATGAGTCCACTCTACTCCATGCCACTGCACTCCATGCCACTGCACTCCACGCCACTATACTCTGCAATGCTCTACGCCATTGCACTCTACATGAGTCCACTCTACTCCATGCCACTGCACTCCATGCCACTGCACTCCACGCCACTATACTCTGCAATGCTCTACGCCATTGCACTCTACACGAGTCCACTCTACTCCATGCCACTGCACTCCACGCCACTATACTCTGCAATGCTCTACGCCATTGCACTCTACACGAGTCCACTCTACTCCATGCCACTGCACTCCATGCCACTGCACTCCACGCCACTATACTCTGCAATGCTCTATGCCATTGCACTCTACATGAGTCCACTCTACTCCATGCCACTCTACTCCATGCCACTGCACTCCACGCCACTATACTCTGCAATGCTCTATGCCATTGCACTCTACATGAGTCCACTCTACTCCATGCCACTGCACTCCATGCCACTGCACTCCACGCCACTATACTCTGCAATGCTCTATGCCATTGCACTCTACATGAGTCCACTCTACTCCATGCCACTGCACTCCATGCCACTGCACTCCACACCACTATACTCTGCAATGCTCTATGCCATTGCACTCTACATGAGTCTACTCTACTCCATGCCACTGCACTCCATGCCACTGCACTCCACGCCACTATACTCTGCAATGCTCTATGCCATTGCACTCTACACGAGTCCACTCTACTCCATGCCACTGCACTCCATGCCACTGCACTCCATGCCACTGCACTCCACGCCACTATACTCTGCAATGCTCTATGCCATTGCACTCTACATGAGTCCACTCTACTCTATGCCACTGCACTCCATGCCACTGCACTCCACGCCACTATACTCTGCAATGCTCTACGCCATTGCACTCTACACGAGTCCACTCTACTCCATGCCACTGCACTCCATGCCACTGCACTCCACACCACTATACTCTGCAATGCTCTACGCCATTGCACTCTACTCCATGCCACTGCACTCCATGCCACTGCACTCCACGCCACTATACTCTGCAATGCTCTACGCCATTGCACTCTACACGAGTCCACTCTACTCCATGCCACTGCACTCCATGCCACTGCACTCCAAGCCACTATACTCTGCAATGCTCTATGCCATTGCACTCTACACGAGTCCACTCTACTCCATGCCACTGCACTCCATGCCACTATACTCTGCAATGCTCTATGCCATTGCACTCTACATGAGTCTACTCTACTCCATGCCACTCTACTCCATGCCACTGCACTCCACGCCACTATACTCTGCAATGCTCTATGCCATTGCACTCTACATGAGTCCACTCTACTCCATGCCACTGCACTCCATGCCACTGCACTCCACGCCACTATACTCTGCAATGCTCTACGCCTTTGCACTCTACACGAGTCCACTCTACTCCATGCCACTCCAGTGTGTGTCACTGTACGGGACTCCACACTATGCCGCTCCAATACACAACACTCTCTGCGTCTCTACTCTACAACACTCTACTCCACTCTTTCCCATTCCTCTCTACGACACTCCACGCCACTCTCCTCTGTGCTGCTTTTAGCCACGGTGAACAGCAGCAACGCTGGTGAGTAACATGGCTGAAACACATTAACGAAGCTAATAGCTCTTGCGTGGGCGAGACCTATTGGCTGTGCCAATGCTTGTTTCTCATCACAGGAGTGACGTACCTCAGGCAACTGATTTTAATGCTACCGTTCCTTGTTTCACTATTGCTCTGGACATCGTCAAAACCAGATGAGTGGCTCGACTGCTTTTTTCACTACAGTCCCGCCAAGCTAAGCCCCAGCAGAATGTTGTTTGCAGTGACACTATCTCGCATACTTTCCAAACTTTTGTGTTATCATTGCTATGTCAAATGGCCGAGATTACACCATTGTGCTACTTTATGTAAATGAGATTTTACTTAGATGAAAGTCCTATTGTGGGAGCATGGGAATAACGCCAACGAACCAAAACCAAGCGGCCGTTGTTTGCGTCAAACTAATTTTAGCAAGCAATGCCAGACAGGCATTTCTTGCAATTACATGTAATTTCGAGTAACTTTTTGGCATTTTGTGTAATCTCTGCAAAGGAACTTATGCAAATTTCACTCTGGCCTAGTGGAAAGCAGCCAGGGATCTCCTGTACTTGAATGAGGTGGGGCTCGCTGTAGTTCATCGCTGGTACTGTGTATCCGGGATAGGGTGACCAGGTGTCCCGGATATGCCGGGTCAGTGCTGGTTTTTCACCAGCTGTCCTGTCAGATTTTGAAAAATTAAGCTCATGTCCCGGTTTTTAGAAAGGGTTTACTGAAAAGATGGGAGGGAGGGGCGGCCCTTCTGCTATAGCAAAGGAATGTTGCCCGCTGCTGAAAGCAGAAAATAAAGCAATAGCAAAAGCATTTTATTAAAACTTTATTTTTATGATTCGTGAGGGCGGGGCCAGGCACCCCCACTCACCAGGGAGGAGGAGTGGTATGTGCACTTCTAAGTGCGCATGTCAGTGTGGCCGGCTGCCTAGTACACAGCCGGGTGGAGCCGAAGGGTAGGTGTAGGAGGCTGGACTGGCTTGTAGTGAGTACCAAGGGGTACTTGCACCTTGCACCAGGCCCAGTTATCCCTTATTAGTGTATAGGGTGTCTAGCAGCTTAGGCTGATAGATAATGGTAGCTTAGCAAAGCAGCTCAGGCTGAACTAGGAGACGTGTGAAGCTACTACAGTACCACCTAGTGTCATATGCACAATATCATAAGAAAACACAATACACAGTTATACTAAAAATAAAGGTACTTTATTTTTATGACAATATGCCAAAGTATCTTAGAGTGTACCCTCAGTGAGAGGATAGGAAATATACACAAGATATATATACACAATAGCAAAAATATGCAGTATAGTCTTAGAAAACAGTGCAAACAATGTATAGTTACAATAGGATGCAATGGGGAAACATAGGGATAGGGGCAACACAAACCATATACTCCAAAAGTGGAATGTGAACCACGAATGGACCCCAAACCTATGTGACCTTGTAGAGGGTCGCTGGGACTATTAGAAAATAGTGAGAGTTAGAAAAATAACCCTCCCCAAGACCCTGAAAAGTGAGTGCAAAGTGCACCAAAGTTCCCCTAAGGACAAAATAGTCGTGTTAGAGGGAGAATGCAAGGAAAACACAAATCAGCAATGCAACAACGATGGATTCCTGTCTGAAGGTACCTGTGGAACAAGGGGACCAAGTCCAAAAGTCACAAGCAGCTCGGAGATGGGCAGATGCCCAAGAAATGCCAGCGGTTGGTGCAAAGAAGCTCTTTCTAGGCTGAAGAACTGTGAATACTGCAGGAACGACAAGGGCTAGAGACTTCCCCTTTGGAGGATGGATCCCCCACGCCTTGGAGAGTCGTGCAGAAGTGTTTTCCCGCCGGATGGACGCCAACAAGCCTTGCTACACGCAAATCGTGCGTTTGGCGTTTTTGGACGCTGCTGGGGCCCAGGAGGGACCAGAAGGTCGCAAATTGGACCTGCAGAGAGAGGGGACGTCGAGCAAGACAAAGAGCCCTCACTGAAGCAGGTAGCACCCGGAGAAGTGCCAGAAACAGGCACTACGAGGATGCGTGAAACGGTGCTCGCCGAAGTTGCACAAAGGAGTCCCACGTCGCCGGAGACCAACTTAGAAAGTCGTGCAATGCAGGTTAGAGTGCCGTGGACCCAGGCTTGGCTGTGCACACAGGATTTCCGCCGGAAGTGCACAGGGGCCGGAGAAGCTTGCAAAGTCGCGGTTCCCAGCAATGCAGCCCAGCGAGGTGAGGCAAGGACTTACCTCCACCAAACTTGGGCTGAAGAGTCACTGGACTGTGGGGGTCACTTGGACGGTGTCGCTGGATTCGAGGGACCTCGCTCGTCGTGCTGAGAGGAGACCCAAGGGACCGGAGATGCAGCTTTTTGGTGCCTGCGGTTGCAGGGGGAAGATTCCGTCGACCCACGGGAGATTTCTTCGGAGCTTCTGGTGCAGAGGGGAGGCAGACTACCCCCACAGCATGCACAAGCAGGAAAACAGTCGAGAAGGCGGCAGGATCAGCGTTACAGAGTTGCAGTAGTCGTCTTTGCTACTATGTTGCAGGTTTGCAGGCTTCCAGCGCGGTCAGCGGTCGATTCCTTATCAGAAGGTGAAGAGGGAGATGCAGAGGAACTCGGCTGAGCTCATGCATTCGTTATCTAAAGTTTCCCCAGAGACAGAGACCCTAAATAGCCAGAAAAGAGGGTTTGGCTACCTAGGAGAGAGGAAAGGCTACTAACACCTGAAGGAGCCTATCACAAGGAGTCTCTGACGTCACCTGGTGGCACTGGCCACTCAGAGCAGTCCAGTGTGCCAGCAGCACCTCTGTTTCCAAGATGGCAGAGGTCTGGAGCACACTGGAGGAGCTCTGGACACCTCCCAGGGGAGGTGCAGGTCAGGGGAGTGGTCACTCCCCTTTCCTTTGTCCAGTTTCGCGCCAGAGCAGGGGCTAAGGGGTCCCTGAACCGGTGTAGACTGGCTTATGCAGAATTGGGCACCTCTGTGCCCAACAAAGCATTTCCAGAGGCTGGGGGAGGCTACTCCTCCCCTGCCTTCACACCATTTTCCAAAGGGAGAGGGTGTCACACCCTCTCTCAGAGGAAGTTCTTTGTTCTGCCATCCTGGGCCAGGCCTGGCTGGACCCCAGGAGGGCAGCTGCCTGTCTGAGGGGTTGGCAGCAGCAGCAGCTGCAGAGAAACCCCAGGAAGGGCAGTCTGGCAGTACCAGGGTCTGTGCTACAGACCACTGGGATCATGGAGTTGTCCCAACAATGCCAGGATGGCATAGAGGGGGCAATTCCATGATCATAGACATGTTACATGGCCATATTCGGAGTTACCATGGTGAAGCTACATATAGGTAGTGACCTATATGTGGTGCACGCGTGTAATGGTGTCCCCGCACTCACAAAGTTCAGTGAATTGGCTCTGAACAATGTGGGGGCACCTTGGCTAGTGCCAGGGTGCCCTCACACTAAGTAACTTTGCACCTAACCTTTACCAGGTAAAGGTTAGACATATAGGTGACTTATAAGTTACTTAAGTGCAGTGTAAAATGGCTGTGAAATAACGTGGACGTTATTTCACTCAGGCTGCAGTGGCAGGCCTGTGTAAGAATTGTCAGAGCTCCCTATGGGTGGCAAAAGAAATGCTGCAGCCCATAGGGATCTCCTGGAACCCCAATACCCTGGGTACCTCAGTACCATATACTAGGGGATTATAAGGGTGTTCCAGTAAGCCAATGTAAATTGGTAAAAATGGTCACTAGCCTGTCAGTGACAATTTGGAAAGAAATGAGAGAGCATAACCACTGAGGTTCTGATTAGCAGAGCCTCAGTGAGACAGTTAGTCACTACACAGGTAACACATACAGGCACACTTATGAGCACTGGGGCCCTGGGTTACCAGGGTCCCAGTGACACATACAACTAAAACAACATATATACAGTGAAAAATGGGGGTAACATGCCAGGTAAGATGGTACTTTCCTACACAACCCCCCCCCAAACGAAGGACAATAAGACTAGCCATTACCTGATGAGTCTTCATTGTCTAAGTGGAAATATCTGGAGAGTCCATCTGCATTGGAGTGGCTACTCCCAGGTCTATGTTCCACTGTATAGTCCATTCCCTGTAGGGATATGGACCACCTCAACAATTTAGGATTTTCACCTTTCATTTGTTTTAGCCAAAGTAGAGGTTTGTGGTCTGTCTGAACAATGAAGTGAGTGCCAAACAGGTATGGCCTCAACTTCTTCAGAGCCCAGACCACAGCAAAGGCCTCCCTCTCAATGGCAGACCAACGCTTTTCTCTAGGGGTCAACCTTCTACTAATAAAAGCAACAGGTTGATCCTGGCCCTCAGAATTAAGTTGTGATAGGACTGCCCCTACTCCTAATTCAGATGCATCAGTTTGGACATAGAATTTTTTAGAGTAACAAGGGCTTTTCAGGACAGGTGCAGAGCACATGGCCTGCTTCAGCTCCTCAAAAGCTTTCTGACAGTTTGCTGTCCATAATACCTTTTTAGGCATTTTCTTGGATGTGAGGTCATTAAGAGGGGCTGCAATGGAGCCATAGTTCTTAATGAACCTCCTGTAATACCCAGTGAGGCCTAGGAAGGCTCTCACCTGAGTCTGAGTGGTAGGGGGAATCCAATCAATAATAGTTTGGATTTTCCCCTGAAGTGGTGCAATCTGTTCCCCACCAACAAGGTGTCCCAGATAAACCACTTTACCCTGCCCTATCTGGCACTTTGAAGCCTTGATAGTGAGGCCTGCCTTTTGCAGGGCCTCCAAAACTTTCCAAAGGTGGACCAGGTGATCATCCCAGCTGGAGCTAAAGACAGCTATATCATCCAAATATGCTGCACTGAAAGCTTCCAGCCCTTGCAGGACTGTGTTCACCAACCTCTGAAAAGTGGCAGGTGCATTTTTCAAACCAAAAGGCATTACAGTAAACTGGTAATGTCCTCCAATGGTAGAAAATGCAGTCTTAGGTTTAGCATCTTCTGACATTTTGATCTGCCAATACCCTGCAGTCAAATCAAAAGTGCTTAGATACTTGGCAGATGCCAGTGTATCTATTAGCTCATCTGCCCTGGGTATAGGGTGAGCATCTGTTTTGGTTACCAAGTTGAGACCTCTATAGTCTACACAAAACCTCATTTCCTTCTTTCCATCTTTAGAATTGGGTTTTGGTACCAGTACCACAGGAGAAGCCCATGGACTG
This sequence comes from Pleurodeles waltl, assembly GCF_031143425.1. Classification (NCBI taxonomy): domain Eukaryota; kingdom Metazoa; phylum Chordata; class Amphibia; order Caudata; family Salamandridae; genus Pleurodeles; species Pleurodeles waltl. The sequence continues at coordinate 192,222,583 of NC_090441.1, read as the reverse complement.
TCAGAGTGCTCAACCACTCCTAGTTCCAACATCTTCTGAACTTCTTGCTTTATGCAGTCCCTGACATGGTCAGGCTGCCTATAGATCTTACTTTTGACAGGTAAACTGTCTCCAGTATCTATAGTGTGCTCACACCAAGAAGTGGTGCCTGGCACAATGGAGAAGAGTTCTGAAAATTGTCCTAGGAGATTTATGCAATTATCTTTCTGCTCAGCAGTAAGACAATCAGCCAAAACTACCCCTTCCACAAGAGCATCTTGTTCTGTGGAAGAGAAGAGATCAGGTAGAGGATCACTGTCTTCTTCCTGTCCCTCATCTGTTGCCATGAGCAGGGTGAGATCAGCCCTGTCATAGTAGGGTTTCAGGCGGTTGACATGGAGCACCCTAAGGGGACTCCTGGCAGTGCCTAAGTCAACCAAGTAGGTGACTTCACCCTTCTTTTCAACAATTGTGTGTGGACCACTCCATTTATCTTGGAGTGCTCTTGGGGCCACAGGCTCCAAGACCCACACTTTCTGCCCTGGTTGGTACTGAACCAAAACAGCCTTCTGATCATGCCATTGCTTCTGGAGCTCTTGGCTGGCCTGAAGGTTTTTACTGGCCTTTTTCATGTACTCAGCCATCCTTGATCTGAGGCCAAGTACATAGTCCACAATATCCTGCTTAGGAGCTTTTAAAGGTTGTTCCCAACCCTCCTTTACAAGTGTGAGTGGACCCCTAACAGGGTGTCCAAAAAGAAGTTCAAAGGGGCTGAAGCCCACTCCTTTCTGGGGTACCTCCCTGTAGGCAAAAAGGAGGCATGGTAGAAGGATATCCCATCTCCTGCGGAGTTTTTCAGGGAGTCCCATAATCATGCCTTTGAGAGTTTTATTAAATCTCTCCACCAGTCCATTTGTTTGTGGATGATAGGGTGTTGTGAACTTGTAAGTTACACCACACTCCTTCCACATGGCCTTTAAGTATGCAGACATGAAATTGCTTCCTCTGTCTGATACTACTTCTTTTGGGAAGCCCACCCTGGAAAATATTCCCAGGAGGGCCTTTGCCACTGCAGGAGCTGTAGTGGTCCTTAAAGGAATAGCTTCAGGATATCTTGTGGCATGGTCCACTACCACCAAGATAAACCTATTGCCTGAAGCAGTAGGAGGGTCAAGGGGGCCAACTATGTCAACCCCTACCCTTTCAAAGGGAACCCCAACCACAGGCAGTGGGATAAGGGGTGCCTTTGGAGTGCCACCTGTCTTGCCACTGGCTTGACAGGTTTCACAGGACTTACAAAAATCTTTTGTGTCCTCAGACATCCTAGGCCAATGAAACAGTGGTACCAATCTGTCCCAAGTTTTCATTTGACCCAGGTGTCCAGCTAAGGGAATGTCATGTGCCAGTGTTAGGAGGAACTTTCTGTACTCCTGAGGAATCACTAATCTCCTGGCAGCTCCAGGTTTAGGATCCCTTTGCTCAGTGTACAAGAGGTTGTCCTCCCAGTAAACTCTGTGTGAGTCACTGACATCCCCATTAGCCTGTTTGACAGCTTGCTGTCTGAGACCCTCTAATGTGGGACAGGTTTGCTGTGCCACACTCAGCTCCTCTCTGGCAGGCCCCCCTTCACCCAAAAGCTCAGCAGTGTCTGCTTCCAGCTCCTCTGGTGTAGGTTCTGCACAGGGAGGGAATTCTTCTTCCTCAGAAGTAGAATCCACTGTAGAGGGAGGGATAGTAGGAAGTGGTTTGCTTCTACTAGCCCTAGCTTTAGGGAGCACTTGGTCCATTGTTCCAGGATCCAAGCTTCCCTGTCCTTTTTGCTTTTTGGCCTGAGCCCTTGTCAAAGCAAAAATATGCCCTGGGATGCCCAGCATTGCTGCATGGGCCTCCAACTCCACATCTGACCAAGCTGATGTCTCCAAATCGTTCCCTAATAGACAGTCTACAGGTAAATCTGAAGCTACCACAACTTTCTTTGGACCAGATACCCCCCCCCAGTTGAGATTTACAACAGCCATGGGGTGGCTTTGTGTTATGTTGTGAGCATCGGTTACTTGGTACTGGTGTCCAAGTATGTGTTGTTCAGGGTGCACCAGTTTCTCAATCACCATTGTGACACTGGCACCTGTGTCCCTGTAGGCCTGGACCTCAACACCATTTATTAGGGTTAGTTGCTTGTACTTCTCCAAGTTATGGGGGCAAGCAACCAAAGTGGCTAAGTCAATAGCCCCTTCAGAGACTAAAGTAGCCTCTGTGGTCTCCCTAATCAGACCAACCCCAACTAAATTACCAAAAGTGAGCCCAGCTACTCCCTTGGATTGGCTATTAGTAGGTTTGCTCCCACCACCACTGCTATTAGTAGGGACACTAGGTGTAGCAGTAGGGGTTGTAGTGGTAGGAGCTGTGGTGCCTTTCTTTGGACAACTGGGATCTGTTGTCCAATGGCCTTTTATCTTACATAAATAGCACCATGGTTTCCTTTCCTTGTTCTGATTAGAGGAAGGTTTGGGCCCACCACCCCCACCAGAGTGTTTTTGTGGGCCTGATGAAGACTCATTTTTAGATTTGTCCCCACCCTTGTCAGAAGACTTACCATCCTTCTTTTTGTTGCCATCTTTGTCACCCCCTGTATGAACTTTTCTGTTCACTCTTGTTCTGACCCATTTGTCTGCCTTCTTTCCCAATTCTTGGGGAGAGGTCAGATCAGAGTCCACCAAGTACTGGTGCAACAAATCAGACACACAATTATTAAGAATATGCTCTCTCAGGATTAAGTTATACAGGCTGTCATAATCAGTAACTTTACTGCCATGTAACCACCCCTCCAAGGCCTTCACTGCCTGGTCAATGAAATCAACCCAGTCTTGTGAAGACTCCTTTTTGGTATCTCTGAACTTGATCCTGTACTGTTCAGTGGTTAAGCCATAACCATCCAGGAGTGCATTCTTAAGAACTTGGAAATTGTTAGCATCATTTTCTTTTACAGTAAGGAGCCTATCCCTACCTTTTCCAGTAAATGATAGCCATAGGATAGCAGCCCACTGCCTTTGAGGGACATCCTGTACAGCACAGGCCCTCTCAAGTGCAGCAAACCACTTGTTAATGTCATCCCCCTCCTTGTAAGGGGGAACTATCTTATGCAGATTCCTGGAATCATGCTCTTTTGCAGGATGACTATGGGGAATACTGCTGCCGCCACCATGGGTATCTAAACCCATTTTCTGTCTTTCCCTCTCTATTTCTAAAGACTGTCTATCCAAATCCAGCTGTTGCTTCTTGAGCTTCAGTCTGGTTTGCTCCACTCTCAATCTATTGAGCTCCCTTTCCAACAATCTGTCATCAGGGTGGGTGGGAGGGACATTTCTAGATACAGAGGTATGATGGGAATGAACAGAAGGAGACCTGTCCCTTACAGAGGGCACCCTAACAGCTTGGCTACCAGTATAATGTGAGAGCACATCATCAGTATGATGTGATTCAACCTCTGTACCAACTATGCTAGACTGTCTAGTAATGGGCAGGCTGAGAAGTTTCTTTCCTGAACCTTTTCCTGGGGGAGTCCCTGGATCAGATTGAGAACCATTAGCTACTTTTTCTACAGATTGGGCACTTATGGCCTTATCCTGTACTCTAAGCATATTAATTAACAGTTCTAAGGAAGGATTCTTCCCTACACTCAAACCTCTCTCTATGCAGAGACTCCTTGCTCCTTTCCAGCTAAGGTGATCATATGCAAGTTTGGACAGTTCAACTTTTTGGCCTGTGCCAGACATTTTTTAGAGAGAGTTAAAGTGATAGACAAAGAGAAAAAAGTTTTCAGAACTTTTTGGAAAGACAGAAAAAAACTTTTTAAACTTTTAAGAACTTTTTGAAAGTTTAGAAGTACTTTTCAGCACTTAGAAAAGAGTGAAAAGAGGAAATGCAAAACTTTTTGGCTATGTGTATATACACTGACCTTGTTTTGTATATTTTTCTCTTATGAAAAGTACAATGACAAGAGTGGTAAGTAGTCTCAAAGCACTTATCCCACCACTGCACAACCAATGTAGGAGGCTGGACTGGCTTGTAGTGAGTACCAAGGGGTACTTGCACCTTGCACCAGGCCCAGTTATCCCTTATTAGTGTATAGGGTGTCTAGCAGCTTAGGCTGATAGATAATGGTAGCTTAGCAAAGCAGCTCAGGCTGAACTAGGAGACGTGTGAAGCTACTACAGTACCACCTAGTGTCATATGCACAATATCATAAGAAAACACAATACACAGTTATACTAAAAATAAAGGTACTTTATTTTTATGACAATATGCCAAAGTATCTTAGAGTGTACCCTCAGTGAGAGGATAGGAAATATACACAAGATATATATACACAATAGCAAAAATATGCAGTATAGTCTTAGAAAACAGTGCAAACAATGTATAGTTACAATAGGATGCAATGGGGAAACATAGGGATAGGGGCAACACAAACCATATACTCCAAAAGTGGAATGTGAACCACGAATGGACCCCAAACCTATGTGACCTTGTAGAGGGTCGCTGGGACTATTAGAAAATAGTGAGAGTTAGAAAAATAACCCTCCCCAAGACCCTGAAAAGTGAGTGCAAAGTGCACCAAAGTTCCCCTAAGGACAAAATAGTCGTGTTAGAGGGAGAATGCAAGGAAAACACAAATCAGCAATGCAACAACGATGGATTCCTGTCTGAAGGTACCTGTGGAACAAGGGGACCAAGTCCAAAAGTCACAAGCAGCTCGGAGATGGGCAGATGCCCAAGAAATGCCAGCGGTTGGTGCAAAGAAGCTCTTTCTAGGCTGAAGAACTGTGAATACTGCAGGAACGACAAGGGCTAGAGACTTCCCCTTTGGAGGATGGATCCCCCACGCCTTGGAGAGTCGTGCAGAAGTGTTTTCCCGCCGGATGGACGCCAACAAGCCTTGCTACACGCAAATCGTGCGTTTGGCGTTTTTGGACGCTGCTGGGGCCCAGGAGGGACCAGAAGGTCGCAAATTGGACCTGCAGAGAGAGGGGACGTCGAGCAAGACAAAGAGCCCTCACTGAAGCAGGTAGCACCCGGAGAAGTGCCAGAAACAGGCACTACGAGGATGCGTGAAACGGTGCTCGCCGAAGTTGCACAAAGGAGTCCCACGTCGCCGGAGACCAACTTAGAAAGTCGTGCAATGCAGGTTAGAGTGCCGTGGACCCAGGCTTGGCTGTGCACACAGGATTTCCGCCGGAAGTGCACAGGGGCCGGAGAAGCTTGCAAAGTCGCGGTTCCCAGCAATGCAGCCCAGCGAGGTGAGGCAAGGACTTACCTCCACCAAACTTGGGCTGAAGAGTCACTGGACTGTGGGGGTCACTTGGACGGTGTCGCTGGATTCGAGGGACCTCGCTCGTCGTGCTGAGAGGAGACCCAAGGGACCGGAGATGCAGCTTTTTGGTGCCTGCGGTTGCAGGGGGAAGATTCCGTCGACCCACGGGAGATTTCTTCGGAGCTTCTGGTGCAGAGGGGAGGCAGACTACCCCCACAGCATGCACAAGCAGGAAAACAGTCGAGAAGGCGGCAGGATCAGCGTTACAGAGTTGCAGTAGTCGTCTTTGCTACTATGTTGCAGGTTTGCAGGCTTCCAGCGCGGTCAGCGGTCGATTCCTTATCAGAAGGTGAAGAGGGAGATGCAGAGGAACTCGGCTGAGCTCATGCATTCGTTATCTAAAGTTTCCCCAGAGACAGAGACCCTAAATAGCCAGAAAAGAGGGTTTGGCTACCTAGGAGAGAGGAAAGGCTACTAACACCTGAAGGAGCCTATCACAAGGAGTCTCTGACGTCACCTGGTGGCACTGGCCACTCAGAGCAGTCCAGTGTGCCAGCAGCACCTCTGTTTCCAAGATGGCAGAGGTCTGGAGCACACTGGAGGAGCTCTGGACACCTCCCAGGGGAGGTGCAGGTCAGGGGAGTGGTCACTCCCCTTTCCTTTGTCCAGTTTCGCGCCAGAGCAGGGGCTAAGGGGTCCCTGAACCGGTGTAGACTGGCTTATGCAGAATTGGGCACCTCTGTGCCCAACAAAGCATTTCCAGAGGCTGGGGGAGGCTACTCCTCCCCTGCCTTCACACCATTTTCCAAAGGGAGAGGGTGTCACACCCTCTCTCAGAGGAAGTTCTTTGTTCTGCCATCCTGGGCCAGGCCTGGCTGGACCCCAGGAGGGCAGCTGCCTGTCTGAGGGGTTGGCAGCAGCAGCAGCTGCAGAGAAACCCCAGGAAGGGCAGTCTGGCAGTACCAGGGTCTGTGCTACAGACCACTGGGATCATGGAGTTGTCCCAACAATGCCAGGATGGCATAGAGGGGGCAATTCCATGATCATAGACATGTTACATGGCCATATTCGGAGTTACCATGGTGAAGCTACATATAGGTAGTGACCTATATGTGGTGCACGCGTGTAATGGTGTCCCCGCACTCACAAAGTTCAGTGAATTGGCTCTGAACAATGTGGGGGCACCTTGGCTAGTGCCAGGGTGCCCTCACACTAAGTAACTTTGCACCTAACCTTTACCAGGTAAAGGTTAGACATATAGGTGACTTATAAGTTACTTAAGTGCAGTGTAAAATGGCTGTGAAATAACGTGGACGTTATTTCACTCAGGCTGCAGTGGCAGGCCTGTGTAAGAATTGTCAGAGCTCCCTATGGGTGGCAAAAGAAATGCTGCAGCCCATAGGGATCTCCTGGAACCCCAATACCCTGGGTACCTCAGTACCATATACTAGGGGATTATAAGGGTGTTCCAGTAAGCCAATGTAAATTGGTAAAAATGGTCACTAGCCTGTCAGTGACAATTTGGAAAGAAATGAGAGAGCATAACCACTGAGGTTCTGATTAGCAGAGCCTCAGTGAGACAGTTAGTCACTACACAGGTAACACATACAGGCACACTTATGAGCACTGGGGCCCTGGGTTACCAGGGTCCCAGTGACACATACAACTAAAACAACATATATACAGTGAAAAATGGGGGTAACATGCCAGGTAAGATGGTACTTTCCTACAGTAGGCTCCCACTCCTTCTCTGAGTGGCATTTCTGCTCGCTCAGACCAATCCCGGTGCTTCTCTCATGCTGGGTAACAGGTAGCAGCATGAGAGAAGCGTCGGGATTGGGTGAGGACGGGAGGAAGAAGAATCGAGGTGGAGGAACACCGAGGCGGCAGGTCCTTTTAAAAAAAAAAAATATATTATTATTGGTCCCTCTCTGCTCTGTGCAAACACACGCAGTCCCGCTGCTGCTACTGGTGGGAGACGCCTTTCTAAGTTTTCCAAAGCAGGGATAGTGAGCAGCTGTTATAACAAAGCAATTTAATTAAGAGGTATGATACTGGCTTTAAAAATAGCATTTTATTTATGTTCTTAGAGCCTGTGCTGTAGTTCTATGTTGATGAGAGCTGTGAGTGTGCATGCTAGGTTGAAATAAAATTCTAGTTCTTTTTCTATTTTCGTGAAATGTCCCGGTTTTTTACTTCACAATTCTGGTCCCCCTAATCAGGGGTGGTGCTGGTTAGAGCGGAGCCTGGGCCGGCTTTAGGGCGGTGCGACCGGTGCGGCCGCACCGGGTGCTGACCTGGAAAGGGGGCGCTGACCTCAGGGCGGCCCTGTGTTTTGCAGTAACGTAAACTTGCAATTTAAACACCTGCTGAAAAGTTCCTTGTGCGTCTAACCTTCAGGAAGCAATTAAAACGCCAATATATCTGCTGTGTTTAATGTTCCTGCTAGAGAGGTAGATCGGAGTTTTGTGTAGCGGCAGCTTAGACTCGATATAAAGTAGCGTAGAGGGTTAATTTGCCTGCTGCGAAGAACAGAAGTATGTTTTTGTGGTTAGCTGGGTGTATTAGTAACGCTAGCGTTTAGTGGCGCGTTAAAACCAATGAAATGTAAGTGAGGGAGGGGCTGTGGAGAGATGAGAGGCACTTTTTCCAGGTGGTAATGAGGTAATCCGAGGAGGTAGTCATTGGCGGGGGGCGCCAAAAAAGATTGTCGCACAGGGCGTCACCAGCGCAAAAGCGGAGGCCCATCCACTGAGCTCCGTCTTCCTGTAACTGAGTTACACCCCCTGCGTGTGTTGTGCTAAAGTTTCTTTCCCGCACTTTGCTGACTGCTGTGAAACAGCGCACCGAGGCTGCTGCCTGCTATAAATAAAAGGCAGTGGCCCTGGGTGTGATGCAAAGTGCTCAAGGTGCAGTGTTAATCGCCCTGCCTAATCTCATCCATGTGAGGGGGGAGGGGCGGGTCCCCCGCTGTGTCCTCAACGACCTCATGCATAATGTGCTGCGAAATCTCATTACGGAGCTCCCACAATGCTCGAAATCCTTAATTCGGCCCGCTCGCCCGCGCGGCCTCCCCGTGATATATCGGAAAGATAATTGAACTATATTTGAGAAGATATTGGAAATTACTGCTTACACACTGCGGAATTTATAGGGGTGAGGCTTAATGAAAACCAGAGGAAGAAGGATGTCTCCTGCTCTGGCAGCCAAGCGCAGAGGGCTTTAAAGAGGCAGAGTGCAGGCGGGAGGGGCTGTGCGGTCTCTGTGCGCCCTGCTGGGCTGTCTCTCTGTTCACCTTCTCTGTTACCCCGGTGCCAACCGGCTGGGCTGTCTCTCTGTTCACCTCTGCTACCCCTGTGCCAGCCTGCTGTGCTGTCTCTCTGTTCACCTTCTCTGTTATCCCGGTGCCAACCGGCTGGGCTGTCTCTCTGTTCACCTCTGCTACCCCTGTGCCAGCCTGCTGTGCTGTCTCTCTGTTCACCTTCTCTGTTACCCCGGTGCCAACCGGCTGTGCTGTCTCTCTGTTCACCTTCTCTGTTACCCCTGTGCCAGCCTGCTGTGCTGTCTCTCTGTTCACCTTCTCTGTTACCCCGGTGCCAACCGGCTGGGCTGTCTCTCTGTTCACCTTCTCTGTTACCCCGGTGCCAACCGGCTGGGCTGTCTCTCTGTTCACTTTCTCTGTTACCCCGGTGCCAACCGGCTGGGCTGTCTCTCTGATCACCTCTGCTACCCCTGTGCCACCCTGCTGGGCTGTCTCTCTGTTTACCTCTGCTACCCCGTGCCACCCTGCTAGGCTGTCTCTCTGTTCACCTCTGCTACCCCTGTGCCAGCCTGCTGTGCTGTCTCTCTGTTCACCTTCTCTGTTACCCCGGTGCCAACCGGCTGGGCTGTCTCTCTGTTCACCTTCTCTGTTACCCCGGTGCCAGCCTGTCTCTCTGTTCACCTTCTCTGTTACCCCGGTGCCAGCCTGCTGGGCTGTCTCTCAGTTCACCTCTGCTACCCCTGTGCCAGCCTGCTGGGATGTCTCTCTGTTCACTTTCTCTGTTACCCCGGTGCCAACCGGCTGGGCTGTCTCTCTGTTTACCTCTGATACCCCGTGCCACACTGCTAGGCTGTCTCTCTGTTCACCTCTGCTACCCCTGTGCCAGCCTGCTGGGCTGTCTCTCTGTTCACCTCTGGTACCCCTGTGCCACCCTGCTGGGCTGTCTCTCTGTTCACCTCTGCTACCCCTGTGCCAGCCTGCTGGGCTGTCTCTCTGTTCACCTTCTCTGTTACCCCGGTGCCAACCGGCTGGGCTGTCTCTCTGATTACCTCTGCTATCCCTGTGCCACCCTGCTGGGCTGTCTTTCTGTTTACCTCTGCTCCCCCGTGCCAGCCGGCTGGGCTGTCTCTCTGTTCACCTCTGCTACCTCTGTGCCAACCGGCGGGGCTGTCTCTCTGTGTACCTCTGCTCCCCCGTGCCACCCTCCTGGGCTGTCTCTCTGTTCACCTCTGCTCCCCCGTGCCACCCTGCTTGGCTGTCTCTCTGTTCACCTCTCCTACCCCTGTGCCAGCCTGCTAGGCTGTCTCTCTGTACACCTCTGCTACCCCTGTGCCAGACTGCTGGGCTGTCTCTCTGTTCACCTCTGCTACCCCGAGCCAGCCTGCTGGGCTGTCTCTCTGTTCACCTTCTCTGTTACCCCGGTGCCAATCGGCGGGGCTGTCTCTCTGTGTACCTCTGCTCCCCGTGCCACCCTCCTGGGCTATCTCTCTGTTCACCTCTGCTCCCCCGTGCCACCCTGCTGGGCTGTCTCTCTGTTCACCTTCTCTGTTACCCGGTGCCAGCCTGCTAGTTTGTATCTCTGTTCATTCTGATACTCCTGCGCCAACCTACTGGGCTGTCCCCAAGTTAACCTGCTCTGCTATCTCTGTGCCAAACTCTTGAGCTGTCTCTCTTGTCATCTTCTCTTCTACCCCTGTGCCAACCTGCTGCGCTGTCTCTCTGTTCACCTCTGCTACCCCTGTGCCAATCAGCTGGGATGATCCCAAGTTAACCTGTGCTGCTATCTCTGTGCCAACCTCCTGAGCTGTCTCTCTTTTAACCTGCTCTGTACTCTCTGTGCCAGTCTGCTGAGCTCTCTTTTTCTTAACTTCCTCTCCCATGCCAGCCTACTAAGATAAGCATCTACAATCTACTGTGCTGCCTCTGTGCCAACTATGCTGTGATTCCAAAAAAGCAAACGGTCTACTACCGACTTTGCTATCCCTGTGCCAACCGGCTGTGCTGTATCTGTGGCCCTACTGGCTGTGCCCGCCAGACAAATCCATCTGTAACTTATTGTGTCAAATCTGTGAGAACTTACTCTGCTAAACTGGCGCCGCCATATTTATTTGTTTACCTTTAGATTTTAGAAACTGCTACTGATCACTGAAGCAATGGGTGAGGACCCACCCAGTGATGGACTAAGTCGCGCTTGAGGCGAACGGTGTCCAGTCTAGACTTGTCCTCTGAAAGGATGAAGTACGAGGTTGAAGTCTTGGTGGGAAGCCAGGAAAGATCAAAGTAAGATCCAGTGAGATAGGCAGAATGGTCACAAGCATCTCACCAACTGCAATGCATCATGGGTAGCATCTCTGATTGCCTGTGGATCAAGAGGTGTGGAACTGCTCCTAGTCTAGGGCTCGTGTGAGGAGATGAGTATTCTGTCTTTTCGGGAACTTGATAAATTCTTCTATCCCATCAGTTTGATAGAAAGATGTAAGATGGGGTGCCCCCTGATTTCAACAAATGATTCAGGCATTTCATCAACAATTTATGAATCAATGTTGAAGCCCGCAGCCTGGCTTTGGAGGACAGGAGCTCATATCAGATACTAAGCAGAGAGATGTCTGTGCTGCTGTGTGGTTGGACTAATGACTAGAAGTCACTCAAGAAAATGTTGGTCTTCAAGTGAGTGGATGGTTGTGTGCAACCTCTGTATTCAAAAGCTTCTGGCATGACAGGAAGACCAAAGATAGGGCCAAAGGGGAAGGGTAATTACCTATACCTTGTACACGCCTGACGGCGGGGCACTTTGTGCAAGAAGAAGAATCTTAACTGCTTCAATCATGAATAAAGCCTAGCATTGATGTCTCTGTTAGAGGATAAAAGCTACAGGATGGATTGATGACGTAATATATAGTTAAACTAAGACAGAAGTGATCTTGATACAGAAAAGTGATGTAAGATTATCATAAGGATCTTTGGAGGAAACCAGGGTGAGATGTAGTCATTTTAGGGACACTAGATCATTGTAGATTCAGAATAAATCTCTGTAGGAGGTGAAGGTATATGGTACCAGAATATCGTTGAAAGAATAACGCTTGATATATATATATACATAAATATATACATATATATATGTAACCTACTGGCATCTGCCAGTAGGCAATTGTAGTCAGGACAATTTTTTCCATAGATAGATAGATTGTTCACCTAATAACTTTGGTGCAGCTTGACAAATCTTCACAAATTTTCAGAACTTATACTCTGGTTGGTTCAGCTGCTGTGTTGAAAGTTTCAATGTGATCCATCAAGCGGGGGCCGAGAAAAAAGGATGGTCCCAAAACACTTTTCCCCCACTTTGCGTCAATAGGATTTGTCAAATTTTTGAACATGACTGTAGCCAGAACTGCTGAACGGAATTACACCAAATTAATCAGAAAGCCAGCTCTTGGTCCCAAAAGCGCATTTTTGTGATTTGGTATAAATCAATGCAGTAGTTTTGGAGAAATTAGAGTTTAAAAAATATAGATATCTAGGGACACAGATCAAACTGCCCCCATGCTGATATCTGATTGGCTGCCAACACTTCAGCCAAGAACTGTTGGCAGCCATCTTGGGACTCGGCTTCAGCTGAGTCCCAGAAAAAAAAGTTAAAAAAAGGAAAGGGGCCAGGTTAGGGACACCCTGATCCCTTAGCTCTGGCGTTGGGACCCCAGAGGACCCCGACAGGGCTGAAAAGCAAAAACTAAAAAAAAAAACTTCGGAAAGATACGCAGACTGGATCTGTGGATTTTTCTGATATTTTAACAAACAATGGAGAGTTTTCTGCCCTTTTCTTTTACAGAAGTCCCCAGGTGGGCCAGGTCCCAGGGGCATGCAAAAAAATAAGGAGAGGGGGCACATGGTCTCCACCCCCCCCCCCAGGCTTACTGAAGCATTAGATGCCGCCACCTCCCTGGAGTTAATCTTAGATTGTATGTAGGGGAACTGTGCGGCACCCCGGGCCCTGGGGACCACCACCTCCCTGGGACAAAATGCTTTTGTTAATGGGTCCCCCATACCCCGGGGGACCGAGACCTCCCTGGGGCCAACCTTCACTAATATGCGGGGGGGGCTAATAATTGAAATTGTAATTGACGAGGCGTCAAAGCACTTTTCGGCAAGCAGCATGCTACTTGGCAACCCAAAAGGATTAGTGGTGGATAGTATAGAGACATTTGAGTACAGTATTAATATTAGCAAGGGGAGGTATGGGTTAATTTGTGTAAAGGTCATGCAGGTCTGTTAGTTTGATTGACTAGAGTAATGGAGGTATAGAGGAGGAAAGAATCCAGAAGTGCTAATTGGGAGATTATAGTAGTTAGATGGGTTTGGGATGAGTAAGGAGAGATAAATGAGGGAGAGTTTAGTAGGGTTGTTTGAGAGATCACAGTAGTAAACTGAGGTTTGGGGTGAGCCAGGAGGGATAGAGGAGGGAGGAGTCTAGGAGGGTAGTTTTGGAGATCATAGTAGTAGAATGGGATCGGGGTGAGTCAGAGAGTGGAGATAGAGAATAGATCGATAGAGGTATAGGGTGATGGTCAGACACAGTAAAACTTTCGTGAGAGTATTTTCTTTCTCTTGTACAGTAGGACTAAAGTAGTAAATATATAGATAGATGATTACATAATAAGGAAATATATGTGTAAGGAATATAATAAAGAATATAATATTTTGAGAATTAAAGTTGTGCCATAAAAAAGACTTTCAAGATTTACCATATTTGAAATTAATTTATTTGTGTACTTTTATAACATTATATTATCTTTCCTCAATATTCTAATAGTGAATTGCTTGCAGATAAGTTAAGCTAACGTTTACCCGTTGTGATAGAGAAAAATGAAAACAGAGACTCATAATTATCTAATCAAACAACTTATATAGAAACTATGCAATGACTTATGAACATGTCGAATAATATACACAGTACCTAGTGGTAGTCGTCAATAAGTAGTTCTAGTTAGGACCATGTTTCCATAGAAAAAGCGTTTTTGACATATCTGCATCACTGGCGCCTTTTGACAGATCGTCAAAAAAAGTGTTGCTTTGATTTTTGTTGTGCACAGAAAGTTTCTGAGTGATCTGTCAAACGGCGGCCGAGAAACTAGGGGGGTCAAAAAGTTGCGTTTCCCATTGAACATTGAGACATATCTACAGCCCGAACCACTGGACCGAATTACACCAAATTTGGCAGAAAAGTATCTTTCGGTACGCAGATTCATCTTTGGCTTTTTTGGTGTAAATCTGTTCCGTAGTTTTCGAGAAATTTAGGGAAATCCAAATTTGTATATCTTTAGCCGTGAAGTATTCACAAAGACGAGCTCCTGCAGGTAAATGCACAGCTCGGATTGGCTGCCAACACTTAAAACCAGGCGGTGTTGATAGCCATCTTTGGACTCTGCTTCAGCTTATTCCCAGTAAAAAAGTAAAAAAAAAAGGGCAGGGGCCAGGGTAGGGACACCTGAACCCTGAGCTCTGGTGGGGTGGGGGACCCCCCCAAAGCCAAAAATATTTTCATAAAAAAAATTTTCTGTCGCAAAATCACAATATTCTCAAATTTGCAGCAAAAAAAAAAAAAGAAAACAAGAGCGGGCGTCTGTGCTTGTCTTTCATAGGCCCCCTGGTGGGCCAGGTCCCAGGACATTAATACGTTTGCGTGTGGGAGTGCCTCTGGGCCTCCCAAAGCCACGGGGCCCACCACCTCCCCAAGGCAAGTTTTATGATATATTTGGGGGGGCTGTGTCCCCCGCGCTCCCCAGGGACCACCACCTATGCGGGGTAAATTGCTTTAGCTGTGTGGGGGAGGCCCGCTGTCCACCCGCACATTCCCGGGGACTGCCAGTCCCACCCCCAGGGCTTTAATTATCATAAATGAGGGGGGCTACATTCCCGCCCCCCCGGCCCCAGGGACCACCAGCTCTCTGGGTGCTTATAGGGCATTGGACTCTGAGGCCGGCTGGCGCAGTCGTGGTTGTATTAACATATAGGGGGCATTCTGACCTTGGCGGTCCATGACCACCATGGCGGAGTGCGGCGGTAGCACCGCCAACAGGCTGGCGGTGCTTCCTGGGCGATTCTGACCGCGGCGGTAAAGCCGCGGTCGGAAAAGGGAAGCCGGCGGTTTCCTGCCAGTTTCCCGCTAGCCCAGGGAACCCGCCATGGCGGCGCTGCTTGCAGCACCGCCATGGGGATTCCGACCGCCTTCCCGCCAGCCTGTTTCTGGCGGTGTCCACTGCCGGAACCAGGATGGCAGGAACGGGTGCCGTGGGGCCCCTGGGGGCCCCTGCACTGCCCATGCCACTGGCATGGGCAGTGCAGGGGCCCCCTAACAGGGCCCCACAAAGATTTTCACTGTCTGCTTAGCAGACAGTGATAATCGCGACGGGTGCCACTGCACCCGTCGCACTCCTTCAACTCCGCCGGCTCCATTCCGAGCCGGCTACATTGTTGAAGGGGCTGTCTCGCTGGGCCGGGCGGCGGTCTTCTGGCGGTCGGCCGCCGGCCGCGCGGGAAAGCCGGAATGGCCGCCGCGGTCTTTTGACCGCGGTGCGGTCTTTCGGCGGGAACCGCTTGGCAGGTGGCGACCGCCGACCGCCGCGGTCAGAATGACCGCCATAGTAATGAAAATTACTATACATAAAAAAAACATAGAAATTCACTGAAAAAACCCTTGCCATCGCCATGCACAGCTAGTTACTCCACATATTATATCATTGATGACATCTTCTGTCCCATCTTTCATATTATCACTGCAAAAACAACTGTGCATGGGGTGGTGTCATTTTGTTTTGCAGAGAGTAAGCACTATATTTTGAGCTTGTAGCAGGTGTGTCATTAGTGCTGATATTAAACTGCATGAGGGTCACAATAGTGGTGTTTTTCTATATTGTGTTCCTCGTCCAGCAGGCTTAGGAGGCATTTTGTTGAGTCTGTGTGTGTTGGTGGTGGAGTTGGTGGCTGAGAGTGACATGGTGACTTGTGAGCCCCGGGGACTGCCACCTCCCACGGTGAAGATAGTAGTGAATGTGTGGGGGGGGGCGCTTAGCCCCTCGCAGCCCCATTGGCCCGGCACCTCCCCAGGGCTTTAATCAAATGCAATGACGCGGGCCACATGGCCCCCCTGCAGCTTTGGGGACTTCCACCTCCCCAGGGCTTTAATGAAATGCAATGTGGGGGAGCTGCATGGCCCCCCTGCAGCCCTGCAGCCCTGGGAACCGCCACTGCCCTGTGGCTTTAATGAAATACAATGCCCCCCGCATTCTCACCTCCCCAGGGCTGAAATCAAATACAATATATGGCAGAGGAGTGGCGTGTGTCCTCCCTGCAGCCCCTGTGACCAGCACCTCCCCGGGGCTTTAATCAAATTTAATATGAGGGGTCCGTGCGGTGAGCTATAGTTACCTTAGGGCGTGAATTCTAGTTACCCACTGTTTCAGTCCTTTATGAACACAGTGTGCTACCTTTTTATCGACCAGCGGGGCTATCTCTGTAGTCTTAATGAGAGCACAGTAGCCAATTGAAGCTGGCATCTATGTGCCATGAAGTTTTTGTATTGTTGTGTTAGCACAATTGCGATCCACATGCCAAGTTGCATTCCTGTTTCTGAGCCAAAACACTATGAAATCATTTTATCAGTGAGGTCATTAACTAACTGTAAAACCCATATAGGAGCTCAATGCCACATCTTGTGGTGCTCATGCCATGCATGACCATGACCTACAACTCGAAGACTACCCCAAAGCTCTTTCGTTACTATTGGAAATGTTCATATTTTGCGTGCTAATCCCCCAGATTTCTGCCTTGACTGATTTTGTTGGCTGTAGAACTCTGTGCACTTTACCTTTGCTAACCAGTGGTAAGTGCCTGTTCCCCCTTTAAACATGATTAAATTGTTCTACTCCTGATTGACATATGCAACTTACTAATAAGACTGCAGTATATGGTACCAAAGCGTACCTAGAGCATGTATGTTAAATGTCACAAGTGGACTGCAGCACCCATTATGCTATGCATCACATTGACAATGTAAACGTGACTGCGGTGCTGCCACCAGCAGCCTCACTGTGGAGGGTTTAACTGCACAATTGACCTCTGAAAATAATCCCTTCCGACAGGCCTAATCCGTCCTTTTAAATATTTATACACACCCGTAAGTATGGCTTGTTGGTCACAAGGCAGAGTCCATGGTATTTGAAAGCAGGACATGTGAAAGTTTAATGATAATAATGTCCTTATGGTGACTAACCCCCTAAAAAGCTATTTTCACTGTAGGAAGACTGTCTGTTCCACAGGAACAAACTGGAACACAATATTAAATATTAAGAAAAAAATAAATACTTTCATAGATTTAAAAAATAAAATTCAAGTGGGATGTTTTCTAAATATTAGGGGAAAGTAACAATTAGAAAGTTAACGTCCCCTGCCTGAAGTCCCTGGAACTTAAATCTACATTTTGCTCTCCAACCTCTGCCAGCCAGGAATTAGCATTTGAATAGGTGTGAATGATGTGTGAACTTGCTCCTCGGAGCAAATAATAGCTTGACCTCAATGGGCAGAGATGACCTATCTGAATCTGACAGAATATGCAGAGGGCGCTGGGAGGATACTTTTTTACATTAAAGTGTCATGTTCTGCTTGAATGTCACATCCTGCCTGACAGAAGACTTTTGGGGGCACTTCAATGAAGCCTCCTATTTCATAGGCAAATATTAGCTGCAGGTTGGGAAGGTCCCTTCGTTTGACCCCCCCAGCCAGTCAGACCACTATCACAGTTGACCTCTTTATGACATTAGAGTATCACAGCCTGTTTGGCAGGTCTGCTGGGTGTACCCATTACATTTGGTATGGCCTTTAAAGGGCGAAGGCATGATGCCAAAAATTCTTCTGCATCCGATGTCTCGTTGCTGACAACTCAGCTTTGTTCTACCAGACGTCTGTCTCTGAAATTGGTTTCGGTACAGAGGACATTAGGTTTGCCATTGTACACTCCCCTGCCCACCCCCTGCTCTCAGAGCCCCATTTCAGTGCACCTGAAGAATATGCCATAATGAAAATGCCCAAACGGGGGTTGGTTTAGCCCTGGAACGTTTACTCCATTGGTTAGGACATCCCCAGGGGTCATTCCCACCCCCTGCCTTATGGTTGCATAAATGTGATATCTCCAGGCCCCCACTTCAGATTATACCAGGACCTGTGGAAGATCTGAAGAGGACTGAATCTGCTGTCTTCTTCTCCCTCTTGTACTCAGTACTAAGAAATGGACTCCAATGGTCATAAAACTGATCTCCTGTTAGAGCAACAAGGACACAACAAAGTACAAGAGACATTTTCGTACAAGTTCCCAGCTGACCACTGTATCTTCCTGCTTGCCTCTGCCTGCCATCCTGTGAGTTTCTATGTGTCTCCTCATAGGTTTTAGTAGTCTTTCGAGGTATACGTCTGTTGTGGCTTGTGACTTAAAATACTAAACTCAGAAGGTAACGTTTTTGATTACAGCGGACCTGGGTCATGCAACCTACCTGTGATTCATCTCGGTCAGTGTTTAATTGTGCCTAAGTACTGTTCTACTGAGACCAATGACTATCATTGGCACTTGCGGCCTCACTATGAGTTTGGCGGACGGGAAAGTCCATCTGGCAAACTGCAGACAAGAGTTAATATGAGTTTCCCTCGAAGCTAGCGGGCGAAAACCTGAGTTTCTGCCTGCTGGCCTAGCGGGAAACAGACTAGAGCAGTGGTTCCCAACCTGTGGTCCGGGGACCCTTAGGGGTCCGCAAAGCCTCCTCAGGGGGTCCGTGACTGCTCAGAAAATTAAATAATATTAACAGATTAGGTCCCCAGCTTTCAGTAATGACTCAGAGGGGGGTCCCCGGATTCTAATAATGATTCAGTGGGGGTCCCTGGGTTCCAATAAGGATAAAGTGGGGGTCCACAGAATTCAAAAGTTTGGGAACCACTGGACTACAGCATTGTCTTTGGCTCGTAATCGAGCCGACAGCAATTATGTAGCCCACGGGGAGCACCAGCACCCACGCAATGTTCACTGTCTGCAAAGCAGATATTGAACATTCCGATCATGCTGGACAGGGGGGGGCTGTACTGCCCATGCTAAGTGCATGGCCAGTGCAGGGGCCCCCCGTTGACCCCTGCACCTGTTCTCCACCAGGCTTTTCATGGCGGTGTTACTGCCATGAAAAGGCTGGCACAGAACAAGGTCATAATCCTGTATGCTGCGCTGCCCTGGTGAATTCCGATCTCCCCCACTGCAAGGTCACCGGGATCCATGATCCTGCTGGAGCTGTTGGTTCCCTGGCAGTCAGACCGGCAGCATTGTAAAGTGGTGTCCTGACCGCCACCTTTACGATCGCCACACTCGTAATGACTTGTAATGACCCCCTTGGTGCTTTTTGGTGCTCTTTCTACTTAAAACTTCAAAAAATCATATCCTTGGTTTCCCGTATTTGATTTTTTATTTTGGTGTAATTTGCTTACTCAATTTTACTCTACTTATCTGATTTCTTTTGGGCTTTTTATTTGTTTTGGATTTCAGCGTTATCACTGTTTTAGCACTGCATACATACTTTACACATTGCCTCTGAAGCCTGTCTGTCCTCAGAGGCAAATGTACCAGGGGATTGAACTTAGATTTATTTAGTGACTTTAGAGGTTCACCATAACAAGGAATGTGGTTATTGGTTTAGGTGGGTAATTACCCCCCTCCACTAATAACCCAATGTTTTACACCTACCTTCGTCTGTTGCTAAGCTTCAATAATCGTCAGTACATATTGATGTTTTTCACCAATACGGAAACTCTTGTCCTTGAGCACCTTTACCAATAGCTCAGGCGGTAGAAAATGGTAATTTACATTAGCAATAAAGAGACTCAGGATGATGGGTAGAATAACATAAAATGCTTGCTTACTCTCATAAACATTGACTCTGCATATGCTGAGGGAGTCCTCTCCCGTGGCGAAGGGAGCATTTAGGAGTTTTCACTGAGCTTTACTACAAGGGTGTTCCTGGCGGTGATGGGCAATGAAAACTGACTTCTAATTCTCACCATCTAAATTAGGTGGGCAGAATTACAGGTCTGCCTCCGACGGCCCTTTCTTCACAAGGCCATTGGAGAAGTCTGATCACAATTGAGATGGAGTAGTCTCCCCCGTCATTAAAGTGTCCACATCTAAATTCGACAGGTGGACCGCATTCTTGACTGTAAGGATATTCCATTGCCGTTCCAACAGAGTATCCTTACTACCAAGAATTAAATCAGGCCCTATACTTCTTATTGGCAAAACAAGACTTTCTTCTGAAACGTCACAGATTAATCTAAAGAGACATTGGTGGGAAAAACCTAACAGACATTTGGAGTTACGACTCCTTGAATGAACGTTCTGTGTATCTGGCACTGAACCCTTGTGTGACCTGACGCAGAATGATGTATAAAATGACAGTAAGTTGCCTTTGTGTTAAAAAAAACAGGTTGAGAATTGTGATTAGTACAACTGAACAAATGTAAGCTAGTTTGTGGTCTGAATGAGAATAATTTATTGTGTCCCTCCTTATTAGGCTCCAGTTGAAACCCAGCAGCAGATCAGGGAGGGAAACCTATATCAAGCACAGGTGAGCATCCTCATAGAAGCCAACCTCAATAAGAGGCAAAAGAAGATAAGACAGCAGAAACCCTTCTATTCTTTCTTGCACATCCCAACCCCATCACCCTGTGAGGGTGCAAATCAGACATGATTATTTCTGTTTGTAGCGTAATCTGGAGGGGGCCTGGTTTAGGAGGCTGGACTGGCTTGTAGTGAGTACCAAGGGGTACTTGCACCTTGCACCAGGCCCAGTTATCCCTTATTAGTGTATAGGGTGTCTAGCAGCTTAGGCTGATAGATAATGGTAGCTTAGCAAAGCAGCTCAGGCTGAACTAGGAGACGGGTGAAGCTACTACAGTACCACTTAGTGTCATATGCACAATATCATAAGAAAACACAATACACAGTTATACTAAAAATAAAGGTACTTTATTTTTATGACAATATGCCAAAGTATCTTAGAGTGTACCCTCAGTGAGAGGATAGGAAATATACACAAGATATATATACATAATAGCAAAAATATGCAGTATAGTCTTAGAAAACAGTGCAAACAATGTATAGTTACAATAGGATGCAATGGGGAAACATAGGGATAGGGGCAACACAAACCATATACTCCAGAAGTGGAATGCGAACCACGAATGGACCCCAAACCTATGTGACCTTGTAGAGGGTCGCTGGGACTATTAGAAAATAGTGAGAGTTAGCAAAATAACCCACCCCAAGACCCTGAAAAGTGAGTGCAAAGTGCACCAAAGTTCCCCTAAGGACAAAATAGTCGTGTTAGAGGGAGAATGCAAGGAAAACACAAATCAGCAATGCAACAACGATGGATTCCTGTCTGAGGGTACCTGTGGAACAAGGGGACCAAGTCCAAAAGTCACAAGCAGCTCGGAGATGGGCAGATGCCCAAGAAATGCCAGCGGTTGGTGCAAAGAAGCTCTTACTAGGCTGAAGAACTGTGAATACTGCAGGAACGACAAGGGCTAGAGACTACCCCTTTGGAGGATGGATCCCCCACGCCTTGGAGAGTCGTGCAGAAGTGTTTTCCCGCCGGAGGGACGCCAACAAGCCTTGCTACACGCAAATCGTGCGTTTGGCGTTTTTGGACGCTGCTGGGGCCCAGGAGGGACCAGGAGGTCGCAAATTGGACCTGCAGAGAGAGGGGACGTCGAGCAAGACAAAGAGCCCTCACTGAAGCAGGTAGCACCCGGAGAAGTGCCAGAAACAGGCACTACGAGGATGCGTGAAACGGTGCTCGCCGAAGTTGCACAAAGGAGTCCCACGTCGCCGGAGACCAACTTAGAAAGTCGTGCAATGCAGGTTAGAGTGCCGTGGACCCAGGCTTGGCTGTGCACACAGGATTTCCGCCGGAAGTGCACAGGGGCCGGAGAAGCTTGCAAAGTCGCGGTTCCCAGCAATGCAGCCCAGCGAGGTGAGGCAAGGACTTACCTCCACCAAACTTGGGCTGAAGAGTCACTGGACTGTGGGGGTCACTTGGACGGTGTTGCTGGATTCGAGGGACCTCGCTCGTCGTGCTGAGAGGAGACCCAAGGGACCGGTAATGCAGCTTTTTGGTGCCTGCGGTTGCAGGGGGAAGATTCCGTCGACCCACGGGAGATTTCTTCGGAGCTTCTGGTGCAGAGAGGAGGCAGACTACCCCCACAGCATGCACAAGCAGGAAAACAGTCGAGAAGGCGGCAGGATCAGCGTTACAGAGTTGCAGTAGTCGTCTTTGCTACTATGTTGCAGGTTTGCAGGCTTCCAGCGCGGTCAGCGGTCGATTCCTTATCAGAAGGTGAAGAGGGAGATGCAGAGGAACTCGGCTGAGCTCATGCATTCGTTATCTAAAGTTTCCCCAGAGACAGAGACCCTAAATAGCCAGAAAAGAGGGTTTGGCTACCTAGGAGAGAGGAAAGGCTACTAACACCTGAAGGAGCCTATCACAAGGAGTCTCTGACGTCACCTGGTGGCACTGGCCACTCAGAGCAGTCCAGTGTGCCAGCAGCACCTCTGTTTCCAAGATGGCAGAGGTCTGGAGCACACTGGAGGAGCTCTGGACACCTCCCAGGGGAGGTGCAGGTCAGGGGAGTGGTCACTCCCCTTTCCTTTGTCCAGTTTCGCGCCAGAGCAGGGGCTAAGGGGTCCCTGAACCGGTGTAGACTGGCTTATGCAGAATTGGGCACATCTGTGCCCAACAAAGCATTTCCAGAGGCTGGGGGAGGCTACTCCTCCCCTGCCTTCACACCATTTTCCAAAGGGAGAGGGTGTCACACCCTCTCTCAGAGGAAGTTCTTTGTTCTGCCATCCTGGGCCAGGCCTGGCTGGACCCCAGGAGGGCAGCTGCCTGTCTGAGGGGTTGGCAGCAGCAGCAGCTGCAGAGAAACCCCAGGAAGGGCAGTCTGGCAGTACCAGGGTCTGTGCTACAGACCACTGGGATCATGGAATTGTACCAACAATGCCAGGATGGCATAGAGGGGGCAATTCCATGATCATAGACATGTTACATGGCCATATTCGGAGTTACCATGGTGAAGCTACATATAGGTAGTGACCTATATGTAGTGCACGCGTGTAATGGTGTCCCCGCACTCACAAAGTTCAGTGAATTGGCTCTGAACAATGTGGGGGCACCTTGGCTAGTGCCAGGGTGCCCTCACACTAAGTAACTTTGCACCTAACCTTTACCAGGTAAAGGTTAGACATATAGGTGACTTATAAGTTACTTAAGTGCAGTGTAAAATGGCTGTGAAATAACGTGGACGTTATTTCACTCAGGCTGCAGTGGCAGGCCTGTGTAAGAATTGTCAGAGCTCCCTATGGGTGGCAAAAGAAATGCTGCAGCCCATAGGGATCTCCTGGAACCCCAATACCCTGGGTACCTCAGTACCATATACTAGGGAATTATAAGGGTGTTCCAGTAAGCCAATGTAAATTGGTAAAAATGGTCACTAGCCTGTCAGTGACAATTTGGAAAGAAATGAGAGAGCATAACCACTGAGGTTCTGATTAGCAGAGCCTCAGTGAGACAGTTAGTCACTACACAGGTAACACATTCAGGCACCCTTATGAGCACTGGGGCCCTGGGTTACCAGGGTCCCAGTGACACATACAACTAAAACAACATATATACAGTGAAAAATGGGGGTAACATGCCAGGCAAGATGGTACTTTCCTACACAACCCCCCCCCAAACGAAGGACAATAAGACTAGCCATTACCTGATGAGTCTTCATTGTCTAAGTGGAAATATCTGGAGAGTCCATCTGCATTGGAGTGGCTACTCCCAGGTCTATGTTCCACTGTATAGTCCATTCCCTGTAGGGATATGGACCACCTCAACAATTTAGGATTTTCACCTTTCATTTGTTTTAGCCAAAGTAGAGGTTTGTGGTCTGTTTGAACAATGAAGTGAGTGCCAAACAGGTATGGCCTCAACTTCTTCAGAGCCCAGACCACAGCAAAGGCCTCCCTCTCAATGGCAGACCAACGCTTTTCTCTAGGGGTCAACCTTCTACTAATAAAAGCAACAGGTTGATCCTGGCCCTCAGAATTAAGTTGTGATAGGACTGCCCCTACTCCTAATTCAGATGCATCAGTCTGGACATAGAATTTTTTAGAGTAACAAGGGCTTTTCAGGACAGGTGCAGAGCACATGGCCTGCTTCAGCTCCTCAAAAGCTTTCTGACAGTTTGCTGTCCATAATACCTTTTTAGGCATTTTCTTGGATGTGAGGTCATTAAGAGGGGCTGCAATGGAGCCATAGTTCTTAATGAACCTCCTGTAATACCCAGTGAGGCCTAGGAAGGCTCTCACCTGAGTCTGAGTGGTAGGGGGAACCCAATCAATAATAGTTTGGATTTTCCCCTGAAGTGGTGCAATCTGTTCCCCACCAACAAGGTGTCCCAGATAAACCACCTTACCCTGCCCTATCTGGCACTTTGAAGCCTTGATAGTGAGGCCTGCCTTTTGCAGGGCCTCCAAAACTTTCCATAGGTGGACCAGGTGATCATCCCAGCTGGAGCTAAAGACAGCTATATCATCCAAATATGCTGCACTGAAAGCTTCCAGCCCTTGCAGGACTGTGTTCACCAACCTCTGAAAAGTGGCAGGTGCATTTTTCAAACCAAAAGGCATTACAGTAAACTGGTAATGTCCTCCAATGGTAGAAAATGCAGTCTTAGGTTTAGCATCTTCTGACATTTTGATCTGCCAATACCCTGCAGTCAAATCAAAAGTGCTTAGATACTTGGCAGATGCCAGTGTATCTATTAGCTCATCTGCCCTGGGTATAGGGTGAGCATCAGTTTTGGTTACCAAGTTGAGACCTCTATAGTCTACACAAAACCTCATTTCCTTCTTTCCATCTTTAGAATTGGGTTTTGGTACCAGTACCACAGGAGAAGCCCATGGACTGTCAGAGTGCTCAACCACTCCTAGTTCCAACATCTTCTGAACTTCTTGCTTTATGCAGTCCCTGACATGGTCAGGCTGCCTATAGATCTTACTTTTGACAGGTAAACTGTCTCCAGTATCTATAGTGTGCTCACACCAAGAAGTGGTGCCTGGCACAATGGAGAAGAGTTCTGAAAATTGTCCTAGGAGATTTATGCAATTATCTTTCTGCTCAGCAGTAAGACAATCAGCCAAAACTACACCTTCCACAAGAGCATCTTGTTCTGTGGAAGAGAAGAGATCAGGTAGAGGATCACTGTCTTCTTCCTGTCCCTCATCTGTTGCCATGAGCAGGGTGAGATCAGCCCTGTCATAGTAGGGTTTCAGGCGGTTGACATGGAGCACCCTAAGGGGACTCCTGGCAGTGCCTAAGTCAACCAAGTAGGTGACTTCACCCTTCTTTTCAACAATTGTGTGGGGTCCACTCCATTTATCTTGGAGTGCTCTTGGGGCCACAGGCTCCAAGACCCACACTTTCTGCCCTGGTTGGTACTGAACCAAAACAGCCTTCTGATCATGCCATTGCTTCTGGAGCTCTTGGCTGGCCTGAAGGTTTTTACTGGCCTTTTTCATGTACTCAGCCATCCTTGATCTGAGGCCAAGTACATAATCCACAATATCCTGCTTAGGAGCTTTTAAAGGTTGTTCCCAACCCTCCTTTACAAGTGTGAGTGGACCCCTAACAGGGTGTCCAAAAAGAAGTTCAAAGGGGCTGAAGCCCACTCCTTTCTGGGGTACCTCCCTGTAGGCAAAAAGGAGGCATGGTAGAAGGATATCCCATCTCCTGCGGAGTTTTTCAGGGAGTCCCATAATCATGCCTTTGAGAGTTTTATTAAATCTCTCCACCAGTCCATTTGTTTGTGGATGATAGGGTGTGTGAACTTGTAAGTTACACCACACTCCTTCCACATGGCCTTTAAGTATGCAGACATGAAATTGCTTCCTCTGTCTGATACTACTTCCTTTGGGAAGCCCACCCTGGAAAATATTCCCAGGAGGGCCTTTGCCACTGCAGGAGCTGTAGTGGTCCTTAAAGGAATAGCTTCAGGATATCTTGTGGCATGGTCCACTACCACCAAGATAAACCTATTGCCTGAAGCAGTAGGAGGGTCAAGGGGGCCAACTATGTCAACCCCTACCCTTTGAAAGGGAACCCCAACCACAGGCAGTGGGATAAGGGGTGCCTTTGGAGTGCCACCTGTCTTGCCACTGGCTTGACAGGTTTCACAGGACTTACAAAATTCTTTTGTGTCCTCAGACATCCTAGGCCAATGAAACAGTGGTACCAATCTGTCCCAAGTTTTCATTTGACCCAGGTGCCCAGCTAAGGGAATGTCATGTGCCAGTGTTAGGAGGAACTTTCTGTACTCCTGAGGAATCACTAATCTCCTGGCAGCTCCAGGTTTAGGATCCCTATGCTCAGTGTACAAGAGGTTGTCCTCCCAGTAAACTCTGTGTGAGTCAGTGACATCCCCATTAGCCTGTTTGACAGCTTGCTGTCTGAGACCCTCTAATGTGGGACAGGTTTGCTGTGCCACACTCAGCTCCTCTCTGGCAGGCCCCCCTTCACCCAAAAGCTCAGCAGTGTCTGCTTCTAGCTCCTCTGGTGTAGGTTCTGCACAGGGAGGGAATTCTTCTTCCTCAGAAGTAGAATCCACTGTAGAGGGAGGGATAGTAGGAAGTGGTTTGCTTCTACTAGCCCTAGCTTTAGGGAGCACTTGGTCCATTGTTCCAGGATCCAAGCTTCCCTGTCCTTTTTGCTTTTTGGCCTGAGCCCTTGTCAAAGCAAAAATATGCCCTGGGATGCCCAGCATTGCTGCATGGGCCTCCAACTCCACATCTGACCAAGCTGATGTCTCCAAATCGTTCCCTAATAGACAGTCTACAGGTAAATCTGAAGCTACCACAACTTTCTTTGGACCAGATACCCCCCCCCCAGTTGAGATTTACAACAGCCATGGGGTGGCTTTGTGTTATGTTGTGAGCATCGGTTACTTGGTACTGGTGTCCAAGTATGTGTTGTTCAGGGTGCACCAGTTTCTCAATCACCATTGTGACACTGGCACCTGTGTCCCTGTAGGCCTGGACCTCAACACCATTTATTAGGGTTAGTTGCTTGTACTTCTCCAAGTTATGGGGGCAAGCAACCAAAGTGGCTAAGTCAATAGCCCCTTCAGAGACTAAAGTAGCCTCTGTGGTCTCCCTAATCAGACCAACCCCAACTAAATTACCAAAAGTGAGCCCAGCTACTCCCTTGGATTGGCTATTAGTAGGTTTGCTCCCACCACCACTGCTATTAGTAGGGACACTAGGTGTAGCAGTAGGGGTTGTAGTGGTAGGAGCTGTGGTGCCTTTCTTTGGACAACTGGGATCTGTTGTCCAATGGCCTTTTATCTTACATAAATAGCACCATGGTTTCTTTTCCTTGTTCTGATTAAAGGAGGATTTGGGCCCACCACCCCCACCAGAGTGTTTTTGTGGGCCTGATGAAGACTCATTTTTAGATTTGTCCCCACCCTTGTCAGAAGACTTACCATCCTTCTTTTTGTTGCCATCTTTGTCACCCCCTGTATGAACTTTTCTGTTCACTCTTGTTCTGACCCATTTGTCTGCCTTCTTTCCCAATTCTTGGGGAGAGGTCAGATCAGAGTCCACCAAGTACTGGTGCAACAAATCAGACACACAATTATTAAGAATATGCTCTCTCAGGATTAAGTTATACAGGCTGTCATAATCAGTAACTTTACTGCCATGTAACCACCCCTCCAAGGCCTTCACTGCCTGGTCAATGAAATCAACCCAGTCTTGTGAAGACTCCTTTTTGGTATCTCTGAACTTTATCCTGTACTGTTCAGTGGTTAAGCCATAACCATCCAGGAGTGCATTCTTAAGAACTTGGAAATTGTTAGCATCATTTTCTTTTACAGTAAGGAGCCTATCCCTACCTTTTCCAGTAAATGATAGCCATAGGATAGCAGCCCACTGCTTTTGAGGGACATCCTGTACAACACAGGCCCTCTCAAGTGCAGCAAACCACTTGTTAATGTCATCCCCCTCCTTGTAAGGGGGAACTATCTTATGCAGATTCCTGGAATCATGCTCTTTTGCAGGATGACTATGGGGAATACTGCTGCTGCCACCATGGGTATCTAAACCCATTTTCTGTCTTTCCCTCTCTATTTCTAAAGACTGTCTATCCAAATCCAGCTGTTGCTTCTTGAGCTTCAGTCTGGTTTGTTCCACTCTCAATCTATTGAGCTCCCTTTCTAACAATCTGTCATCAGGGTGGGTGGGAGGGACATTTCTAGATACAGAGGTATGATGGGAATGAACAGAAGGAGACCTGTCCCTTACCAAGGGCACCCTAACAGCTTGGCTACCAGCATAATGTGAGAGCACATCATCAGTATGATGTGATTCAACCTCTGTACCAACTATGCTAGACTGTCTAGTAATGGGCAGGCTGAGAAGTTTCTTTCCTGAACCTTTTCCTGGGGGAGTCCCTGGATCAGATTGAGAACCATTAGCTACTTTTTCTACAGATTGGGCACTTATGGCCTTATCCTGTACTCTAAGCATATTAATTAACAGTTCTAAGGAAGGATTCTTCCCTACACTCAAACCTCTCTCTATGCAGAGACTCCTTGCTCCTTTCCAGCTAAGGTGATCATATGCAAGTTTGGACAGTTCAACTTTTTGGCCTGTGCCAGACATTTTTAGAGAGAGTTAAAGTGATAGACAAAGAGAAAAAAGTTTTCAGAACTTTTTGGAAAGACAGAAAAAAACTTTTTAAACTTTTAAGAACTTTTTGAAAGTTTAGAAGTACTTTTCAGCACTTAGAAAAGAGTGAAAAGAGGAAATGCAAAACTTTTTGGCTATGTGTATATACACTGACCTTGTTTTGTATATTTTTCTCTTATGAAAAGTACAATGACAAGAGTGGTAAGTAGTCTCAAAGCACTGATCCCACCGCTGCACAACCAATGTAGGAGGCTGGACTGGCTTGTAGTGAGTACCAAGGGGTACTTGCACCTTGCACCAGGCCCAGTTATCCCTTATTAGTGTATAGGGTGTCTAGCAGCTTAGGCTGATAGATAATGGTAGCTTAGCAAAGCAGCTCAGGCTGAACTAGGAGACGGGTGAAGCTACTACAGTACCACTTAGTGTCATATGCACAATATCATAAGAAAACACAATACACAGTTATACTAAAAATAAAGGTACTTTATTTTTATGACAATATGCCAAAGTATCTTAGAGTGTACCCTCAGTGAGAGGATAGGAAATATACACAAGATATATATACATAATAGCAAAAATATGCAGTATAGTCTTAGAAAACAGTGCAAACAATGTATAGTTACAATAGGATGCAATGGGGAAACATAGGGATAGGGGCAACACAAACCATATACTCCAGAAGTGGAATGCGAACCACGAATGGACCCCAAACCTATGTGACCTTGTAGAGGGTCGCTGGGACTATTAGAAAATAGTGAGAGTTAGCAAAATAACCCACCCCAAGACCCTGAAAAGTGAGTGCAAAGTGCACCAAAGTTCCCCTAAGGACAAAATAGTCGTGTTAGAGGGAGAATGCAAGGAAAACACAAATCAGCAATGCAACAACGATGGATTCCTGTCTGAGGGTACCTGTGGAACAAGGGGACCAAGTCCAAAAGTCACAAGCAGCTCGGAGATGGGCAGATGCCCAAGAAATGCCAGCGGTTGGTGCAAAGAAGCTCTTACTAGGCTGAAGAACTGTGAATACTGCAGGAACGACAAGGGCTAGAGACTTTCCCTTTGGAGGATGGATCCCCCATGCCTTGGAGAGTCTTGCAGAAGTGTTTTCCCGCCGGAGGGACGCCAACAAGCCTTGCTACACGCAAATCGTGCGTTTGGCGTTTTTGGACGCTGCTGGGGCCCAGGAGGGACCAGGAGGTCGCAAATTGGACCTGCAGAGAGAGGGGACGTCGAGCAAGACAAAGAGCCCTCACTGAAGCAGGTAGCACCCGGAGAAGTGCCAGAAACAGGCACTACGAGGATGCGTGAAACGGTGCTCGCCAGAGTTGCACAAAGGAGTCCCACGTCGCCGGAGACCAACTTAGAAAGTCGTGCAATGCAGGTTAGAGTGCCGTGGACCCAGGCTTGGCTGTGCACACAGGATTTCCGCCGGAAGTGCACAGGGGCCGGAGAAGCTTGCAAAGTCGCGGTTCCCAGCAATGCAGCCCAGCGAGGTGAGGCAAGGACTTACCTCCACCAAACTTGGGCTGAAGAGTCACTGGACTGTGGGGGTCACTTGGACGGTGTCGCTGGATTCGAGGGACCTCGCTCGTCGTGCTGAGAGGAGACCCAAGGGACCGGTAATGCAGCTTTTTGGTGCCTGCGGTTGCAGGGGGAAGATTCCGTCGACCCACGGGAGATTTCTTCGGAGCTTCTGGTGCAGAGAGGAGGCAGACTACCCCCACAGCATGCACAAGCAGGAAAACAGTCGAGAAGGCGGCAGGATCAGCGTTACAGAGTTGCAGTAGTCGTCTTTGCTACTATGTTGCAGGTTTGCAGGCTTCCAGCGCGGTCAGCGGTCGATTCCTTATCAGAAGGTGAAGAGGGAGATGCAGAGGAACTCGGCTGAGCTCATGCATTCGTTATCTAAAGTTTCCCCAGAGACAGAGACCCTAAATAGCCAGAAAAGAGGGTTTGGCTACCTAGGAGAGAGGAAAGGCTACTAACACCTGAAGGAGCCTATCACAAGGAGTCTCTGACGTCACCTGGTGGCACTGGCCACTCAGAGCAGTCCAGTGTGCCAGCAGCACCTCTGTTTCCAAGATGGCAGAGGTCTGGAGCACACTGGAGGAGCTCTGGACACCTCCCAGGGGAGGTGCAGGTCAGGGGAGTGGTCACTCCCCTTTCCTTTGTCCAGTTTCGCGCCAGAGCAGGGGCTAAGGGGTCCCTGAACCGGTGTAGACTGGCTTATGCAGAATTGGGCACATCTGTGCCCAACAAAGCATTTCCAGAGGCTGGGGGAGGCTACTCCTCCCCTGCCTTCACACCATTTTCCAAAGGGAGAGGGTGTCACACCCTCTCTCAGAGGAAGTTCTTTGTTCTGCCATCCTGGGCCAGGCCTGGCTGGACCCCAGGAGGGCAGCTGCCTGTCTGATGGGTTGGCAGCAGCAGCAGCTGCAGAGAAACCCCAGGAAGGGCAGTCTGGCAGTACCAGGGTCTGTGCTACAGACCACTGGGATCATGGAATTGTACCAACAATGCCAGGATGGCATAGAGGGGGCAATTCCATGATCATAGACATGTTACATGGCCATATTCGGAGTTACCATGGTGAAGCTACATATAGGTAGTGACCTATATGTAGTGCACGCGTGTAATGGTGTCCCCGCACTCACAAAGTTCAGTGAATTGGCTCTGAACAATGTGGGGGCACCTTGGCTAGTGCCAGGGTGCCCTCACACTAAGTAACTTTGCACCTAACCTTTACCAGGTAAAGGTTAGACATATAGGTGACTTATAAGTTACTTAAGTGCAGTGTAAAATGGCTGTGAAATAACGTGGACGTTATTTCACTCAGGCTGCAGTGGCAGGCCTGTGTAAGAATTGTCAGAGCTCCCTATGGGTGGCAAAAGAAATGCTGCAGCCCATAGGGATCTCCTGGAACCCCAATACCCTGGGTACCTCAGTACCATATACTAGGGAATTATAAGGGTGTTCCAGTAAGCCAATGTAAATTGGTAAAAATGGTCACTAGCCTGTCAGTGACAATTTGGAAAGAAATGAGAGAGCATAACCACTGAGGTTCTGATTAGCAGAGCCTCAGTGAGACAGTTAGTCACTACACAGGTAACACATTCAGGCACCCTTATGAGCACTGGGGCCCTGGGTTACCAGGGTCCCAGTGACACATACAACTAAAACAACATATATACAGTGAAAAATGGGGGTAAC
This sequence comes from Pleurodeles waltl, assembly GCF_031143425.1. Classification (NCBI taxonomy): domain Eukaryota; kingdom Metazoa; phylum Chordata; class Amphibia; order Caudata; family Salamandridae; genus Pleurodeles; species Pleurodeles waltl. Next base: position 192,191,008 of record NC_090441.1, on the reverse strand, counting down.
ATGCCAGGCAAGATGGTACTTTCCTACACCTGGGTGGATCAGCGCTGTCGCTGCAGAATCCCTGGATCTCAGGGGAGTGGGGTCTGACAGTGTAACTGAACCAACAGGTGGTACACTTGCACTGGCATTTGTTTTACTCAAAACTCTGGAACATATTTAGGAAACATTTCAAAAAGATAGTAAAGGAATATGAGTTGTACTCTTCTATAGTCATAAAATAAAAGCAACATAAACAAAGCACAGATATTTGATGCATGTATCAATAAGTGAATCTAATGTTGGGAAACTGAAGGTTGGTAAAGCAGGTTACAACTTTCCTGATGTTGGCACTCTTTTCACATAATGTACTTGTCCTAATTTGAGCACATTGACAAATGTGCAATGGACAGAGTTCATTTTGTGCGTGTGTGAGACAGAGAGAGGGAGTATCTGAAGTGAAGCTGTTAGGAAGAGATTTGGACAGTATGTTGGATGAGGTTCTAAATAGTGATAGCAGCTCCTGTAGGTACTGTAGGTGTGCCTAAGCTCAGTCGTGTGCACCAGGTTGCCACCGTATGTCTCATGTACATGGATTTAATATCAGGTTGCATTCTTACCTTAGTGGGTTTACCTTTGGTTTGAGTCATGAGTACATATGTACACCATCCCTCTAGACCTCAATTCTCAATCCTCCACCCTCTGTGTCACCCATTGATTAACTTTTCACATGCATGCCAGTTTCCAGAGATGTCCTACTCACAGCACTTTGGTTCCTACTAATGCAGCATGTTGCATGTACAATGCATGACCCACCCACTCCTTATTTCTAAAACCTGTGAATATAAACCATGCCTAACCCCGAAGCATGTGGCTCTTGTTTTCTCAGGATCATGCCATGCCCATGATGGTCAACCTAGACTAATAATTATGCTTCATTCCATTAGTTTCTTCACTCCTCTACCTTGTCTACAACCTGACAATGGGAACTAGTGTCATTCAGTCTCATAACCTGTCCCTTACATAGAACACAATAAGTATTCACCTGGAGTTTCGGTGACAAGTGTTCTACATACTATTTTCCATGTCCTATGCACATTCACCAGTGCATGAATGTGCAGTATCTCACAGTTTCTTTTACATGAATTAAGTTACACTTTAAAAGGACCAGTTGGGTGTCTAGTGAGAGTGGAGTGCTCCTGAGATAAAAATGCTTTCTTGCATAGTGGAGTTGTACTGATGAATTCCTGGAGGATCCAGGGACCTTTCACATCAACGAAACCTAAGAACACAAAGGCCAGGGCACACCAAACGTATAGTATTCGTGTAGTATATCCAAGTGGTGATGCAAGAATTTAGTCGAAGTCCAGGTAAGTAGGTGACACAGGATATTTATTGGAGGTGAAAGCAAATGGTCACAGTTCCAGTCAAATGACCATATATAATATAAATCCAAGACAGCAAAAACAGCCGACACGTGTTTCGTCTTCCAGACTTTGTCAAGGCTTTAGCTATGTGGACACATAAGGATGAAGATAAATAGGTGGGAGTCCTGAAGGTTCATGAGCAGGAAAATGGCTCCTGATTTTAGAATTCCTCTAATTTTGCACCGACGCGATCAGCATGGCGTAACTGTTTTATTTCTAAGGCTTATCATAGCCCTCTTTGCTACCTGTATTTGTACCTGATTGGCTCATCAGGAGCCATTTTCCTGCTCATGAACCTTCGGGACTCCCACCTATTTATCTTCATCCTTATGTGTCCACATAGCTAAAGCCTTGACAAAGTCTGGAAGACGAAACACGTGTTGGCTGTTTTTGCTGTCTTGGATTTATATTATATATGGTCATTTGACTGGAACTGTGACCATTTGCTTTCACCTCCAATAAATATCCTGTGTCACCTACTTACCTGGACTTCGACTAAATTCTTGCATCACCGCTTGGATATACTACACGAATACTATACGTTTGGTGTGCCCTGGCCTCTGTGTTCTTATCGTTGAGGTTTCTACTCACTGTTCTCAGTGTGTGAGCCTGTTTACACCTGAGGTGGCAGGTGTTTGGCTAGCCTGGCACCCACTACTAACACTTGTGCAAGAAAAGAACTACTGATGGACATTTGCTAAAAACATTTGTTGATGTGCAAGCACCTTTGGCATTATCCACCTCTTCTCATTTTCATTTCACATCAACAAAACCTGCCTGGCAGATTAGGGTAAAGAGTCTGTTATTGAAGTTTGGTTAACAAGCTGAAGTTGTAAAAGAATAAAATTTAACACTAAATGAATCGCATTTCATATTTTATTCTAGCGTTACTAGTAATCCATTGATTACAGATACATCGACCAATGACATAATACATAACTTTAAGCATTTTATTAAGGTTTATCAATTTGTATTTGTCACCAGTAAACCGATTTCATCCATATTTCACCTATGGATTTGTACTTTTAAATTTGCAGTTACATAAATAGGGTTAATTGATCTGAAACATACATTTTCCAAGCTATCCAAAGAAAGGTTTATTTTACTTCAATTGCATTTCCTTTACATTTTTACACTCAGAAATTCTCCTCAAACGATCAATTATATAAACAAGATTTTCTAAACACATTTACTGAGTTAGTGGAAGGGTTTAACTGTCCTCGTTGTTAGGTTAGTGGAAGCCTTTGCTCTGTAAGAACTGAGATATCACTCCACTGTCTACCAGAAATATTCTCCATGTTATGTCTCCAGGTCTTTCATAGGACACCTCAGTCATGGACACCAGGTTCTAAATCTGATACTTTACTGCTATGCCATGGCAACACTTGATAACAACACTCGTTGCCCACCCTTTCTTCATCATAAAAGCCTTTCAGGCTGGGCTGGCAGGGCTCCCTGGGAGCCTGCAGGTGCAGTGGTGCTAACTGCTTTGACAGTCAGCAGGAGGGGAAGGAAGGAAGGCTTAAGGATTGAGGATGGAATTATTAACATTTTGTTCATATTTGGGACAGGGAGGAAATGCTATGCTATGTAGGGGTCCCACTGTCCCGTCAAAGTTGGTGAAAGCACAGGCAATGACTTTTGGACCATACATAACAAGCAATTACAGATGGATGAAAAAATGAATGACGGGAACATTTTCAAGCTAGGGTTGTGAGTGACATCACAGACAACTCAAGATTTGCTCTCATTGTCTATCTGATGTCACCTAGAACCAAACATAAAACAACAACTACATACATTGCATACATCTATGTACAGAATTCTGAACAGATTCTTAAAATACATATTAACCTAAGGTTTCCGTATTCGATGTGCGGCTTCATTTTTCCAACCAATAATCTTTATATCCTAGAGATACACGCTTATTTTTTCCCTAATCTACCATCCTTCTTTTCGTTTCATTATTATTCGTCTTGGTTTTATTATCAGTGACTTCCTTTTCTTTTATGGTTTCATGATCCCTCCTTTTCCTTTCATCCTCTTTGCTTTCACATAACAGAAATCTATCTTTATTCCAAACTGTATGATCTTTTACTTTGACAGATTTCGCTCCCATGCTAATTACTTGTGTGGGTTCTGAGAGTTTTGTTTCACCTTTCCATACCATCCCTGGGTACTTTTGAGCAACACACACACAAGTAAACTTCACATGTTTTTACTGTCATACCATGACTTATATTTTGCTTGTTTTTTCTTGATGCTCTATTCAATTTCCTTGGTATCACATTTGCTATTCAAGTCCACACCACCTCCCACCATCATAGTTTTCGATTTCCTACCTCTGGCTAACTCAAATGGCATATATTTCTTAATGTCATGAACATTCGTCCTATATGACCACCCAGTTTGATTTGCATGTTCAGCCACTTACAAGCCATAAGCAATTAGCAACTCCTTAATAATATAGTTAACCCTTTCTACTAAACCATTACATTTTGGGTTATAGCCCATAATTTTCTCATGTACAAAGTTGCGATCAGCCAAATATTTTTCCATCTCACTGGAACACAATTGGGTACCATTGTCTGAGATTACTTCCTCCAGATAGCTCTCATTCATAAAAAATCTTTCTAGAAATGTTATCACCTTCCAGAATGTGATCTCAGCTACAAATTTGCAAACCATTTTGACAAGCAATTAGTCATCACTATGATATATTTGTTGTGTGTTCTAAGCCTGTATATTGGGCCAATTATATTGATGACCATCTTTGCCCAAGGCCTCAGAGGACATTCCACTGGTTGCAGGGGTTGTGTATATATTTTTGTTTTACACTTTATTACTATTGGCACATAAGCAACACTCTTTGACTTCTGATTCAATATCTGTCCACACCTGGTCAGCAAAATATTTCTCTTAATCTACCTTTGGTCCAACTACGTCCCATGCAAACCTGATGGGCCAATCCAATTAATTTGCTTATCAAAATTTTGGAAGATATCAATTTACCTCTCCTCAAACTCCAGATGCCTTCACTTAAGTAGTGTTTTACACTATGATATCTTCCAAACGTTTTGTGGGAACTGGGTCATTCTAATTGCACCTAGATCACCAATGAGCGTAGCTCTTCATCCATATCATATGCTTCTCTCCACTCATCTTTTGGTAAGGTGCCCAGGTCTACTTTTGTTAAATTAACCACCCATTCTTGTTCCAAATCACTCTCTATGCCAGTACCTTGATTATATGGATCAACAACTTTTATTCTTGATAAACTGTCCACAACCACATTGTTTTGCCCCCCCAAGTCTTACATAAAATGAAATTCCTCCATATTTGCTAACTATCTCACAATCCATGGAGAGGTCAAACCAGACTCTCTAGTGGGCAACATATGTATAATATTGGGGTTCCTACATCAATTAAGACATCTAGATGCAAGTTGATGTAGAAGTAAGTTGATCAGCAGCGCCTCATCCAAATAACTATTCCCTGCCTTCATAACATAACATTCCTATCCTAAGATTCTACAAATTACATCATACAAGGTTCTGGCAATGTTCTATAATACTGAAAATAACATATCCTCCACCTCTTATCTTAATAGAAATAAAGAAATATATCTATATATGTTTTAACATATTTACACCTATTATACAAGGAAGTAGCCAGAAAGTTAAAATACCCCCTTCTTTGGTCCAAAACTCTCATGGCATTAAGCAAGCAAAGTAAGTAATTGTGACTATCCCCAGAAGAGTTTGCTTGCCACTTAGATCCATTCATCCTTTCATCCTTCCATCCACCTGCTGAAATCCACTATTTCACCATCATATTGTCATCCATTCCGTCTTTCATCGAACATTCGGTATGTCACCATTCTGTCCATCCGTCTGTCCGGCCATCAATATCCAAACCTATCTATCTGTCTCCAAACATATCCATCAAACATAGCCATTCATCCAGCTATCCATCCACCCACCCATCCACCCACCTTTTCACTCAGTCATCCATCCTTTCACATATCCATCCTCCTTTCATCCATCCATTCATCCATCCTTTCACTCATCCATCCACCCTTCCACTCCACCCATCCACACTCCTTTTCTCTCATCCATCCATTCTTTCACTCAGTCCTCATCCTTTGACCCATCCATCCACTCATCCATCTATCCATTTACCTTTCACTCATCCATCCATCTTTTCACACACTCATCCATCCTTTTACTCATCTATCCATGCATTCACCCTTTCACCCATCCATCTGTCCACCCTTTCATCCAGCCATCCATCCATCTATCCTCCATTTCACCCATCCATCCATTCTTTCATTCATTCCTAATTCCATCCATCCTTTTACTCATCCATCCACCCTTTTACTCCATCCATCCATCCATCCATCCATCTAGCCTTTCACCCCATTCATCCTCTTATTGGTCCATCCATTTATCCTTTCACTCATCCATTCATTTACCCTTACACTCATCCATCCATCCACTCATCCATCAATCAATTTTTCATCATCCATCACCCTTGCACATCCATCCATTCTCCCTCTCAATTATCCCTCCATCCATTCTCCCTTTTACTCATCCATCCTTACATTATCCTTTGGCTCATTCATCCATTTATCTGTCCATCCACTCTTTCACTCACCCATTCAGCCACCATTTCATCCATCCAGTCATCCTACGCTTTTGCGTTACTTAGGAGCCTTTGTCTCCCAAGCTGCAGACAAAAAAAGGCCCATCAAGAACCTCGCCCCCACTGTAGCTTCTGAAGCACCTGTCTATATACAAACCTAGTAAACTGTAAGGCTATGCATCATGCAGCCATGTGTTCTGCTTTCCTGCTCTTATCTCATGACCGAGCTTACAGAACCTCCCTGGAATGCAGTTCTGAGTTTAAAGAAAACATTTATTGTTATTATTACTTCACCACAAGGTTCCTGAGAGACGAAATTAGTAGATTGGAAGCACACGTTCAAAAGTAGTTGCAGCAATGAAAGCAAAATATATCTCAGTTGCAGTGTACACAGCAAATACATGTGATTATATTATAGCATAACTTCAAAGCAAAGCATAAAAGTCAAAATTGCATCACCATAGGGCAAGGCTGTAGGGCCTATAACAGCTTCATCTTTCTAGGGCTTCAAGTTGATGACTTCGGATCAACTGCGAGAAAGATGTTTTCTACCCAAACGGGGGACAGGCAACTGACGTCTCCGTTCCTGTCTGAAGTCAAGATAGTTTCAATCTAACTCTGCGGTAGTCCAGAGCCATCCTTAAAAGCAAACTCAGTGTGAGACCCGAAGAAACTTGGAGAGTGGCCAATTCTCCGAGTCTCACTCGTTCTCAGACTGGATTGAGAGGTAAACACAAAATCTAGGTGTTATTATCAGCTAGGGTCTGGTGTGAAAAACACAGCTTGGTCTATCATGTGGAAAAACACAGCTTGGAAAAACACAGCTCATCTGCAATGTCTCAACTGCAATGTCTAACCCCACGTTAAAGCCAATAGGCAGCTAACCTAAATATCAAATGTAATGTCTAATGCCATGTTAAAGCCAATAGGAAGCTAAACTGAATACAGAATGTAATGTCTAATGCCATGTCAAAGCCAATAGGCATCTAAACTGAATACAGAATGTAATGGCTAACTCCATGTTAAAGCCAATAGGCAGCTAACCCAAATACCACATGTAATTTCTAATGCCATGTCAAAGCCAATAGGCAGCTAAACTGAATACAACATGTAATGTGCTCCTGGTGAACATTGAGCAACTAATATGCGCAATGGTGAAACACAAAGGCATTGGTCAAACACAATTAATAGCACCACACCATGTGATAAGGCTATTTTATCTACACAAAATCTTTGTTTCATAGTGTACTCTTAGACCATCCACATATTCCGTCTGGTTACCTTCCCCTTACATCTTCACTTACAACAATTCTGCCTTTGTTTCATGTCGTATCATCCTTTACTTTAGCATACTTTGTGCCGTCTTTGATTACTTCCAAGTATTCATGGACCTTTTCATATAGTCCATTGATACTTCACTCTCACTTTCAGGTGAAGATCGACATGGGTAAACTTTGCATTCTTTTTCTTGTCAAACCATGATTCATACTTTTCCTGGTTTTTCTTTATATTCTTCTCAATCTCACCACCATCTACTTTACTACTCATATCCACTTCACCAACAACCAACATGGTCTTTGGTTCCCTGCCTCTCAGAAGTTCAAACGGAATGTACTTACTGGTATCATGAATAGTTGCCCTGTAAGACTGCACCATCTGATTCACATGCTCAATAACTGGCATGCCATTTACAATTGCCATCCGAATGCTCTCCTTATTGATACAGTTAGTCCTTTCAACTAAACTGTTTGCTTGAGGATTGTAAACTGCTGTCTTCCTGTACAAAATGTTGCAATCTACAAAATACTAATCAATCTCATGTGAGCCTAATTGAGGGCAATAATCTGAAACTAATTCCTTGCTTTCACTCATGAAAACTACTGGGAGGGATATCTTCAACAAAGTGAACATCAAACCACTTTGGAAAATAGTCAACAATTGTAATGGCATATTTATGTTGTATTTCCAAGTTTTCCAAAGGGTCCTATGATATTCCTTGCAACTATTGCGCATGCCTGAATGGGAAATTTCACAGAATATAAGGTGTGTGTATGAGGTTTCAGTCTTTTGTCATCATCATAAAAATTCCTTTCTTTTGCAAATGATGAATAGTAAAAGTAATGCATAAAAGTATATATGTACAAAGCAACTAAAATCAATGTAAAAAGCAGTGATTATCTCCTTTAAAATATATTTCACACATTAAGAAAACATCACCATAATAATCTTAAGTCAAAAAACAAGAACACAGAGAATTAACAAGAGTAAAAAACATCTGACAAACAGTAATAGAAGAAAAGAGTAAAAACATGATAATTTATTATCCATTTTACACAGCAATCGATAAACCATTCCATTTCCTAATAAGCAGGACTTCTCTGAGATAGTTGATTACAACATAGCAAATTTCAAAGGATTGTGATTGCTCTAACAATAAACTGATCTTATAGTGACAAATATTATCAGCCCGTAAAAAAGGCACCAAAAAGTGTTGACACAGAGTGCTATAAAGTGTACAAGAGAGTACAAAGTTACAAAAAAGCTGTCACATAGACAAGGAAAAAGGTTGTGAAACCATGTACTCTGGAAAGGAAAAGCAAACAGAAAGTGCACAATGCTTAGACGAAGATGGGTAAAGTAAAACCTACGTTGCAGGTTCTGTATAATGGGTAAGTAAAGTTCCAAGCTCAATGGAGTACTAAGGGCTGAGTGCATAACAACAGTCAACATACTTTCTGCATTAACATTACGCTTTTGCGAGATATGATTACAAAAGAGATTTTTTATCCTGCCTTTGGGAGCAGAATCTAAAGACTCAGGGTTGTGAAAGTAATCCTGCACACCTACCTTCCGCACACCTTCACATACGTGAGCCTGGGATCTCAGCCATGTTAACTAAGGCTAGACAATCCCTAAGAATAAATCTAGAGAATCCTATATCAAGTGTTCACCTGGTCGTATGCAATAACATAACACAATGGAAACCACTCCTAAAGCATCCTCTAGATCAGTGGTTCCCAACCCGTGGTCCCGGGACCTCTGGGGGTCCGCGAAGCTTCCTCAGGGGGTCTGTGACTGCTGAGCAAATTAAATAAAATTAAAATATTAGGCCCCCAACTTTCCGTAATGACTCAGTGGGGGGTCCCCGGATTCCAATAATGATTCAGTGGAGGTCCCTGGGTTCCAGTATTGACAAAGTAGGGGTCCACAGAAGTCAAAAGGTTGGGAACCAATGCTCTAGATAACTCATCCCAGTCTCATCATGGAACATAAACTTTGCTATACCTTGGCAAACTGAAAGTAACTTTCTTAAAAGAGCTGTTCTCAAATTTCTGAAGCAATTTGATATTCATATAACCCCAGACTCCTGACCTGTAAAGTCCAACTAGGATACATTTGGTCTTGTCTATATGTTTAGGTTCCACTCACTGGTTTGTGATGAAGATTCAAAGCAAATCTCAAAACAGCTTTATTCACTGTATGAAATTGTGTACATCCCAAGTTAACTCAATGTCTCCAGTTTAACAAATTATCAAAAAGGATACCCGAGAACCTTTTTTTACCCTATTGATTGTGTCCCCCCTCCAGCTGAGTGATTCTTAGATTTGGGGGGGTCATTACGACCCTGGCAGTCGGTGGTATAGTGGAGGTATTACCGCTAACTGACTGGCGGTACCTACCTCCACTATTATGACATTGGCGGTTTGGCCAAGGCCAAACCGCCAATGTACCACACCGACCGCCACGACGGTAGCCCGGCGGCCATCACTAGGCTGCCCATGACATTATGACCCCGCCCATCGCCATGGTTTCAGTGGTTTCGGTACCGCCACTGAAACCATGGCGGTAGGCACTATCAGTGCCAGGGAACTCCTTCCCGGGCACTGATAGGGGTCTCCCCTGTCTCCTCCCCCTCCCCAGAGTCCTCCCTCAACATCCCCCTCCCTCTCCCGACGCCCACCCATTTACACACATACACGCACATACATACATATACACACACATACACACATTCACCCACGCATTCAGACATTCATACACACTCACAGAAACACTCACGAACATACATCCAGGCACACACGCAATCTCACGACACAACATGCACGTACACTCACACCCACTCATGCACACACACATGCACGCATTCACCCACAGTCGCACACCCCCCCACTCACGCACACAACATCCCCCACCCCCCTCTCCTGTCAGAAAACCTGACTTACCTGCTTGCAGGGAGTCCTCCGGCAGGAGACGGGACGCGATACGGTGGGCGGTGTTTTGCTGGCGTGGCGCACCTTACCACCGTCGCCACCATGACTGTCTACGGAATACCACCAACCTTGTGGCAGTATTCCGTCTACGGTCATAATGCCATGGACGGTCGGTAGCCACAGCGATGGTATGTTGGCGGCAGTCGCCGTGGCGGTAGGCGGCATTTGCCGACAAGGTCCTAATGAGGGCCTTTGTCTTTTTAGGGCTGTTGAACAGGGTGAATGGTTTAGCAATGTTAACTTTTCAATCTAAGTCATCCATAAATGAAGCAAAACCATCCAGCAAGGTTTCCAATCCATTTGCTGTTCACACGGGAAACGTCTGGAACAACGAGTCTGAAACAATTCTGTCACTTACATCGTAAGCTGAACAATGCTTGCTGGAACAACGCAGGGCTTTTTCTCTGCCTTACCCATGAATGTGCTGAACAACCCACATGCATGGTTCAAGCAGAGAAAAAGGGAGAGTGTATCGGGAGAGGATGCGGTCAGGTAAGTGGGGCTGGGGCAGGGATATTGGAGTTGGGCCATTTACTTTAATGGCGGGGTGGGGGTTGGGCGTTGGGGTAGTTATGTTTTTAGGGAATTTGGTGGAGGGTCAGAGTAGTTATGTTTTTTAGGACGGGTGGTGGGATCGGGGTAGTTATGTTTGTAAGGTGGGTGTTGGGGTCGGGGTAGTAGTGTTTTTAGGGTGGGTGGTGGGGGTACTTGTGTTTTTAGGGTGGGTGGGGGTTCGGGGTAGTTGTGTTTTTAGGGTGGGGGTCGGGGTGGTTGTGTTTTTAGGGAAGGTGGGGGGTCGGGTAGTAGTGTTTTTAGGGTGAGGGTCAGGTAATTATGTTTTTAGGATGGGTGAGGAGGTTGGGTAGTTATGTTTTTAGGTCGGGTGGTGGTGGTCGGGTAATCATGTTTATACAGTGGGTGGTGTCATTTTTTTAAGGCGCGGGGGTGGGGGTTTGAGGTAGTTATGTTTTTAGGGCGGTCGTGGGGGATCAGGGTAGTTATGTTTTTAGGGCGGGTTGTGGGAGGTCAGGGTAGTTATATTTTTTAGGGTGGTCGGGGTAGTTATGTTTTTAGGGTGGGTGGTGGGTTCAGGTAGTTGTGTTTTTAGGGCAGGTGGTTGGGGGTTGGGGTACTTGTGTTTTTAGGGTGGGTGATGGTCTTTGGGGTACTTGTGTTTTTAGGGCGTTGGTGGGGGTTCGGGGTAGCTATGGTTTTAGGCAGGTGGGGGGTCGGGGTACTTGTGATTTTAGGGTGGGTGGGGCAGGTCGGGGTAGTTATGTATTTTGAGTGGGTAGTGGGGGGTCGGGGTAATTAGGTTTTTAGGGCAGGTGAGGGGTTGGGGTACTTTGTGTATTTAGGGCAGGTGGTGGGGGGTCGGGTAGTTATGTTTTTAGGGCAGGTGGGGGGTCGGTTTATTTATGTTTTTAGGGCGGGTCGGTAGTTATGTTTTTAGGGCGGGTGGGGGGTCAGGGTATTTGTTTTTTTAGGGCGGGTGAGGGGGTGGCATGCTAAAACCATGCATGCCGTTCCACACATGCCTTTACTAGCCATGATTTAACAACAACAAATCGTTGTAAAGGCATGCATGGTAAAGGCATGTGTGGAAACAACGTGGTTGTTGTTCTGATCGTGTTGTTCAGGCATGCTTGGTTCACGCATGCTTGGTTCATGCATGCGTTGTTCCATCATACAACCATTCACACTATGAGGTCAACAGCATCCTCATAAAGACGCACTGGGATAGGATACTTACTTATTTGTAGGATCTCTTTCCCTCTGAAGGAAAGATAGTTATCCAGGCCATTTATATAAAGAAATTGGGAGGTTGCCAAATACAGCCTTGGCAGACTCCATATTTATAGCTAATTAAGGGTTGGGTGGGCTTTTTTCACTATTGGCACACAAGAGCATTCCTTAACCTCACCTTCAACTTCTCCATGCATGCCGGGCCACCAAAGTATCTCTCTAAAACTACGTTTGGTTCTGCTGCGTTTCAGATGACCTTGATCTGCCAATGCAATTATCTTGTTTCCTAAGGGGTTTGGAAGAATCGGTTTACTAACTGTTCTCAATCCCCAGACATCTGTGCTCAACTCATATTTAATGCAATAAAATCTCTCAAAGCCGTGTCAACACCTATGTCAACACAACTGAATCCCCTCGCCAAAGTTACCAGTGCTTTGTCACTCTTAAACACCAATGTCCAGTCTTGTTCTGAAATTGTAATAAAATCCACATTGCTTATGTTTGCAACCCACTCCTCTTCAAAGATGCTTTTTACCCAAGTTCCTTGGTTGTGTGCATGATTTTTTTCCAACCTTGAAAACTACCCTCAAATCCATTGCTTTTACCTTCTATAAACCTCTTAATAAAATTAATTTCCTCCATGTTTGCCAGCCATCCTGCAGTTCTAGGTGAAGCAGATCCAGAGTCTCTCGTACTCAACAAATGAATCATTGGTTTGTGATCAATGAACCCCCACACGTGTCCTTAAGTATCTAACTGCCCAAAATACTGCAAAGGTTTTCCTTTAAATCATAGAATATCTCTTTTCAAAATAACTCAAAGTGCATAGTGTATGTGCAATATTGATTTCTCCATTATATTGAATTTGCCTTAAAACTGCCCCAAGACCATGGGCGCTCACGTCTGTAATAAGAATGATTTGGTTTTTAATAGCAAACATCACTAGTGGTGGTTCCTCTGAATTCTAAAGTTTTTCATATTGTCAAATTCTGATTTACCTTCCTGACACAGTATACACATATTATCTTTCCTTCACAATTCACACATGCTTTTGGTCTTACCTGCGAGCATCTTGACACATTTATAGTAGAACTCAACTATGCTAAGGAAAGAGCTTAAATCCTCTTTGTTGTCTGGAATAGCAGCATTAAGTATCTTATCAATTAACTTTTCTTGCAGACTAATTCCATGTCCACTGATTCCATGAGCAAAATAAGTTAATAAATTACACTCTCAACCTTTAATTTACACTTTCCAACTTTGGCAGTTAGCTTGTTTCATTCCAAAACGCTTAAAATCTAGTCTAAATGATCATCATGCTCCACATCCATTCCAGCAAGCACTAAATATCACATTCAAAGTAACATTCCCCCTGTACCCCACAAAGTAATTTTTGAATTGTCCTCTTCATAACAGAACTAGCTGAAATTAGATCAAAGGGCATGCATTTACATTGGAATGCTCCAAATGTTTAAATAAAAGATGTTAAATGACGGTCTGTCTGTTGCAAAAAAACTGATGATATGCAGAAGATAGATGGATGGTGGAAAAGTAATTTGCACGATCAATAGTGGATACAGTTTCATTCATGTTCGGGAGAGGATGTCTGTCACTCCATGTGGCATTATTGAGCTCTCCAAGATCAACTAAATCCTCACTGTAGGAAAATGGCTACTTGTTGCAGTTACTCCCCTCACATTTTGCCTTATATTGATGCTGACTTGACTGAGAAGTGTGCTGGGACCCTGATAACCAGGCCCCAGCACAAGTGATCTTTCACTAAAAATGTACCATTGTTTCCACAATTTGAACACCTCTGGCACACAGATAAGTCCCTTGTAAAAGGTACCAGTGATACCAAGGGCCCTGTGACCAGGGAAGGTCCCTAATGGCTGCTGCATGTGTTGTGCCACCCTAAGGGACTCCTCACCTAACACATGCACACTGCCAGTGCAGATTGTGTGTGTGGGTGGGGAGAAAAAGGCAAAGTTGACATGGCATCACCCTCAGGGTGACATGCCCACAACCCACTGCCTGTGGCATAGGTAGGTCATCCCTCTAGCACGCCTTACAACACTAAGGCAGGGTGCACTATACCAAAGTGTGGGCATAGCTGCATGAGCACTATGCCCCTACAGGGGTAATGTGGCGTCCGTGCCGCCAACAGGCTGGTGGTACGGAGACCCGTATTACGACCGCGGCGGTAGCGCCGCATTCGCACCGCCGGGGCTAAAACGGCGCTGCCCTGGGGATTATGACTCCCCTACCCCCAGCCTGTTTCTGGCGGTTTGCACTGCCAGGAAGAGGCTGGCAGTAAGGGGAGACCTGGGGCCCCTGGGGGCCCCTGCACTGCCCATGCCACCGGCATGGGCAGTGCAGGGGCCCCCTAACAGGGCCCCGTGCAGCTTTTCACTGTCTGCATAGCAGACAGTGAAAAGCGCGACGGGTGCTACTGCACCTGTCGCACGGCCGCAACACCGCCGGCTCCATTAGGAGCCAGCTCCTATGTTGCGGCCGCATCCCCGCTGGGCCGGCGGGCGTAAACTAGGTTTGCGCCCGCCGGCCCAGCGGGGATGTTGTAATGGGGTCCGCGGGAGGGCGGCCGCCCGCCAAGCTTCTAATGACCCCCTAAGTCCATTCTTAGACATTGTAAGTGCAGGGTAGCTATATTGAGTATATGGTCTGGGAGTTTGTCAAAACAAACTCCACAGTTACATAATGGCTACACTGAATACTGGGAAGTTTGGTATCAAACTTCTCAGAATAATAAACCCACACTGTTGCCAGTGTTGGATTTATTACAAAATGTGCACAGAGAGCATCTTTGAGATGCCCCCTGTAATATACCCAATCCTTCTGTGCAGTACTGACTGGTCTGTGCCAGCCTGCTACTGAGACGAGTTTCTCACCCCCTGGGGTGAGAGCCTTTGTGCTCTCTGAGGCCCGAAACAAAGTCTGCACTGGGTGGAAGTGCTTCACACCTCCCCCCTGCAGGAACTGTAACACCTAGCAGTGAGCAGCAAAGGCTCAGGCTTCGTGTTACAATGCCCCAGGGCACTCCAGCTTGTGGAGATGCCCAGCCCCCGGGCACAGCCCCTACTTTTGGCGGCAAGTCCGACAAGGAGGAGTCACCCTCTAGTCAGGACAGCCCCTAAGGTGTCCTGCGCTGAGGTGACCCCTGCCTTAGGAAATCCTCCATCTTGTTTTGGAGGATTTGGAGGATTCCCCCCAATAGCATTAGGGATGTGCCCCCCCTCCCAACAGGGAGGAGGCACAAAGAGGGTGTAGCCATCCTCAAGGACATTAGCCTTTGGCCTCTGCCCCCTAGACCTAAACACACCCCTAAATTGAATATTTAGGGGTGACCCTGAACCCAGGAAAAGAGGTTCCTGGTGATCTGAAACAAGAAGAAGGACTGCTGACCTGAAAGCCCCGCAGAGACGACGGAGACAACAACTGACTTAGCACCAGCCCTACTGGCCTGTCTCCAGACTCAAAGAGCCTGCACAGCGACGCATCCAGCGGGACCAGCGACCTCTGAGGACTCAGAGGACTGCCCTGCAACCAAAGGACCAAGAAACTCCTGTGGACAGTGGCTCTGTCCAAAACAGCAACAAAGAAACCATCTTTAGAGAAGACTCCAGCCTCTGGAAGCGTGAGTCTTCACACTCTGCACCCGATGCCCCATGGCTCGAGTTCAGGAGAACCAACACCGCAGAGAGGACTCCCAGGCAACTCCAACAACGTGGACACCCTGAGTCGACCTCCCTGCACCCCCACAGAGACGACTGCAGAGAGGATCCAGACCTCTTCCTGACCGCGGCTGCCCGGTAACAAAGGAACCCGACGCCCGGACCAAGTACTGCACCCGCAGCCCCCAGGACCGAGAAGAACCAACTGCCGGTGCAGGAGTGACCAGCAGGTGGCCCTCATCCTAGCCCAGTCTGTGGCTGGCCCGAGAAGCCCCCCTGTGCACTGCCTGCATCATCAGAGTGACCCCCGGGTCCCTCCATTGCTTTCAATGCAAAACCCAACACCTACTTTGCACACTACACTCGGCCGCCCCTGTGCCGCTGATGGTGTATTTTGTGCGTCTACGTGTGTCACCCCCAGTGCTCTACAAAAAAACCCTGGTCTTCTCCCCGAGGACGCAGGTACTTACCTACTAGCAGACTGGAACCGGAGCACCCCTGTTCTCCATAGGCACCTATGCTATTTGAGCCCTACTTTGACCTCTGCACCTGACCAGCCCTGTGTTGCTGGTGCTGGGTGTCTGGGGTTGACTTGAACCCCCAACGGTGGGCTGCCTATGCCCAGGAGACTGAACTTGTAAGTGCTTTACTTACCTGAGAAACTAACCAATACTTACCTCCCCAGGAACTGTTGATTTTTGCAGTGCCCACTTTTAAAATCGCTTCTTGCCATTTTTGCTAAAACTGTGTATGCTATTGTTTTAATTCAAAGTTCCATACCTACCTGTGTGAAGTACCTTACAATTTATGTACTTACCTAAATTTTGAATCTTGTGGTTCTAAGGGTATGGTATTTCCTTAAACACCCTTTGCCCATACAATGCTACAGTGTTGCTTGTTTTCAATCATCAGTTAATGTTTCAGCTCCAGAAGTTACCTTGAAACTTTAAAAGCTTCAACCTATTCCTCCCTTGATGATTCAGGTTCCCCTAAATGCACCAACGAACGAGCAGGTGGTGCATCTCAGACATAGTCAACAAGTGAGTGCACCAACACCTGAACATATTTTAATTTCTTCAACTATACACTCTTAAATTGATATTATTAATACAACAATGAACTAAAACAATAGAAGTGTCAACGTAGACTCATTGCTGTGAGAGCCAACTAATAAATAACTAAAAAAAAATTATTGTTACCTTTGTCTGTTATTAGTTCCAATTTCACCAACGTACATGAACACTTTCTCTTTACTATTTTCCATTAATGACATGACTACGAATTCTTGTTGTGAGGCTAATGTAGCTGGTACCGTGAAGTTCTTGTTGTGAGGCTAACATAACTGGTAGTGTGACGTTCTTGTCACAAGACTCATATAGCTAGTAGTGTAAAGTTCTTGTTGCAAGGCTAACATAGCTAGTAGCATGATGTTCTTGTTGCGAGGCTAACATACCTGGTAGCATGACATTCTTGTTGCGAGGCTAATATAGCTAGTAGCGTAAAGTTCTTGTTGCAAGACTAACATAGCTAGTAGCATGACATTCTTGTTGCAAGGCTACCGTAGCTGGTAGCATGACGTTCTTGTCGCGAGGCTCATATAGGTAGTAGCGGGAAGTTCTTTTTGCAAGACTAACATAGCTAGTAGCATGACGTTCTTGTTGCAAGGCTACCGTAGCTGGTAGCATGACGTTCTTGTCACAAGGCTAATACAGCTAGTAGTGTGAAGTTCTTGTTGCAAGACTAACAAAGCTGGTAGAGTAAAGTTCTTGTTGCAACTCTAATGGAGCTGGTAACAGGAAGTTCTTGTTGTGAGGCTAACATAACTGGTAGTGTGACGTTCTTGTCACAAGACTCATATAGCTAGTAGTGTAAAGTTCTTGTTGCAAGGCTATCATAGCTAGTAGCATGACGTTCTTGTTGCAAGGCTACCGTAGCTGGTAGCATGACGTTCTTGTCACAAGGCTAATACAGCTAGTAGTGTGAAGTTCTTGTTGCAAGACTAACAAAGCTGGTAGAGTAAAGTTCTTGTTGCAACTCTAATGGAGCTGGTAACAGGAAGTTCTTGTTGCGAGGCTAACATACCTGGTAGCATGACATTCTTGTTGCGAGGCTAATATAGCTAGTAGCGTAAAGTTCTTGTTGCAAGACTAACATAGCTAGTAGCATGACCTTCTTGTTGCAAGGCTACCGTAGCTGGTAGCATGACGTTCTTGTCGCGAGGCTCATATAGGTAGTAGCGTGAAGTTCTTTTTGCAAGACTAACATAGCTAGTAGCATGACGTTCTTGTTGCAAGACTAACATAGCTGGTAACGTGAAGTTCTTGTTGCAACTCTAATGGAGCTGGTAACATGAAGTTCTTTTTGCGTGGCTAACATACCTGGTAGCATGACATTCTTCTCGCGAGGCTGACATAGCTGGTAGCATGACATTCTTATCACGAGGATAATATAGCTTGTAGCGTGAAGTTCTTGTTTCAGTGCTAAGATAGCTAATAGCATGACGTTCTTGTTGCAACCCTGATATAGCTGGTAGAGTGAAGTTCTTGTTGCCATGCTAACATAGCTGGTGGTGTGATGTTCTAGTTGCAACTCTAACGTAGCTGGAAGCGTGAGGGTCTTGTCATGAGGCTAATATAGCTGGTAGCTTGCCTTCTCAAAATCCACAGTACTGATGGAGACAGTACACTCTGAAGGTAAATGCAGTTCTTATACAATACCATCCCCCAAAAAACAAACTTAGCGCGTGCATATTATTATCCCAAACAGTTTCAACAACCTTGTGCAAGATACTTGTGGTTGCATGAACACCTGACAATAGATCGCTGACTTTTCCACAGATGGTTGAAATGTGTCCCACAAATGATTTATTGTGTTAAGAAAAGTAGAATGCAATAGTAACACCCTGGAAACGTGAATGCGCTGGTGGCCAGATGCCACAATCTGCACACAACAGATTGCTTACACGCCAATGGGTGTCCTCACAGCAAATATGGCATCGATTTGTAGTCAGGTTAAATGCACTTGGTAACTTCAGATAACATACTTGGTACCCAGCAGGCTGTGTCTGAGCCAATTAAATCACAGCAGGAAAAGCAATAAAACTAAGATGAGTCCTAGCTTGACTTCTTTATTCATTAACACCGGTAACAAGGTTTATAAATACCTTTTTTGTTTTAAGAATACAATTAATCTTTTGTATCCTGAGTTGTAATCCTGGCTTCTCTTCTGGGGTTTCTTTTTTTACAAATCATTGCCAAAATACTGTAGTTCTTCCATCAATGAAATAGTCCAGATGGAAGGTGATGTAGAAGTAAGTTTATTTAAGACAAACTCCCCAACTAGGTATCCCCTGCCTCCATAACAAAACATTCCTACCCTAAGATTCTTATAATGACTAGACCTGGGCAAAATTACTATGGGTATTCTGAGTAATTTCAATACATCCGCGTTACTCTTTGACGTGGAATTACTGATAATTATGTGACTACTCCTGCTCACGTAACTAAGAGTAATTTGGGGGAAAGAATCCTACTGCAAGAGCGTATTTAGTGAGTGCGAATGCTCTCTTACGAGCTCTATTCGCCTTCTGCTTCACTTAGCACTGTTTCTCAGTGCAAAATGCATCCTTGCATCTATTTTGGACGCAAGGGTGCATTTGACATTAAGAAAATAGCACTAAATGCTGATTGGGGTATCGTTGTGTCCATTTATACTTGCATTTTTTGCACTAAGAAATAGTGCAAAATGCAGAATTAATCTTGTGGAATTCTTAGGTAATTCTACATGATTACACTACACTGAACTATGCAAAATACGCCCAGATTTATTAACAAGATCATACAAGGATCTGGCAAATTTCAGCAAAGCAACAGTATAACACTTCTCTGCCCCTGCATAGCAGTTGAAAGCAGGGATAGATGGTTTTGGGACCATACATAACAGAAAACTATAGCTGGGAAAAAATTGTATCACAGGGATGTCTTTCACCTGGGGGCTCTGTGTGACCTCAGAGACAACTCAAGCTTTGCTCTTGTTGCTATGTGATCTCACCCAGAAACCCTCGGCAAGAAACATCACCTACTGTAACACACCTATGGTTCTTTATGACATTAAAGAATTCTTCATCTGACTATCCACTTTTTAGAAGGTTTTATCCGGTCTGCGGAGGATCAGTGGCCGAAGTGGGCTTTCAAAGTTCTACTTGACTAGGGGAGGAGATGGGATATTCAGTAATGAATATAGCCAATTCAGGATTACACCATCATCAGAATTTGTTTGATTTCTATTGCACCCCGGCTAGAATTGTTTAGGTAGATATGCTTCTTAGCTGCCTGGATGCAACACCATTCTGGAGAGATGTGTTTTGCAAAATCACTTCGTCATTTGGCCTTTCAATGCGGTAGGACAAGACTTTGATAATGATTGACACGACTCCGGATATTAAGGTAGACCTTGTATTTCTAACACATTTGATGATATCTTTATAGCAAGCCCAGCTCTGCAAAGACACTACCTATCAATCAATGCACTGAAGAAATCTTAGATGTTTATAAATTTGAGGCGCAAGCACATGTGGGCTTTACACAGGCTAAGAGATACAGGTGGGTTCAGGGACGTTTCACATCATGAACTGAAAAGATACTAAAAAGCTTTTTTCCCATGTGGATAAGATAAATAGACTCAGTCTGAAAATATGTTAATTGTAAGGTGTGTGATGGTTCATGCAGTGTCTTTTGCTGCCTAAAAAATGAAAATGTAAAACAAATTGCAAACCGTTAGGGTACACATTTTAACTGTGGACAGAGCACCATGGGACTCGGAGAGGATGTGAGCAGAGCATCAATGAATGCTTAGGATGTGAGCAGCGCCTCTTTAGACTCACAGTGGAGGTGGACACAGCATCATGGGACTCACAAGAAGCTCACGGGGATGTGAGCAGGACATCACTGGACTCACAGGGGATGAGAGCAGGACATCACTGGACTCACATGGGATGAGAGCAGGGCATCGCTGGACTCACAGGGGATGAGAGCAGGGCATCACTGGACTCACAGGGGATGTGAGCAGGGCATCACTGGACTCACAGGGGATGTGAGCAGGACATCACTGGACTCACAGAGGATGTGAGCAGGACATCACTGGACTCACATGGGATGTGAGCAGGGCATCGCTGGACTCACAGGGGATGAGAGCAGGGCATCACTGGACTCACAGGGGATGTGAGCAGGGCATCACTGGACTCACAGGGGATGTGAGCAGGACATCACTGGACTCACAGAGGATGTGAGCAGGACATCGCTGGACTCACATGGGATGTGAGCAGGGCATCGCTGGACTCACAGGGGATGAGAGCAGGGCATCGCTGGACTCACAGGGGATGTGAGCAGGACATCCCTGGACTCACAGGGGATGTGAGCAGGACATCCCTGGACTCACAGGGGATGTGAGCAGGGCATCACTGGACTCACAGGGGATGGGAGCAGGACATCCCTGGACTCACAGGGGATGGGAGCAGGACATCACTGGACTCACAGGGGATGTGAGCAGGACATCACTGGACTCACAGAGGATGGGAGCAGGACATCCCTGGACTCACAGGGGATGGGAGCAGGGCATTGCTGGACTCACAGAGGGAGAAGGGCATCGCTGGACTCACAGAGGATGGGAGCAGGGCATCGCTGGACTCAGAGAGGATGGGAGCAGGATCTCACTGGACTCACAGAGGATGGGAGCGGGGCATCACTGGCCTCACAGGGGATGGGGATGGGAGCAGGACATCACTGGACTCACATGGGATGAGAGCAGGGCATCACTGGACTCACATGGGATGGGAGCAGGACATCACTGGACTCACATGGGATGGGAGCAGGACATCACTGGACTCACAGAGGATGGGAGCAGGACATCGCTGGACTCACAGGGGATGGGAGCAGGGCATTGCTGGACTCACAGAGGGAGAAGGGCATCGCTGGACTCACAGAGGATGGGAGCAGGACATCACTGGACTCACAGGGGATGGGAGCAGGGCATTGCTGGACTCACAGAGGGAGAAGGGCATCGCTGGACTCACAGAGGATGGGAGCAGGACATCGCTGGACTCACAGGGGATGGGGATGAGAGCAGGGCATCACTGGACTCACATAGGATGAGAGCAGGGCATCACTGGACTCACATGGGATGGGAGCAGGACATCACTGGACTCACAGAGGATGTGAGCAGGACATCACTGGACTCACAGAGGATGTGAGCAGGACATCACTGGACTCACAGAGGATGAGAGCAGGGCATCACTGGACTCACATGGGATGGGAGCAGGACATCACTGGACTCACAGGGGATGTGAGCAGGACATCACTGGACTCACAGAGGATGGGAGCAGGACATCCCTGGACTCACAGGGGATGGGAGCAGGACATCACTGGACTCACAGAGGATGGGAGCAGGGCATTGCTGGACTCACAGAGGGAGAAGGGCATCGCTGGACTCAGAGAGGATGGGAGCAGGGCATCGCTGGACTCGGAGAGGATGGGAGCAGGGCATCGCTGGACTCGGAGAGGATGGGAGCAGGGCATCGCTGGACTCAGAGAGGATGGGAGCAGGATCTCACTGGACTCACATGGGATGAGAGCAGGGCATCACTGGACTCACATGGGAGCAGGACATCACTAGACTCACATGGGATGGGAGCAGGACATCACTGGACTCACATGGGATGAGAGCAGGGCATCACTGGACTCACATGGGATGGGAGCAGGGCATCACTGGACTCACATGGGATGGGAGCAGGACATCACTGGACTCACAGAGGATGGGAGCAGGACATCACTGGACTCGCAGGGGATGGGAGCAGGGCATCGCTGGACTCAGAGAGGATGGGAGCAGGGCATCGCTGGACTCAGAGAGGATGGGAGCAGGGCATCGCTGGACTCAGAGAGGATGGGAGCAGGATCTCACTGGACTCACATGGGATGAGAGCAGGATCTCACTGGACTCACATGGGATGAGAGCAGGGCATCACTGGACTCACATGGGATGGGAGCAGGACATCACTGGACTCACATGGGATGGGAGCAGGACATCACTGGACTCACATGGGATGAGAGCAGGGCATCACTGGACTCACATGGGATGTGAGCAGGACATCACTGGACTCACAGAGGATGTGAGCAGGACATCACTGGACTCACAGAGGATGTGAGCAGGACATCACTGGACTCACATGGGATGGGAGCAGGACATCACTGGACTCACAGAGGATGGGAGCAGGACATCACTGGACTCACAGGGGATGGGAGCAGGATATCACTGGACTCACAGAGGATGTGAGCAGGATATCACTGGACTCACAGAGGATGTGAGCAGAGCATCACTGGACTCACAGAGGATGGGAGCAGAACGTCATGAAATAATTGCACAGGCTGTAAACGTGACATCATGTGACTCAGATGAGATATGAACAGAGCATGATGGGGCTCGTAGGAAACAGAACAACATCGGACGTAAAGGGGATCAGAGCAAAGCATCATGGGATGAGATGAGCATCAAGTGACTCACAGGAGATGTGAGAAGAATGTTGCATGGCTCCCAGAGGAGGCAGCAGAGCATCAGGAGACCCAGAGGGTGTGTGAGCTGTGTATCACTGGGAAGCATAGGGCGCGCATGAACAGCACCATCGAGCTCACAGCTCACAGCGGATGTGACATACAGTGGCATTGCTGCTCTGCTCACGCTCCTGTGAGCCCAAAAATGCTTTGCTCACATCCTGTGTTAGTCTCATGATACTTTCCCCACATCCACATTGAGTGCCATGGTACTCTGCTCACACCTCCTTTGTCCCACAATGATGCTCTGCCTTCATCCATGGGGAGTTCCACAATGCTGGGCTACGGTCTACTCGAAGGGCCAGCCAGGTCCCCATTCTCGCAGGACACCCACAGCAGAGCCTCCTGCTGATTAATGCTGGCCTTTGGGCTCCCACACTCCATATCTCACTGGAGTCTTCAAACTCTGTACAGAGAACTTATTACTAGTACTGGCGGTGACTGGGCTCTCTCTCAGCAGGCAGCCATGAAGAAGTGGGTGTAAGAGAGGGAAGCTCTGCACAGTGCAACATAGGGAGAAAATCAATGAATCAATCAGAGAATTTGTAAAGCGCACTACTCACCTCTGAGGGTCTCAAGGCCTGGGGGGGGTGCTGCTACTGCTCGAACAGCCATGTCTTGAGATTTCTCCTGAAGGTAAGTAGGTCCTTAGTCTGATGCAGGTGGGTGGGAAGAGTGTTCCACGTCTTGACGATAAGGTGGGAGAACGATCTGCCGCCGGTAGTTGCTCTGCGGATGCGTGGGATGATGACGAGGGCAAGGTCAGGGGAGCAAAGCTGTCGGGTCGGGGTGTAGAAGGTGAGCCGTCTGTTGAGGTATTCTGGTCTGGTGTTGTGCAGTGCCTTGTGAGTGTGGGTGAGGAGTTTGAATGTGTAGGTCTCTCAGGTGGGCTGTGATGTGGCAGTGGCAGGGGATGTCCAGGATGAGGCGTGCGGAGGTGTTCTGTATGCGTTGCAGTCTTTTCTGGAGTTTGGCCGTGGTTCCTGCATAGAGGGCATTGCTGTAGTTCAGCTTGCTGCTCACGAGGGCTTGGGTGACCGTTCTTCTGGTTTCAGTGGGGGTCCATTTGTAGATCTTCTAAAGCATGCAGAAGGTGTTGAAGCAGGAGAAGGAGATGGCGCTGACTTGCTGGATCATAGATAGTAAAGAGTCCAGGTTGAATCCCAGGTTGCGTGCGTAGTCAGGGCAGAGAGAAAGAGAGAGTTTTAATATGGTGAGAGACTGGCATTCAGACAAAGGCCCAGAATGACTAAACTTTGATGCAATGCAACACAGCAAGGGAATTTGCTGTGCTGCATTACGTCAAAGAGAAAGAGCAGAAGTGTTGAATATCTACTGAGATATGGTGTTGGTCTGCTCTCTCATAGCGCTGGCACACTTCTTGCTGACTAGTGCTAAAGCAGACACCTTTGAGCCCCAATGCCAGGGTGCCTCAGTTTTGGAACTTTTGGGTACTACCTGGCAGAAGGGTGAATTTTAAGTAGGAGACTCTGGCCGCAGACCTTGAATGACACATGGCCGTGGCTGCTTGCCTTGTTTTCATTTTCTTCCACCCGGGCACCCCATCTTGTCTCCTTGTTGGGGAAAGCTTGGGAAGCCCACCCCCACCTGATGGTGCTTCCCCATTTCCTTTTTCGTGGCAGGCCCCGGAGATTTGGTCCTGGGCCTACTTGCTATTCCTTGGGAGGCGCTCCTACACTTCCTTTCTGTGGCAGGGACCCGAATATGTAGTTCTGAATCTCTTTCTTCTCTTCTGGGGGATGAGGCGTGACAGTGCTCCTCTTTTCCATTTTCTTGACAGGTTCTTGGAAATGGTGTCCCATGCCTCATTGTGCAAAGACCAACCTGGGGGTTTGGATCACATGGGCTCAAGGGCTCTGGGAAGCAAGGCCCATGCAGCCCCTCATACGGTTCAATAGTATTGGGGTCCTGGGCCCCTTTGCTCTTCCTTGGGAGGCACAGCATTGTTCTCCCATTTCCTTTCTGTGGCAGGAGCCTGGAGATGGGGTCCTAGGCCCCTTCCTTCTCTTCTATAGGGGGACTAGACTATGCTCTCCCATTACATTTTCTTGACATTAGATTGGTGAAGAAGTCCTGGGTGCCCTTGTACAAAGACTGGCCAAGGGGTTGAGATCTCCCCAAGCCTCAAGAACTCTGTAGAGGGTCCCTACGCACTCCCCTTACCAGGGTTCAGTAATTATTAATATGGCCTACATTGATCCCCAGTCACTGCCCCCACTCCCCCGGGGGTTCCTTGACTTTTGTAGCAGAGTGCTATGTGCTCTGCTTTTTGGCTAGGGGGTCAAGGGTCAAATCCTTCTCTCTGAGTTATTTCTGTTCCTGTTGGGCCATGTTGCACAATCTTGGGCTCATTTTGATCCTGGTGATGGGCCCTTTCTTTAGGCCTCCTGGCCTCTAAGGTGGCACACTTTGCAGGGGGTAGGTTCCAATGGTTCACTGCACCACCTTTCTACTTTTTCTTGTCCTCTGGTGCTTTTCGCCTCCCGTGTGAGTGCACAAGACCAGTTCTTCCCCAATCTGGTCCTTAAGGAGTGTAGGGGTGCCAGCCTCCCTGGTTCTGGAGAGAGACCGACCAGTCCTGGGTTCAACTATATGGAGAGTCCTCAGTCCATGAGGGGATCAGGGTGTCTGTCCTTCCAGTTGTCCATGGGTGCTACTGCCCAGGCTCTGTGTCCAGCTCCTACAAAAAGCTTTCTCTCTCTCTTGTGCGAGAGTTTTTAAATTAGGGGGGAATGTTCTAGAAACCAGACACCCCTGGCCAATCCTAGAGTGCCACATCACCTCTCCACCCCATCCAACCCTCTTGCACATCATGCTTGGACAATTCAAGACTGTGTCATCCAAAAGTGACTGGTCACTTCTCCTCTGGGCGCTTCATCCCCTCTCTGACATCATTGCCAGGGCTTTCAACCTACAACGTCAAAGAAGATCTCCCTTCTGTGTTGGCTTGAAAGGTCTGGTCTTCCTCCTGTTTTCAGTGGGCTTGGGATGTCCCAACACTGGTACAGTGTAACGACTAATCAATGGATGCAGGATTTCTTCCCCACCTCTTCCTCCCCAGGAGCTGAGTGACGCACTGTTAATTGCTCCCTATGTGCGGGGAGGCCTTAGTTCCTTCATCTGGAGAGCAATGTAATTAAATTGGCTCTGCAAGGTCAAAAAGGCCCTAGCCTCTTATCCTGAGCTGAGCCAGAGGAAAATGAAAATTCCGGATGACCCATCAGATGTACAGGTCTCTGTTTGGAACTTATGTATTTGAACTGGGCGCACACTTTTCACCCTAGTTTCATATCTCACTGGACTTTGTAGGCCTAAGGAAAGCAAAAGTGCACTCTAAGACAGATTTCCCCCATGTTTCTAATAAAATGTGACTGCAGACAAAACGGTAAACCTTTGACTTTCCCTATGAGTGGCCTCGAATACCATAAGGCCTACCTCGGTCAATATCTAACCCTACCGAGTCCCCTCTGTACCAGGCTGTGCACAAGGGTAGTCCCACACGAGCAGCCCTCAAACGTTCACACACTTGTGCACAAGTGTTCACATTTAACCAACTAAGAGCCCTTTACCTTTGCTGCACCACAGCTGCCCTTTCTTAAAAGGCGGACACTGGCAGAAAAACATGTGCAATCCGTTTATCGTGTGATTACCGTGTGTGAGACACCAGTTGTGAGGCTCACCCACAATAAAAAGTACAAAACCAGGTGATCCAAAAGTGTAAAATCTGAGTGGATTAAATGGGTAGAGCCTATTTTGTTACAGTGCCTAGGTCAGCTAAAGATTCCAAACCTATTCACTGCAACATAATATCCTTGTGCTACAGATCTTGCCAGGTCTGCAGCTGTTTCATTGTTGGGTTGCAGGAAGGTGTTCCTTCCTGCACAAAAACAGTCCTGCCTGTAACGTAGGCTCCCTTGCACTTGCGTTGGTGCTCGCAGCCCATTACGCACCACCACAGGCAGAGGGCAGGAACGCGTCATACCATGACAGATATTGCACACTCCTGTCCTCTCCATTTCATGCAGCACAACAAGTCGTCTTTCTGCATTCTGTTGCGTGAATGAATGATAAATCTGGCCTGTAGTTCTCATGTGGAAGAGACACTATATATCAGTCTATTTATTGTAGACCAAGATGGTTGAGGTGGGCAACCAGTAAGGCCATCCTGATGTCAGCCGGACTCACATGCACAGTTCTCTCTCCTCACTGCCAGCTTGAGGTTTGGGTTCTGCCACCATGACGCATAGTCCTGGTATAAAACAAGCATTGTCTTAGAAAGTTATCGTCTACAAAAACTACCCTCCTAGACCTAAGGCAAATTTATTTTTAATCTTGCATTGGCATTACGTGATGGGATAACACTTTGGGTAGTTTCAATATGCAAAGCCAGGTTTGGCTTAATAACATTGACTTGAGCCTAAATTGGCTGATTAATAGGTAGTGCAAACAGACCAGGACATTTTTTTTCAAGCAGTTACTGATCTTTAAATATGTTAATAATGATCTCCTAATGGGAAAATATATTGTGTGAGTCCTATTGAAATCAGGTGAAAATATTATTGTCTCCTAAGAGCAACTCAATTTATTTATTTATGTTTTAAATCTCAACCGATGGTCCACATAAAAAAATAATCAATATAAACAGTGCATTCAGACAGGAACAAAAGAAACACATCATAGATCCACACAATGGTAAATCTCTGTAAAGTGCAGAACAGTGCTTGCCATAAATGTGCAAACTGCAATAATCCAATGTATAAAATAAAAAGAAAAACACATAACAGGCTAAACTACACGTTTCACAGCTGTGCAAATTGCAAGGTACAGTAATCCAAAATAAAGTGCTAAGAACGAAATAATAAAATAACCGACATCAGACAAAGCTAAACCATCTCTTATACAAGGCACTAAAACAATTTCACCACCACAATCGAGGATTTCAATATGGGAAATACAAATAAGTTCAGAAGACTTTAACACCAATCCGGGCAAAAATGTTAAATTACATTCAGAAAACATTTTAAGAATGGACCATTTTTTTCACTAACAATTCATTTCAGTGGGGGAGGGGGGGGGGGGGGTAAACAAACAGGGTTTAGCACCAGCGGCCACAGTCATATTATGTTTGAGGAAAATAGAGCTGAGAAAGCGAGACTGTGCAAAATGCAAATTTGGGCAAACATGGCATGGTTCAAGTCTTGAAGCCAGGAGAGGCAAAGCTCACCATAGCTCCCCTCTCTCAGAATACCCTCCCAGGCCCTGTAATATCACGTATTGGTAGGAGGTTCAATCTAATTAACAAGGTGACTCGTACCCCATGGGAAGGTTCAGTATGAGAAAGGGTTGGCGTTGTTTATAAATACTGCTATCTATTATTACTAATATTTCATTTCTTGCAGACTGACTGCAGAGTGGAATATATCTACTCTTACTCACCGTGAACAATAACTTCTTCATCAGGTTTATTAACACAGCTTTCGGAAGAGGGAGAGTCTCAGCCTGTGTAAGTTTAAACATTTCCATGGCTTTCATGAAGGTGGAATAAAAAGCACTTTTCCCTCTCATGGTTTGAAAAATGTCAGACTTCAAGGCTGCGTGAATGGAGGCCCTTGTGCCCTCTAACATACCACCCCCACCTCGAGGCCGCTGCCAAGGTAAGCACGAAAGCTGAAGAGAACCCAAAGAGCTGAGGGGGGGCCATGGATTTCAAATTACAAATTTGGAGCTGGACTCGCCCCTCCATCTTCTCAAAAAAAGCCCAAGACCGAACATCCATCACTTCGCAAGCGTAATTCAGAGAAGGTGGCACTTTTACCTTGTACACCGAAAAAACATGTGAACAGTGCCCCTGCTCCCAGCGCTTGTGCCATCTTTGTACAGCAGAGGCCTGAGGCGCTGCTTTACTTCTGCAGTGATTTATATGACCAACTCTGCAATAACTACTAGAAAAGATTCTACCAACATAAGGGTAAAACTGCACTTTTTCCATCCCGGAATTTCCCAGAGTCCAACTACACTTTTTCTTTAATCTCATCCTCCCTGTTTTAAAACTCATAACTTTTCTCTTGGCAATGTTTATCCTTAAAAAATGCTCCTTAGCGTCTTTTCCTACTCCACAAAGCCATCTTAGGAGGCCTATAGGTGTTAAGTCCAACAGGATAACATCGTCTGCGTAAAGAAGACCGCCAACGCGCATTAGCCCAAGCATACGTGGATCTCTTTTTACAGAATCTACTGTACCAGGCAAATCATGTGTATACAAGCAAAATGCAGTGGTATTAACAGGCACCCCTGCTTTAAAACATTTTCGTAGCCACTCTCCTAGACAGCCCCTGATTCCCCCCATCAGAACTCGTGTCCAAGTAGAAGAGTGCAATGTGATGATTAACCTTAAGGGATGAGCCGGGATTCTATGTCAGGACCAGAAGCTCCGATTATGCTTTCTCTTTCTTTACTGACTTAAACAGCAGCCAATCAAATACAAGTAACAGAAAAAACTACACATCCCAGGATGCCTAACATCCTATCACATGGTCCAATCACCATCCATGTCCTCTGTCATGAGTCCTTTGACCTTTGATGTCACTTCCTCTTTCTTTGCTGCTTCGCAGCAGATAAGTACACGATTTTCATTACTCTCTTATTTCACTGTATTTAATTAATGCTAAACGCTGTAATATTTGTGAATTTAAACGCCGCGATTCAGCACGCTTTTATTGTGTAGATGTAAGCGCTCTTGCGCTTTGCCTACTTGGCCTTTTGCCAATTTTGAGCCCGTTTTTTATGATGGAGTGGGAGCTGGAGCGGAGCTGCTCTCGGCAGTCTCCTTTCTATCTTTAGCATCGCGCGTGCACGCGTCTTATCGAGCCGATCCTTTTCCAATTTTGGAAACGATCGGCTCGAGTGCTGCGTGTTCGCTTGTGTGCCACCATTGTGTGCCCCTTTTATTTATAGCACTTGCTCCCTGACGCCCAGCAGATTCATCTGACTGGGTTGTAAAATTCAATTAGGCTGTTGCCGAGAGTGCCATTTCAGGCAGCTCCCTCCACACTTTATTAAAAGGCTCCTTTTTTCCTGTGCCTGAATTGGGGTTTTTGCACTCCCCCTGTTTGATCCCTCATTAAATACTTGACATTACAATACTCCTCAAGACTTTTGTAACTTTATACATTGGTCATGGCTCAGTGGGATGAACAGGAAACTGAATATTATACAGAGGAGTTGGGCAATCAACTGGAAGTTGATCTGGTGGAAGCCCTTGATACCAGGGTTCAACAATCAGTAAATGATGCCCTGGTGAGAGCTCTGGGTCCCTTTTCAGGGCAGCTATTTGACTTCGCTCGATCACAGGGTTGGACACAGGGACAACAACCTCAACACGAGTCTAAAAAAGTAAAGGACAAATCAAAAAAATTGGAATCTGGAGCAGAGGTTAGTGGTCTTCACGCAGACGCATTAGAAAAACTGCGTAAGAAACGCAGTGGCGAGCATAATTACAGCTCAAAAAAGGAAGCTTCTTTTTCTACCTCTTCATGTGATAAAAGTTCCTCCTCTGATGACTCGGAGGATTCCGACGCTCCCATGCCTAGTAAAAAAGCGCCCACTCCCTGTCAGGTTCTGGACTTCGATCCCACAGAAATCATCCACCCCAGGGCCTCCAATTGGGTTCCCCCTCCCGAAGTGGCTCAATATGTCCAATCCAATTTGCGAAAAAGCTTAGATAAGCAAGTCAGATCACGCTTGAAAGCAGAGTGCCCCAGACCTGACCTAGAAGGCAAAGTTGCTGATACCCCAGATATAGACCCCACCATGGTCACCTTTATGAGGAAATTTGCTAAGGACCCCAAAAAAGGTTTGGATCGATCCTGGCGTAATTGCCAAGACAAACTGTTGGATCTTTCAGGACCCTTGACCAAGATCCTTGAGATGGCGTATGTGGCCAAGGAATCAGGGTCTCCGGTGGACACCGATGTTCTTATCGGTTGGGCACAAAGATCTATTTGCCTGTTAGGAAACTCTAATTGTGCTATTTCTGCAGAATGCAGAAAATCTGTGCTAATGCGCATTGATCCTAAGTTATCGGATCTTGCGACCTCGGAAGCGGGCCCTTCGGCTGAAGGACTTCTCTTTGGATCTTCTTTTATCAAAGACTTGGCTAAGTTCTGTTCCACCTTTTCTTCCCTTGACAAGGCCCAAATGTCCCTCAAGAAGGTTTTTAAACGAGGCATTTTTGTCTGGGCCGGTCATTACGGAGGACGTATGTCCGGCCGAGGATCATATAACAGTCCCCAAAACTACTACCCGAGAGGCAGAGGTGGCTGGTACGGAGAACAAGACTCCACCTTCTACCCCACACGCCCCAGGGGAGGACGTCCCCGTTTCAGCAGGGGCCATCGCAGAGGGCAATAAGGAGCCATACAGGACTCGAGTTTCACAGGTGAGCATTATTCATTATTCTCAGGTCAGACTTGGGGGCAGAGTAGCATCCTGCTTGACAAATTGGAAACGGATATCCGGAGACCCATGGGTTCTCCAACTGGTCGAGGGATTTCGTCTGGAGTTCATTAGTACTCCCAAGCAACTTTCCCCTCCGTTACAAATGTGTTTTTCCCTAGCAAATCAAAATTTTATAGACAAAGAAGTGCAAGCTCTCTTAGACAAAGGGGCTGTGCAGTTTGCTTCTCCTCATCCTTTCGGTTTCCTCAGCCCTATTTTCGTAGTAGACAAGAAAGGAGGAGGTCACCGTTTAGTCTTGAACCTAAAGGATTTCAATCATTGGATCCTATACAGACACTTCAAGATGGAGGGCATCCACATGCTAAGGGATATCCTTTTGGAAGGAGATTGGATGGTTCGACTGGATCTAAAAGATGCCTACCTGTCGATTCCAATTTTTCCTCCCCACAGGAGATTTCTGCAATTCCAGTGGAAGGGACAGTGTTTGGAGTTTCTTGCCCTTCCATTCGGTCTGTCGTCAGCCCCTTGGTGCTTCACGAAGCTTTTGAGACCGGTGATGGAGTGGCTCAGAGCCAAGGGAGTCAGATTGATTATATATCTGGACGACATTCTACTGATGGCCCAGTCCCCTCAAGTCCTACTCTCGCACTTGGATTGGACCATCAGCCTTCTGCAAGACTTAGGTTTCCTTATCAATGTGCAGAAGTCATTGTTGAAACCTTCTCAGGTGATAGAGTTCCTGGGATTCCAGATAAATTCCATTTTATGTCAACTCCTTCTTCCCTCTCAGAAGATCCGCAACATCAAGAGGGAACTGAGATCGGTTCTTTCCAGTCAGACCGTCTCATTGAGGAATATAGCCAGAGTAGTGGGCCTACTAGCTTCATCTATTCAGGCGATCTTCCCTGCACCCCTACATTACCGAGCACTTCAAAGACTCAAGATCAGACATCTACAACAGGGCCTGAGTTATTCAGAACAAATCCCATTGACTGCCGAAGTAAGATCAGAGGTTCAGTGGTGGCTCCAGCACATGGAAGCTTGGAATGGCAGGGCGATTTTCGGATCGCACCCGGAGGTAGTGATAGAATCCAATGCCAGCAGATGGGGTTGGGGAGCTCGTTGCAACTCCCTAGTGACAGGGGGCAGATGGTCAGAATGGGAACAATCCCTTCATATCAATTGCCTGGAACTTCTGGCGGGATCCTTTGCCATAAAGAGTCTCTCCTCGCAGAAAACAGATTGTTGCATACTCTTACGGATGGACAATGTCTCAGCAGTGAGGTATGTCAAGAAATTAGGAGGCACGAAATCCAGAATCCTAGCGGAGATTGCCAAGGACTTCTGGCACTACTGCCTAACTCAACGTCTAGTGGTCATAGCGGAATACCTTCCTGGGGACCAGAACATCATAGCAGACTTGAACTCCAGATACCTGTTGGATTCCAGCGACTGGAAATTGGACCCTCTGATTTTTTCTCAGATAGTCAGTGAATGGGGCAGTTGCGATGTGGATCTGTTTGCCTCATGGCTCAATTGCCAGATTCCAAAATTCTACAGTTGGCGTCCAGACACTTGTGCAATAAAGACAGATGCCTTTCTTCAGGATTGGTCCCAGTTTCGAGGTTATGCCTTTCCCCCATTTCTGATGATTGCCAGGGTGTTGTCTCAGGTGCGGAGACAGAAGACAGAGATTGTTCTGGTGACACCTTTTTGGAGAGCACAGCCTTGGTTCCCCATTGCTCTTCATTTAGCTTGTGCCTCTCCTCTTCTAATTCCGCCTCGTCCGAATCTTCTTTTGAGTCCGGAGGGCCGTCAACATCCACTGGTCTTGTCAGGGAAGTTGACTCTACTAGCCTGGTTAATTTTACGGACTAGATGGAGTACTCCAGACATTTCGAAACAAGCTGCTGAGTACATTAAGCAGGCCTGGGCCGGTAGTACCCATAAGAGATATGACTCAGCCTGGCGGAGATGGGCTATTTGGTGTGATGGAACGGGTGCCAATCCAGTGGAAGCACATCTTGGTATGATTGTTAACTTTTTAGCAGAGATGGCTAGTTCTGGTTTGGCTTAACTTTAGATCTGCTATTTCAGCAGGACATTCTCATCTAGAAGGTAAACCCATTGGAGAACACCCGTTAATTTGCAAACTTTTGAGGGGTATACGTCTTTCTAAGCCTCATCAAGCAAAATACTCTGTATTATGGGATGTTAGCATTATTTTAAAATTTCTAGATTCTTGGCCCGCAAGCAGCTTTCAGCCAAGCTGGCCATGCTTTTATGTCTTATCTCTTCTAAAAGGGTTTCAGACGTCAGAGCATTGGATTTAGCTGGTAGAACCTTTTCGCCAGAAGGAGTCACTTTTTCAGTGACAAGAAGGGCTAAAACAAATTAGAGGTCAGTATCCTACCCAGTTTATACTGAAAATTCGAAATGATGTGTAGTCCAATGTTTAAAGGATTATGAAGTTGTCACAGAGGAATTTCGACAAGATGTTAAAGGTCAATTATTAATTTCTTTGCAAAAACCTTTTAAACCAGTGACCTCAGCCACTCTGGCCAGATGGATGAGGTGGTTGATGAGTGAAGCAGGTCTTTGACGCGCATTCTGCTAGAGGGGCTATGGCTTCAAAATCCTTTGCCTTAGGTTCCCGATTAGAAGACAATATGAAGGCAGCAGATTGGTCTTCAGAAAATACTTTTCGTAAGTTTTATCACAAACCAGTATTGGACGTTGCTACTCTAGTAATGGAACAGCTTAAAACTAGCATAATCGGAGCCTCCGGTCCTGACATAGAATAAAAAAAAATCTAGCTATTGCGTCAAGAATTTTCAATTCTATTAAGGACACGGAGGCGAGGATTATCCCCCCCCTTATATACAATGAATATTGAATATCAATTATTGTGCATATCTATGATCTATTGTTATTTCTCCCTCCCATTTATTGTCAATTATAAGTGATATTGAGACATTTCAATTTCGTTGGGATATTACCTCCATGTTTATTATTACAGGTTCTGATCAGAAGAATTCCTGAAATTCATACCTTCAGGGAAAGTTTGGTTTTATTGTTCTGCCTGGTTGATTCTCCGGTGTTGAGCTATCCAGGAGTCGGATCTCCAGTAGGAAGAAGATGTTCACGACTCCGGATTTCGGGATGGCGTAAGAAGTTTAGTTTTCAAGTTGATTTTATCTGTTCTGACCAAAGAAAGAGGAAGTGACATCAAAGGTCAAAGGACTCATGACAGAGGACATGGATGGTAATTGGACCATGTGATAGGATGTTAGGCATCTTGGGATGTTTAGTTTTTTCTGTTACTTGTATTTGATTGGCTGCTGTTTAAGTCAGTAAAGAAAGAGAAAGCATAATCCTCGCCTCTGTGTCCTTAATAGAATTTAAAATTGCTGATGCGATATCTAGAATTTTTTTTATCCCTAGCGCAGATAATTTTCTCCATAGCGTTGCCCGGTCTATCCTGCCGAACGCTGTGGGGGAATCAGTAAAGGCAGAATACAGTGCATGGCCCTGCTCTTGGATACTTTTCTATCAGCGTCTCAAGGGCAGTAATATTGTCGAGAATCCGCGATTCTTTCGAAAGCCCGTCTGTTCAGCTGAAATAAGGTTATTACCAAATGCCCAATCTTTGAGGTGAGAAATCCAGCTTTTAGCAAATAATTTACCAGACGCATCCAGAAGGGCAATTTGTCTATAACTGGCCAGAGAAGATTTCAAATCTTTTTTATATAAAGACACAATATTGCTACCTTTCCAGGAAGCTGTAACATCACCCGACAAACAGCAATGCTGAAATAGAGGACATAAAAAAGAATTTTTTAATAAGAATTGTTTAATAAGAGGGATCCATATTTTGTCAGGATCCATAGCGTCTGAAGTTCGAGCACCTTTAATGTATCCCTCTACCTCCTCTCAAGTGGGTGGGCCAAATAACTCCAGATTCTCTGCTTTAATACTATAAACAAACTGATCGCATTCACTTGAATTACTTGCATATAAGTCTGATATATACAACGCCCAGGCACCTTCTGAAATCCAGAGGCTGGGTCTTGACTCCGGAGCGACAGTATTTAGCTAATAAAGCCCAGTATTTACAAGAGTTACATGAGACACCTGCTTCCCTCAACTAATCCATTTCTTTTTTTCCTTCTTCCTACATTCTTCTGCCTTTAGTCTCTTTCTCACCCGCTAAAGGCGTTTAATCTCTCTTTGACTAGAGGATTCAGAAGACTCAATTTGTTCCCTCATGAGGCAATACATTTTTTTATTTACCTTTTTCACAGCCCTAGTGAACTTCAAACCAGGATTAAAATGATCAGCACTTACTTCACCCCCTAGGTTTGAAAGAAAGCCACCTGTTCTTCAGACCCGAACACAAAATGGCAGGACAGACGGACGCAAACATGCAGTTTTCAGATTCTGGCCCAGGAGCTTTGTACTGGCACGAGACCAAAAACTACGCCCATTCGTTTTTTTATATTCAACTGGAGTTTGTGTTATAGTCCAGTCAAAAATCTAAAGCAACATGTGCAGTGAGAACACCATGATCACTCAAATCAGTTCTCAGAAACTGCAGTTCGGTACAGGCTTTAAAAATTTGATAGGGCACAGGCATATCATAATTTCAGGACTGTCCTTGAGGATGATAGAATGTAGAAGAGGCTGGGGAACCCTCAGGGCATCAGCCATTCAAAAACACCAATTCATTGGATCTCAGACTTTCTAGAAAACAAATACCCCTCATACCCACTCTAGTTTTTTCAGTCAAGATCGCATCTGGAATACCCCAGGCCTCGTCCTTTTCAGAATCGCTACAGGTCGTACAAGCTGAATTGGACACCTTAGCATTAAAATCACCAACAATCATTACCAAAGGACATTCCTCCAGACTACTAAAGTTATGCACAGAAGTAAGCGCTGAGTTGACTAGTGAGTCCTTTGCCTTACCAGGCGGAATGTAAACATTTGCAAGCAAAATGGATGACGACCTATAAATTAGAGGGGTGCACATATACCTTTGGATTCCAATTAAAATTATTTTGAAGCAAACTGCCAATTCCTTCACTGTCATGACCTTTAACGGAGGGAGTTGCTCCACAGGAGTAGGCAAAATAATTGTTGAATGAAAAATCAATACAAACTCAAGTTTCCTGCAAACATATAATTGACAGCATTAGGCACACTACATAATTAAATTTGACATTAGATTGCCCTAGGCCAGTCATATTTCCCCCTGGCTGCCTCCGTAGCACCAGAAGCTTTCCATTGATTCTAGCCCCATTCAATAAGCCAGCTACCTAATTCCAAGATGAGGACTCACCTTCCTCCAGGGGTCCAACCACTCAAAGTCTCCATTTCCATAAAGCTTATTACTCTCCTTCTCATATCCCTACCTACAGAGATGGTTATGTTAGGCTAACAGATCCCATAGAGCATGCATCCTGTGCAACATGCTGAGAATTTCACCTAGAGCAATCATATTTTAACTCTTTAAGTGGTTCTACAAAGATAACGTCATTCCCTCTCTTCCTAAATTGGTCAACATTCTCCAAAATCAGTCACACGACAATCCTAGAATAAAATATTACCCGTGAACTCGGTAGAGTTGTGGTGGAATTAATGTAAACAATGTCAATATCATTACTTGTAATCAATCTCAGAGCCTCAATTTCCCAAAGCGAGTGCAGAATGAATTGTCTGTTCATAGGACCCAATTCCCCATCAAACAGAGGTATAAAATCCAACATATTTTAACTTGGACCACAGCCTTCCTCACCTTCCATAGATTTATTGATCCCTAACTTAGGACCAGCAGAGAAGTTTGAGGGTGGTGGAAAAAAAGCTTGTGCTTCACTACTGAGAGGTCTAGGGGCCATTTGATTGTCCCAATTGGATGAAGCTTCCTGAGGGCAAACCTGAACTGACAGCTCAAAGGGGCTGATTACGAGTTTGGCAGTCGGAAAAACCAGACCGCCAAACTCTCGATGAGGAGACCACCATGGTGTTGGCATGCTCCCCACCAGCCCCATTGCAAGTGTTCCACTGGGCTGACCGGCGGAAACCAAGGTTTTCGCCAGTCAGCCCAGTGGAAAACGTGCAGCGGCATTGGACTCAGCTCCACATGTAGCCGAGTCCAATGCCATGGCACAGGGGACCTCCCTAGCACCTTTGGAATGCACACTGTTTGCACCCCCTGTACTTGTTCTCTGCCAGCCTTTTCATGGCGATTGAACTGCCATGAAAAGGCTGGGGGATAACATGGTTGTAATCAGCATGGTATCACTGATTTCAACGCCGCTGTGGCTGATTACAACCACGACTGCCATCATCCCATCGAGATCCTTGTGGAGATGGCAGTCTTTTGGCGGCTGGACCACCAGGGTCATAATGTGGCGGTCGGACCACCACAGCCACAGAGGTTGGACCTCCACCACAAGTCTGGCGGTTTTCAGACTGCCAGACTCATAATAGGGCCCTAAGTCCTGCCTTGCTCCTGGGGGACCCTGCCACTTATTTTGGCACAAGGACCGTCATCACCAACAGCCACCCCACTTCCATGAACTTTCAGTGACTTATTTGTGGGTTCATTAGTCTCAGTGGCAAGCTCCCCCTTGGTGAGAACAGACCCCAGTTCCTGACGGGGAATATTTATGCCAGAGCCTTCCAGGCCAATGATGGATATGGGCTTCATAGGAATTTCTAACCCACAGACAGACAAAGGCGTCATTTAGCCTAACTGGGTTTTTAAGAGACTTCGTAGATTTGGGCTCAGCGAGAACATCCGCAAACCTTAATTTTCTAGACTTCTATTTCGTAATGTGTGCTTTCTTTTTCACTTTTCCCTTAACAACTTTACTTTGGGACCTGCGGGATGAACCAATTTCCCCTGAGGAACCCCATTAACAGAGACTGGTGAGTGGGCAGCACCTGTGCGAAGGGAAGGGGACTGGACACCACCAGAGGAAGCTACTTCTTCGGTGAAAGTTGGGTAAACCAGTAAAACCTTCCCCAACCGGTGGTCCATTAGTTCTTCCTGTTCACGTCCCTTGAAATATATATTTCAGCGAATACTCAATATCCTCCTCTGGTATTTTTACTTGTTACTCCATTCAGTTCTTTTAGAGGAAACTCCCCTGCTTCCCCCTGCAGGGGTTACCCACTTGTGTGCCCATTTCTTTCAACCCCCCACTAACAGTGCTATTGACTTGAAGAAGCTGCGAGTTCAAATCCTTTGCCTTTTGGCCTTGCGTATTGCCCCACCCCTAGTTAGTGAGGTATTGGACCCCCAAAAGTATAGAGGACGGCACATCCAATACATGATTGCTATTAGAGACTAATCTTTCCAGCAGAGATAAAATAGATAACAAAACTTTCTCAATGTAAACCACGATTTCAGATGAGCAGTAAATAACCTCCTTTAGGAAAAACCTCTAAAAAGTGCACCTTTTTGGGAAGACCTCATCAAATTAATATACACAAACCCAACTGCTAAGGGGAACATTAATGGCTATCTATCTACGCTGTCCCCGATACACAGGGGAACACATCATGGGTGCCCCCTTTTGCCCCTCCTTTTTGTTCTTGCCATCGAGCCACTAGCTTCTTGGCTACATGCAAAACACTTGCATAGGGGAGTCAAAATGTGTTTGTCATTAAAAGGGCAGGTTAGATGGATCAAGGCCATGTGAGTCCCAAAGGGCGAGGGCCCCATACTTAAAATACACTATGACAGGAAAATCCACAGAGCTCATGTGGGAAAATCCACACTGGAAAATCATGACGGGACAAGGTTCAAGTACAAACCATAAATGTATATATAAAATCCAGAAATCATTACAGAAGGCAAAATAGTCAGTTCAAATCAAAATACTCTAAATGCAAACAAATGTGAATTTACATAAGCAAGAGAAGCTGCCGATACTCCAGTTAAATGTAGTCTAGCTTAAAGCAAATAAAGAGTGAAAGAGAAAATTGTCATAGAGACTGCTGAACTTTAAATCCAAAATAGGAATCATGAAAAATCTCTACGTATAGATGTAATAAGAAGAATGACATAAAATCTGCCTTCAAGGAAAGCAAGGGAAAGACCTTACGTACAGAGTAAATAAACAGACTAACATGGAGTCTGATTTCTAACGAAAGCCAAGAAGGACATAGCTCACTTGCCATGAAGAGAACATTACATAGCTTTTCAAACAGAAACATCATACTGTCACTCTGGTGTGAATCAAAATATACATCAACACATTTAAAGGTAGACCAGCAAACACATTGCATAAGAGATAAGAACACCATCCTGCATGGATAAAATGATGTGTAGTAGTTGTAATCTTTATTGTTTAGTTAATAAAAACCATAACAATCAACGCATTGTATACAATATGTAAAATTCTATAAAAAGGAAGGCCAATCAAAAACAGAGGATTCTGTGAGATCTTTGAAATAAAAATCCTTTCATACATGAATCTATAACCATATATATACAACTAAAGTGCGATGTGCCGGATTTTTTGATAGCTTACAATTCTAAAGCAGTCGAGGGACTGGACTGACCATTAAACTAACTTCGCAAACACTTAGGGCCTGATTCTAACTTTGGAGGACGGTGTTAAACCGTCCCAAAAGTGGCGGATACACCACCTACCGTATTACGAGTCCATTATATCCTATGGAACTCGTAATACGGTAGGTGGTATATCCGCCACTTTTGGGACGGTTTAACACCGTCCTCCAACGTTAGAATCAGGCCCTTAATGTCCGTGGTGCGGTTGATGTTAGATACTAACTCAATGTGTACAGCCCAGGGACCTGCTGTTACGCCTATGGGCTTCTCTTCCAGATTAGAAGT
Organism: Pleurodeles waltl; assembly: GCF_031143425.1. NCBI lineage: Eukaryota > Metazoa > Chordata > Amphibia > Caudata > Salamandridae > Pleurodeles > Pleurodeles waltl. The sequence continues at coordinate 192,150,304 of NC_090441.1, read as the reverse complement.
GCGCCTCTTCTACCTTATTAACTAAGTCATCTTAAAATATGTCCTTCCACGTGCTATAACATTGTCAAAACTTTGATACGCGATTAATAAAATAACTGAACGCTTAAAAGTGAGCCAACTGTCAATTAAAGGTGTGTCCTAAATAGCAAATTTATGTATGTGGGGTGGGCAGTCAAAAATTTGATGAATCTGCAGATTGACTGCGGATCGTGAGGGTCAAACATTGACATCACTGCTGGCCGACAAGGACAAGTCCCATTCCTATCAAAAACTGGTTTTAACAGTTGTCGACGTGCTTCTTTTAAGGCCGGGCAAATACAAATCAGGTAGACCATGTCTTCCTTGGGGCCTTTACATAACCTACAGGAAGATTCTCCTCCATTCTTCCAAGACGGTTGGTCCGCTCTGGATGGTAGAGCGCCTAGACGAAGAGTCAGCAAACGACGCTTGATATGTAGTGCGAAAGTTGAGATCAGATATTGTGGTGGCGCCAAGGTAGTATAAGTGTGCATAAGAAGCCAGGCCTGCGAGCGTTGTGCAATTTTAGATTTGTCAGCCAAAAAGGACTGCAATCCTATTTCCTTTTTTAGCGCTCGACATAACAGTGGATATGAGATGTTGGATAAAATGATGTGACTTTTACTCTAAAAATGAGTGGATAACAAACAATGGCTCATTTGAAAAAGAATTAGATGTGCACCCCCCATTAACCAGAAGAAGTGGCCTTGTAAGGATATAATTAAGCTCTGCTTCTTCCTTTAGGAACATCAAGAACAAGAAAAAGAATAAAATGTAGGTTACAACAGAACAGGACCATAAAACTGTTTGGATGACAAATAATTATTATTACAAAACGCCGAAGGACATGATTTTAACTTGAGCTGCACAGACAGAGAAACAAGAAGTCGCATTTTAATTTTAAAACACATGCAAATGGACTTGAGGCCCAGTTATGTCAACTTTAAAAACTTTGTTATGTTAAATACAGTACAATTGCATTATTTGTGACTTAATCATATTAATTAAACACAGTTTGTTAATTTGAAATTCACTTCTCCCGGGTAATCGCATTTCCCAACAGGTACAACCTCCTTTCATTATATGCGGATGACATTCTGTTGTTCAATAAAAATGTGGGTATAAACCTTGAGTGTAAGCAAAATACTGCAATTCAGCACATTTTCAGGCAATCATATTGAGGTCAAAATATGAGCTGTTCCCTTTGCAGGATGCAGTGCGGATACCCACAGTCGATGTCCCATGAGGCTGGTGTGAGACCATATTAGATACCTAGGTGTTCTGATAAACAGGGATAAAGAACTGGTGATGTGGGATAATGTGGCATGGTCCTGGATGCATTGGCTGATCAGGTTGAGTGGTGGATACCCAAACCACTGTTGAAGGTGGGCAGACTAGAGTTAAAAAAAATGTTAGTGCTGCCTAAACGACTTTATTTGTTCCACAACATCCTAATTCCACTGAGCAGGGTCTTTTGGGATTCCTGTTGATGAAACTGGCATGAGGATGGTGCAAGCCATAATTATACTGGGAGACTTTAAAACTATCTTATGGAGGGCAGGTGTGTGGTGCCTGACGTAGAAAAACTCAACTTGTGCTTCATTTTGGTTTCAGACAAATTGCAGGGCACCAGACCTCCCTCTTGAGTCTGGCCAAGCAGAGGTTGAGAAGCCTGGGACCAGTATTGCAAGTAATCTCCAATGCAGTACATAACAAACATTGGGATGTACTAACTGGTCCTGGACGATGGCAACCAACTCAGATAAGACTCCGCTGTACTCTCCTGTGCTCCCTCTTCTAAATAACCCTTGGCCATCTGCGACTTGACAAGGGAGTGATCCGGAGGGTAGAATATTCTGAATCCTTTATGCTTCAGCTCTTTGTTGACAGCAAGATTGGGATGATGGATCACTCTTGAGGTAAGAGGACATCAATGCCCACTAATACCTGTGTCTACCTCAGACTGCACCATGCTGCATCAGCCCTCTTTTCCAGATGGGCCTGAGGAGTTTACCCCTGTAACCCTGTTACTTGTGATCCCAGATGTGAGGGGATGAAAATCCACACTCTACAGATTATATACCAATGGTTGATCACTCAGCTAACCATAAAACTCTGGGGAAGTGGGAGTCTCCTGGAGTTGGAAATGGGCTTTGAAATGTGGAAATACTGCTGTAAGCAAACCACATGTATATCTATCAATATTTACAGACACAAACTGATCCAACTTAAATTCTTGTACAGGTTTTCGGCTTCCCCGAATATCTACACAAAATCATACCAGAGAGCTCTGCTCTGTGTGTAGATGTATGTATGAACCTGGGGAGGGAGAGGGTTCCATTTGGTGTGGGGATATCCACCTCTTTGAAAAACACTGGGAAGAGGTGACCCATATTATTGGTAAAATTGTAAGGATTCAGGCGGATATCCGCCTGATGGATATATTTTTGGGTTACGTTTAACTAAGCCCATAATCTATTTGGAGACTTGTAGCAGTGCTATTGCTACAGCAAGGCATAAACTGCTGAGCTGTTAGATAAACTGTATGCAACATAGGTTTAAAGACTGGCTGGATGTTGCTGTCACTAACAAAAGAGAGGAAGACCATACCATCTTATAAGTTCCTCAGGCATGCAGCCAATATATTTGACCACACATCCTGAACTACTTGACCCTGCAAAGAGAGGCTAGTGATGTTTTAAACAGTACAGATAACTAGAATTAATGCAATACCAATGCATTGCTGGCCTGCAGCATGCACCGGAGCAGAGGCCAGAGGGAGACAGCTGCTGAAAACATGTCACCGTCAGACGATGAGGAGAGGAGGAGCCCCCGGAAGACCCAGGTAAGTCCTCGTCTCTTTCTTTTGTTGTCATTGTTTGTGCACACTGGTGCACAAACAAGGACTGAAACGGCAGGGCCATAGGCAGCGAAAGAAAGCTGCAGTTTCAGGCCTCTTGTGCACTGGCCTGCCCTGGTCCTGGCCCAGGCTGGTGCACAAGAGGCCTGAAACTGCAGCTTTCACTGCCTATGGCCCTCCTGAATGCGCCCAATCTGACTGACCAGGCCGAACCTGCTTAGTGTTTCTGAGATCGGGCGCATTCAGGAGGACTCCGCGAGTCATGGAACTCCGCCTCTGTGGAATTCCATGGAGTTTTTTTTAAACTCCACTGAATTCTGTGAATTTAGACTCCATAAATATGGCCTGCGCCATATTTAACACCCGATGCAGAAACCACGCGCCAGTGGGAGGTGATCCTAAATAATGGTGCTAAGCCCGTTTAGCGCCATTATTTAATGCCTGGTGTTAGAAATGGGGTTTCCGGTTGGCTAGGGTATGCACCTCAGCCAGGCATAACCTACCCACTCTAGTCAGGGCAAGGGAGTTACACGTCCAAGATAACCCCTGCTCACCCCCTTGGTAGCTTGGCACGAGCAGTCAGGCCTATGCCAGAGGCAATGTGTAAAGCGTTTGCACAACACACACAACACATGTGACGCAAAATGTACACCACAAAGTAAACACAACACTGAGCTATGTAAAAATAAACTGTATTGCACAAAACATAATTAGACCAACATTACATGTAAGTAACACCCTGCTACCTTAGCAGTTGTCAGAACGTTACACAAGTTACTAATACTCTGCAAGAAAAGTCAGTTGTCACATTAGAACATGCAAGTACTCAGGATTCTGCAACATAAGCAGTAGTCAGGAATTACAGTAGGAATTCTATGCACTTGTCATGGATTACTCCTAAATACCCATAAAAGGAACATTAGAGAACTTATCACAAGTCATAAAAATACATATCACCTAGTCATGCCCATAAAAGGAACATCAACACACATATGTAGTGGCAGGAAAGCAGGTAGAATATATGAGTTCTCCTAGGTCCATACTTTCCTCATTGAGCCACTATATTACTAGAAAAGTACCTTATTTCCTGGTGTGGAGGCACTCCCTGTGCCTAGCAGAGCATGAGGGGGCCCCCGGCGCTCCTGTGCGCACAAGGGTGGCCACGTGGTGCTCCTGGGGGAGAGGGGCAGTCGGCACCCTCTCCTCTTAGAAAACGGGCCCCTGTGGGGGCCTGCGATCTAGATGGGGGCCTGCCTCGGCCTCCGCACACCCTGTCCTCGGGGTGGGGGCCAGGCGAGACCTAAACAACTCAGGAGCAAGGGGGAAGGGACCTCCGTCGAGGTCTCCCTTCCCAGGTTTCCCGGGGAAACAGAAATGCCCAACTTAGTGTGAAAAAGGAGCGTCCTGCTCCTACGGCAGCGACCGGGGAAGGGGGGCACTTCCCTAGCCTCCCCCGAGTCCTGCACTGCAGCTCTGAAGAGATCTGGACCCTCCTGGGGCCCGAGAAGGCACTTGCCCGCAACAGACATGGTGCGCAAGTGTCAAAAAGGTGTTCCCGGCCCACCATGTTGATTCTTCAGGATTTGCAGGCAGCTAGTGCCCCGGGGGCGCTCTAAGGAGCGGACCGTGCCCCAGGGGCACTGAAGAGCGCGCGCTACTCGTGCTCTGTAAACAAAGTACGCCCAGACTGCAGCTGAGATTTTGGGGCATCAAAAGAGCGCTTTTCGCAGCGCTTTGGCCAAATCTTCAGGCTGGGCTGCGGTGGTGATTATTTGCTGCCACAAAAGCGCACTTTAGAAAAAGCGCTTTAGGCACAAAAGAGATCTCAAAGCAGCGCTAGTGCAGCAACGCAGCACTCCGTGTGCTGAAGAAAGTTTGACAGAGGTCAGGGGGACAGCACCCTGCCTCTGGAGACAACAATTGAAGAAGGGGGGGGCACAGAGCTGTAAACTCGGCAGCAGGTCAGAACAACAAGGGGTTACCAGCAGTGGCAGTTCCTCCTTGTGACCAGGCAGGTCACAGGTCAGCACAGCAGCAGCAGCAGTCCAAGGTGATCATGGTGAGTCCTTTCAACAGCGTCCTGTCCAGCTCCAGGTAAGGTTCCTGGAGTCCCAAGAATGTCCAAAAGATGTATAAATTGTGGGGAAAATTCCCCTGTACTTATACTAGGTTTACAGTGTGTTTTACAATGGCCAGGAGAGGGGGTTCCAACCAGTTACAACTGGTTCTGGGAGTGCCCTTTCTCTCCTCCAGCACAGGCTCCAAATATCAGTGGGGGGTAAATGACCCTATTGTGTGAGGCCAGGGCACAGTCTTTACAAATGCAGGTGTGCCCCACCTCTCCCTTCTCTCAGCCCAGGAAGGCTTTACAATATGTAGATGCACCTCCGTGACCCCTCACCCTCCCTGTGTTCAGGCTGTCTGAGAAGTATGCACAAAGCCCCAACTGTCAGTCTGCCCAGACGTGGATTGGAGGCAATCTGAAAAACACCAAAGTCATAAGCACAGATAAATGCGCACTTTCTAGAAGTGGCATTTCTGTGATAGTAATAAAAAATACACCTACACCAGTAAGCAGCATTTCTCACCAGTATCACAACCATACCAAACATGCCTACGCTACCCCTCCTAAATCAGACAATACCCCTTACACATAAGGCAGGGGATTTCCAATGCAATCCTATGAGGAGGCAGCACTCACAGCAGTGAGACACCAAGTTAGGCTGTTTGTCACTACCAGGACAGGCCACGCAACAGGGCATATGTCCTGCCTTCTACATACATGGCACCCTGCCCAAAGGGCTAGCTAGGGCGTACCTTAGGGGTGACTTACATGTAGTAAAAGGGGAGTTCTGGACCTGGCAAGTAAATTTAGATGCCAGGTCCCTGTGGCAGGAAACTGCGCACACAGGCTCTGCGCTAGCAGGTCTTAGATAGGTTTGACAGGCTAATTTAGTGGGTGGCGCAAGCAGCGCTGCAGGCCCACTAGTAGCATTTCATTTACAGGCCCTGGGTATAGAGATACCACGTTACAAGGCGCTTTAAGTAAATTAAATATGACAATTATGTATAAGCCAATCATACTAATTTTGTATGGGAGAGCACATGCACTTTAGCACTGGTTAGCAGTGAAAAAGTGCTCAGAGTCAAAACGTCAGCCAACAAAGGTCAGAAAAATTAGGAATCAAAAAGCAAAAAGTCTAGGGAATGACCCTGTAAAAGGGCCAGGTCCAACACCTGGTCTGACCAGGCTTTAAAGTGCAGGTAGGCCCATTTCCATGGAAGAACACCATGGAATGGGCACAAAGATACCTGCCGCAATCCCCAGCAACACTACCACGCACACCACAGGGAAACTACAGGAGGAGGGAGCCCATCCCAGGTAAGTTGTAGGTAAGTGTATGTATGTGGTGTGCCATTGGGGGCTCCTTACATGGGGCCCCCTGCCTGGCACTACGTATGTAAGGCTTGCCCAGGGGACACTGGTCATCTGTGGTGGGCATTGGTCAAGGGGTAATGACTCTTGTCTATACTTAGACAGGAGTCATTTTTTGGCTGCTTGTGTGTCAAAAAATGAGACTAGGCTGACTAGAGGCAGATATTTTGCTGCTAACCAGCCTAATGTAATTTCTGATCCACTAGCGCCATTTCCCCTAACGCCATCCCTTACTGGCTAACGTCTTTTTTTGAGACGCTAGCTATTCCTTAGTGCTAAGTGCGTCATTGTATAAATATGGCGCACGGATGGTGTTAGGGAATGGTGCTAGCCGGCATTAAAAAAATATGACCTACAACTGCGTTAGCGCAGTTGTGTGCCATTTTTCATAAATAGGGGCCTAAGATTGCAGTTGTCTGCACTATTTCAACCTAAAACAATGCCATGTTTCACTAACTACATGTTTTTCTTGCTTGGTTGCTTTTAGGTGCATGAGAGAAGAGACATCACATCACCTGCACTACTGCCAAAGAGAAGGCCTTACAGTTGCTGGGGGCTTCCAAACTCTTACGCTTGTGCACCTTAATGCTACTGCCAACTTAGAGCTTAAGATGGCCACAAAGAAAGTTGCTCCCAAGAAGGTGGCCAGTGAGAAGGAGCTTTCTACCAGTGGAGTGCCAACTGCAACTTTTTTCGGGGACGGTTGCCTGCCACATCGGCCTCCGGGGAGGAACCTGGGAGCAGCACTCATGCATTAACAGCACCACCCCAACCTAAGCCCAAAACAATGTATGTCAGTGAGGCAGCCACTGCAATCATGGCGACATTGATCAGCAGTGATATTGAATGTGCCTTGTCCCTTTCGCAAAGTAGTACCCAATCTTTTCAGGAAATAGAGCAGCCACAGCCAGCAATAGATGTTCTTCCAAAAGTTGGAGCAGAACAGGAGATCGAGCTTCCTACTGAGGAAGAACATCCTCTTTTAGAATCAATGGCTCCCAGATCTCCAGCAAGAAAATGAAGGATACTACTCCACCATCTTCTCCATGCACTACTTCTGATGATAATGATAGGTACATGGAGTGGACTCAGGCAGAGTGTGGGAGACACCAGGAGAGGCAAGGGAAAAAAAGTTCCAGAAATCCTTAGACAAGCCAGTCATTGTGGAAGTTGTCACATAGGGAGGCCGACATTACTATCCAACCTGCGAGGGATGTGGCACAGGCAGCACAGCCAGCTCCCATATTTGTAAGGCCCCAGCAGAGATCTGAACCAATCCATATCTCAGTAGAAGTATGCACTGCAGAGAGGCAATCAACACACCCACCTACCACCAGTTCTTCTTCAAGCATTGGCAGTGGCCCAATAGGAAAGTACCCCTTCCCAGTTTGGAATATTTTTGCAATTAGCAAACAGGAGGAGAACATTGCAATGTGCCACACAAGTGTTTGTCGAGGTAAGCCTGGTTCACACTGTGGTCCCTAGTGGGAGGAGCACCTTAAACAATGGCTGAATATGAGGAGAGCTGCGAAAAACAGCTACAACTGGTCAAATCACAGTGGAAGGTGAGTAAGAAGAGGATAACAACCTCATGCAAACCAACCCTGTCCCCAACAGTGCACCGGAATCACCTGCCTCAATGACTTCAAAATAGCACAGGAGGACTCAGAGTCAGATGGAGACACCATGGCATATGGTGACTGCACCATGACGCACATTGAGTCTACCACCACCTACATCTCAAAAGTCACCTGCGTCAGTGGCCCCACAAAAGAATACAATCCAGGCTACAATTACAGGCATGTATAGGCAGGAGGGGCAATATGAACGCAAGCAACCACACAATTGGACGTTTGTACAATGGGAAGCTGGCAAAAATGTCAGCACTGGATGTCCTACCTTTTTCTTCTGTGGAAGGAGTGAGATTCTGAGAATTTGTGGCAGTCATCTGCCCGAAATGGAAGGTCGCAAGTTGGACCTATTTTGCCAGAGTTGCTGTTCCAGCGCTGCAACTGGATGTGCTGCAGTTGGTTGGACAAACTTTGCAGCAAATTGTTGTCCACACTATCCACCTGATGACAGACATGTGGACCACTTGTCAGGCTACTGAATACATGTGCATCACTGCACACTGGATGTCTTTTGTGAGGGTAAAGCAAAAGCTATCTACAGGTCTTGTCCCTGAATACATTTTTAAGAGCGTTCGGTGGCATGCAACTGTAGACATGTTCGCCATAGGGCAATCACACAAATGTTTTTCTGAAAGGGATGTTTCAAAATGCAAGAGGTGGATTGTTGAGCAAGCGGAGCATTGGAAGAAGAACAGCTGGAACTTAGAGTCCCACTCCACAGTTCTGGGGCACTACCTTCAACCTCCAGAGAGGACAGTCTTGTCTCACAGCAGCCAACACCAGCAACAAGAACACTGGCAACAATAGCATCAGAAGAATCAGATCCAGTCTCTGCATTGGCTTGGTTTCAAATGGCAGGTCTTAAGTCCAGTGCAGAGGCAAAGGCAAAAGACGTCAAGCAGGTGGCAGCACGAATGACACTTCAGAGGATGTTCCAGGAGTATCTGAATGACCCTACAGAGGTGTATGTGGATCAAAACCCATTGGTGTATTGGTATGGGAAGATATGCCATTGGACAGAGTTTAGCTGGTTGGCAATAAAGTATCTGGCTTGTCCTGTAGCCAGTGTGTCTGCTGTATGTGTGTTCAGTGCAGCTGGTGCAAAGGAACTCAAAATGTGGAGAGATTAACCATGATCAAAATGAACCAGCATTTTATACCACCTAATTACACTGTTCCTGAAACAGCACAGGAGAAGAGAAGAGGATGATTGGTCAGAATCAAGTGTGTTTGTTGACCAACGTCTGGGTGAACCACCTGAGTTTGAGGGCGAGCTCTACTTCCCGGACTGAGTATGCCAGTGCCACTATAGAACTCTTTATTTATTTCTCATTGAACTTCTTTCTCTCTTTCTTCGATAAAAAATGCTAGTGAACATTATGTTTGTGTAAGATTTATGCTGCCCTGCCACTTTTTAGTCACATATTTTATGGCCGGATTGGAGTTGGATCCATGTGCAGTGAAGAAGCCCCTACATTCCTTGCAAGACATTGGAGACAATGCCTGCCTCCCTCACAAGCCATTGCCTAGCCTTTTCTTATACCACCTAGCTGGGCTGCCCCAAAAGATCATTGATTAAAAGACTGTCAGTGCCAATGTCATATTCTGTAGTGAATCCTATCTTGTTTTAATAGGAAGCAGGAGTTAGCTTTCTCTTCTGGCTTGCAGACCTGTGCCCCGTCACCCAGTCCCTTTTACCCTGCTTAGCTTGCTCTGTTTTAGCACAATTATTTAAATATCTATATTCAAGATGGCTGCATTGTTTTTAGTTAGGACAATGTTTTAGTTTCATGCTATCAGTGCCACTCTGCTGAGGCGTCACTATCACCGCCAGAGATAGATAAGATGTAGATATTCACATTAGGTACTTTCCCACTTTGTGCTTTTGAAGGAATTGTTTATGTAGTTGCCGTCCCAAGCATGTCTTGTTATCTATTGTTTAGGAACAGACCTACGTCAGGGGTCCGATCAGATCTGTATAAATGCATCTTACACAGACAGATAGTCAGAGGGATTCCTACCAGATGCCATAGACGCTATCCATGATGCACATCGCCTTGAAGCTTTCTGTCCCTATGGAGTATGATCTAGAGACCTCGTTCCAAGGTACTAAGGGTTGGGTGGCTCTTCCCATGGACATGGAACTGGCAGATTAGGTTTAACATACCTAGCTCTCTAGGTTAGAGATTAGGTTCATCATGTTAAGATATTAGGACATATTTCATATCTCATGTCATTTCATGTTATTGCAAGGTGGTGGGGGTCTTTGTATTCATGACTCTTGTGTTCACAATTCTGTTTCTTGCATTATTCATTATCTTTATCATTGCAGCCCATGTAACTTATCGTAGATTGCAGTTTGTTAATAAAACCTATTGAAAACTTCACTGCATCTCCTTCATTGCCTGTGTTTGATTTAACCATGACACTCCCTGAGATGTTGCACTTTTGAGTCCATGCGTAAAGGCTTCCACAAATCACCTTTTAGTGTATGGGTTTTTGGTGAGGTACTGCTTGTGAGCCGGGAGGGTTGGAACAACAGTTGCGACATGTTGTAGGACTGGCATAGTCGCCTACAAACATAAGTATTGTCACCCTTAAACCAGCAGTCTTGCCTAGAGCAAGAGTCAAACTACGACTTGGCACCACCAACGATGGTGCTTAGGCACTAATTTACAGATACCCTGACTATCACCGTCTCACATACAAAAGCTACTCTAAGTACCATTATACGGAGACATCCGTGGTCTTGGGGAAGATCCTCCTCAGCTGAACAGGGAGCACCTAATTAGGCTGTAGGTTGTTCGAGCACGAACCATTAAAAGGACTTTTTTCCCCACTTGGTGTTCCATCTCTTTAACCACTTCACAATATGGCTAATGCCATAGACATTCCTGAGAATGCTAGACAAGCATTTTCATTACATCTAGTAGCGCATGGCTTAACAGGCAAGGGTGTGGATGTCACATTCATAGTAGAAACTAGTGAATCTTACCAAACAGAAACATTCTACTCTTGAGTCACCTTTTCTGAGGAACACCAAGGATCATTCACATTCCACACATACAAAATTGCCAACGTACCTCAACGGTATCAAGCATACCAGTATCTTGAAATCCCGATTACCTATCAAGAACATCAGAACTGGTTTAATGGCACCCTACCACACGTAATACAACCCCTAAGATTAGGTCCCTTAGGTAATGAAGGACCAATGTGGCCTATGTTTGCCACATATACACCTCACCCAGGTATACAGAACATGCAGGGAGCAGATCTGCTCAATTTATACATTGAGCTAGTAACATTATATAGACGACTTGTTCAGTACGTAATGCGAACTCTGAACACTACACCAGCACCTGCTGGATACTAATTGGCTGCTACTGGGATTAATCCACAAACAGTACATTCTATCATGGGTAAAGTATCCACAGAATGAGAGAAAATCCTGTTCGGGATAGCCCAGAGAACAAATCAGCTGGAAGCTGTGTTTCCTCACACGGGACCACAGGAAAATCATAGACTTCTCACAATGTGCTAGCCCTTCAGGATGGTTCACTCAGTGGACAACTGCACCACATGGCTGCAATGTATACTACCACACATGCTACCCCAACACTTGCCAATTTACCGGAAGTGTTAAAACAAATTCAAAATGAGCACGGGCTGCACTAGCCCTGGATTTGGGGATTAAATGAATGCATAACTTTGACACAGTCTCCTCAATCATACTCAGTAATACTAAAGGGGAAGTGGTAGCACTGGCTATACGCCAGCGACTCCAAGAGATTCCACACTTGGAACAGGAGAAACAGCTACTGAAAATAATTTCCAACACCTATACCATTATAGGATGGGATAACTTGGGAGCCACGCCTAAAAAGCTCAAAATATGGAGTACCACCACTAAGGAAGGTACTAAACAAGCACAGAGGGTTCTAAAAAGCACGGGGATAAACAAAAGCAATTTAAAGACAGAAGAAATCAGAGGGCAGATTCTCCACACCCGGAGAACTCCGACAGGAGGTATACTCTCAGAAACAGAGAAAATATGAAAGCTCCTGAGACATATACTGAAACACATCCCTCTCGTTCCTTTCAGGATGCACTGGATAGACGTACCGAGAGAGTGGGCAGGTCAGAACGACGTCCTGACTATGTGAAACAGAAGAAAGACTCACCAGAGTCTTCAGACAAAAAAGAAGATAAGTCCCTACAACAAAAGCCACAGTTTAAAAAGAAAAAGGTGGCAGCACTGCCAATTAAAAATTCCAGTACACTTGAGAACATCGCTGAAGAACAAGACATGGGCAGTGACACTGCTAGACAGCGTGGCAGAGGTCAAGATGTGTCGCCAGAGTCTGAAAGATCATCTGGGTGCAACAGCAACTAGCAACTTTATTGCAGTCAAAATTGCGGATGGTCGTGTTCTACCACCCAATAAGGTGTACGATTTAAATATCCAAATTGAGGGAGACATAGAGTGCACCGTTAGTGTAATATTCTGGGATGAGCTTAGATATCCTGCTGGCTGAGAGGGACTGGCCACCCGAGCACAACCATAAGCTCCCACATGAGGAAGATGTAATTTTGCCTTCTTTCTCTGATCATGTTTCAGAGGCGGTAAAACAAGCCTATGCTGTCAACTGGGCTTTAGCACAGGCTCCTGCGTTATATCACAATCATGTAGGTTTGGACAAGGATTCTCCTTTGTCATGTAATACCTATTACCATAGCCTGTGCCCCAATATCCTGTTAAACACAAAGCCAAAGCTCCAGTGAGGGAGATCTTCACTCAGCTCGAGTACCAGGGATTAATTGAGCCCTGTGTCTATGCAATGAATAACCTGTTATTAACTGTTGCAAAACCAGACCATTCTTACAGAATAGTCTTAGATTAAGGACACTTAAACAGTCATACACGCACATACACTATACAAAATTCACAAAGCACAGCACTAATTAACAACATAATGCGTAAAAAATACAAAACAACCTTGGATATCTCCAATTTGTTTTTTCTGCAAAAGCTTAACACACGAAAGTCGGGACCTGAGCGCATTCTCATTTGGCTCACAAAAACGTTTGTCGTTGCCCCAAGGCTATAAGGAAACAGCCAAGGGCTGTTCTCATCCTGTTTTACATTGATATTACATGATATTGATTCCGAGGCGTTGTCTTACATGGATGACATCTATTTCATGGATGACAACCTCAACATTCATCTTGCCAGGGTTGATCAGATTGTTCTAGGATTCGCATCATTTGGTTACAAATTTAATTTTAGGAAAACTAAAATAGCCTTTCTCAGCTTATTATTCCTGGGATACGAGCTATCAATCGAGGGCATGAGCTTGGCTCTGCACTTTTTAGAGAAGTGTTCTCAACTCCAGCCACCAAACACAATCAAGAAAATATTGTCTTTATGTGGTTTCTTCAACTTTAGCAGAACTTACATTCCTGACTATGCAAAACTTATCAAGCTACTTTATGACTTAATATGCAGTGATTTTTCTATCAGACACTGGACAGTAAAACACACACAAAGAGGACTGCAACAGGACATTCTACAAGCAAAACACTTACACACTCGTGACAACAAAACAAATAATGTCACCAGAATAATTGATGGTTCCATTAGGTTCACTTATGTCACCTTTAATGAAGGGGACACAGTGCCCATAGCATATAAATCACATTTATACTCCAATGCAGAACAACGTTTTGCACCCACAGAAAAAATTCTAAATGCAGTTCAGATGGCATTAAGGAGAGGTCACTTGCCCAAGGGAAACACATTATTGTCATTACCCCGGTGCCAGCCCTAAAGGCTGTCACCAAAGCAAGCATTCCTAACACTAAAGCATTACATCCACGTTGGATTTAGTGAGCAACCTCCCTGACTGCCACCGATGTTGATTACATCTTTGATCCAAAACTTCAGGCACAAGAATTTCTCCAATACGAACAGGAGTAACCCACACCTCTTTTTTTTGCCACTTGACAGATACCATAGTGTCATTTACACTGATGGTTCAGCACAACCAGCTATAGGTACCAAACATCAATAGTCAGCTGCTTGCGCAGCCATGAGTGGAGTGATGAAGAATGGTGTATTACACGCAGACCATAGGGGACTGTACAGCTCAGCTGGCTGGGCTCAAAGCTCTTATTTTAGCGCTAGAACACACAGAGCCAGGACTACTGGCTTTGATTGTCTGTGACTCATACTACTGCATCCAGTCCTACAATGATTATCTTAGTCATTGGTGATTGATTTAGTTCAGAGATTCCAAAGGAAACACCACAAAACACAGAACACTGTGGGAGAGGGTGGCTGATCTTAAGGATAAGCTACCTTGTGTCCATGTAATACATACATTGGGCCACCAACGTGTAGGAGTACACGTTACTGGCAATAATTTGGCTGATGAAGCAACCAAATCTGCAGTAGCTACGGATTCTGTGGCTGCAGCGACTTGTTCTCAGACGAGACTGGGTAATGAAAATACTCTTACCACATCAGTGTACAGAATGTTGCCTAAACAACACTTCCTGGGGTTGGAGATCGAGTGATCCCCAATCAAAATCAGAGATTAGATCTAATAAAAGCAGCGAATGAGGGTGTTGCCTCTGCACATGCTGGTATTGCAGCCACAATCACACTCTTACAGTACTGCTTCTGGAAGACCAAGCAATACGTCCTTTGTTGTGACATTTGCCAGCAGATCAAGGGCTCAAACATCAGACACCCTTCGAAGACATCCCTCTTAGTGTCCAACAGGCCACTACAATGTGTGTACCTGGACCATTGTAGTCCTCTTCAACCTGATGGTGCATACAAATACATCTTAGTCACTGTAGATTCTTGTTCTAAATTCCTGTGGGTATGGCCACTGTGGTCGGCTAACGCTCCAACTGTTATCAAAGACTTGCTAATCTTCATTGGTACATATGCAGTTGCAGCATTCAATTCCGACCAGGGCCCTGCATTTGCCTCTGAGGCATTCAGAGATACCATGGGGACGATGGATGTTAAACTCCATTACTCCTCATCATACCATCCAGAGGGAAATTTGGTTACGGAGAGGAGGAATTATGATGTAAAGCAGTCCTTAACAGCTAGAGTATTAGGTTCTGGCCGCAGCTGGCTTTATCACCTATACGTGGTCCATAGAGAACTGAACAATCTGCCATGAAGGTCCATGGAGGGACACACTCCCTATGAGGTTCTCTTGATGTATGTTCCAGATATAGATGGCCCTGGTTTGGTGGCAACAGATACACCTTTTGACGTAAATGAATGTCTCATTGCTTTACAGGAGCTTCAGCAATTTTGGGATGATAAATCATCCACCAGTGCTGCCACTTTAGGAATAAGGGATTTGCCAACAACTTCTATAGGCTGGATTCCTAAAGTTGGGGATCTGGTTCATGAAAAGATCGCTGTGAAGAAGCAATTTGGTCCATCATACAGAGCACCCACTCCTGGGAATACAAGGTACCAGAACTGTCATCCTGACACCGCTGCCTGATTCCAAAGCAAACAAATTTGTCTCTATTAACAACATCAAACTTCATCATGGACCCAGAGGTCCCTTAGTTAGTTCCTTGTCCCCTCTCACTACCCAACAGGACATACCCCTTCAAAGAAAAAACAACAGTGCTTCTGACTACACAAGCATATGCAACGATGCTACAGATACCTCCTCGACCAAGGGAGGGCGGAAAATAAAAAAATTCTGATTCCTGTTACGACTTCAATGACAACACCTGTCCAAGTCGTGGCTTTCTTCTATTCCAAAACACCACAAAGTGACAAGACTGCCTCAGGTTACTTCATTACAAAGAATTCACCTTCATTCAGTCCTGCTATTGAAACTGTTTCAAAGACACGTAAACTGTGCATATGGCTTAAAAACAACTATAAGATTTATCCATGGAACTATTTGTTGTTATTACTGGATTGTATTAGTTTTGTGACTGTTTTCTTCTTGCTTATAAATGGTCATTATCTTCCTGAACGCTCCTCTAGCGAGCCTGTGGATGAAGTCTTAACTCCATATCTCTCCTCACATAAGGTCCGCAGAGACTTGTCCCTTGTGAACATTTCAGCTGTACCGATTCCTGATAGGATGGTGTGGAACAAAGTTCTATTTGATATATACGGGCCTACTGAGGTCATTCAGATTCCAAACGTCTTCAAAATGTCTATGACAGATGTAATTACACCTCGTGTCGTATCTGATAATTGGGATGTCCAGACAGTTGAGTCTATGTTAACTGAAATGAAGGACTATTCAGTATTTGAAAGCGGTGATGTGTATACCAACACAAAGAATTATGGGGAAATGTTTTGCTATAACAACTGGGGACATTACTACCTGCACAGTGCAACTAGACATAGATCAGTACTTAACTACACACAGTGGGAACACTGTTCAACTTCACCTGTGGGAAGCCAAAATAATTATTCGGACAAATTCACATATTTTTCTGGGCATGACACAAAACATCCAGAGTCATATTATTTCAAGTTACCTCCTTCCAAAATTAGGAAAATGCTGCTAACTGACATAAAAATGATTTATTCAGATTCCTTTGTTTCCCGTCTTGCATTTGAAGGTTACGAATACTGGAAGAGCTCTATTGATGTAAAGAGTGTATGGGGAACACATGATTGGCAAATACAGGGTAGGCAAGCTTTATGTAGAGCGTGCCTTATTTCTGTGCAAATTATATTTTTAAATGACACCGTTCAACAGACATCGTCTCTAGAGTTAGCAAAAATGAAAGAAATGAATACACCCAGGATCCCCACACCGAAAATTTACTAACTGGCAGCCCTTCCTGAATGTCACTGAGGAAGAACTGGATGCAAAGGTTCAGGCTGGTACCTGTAACTCTTCACTTTCCAGTCCCGGCGGGTGGTTACTATGTCCAATGAACACAAATGGGTGTCAGGCATGTTTTGTAAATTCGTCAGGGGATTTCAAGATTAGCCGGCTAGACCCTCACTTTATCTCGGGTCAACAAACGGGTAAAGTTACAACATACAGTGTGGGTAAACTGTGACAGCAGTGGTTAGAGACTAACATCTTAGCAGCAGTTAAGGAACATCTAAACACTCTTCTTGAAGATATAGACTTGCAAGACTTTTTGTTAGGGCCAAGAAAGCCACGTTCTAAAAGATTTATCTATGCCATATATAATGAGACCCGGAAGCTTTCTCAGATAGAAGCTGCTGAGCGTTTAAGGTATATCGACAAAGAAAATTTTGAAAAGGTTTTAGCTGTTGTCGACAAATGCATGAACACTCTGTCCAACAGGATTTATTCCCTTAATAACATAGGCCCTCATTATGACATTGGCCGTAAATCCCCAGTGGCGGATATCCGCTCACCATAATATGACACAACCACACCAATCCGACAGAATGTAGCCACATACACAAATCCGCCAGACCAAAGGTCAGTGATAAAGTGGCAGTCCCAAAACCCATACCGTTACGCCAACAAAACAACGTCTATCACATTATGACCCACGAATCACCGCGGCGGACAATCAACGGTGGTAAATCATTGGCGGTACATACCGCCGCGCTCAGAATGGACACCCACATACAAAAAAAACCCGCATTGGCCAATACCAAAACCACACCTGACACCCATACACACACCACGCCCACACACCCACACCACTATAAAACACACACCCACATTACCCACAACACCTTGCGAAGACCAATTGCCATCAGGAGACTGAGAAGAAGAGCACAGAGACAACTAGACACGCAAACCACTTACACCCATACACCCCTCACGCACGCCACATCACACACCTCACCACATTACCCAACACACCCTCACCAAACGCACATCACACAACACCCATGGCACCACAAAGGCACCCCCGTTTCACTGAGGAGGAGTTAAGGGTCATGGTGGAGGAAATTTTCAGGGTAGAGCCACAGCTCTTTGGAGCATAGGTAGAGCAAATATCCATAGCATGGAAGACAGATCCAGGACGGAGAATCGTGGACAGGGTCAATGCCATGGGACAGCATCCAAAAACAAGGGATGATATCAGGAAGAGGTGGAACGACCTACGGGGGAAGGTACGTTCTATAGCAGCAAGGCACCACCTCGCCATACAGAGGACTGGCAGTGGACCCCCACCTCCTTCCCCACAGCTCACAGCATGGGAGGAGCAAGTCTTGGCGATACTGCATCCTGAGGGACTCGCTGGAGTAGCCGGAGGACTGGACACTGGTAAGTCAACATTTACTACTCATCAGCCCCCTGCATGCCATCTCACACCCACACCCTCACTTCCATCACTCCACTCCAAACAACACACTTCAGATACACATCTCATTAACCCCAATGCCATACCAATGCATGGACACCCCTCCCAACCCTGCATGGACACCCATCACTAAAGCATGCACAGCACTGGGGAAACTAACATACCCACAACACATCAGCATACAAAAGCAAAAGCTGGAAGTGCAAAAACAACGATAGAGGGGAAGCCAGGGATGTACAATATGTCACACAAATGAAGCATAATACATCACTTACATCCCCACAGGTACCCCAGCCTATGTCTTGTGGAGAGGAGGTGCCACCACTATCCAGTCCCCCAACAGAAGAGGCCCCCAGTGATGACAGTCACTCTGGACGTCAGGATCTGGAGGACCTACCTGGCCCATCAGGGACCACTGGACAGCCGGTCACCCAAGCACAATCACAGACCACCACAGAGCCTCCCCCATCAGGACCCAACACCACAGCACCCACCCAGCGTACCCAAACCTCTGTCCCCAGGACACGTCAATCAGAAGTGTGCCCACCTGTACAGGGACCCCAGTCCACACCTCGCCTCCAAGACAATAAGGGACCTGGGATCAGTGGCAGTGGGCACACCGTTCAGGGGACAGGGGCACAGGCCAAAAGGGACACTGGTCGGACTGCTGTGTGCCAGGGGGGAGGACAGGACCAGGGAATTGACTCTCCAGGAGGCACTCTCCGAGATCCTGGGAGCCTACCAACATGCCCAGGACACAATGGGCCAGATCCTAGACAACGTGCAGGAGAACAGACGGCTGCAGGAGGGACAGTATCAGGGGATCGGGGAGGACTTGCAGGCCATTAACAACACCCTAATCTCCATGACAGGAGTGCTGGCAAACATGGCCAACATCATAAGGGAGGCAACAGCACAGCAGCGGGCCCCTACCACTAGCAAGTCAACTGAAAAGCCCTCCCCTTCTGCTGCCGCTAGTGGGCAGGAGGCCCTGCCACAGGACCCATAGGCCACCAGCACCCCTCCCCCTGCAGAAGGTGAACCACCCCGTAAACATTCCCTGCGACCCAGACAGAAGCCAGAGACACTTGCCAAGACCACCGCCAGGAAATGAGACTCTCCTGATTGCCCCCTTGTGTCTAACTCAGTCACCTTGTCCACCTTGAACTGCCATTGCTTCCCTTCCTATGTCCCCTTGGACACTGCACCTGCGCTACAAACAGACTGGAACAATACCCTGGACTTTCCTCCATCATCCCCCCATTCCATTGCACTTTCCCCTCAATTTCTTAGCACTACAATAAACACCCTTGGACAAAACTCAACTACTTTTATTTCATGTATTGTAAATTAGTTTTGATGGAAACAGCTACATCCATTGCAAATGAACTGTATATTGTGAGAGCATAGAAATAATGACCTGTAGCTGGCTGTAGTGATCACATCAGGACATTGTTGTCATATCACCAACATCTGTAAAATGATAATCCATAGGTGACAGTAAGTAGAGGTAAAAAGTGGGTAATGCCATCATGCCACAGCCACACAGAATACACCAATAGTCATAGAAATGTGAAGTTGCACTGACTCACCTGTGTGTCATTGGAAGTACTGATGGATAAATGATGTTCTGTTGTCCACACCCTCATCCTCTGCATCCTCACTGTCCTCGGGGTTCACTGCTGCCACAGGGACATCTCCAGTCTCCTCCTCCTTCAGAAAAGGTACAAGCCTTCTGAGGGCCAGATTGCAACATGCAGCATGCCAATCCTATCTGGCAGGCCTTCTCGGGTCAGCAGCACAGGGATCCACCTGTCAGGTGGAGGCACCTGAACCTGGCCTTCAGGAGGCCGAAGGTCCTCTCAATGATCCTTCTGTTTCGCCCAAGTGCCTCATTATAATGTTCTTCAGCCCTTGTCCTTGGATTCCTCACAGGGTTCAGCTGCCACGACGGGTTTGGCTAGAGTCACCTGCAGGTATTGAGGGACATCACTTAGCCACACACCATCCTTTGAGGTTAACATCAGAGGCATACACTAACATACACCGGGTGGGGACCAAGGCTCACCTATAAGCCAGACCCTGTGCCTCTGTAGTTGACCCATCACATTTGGGATGCTGCTATTCCTCAGGACGAAGGCATCATGCACCGACCAGGGATATTTAGCATTTACGTGGGAGATGTACTGGTCTGCCAGGCACACCATCTGCACATTCATGGAGTGGAAACTTTTACGATTCCTGTACACCTGTTCATTCTGGTGGGTGGGGGACAAACACAATATGTGTCCCGTCAATCGCCCGAATAATATTGGGGATATGTCCCATTGCATTGAATCCGGCCTTCACAGTGGCCAGATCTCCCACCTGGGAGAAAGCTATGTAGCTACAGATGTGTTTTACCAGGGCAGACAACACTCTTGCCAGCACGATTGATAATATTGGCTGTGACATTCCTGCTGCCAAGCCCACTGTCACTTGGAAAGAACCAGTTGCCAGGAAATGGAGAACTTATAGCACTTACACAAGAGGGGGGATCCCAGTCGGATGACGGATAGATGAGATCAGGTCTGGCTCCAACTGGGCACACAGCTCTGTGATTGTGGCCCTGTCCAGTCAATAGGTGATTATAATGTGCCTGTCCTCCAGTGTAGCTAAGTCCACCAGGGGTCTGTACACGGGGGTATGTCTTCATCTCCTATTCATCCACAGCGGTAGGCATCTAAGGGACACAAGAGTGAGTAGGCTGTCACAAGTTGAACAAAAAAAACACAACAGCAGTCCACATCATACAATTATGTATTGGGACAGTGTAAATTTCTAAGTATGTGCCTATTTATCCTGTGACGCAGCAATTATCGATAGGCCTGTTCACCCCCCCCCCCCCCGAAATGGCGACCGCCTGTCCTATGTGGAGGGACAGGTGGAAATGAGGTAATTCCGCCAACGTTGGGCATCGTGGCGGTAGGTGGCCATGAACCACTGTGCAATTCCTCATTGGATAATATATTGGGCCCTATGGAGTACAGTGGCCAATGGGGATGTACGCCGGCGGTGACAGTGTACACCACCGCAGACGTGACTGCCATTTTCTAAATCATTCCTCACTTGTTTCCCGACCTTCAACAGGAGAAGACCTACACTCCATGTGCTGCTGTGACCTGTGTCTGGAACCTACCATGGCCTGTGTGACTGGGGAAAGGGCCCCAGCCTTCACTTCGGAGGAGTTGGAGCGACTGGTGGATGGGGTCCTACCCCAGTACGGACTGCTGTATGGGCCTCCAGACCAACAGGTAAGTACACTGTGGGAAAGATGCATGTGGCATGGATGCATGGAGATGTGTGTGAAGGCATTGTTTAAGGGGGAATTATCTGTTGGCGATGTACATGTTGTGCGCTGGGCTATGTGTGTGCCAATGTTGATGGAAACGGGTATGGTGGGGCATGGGTGTGACAGGCTGGACTGTTAGTTTAATGGTGTTCTCCTATCTTTATTGCCTCTGCAGGTCAGCGACCATCAAAAGAATGGAATATGGCATGCCATCACCAAGGAGGTGCGAACCCTGGGGGTCTGTGGCAGGTGGGGCACCCACTGTCAGAAACGGTGTGAGAACCTGAGATGCTGGGCATGGAAGACCGCAGAGGCTCAGCTGGGGATGGCCTCCCAACGAGGAAGGGGTGCCCGTCGGACCCTGACCCCCCTGATGGCCCGCATACTGGTGGTGGCGTACCCTGAGCTGGATGGGCATTTGAGGGAATCACAGCAGCCACAAGGGTGTGAATACAGTGGGTATCATTACATATTTTGTCTGATGGGGTGGTATCCAGGTTGTGGTTGTGTGTTAGTGGGTGCCCTTAAGGCCAGGCCAGACATTGCAGCGTGGGTCCTCTGAAGGGTACCTAGCTTGTTAGGAGTCACTTTCAGGCAGGGCCTCATGGGTCCCAGGTGTGCTGCAGTTGGCGGTGTGTGCTCCTCATCATGCCTTGGTGACTAGCCATATCACTGGTAGTGCAATGAATATTGCTTAGGCCTGTTCCCTGTGTGTGAGGGTGCCTTGTACTCCAATGGTGGTGTTGGTGCAGTAATTGACCCAGTGTTCCCTTTTTCTCTCTCCCCCCCTTTTATGTTCTGTCATCCTGTCCCTGTGTGCATTAGCATCATCTGGCAGGGGAGCAGGGGCACCGGCAACTGAGGGAGCTGCATCCCACATGACCCTGGATGCAGAGTCCACCGACACCGAGGGAACCAGTGGGACAGAGGGCGAGGGGAGCATCACGGCTGAGACAGGAAGAGACGACACCGACTCCGATACCTCCTCCGACACGAGCTCTCTGGTGGTGGTGGACACATCGATGACCACCCCAGCTGCAGGTACAGCCGCCACCCCCGTACCAGCACCGCCCTCCCAGTAGCCCCTCAGTGAGTTGCCCGTGCCCGCTCACTCAGGAGGGTGGGCATCTCTTTCGCCCCAGGCACCTCAAGCTCTGCCCCAGTGAGCCCTGCTGCCCTGAGTAAGTAGGCTATTGACCTCTTGAGAACCATCTCTGTAGGCAGTCAACCATTGTGAATTCCTTCCAGGGGCTGGCATCCCAGATGCAGCAATGCATTTTTGGAGGGCATTCACGGTGGATTGACGGCACAACAGCCATTGTCCCTGTTTCTACCATCCCCCCTCCAACTACCAATTACCAGTCCCACTCCCCTCAACCCCAACCCATCCCAGGCACACATACAGACAAGCATGCACACAAGGCAACACACAAGAGTGGCACAGGCAAACACAAGCACCACACTTCATCCCACAGGCACTCACACAAACACCATACAGTTGCAGACACAACAACATCCACTACCTCCACTGTCTCCCCCTCCTCCTCCTCCTCCATCTCCCTCCCAGTCACATCCACACTCACACCTGCATGCACTACATCTACATCCACTATCAGCATCACCACACCAAGCAGAACACACACCTCACCGGCAGACACCTCCACAACAACCATGCACGCATCTCCTGTGTCCCCTTTCACTGTGTCTGCCCCCCCTCCTAAGGGACACAAATGCAAGCATTCACACACCCAACAGCCACCCACCTCACATCAGCATACAGCCCATTCACCTGCACCCAATTCCAGCAGACATACACCTCCAACACACTCCCTCATCCTCCATTCCCTTCACTCCTCCCTCCTCCAGCCCTACCATCCCTAAAAAGCTTTTCCTTTCCCAATTTGACCTCTTCCCTACCCCTTCCCCCCATCCTGCATGTATGGGCAGGGTACCAAGGACACAGATCAGCACCTCAACCAAACAGTCCACCGGGACAGTGGTAGCACCACCTGCTCGTGGTGGTAAGGATATCAAACATCCATCACAGAAGGGGAAGGAGCCAGCACCACCAGGGAAGAAGGGGAAGGGGCCTGCACCACCAGGGAAGAGTGTGAAGAGTCCTGCAACACCAGGGAAGAGTGTGAAGGGGCCTGCACCACCAGGGAAGAGTGTGAAGGGGCCTGCACCGCCTGTGAAGAAGGGGAAGGGGCCTGCACAAGCTGTGAAGAAGGGGAAGGAGCCTGCACCACCAGGCAGAGAGAGGAAGAGCCCATCCACCCCTGCCAGGCAGGGTAAGGGATCTACGACCCATGGACAGGAGGAGACGAGGAAAGCGAAAGCTGTCAGGTTAACACCGCCACCACCAGCTGTCACGGGGCCCCCAACACAAGCTGTGGCTGTGCAGTCATCAGTGAGTGCAGGGGCTGCCCAGGAGGCTCCTCCAACCACCGCCACAGTGCAGCCATTGGACAGTGCAGAGGCTGCCCAGGAGGCTCCTCCAACCGCCACCACAGTGCAGCCATCGGACAGTGCAGTGGCTGTCCAGGAGGTTCCTCCAACCACCACCACAATGCAAACATCGGACAGTGCCAAGGCAGCCCAGGAGGCTCCTCCAACCACCACCACAGTGCAGCCGTCACCGCCAGTGGACGCAATGTAGCCCACCCTCCAGGGGCTGCTGTGCGGACTGCCCCTCCAGAACCAGTGGGGGAGTCACCCACCTCAGAGACTGTGGCCTTGCACTCCCCAGGACAAAGCAATGGTCATGTTACCCCATCCAGAACAAGTGGGAAAGTCACCCACTTTAGAGACTGTGGCCTTGCACTCCCCAGGACAAAGCAATGGGCATGTTGCCCCATCTAGAACCAGTGGGCAAGTCACCCACTTCAGACACTGTGGCCTTGCACTCCCTAGGACAAAGCAATGGGCATGGAGCCCCATACAGAACCAGTGGGGAAGTTCCCGTATTCGGCTGAGGTGCCCCCCACTGCCCTGAGGTGCCTTCCCACTTGCAAAATGATGCCCCTGCAGTGTTCTCTCCGGATGTGTCAGAATACAGGTTGGTCCTTGGACTGTGCCCTATAGCCTTGTGTGCCCTCATGACTTTGGACTGGGCATTGGCCCTTTATGGACATTTGTATATATTTGGTTTGTGTGGGGGGTTTTGCTATGCTAATACATTGTCGGTATTCCAGCACTGTGGTCCGTGTTTTATTATGTTGTGTGTCGTGTGCCATTGTTTTTCGTTTGCAGCTGGTTGTGTGTATGGTGTGTGTGTGTCGGGTGTGTGACGTGTGTGTGTGTGTGTCACTCTTGTTTTCCTCCCACCCTCCCTCAAGTGCTAAGTGGCTGTACTCACTGTCTTCGTCGGCGTTGGTGTTCCAGCTGGAGCATGACGTAGAAGATCATCCGGAAAACTTGCAGTTTGGGTTCCATGGCGGGGTGGTTCTTCCCTGTGTCTCCAATGGTGAGTCTTTTCACTTCTGAGCTCTGTTTCCGCCAGGCTTTTGTTGGCATTGGTACCGCCCCGGAAAAGGTGGCGGTTTCATGTGTCTTAATATGGTGGGCAGTACTTTGTCTCCCGTCTGGCTGTTGTTGGGTGCTGCCGTAGTGAGTGTTGTTTCCGCTGTGGCGGTTGGTGTGGTACGCTGGCTGTCTATGGGAGTTATCACCGCCATGGTCATAATTTGGCGGTACTTACCGCCAGCCTGTTGGCGGTATTACCGCCACTTTATCACTCACCGCCAGGGTCATAATGAGGGCCAGTCATCTGCGATTGACATAATTCAGAATGTCATGTCCCTTTCATACCATGGACAAAGTCAGCTGCGTTCCATCATGCAGTTAGGTTGGACATTACAGACAGCTGCGTTCCGTGGAAGTATATGAACTGTAGTGACTTGTTTGCTGCTTTTAATTCATCCAAAGAACAACAGACAGTGGCTGAAAGGGAAGCGAGTTTCACCGTGCTTCACATAGAAAAGTTAGAGAAGTTGCCTTTCAAAGTTGCAGAAAGTCGATCAACAGTATGGCTCCTACATGGTATTATAAATCTGCCCATTTCCACTTTTCGTTTTTTGAAATGGCTGAACATCTTGCCGTGAGCAGATATGAGTGGCTAGGCGATAGCTATATTCAAGAAGAGTGAGAGTTGCCCTTTGAATATAAATGTTGGAATGGCGAAACAGAGCTCTTCCTTAGCGGAGGCGAATGTGAGACTACTGTTAGTCATTCAATGAGCTGCAAACAGGTGTCCCTTCATGGCCTATGCAATGTGGGGGTCGCACACTTGGCCTTTTTTCTGAAGGGTACTCTCATCCCTTTGATTCGACCAGCATTTCATGTACTCTCAAATGGAAGTTATGTGGTGCTGAGCGACTAAAGCTGTTGGGGTATGCGACCAGGAATTGCTTACAGAATTTCAGTATCATAGGTCGTAACGTGTTGCAGACATGTTTTATTCCCCCCCCACATTAGAGATAAGAGTAGCAGAAATGTGGCCTCACATTGATACTGCTAATGTAAATTATGACAAGCAGACTAAAGGCGCTGCTGTTCCAAAAACAAGTCGCATTGACATCGGCTAGAGAGACGTATGTGTTATAAGCACATGACATGGGAAATGATGTGGATCTGAAAAACAACTTTTAATAGCCCACCTTTTGTACATAGGCAACCTTATGTTTACAAATATTATTAATGTAGTAGAAGCTATTTAAAACAACTATTTAAACCTAACTGTTAATATTTAGCCAATGGTACACTCCCAAGTCTCCTTAGAACTCTGAGATGAATGGACTGGCCGGGAGCTTACCTTGGAATGTTGGTTGGTGAGTTGTGGAGCGGCGGATGGCATGTGAGGAGTTCAGTGAATAAAATAAATCTGATCCCACTTGGTGTTGTTAGTGTCATTTACTACAACACTATGCTCTCCAGATACCAAGATCATCAGCCACGATACAATCCCTATTAAATACCAACTTCCCCAAGCACTTTGGAGAGCTGGTATCCAGAATTTTCAATGCTTTGAGCACTACGAGGATTGTCCATTTCTTTATGGCTGTTGGGTCTGGTTTTGTGTCCATCTTCCAGACTGTCTTCGAAGTCATTTCTTCAGCCATCCATTCACTCTTTTCAAGTGTGTTTGGTGACTTTCCCATAACTTTGGCGTTAATAGGAGGAATACTGCTACTATTGCTTCGGATTCGCAGTGGTTGTACCTTTCCAGCTAAGCAGAGTAATGGAGCCACTGCTACCAGCTCAACTGTGCAGTTCCTTAATGCTCCGTTGCTGGAAGAGTTGGAGCGTGACTGGTCATTGTCATTCAGACCAGTCCTATGGTGTGTGCAGCCAGTCCTTCACTGCGTGTGGAGCCTCTTCGAACATTTGCCTACAGTGTGTCTTGCTGTTCTGCCAGTGCCTCCTGTGGACCAGGAACTGCTGATGTCCCATAGATCTGACATCTGTGGCCTCTTTTCTGAGGTCCTTTCCATTCAATAGCTTTGAAGACGCTCTTCAAGATCATGACGATACATAACTAGATTTGATAATTCGCTTATTTCACCTAATTCAAATGTTCATTTATTGCCCTTACTTTGGCCTGCTGTGCTTGTCATGGTCGACATTATGGGCCTTATTACGACCTTGACGGAGGAGTTTCCTCCATCACAAATGTGACGGATAACCCGTCCGTCGCATTACGACCCTCATTGAATATAATGGGATCATAATGCAGCGGACGGGATATCTGCCACATTTGTGATGGAGGAAACACCTCCAGTCAAGGTCGTAATAAGGCCCTATGTCTCTTAGTATGTTTTCAGCTATTTTTAATGTTTTTAAATACAATTTTAGCTAGTTTTAATGATTTTAGCTTGTTTTAGTCCAGAGCATTTTTAGCTTGGGTTCCTTCGCCTTCGGTGGCATCATCCCATGGTGTCATACTTGTTCCGGCAATTGGGAGGGTGTAGTGAATCCTATCTGGTTTTAATGGGAAGCAGGAGTTAGCTTAGCCTTTTGGCTTGCAGACCTGTGTCCCCATCACCCAGTGACTTTTACCCTAATTAGCTTGCTCTGTTTTAGCGCAATTATTTAATTATATCTTCCAAGGTGGCTACATTGTTTTTAGTTAGGACAATGTTTTAATTTCATGCTATCAGTGCCACGCTGCTAAGGCGTCACTATCAGCGCCAAAGATAGATAAGATGTAGGTATTCACATTAGATACTTTCCCACTTTGTGCTTTCAAGGGAATTGTTTATGTAATTTCTGCTCCAAGCATGTCTTCTTATCTATTGTTTGGGAGCAGACCTACGTTAGGGGTCCGATCAGATATGTATAACTGCACCTTACACAAACATGACACTCCCTGAGACTTCTGAGTTCATGCGTAAAGGCTGCCACAAATCCCCTTTTTCTGTTTGGGTGTTTGGTAAGGTACTGCTTGTGAGCCAGGAGGGTTGGGACAACAGTTGCGACTTGTTGTAGGACTGGCATAGTCGCCTACAAACATAAGTACTGTCAACCTTAAACCAGCAGTCTTGCCTAGAGCAAGAGTCAAACTACGACAATTCCAATGTGTTGCTACCATCAAAGAGAAAATAATATTTTGTATCAACCACCATGTTTGGATTGGAAGAGGTAACTACTAACTATTGCACCAGTGAGTGGTGATATGTTGAGTAATTGTGAGTGATGATTGATGATGTATGTGGTGGCTGACAGTGAGGGAGGGAGTTCAACAAATTTTTTTAATTGATTTTGATGATTTGCAATGTTTGGGGGCCGATGAGTGATCATTTTTCCTGAAAGTGATTGGGCTTTCAAACTTAGTGAAATTTACCTGCAGGGTCCACTCCTTTTTCCTGGTTTGTCAGACCAGACAGTCACTTTATTTACCAAATCTACACAAAATACTCCAGTTCTGTTTCTCTATTAGTTATTCAACAACAGTGTACTTGACGACACATGTCTACCTCACTCAGTTTGGGACTGTGATGGAGTTCCTCAGAATCAAGAGGAGGAGGATGGAAGGACTCAGGGCAGGACTACCTCAACAGCTAGAAGGAGGAAGTTATCGACTTCAAAGAGAAACCATAATGATGGCGAAGCCTCTGAAGCCTGGTACTCACTCAGGTCTGTGGACTGGAGGGGGATGCGTTTATTTGGGAAATGCTGCTGAGTGTGTGTTTGCTGCACTGTTGGCTCAAACGTCAAACTCCTTTTATGTTCTTGCTCTTCCTCTGAGTCTTCTTGGTACACTCTTGACTCATGAAGCTTACCTTGCTTCCTTTTGTCCTTCTCCTAGTGCTCTCTTGCACGAACAAAACTTGGTGAAAGCTCATAACTCCAGCTTACCTACCAAAGAGGTTCAGCCAGGCACCCAAGAGTGACGAACATTTCTAGAAGAGTGGAGATGCACCGCCAAATTTGGCAATACAGTATAATTTTCCTTTTAACAATCATAATATTTAGAACTGAGCGGGTTAGTCTCTCTGCGGCAGAATGTCTGTTTGCAAAGCATTTAACGGAACTGTGTCATATTTATCCCTTCAACGTTTTCTTTCATTACGGATTGATGATGGTGTGCTGCTCATTGCCCAGATGAACACTGTCATGGCTTCTTTTGTGCAGTGTTTGT
The DNA here is from genome assembly GCF_031143425.1 of Pleurodeles waltl. Taxonomy (NCBI): domain Eukaryota; kingdom Metazoa; phylum Chordata; class Amphibia; order Caudata; family Salamandridae; genus Pleurodeles; species Pleurodeles waltl. Next base: position 192,121,078 of record NC_090441.1, on the reverse strand, counting down.
GATTGTCACGTCTTTCCCTAAATACCCTTTCCCATTCATGAATTGAGCCCCTATCCCTATTCCCCCAGGCTGTGTGACTTAATTTGACACCTTAAATGGATTGCAAACTTCCTCAGGCAGACGTTGTAAAAGTGACACCAACTCACTGCATGACCTTCTATTACCTGAGCAATATTCCACACAGGCCACATCAACATCATCATTCATGCCTTGTATTGTGTCTTGCTTAAACGCTTAAGCTTGTCCAACCACTCTTGACTCTGAGCCTACTTCTCCTGAGTCCATGATTTCATTTCCTAAGTTTCGTTTTTGAAATACTAGGGGCCTGATTTATGAAATGTTATGCCGCCTTTACGTCATTTTTTGACGGAAAAGCGGCACAAACTTACAAAATATAATTATATTATATGGCGCTAACTTTTCATAAATCAGGCCCTAGGTATGCACCACTGCTCAGAAGAAGTTGATATTGCACGTTTTTCTTATCATATCAGGTCTTCTTTGTTGTGTGTCAAATTCTGTCATTGTGGTAGTCTGATCCCAGTCTCCCTAAAGGTATGATATATTACGACCCACTACCTCTCTGTTTTCCTTCAATCTAGTTGACAGTGATGGATAACCCTTTGATTAATCCTATAGTTTGCCTAGGTGGGAGTGGCACCTTCTTTCTTCCCTGTTGGCACACTAGCCTGCTATTACTACTGCCTACCACCCCCTATATCCCCAAAATTTGGGCAGTGAAATGCGCGATGTGGCTGTGCCTGGGGCCCCTGCACTGCCCATGCCAAGTGCACGGGCAGTGCAGGGACCCCCAGGGGCATCCCGAGTCCCCCTTACCACCAGCCTTTCCATGGCGGTGTTTACTGCCATGGACAGGCTGGCGGTTGGGGACTCATAATCCCCAGGGCAGCGCTGCTTGCACAGCTGCCCTAGGGATTATGACCGCCTGGCAGAAGCCTGGCGGTCAAGTGGAGGGGCCGGCGGTATGGCCGTGGCTAATGCGCCACAGTCATAATACGCTGCCGGTACACCGCCAGCCTGTTGGTGGTGTTACCACCAGTGTACCGCCGGCCGCCAGGGCCGTGATGAGGCCCTAAGACTCTTATTCTTTTGAAAATTCATAACTTGATTTGTGTATGTTGGATTTTTGTTGTTTTGGTCTTGTTTTGTTTAGATAAGTATCACCTATTTTTCTAAAACTGTGTTGTGTCATTTTGTACTGTTTTCACTGACTTACTGTGTGTGTTGGTACAAATACTTTACACATTGCTTCTGAAGTTAAGCCTGCCTGCTCGTGCCAAGCTATCAAGGGGGTAAGCGGGGTTATCCAAGGGTGATTCTCTTTTACCCTGAGTAGGGTGAGGGCCCTTGCTTGGACCGGGGGTAACCTGACTGCCAACCGAAGACCCCATTTCTAACAGTCCCTTACACTAAACTTCCAATCAAATTGGGCACTTAGTAGACCCACTTTACTCACTGGACTCGCCCACCACCACAAATTCTTTCCAACAAATTTGTTGGGCAGTGAGAAAGGGAAACTTGTCTTACTTTACTGCAAAATAAGGCAGAGGGATTAGGCAGGTAGATAGAGCTTCTGCTATAGAATAGAGGGATGTCACTGATCATCAATTCATTGTGTGCCTAAGCTTTGGTGTATTCAGTCACTGTATAGACGAAAGTCTAAAGGGAAAAATTTGAACAAGCATAAAATAAATCTGTTGTGGGAAACCATGAATTGTTGCAATTTGTTTGGTTGGCAGGGATGGAAGAACTTAGGAAAGATAAAGGAGTGAAGTACTAAGAGGTGACTGACTGGGCTAAAGGAAACACACCTTGTGTGTTTAGTTTGCAAGGCTTTGAAATTTTTGAAAATGCTGCATTAATTGAAGCAGACGCACATTGCATAGCAAACACTGCAGGCACGAATTGAACCATACTGCACTTCTTCAGTAATGGGTGGCGAAATGCCGTGGGCAGGGAGGAATTTGATGAATGATGATGATGGGGAGGGTACATATCTGCCTCATTTAACAAATACAGTGAGTCAAGGGATTAAAGCACACATTAAAATATCTGCCATGAACCATAGCTTTGATAACCATAAAACACAAAGTAAGTAATGTAGGTGAGCAGCACGCCCCTCTCCAGAAGTCCTCCCTTGTTTATTCATCCAAGCAATTATTCAATCGTCCATTCATTCTTCCTGCTATCTGCACACACAGCCATCATGATTTAAGCTTTACTTTCTCTTATCCAGTCTTCCACCAAAATTTCCAGTCCATTATCCTTCCATCCAGTATCCAACCTTTCTTTCAATCATCCTTTCACCCATCCATCCATCCATTTACCCAATGCTCACCCACGCATCCTTTCACCTACCCCCGCTCCTCCTTTCCTTCCACTCATTTCACCCATCCTTTCTTTAACCTTCAGTTCTTTCCCGTTTCCACCAAGCCATCATTTCTAGCATACATCATGTGTGCTTTTGCTGAGTTGCAGATGGAAGAGACCATAAGTATCCCAACCACCACTTTAGCTGTAATGCAGGGGGTTCATGAATCCAATCACGACAACGCCCTTGTAGCTAGTCAATAAGCAGGCAATGTGACTTACCATCGCCCATCCCTGCCACCGCTTCCCCCTGCTCCACCTACTCCTGCAGCTGAACTACAGCCGGCTCCACTGATGGTCGGTGTGGCAAGAAAAAAACATTACACAGTTTTTAGATGCCAGGTGCACCTCCCCTTAGATGCTCTAATCGAAAGAATGCAACTGCAATACATTGTTACATTGCACTGCAGTATCTTCAATCGAAAGAATCACTCTGGGCATTTTATTAGAATGTTAGAAAAGCCAGGTAGTCAAGCCAACCAAAAACTTTGCGTACTGGAGGGGCAGAACTATAGCCTATGATGATGATGACTTGGAATCATTGAAGTGCAATGAAGGCGTGGGATAAAAATGATCAATGAAAGAGAGAAAAAAAAGACAATGCTGGGATAACAGGAATTAAACAAAAATTAGATGAGGGTTGGGAAAAAAGGAGACAGTATAAAAAAAAAGTAAATAAGACAAAATTACAAGTAGTATTATAGTGGGCAGAGGTAAAAGTGTATTGAAATAATAATAATATTAAATAATAGGACTTACTGGGATGAGCAGAGCCCTAAGCAGTGGCGCTGGTGGCTGGTGCCTTCCCAGCTCCTGCTGGACCCATCTGTGTGGTGCCCCTCTTCTTGCCCTTGGGTGCTGATGTAAGAAATAAAGAAGATAAAAAAATAGATTAGTGGTACAGTTAATCTCCACAAAGCTGTTGTACAGCAGGCAAACGCAGTAACATTGTACTAAAATCAGATTGCCTGTGGTACTACTGTGATTGAGATGGCTATACTCCAAAAATCCCTATTCCAAATTGCCTTAACAAAAACTTAATTTGGAACTTATGCATTATAATGAATGATCTTCAACTCTGTTCTCATTTCGCAGCCCCATTGATGGAGCACCTTGGTCTCCCTTTTTTGTAATGCATAGATGCATTCTAGTACTCCACAGTGTGAAATTACTTGGGATTGTACGGGCTACATAAAGAAAGTCACAGAGAATGCTAACTCACTGATATCACTAATTCACTATGTTGACAGGAGGACAGAAGAATCTGCATTGCAATGGCTTCTTACATATTCAGCCAAAGCAAGTGCCTACGAGTACCATGACGTAGCACAGAGCACCTGCCTAGCTCTAACTCGATCATACTGTATAATAAATAATATTCTTAACATACACTAAACGTAACTTACCTCTGAGCGTGAGCAGCATGCTATTCAGAAATAAAAGCTAGCATTGTAGAACACAAACACAATAACATGGTTAGCACTCACCAAGCCCCGGAATCTCCAAGCCTAGCCGGTCAAGAAAGTCCTGCTTGCGGTCGATGATGTCCACCCCTCAGTGCATCAGCTGCTGAGTGGTGCACTGGACCTGGGTGGTGCCCCTAACACACCAGCGCACCCCAGCCCAATGCAGCCGACGCTCCCACAGGGGGTAATTGCTGCCAGGACTGCTGCCAGCATGGAGGGGAGGTGGTGTTGCACGTAAAAAAATTACTGCTGCCATCTCCTCCTCCCAAAGGTGGGCCCGGCTGCACCCCTTGGTGGCACCACCACCTGCAAGATAGACAGCTACTGCTGGCTGTCCTGGGGGTGGGAGGCTGGCACTGCCACTCCCCTGTTCGCTGGCGCCATCCTGCTCTGCCAAGGTGCTGGGTGGTGGGGTGAAGAAAACAAACAGGAAGAGAAGGAATGAAGGAAGAAATAACTAAAGAACTAAAAGGAAAAATAAACAAAAAACAAAAAGTCCCAAAAAGCATGAAAAAAAAGTAAAAATACACAGACACAAAAAGACATACTAAAATAATAAATAAAAATGAAGGGAAGGTTGGTTAAGAGGGTGGAGAATTGAAAAGATTATTAAGGAATGAAAAAACAGGCCCAGCAGCATAAACAGAGTAGAAAACAAGATGGCTACACCCATGCAAACCGCGTGGTGCCATTCACGTACAATTTTAAACGTGAACACGTACTTTGCTTTCCATTTTACATAAAACGCAATGCAAACGGATGCGACAAGGAACTCTGCCCGTGGAGCTCTGCGTAGCACAACAGAGTTTTTGTTGTCCAGAGATTGACATTTTTTATTTGTGTTTTTGGATAATTAAAGAAGTAATTTAGCTTGGGTAGACATTACTGATCTGGGCCAAATTTTTATGGGTGACATTTTTAAAAATGGCAGATGTGTTGCAATGATCATGTAATATTTCAGGAACCATGAGACCTGTAAACTTCATTTTGGTGTCCAAACATAGGTTTTGGGGGTCAGGTAGTCTTATAGAGACAGAAAGTAACTCCTGAGCGCAACCATTCCCCCATTTTCCAAAATGGCAGCTGTAATAGAGGAAGATGAGACATATATAGAAATGAAACAAATAAAACTGGTTTTTAATCCTTTTATGTATACACCAAACAATGTTTATGATCTGAATATGAAAAAATAAAGTTTATCACTCCTGTTTCAAACACAATTTCATAATGCACTTTATGTATTCCGGCATTTGCTCGTGGTACATTTGCAGAATGTTGAACAGTTACGAAGAGCATATCGACAGGGTCATCTTTTTGTAGCACAGGTTTTGCAAGTACTTGTATGTGTAAGCTTTGTGGGTAGAGGCTTTAGAAATTTCATAGGTTTTAATACCTCATCAATATCTTCCCAACCAAATTTACATGGATCTTTCTCTACCTATACATGATCCAAAACATTTACACATCTTCTGATCAAGTAGAATGCTCTTTAAATGTGTCCACATGCAGAATATGACATAGGTGGAAAATCACTTGAACACATTGAATCGTTCCAAACATGCACAAGGTATTTTTCTACTTCTTTAAAGTCACATTCTCCGCCTGTCTCAGCAAATCCTTTTGTAAACTTTACCAATTCAGCAGTTGAAGCTCTAAGCTTTGTTCCAATTTTGCTTATAGTGCCATCTCCCATAACAATATGTGCCTTGGTAAGAACACTGGGCATCTCTGGGTCAAGTTTCTTGTACAGAATATCAAGCGGGATTAGGTGTCTTTTCTCACTTGTTCCATAACATATCCATAACTCTGACAAGCCTTGACTTATGAACATTGCAAGAAGGCTAAGTAGCAGAATATTAACATTTGTGCCATTTAACAGTACAGTGACGCGATTGGAGCGACTTTGGGCAACCCACTCAACATGTGGCACAACACAAAGGTCAGCTTTTTCCAATTTGCTGTTAACTTCTTGAGCAATATGGCCCGTACCTTCTGAATATATTTCTGCAGGCACTAAATCCTCATTGACAATCATTCCACTTGCAATATTTGGAAATTCAGTTTTCACTGAAGCATCAGCAATGTTTTGGTGAGTTAACATCTCCCAAGTTCATCTTGTTTGATGTTGATGGCCAGAATTTGTCAAGTTGCACAGGTATAGGTATCGAATTTTTGATGCAGGCAAGGTCATTTGTTCCACTTGTAGACATTTGTCTGAGTCTATCACATTCTTTGACACATAACTCAAGATAACTGTCAAAGACAATGTGCAGTTCCTGCAACGTGCACACTGCCTTTGATATCTGTAGACCTTTCCGGTGTAATGCATGGATTTAAATCTTGATCATTTGCAATTGTGACATACAGTCCACAACAATAGCAGTTTCCAATGAGGACACCTTTTGAGCTCCTGTATTAGCTTGTGCTCCACTAGGTTGGTTGCAGCATCTCATCAAATAATGTGTTTGCTGATAGATCATGCAACAGAATGTCCTTGATAAGTTCACCCCTAAATATTACATCCAACTCTCTATGTGCTTGCAAAAGTTATTTTTTGTAGCCCCTTTTGTAGTGGCTTGTTGGACAAAACCCTTGCTTTGGCAATTAAAGTGTGGAAGTTTAGCTTTAGTGATTGTGTTTAACAGCCTTTTCCCTTTCAATACAAATCCCCCCGGCTTCAGTTCTGCATATAGTTTTGATCCATGTTCCAGGATATCTAATAGACGTGTCTGTATATCGTTATCTGCAAATGTTTTGGTTATGAGGTTGTGAAGTCGCACAGGCTCAGTCATTTCTAATGGCTTTCTGTGCTGCTGCATGAAATGAAGCAGGTTGTCAACATGTTTATTGAAACGTTCCCCTCTCTTTCCCACAAGTTCGTGGTGAGGAACAGTTTCACGATGGTTCATTAATTTTGAATTGATCATCTCTCTGAAAACATTGCAGATAGAAAGAATTTTAGAGTAAACTAGCTGCCATTAAGCAATATATTCACTTTTACATGTCTGACCAACAATTCCCTTGGAGCTTTATGTGATCTTTCGATCATCTGTTCCAATTTCATATTGAGCGCCGCAGCACTGAACCTTCCCTCTCTGTCTTTCACCTTAAAATGTCTTTGGATTAATTTTCTGTAGAGTTATGGTTTTTCCACCTCTAGCTTTTTTACTTTTTCCAAATACCAGGACCCACACCTCAGGTAGTTTATGTAATTGAATGTGCAGAACACAGTAATTAGTGATGCCAGTCTTCACAAGCAGCTCCCAATCACCTTCCCGATCAGCATGTACCAAGTTTTTCTCTAGAGCTCTCATGTGTAAAACATTTCCCCAGTACTTGCAAAGTTCTGATTTTTCATCACACTCTATGACAAACTCTACAAATTAGATTTTCAGGATTTCTGAATTATTAACTGAGTGTATTGAACATTTCCTGACTTTGCATTATGTATGTTGAATGAAATGCACCCTGTGCCTTGTTCACTTCTGAGATAAGATGTGCAAAACCTAATTTGTTACTCTCGTTCCAGAAGGCATTCCAACGCAATGTTTCTATAGCCTCAGATATGATAAGCATACCATGTAATGAACAAACATAATGAGTTCTGCTCAGTTCTGAAAAGACAACCTAACAATTTGCGTGACCTTGCTATCAGGATTCTTTCATTATTTCTGGGATACCACTTTTGCGAACATATGCCTTGAGAAAGTGTTGATGACGAAACATGTGTCGGCTGTTGTTCATTGGATTCAGGGTTCCTTGGATGAATATAATTTCAACCGTCTACAGACGCTTATTCGGAACTTTGATTGATACACTCTACTAAGAAATGGACTTTATGGACTACTGTGGTGTGCCTTGGTAATTCAGTATCACACCATTATCCAAAGGCTGTCTCAGATCATCCGTCACCCCATGAGGGTTGACTCTGTGCTACACCTAGTGAATACAACCCGACTAAGAGGCATGCAGCACGTTGTGGGATTCTATGAAAGCAGTAAGCTGTGCATGAATGTTTTTCGCCAAGATTTTGGAGAAAGAGGAAAGCAGGAAATAGGGTGATAGGTAGAACAAATGGAAGGATCAAAATTGGCTTTTTTAGCAGTGGAAGCATCATAGGGTGTTTCCACTCAGTGGTAGATATCCCCCACACAGGGAGGCATTTAGGACATCCAAAATATTATTTAATAAGCTGGGCTCCAGTAAGCCCAACTTGCCAGGTGGAAGGGGGTCTTCCGGGGAACCTGATTTGATTGATTTCAGAATGGACATAAAAGTGTCCATATCTATTGGAGCCCAAGCTTCGATGGAAGACGCTGGAACAGAACAAGAGGACATAGCACTAATGTCTCCAGTAGAAGGGTTTGAATCAGCAACCATCACTTCTGGATTGTGCATGTGCGCTCCACTCGCCCGCTCACGTTCCAGTTGAGCAAAGATATTGTTAACTTTGGGGCTAAAAAGCAAGCTCATCCCCCACATTGAGCTTGAGACAAAGCATGCTGATGAGTAAGCTTGTTAGGGTCCGATAGTTCCTGTACCACCTTGAAAAGCATTTTGGTTCAATTTTTTGAGCATTAGACACTTTGTTAGAGTAAAATTCAATGAAGGCTGCTTTGCACAGCCCGTGATCTTTCTTAAGCTCTAACATGAAATAACAATTTCTATACAATGAACAATGATGTAAATTAATAGGTATTCTCCTATTTCTGTGTCCCATAACATCATGAATGTAGTGTGTGACTACAATGGACACCGTCCCCTCTCCGGACCAAGAAGTGGTATCTCCTGAAGTCTAGGGTAAGAGATATATTTCATAGAGGGTGAATCTTTGAAGGGTGTACTGCAAACTTTTTAAATGTTATCGAAGAATGAATTCGATTTTGTCAATTCGACTCATCAAATAGTCTGCACTGACATTATACCACGTGCACTACATATACAAGCATGTTTCATGTGTGCAGTGTTGCAGTGAAAATTCACAAGCATGCCCAGCCCACACACCTTTTCACATGAATACTCACATAGGGAAGCCTTAGAATACTTAGCTGGAGGAGGAATGGTTTATTTAAATAATTTCCTCTTATTTTCTGAAAATTGACAGGTTAATTTCCAGTTCCTACACTCAGGTACGACTCAATTGGGTTATTTTGTTATATTTAGTCTTTTGACTCAGCACTAGTATGCAAGAATAAACAAGGGATCCACAGCCCTGATGAGTGACCCAGACTTGCTAACGCTAGGTAGATGGGCATAAACATGTTGGCTTAAGGAGACTGATTGACTCATTGACCTCAATAGCACAGTCCGGATTCTGTTTTTAATCAGACCTGAGAAATACTGGGATTTCTCAAGGCATTATTAAGTAATTTGGACCCTGTACATGTCCAGTATGATTTTATAAAAGAACTCCCTCCAGTCAGAATCCATCTGGAGGTTTGAGTCCACACTGGTGACATTGTCCTACCAAGGTGGGGAGAGGTTGCCAAGGATGAAGCATAACACTATGACGTGTGTGAGGTTTCCTCTTACATAAGGATGATCCTCCCCGAAGTTAAATCGGGACAGTGATTCTGGCACGGCTCAGTTGCGACGTAGGTTTATGTATTGACAATATAACAATATTGAGCTTCTGTAGTTTGTGTGATGAAGTTTAAAAAATGCTAACACAACATCAGGCATTCTTGTTGACTCCCATGATTGCATGAGCTCTGGGGCATCACAAAATTTGTCATTAAGTCCAAAATCTAAATTTTTCAGGACGTTTCCTAAAATGGTTCCTGCTGATTTTACTGCATCCTGTGATGAGCTGAAAACACCATAAGTGGCTCATTCTTTTTGTTAGACTGACAAATACCAAAACTGTCATTGTACATTCTCACCAGAAAAATCGTAATTTCATTATCATAGATCAATACAGTTTCATCAATGTTGACCATTATTTCTCTGATCTCACTGAGTGTGAATCCGTAGCCAGCTCTCCAAAGTGGCTTTTAAACTTCATTTGCTTTTTCGAAGAGTGCAAACTTAACTGAAGGCTGGCGGTTACGTTGCTGCTGCGAACTCATTGTACATTCATATTTCAAATGTATGCATGCATGCAGTTCGGGTGGGCATAAAAATCTGCTGCAAATACATTCACCTTGGTGTTTAGATCAGCTACTAGGCTGAAAACCTAATCTTGGAAGAAACTAGTTGCAGATAAAAACATGTTTGCCCTTTGAGACTCACATACTCTGTACTTCATTCTTTTGTCAATCCCCCCTACCAGCACTGCCCTCCCAGCAGCTCCTCAGTGTGTGTCCCGTGGCCACTCACCCAGGACAGTGGACATCTCCTTCGCCCCAGGCACCTCAGACCCTGCCCCTGTCAGCCCTGCTGCCTTCAGTGAGGAGGCCATTGACCTCCTCAGATCCCTCACTGTTGGGCAGTCTACCATTCTGAATGTCATCCAGGGTGTAGAGAGGCAGTTGCAACAGACAAATGCATACCTGGAGGGCATTCATTCTGGTCAGGCAGCCCAACAGCGAGCTTTTCAGACTCTGGCCTCAGCACTGATGGCAGCCATTGTCCCTGTGTCCAGCCTCCCCCTCCCACTTCCTCCACCCAGACCCAATCCCCAGTACCTCAGCCTATCCCAAACACACCATCAGACCAGCATGCACACACCTCAACACACAAGGGTAGCTCTGGCAAACATAAGCACCACACATCCCACAGGCACTCACACAAGCATCATACCCATGCACACATGCCAACATCCACTGCCTCCACTGTGTTCCCCTCCTCCACGTCTCCCTCCTCCCTCCCTGTCACGTCTCCACTCACACCTGCATGCACTACATCTTCAGCCACTACGTCCATCACCAGCACGCCCATCACCACACACTGCTCATGTGCACTCACCACCCCTACTACCATTCACACATCCCCTGTGTCCTCTCCTAGTGTGTCTGTCAGCCCTCCTCCCAAACTACACAAACGCAGTCACAGACCCACCCAACAGCCATCCACCTCACGACAGCCACCAACCCATGCACCTTCACCCAAAGTCAGCAAACGTACACCTCCTACAACCACTACCTCTTCCTCCACTCCCAAACCCCCTCCATCTACCCGTCCCAGTGTGTCTAAAAAACTTTTCCTGTCAAACTTTGACCTCTTCCCTACACCTCCCCCACCCCTTCCATCCCCTAGGGTCTGCCTATCCAGGTCCCAACCCAGCACCTCAGCCACCACATCACCGGGAACAGTGGTGCCAGCAGTAACCGGCTTCTGGAGTGCGCCAAGCAGCAGGGCAGCCAGTGTGCCAAGGAGCCAGCACAAGGACATTCCCCCACCTCAAAAACTAAAGAAGTTGGCCACAGCCCGGAGGGAGAAGGCCAAAACACCTGCCACCAAGACTACCAGGACTACAGTTGTGAGTGGCAAGACAGCTGCGTCACCATCCAAGGTGGGGAAGGGCCAGAGGAAGAAAGGGAAGTCACCGCCAACATGCACAGCGGACAAGACCGCCACCAGCACCGCCACATGCACCGCCACCACCGGCACCACTGCCCAGGACACCGCCGCCAGCAGCACGCTCACTGAGCCACCCACCAGCACCGCTGCCCAGGACACCGCCGCCAGCAGCACGCTCACTGAGCCACCCACCAGCACCGTTGCCCAGGACACCGCCGCCAGCAGCACGCTCACTGAGCCACCCACCAGCACCGCCGCCCAGGACACCACCGCCAGCAGAACGTTCACTGAGCCACCCACCAGCACCGCTGCCCAGGACACTGCCGCCAGCAGCACACTCACTGAGCCACCCACCAGCACTGCTGCCCAATGAGTGCCGCAAGCACCGCCGTCACTGAGGCCGCCGCCAGCAGCCACGCCACATCCTGTGCCAGTGGCACCACCGCAGACATGGCTGCCGTCCCCAGTGGTCAGTCGTACGTGGCTGGTGGTCAGTTCCAGGGGCCTGGACAGCTTCCATGTTGGCCCACCGTCAGTTGAGAATGACATCCACTACCTCTGTCCTTGGCAGGATGAAGCACTCTGGGCACAAAGCCCCCTCCGGAACCAGTGGCGAATGACATCCACTACCTCTGTCCTTGGCAGGATGAAGCACTCTGGGCACAAAGCCCCTTCCAGAACCAGTGGAGAATGACATCCACTACCTCTGTCCTTGGCAGGATGAAGCACTCTGGGCACAGAGCCCCCTCCAGAACCAGTGGAGACTGTTATCCACTTGAGAGACTGTGGCTTTGCACTCCCCAGGATAGAGCAGTGGGCAAACCACCCACTGGAGAGACTTGAGAAACTGTGGCTTTGCACTCCCCAGGATAAAGCAGTGGGCAAACCACCCACTGGAGAGACTTGAGAGACTGTGGCTTTGCACTCCCCAGGATAAAGCAGTGGGCAAACCACCCACTGGAGAGACTTGAGAGACTGTGGCTTTGCACTCCCCAGGATAAAGCAGTGGGCATACCACCCACTGTAGAGCCTTGAGAGACTGTGGCTTTGCACTCCCCAGGATACCTCAATGGGCATGGAGCCCCCTCGTGGAGCTGGCGTTGTGCACTCATCCGGCTGAGGTGCCCCCCCCTCCCCTTCCCCCTGAGGTGCCTGTTTTATTGCGATCTGATGCCCCAGCAGTGTTCTCTCCGTTTGGATCGGGTATCTTGTGTGGGCCTTGCCCATGCATTTTGGGCCCAGTGGTCCACGGACTATGTAGGTGCAGTACATGGACTTAAAATCTTGGTGAACATATTTGTTAATAGTGTATATATATATTTTTGACTAATGGAATTTTACTCATTACAATTGTTCAAATCATTTCCTTTTGTCCTTGCGTTCTTCCACAGGGGTATGAGGGGTGCAAATTTAATGTTTCAACATGTATTTCTGTGTATGTTGTTGTGGGTGAGGGTGGGGTTGGGGGTGTTGCGTGTGTGTGTCACTCGATTTTCCCTCCCCCCTCCCCTGTGTCGGAGGTGCATTACTCACTGTGGTGGTCGTCGCCGTCGGTCGTGCTCCTGGTAGAGGAGCAGGAAGAGAATGGCAGGTAGAATTTGGAGTTCCGGCTCCATGGCATCCTGGTTCCTCGTGGGGTGTGTAGAGGTGAGCGTTTTCCCTTCCAAGTCCTGTTTCCGCCGTGTTTTTGTTCGCGTTGAATCCACCCTGGAAAAGGTGGCGGATTGGCCTCTCATAATGGTGTGGGCGGTACATTGTCTTCCGCCTGTCTTGGCGGTGACCGCCATGCTGTTTGTTTGTACTGCCGTGGCGGTCGGAGTGTTAAAGTGGCTGTCTATGTTTGAAGTTTCCGCCACGGTCATAATTCCATTTGTTTTACCGCCGGCCTGTTGGCGGTCTAACCACCGCTTTAACACCGACCGCCAGGGTTGTAATGAGGGCCATAGTCTGTACAAAATAGTGATCAAGGAAAGGAAACAGCCCTTAAAGGATGATGCAGTGGATCTGTTAATGAGCGCATGTGATACCCATGATAGTGCCACCTTTTGGCAGGGCATTAATTGTCCATTTCTAGGGTCTGAGGATGGGCCTACGTTGAGCAATGTGATAGAAGAAGAAAATTGTTTCGACCATATTTCTCATATATATTCTTGAGGGCCAAGGCCATATTACCATCTCTAATCTATTATATAAAATTTAAAATTTTACTTCTCTGTTGCAGAAGTCGCGGACTCCATCTTGAGACTAGCTGGAAATAAGGCATCAGGCCCTAACCCAGTGGATCTAGGTGAGAGTGATCCCCTTATTTGGGCACCCCTGTTATCTAACGTTTTAAATGCTGCAGCGGTACTTGGTCTGCCAAGTTTGTGGGCACAATCCATCCTAGTTCCTGTATTTAAAAAAGGGCAACCAAGCTGATTCAAGATGTTATAGATCCATTGCCTTGATCGATACAACTGCCAAGGTCTTGGCTCAGGTGATCTTATAAAGGTTATCTCTATAGGCCATGGAGAATAACATCATATCCAATTTACAGTATGGGATCAAGCCTGGTCTAGGCATCATGGACCAGTGCCTGAACCTATATGAAATAACTCAGAAGTATACTATGGGCCTAAAAGGCACCGTCTTTTTAAGTTTCATGGCTCTTACTTTCAGCGTTTGACCATGTAAATCGCTCCAAGCTCTAGGTCATGATCTCATTGGGGGTAGACCCAGTATTGGTGTCCTTTTTGGCGGACTTATATAGGGATATGTCTGCATCTGTAAGGATTGGAGGGGACAGCTGTTGCACAAGATCTTTCCCAATAACTTGTGGGGTCAGGAATATATCATGGCCCCTTTTTTTGCTCACCATCCATACTAATCACCTAGAGGCTGTGTTAGTAGATAAGGAATGTGAGAATCTCCACGTAAAACAGCACATGATACCAGTTCTGCTTTATGCTGACGATGCCATCCCCTAGTCGAGTACGGCTATGGGGATGCAACATTTAGTAGATACATTTTCAGATTTTATGGATCATCTACATGTTCTCATAAATCATAAGAAATCTTATGTAATTGTTGTTGGTGCTAAGCCCATGAAAAAAACAAAGTCCTTTCTTGTAACAAGCTTAGTATTGCACAAGTACAGACCTTGAACTACTTGGGAATTTTGCTGGTACCAGGAATGCCCGGGGTCCCCTATTTACATCTAAAAGATGAATGCTTGCTCTGTTATGGGAAGCGGTTCTGGATCTTGGTACAAGGTTGGGCAAGAAACCAAAAAAGTCCCTCTTTATAGGGCTAAATGTGTGTCCGTTGTAGCAGCAGTGATACTTAGGGGTACCAGGGTAGTAAAATTATTCAGGTTGAGGAGAATAGATTTGCCAGAGGTTTACTGGCAGTTTGCAAAGCACCTCAACGTTTGTTGTCCACAGAGAACTGGGTCTCAAATACATCTCAGACTCCATTGCACGAAGACCTTTACTACGGCGCAGGGCTGGCTTTAGGGCGGTGCGAGAGGAGCGGCTGCAACAGGTGCTGACCTGAATTGGGGGGTGCTGACCTCATGGGGGTGCTGTTTTTAGCAATAACTTAGAAACTTGCAATTTATCCTGAAGAAAAGTTCCTTGTGCATCCAGCCTTCAAGAAGCAATTAAAAGGTCAAGATACCTCTTGTGATTAATGTTCCTGCTAGGGAGAGATATGGGAGTTTTGCCTAATTGCTGCTTTGACTTGATATAAAGTAGCGTAGACGGTAAATATGCCTGCTGCAAAGAACAGAACTATATTTTATGCGAATAGCTGATTGAGTTAGTAAATCCAGCCTTTACAAGTGCTCTAAAACAAATGAATGTATGTGAAAGGGGGGCTATGGAGAGATGAGGAGTACATTTACTGGGTGGTAGTGAGGGACCCCGAGGAGGTGGTCATGAGGTGTGGGGGTGCCAGAAAAGACTGTCACACAAGGTGCCACCAGTGCTAAAAGCTGGCCCTGCTACGGCGGATCTCAGTGTGCTACAACAGTGAGCCAACCCTACACAGAGTGATCATTAAGGATTGACTTTCTTTGGACATTGTAGGAGCGATTCCCTGGCTTAATTATATAAAATTGAAATTTGTTAGCCTGGTTTAACTGGATCTATATCTTACCCAAAGCAGATTACGAGTGGGTAAATATAAATTTACCACGCGTGTTGCCACCCTAACGGAAATTAGTGAATTACTGCCACCCATGCTTTTTGTTTAATAAAAACAGTACCCTGAACAGAACCTTGTTTGTCCTGGGTGACATGTTTATGCTTGTCAGCTCAGTAGTTAGCAATGTTTAGGTTAAATATTTTTGTACAACTCATTATTTTCCCAAGGGATGGTCTGCTCAGGGTACTTTGATAGCTCATTGGCCCAACCATTGCTCAATGTGTACTGGTCTGTCCTTATGTTACTAGGGTTCAGTAAATGTACAGAAAGGCCCAGCCCGGAAGAAAAGGAAGAAACTTCCACAGGGAGACAAAAAGGTTTTTTGTGTGAAGCATTAGCCTCTGTGTGGGCTTTAGAGTATTTCAGGTTGTTTATTTCATGTAAAGCACTTGAGCTGCATTGAATCATGAGCCTTTGACAAAAGTACTTACCGCAGAAGGGCTGATAAATGCTTCACCTGCATAGTCAGATTTTTTTTTTTTTTTTTTGCAGGATGTCATGTGTAGGATGGTTGATGTACCTGGAAAACAAAATGTGATTGAGGATTTCTTTAAATCACAAATGCCATTCAAAAACGGATGACCGTGACAGGAATGAGTGGGACAATTCCCAGGTTGCATTGGAGTGTGATGATGGCATTCCAGCCATTGGTAGGGAGGAATGAGATTATGAGGTAGGAATGATGGAGTATCCGAAGCAGTAAAGAATTTTGTAAATAGGGGATGGTTGACAAAAAAGGATCTGAGCTCTGATTTGAAACCTTATTGGGAGGTGAGAAATAAAATTCCAGTAGAAAAATATTCTTACTCCACGTAGAAATTTAAGGGCAGGGATAATGAAGTTGCAGCATCATGGGCATTTAGGAATTCTTCAAACTAATCAAGGAATCAAAACCTTTTATTGAAGGCCATCAATGGATTCAGAAATAGAAAAGATGGCAAGGAACTGAAAGCACTGTGGAAAATGCAAGAGTGCAAATAAAACTCTTAAGACACCTAGGGCCAGATGTACGACCTTTTGTTTTGTGACTCGCAATCTGCGATCCGTTTGGGAATTAAAAATTGCAAGTCACAAAACAAAATTTACAGGTGTTAAGTATACTGTTTGCGATTCCCAATGGGGTCTCAAATGACCTACCTCATCAATATTCACTAGGTGGGTCACAATGTGCGACCCCATTGGGAATGGCCACATTCACATGACTGATGGCCTGCAAGGGACAGCAGTCCACCATGTCTGTTACTGATTTTTAAATAAAGCAGTTTAAAAAAAAAAATGCAGTCTGTTTTCCTTAAAGGAAAACGGGATCCATGTCAAACAAAAAAATGAAAAGTTTTCTTGTGGGACCACTACCTCCGCTGAAAAAAATATTTTTGGTTCCATTCACTGGGTTAACACCAATTTTGAATTGGTTTTAACTGTGATTGTTTTGCAACCACAATTGCGATCACAAAACAATCATACATGCCACTGCGACTCGCCATCAGGATGTCCTTCGAATGCCCCTTCCTAACTGCAATTCGCAGTCCCTATTTTGCGAGTCAGTATTTGCATGCCGGCTTGCAAAATAGGGATGGTACATTAGAAAAGGCCATTTTGAGGTCGCAAAAGGCAAAAATTGCCTTTTGCAACCGCAAATTTGCATCATACATTGGGCCCTTCAACCGAAAATGAATTGGAATTACACACCAATTGAACGCTGGCAGAAGGTAGAAATTGATAGTTTGAGACCTGTAAGTGAGCATGTGTACACTGTTATCATGATTGATTTGTTTTCTAGGTGGCCAGTTTTTGGTATGATTGATAGAGTGGATACTGAGACAGTTTTGAGTTTTTTTAGATGGTTTCTTCCAAAAAGAAGGGATTTCAGAAGTGTGGGTACATGTTGGTAAGTGATAATGGTGTTCGATTTTAACTAGCAGGCGAAAGATTTTTTCAGGAAATTGGGACTTGTGCATAAAACCACTTTGTAGTACAATCCTAGTGGTAATGGTACAGTGGAGAAGTTTAATAGGGTGATTAAAGGGTCAATTCATTTGGCTGTGAGGTGCAGTTCAGATTAGGAAGTACAAGTGAAGAATATGATTTGTTCAGATAGGACTACTTTATGTGAGATGACTAGTGTAGTACTGTTTGAGATAATGAGGGGAAGGTTTCCAAGGTCCAAGCAATGTCCTGGTTGTTTTTTTTTTCTTTTTTCGGAAAAATGGTTGGTCAGTTGAGGAGATGAGGAAAAGGATGGAAGAAAAATAGCAAAGTAACACAGATTTCTTCGACTAAAAAGAAGAATGTACAGGATGCTGTAGTTCATGGATACCTAAGAGTGAAAGTGTGTTTTTTACCCTAAAAGGATTGTGAAGGTGTTAGGGGGTGCAGTGCAATTATCCGATTGCAAGGTATGACATTTAAGTAGGATTGTGAGGTGTGCAGAGCCAGATGAAGATGAGTATTACTTTTCTAACAAACACTGTGACTGGATTGAGGATGATTCACTAATGCACAATGAAAGGGACATACATTGGGGCTTATTTACAAGCCCCTTGCGCCAAGCCCTTGCTCCACTGGAGCGTCACTTTATGCAGTGCTCCAGTGGCACAATGCCCTGCGCCATAATTACAAGGCGGCGTTAAGCCACTTTTTGTGGCTGAACGCCGCCTTGTAAATATGGGCTGTCCTGATGCAGTTTTCTGCAGCAAAGGGGCGTGCAATGGGTGTTGCTGTGGGAGTACCCATGCAACTCCCATTGCTTTTTGACACTACCCAGATTTACAAGGAAACGTAAATCTGAGGCAGCGACAAAAACTAACGCCACCCCACGGGTGGCGTTAGAGTGGTTCAACAATGAAAAATACTTTTCCCTCATTTTTTGCAAGTGGGCATTAGTGTTGTGTTTGTCCCTTCCTGCACAAAAACAATCACCCTGCAACTCAGATGCCCTTGCACCATGGCACAAGGGCGCCCGTGTTGGCGCTAGACAGCTAATTTAGCGCCAACGCAGGGGACTCATTGTAAATATGCCCTGTAGTGGGGAGGAGCTGGTTTTGGAACTTGGAAGTGAGAGTGAAGGTATTGGATGCAATGTTGGATGTGAAGATTTGAGAGGCGAGGAAGTAGTGTGAAGTGGAAATGCAAGGGGTGAGGACATTGCTAAAAGGGGAGCAGTTATGGAAAAGAGGACCACTTCAAGAAGGAAGTTTAACCTGCCAGCATGTGGAAGATTATAATTCTGATTAGCGTTTCCTCTTCTTATGTGTTTTGTAAGTTGTTCTGTTCTAGTATGTTATTTTAGAGGCAGAAGATGTGTTGTGTCTATACTTGTAAATCAGGAATGTTTTTTTCCAGTATGTGAGAAACTTAGGGTCACATTTACAAGCCCCTTGCGCACTGGAGCATCACTTTTTGTGATGCTCCGGTGGAACAATGCCAGGCGCCATATTTACAAGGCAGCGTTAAGCCACTTTTTGTAAATATGGGCCACCCCAACTCAGTTTTCTGCAGCAAAGAAGCATGCAATGGATGTTGCTGCGGGCTTACCATGCAACACCCATTGCTTTTTGACACTGCTCCAAATGTAAAAAGGAAACATAGGGGAGAACACAGACATGCGCCATATTCTTGTAAATACAGCACATCCCTGCGTTCTAGAAATGACGCAGCTCGACGCAGCAAGATTGCTTGCAGCACCGCGCGGTGCCATTTTCATGTAAATATGCCCCCTAACTTAATAAAAAAAAAATCCTGAAGAAACTGTCGTACATTGCCAGTTTGGCTCCACCAGACCATAAAAAAACTCCATGACATCATAAACTCCGCCCTCATGACCATCACATTATCTCCTCAGTCAGGGTAGGCCTGATTGCTCCTCCTAGAGGAAGCCGTTTCTAGACCAGGACAATCTCTCAAACAATCTCTATATTACCATCCACCTACCCCTGCATCGTTAATGCTTATGGTATTTCATGAGCTCCAGATCCAGAGTGACCAATGCCAAAAACCCTATTAATTTATGCTCCGCTTGTCAGCAGGTTATGAACTTCCGTATCTCCATAGCTTCTTCAGCACCTTCTTTCCCAGCATGTACTCCGGTCCCGAAATGGCGCCTGTCCTTCCGGAGAAGCAACAATCCATCGCAATGCATGACGCTAAAAAACAATCCCTCCATCACTTGAGGAAACCCTCCCCTGTCCCATGGATTTGTCCACTCCTCATTATTCTTCATCAATAATATGGTCCTTCTAGGGACTACCCTTACAATCCAAGAATCAGTCGCTCAATAGTGTTCCATGACTCACACCTCTACCTCACTATGGGCCAGATGTACCACCTTTTGATTTGTGACTTTCAATTTTCTAAACATTTGCGAATCACAAATTGCGAGTCACAAAACAAAACGTACAACAATGTTAACCGCACTGTTTGCGATTCCCAAATGCGTCCTGCCTTATTAATAGTCATGAGTAGGTCTCAGTGTGTGATCCATTGGAAATGGCCCTCACTCACAGGGATGGTGGCCTGCTGGGGACCGCAGACCATCATGCCTGTGACTGCTTTTTCAATAAAGCAGTTTTTTTTATAATGTGGCCCGTTTTCCTTAGGGGAAAACAGGATGTATTTCAAAAATGAAAAGTTTTCTTTTCATTTTTTCAGAGTAGGCAGGGGTCAGTGAAAAATTTTTTTTTTACCATTCACAAAGGGGAAGGGGTCCCCTGGGGACCCCTTCCAATTTGCGAATGGCTTACCACCAATTCGAAGTTGGTGGTAACTGTGATTGTTTTGCGACTGCATTCACGGTCACAAAACAATCATACATCGCCCTGGAAGTCACAATCAGGAAGGGACACCGTCGGGATGTCCCTTCCTAATTGCGATTTGCAATCCCTATTTTGCGAGTCGATAACTGAATACCGTCTCGTAAAATAGGGATGGTACATTGAACAAGGCCATTTTGTGGTCGCAAACATACATTTTTGCCTTTTGCAACTACAAAATTGCGTTGTCCATCTGGCCCTATGTCCTTGTGTAATGACCTTCAGTGACTGAAGTTCGACCATCAGTCTGTGGCTTTCAGGCAGTGACCATTCTTCAGTAGGACCTGAAACTCTGTTTTCAAACAGTGTTCTTCCCTCTAGCCTTGAGCCTACATGCCCTGCAAGGATAAGACCTGGGGTACTATGGATGGTGCATACTGCCACCATCTCATGGAGATGTATACCCCACTTCTGTTCTCCCTGCCCTCTGCATATATCTGCTTGAATCCCTGGTGTTGGGTGCACAACACCATTGCCCCAAGGAGCTGTGTTTGCACTTTATAAGTATCTGTTTTGTGTTTAATACAGTGAACCTCTGTCAGTTACTTCGCCTCATAGTGCTTTGGTGCTGAGACTGTGGGGTTTGCACGTGGAGTAGGGGCTGCATGAGCGGAAGATGGTCCTGGACAGTGTGGGCTGAGTGAAGATTTTTCCCTTTTCCCTTTGGATGATAGTCACAAGGATTCGATCTTGGAACATCACAGTCTAAAATACTCCAAATAAAAAAAGTATAAAAGTAGCTTCCATGTTAACCTATGAGAGGGACAGGCCTTGCAACAGTTAGTAGCCACTATAAGGCACTGTAATATCCTATGCATGTGGTTTCGTGGAGATTACAGCTGTAGTGTGTATGTGTTCTATAACATGTAATCCTGGCATACAACATTGTGTGTTCTGTAGTGTAGTGTATACTTCTGTGGTGTATGTGTGAATTTCAATTGTGTGTGTTTGTGGTTATCGAACGGTTTTTATTTTGTGCATGTTTCTATTTGCTTGACTTTCCGTAATGTGTGCATGTTTGTAGAGTGTGTGATATTGCAAGGCATGTTTCTGTTTGTACTTTGTGTGTATGTGTTGCAGCAGTCTACGATGCTGAGTTTGCACATTCTGTAGTGTACATTTATGTATTGTGTGTTTTCATTTTTCTTGAAAGTGTGCATCTGCTCTCCTGCAGAGCCCATGTGTGTGTTTTAAATTGTGACATTCCTTGTATTTTGTAGTTGTATACTGTTTAGGTGTCTGCAGCTTGAGTGTGTATGCCCTTCTGTAGTTTGCCTGTCTGTTTCTAAAGTGTCTTTTTTATAGTAATTATTTCTGCCTGTGTAGTTTCTGCAGTACATGTGTCTGTGTGCTTCCGCAAGCTCGTGTTCCTAGAGTGTGTTTCTCTACCATGGTTTTCTGCAGTATGTCCATACAATGTGTGTTCCTCTAGCATGTGTTTCTGTGGCTGTAACTTTGTAATGTATGTGTATTTGTGGTATGTTTATGAACTCTGCACGTTTTTCTCCTTCATGTTTTGAGTTTCTGCAGTGTTTCTATTTCTGCTTCACATGATTATATATAGTATGTGTGTGTTTCTGTAGCTCATGCATCTGCCGTTTGTGGTTTCTGTAGTGCATGTATGCTTTTGCAGTGTACGTGCCTTTGGCGTTCCTCTGTAAGCAGTTTTTATGAGTACCTGTTTCAGTAGTGTGCCTTTTTGTATTGTTGCTGTACTGATTATTGTGCAAGTTTCTGTAGTATGAACTTTGTGTCACATGTGCTTGTAGTTGTGTGCTTGTTTTTGCAATGTGTTTCTGTGACGTGTGTGTTCTATAATATACCTGGTGATTCTCAATTGTGATGGTTTTGAGCCTCTGTCTGCAGTTTTCACCTTTGTACCCTGTGTCTCTGAGGTGCGTACCTGTATTTGCACTATGCATTAACATGTGCAATATTAGTGCTTTTCTCTGCTGTGTGTGCATTTCTTTGCACTCTATGTTACCATGTGCAGTATTTGTCTCTGCGATGAGTGCACATCTTTGCACTGTGTGTTACCATGTGCAGTATTTGTCTCTGTGGTGCGTGCACATTTTTGCACTGTGTGTTACTGTTGGAAATGGGGTCTTTGGTTGGCAGTCAGGTTACCCCCTGTCCAAGCAGGGACCCTCACTCTAGTCAGGGTAAAAGAGAATCACCCTCAGCTAAACTCTGCTCATCCCCTTGGTAGCTTGGCACGAGCTGTAGGCTTACCTTCAGAGTGCTAGGTGTAAAGTATTTGTACCAACACACAGTAATTTAATGAAAAGACTACAAAAAGACACAACACAGGTTTAGAAAAATAGGAAATATTTATCTAAACAAAACAAGACCAAAACAACAAAAATCCACAATACACAAGTCAAGTTATCACTAAAAATGCAAAAAGAGTCTTCATGTAATTTTAAACACACACTAACGCTGTTAGCGTGAAAATGTACCTTGGCCGTGTCAAAAATAACCCTGCTCGGGTGAGTGTGCTTCAAAAGGGCTTGCGATGCGTCGATTTCACTCACGAATGAGACCTTGCGTCGCTTCTCCTTTCGTCCGGCGTGCGTGCGTCATTTCTTCTTTCCGCAGGAGGGCGATGCGTCGATCCGGTCAGCACACTCGGGTCCGGGCAGGCCTTGCGTCATTTTTACATGCCCAGTGGTGTTTGCATCGGAAATCCAGCCACACGATGATCTGAAAACCACACATTGCGGGTTGCGATATCACCAGCCTCCGTCAGCGATGCTGTGCATCGTTTCTCCAGCTCTGGGCGTCGATCTTCGGGTCGCGTTGCAGGCGAGCGAAGATTTTCAGCTGCAAAGCCGACGGTGCGTTGATTTTTTAGCCGCAGATCAGAGTTGCTTCGATCTTTTCCCCACACAGCGTTTTGTGCGTGGATTTCTTCCTCTTAGGCTGCCGGCTTCTCCTTTCAGGGTCCCAGGAACTGGATGGGCACCACTTGGCAGAGTAGCAGTCTCTCTAGAGACTCCGGGTGCTGGCAGAGAGAAGTCTTTGCTGTCCCTGAGACTTCAAACAACAGGAGGAAAGCTCTAAATCAAGCTCTTTGAGATCTTCACAAGAAGGAAGGCAACACAAAGTCCAGTCTTTACCCTCTTATTCTGGCAGAAGCAGCAACTGCAGGATAGCTCCACAAAGCACAGTCACAGGCAGGGCAGCTCTTCTTTCTCAGCTCTTAAGCTCTTCTCCTGGCAGAGGTTCCTCTTGGTTCCCAGAAGTGTTCTAAAGTCTGTGGTTTTGGGTATCCTTCTTATACCCAATTTCTCCTTTGAAGTAGGTCTACTTCAAACAAACTCTCTTTAATGTGAAATCCTGCCATGCCAGGGCCCCAGACACGCTCCTGTGAGAGCAGGAAATGCAGACTACACCCCAGCTTCCTTTGTGTCACTGTCTAGTGTGAGGTGCAACCAGCCCACCTGTCAAACTGACCCAGACAGGGAATCCACAAACAGGCAGAGTCACAGAAATGATATACGCAAGAAAAAGCTAACTTTCTAAAAGTGGCATTTTCCAAACACACAATCTTAAAATCAGCTTTACTGAAAGATGTATTTTCAAATTGTGAGCTCAGAGACACCAAAGTCCACATGTTTTATCTGCTCCCAAAGGGAATCTACACTTTAATCTGATTTAAAGGTAGCCTCCATGTTAACCTATGAGAGGGACAGGCCTTGCAACAGTGAAAAACGAATTTAGCAATATTTCACTGTTAGGACATATAAAACACATTACTATATGTCCTATCTTAACCATACACTGCACCCTGCCCTTGGGGCTACCTAGGGCCTAGCTTAGGGGTGCCTTACATGTAAGAAAAGAGAATGTTTAGGCCTGGCAAGTGGGTACACTTGCCGAGTCGAATTTACAGTTTAAAACTGCAGACACAGACACTGCAGTGGCAGGTCTGAGACGTGATTACAAAGCTACTTATGTGGGTGGCACAATCAGTGCTGCAGGCCCACTAGTAGCATTTGACTTACAGGCCCTGGCACCTCTAGTGCACTTTCCGAGGCACTTACTAATAAATCAAATATGCCAATCATGGATAAGCCAATTACATACACATTTTGTAAAGGAGCACTTGCACTTTAGCACTGGTCAGCAGTGGTAAAGTGCCCAGAGTAACAAAAACAGCAAAATCAGAGTCCAGCACACATCAACAACCTGGGAAACAGAGGCAAAAAGTTAAGGGAGACCACGCCAAGGATGAAAAGTCTAACAGTTACCATTTACAAAATTTGCCTCTGCCGTGTGTGCATTTCTTAGCACTGTGTGTTACCATGTGCAGCATTTGTCTCTGCGGTGCGTGCACATCTTTGCACTGTGTGTTTCCATGTGCAGTATTTGTCTCTGCAGTGCGTGCACATCTTTGCACTGTGTGTTACCATGTGCAGTATTTGTCTCTGCGGTGCATACACATTTTTGTACTGTGTGTTAGCATGTGCAGTATTTGTCTCTGCGGTGCGTGCACATCTTTGCACTGTGTGTTACCATGTGCAGTACTTGTGGTTGTGTCTGCGGTGCATGCACATTTTTGTACTGTGTGTTAGCATGTGCAGTATTTGTCTCTGCGGTGCATGCACATCTTTGCACTGTGTGTTACCATGTGCAGTACTTGTGGTTGTGTCTGCGGTGCGTGGACATCTTTGCACTCTGCGTTAATGCATGCACTATTTTTGCTTATGACACATCTTTGTCTTGGAGCAGCACAATTTAAGCTCCATCCTTTTTGTGTCATGTATATGCATCTATGTACTCATATACCACAGTCCTATTCAATGTGTGGTTTAACCATTAACATTTATGTTGCATTTAAATGAATCAATAGAGTATCTTCATTTCAATATTAAAGGTACATATACATGAGCAAATTAGGTTTCTCAACTGCCTGTTGTAAGCATGTTATTCATATTCCCGTTTAACATTGATGATTGATCTCACATTGTGTGTGTATTTCATACTGTAACTTCATCCATTTTAACTCCGAAAGGTTTTTCACATAAAGCCTTGACTGAACATGCTTTCTTTTATTCGACATTTCCTTCTGTGGGTGTACCATGCTGCTTGTTAGCTAGAAATACTTTTTGTTTGTATTCGAGGACTGACAGAGGCCTGCGGAGAGGAAGATGGCAATGAACTTAGAGAAAATAATGGTCAACGGAGACCTTCTGTTTATCACGTACCAGGATGGTGGGATGCTCAAGGTTGGTGGTTGCAGACTTGGAGACAATAATGGTAAATAATGGTAAACCGAGACCGTCTGTTTATCACGTACCAGGATGGTGGGATGCTCAAGGTTGGCGGTTGCAGACTTGGAGGGATTAATGATCAACCGAGACCGTCTGTTTATCATTTACCAGGATGGTGGAATGCTCAAGGTTGGCGGTTGCAGACTTGGAGAAAACAATGGTAAACCGAGTTTATCACGTATCACGTACCACGATGGTGGGATGCTGAAGGTTGGCGGTTGCAGACTTGGAGAAAACAATGGTAAACCGAGACCGTCTGTTTATCACGTACCACGATGGTGGGATGCTCAATGTTGGCGGTTGCAGACTTGGAGAAAACAATGGGAAACCGAGACCGTCTGTTTATCACGTACCACGATGGTGGGATGCTCAATGTTGGCGGTTGCAGACTTGGAGAAAACAATGGGAAACCGAGACCGTCTGTTTATCACGTACCAGGATGGTGGGATGCTCAAGGTTGGCGGTTGCAGACTTGGAGGGATTAATGATCAACCGAGACCGTCTGTTTATCATTTACCAGGATGGTGGAATGCTCAAGGTTGGCGGTTGCAGACTTGGAGAAAACAATGGTAAACCGAGTTTATCACGTATCACGTACCACGATGGTGGGATGCTGAAGGTTGGCGGTTGCAGACTTGGAGAAAACAATGGTAAACCGAGACCGTCTGTTTATCACGTACCACGATGGTGGGATGCTCAATGTTGGCGGTTGCAGACTTGGAGAAAACAATGGGAAACCGAGACCGTCTGTTTATCACGTACCACGATGGTGGGATGCTCAATGTTGGCGGTTGCAGACTTGGAGAAAACAATGGGAAACCGAGACCGTCTGTTTATCACGTACCAGGATGGTGGGATGCTCAAGGTTGGCGGTTGCAGACTTGGAGGGATTAATGATCAACCGAGACCGTCTGTTTATCATTTACCAGGATGGTGGAATGCTCAAGGTTGGCGGTTGCAGACTTGGAGAAAACAATGGTAAACCGAGTTTATCACGTATCACGTACCACGATGGTGGGATGCTGAAGGTTGGCGGTTGCAGACTTGGAGAAAACAATGGTAAACCGAGACCGTCTGTTTATCACGTACCACGATGGTGGGATGCTCAATGTTGGCGGTTGCAGACTTGGAGAAAACAATGGGAAACCGAGACCGTCTGTTTATCACGGACCACGATGGTGGGATGCTCAATGTTGGCGGTTGCAGACTTGGAGAAAACAATGGGAAACCGAGACCGTCTGTTTATCACGTACCAGGATGGTGGGATGCTCAAGGTTGGCGGTTGCAGACTTGGAGGGATTAATGATCAACCGAGACCGTCTGTTTATCATTTACCAGGATGGTGGAATGCTCAAGGTTGGCGGTTGCAGACTTGGAGAAAACAATGGTAAACCGAGTTTATCACGTATCACGTACCACGATGGTGGGATGCTGAAGGTTGGCGGTTGCAGACTTGGAGAAAACAATGGTAAACCGAGACCGTCTGTTTATCACGTACCACGATGGTGGGATGCTCAATGTTGGCGGTTGCAGACTTGGAGAAAACAATGGGAAACCGAGACCGTCTGTTTATCACGTACCAGGATGGTGGGATGCTCAAGGTTGGCGGTTGCAGTCGCAGTTTTGATGAAACGGGAACTTCGTGAGTATGTTGTCTCCCTCACATTCAGCTGTTTGGTCGGTTCTCGCTAGTGAGAAAGAGACATGGATGTTTTTGAAGCTACTGATATATTTTATTGGTGTTTCCATAGTTAGTTAGGCAGACGTTCCTTTGACTCTGAGAGGGAACAGATCTCTCTTTGCTGGGCTTTCCCTGAGTGTGAAACCTTCATGCTGAACACTTTTCTTATTTTCCTGGATGTGTACAGAAGTTATATTCAATGCTGACACCTTTTATGCACCTCGGACAGAAATCCATGTTAGCTGCCCAGTCATTAACCTATGTTTAGACCTGAAAAGGGAAGTTTCTTAATGGAACACCTTATTGCAACAATCTGCTTTATTTGTGTTGTGACCCTTACTATTTTGTATGTCATTTTATTATGGTTTAACTTACTGGCACATTTCAGCCTGCAAACTGTATTGCTGTATCTTGTGAACTTATTTTTACTCTGCACATCTACTGGATGGAATAAAATCCTAAAATAAACCCATTTAATCCAAATTTCTCATTTCTGGACCTCATTGGCTTCACAAATTGGAAATGTATTTCTTAAGTTCACTCCCTTACAACGCATTAGCTTGACTAACAAAGGTCCATACAACCAAAGGGGAAATATATTTCATGATTTCACCAAAAGATTGAGGTATAGATACCAGTGTGCCATCAGATGGTAGTACATCTTTGCATTCTAGGTCAACTGGTGAAGTATTTGAGTGCCTCTGCTATGCATGCATATCTTTGTGCTTTGCATTAATGTGTGCCCTATATTTGCATATCTCTGCAGTGTGCACACATGTTTTTGCAATGTATGTGTTTCTGTGACATACGTGTTCTATAAAGTGGTGGTTGATTCCGTACATGGTGTCAGTGCATGTCTGTCTGCCATTTGTACTCATGTAAACTGTACAGTATTTTTGTGTGTCTCTGTGGCGTGTACACATCTTTCCACTATGCATTAAAATGTGCAATATTTTTGGGTGTCTCTGCAGTGTGTACATGTCTTTGCATTGTATGTTAACCTGTGCAATATTTTTGTGCATCTCTGTGGTGCTTGCATGTCTTTGCACTGCGAGCGGCCCTGAGCAGTATTTGTGCATGTCTGCAGTGCATACACATCTTTGCATTGTGTGTTAATGAATGGAGTATTTTTGCTTCTGTCTACAGTGTGTGCACATTTTTTGTCTTTACATTTTGTGTTAACTTGTGCGGTGTTTATGCATGTCTTTGTGGTGCATCCATGTCTTTGCACTAAGTGTTAATGCATGCAGTATTTTTGCGGGTCTTTGCGTTTCATGCACATCTTTGCATTGTACATTAATGTGTGCAGTTTCATTGGATATCTCTGCAGTATGTCTGCACTTTGTGCTGCTATGTGCAGTATTTGTTTGGTGTGCATGTGCACATACTTATTATCAGTTAAATCATGCAGTATTGTTGCTTGTCTATGTCTTGTGTGCACATATTTAGTTTTTGCATTGTGCATTAACACATGCAAAATTTTGGGTGCATCTGCATTGGGCATATGTCTTTGGATTGTGGATTAACACTTTCAGTAGTTTTGTGTGTCCTCGTGCTGCGTGCACTTCTTTGCATTGCATGTTAATACGTGCAATATTTCTGAGTGTATTTGTGGTTCATGCACATGTTTGCACTGTGTGCAGTATTCTGCAGATCTCCATCGTGCATGCCAGGCTTTGGTCTTTGCATTATACATTAACATGTGCAGTATTTGTGTGTGTCTCTGCAGTGTGTACATGGCTTTGCACTGTGCATTGTCACGTTCAGTATTTTTGTGGGTCTGTGGTACATGCATACCTTTGCATTGTGCGTTAACGCTTGAAACATTTTGTCTGTCTCTGCGGTCATGCATATCTGTGCATTGTGCATTAAAGCATGCAGTTTTTTTGAGTGTGTCTGTGGTGCATACAAGACTTGGATCTGTGCGCTGCCTGTGCAATATTTTTGAGTGTGTCTGAGGTGCATAAATGTCTTTTAATGTGCGTTAATTCATGAAGTATTTTGCTTGTCTCTGCGGTGAGTGCACGCCTTTGCATGGATGTGTTTCCAAGTGAGTATTTTCAGCGTGTCTGCAGTGCATGCATGTCTTTGCCTTGTGTGTTAATGCTTCTAGTATTTTGTGTGTCTCTGAGTTGCATGCACGCCTTTGCACGGTGTGGGCCTTATTCACAAAGGTTAACTTACACTCAGGGACGGCTTGAGTGCGGTGCAAGCGGTGCGGCCGCACCGGGTGCTGACCTGGATTAGGGGGCGCTGTGTTCAACAGTGACTTATGAAACTTGTGATTTAAAAGGACCTGCTGAAAAGTTCCTTGTGCATCCAGCCTTCAGGAAGCACTTAAAATGTGAAGATACCTCTTGTGATTAATGTTCCTGCCAGGGAAAGAGATGGACGTTTTGTCTAGCAGCAGCTTTGAGTCACCATAAAGTAGGGTAGAGGGTTAATATGCCTGCTGCGAAGAGCAAAACTACATGTTGATAGCTGAGTGGATGAGTAAATCCAGCCTTTACAAGTGCTTTAAAACAAATGAATGTATGTGAGAGAGTGGCCATGGAGAGATGAAGGGGCACATATGCCGGGTGGTAGTGAGTTCATCCGAGGAGATGGTCATGTGGTGTAGGGCACCAAAAAAGACTATTGCACAAGGCGCCATCAGCGCTAAAGCCAGCCCTGCTTACACTTTCGGTGTAAGTTTACCATTTTTACTATTCACAAACTACGAGTGTAGTTTTACGTGC
The DNA here is from genome assembly GCF_031143425.1 of Pleurodeles waltl. Classification (NCBI taxonomy): domain Eukaryota; kingdom Metazoa; phylum Chordata; class Amphibia; order Caudata; family Salamandridae; genus Pleurodeles; species Pleurodeles waltl. The sequence goes on along the minus strand of NC_090441.1, from coordinate 192,091,072 downwards.
ATTATCTTTACAACTGTGGAGAACTTCACACGTTAAAGGATAGGACAGTCTCTGCAGTCTTAAAAATACTACACGTAAAACTACACTTGTAGTTTGTGAGCAAAAAAATTGTAAACTTACACAAGAAGTGTAACTTTACCATTGTGAATAAGGCTTGAAGTTGCCAAGTGCAGTATTTATTACATGTTTCTGCAGCATGTGCACTTGTTTGCAATGTGCATTAATGCTTGCAGTATTTTGTATGTCGCTGTGGTGCTTGCACATCTTTGCACTGTGTGTTGCCACATTTAGTATTTTTTGCGTGTTTCTATGCTGCATGCACATCTTTGCACTGTTCAATAATGCTTGCAGTATTTTGTGTGTCTCAGCGGTGCGTGCACATCTTTGCATGGTTTTGGGTTGCATGGTGTTGCCATGTGCAGTATTTTTAAATGTCTTTGCAGTGCATGAACGTCTTTACCCTATCCTTCCCCATGTGTAGTATTTTGTTATTTATTCTGTGTGTGTGCATGGCTGCGTATAATGGATTAACACTTGCAGTATTTTGTGTATCTCTTCTGTGCGTGCACTTCTTTACATTCTCTATTGCTATGTGCAGTATTTTTGTGTGTCTCAGCTGTGCATGCATGTCTTTACATTGTGTGTGTGTTGTGCGTTAATGTTTGCAGTGTTTTGCATGTCTCTGCGGTGCATGCATCTCTTTGCATTGCATGGGTACGCTTGCAGTAGCTTGCATGTCTCTGTGGTGCATGCACGTCTTTGCATAGTGCATGAACACCTGCAATATTTTGCTTGTGTCTGTGGTGCGTGCATGTCTTTGCAGTGTGCATTGCCACGTGCAGTATTTTCACATGTGTCTGTGATGCATGCCAGTCTTTTCATTATGTGCTAACGCATGCAGTGTTTTGCATGTCTCCGTGGTGCACGCACTTCTTTGTACTGTCTGTTGCCATGTGTTATATTTTGTGTGTCTTAGCAGAGTGTGCAAGTCTTTGCATTGTGCATTAATGCGTGCAGCATTATGTGTCTCTGCAGCGTGTGCACATCTTTGCATTGCACGTTATTACTTGTTAACTGTGGTGCATGCACACTTTTGCATTGCACATTAATGGTTATGGTATTATGTGTGTCTCTGTAGTGTGTGCACACCTTTGCATTGCAGGTTAAATCTTACGATATTATTTGTGTCTCTGTGGTCCATGCGCTTCTTTGCATTGCACTTCAACACTTGCAATATTTTGTGTGTCCATGCAGTTTGTGCACCTCTTTGCATTGTGTGTTAACGCTTGCAGTATTTTGCATGTCTCTGTGGTGCGTGCACGTCTTTCCATTGTGTGTTAATGTGTGCAGTATTTTGCATGTCTGTGCTGTGTGTGTGCATCTTTGCAGTGTGCATTAATGTGTGCAGTGTTTTGCCAGTCTCAGAATGTCTTTGCATTGCGTGTTAATGCTTGCAATAATTTGAGTGTCTCTGTGGTGCATGTGTCTCTTTGCATTGTGCCTTCACATGTGCACTATTATGCGCACCAATGCGATACGTGCATGTCTTTGCATTGTGTGTTAACGCTTGCAGTATTTTGCGTGTCTCTGTGGTGCATGCATGTCTTTGCATTGTGTGTTAACGGTTGCAGTATTTTGCATGTTTCTGCGGTTCGTGCACATCTTTGCAGTGTGTGTTAATGTGTGCAGTGTTTTGACTGTCTCAGTGCTAGAATGTCTTTGCATTGCGTGTTAATGCTCGCACTATTTTGCATCAATCAATCAAAGATTTGTAGAGTGCAGCTACTCACCCATTGGGATTCAAGGTGCTGTATGTGGGCATGCAGCTCTGTCAAAGAGCCAAGTCTTGAGGTACTTCCTGGACTGCTTCAGTGATGCGGTCTGCCTGAGCTTGAGAGGTAGTTCATTTCACGTCCGGGCTGCTAGGTAGGAAAAGGATCTTCCTCCTGCTGGTTTTTTGGATCTTGGGGATGGCTGCAAGGGCGAGCTGGGAGGAAAAGAGACGTCTGTTGGGTATGTAGAAGGTGAGGCATTGGTTGAGGTATGCTGGTTCTATGTTGTGGAGTGCCTTGTAAGTGTGGATCAGGAGTTTGTATGTGATGCGCTTTTTGACTTGGAGCCAGTGTAGGTCTCTGAGGTGGGAGGAGATGCGGCTGTGTCGGAGGATGTCCAGAAAGAGTCTGGCTGCTGCATTCTGGGCTCTTTGTAGTCTTGATTGAAGTTTCTTGGTGATGCCGGCATTCAGTGCTTTGCCATAGTCCAGTTTGCTAGTGATGAGTGTGTGAATGACTATCTTCCTCGTGTCGGCGGGAATCCATTTGAAAATCTTCTGCAGGTTTTGGAGATTGGAAGCATGATGAAGAGACGGCATTGGCTTGGCGGATAATCGATAGAGAGGAGTCCAGGATGGTGCCCCGGTTGCACGCATGGTCAGTGGTGGCGGTGCCATTATCCAGAGCGGTGGGCCACTAGGAGTCGTTCCAGGCAGAAGGGGTGGAGCCGATCACGAGGATTTCTGTCCTGTCGAGTTGAGCTTGAGGCAGCTGGCTTCCATCCAGTCAACGACTGCTCTCATCCCATTTTGGAAATTCCTCTTGGCTTGAGCAGAGTCGTCAGACAGGGAGAGGATCAGTTGGGTGTCGTTGGCGTAGGAGATTATGTTTAGCTTGTGTTGTTTGGTGATCTTTGCAAGCGGTGCCATGTAGATGTTGAAAAGCATCGGGCTGAATGAGAATCCTTGGGGCACTCTGCAGCAAGTGTCTTTAGGTTCTGACGTGAAAGGCGGTAGTCTGACCCTCTGTGTTATTCCAGTGAGAAAGGACCTGATCCAATCCAGGGCTTGTCTCAGATGCGGGCGTCGTGAAGTCTGTTGCAGAGGGTGGAGCGGGAGATGGTGTCAAATGCGGCAGAGAGATGGAGGAGGATGAGTGCGCTCGTGCCTCCGCAGTCCAGTATGATGTGTATGTCGGCGGTGGCTGCTAAGAGTGCGGTTTCAATGCTGTTGTTGCTTCTGAATCTGGACTGGGATGGGTCGAGGATACCGTGTGTATCAAGGAATTTGGTGAGTTGCTGGTTGACAGCTTTCTTCGTTACCTTGGCTGGAAAAGGGAGCAAAGAGATGGGCTGTAGTTCTTCAGCTCCCTAGGGTCGGCTGTGGATTTCTTAAGTAGGGGGCTGATTTTGGCGTGCTTCCAGTCTGAGGGGAATGTAGCAGTCTCAAAGGATCGGTTGATAGTTCGGCAGAGCTCCGGTGCTATGGTAGCGCTGGCCAGGATGAGGATGTGATGAGGGCATGGATCCGAGAGTGCTACCGAGTGGATGGAGTTCATCAGTCTTTAGGTCTCTATGGTGATGGGGGTCCAGGAGTTCAGTATCTAGTGAGGTGCTAGGTCCGTGGAGATGAGCGGTGCTGGCAGGATTTGGTTCCTGAAGCTTTTGTAGATGTCCTGGATCTTACACTGAAAAAAGGTGGCGAGGTCGTTGCAGAGGTCTTGGGAGGGAGGGATGGAAGAGGTGTCTGTCCCAGGGTTTGTGAACTCTTTGACGATGGCGAAGAGCTCTTTGCTGTTGTCAGCACTGGTGTTGAGGTGTGCTTGAAAGGCAGCTTTTTTGCAGCTCTGTTGTTCTGGTGGTGCATGGTGACTGCATCTTTGTAGGCTGTGCGGTCTTTGATTGATTTGCCGAACCTCTATTTACATTCCAGTCGTCTGCAGGAGCACTTGGATTCCTGTAGGTTTGTCATAAACCACTTTGGTGTTTTGCTCTGTTGATTCCATGCTGTTTTCCTTAGCGGTTCTACGTTGTTGGTGCAGTTTGAAAGCCAACTGCTTGCAGCTTCATTTGCATCCGCTGCGTAGAGATGGAGGGAGTGATTGAGAGCATTGGTGAGTTGTGCTTCCGTAACTTTGCCCCAGCGATTGCTGGGGAGACAAGGGGTGTAGTGGCATGCAGTGTTCTTTGTGTAGGTAAAGTGGATGCACTTGTGATCGGTCTAATGGTGTTCAGAGGTGTGGGAGATGGTGATGTAGTCCTCTGCTGATAAAATGGGTCGAGAATATATCCTGCTGTGTGGGTGGGTCGTCGATGAGTTGTTTGAGGCCAAGGGTTGTGAGGTTGTCCAGCAGGTTTGAGGTGTTGGGGTCATCGTGAGATCAAGGTAGAAGTTGAGGTTGCAGAGTAGGATGTAGTCAGAGAAGGTGAGTGCTTGGGGGTGGACGAGGTCAGCTATGTCTTTGCAGAACTGGAGTTGGGGTCTGGGTGGCCTGTAGATGAGTATGCCATTTAGGGAGGTGCTTGGGTTGGTCTATGTTAGAAATGGGGTCTCTGGTTGGCAGTCAGTTTGGCCTTTGTCCAAGCAGGGACCCTCACTCTAGTCAAGGTAAGGGAGTTACACTCCTAAGACAAACCCTGCTCAACCCCTTAGTAGCTTGGCACGAGCAGTCAGGCTTATCCCAAAGGCAAAGTGTAAAGTATTTGCACCAACACACACAGTAATACAGTGAAAACACTACAAAATGGAAACCACACAGGTTTAGACAAATAGGTAATATTTATCTAAATCAAACAAGACCAAAATGACAGAAATCCAACATACACAAGTCAATATATGAATTTTCAAAAGAATAGGATTCTTACTCCATAGGAAACAATGGAAACATTGATTTTACACAAAGTGCCTGGTTTGCGTCAAACATAAAGCCGCATGGGCGAGTGTGCGTTGGAATGCGAAGTCAGCGATGCGTCAATTCCTTACTCTCAAGTGAGGCCGTGCGTTGTTTCTTCTCCGGTCGGGTAGACGATATGTCGTTTTCTCCCCTGCAAGAGAGCGATGCGTCCATTTCCAGACAGGGCACCTCGGATCCACACAAGTTCTCGATGACTTTGACGCCCAGCAATGATGCATGAGAAATCCAGCTGCACGGTGTTGTAAAGCAGCGCTGCGTGGTGTTTGCCTAGTTATCAGCAACTGCAAGCGGGTGCTGCGTTGTTTCTCCAGCCGCAATGCGTCGGTCTCCCAGCCGTGATGCGGGTGGAGCGTCAATTTTAGTGGGTGTTGTGTCGTTTTTCAGCAAAGTCGCAGGTGGTGCGTCTAAATTTTCCCCACACAGTGTCCTGTGTGTGGATTTCAGTCCTTGTTCTGCCAACTTCACCTCTCAAGGCCCTGAGACTGAACAGGGTACCACTTGGCAGGGCAGGAGTCTCAGAAGAGAGTCTAGGAAGTCTTTGATGGCCCTGAGACTTCAAAACAGGAGGCAAGCTCAATCCAAGCCCTTGGAGATTCTTCACAAGCAGGGATATACCACAAAGTCCAGTCTTTGTCCTCTTTCAGGCAGAAGCAGCAACTGCAGGCCAACCCAGCAAAGCACGGTCACTGGCAGGTGGGGCAGTACTCCTCCTCCAGCTCTCCTTCTTGGCAGACGTTCCTTTTGATTCCAGATTTAATCTAAAAATCTGGGGCTTTGGGTCCACTACTTATACCCCTTTCTGCCTTTGAAGTTGGCAAACTTCAAACAAAAGTCTCTGTTGTTCACAAGATCCTGCCTTGCCCAGGCATGGCTCTAGGCTTACACCAGGGGGTTGGAGACTGCATTGTGTGAGGGCAGGCACAGCCCATTCAGGTGTAAGTGACCACTCCTTCTTTCACTCTAGTTCAGATGGCCCATCAGGATATGCAGGCTACACCCCAGCTCCCATTGTGTCACTGTCTAGAGGGGATTCACAAACAGCCCAACTATCAGTCTGACCCAGACAGGGAATACACAAGCAGGCAGAGTCACAAAATGGTTTAAACAAGAAAATGCCCACTTTCTGAAAGTGGCATTTTCAAACTGACAATCAGTGCTTCAGGCCCACAAGTAGCATTTGACTTATAGGCCCTGGGTACCTGTAGTGCACTTTAATAGGTACTTACTACTAAATTAATTATGCCAGTTATGGAAAGCCAATTACACATACAATTTCACAGAGAACACATGCACTTTAGCACTGGTTAGTAGTGGTAGAGTGTCCAGAGTCCTAAAGCCAACAAAAACTGATCAGAAAATCTAGGAGGAAGGAGGCAAAAGTTTGAGGATGACCCTGCAAAAAGGGACAGGTCCAACCGTCTTGATCTGGAAGTGTAGGTGCCCGTGAGTTGACTGAGACTGCGGCTCGATGCTGGTAGTCAGGTGGAGGTTGTTCTTGTAGATTATGGCAATGCCTCCTTCAGGCCGGTTGGCTCTGTCCTTGTGGATGATTTTGTAGTTGTCCGGGATAGCCATGGCGATGTCTGGGGCAGCGGTGGGGGTGATCCAAGTCTCCATGAGGAAGGTGACATCCGAGGCTGTTGAGTCAAGGAGGTTCCAGACTTCTACTGTGTGCTTGACGAGGGAGCGTGTGTTGAGGAGTATGCACTAGAGGTGGCTATCGTGCTTGGTCCAGGATCATGGGATGGTCCTTGGAGGGTGCTGGAGCAGCCGCTGCAAGAAAAGGGTCCATGGCTGTTTCTGGAGTCGGCTTGGTGGCAGGCTGATGATCTTTCCTGGTTGAGGGCTTATAGGTTGCTGGCGTCGAACTGGTGGATGGGGCGAGAACGAGGGTCCATGGCACTGGGTGCAGTCCAAGCGCAGACGGGCATAGACGGGCTTGCCTTTGGCGCTCTCTCTGAGTGCGTCTTCTGCGCACGTCCGTGCTATGGCCACCAATAAGAAGGGGAGGAAGGGTGGGGGGGCCCGGTCAGCTGGGAGGTGGGAGGGCGGGAAAAGCGCAGTATTTTCTGTGTCTCTGCAGTGCGTGCGCATCTTTGCATTATGTGTTAACACTTGCAGTATTTTGGTTGTCTCTGCAGTGCGTGAGTATCTTTGCATTGTGTGTTAATGCTTGCAGTTTTTTGCGTGTCTCTGCAGTGCGTGCACACCTTTGCATTGTGTGTTAACGCTTGCAGTATTTTGTGTGTCTCTGCAGTGCATGCGCGTCTTTGCACTGTGTGTTAACACTTGCAGTATTTTCCGTGTCTCTGTATTGTGCGAGTATCTTTGCATTGTGTGTTAACGCTTGTAGTATTTTGCGAGTCTCTGCAGTGCATGCATGCCTTTGCATTGTATAATACTTGCAGTATTTTGCGTGTCTCTGGAGTGCATGCATTGTGTGTTAACGCTTGCAGTATTTTGCGTGTCTCTGCAGTGCGTGAGTGTCTTTGCATTTTGTGTTAACCCTTGCAGTATTTTGCATGTCTCTGCAGTGCATGCACACCTTTGCATTGTGTGTTAACGCTCACAGTATTTTGTGTGTCTCTGCCGTGCCTACATGTCTTTGCACTGTGTGTTAATACTTGCAGTATTTTCCGTGTCTGTGCAGTGTGTGCACATCTTTGCACTGTGTGTTAACACGTACAGTATTCTGCGTGTCTCTGCAGTGTGTGCGCATCTTTGCACTGTGTGTTAACGCTTGCAGTATTTTGGGTGTCTGTGCAGTGTGTGCACGTCTTTGCATTGGGTATTAACGCGTGCAGTATTGTGCGTGTCTTTGCAGTGTGTGCGTGTCTTTGCACGGTGTGTTAACGCTTGCAGTATTTTGTGTGTCTCTGCAGTGCATGTGCGTTTTTGCACTGTGTGTTAACGCTTGCAGTACTTTGCGTGTCTCTGCAGTGCATGCGCGTCTTTGCACTGTGTGTTAACGCTTGCAGTATTTTCCATGTCCCTGCACTGTGTGTTAATACTTGCAGTATTTTGCATGTCTGTGCAGTGCGAGCGCGTCTTTGCACTGTGTGTTAACGCGTGCAATATTTGGCGTGTCTCTGCAGTGCGTGCGCGTCTTTGCACTGTGTGTTAATGCTTGCAGTATTTTGAGTGTCTGTGCAGTGCGTGCACATCTTTGCACTGTGTGTTAACGCTTGCAGTATTTTGGGTGTCTCTGCGGTGTGTGCACGTCTTTGCACTGTGTGTTAACGCTTGCAGTATTTTGCGTGTCTCTGCAGTGTGTCTACATCTTTGCACTGTGTGTTAACGCTTGAAGTATTTTGCATGTCTTTGCAGTGCATGTGCGTCTTTGCACTGTGTGTTCACGCGTGCAGTATTTTGTGTGTCTCTGCGGTGCGTGAGCGTCTTTGCATTGGGTATTGACACTTGCAGTATTTTGCGTGTCTCTGTGGCGCGTGCGCGTCTTTGCACTTTGTGTTACGCTTGTAGTAGTTTTCGTGTCTCTGCGGTGCGTGCATGTCTTTGCATTGGGTATTATCGCTTGGAGTATTTTGGGTGTCTCTGCGGTGCGTGCGCGTCTTTGCACTGTGTGTTAACTCTTGCAGTATTTTGCGTGTCTGTGCAGTGCGTGCGCGCCTTTTCACTGTATGTTAACGCTTGCAGTATTTTGGGTGTCTCTGCGGTGCGTGCACATCTTTGCACTGTGTGTTAATGCTTGCAGTATTTTGGGTGTCTCTGCGGTGTGTGCGCGTCTTTGAACTGTGTGTTAACGCTTGCAGTATTTTGAGTGTCTCTGCAGTGTGTCTATATTTTTGCACTGTGTGTTAACGCTTGCAGTATTTTGCATGTCTCTGTGGTGCGTGCAAGTCTTTGCACTGTGTGTTAACTCTTGCAGTATTTTGCGTGTCTCTGCAGTGTGTGTACATCTTTGCATTGTGTTAACGCTAGCAGTATTTTGCGTGTCTCTGCGGTGCGTGCGCGTCTTTGCACTGTGGGTTAACGCTTGCAGTGTTTTGCGTGTCTCTTCAGTGTGTCTACATCTTTGCCTTGTGTTAAAGCTTGCAGTATTTTGCGTGTCTCTGCGGTGCGTGCGCGTCTTTGCACTGTATGTGAACGATTGCAGTATTTTGCGTGCCTCTGGAGTGTGTGTACATCTTTGCATTGTGTTAACGCTTGCATTATTTTGCGTGTCTCTGCGGTGTGTGCACATCTTTGCACTGTGTGTTAACGCTTGCAGTATTTTGCGTGCCTCTGCAGTGTGTGCACATCTTTGCACTGTGTGTTAACGCTTTTGAGTGTCTCCGCAGTGTGTGTACATCTTTGCATTGTGTTAACACTTGCAGTATTTTGGGAGTCTTTGTGGTGCGTGCGCGTCTTTGCACTGTGTGTTAACGCTTGCAGTATTTTGAGTGTCTCTGTGGTGCGTGTACGTCTTTGCATTGTGTTAACCCTTGCATTATTTTGTGTGTCTCTGCGGTGTGTGCACATCTTTGCACTGTGTGTTAACGCTTGCAGTATTTTGAGTGTCTCCGCAGTGTGTGTACATCTTTGCATTGTGTTAACGCTTGCAGAATTTTGGGTGTCTCTGCGGTGCGTGCGCGTCTTTGCACTGTGTGTTTACGCTTGCAGTATTTTGCGGGTCTCTGCGGTGCGTGCCCTGTGCATCTCCCCCATGCTTGTCCAGAGCCGGGAGGGCTCGCTTGGAACACAAGGCCAGCGGACGTTCAGTGATGGAAATGGATGAGCTTTGAGCCGGGCCCTCTGGGGGCCCGTGGGGGCCTGAAGCGTGAGGAGCTCCGCTAATGACAGCAAACTGAAGAGAAACAGGAAAGGTCACCGAGCACTACACGACCAAAGCCTTCTCGCCTGCTTATTTCAGCTGGAAAATGATACGTTTCTGAGGGGCAGGCGGCCTCCCTGTTCAGCTGGCATTTACCTCACCTCTGCCTGGCACTCTGGCGAGACACCCTGCCCTCCCCTGCACGTAGGAGCCTGAATGCCACCGAGGCCCTGGTGGCACATCACCGAGGCCCCTTCTCCCACCAGCCTGCCAGCCTCCGGGCCTTCGTCTCAGCGGGTCATATTCTGCAAGATACAGATGTTGACAGACGCTTCCAAGCCCAGGAGAACTGGGCAGAGGAAGAGAGGGGGCATCGCCGACGGCAGTGGGCGCTTGGCCTCCTCAGTGCCCTCCTAGATACCCTCGTCGCGGCGCACGAGGCAGACATGTCACGTGCCAGGCCTGCGGGTTTGCTCAGCCGACCCAGCCTGGCCCCTCCACTGGGCCGGCCCTTGGCACAGACAGGGATGTGCTCAGCGTGGATCTCTTTGCGGCCTCGAGGATGTTTTAGTCTTGGTTCAGAAAGCATCCCTGGGCCCTTTCTCAGGGTTCAGAGGTGGACGTGCGGTGCCAGGCTCGGTGCTGTCAAAAACTGATTATTGTCTTTACCAGGTAGGGCTGGCTTTAGGGCGGTGCGAGCGGTGCAGCCGCACCGGGTGCTGGCCTGAATTAGGGGGCGCTGTGTTTAGCAATAATTTCGAAACTTGCGATTTAAAAGCACCTGCTCAAAAGTTCCTTGTGCGTCCAGCCTTCAGGAAGCAATTGACATGTCAAGCTACCTCTTGTGATTAATGTTCCTCCTAGAGAGAGATGGGAGTTTTCTCTAGTGGCAGCTTTGACTAGCTGTAAAGTAGCTAGAGGGTTAATATTCCTGCTGCACAGAACAGAATTATATTTTATGTGGATAGCTGAGTGGATTAGTAAAGCCAGCCTTTACAAGCGCTTTAATTTAAAACACATGAATACATGTGAAAGGGGGCTATGGAGAGATGAGGGGCATATTTGCCGGGTAGTAGGGAGGGAATCCGAGGAGGGGGTGGGGCCAAAAAAGTCTGTCGCACAGGGTGCCACCAGCGCTAAAGCCAGCCCTGTTACCAGGGTTACCGACGGCCTGGGCTGCCCACCATGGAGCTACGGAGCCAGGTTCGAGTCTCGGTGTTGGCTCAACATCCTGTGATTCTGGGAAAATCACTTGATCTCCCGGTGCAGTACCAAAAAAAAAAGTGACCGTGTGTAACATAACTGGTGCTCATGTAAAGGCTCCAATACCTTCCGGTCAAGTTTGCGCTATATAAAACTGTGAAAAAAATATGTTAATGAACTCCGACGAGCCAAGAATAGTGCAGTCACACAGGCAGGAGGGCTTGGCAAAGTCGCCCATGCGCAGTAAACTACACTAGCCTGGAGGATATAGCGGGTGCTGTTAAAAGGCTCAGTAACCTTTTCACAGACAAAAAAATAAAGTACTGAACTTAGTGCAAAGTTGTGTCAGCGAACCATTGCCTGCTTTGCAGCTCTCCGGTGAAAAGAGTGCAGACACTACTTTCACCATCTAGTCACCAAGTTGGGGGAACAGTGTAACCCTTGCGGTCAGGCACATCTTAACGATTTTGGGGTCTCTGGACTAGGGTGACCAGACGTCCCGGATTTCCCCGGACAGTCCCAGTTTTTAGATGAATGTCCCGATGTCCCGACGCTTATCTAAAATTTGAACGAATGTCTGGTTTTTGGGACAAAAGTCAGATCGTTAAATAAATGTCCCGGTTTTTGGGACAAAGGTCAGATCATGTAGGGAAGCATAAGTAAAATATAAAATAATTAAAGTAATTTATCTGTCACTGTCAGGCAACAAAGCTCCCTGTCTGCTCCCAGCAGAGAGAGGGACTGGGGGGCAGAGATAGGTGGGTGGGGGCGGGTTGTGGGTGCAGGGTGGGAGGTCAAGCCATAGCTCATTTTATATATGTAGTCTTGTAAATGTGTGCATGTGTGTGTGTTTATATATATATATATATATATTTATATATATATATATATATATAAACACACATGCATATGTATAGGCACACATTCACAAGGCTAAGCAAAAAAAAAAAAAAACGGGGCAGGCTAGAAATAAAAGTGAGTAAAGTCTTTAGTCCTTTTTTTATGTCTGACCTGTCCCGGTTTTTGCTCCTCAAAATCTGGTCACCCTACTCTGGACCAAACATATATTGGGGGACCATGTTCAGAACAGCTTTGAATTTATGACCCTGTTTCAGTTCTTTCATGCACTGTTTGACCAGGTCACTGACAGCGCACAGACACTGGTCCAAATTCTATATGTGCTTACTTCTAATACTCAGGGACAGTGAGGTGTGTTTTCAGTAATGTAACACAGCAGCAAGTCACTAGCATTACTGCAAATAACATCTGTGACACCCTCCCATTTCTAATATGTTAGGTCCTGTTTTGATCTAAAAGAAACTCTCTTGATGGTTGTTGCATGAAACACACATTTCTCTGCGAAATGTCTGGAATAGACTCACACCTATCATACACATTAAAAATAAATGAAAAGAAAACTTATTTAAAGCAATATGTTCAAGAATTATGCAAGGTCATCAGGGCAAGCCTCTCTGCAGAACAGAGCTGGCTCTATCAGGAGCCCCTAAAAGGCTGGGGCCTGGGCCAGAGCCCACTTTGTCAATGTCTTAAAATGTCTCTGGTTGAGGCAAGGGAGCTTGAGAACTGTTTGGGCTTCCAGCATGCCCTGGAAAATGTTCTTTTCTGTTAGGGCCTGTCAGCTGTAATCAGGGTAATGGCGAGCTTTATCTGTGCTGTTGTGTAGCGCCCAGAAGCCTTTTAGGCAGTTGCACACTTCTTAAATAAATAAAGTGCATCTGTTGACATGTCTGGCTGGTTCTTAACAGAATGCAGAGAAATTCCTGCAGTGACTTTTAGAGGGGCCGGTTAATCTGCTCTTGGGGATGCTCAATAGATGAGGGCTTCCCTGAACAGGTCCAGTCCTGAGCTCACAGTGGGCTCTGGCAACTTTCTGCCATTATCTCAGACTACCAGGGTGTGATGTGGGGTTCGGGGTAGAAGACGTCCTCAGCTGGTCAGTATCCGGACCATGTCCTTGCCTTTAGGTCCAGGGGGAGGGAACTGGGATGTGCCTTTGCTGTGTGGTCCCTGGGCTCATCTGTAGGGCTTCAGCGGGTGTGGAAGGGGACACCGGGCTCTCCTGTCCTGTTTTCTGCTCTCTGTCCCGTGCATGCTGAACCTGATGGCTTACTTGATATGCATGGTCACCTCGAGAACGGGCGCGGGGTCCAATGGCATCCAGAGGTTACTGGGAGCCAGTTGTATCAATTGATGAGGTTTACCACAGGTGTCCAGTGGTCTGTGCACTATTGGTGCCCAAAACTGAAGACCAAGCACACTCCATCAGCCCTTGACTCTCAAGGATGCGGGCACAGGGTGGCCCAAGGCTCAGTCGGGGAGGTGATATGAACTGGAAACGTAGGGGCGTGTTTACAACAATGTGATGCAGGGCATCGCAGCTAGTGACCTTGCCGTGCTGCCCTGTGCCAGAAGGAAAGGGCAGAAATACACTGTATTTGCATCCTCTCCCCATGCACTGGTGCCCTTTTGGCTGCCTAGTACCAACGCAGGCATCCTTGCAAGGGTGCAGGGGCACTTGCTCTGTATGCAGCATTGATTTTGTGCAGGAAGGGACACCTTCTTGCACAAAAACAACCCTGTTGTGAGGAGGCCTGCTAATAAACCGCTGCTGAGTCCAGTTTGATGAAGAGTCTGGAGTTCAGTGTTTTAGCAGCATGGAAGGGGAGGTTAGGGCAGATTTTGTGGATATTCAGCAATTGATATGTCTTGTGAGGAAGGGCTATAGGTGCATAGTAAGGTGGAATGTTACACTAAAGTGGGAAGCTGATGAAGTCAGGATGTGGGATACGAAGAGGTAAAGTATTTGGGATTGAGAGGCATAAGTACCATGCAACAAAGAATGATCGGTTGGAGAGATGGGAGGATACCCAGCTAAGTGCCTTGTTAGTGATATCACTTTTGTGACACTCCTGTGGCGCTGTGCACTGCTCCTTATTTACAAGGCAGAGCTAAGCCATTTTATGTGGCTTAATGCCACCTTGTAAATAGGGGCCCTCAGATGACGTTTTCTGTGGCAGAGGGGCATGCAATGGGTGTTGCTGTGGGTGTTCCACAGCAACACCCCTTGTTTTTTATGCTGGCCCGATTTACCACAAATTGTAAATCTGAGGCAGCTCCAAAAACTAACGCCACCCAAGGGATGGTGTTAGCATGGCACAACGGGAAGAATACTTTTATTTCTCCTTGTTTTTGCTTTTTTCCATGTGTGCTGCATTCTGCAGGACACATAGAAAGAGAAAAATGCCATGAGTGATTGTTTCTGTGCAGGAAGGGAAACCTTCCTGCACAGAAACAATCATTACCTTCAACGCAGACACCTTTGCACTTTGGTGCAAGGATGCCTGCGTTGCAGCTAAGTTTAGCACCAGCACTAGAGGAAGCACAGGGGTGCGCCGTATTTTTGTAAATATGGTGCATCCCTGTGTTTCAGAATGGATGCAGCCAGTGCTGCCAATTGTGGCGCAGCGCCGTGCTGCACCAGTTCCTTGTAAATCTGTCCCATAGAGTAGTATATGGGAAACAGTGAATAACGAGGATGCTTTTTACCGAGGGGTTCTGAGTGACACTCATCCAATCCATCAATTGTTACGCATCTATAATTTTATGTTATGTGTGGTCCACGCAAACCTCCTGCCCCTGGTTTTCAAGTACTATACAGAGACACAGCAGTAAAGGGGGAGCCACACGTCGAATGGCCTCCCTTCCCTGTCACACAAAAAAAAATAACCTTCTGCCACCCACTATGCCTTCCTTACCCCTCCTCTCACCTCTACTCCCCTACTGATGTGACTCCCTATGTTCTTCCACAAGTGCTCACATGTTGGGAACTCTTTTTAACTTTTTCATGAAGCACTCCATGAGAGTGCACGTTTTCCCAGCTGCCCTCATAGAGTGCTTCTCTGCCACTCCCGCTCCATGCTGTTGTTCTCCCATGTTCTGCACTGCCCGCTCTCCATTGCTCTTTGCTTTCCCCCCTTCAACCTGCCCTCTGTGGCTCTTTGGTATCCCCCACCCTCCGTGCTTTTGCCCCACTCGCCCACTCTTTGCGCTTGTTGTGCTTCTCTGACCACTGCTCTCTTGTTAGTTAGCTTCCCTCCTTGCGTCCTTCATACTGCTCCCCCACCCCCTCCTCCAAGTTCCATCCCCTCACATGCATTGTGCTGGTTCCACCTCCTTTTATGCCACACTGTTGTCTCTCCCCTGTGTTTCTCCCTCTGTGCTTGACTCCCAGAGAAGCTGAGGATATTTGTACGTGCTTCACTTGGCAGCAAATGACCTGCATGACTTTTGGATCACCTTAGCCAGGGAACAAACACTGCAGCACCACTTCTAAAGGGGAGGGTGGCACCGAGAGCCACAGGTTGTACACTCAGCCGTGGGTGTCAGTGGAGGACGTCGGGCCCACCTCGCTTTCTCTGAAGTGCACAATCCCTCCTCATAACATGTAACACCAGGTCCGCTCCTTCCCAGAAGCCCTGCAGAGTGAGTGTTGAAGAGAAATAAACTGGTCACTCCTTTCTACTTCACAAGTTTTAGATTTCACTCCAAGGATCCCACGGTTTTACAGCATCATAATATTTTGGTCTGCCTAGGAGATAGAACATAGTTGTCTGTGGGCAAAAGCCTGTGGTGAACCACAATGTTTTAAGTAGATGAAAAATGTGTCTCTGAAAGGGAGTGGCCTAAGTAGTTAAGGGTGTGGCTTAAACACAATAATTCCAATGCTGGCCAGACATCAGCATACTGTCTGACCAGCACTTAGGGGCCTCATTGTGAGATTTCTGCTATTGAATCCAGTGTTATCACCCGTCAACAAAAACATGCCTAAAACAGGCCAGATTTAGCTTTGTGAGTGCTTGTTAGCAGTTTAATATAAATGAGTAATAATAATTTTATATTATAAGTTTAGATGATTATTAGAATTAGTACCTACAGATGACAGAAATGTGACATCACTTTGTGCACACTGGAGAGGGGGAGGGTTTGGATGAGCACGTAATCCTAACTCTGTTATGGCTCACTAACTCAGAGCCTTCAGCCTCAGAGCTCTCAATTGTGCCCCACTGTGAATATCCATTCACAACCAGAACTCGCCGGGACATACACTGATCAGTTTCACACTCACACTGATTTCCAAAGTGGTCTTCCTTCCGGCACCACACGCTCAGCACAAGAACACATTCAGAGGGCGTCTGTAGTCACACACATTTCTAGCATTGGTCATTATCTGCAACACATGGAGCTTGATGACACTCAGAATAGACCCACTGTAAAACCTCTGTCCTGCATTGGCCCTCATCCGCAACACGCGTGTCTCGACAACACTTAAAAAATAGCCCATACACCCCTTGACCTCACGAATATATACAACACAGTCTTGAGAGGAGAGGATAACATCCCAAGCAAGCCAAGAGTGACTGAAACCATCACGGTTCACCACAGTGGAAAACAAGCATTGTACATCACACCGCGCGACTTACCCATGGGCCAACAGGGCTGTAGCTGCATCATCCTCCTGTTGAAGAACAACCACTCTCCCTACATATACAACATGCAAACAAAACAAACTATTCAACAATGAAACCAACATTCAGCTCTGTGCCCAACTTTCTTCCCAGCACCAGACCGCATTGTGGCGACTTCTTCTCCAGCACACTATGTCCAGTACATAGTAACAGAAGGTCGTTAGAACCTCTATGAGCAGATTAGCCAAGTCTGTAGATGACCTGTGCAGGTTCTGAGCAGTTGATGTGGGTGGTAGGAGGGGGTATAGTCAGTGGCCAATCCCTCAGATTGGGGCACAATCTTCCTCTAACCTTCTTGGAACCACTCAGCAGGTACTCTGACAACTAGCCATGCTATTTTACATGCCATCCCCAGAGTGAGCAGCCCACTCGAACCAGGACCGCGGCACTGGCCACTTCAAGCAAGTTGTTGAGACTCCGGGGCATATTTATGAATCCCTTGTGCCACTGCTGTGACACTTTTTGTGAGGCAGCGGCGGCATAAACCTTGAAACTATATCTATGAGGCCACCAAAGCCACTTTGCATGGCTTTGAATGGTCTCGTAGATATGGAGTGAGGAAAAGCAGCATAAATCACTCAATTGCCTTACTCTGCACTTAGGAGATGTTCCATGGGCATTGCGGTGGGTGTTCCCAAGCAACACCCATGGATTTTGACACATCCCCAGAGTTACAAAAGCCATGTAATCGTGGGGTTTTGTCAAAACCTTACGCCTCCCCAGTGGAGGCACCACGAGGAGAAATATCACTATTTCTTCTAGTTTTTTCCTCTTTCTATGTGTGCCGCTCAAAACAATCCTGCATGCAATGCAGACACCGTTGCACCAAAGTGCAAGGGTGTCTGCATTGCTGCTAGCCTGCCAAAATGGAATCAGCACAGGTGGACAGGATAGAAATGCACCGTATGCCAAAGAAACATCGCATTACTGCCCTTTACCTTCGATGCAAGGCACCACAGCAGGGTGATTGTGCCCTAATTGTCCCCACCTGCGGCAGATGAAGCCAGGTTTTCAGACGAGGACCACCCTGCAGTTCCTGTCTCAGCTGCTCCTCTGCTGCTCCCAGTGGGAGGGTTAAAGGAAAACAGGGTAGATTTACTGCCTCCAACTTAAGTCCCCAGAGATTTCTAGACAATTTCGCCT
The DNA here is from genome assembly GCF_031143425.1 of Pleurodeles waltl. Classification (NCBI taxonomy): domain Eukaryota; kingdom Metazoa; phylum Chordata; class Amphibia; order Caudata; family Salamandridae; genus Pleurodeles; species Pleurodeles waltl. Next base: position 192,073,724 of record NC_090441.1, on the reverse strand, counting down.
TAACTACCCAGGACAACTCCACTCACCTGTCTCTCCCTTACGTCCTGACTCTAGGTTGGCTTAAACTAGGTACTGGAGTATCAAGGGTCTTGGAGCATAGGTCGAAGTTCGAGCCTGGGGCAAATATCAAACATCAAGCCATCAAGCAACAAAGCCATTGGCTAACTTGAAGAGAAATCAGACAGATATTTGTAACACTCAGCAATATCCACCTTTCCCGGAAAACCTTTTGGCACCAACCTTTGGACACTCGCAGGCACTGGTGATGCTCTGACCACTGGTCCGACTAGAACTACCATGGATGCTGGCAGCATTATTCCAGGGCAAGAATGGTCAGGCAGACATCTTTATAAGCTCTTCATATAGGACCAGGAAGCATGGTACTGTCACATCAAGGACTCCTCGGCCACACACAGTGTTACAGGGTTTCCACATTGTGCATGACCCTCTGACATCATTTATTTATTTAACACATTTGTACAGAGCACTGAAACTCTAAGTTATTCGCCAAACACAAGGTATTTCGGCATTTAGGCCCATATTTATGAAAAAGTGCACATAAGAGCTGATGTGCCACCTTTTCTGCGCCCCCCCCCCACCGGCACCCAATGACACCATGGTTGTGCCATATTTATAATATGGCGCACCATGGCAGTCGTTAGCACAATAGCATCAACATTTTTCAGGCTATTGTGGTGCTTAGCTACACTATCGTCAAAAATGTTGACACTAGTGTGGAAAAGTCCAAGGAGGATCATAGGTTTAATTATGCCCAAAATGGCGCAGTAAAATCTGTTAAATTTCACTGCGCCCTTTTTTTAGGCCTCCTAGCACCGGAACGCCCCCCCGCATACATTTGATCTGGCACAGGCACAATGTGGGGCAAGGGGTTCAAAGTGGTGCAATGCATGCATAACGCCATTTTGTAAATATGGCGCTTGGAAAAAGCCACTTGAGCGCCGCCTTAGCGTAAAAAAATTATGCTGTGGTGGGGCAAAGGTGGCGCTAGGGGCTCTTACGTATGCCCCTTAGATTTAGAACAAATCACAAAAAGCATTTGGGGGAAAGAAGCAAGGGGAGGGGAGGGAGGTCAGCATGTAGAGGTGAGAATGGTTAGGGATGGTAAACCAGGTGTTTAATGTTGACCAGAACATTTAGTTGGGACAGAGTGTTTCAAGTACATGAAATGTGGATGATGCAAGTCAAAGGGCTAGCCCGGAATTTGTCACCCCAGAGGTGGTCTACGGTGGCCTCAAGCTCATGGATTGCCAAGACAAGCCTGTCTCTACTTCTCAGCCCGCTTGATCCCGCAGACCCCGTCAGAAGGTAGCTTCTGTACTGCAAACAACCTGCATGCACCCTGAAGGGACCATAGTACCCCGGTTTCACTGTGGACAGACATTTCTAAGCCACCTTTGCCCACAGAGTTAAGAAATGGCTGTCCACACTGCTGCTTAGGCCTACACATGCATGCACACAGAAACATACAAACGTGCACTCCCTTGATAATCGTGAAATGCTTAAATAGAAAAACTGATTAATTGGAGAAACAAACTTATAGACCATTCCAAAAAAAAAACCTGCCATCAGTAGGATGTTGGCAAGATCTTAAAGGTAAATTAACCTTGCCATGCGATTGATGTCAAACCTACTCAAACATGATGTACTCGGCTTGCCTTAGTGAAGTTCCTCATCTCTTCATGAATATGCCATAAGTCCCCTACCCGTATAGAGTATTTTGGTTCTTCCCCACAGACCACAATCAGAGTTAATTCTGCTCATGGATATGCTGCTCAGTAATGGACGGTTCCTTAACTCTTCCAGCCATCTCCTTCCCACCAGATTTGACTCTGATGCATCCCCAGAAGGCGCTTCAGTCCCATGCATGTATGCTCAGAAGCTTGCTGACGTCCATGTGTTGCAAAGACCTATTCGGGAGTGGCACAGGGCTGGCAGAGGATACTGAGCTTCTAGTGTGCGGGCTGGGGTGATATACCTCTGGTGTCCATGCTGCTGTGGCCCTGCGAACTGGGCCAAGTACACCCCTTCCACACTTGACTCTCAGGGTAGTGGGGGTGAGCAGTGAGAGACTTTTTAGAGAGGGAGTAAGGAGGTAAGATCTCAGAACTCAGTAGTGAAACTCCTTTTTGCTCTTTTTTTCTACCTATCATCATTCATTTTCCTCCCAAACTCTATTTTTCTCTCATATTTATGTTTTTTTGTTCTTTTTCTGGCAGCATTTTTGCCTATTCGGATTTTTTCACTATTTTTCTCAGTGTCACGAAGCTTGCCATCTTTGGAACCTTGGACTCTGTTGTGCGATAATGTTACTGTGGTATGTATGAACTCTTCCGATTAAAGTTTGGAGGGCCTATGAAGAAGGTTTTGAGGGCTTAGCTTGACCCAAACTTGTGAGTAGGCCCAGTGGCACCCCCTTTCTCACCCCCTGTTGACATTGATGGGGAGGAGGGGGCAGGGACAGGTGGAGAAGAGTTTACAATGTCTCAGCCAATCTCCAAGGGAGAACTTCTCCCTTGTTAAATGACTCTCTACTGTAATTGAAGGTTTTACGAAACAGCTGATGGTTGGTAAGGTTTGACTCCTCTAAGCCTTCTTGGTTTGATACACAAACCTCCTGCCTCCCTGGTATAATGGTCCCAGCTGCAGGTGACATCCTGCTCATCTCATATGGCTTGGGAAGGGATGGTCCCTCCCTCAGTCCCATGCACCCCATGAACAGAGCTCTAGTCCCCCACTCCCAGCTATGCGAGCAAACCCAGGGCCCTACTGCCGTTGTTTCTTACTCATCAACTGTGGACACCAGGAAACGTTGTGGTGTTAGAACGGCCACAGTTTATTTACATCATAAAGTGGTACATCGGTTGCCACAGTCATCAGTCCTTAACATGCTCAGCTTTGCCTACCTTGCATTGAAGCATTCAGTTCCTAACTGCTCATACTTATATTTTCACCTTTACAGCATATTAACATCCTAACTTGCATAATCATGCCATGTATCATTCTCACAGTCATCACATCTCTCTTTAAAATGGTTGTCGAAAATCACTTTTCTGAATTGCCGTGACAGCTCTCCTTCTGTCGATAACTTGGTACCGCGAGTCGCGGCTTCGAGGCTTCCCTTGCTACCGAATGTCTGGTGTTCGTGGCCCTCAGGCCATGCCTGGGCTGCACGTACTGCCACCTCCCAGTGCTGGCCATTTCTTGCCCCTTTCTTTGCCCTCAAGTGTCCCTGCCGTGGGGCATCCCAAGGACCTTGTTCGGGCAATTGTGTGTCCCTGCCATGAGACACCCAAAGGACCTTATTCGGGACATTGCCTTTTTATATCTTGTGTGAGGATTTTCATTGTTAAAGCCTTATAACTCCCTCTGTATTGGCGGTGGTTTACCGACTTCCGGCAGCTCCCCCCAGAACTAGGAAAAAACGAGCTGCTCAAGCCCTAGACTGTGTTCAGGAGGAAAATGTCTGTCCCTACGTTAGAAAGGTAAACCCTGCCCTTTGCATAATATCCCAGCATCCTTAGGTTAATGAGACCATGTCTCACAAACTCCCAACACATGCCTTTACACAACTTGCTCATTGCTATGTTTTGCTATGTTCAACTTCCTCCTGGGTCTGTCTACCACCCCTTGGTTCTCCGCACCCTGCCACTCGAATCTCACGAGGATTTCAGACCTAACAATGTCAGCCCGGCGGAACAGTCATGATGGGGGTATTAAATCCGCTTGGATGGTCTCTAACAGGGCTTTGCGACCCATGGCAGCCAGATCGTTACCCCCAGATGAATGACCACCATGTCAGAGTTCTTGTGTGCCCATTGCCCCTCCCTTACCGATGGGAGAAGCGCTGTCCATTTCATGCATATTTTTCCCAGCCATATAACCTTGGTGTTGCGTAGCCATATGCCACCATAAAGTTTCCTAGTGTTGGCCCAACTCCATGCCCTTGTGATGTACAAATGCCTTATTATCCACACCGCCCGTTTCTCAGCTCCATTCCCTGTGACGAGAGAGTATGCCCTTGTTAGCATGATGTCGGCCTGATGTAGGACTTAAACACTGAGGACCTCCACCTCCCTATCGGTCTGATCCCCTCCTCCGACATGCTGTGTGCTGCTGCAATCATGACAGCCCCAATGGAGAACGAGCGAGAACCAAAGCGGGCGCTTGATAAACCTATCCTTGCTAAGGCCGGGCATAGCACTGAGGTGAGTTGAAACCTGCTGAGGAACCTATCGCCCCCTGCCCTGATCTGCATGTAGCTGTGGGCAGTGCCCATTTGTCGGAAAGCACTCCAGCCACGTGACTTGGCCTCTCCCCTCCTCAGACACAACACCAAATGCTTGTCTCCCATTTGTAGGTCCTCCACCCTCAGACAAGCTGAGCCCTATAATCTACGTTTATAATAACTGAGCTTTTACAGCACTAATGGCCAGATGTATGAAACATTTTTGCACTTGCAAACGGTGCGAATCGCAAAAATCGGCAATTTGCAAGTGTAAAAACGTGGTCTGCGATGCATGAAAGGCATTCGCAGCCAAAAAATAAGAAATCGCAATTTTTGCGATTTTTTGCGTTGCAACCTGGTTTTGCGAGTCGCATTTTGCGATTCTGTATTTCCAGTAGGAAATTGCGAGGCGCAAATTGCGATTCGCAAAATCCAAGTCGCAAATAGATGCATCAAAAAATCACAAAGTGCGATTTTTCGCAGAATGGGATTTTGCACATGCAAAATACCATGAACTGAAACCAGGTGGTAACCAGGTGCAACCTATATAAAGAGGCCCAGAATGCCTCAGACTCTTTTTCACAATGGCTGCACTCTACGTCATGGCGAGGAGGATGAGGATCTTGGCAGGTTTGAGGAGAGGGAGGAGGAGACAGGAGCGCATTTTCAGAGTGCGCATTACACTTTTTGACCTGACAGAGGAGGAAATATATGAGAGGTATAGGTTCAACTCAGCCATGATACTTGATCTGATAGCTGAGCTACAACCCATACTGCAGCGCAGAACACTAAGGACTCACAGCATACCCACCCATGTGCAGGTATTATGCTCCCTCCACCTACTCGCCTCAGGGAGCTATCAAGGGGTCATAGCAGCAGCTGGAGGGGTCTCACAGAGTACCCTCTCCAGATTTTTCAATTCTTTCATCAATGTCATGCAGAGCAAACTACAACAGTACAGCAGATTCCCCCACACCCAACAGGAAATACAGCAGACAAAAATAGAGTTTTACCAGATAGCACAGTTCCCCCACGTCCTAGGTGCCAAAGATGGCACACATGTGGCAATCTGTCCGCCATCAGCCACAGAGTATGTGTACCGCAACAGGAAACACCAACATTCCATGAACATACAGGTGATATGCAATGCCTCCTACATCATTACTGATCTTGTGGCCAGGTACCCAGGGAGCACACATGATTCTTACATCTTTCGCCACAGCGGGATTCACACAAGACTGCTAGCTGGGGAGTTTGGTGAACGATATCTACTAGGTAATGTCACTCTGTACACTGGTGCATAGATGGCGAACCCATGTCAGATTCCTCAGTTACTCTTCACACCCTCTGTCCCTTCCAGGAGACAGTGCGTACACAGTGCGCACCTACATGATGACGCCCTACCTCAATCCTACAACACCAGCTGAACGGAGAAACAATGCAGCACACAAGGCAACCCGTAACGTGGTGGAACGCACATTTGGACTGCTGAAAAGTCGCTTCCGGTGCCTCCACAAAAGTGGAGGGGCACTACAGTACAGTCCAGAGACAACATGTAGAATAGTGGCTACTTGTGCAATCCTGCACAATATAGCTACAACTAGGGGCATACCTGTAGAAATATGTGAATCTGAATCAGATGAGGATGACAATCCCATACCACCTCTACAGCCAGCAGACAGGACCAGTGCAGCAGAGGGAAGGCAAAGGCGTGCCAACATCACACACAACCATTTCAGACGTGAGTATAAATGACACAAATCCTCTGACAACTGTATCTGTAGTGAAAGAAATGTATTACCTTACGTCAGGTAATGTACGAGTGAGTAATAAATGAAACAGGTGATGTGACAAATGCAAAACAATGAATAACCAGAGTTATGCACTATTTCTTCATAGTGGCAACAGCAGTCTAATGGCAGCAAGAGTCAATTTTTTCTACCACGCACACCACTCGGGTGCCCAGTTACGTCACTGGCACCTCTATTGTCACCTTCAGTGGCAGTGCTGTGCCTGGCACTGCGTCGTCTGGTGTCTGCTGCTGGTACGGCAACACTGCTGAGGTTGGAACTGTCCTCAGTGTCCCCCAGTGCTAGCTCACTTGGAGTGGCTGATCGCGGTCCCATGATGTGTTCGATCACATTTGTGATCTGAACAAGTCCATTGACAACGTCCCTGCTGCTATGTGCAGCCTCCACTTGCGCAGCCACTGCGCGACGGGCAATCAATGCAGTCGAATTTGCCATCCTGTTAGAGGCCCGGCAGTAGCTGCCAAACATTGTACAGAATCTGCGCTCCTGTCTGCGCTGGCTCACCCTCTCATGGCGCAGCTCCTGGCACAGTTCACGGACAGCACTTGTAAGGTCCCTGGTGTCCTGTGAAGCCTGCACCTGTCCCTCATGCAGCTGTACAATATTACTATTGAGTGAGTCAAGTTGGCGATGCAGGCCCATCATGTTGCGGTTGTGTTTGCGCAGGTTTTGGTCTAATGCAAGGATCCGATTATTTTGCAGACGCTGCTGCTGCAACATAGCAGCTTCCAGGCCCCCAAATAAGGAGGGACCCTCACCTGCTTCATGCTGCTGTGCCCAGGACTCTGTTGCAATCCTGCGTGGTGCTGTGGTTGGCTGACACCTGCCCTCTGGAATCTGGCTGCGCCTGTCTGGTGCTGATGGTGTGCTTGGCCCTTCCTGCTGCTCATCAGAGTCGTTGCTGAGCTCTGGCAGTGGCAGTGCCCTGGGCCTGCGTTGTCCAGTCGACATCTGGAGGGACCCACTGGTGTTCAAATCTGAGGGCAGATGTGTGTCTGTCTCTCCTACACATGCAGATGGTGTGGCTGCTGGGCCTGGCCCACCTGCAACAACAATATGCAGCATGTCAGTTCTGTATGTTACATTATCTGTCAGACAATGGCAATAAAGGTACAGGTACTGCTCTACACGGTGTTGTGTGTGTTGTGTTACTTTGGGTGTCACTATACTTAATTACATTGTTGTGCTACTTTCAGTTCTAGGTTGTAGACTGCCACTCCCATAATGCATTGTAGTGCTGCTTCTACGATGTGGACTGGACTACTTCACACACACTGTTTCACATTACATGCTAATTCCTAAGGGGCTTTTGTGCATATACATAAAGGGTTACAATACAATATTGCACCTACCTTGGCTGGTATTCAGTGTACTGGAGGTGTCGATCCCTGTGACCCTAGTCACAGCTTAAGGGAAGAGTGTGGACTCCACTAGGTCCTCCAATGGTGTTGATGGTGCCTCTTTTGGTGGACCGCCACCTGTACCCCTGGCCTCCGCAAGTCTCCTTGCCACCCTCTCCTTTGCACGGGACCGCAGGTCGTAACACCTTTTTTTGATCTCTTCAATGGAGCGCTGTGCCACCCCAATGGCGCAGATTTTGGACTGTATGTCCAGCCATAGTCTCCTCTTTTCACTCTCAGGCATCTGGAGTGAGCTTTTTCCAAACAGGCGGTCATGGCTCCTCATCACCTCCTCAGTTAGGACCTCAAGCTCCTGCTCGCTGAATTTCAGCTTGCGCTTCCTTTCAGCCTTCTCCTATGCTTGGCCTGGGGTATCCATCCTGGCTCAGGTGTTCTTGCTCCTTCTGAGTGCTGCTCTGTGTGGCTGGGCTGCTCTCTCTCAGGATGCTGGTTTGGGTGTGGCACCTGAAACTGCCTGGGATGACTCATTTCCTGCTGGTGATGTCATCAGGCTCCTCCAGGTGTGCATTCTCGAACTTTCTCGCATTTTGCAATTTTTTACCGAATCGCAAAAAAATCGCAATTTGCGAAAATGCAAGTTGCAATTCAGTAAATGGGCCTCGCAAATCACAAATAGCGATTTTTAAGAAATCGCTATTTCCGAATCGCAATATTGTTACGTGGCCAATTGCGACTCGGAAATATCACTATTTGCGATTCGTAAGCTCCATTTTTCATACATATGGCCCTAAGGCCAGATGTATCAAAGGATTTTGCATTCGTAAACGGTGCAAATCACAAAATTCCACTGTTTGCGAATGCAAAATTGCCTTTCATGATTTATGAAAGGAATTTTCAGTGCAATTTAAGGAATCGCAAAAACAGCGATTCCTTAAAATTGCGACTCTGATTAGGGAATCGCAATTTGCAATTCCCTAAATGGGTAATCGCAAATAGGGAATACCTATTTGCGATTATCTATTCACATGTATCATGCACTTCCTAAATGCGAATTTGGCATCTACAGGCCCATAGGGATGAATGGAGCCCCATTCCCTGATTGTGAAACGGTAATAGCGACTGTGACTTTAAAGAAATCGCAATTACCGAATCGCAGTTTTCATACATCCCATATTGCATTTCTTAAAGAGCGATTTCTTAAAAATCGCTGTTTAGGAAATGCAAACCGGGATGATGATACAACTGGCCCCAACAGTTGTAAGGAGCATCTCCACCCCACAAAAATGTAGATTTCCAAAGTACACTTCTAGCAGATGTATTCATTAGCGCCTCCCCTAAAAAACATAAATTAACTAATTTGACCAAAACAAATCTTTACCCGACCCAGACTGGTTTAGCAAAATGTTCCCCATGTTGACCCATTTTGTGTGTCTTCCCTCCGATGGCTGAGTTTAGTGTTTGTGGTATTACCGAGATAGCTGCGTCCTTCGCAGAGGTCACAGAAGGAGTTACAATCTTCAAGGTAGCGGGTAGCAGTGTGTAGTAGGCCGAGCCTGGCAGAGCATGTGTGTGGATGACTGAACCCTCATACACCATTGTGTGAAGCATAACTTCCCAGTGTAATATGGTATTAGTGAGATGTCCATGACCTCGAGAAGGTCACAGGTGTGAATACCATCTGCAGGGTAGCGGGCAGTAGAGAGTAGTAGGCCCAGCCTGGCAGACTTCCTGGTGTAATGTGGCATTACTGAGATGTCCGTAACGTCCGAGAAGGTCACAGGTGCGAATACCATCTGCAGGATAACAGGTAATAGAGAGTCCAGCCTGTCAGTCCATGTGCCTCAGTGACTGAACCCTCAGACACCTCTCTATGAAGCCAGACTTCCTGGTATAATGTGGCATCACCAAGCTTACTGTAACATTGAGAAGGTCACAGGTGCGAATACCATCTGCAGGGTAGCGGGTAGTAGAGACTAGTAGGCCCAGCCTGGCAGTCCATGTGCCTCAGTGACTGAAGCATGAGTCACCTTCCTGTGAGGCCAAACTTCCTGGTGTAATGTTGTATTACTGAGATGTCTGTAACCTCAGAGAAGGTCACAGGTGGGAATGCAGGGTAGCGGGTAGTAGAGAGTAGTAGGCCCAGCCTGGCAGTCCATGTGCCTCAGTGACTGACCCCTCAGACACCTCTCTATGAAGCCAGACTTCTTGGTGTCATGTGGTATTATCGAGATGTCTGTAACCTCCGAGAAGGTCACAGGTGGGAATGCAGGGTAGCGGGTAGTAGAGAGTAGTAGGCCCAGCCTGGTAGTCCATGTGCCTCAGTGACTGAACCCTCAGACACCTCTCTATGAAGCCAGACTTCCTGGTGTAATGTGGTATTACCGAGATGTCTGTAACCTCCGAGAAGGTCACAGGTGGGAATGCAGGGTACCGGGTAGTAGAGAGTAGTAGGGTTAGCCTGGCAGTCCATGTACCTCAGTGACTGAAGCATGAGTCATCTCTCTGTGAGGCCAAACTTCCTGGTGTAATGTGGTATTGTAGGAGGCTGGCCTGGCTTGTAGTGGGTACCAGAGGTACTTACACCTTGTGCCAGGTCCAGTTATCCCTTATTAGTGTAGAAGAGGTGTTTCTAGCAGCTTAGGCTGATAGAAGGCAGCTATGGCAAAGCAGCTTAGGCTGAACTAGGAGACATGGAAAGCTCCTACTACACCACTAGTGTCATATGCACAATATCATAAGAAAACACAATACACAGATATACTAAAAATAAAGGTACTTTATTTTTATGACAATATGCCAAAAGTATCTCAGTGAGTATCCTCAGTAAGACGATAAAATATATACACAAGTTATATGTACACAAACCAAAATTAGGTAAGTAAGAGCAAGAAAAGTAATGCAAACAGTGTGAATTACAATAGGTTGCAATAGGAGCACATAGGTATAGGGGCAACACAAACCATATACTCCAAAAGTGGGATGCGAACCACGAATGGACCCCAGACCTATGTGAGCTTGTAGAGGGTCACTGGATCTGTAAGAAAACAGTGAGGGTTAGAAAAATACCCCACCCCAAGACCCTGAAAAGTAGGAGTAAAGTACACCTCCTACCCCCAGAGAGCACAGAAGTCGTGATAGGGGGATTCTACAGGAAGAACAAACACCAGCAGTGCAATGACAACGGATTTCCGGACCTGAGTACCTGTAAGACAAGGGGACCAAGTTCAATAGTCACGACAGTGTTGAGAGGGGGCAGGAGCCCAGGAAATGCCAGCCGAAGGTGCAAGGAAGCTGCCACTGGTTGGAAGAAGCTTAAAGTTCTGCAAGAAAGAAGAGGACTAGGAACTTCCCCTTTGGAAAATGGATGTCGCACGTTGCGATAAAGCTTGCAGAGGTGTTCGCACGCAGAAAGACTGCAAACAAGCCTTGCTAACTGCAATGGTTGCGGTAGAGGTTTTTGGGTGCTGCTGTAGCCCAGGAGGGACCAGGATATTGCCTTTTGCAGGAGGAGACAGAGGGGGCAATCAGCAACTCAGAGAGCCCTCACAGAAGCAGACAGAACCTACAGAATTACCCCAACAGGCACTTAGAAGAAAAGTGAACCGGAGTCCACGTGAAGTCACAAAAGGGAGTCCCACGAAGCAGGAGGAGAACTCAGAAGGTTGTGCACTGCAGGACAGAGTGCTGGGGACCCAGGCTTGGCTGTGCACGAAGGAAATCCTGGAAGAGTGCACAAGAGCCGGAGCAGCTGCAAATCACACAGTACACAGCTTTGCAGTCTAGCGGGGGGAGGCAAGGACTTACTTCCACCAAACTTGGACTGAAGAGTCACTGGACTGTGGGAGTCACTTGGACAGAGTTGCTGTGTTCCAGGGACCACGCTTGTCAGGATGAGAGGGGACCCAGAGGACAGTGATGCAGTCATTTGGTGCCTGTGTTAGCAGGGGGAAGATTCCGTCGACCCACAGGAGATTTCTTCTGAGCTTCTGGTGCAGGGTGAAAGCTGGCTACCCCCAGAGCATGCACCACCTGGAAACAGTCAAGAAAGCCGGCAGGATTAGGCGCTACAATGTTGCTAGTAGTCGTCTTGCTACTTTGTTGCAGTTTTGCGGGCGTCCTGAGCAGTCAGCTGTCGATCCTTTGGTAGAAGGTGAAGAGGGAGATGCAGAGGAACTCTGGTGAGCTCTTGCATTCGTTATCTAAGAATTCCCCAAAGCAGAGACCCTAAATGGCCAGAAAAGGAGGTTTGGCTACCAAGGAAGGAGGATTGGCTACCAAAAGAGGTAAGAGCCTATCAGAAAGAGCCTCTGATGTCACCTGCTGGCACTGGCCACTCAGAGCAGTCCAGTGTGCCCCCAACACCTCTGTTTCCAAGATGGCAGAGGTCTGGGACTCACTGGAGGAGCGCCAGAGCAGGGCTGGGGGATCCTTGAACTGGTGTAGACTGGCTTACGCAGAGATGGGCACCATCTGTGCCCATCAAAGCATTTCCAGAGGCTGGGGGAGGATACTCCTCCCCAGCCCTTCACACCTATTTCCAAAGTGAGAGGGTGTAACACCCTCTCTCAGAGGAAATCCTTTGTTCTGCCTTCCGGGGCCAGGGCTGCCTGGACCCCAGGAGGGCAGAAACCTGTCTGAGGGGTTGACAGCAGCAGCAGCTGCAGTAGAGACCCCCGAAAGGCAGTTTGGCAGTACCCGGGTTCTGTGCTAGAGACCCGGGGGATCAGGAAATTTGTGACGCTATACATAGGTAGTGACCTATGTATACTGCACCCGTGTAATGGTGTCCCCGCACTCACAAAGTCTGGGGAATTTGCCCTGAATGATGTGGGGGCACCTTGGGTAGTGCCAGGGTGTCCACACACTAAGTAACTTTGCACCCAACCTTCACCAGGTGAAGGTTAGACATATAGGTGACTTATAAGTTACTTATGTGCAGTGGTAAATGGCTGTGAAATAACGTGGACGTTATTTCACCCCAGGCTGCACTGGCAGGCCTGTGTAAGAATTGTCAGAGCTCCCTATGGGTGGCAAAAGAAATGCTGCAGCCCATAGAGATCTCCTGGAACCCCAATACCCTGGGTACCTCAGTACCATATACAAGGGAATTATATGGGTGTACCAGTATGCCAATGTGAATTGGTAAATTCAGTCACTAGCCGGTTAGTGACAAATTTGGAAAGCAAAGAGAGCATAACCACTGAGGTTCTGGTTAGCAGAGCTTCAGTGAGACAGTTAGTCATTGTAGGAGGCTGGACTGGCTTGTAGTGAGTACCAAGGGGTACTTGCACCTTGCACCAGGCCCAGTTATCCCTCATTAGTGTATAGGGTGTCTAGCAGCTTAGGCTGATAGATAATGGTAGCTTAGCAGAGCAGCTTAGGCTGAACTAGGAGACGTGTGAAGCTACTACAGTACCACTTAGTGTCATATGCACAATATCATAAGAAAACACAATACACAGTTATACTAAAAATAAAGGTACTTTATTTTTATGACAATATGCCAAAGTATCTTAGAGTGTACCCTCAGTGAGAGGATAGGAAATATACACAAGATATATATACACAATAGCAAAAATATGCAGTATAGTCTTAGAAAACAGTGCAAACAATGTATAGTTACAATAGGATGCAATGGGGAAACATAGGTATAGGGGCAACACAAACCATATACTCCAAAAGTGGAATGCGAACCACGAATGGACCCCAAACCTATGTGACCTTGTAGAGGGTCGCTGGGACTATTAGAAAATAGTGAGAGTTAGAAAAATAACCCTCCCCAAGACCCTGAAAAGTGAGTGCAAAGTGCACTAAAGTTCCCCTAAGGACAAAACAGTCGTGTTAGAGGAATAATGCAGGAAAGACACAAACCAGCCATGCAGCAACTGTGGATTTCCAATCTAGGGTACCTGTGGAACAAGGGGACCAAGTCCAAAAGTCACAAGCAAGTCGGAGATGGGCAGATGCCCAGGAAATGCCAGCTGCAGGTGCAAAGAAGCTTCGATTGGACAGAAGAAGCTGAGGTTTCTGCAGGAACGAAAAGGGCTAGAGACTTCCCCTTTGGTGGACGGATCTCTCCCGCCTTGGAGAGTCGTGCTGAAGTGTTTTCCCGCCAAAAGGACGCCAACAAGCCTTGCTAGGCGCAAATCGTGCGTTTGGCGTTTTTGGACGCTGCTGGGGCCCAGGAGGGACCAGGAGGTCGCAAATTGGACCTGAAGAGAGAGGGGACGTCGAGCAAGACAAAGAGCCCTCGCTGAAGCAGCTAGCACCCAGAGAAGTGCCACAAACAGGCACTACGAGGATGCGTGAAACGGTGCTCGCCGAAGTTGCACAAAGGAGTCCCACGTCGCCGGAGACCAACTTAGAAAGTCGTGCAATGCAGGTTAGAGTGCCGTGGACCCAGGCTTGGCTGTGCACAAAGGATTTCCGCCGGAGGTGCACAGGGGCCGGAGTAGCTTGCAAAGTCGCGGTTCCCAGCAATGCAGCCCAGCGAGGTGAGGCAAGGACTTACCTCCACCAAACTTGGACTGAAGAGTCACTGGACTGTGGGGGTCACTTGGACAGAGTCGCTGGATTCGAGGGACCTCGCTCGTCGTGCTGAGAGGAGACCCAAGGGACCGGTAATGCAGCTTTTTGGTGCCTGCGGTTGCAGGGGGAAGATTCCGTCGACCCACGGGAGATTTCTTCGGAGCTTCTGGTGCAGAGAGGAGGCAGACTACCCCCACAGCATGCACAAGCAGGAAAACAGTCGAGAAGGCGGCAGGATCAGCGTTACAGAGTTGCAGTAGTCGTCTTTGCTACTATGTTGCAGGTTTGCAGGCTTCCAGCGCGGTCAGCGGTCGATTCCTTATCAGAAGGTGAAGAGAGAGATGCAGAAGAACTCGGCTGAGCTCATGCATTCGTTATCTAAAGTTTCCCCAGAGACAGAGACCCTAAATAGCCAGAAAAGAGGGTTTGGCTACCTAGGAGAGAGGATAGGCTACTAACACCTGAAGGAGCCTATCAGCAGGAGTCTCTGACGTCACCTGGTGGCACTGGCCACTCAGAGCAGTCCAGTGTGCCAGCAGCACCTCTGTTTCCAAGATGGCAGAGGTCTGGAGCACACTGGAGGAGCTCTGGACACCTCCCAGGGGAGGTGCAGGTCAGGGGAGTGGTCACTCCCCTTTCCTTTGTCCAGTTTCGCGCCAGAGCAGGGGCTAAGGGGTCCCTGAACCGGTGTAGACTGGCTTATGCAGAATTGGGCACCTCTGTGCCCAACAAAGCATTTCCAGAGGCTGGGGGAGGCTACTCCTCCCCTGCCTTCACACCATTTTCCAAAGGGAGAGGGTGTCACACCCTCTCTCAGAGGAAGTTCTTTGTTCTGCCATCCTGGGCCAGGCCTGGCTGGACCCCAGGAGGGCAGCTGCCTGTCTGAGGGGTTGGCAGCAGCAGCAGCTGCAGTGAAACCCCAGGAAGGGCAGTTTGGCAGTACCAGGGTCTGTGCTACAGACCACTGGGATCATGGGATTGTGCCAACTATGCCAGGATGGTATAGAGGGGGCAATTCCATGATCATAGACATGTTACATGGCCATATTCGGAGTTACCATGGTGAAGCTACATATAGGTAGTGACCTATATGTAGTGCACGCATGTAATGGTGTCCCCGCACTCACAAAGTTCAGGGAATTGGCTCTGAACAATGTGGGGGCACCTTGGCTAGTGCCAGGGTGCCCTCACACTAAGTAACTTTGCACCTAACCTTTACCAGGTAAAGGTTAGACATATAGGTGACTTATAAGTTACTTAAGTGCAGTGTAAAATGGCTGTGAAATAACGTGGACGTTGTTTCACTCAGGCTGCAGTGGCAGGCCTGTGTAAGAATTGTCAGAGCTCCCTATGGGTGGCAAAAGAAATGCTGCAGCCCATAGGGATCTCCTGGAACCCCAATACCCTGGGTACCTCAGTACCATATACTAGGGAATTATAAGGGTGTTCCAGTAAGCCAATGTAAATTGGTAAAAATGGTCACTAGCCTGTTAGTGACAATTTGGAAAGAAATGAGAGAGCATAACCACTGAGGTTCTGGTTAGCAGAGCCTCAGTGAGACAGTTAGTCACTACACAGGTAACACATTCAGGCACACTTAAGAGCACTGGGGCCCTGGGTTACCAGGGTCCCAGTGACACATACAACTAAAACAACATATATACAGTGAAAAATGGGGGTAACATGCCAGGCAAGATGGTACTTTCCTACACAACCCCCCCCCAAACGAAGGACAATAAGACTAGCCATGACCTGATGAGTCTTCATTGTCTAAGTGGAAATATCTGGAGAGTCCATCTGCATTGGAGTGGCTACTCCCAGGTCTATGTTCCACTGTATAGTCCATTCCCTGTAGGGATATGGACCACCTCAATAATTTAGGATTTTCACCTTTCATTTGTTTTAGCCAAAGTAGAGGTTTGTGGTCTGTCTGAACAATGAAGTGAGTGCCAAACAGGTATGGCCTCAACTTCTTCAGAGCCCAGACCACAGCAAAGGCCTCCCTCTCAATGGCAGACCAACGCTTTTCTCTAGGGGTCAACCTCCTACTAATAAAAGCAACAGGTTGATCCTGGCCCTCAGAATTAAGTTGTGATAGGACTGCCCCTACTCCTAATTCAGATGCATCAGTTTGGACATAGAATTTTTTAGAGTAACAAGGGCTTTTCAGGACAGGTGCAGAGCACATGGCCTGCTTCAGCTCCTCAAAAGCTTTCTGACAGCTTGCTGTCCATAATACCTTTTTAGGCATTTTCTTGGATGTGAGGTCATTAAGAGGGGCTGCAATGGAGCCATAGTTCTTAATGAACCTCCTGTAATACCCAGTGAGGCCTAGGAAGGCTCTCACCTGAGTCTGAGTGGTAGGGGGAACCCAATCAATAATAGTTTGGATTTTCCCCTGAAGTGGTGCAATCTGTTCCCCACCAACAAGGTGTCCCAGATAAACCACCTTACCCTGCCCTATCTGGCACTTTGAAGCCTTGATAGTGAGGCCTGCCTTTTGCAGAGCCTCCAAAACTTTCCATAGGTGGACCAGGTGATCATCCCAGCTGGAGCTAAAGACAGCTATATCATCCAAATATGCTGCACTGAAAGCTTCCAGCCCTTGCAGGACTGTGTTCACCAACCTCTGAAAAGTGGCAGGTGCATTTTTCAAACCAAAAGGCATTACAGTAAACTGGTAATGTCCTCCAATGGTAGAAAATGCAGTCTTAGGTTTTGCATCTTCTGACAATTTGATCTGCCAATACCCTGCAGTCAAATCAAAAGTGCTTAGATACTTGGCAGATGCCAGTGTATCTATGAGCTCATCTGCCCTGGGTATAGGGTGAGCATCAGTTTTGGTTACCAAGTTGAGACCTCTATAGTCTACACAAAACCGCATTTCCTTCTTTCCATCTTTAGAATTGGGTTTTGGTACCAGTACCACAGGAGAAGCCCATGGACTGTCAGAGTGCTCAACCACTCCTAGTTCCAACATTTTCTGAACTTCTTGCTTTATGCAGTCCCTGACATGGTCAGGCTGCCTATAGATCTTACTTTTGACAGGTAAACTGTCTCCAGTATCTATAGTGTGCTCACACCAAGAAGTGGTGCCTGGCACAGTAGAGAAGAGTTCTGAAAATTGTCCTAGGAGATTTATGCAATTGTCTTTCTGCTCAGCAGTAAGACAATCAGCCAAAACTACACCTTCCACAAGAGCATCTTGTTCTGTGGAAGAGAAGAGATCAGGTAGAGGATCACTGTCTTCTTCCTGTCCCTCATCTGTTGCCATGAGCAGGGTGAGATCAGCCCTGTCATAGTAGGGTTTCAGGCGGTTGACATGGAGCACCCTAAGGGGACTCCTGGCAGTGCCTAAGTCAACCAAGTAGGTGACTTCACCCTTCTTTTCAACAATTGTGTGGGGACCACTCGCTTTATCTTGGAGTGCTCTTGGGGCCACAGGCTCCAAGACCCACACTTTCTGCCCTGGTTGGTACTGAACCAAAACAGCCTTCTGATCATGCCATTGCTTCTGGAGCTCTTGGCTGGCCTGAAGGTTCTTACTGGCCTTTTTCATGTACTCAGCCATCCTTGATATGAGGCCAAGTACATAATCCACAATATCCTGCTTAGGAGCTTTTAAAGGTTGTTCCCAACCCTCCTTTACAAGTGTGAGTGGACCCCTAACAGGGTGTCCAAAAAGAAGTTCAAAAGGGCTGAAGCCCACTCCTTTCTGGGGTACCTCCCTGTAGGCAAAAAGGAGGCATGGTAGAAGGATATCCCATCTCCTGCGGAGTTTTTCCGGGAGACCCATAATCATGCCTTTGAGAGTTTTATTAAATCTCTCCACCAGTCCATTTGTTTGTGGATGATAGGGTGTTGTGAACTTGTACGTTACACCACACTCCTTCCACATGGCCTTTAAGTATGCAGACATGAAATTGCTTCCTCTGTCTGATACTACTTCCTTTGGGAAGCCCACCCTGGAAAATATTCCCAGGAGGGCCTTTGCCACTGCAGGGGCTGTAGTGGTCCTTAAAGGAATTGCTTCAGGATATCTTGTGGCATGGTCCACTACCACCAAGATAAACCTATTGCCTGAAGCAGTAGGAGGGTCAAGGGGGCCAACTATGTCAACCCCTACCCTTTCAAAGGGAACCCCCACCACAGGCAGTGGGATAAGGGGTGCCTTTGGGGTGCCACCTGTCTTGCCACTGGCTTGACAGGTTTCACAGGACTTACAAAATTCCTTTGTGTCCTCAGACATCCTAGGCCAATGAAACAGGGGAACAAGCCTGTCCCAAGTTTTCATTTGTCCTAGATGCCCAGCTAAGGGAATGTCATGTGCCAGTGTTAGGAGGAACTTTCTGTACTCCTGAGGAATCACTAATCTCCTGGCAGCTCCAGGTTTAGGATCCCTATGCTCAGTGTACAAGAGGTTGTCCTCCCAGTAAACTCTGTGAGAGTCACTGACATCCCCATTAGCCTGTTTGACAGCTTGCTGTCTGAGACCCTCTAATGTGGGACAGGTTTGCTGTGCCACACTCAGCTCCTCTCTGGCAGGCCCCCCTTCACCCAAAAGCTCAGCAGTGTCTGCTTCCAGCTCCTCTGGTGTAGGTTCTGCACAGGGAGGGAATTCTTCTTCCTCAGAAGTAGAATCCACTGTAGAGGGAGGGATAGTAGGAAGTGGTTTGCTTCTACTAGCCCTAGCTTTAGGGAGCACTTGGTCCATTGTTCCAGGATCCAAGCTTCCCTGTCCTTTTTGCTTTTTGGCCTGAGCCCTTGTCAAAGCAAAAATATGCCCTGGGATGCCCAGCATTGCTGCATGGGCCTCCAACTCCACATCTGACCAAGCTGATGTCTCCAAATCATTCCCTAATAGACAGTCTACAGGTAAATCTGAAGCTACCACAACTTTCTTTGGACCAGTTACCCCCCCCCAGTTGAGATTTACAACAGCCATGGGGTGGCTTTGTGTTATGTTGTGAGCATCGGTTACTTGGTACTGGTGTCCAAGTATGTGTTGTTCAGGGTGCACCAGTTTCTCAATCACCATTGTGACACTGGCACCTGTGTCCCTGTAGGCCTGGACCTCAACACCATTTATTAGGGTTAGTTGCTTGTACTTCTCCAAGTTATGGGGGCAAGCAACCAAAGTGGCTAAATCAATAGCCCCTTCAGAGACTAAAGTAGCCTCTGTGGTCTCCCTAATCAGACCAACCCCAACTAAATTACCAAAAGTGAGCCCAGCTACTCCCTTGGATTGGCTATTAGTAGGTTTGCTCCCACCACCACTGCTATTAGTAGGGACACTAGGTGTAGCAGTAGGGGTTGTAGTGGTAGGAGCTGTGGTGCCTTTCTTTGGACAACTGGGATCTGTTGTCCAATGGCCTTTTATTTTACATAAATAGCACCATGGTTTCTTTTCCTTGTTCTGATTAAAGGAGGATTTGGACCCACCACCCCCACCAGAGTGTTTTTGTGGGCCTGATGAAGACTCATTTTTAGATTTGTCCCCACCCTTGTCAGAAGACTTACCATCCTTCTTTTTGTTGCCATCTTTGTCACCCTCTGTATGAACTTTTCTGTTCACTCTTGTTCTGACCCATTTGTCTGCCTTCTTTCCCAATTCTTGGGGAGAGGTCAGATCAGAGTCCACCAAGTACTGGTGCAACAAATCAGACACACAATTATTAAGAATATGCTCTCTCAGGATCAAGTAATACAGGCTGTCATAATCAGTAACTTTACTGCCATGTAACCACCCCTCCAAGGCCTTCACTGCCTGGTCAATGAAATCAACCCAGTCTTGTGAAGACTCCTTTTTGGTCTCTCTGAACTTTATCCTGTACTGTTCAGTGGTTAAGCCATAACCATCCAGGAGTGCATTCTTAAGAACTTGGAAATTATTAGCATCATTTTCTTTCACAGTAAGGAGCCTATCCCTACCTTTTCCACTAAATGATAGCCATAGGATAGCAGCCCACTGCCTTTGAGGGACATCCTGTACAACACAGGCCCTCTCAAGTGCAGCAAACCACTTGTTAATGTCATCCCCCTCCTTATAAGGGGGAACTATCTTGTGCAGATTCCTGGAATCATGCTCTTTTGCAGGATGACTATGGGGAATACTGCTGCTGCCACCATGGGTATCTAAACCCAACTTCTGTCTTTCCTTCTCTAATTCAAAAGACTGTCTATCCAAATCCAGCTGTTGCTTTTTAAGCTTCAGTCTGGTTTGTTCCACCCTCAACTTATTGAGTTCCCTCTCTAACATTCTGTCATCAGGGTTGGTGGGAGGGACATTTCTAGAAACAGAGCTATGATGGGAATGAACAGAAGGAGACCTGTCCCTTACAGAAGCCAACTTAACAGCTTGGTTTACAGAAACATTACTACCAGTATGGTGAGAATACATGCTTTTGCTATGATGTGAGACAACACTATTTATTTGGTGTGGCTCATCATCATTACCATCTATGCTAGATTGTCTAGTAATGGGCAGGCTAGGAAGTTTCTTCCCTGAATCTTTTCCTGGGGGAGTCCCTGAATCAGATTGGGAACTATTAGGTACTTTTTCAACAGATGGGGCACCTATGGCCTTATCCTGTTCTCTAAGCATGTTAAGTAATAGTTCCAAGGCAGGATTCTTCCCTACACTCAAACCTCTCTCTATACAGAGACTCCTTGCTCTTTTCCAGCTAAGGTTGTCATATGCAAGTTTGGACAGATCAACACCTTGGCCTGTGCCAGACATTTTTTAGAGAGAGTTAAAGTGATAGAAAAAGAGAAAAAAGTTTTCAGAACTTTTTGGAAAGACAGAAAAAAACTTTTTAAACTTTTAAGAACTTTTTGAAAGTTTAGGAGTACTTTTCAGCACTTAGAAAAGAGTGAAAAGAGGAAATGCAAAACTTTTTGGCTATGTGTATATACACTGACCTTGTTTTGTATATTTTTCTCTTATGAAAAGTACAATGACAAGAGTGGTAAGTAGTCTCAAGCACTTATCCCACCACTGCACAACCAATGTAGGAGGCTGGACTGGCTTGTAGTGAGTACCAAGGGGTACTTGCACCTTGCACCAGGCCCAGTTATCCCTCATTAGTGTATAGGGTTTCTAGCAGCTTAGGCTGATAGATAATGGTAGCTTAGCAGAGCAGCTTAGGCTGAACTAGGAGACGTGTGAAGCTACTACAGTACCACTTAGTGTCATATGCACAATATCATAAGAAAACACAATACACAGTTATACTAAAAATAAAGGTACTTTATTTTTATGACAATATGCCAAAGTATCTTAGAGTGTACCCTCAGTGAGAGGATAGGAAATATACACAAGATATATATACACAATAGCAAAAATATGCAGTATAGTCTGAGAAAACAGTGCAAACAATGTATAGTTACAATAGGATGCAATGGGGAAACATAGGGATAGGGGCAACACAAACCATATACTCCAAAAGTGGAATGCGAACCACGAATGGACCCCAAACCTATGTGACCTTGTAGAGGGTCGCTGGGACTATTAGAAAATAGTGAGAGTTAGAAAAATAACCCTCCCCAAGACCCTGAAAAGTGAGTGCAAAGTGCACTAAAGTTCCCCTAAGGACAAAACAGTCGTGTTAGAGGAATAATGCAGGAAAGACACAAACCAGCCATGCAACAACTGTGGATTTCCAATCTAGGGTACCTGTGGAACAAGGGGACCAAGTCCAAAAGTCACAAGCAAGTCGGAGATGGGCAGATGCCCAGGAAATGCCAGCTGCGGGTGCAAAGAAGCTTCGATTGGACAGAAGAAGCTGAGGTTTCTGCAGGAACGAAAAGGGCTAGAGACTTTCCCTTTGGTGGACGGATCTATCTCGCCTTGGAGAGTCGTGCA
This sequence comes from Pleurodeles waltl, assembly GCF_031143425.1. Lineage (NCBI taxonomy): Eukaryota > Metazoa > Chordata > Amphibia > Caudata > Salamandridae > Pleurodeles > Pleurodeles waltl. The sequence goes on along the minus strand of NC_090441.1, from coordinate 192,051,914 downwards.
GAAGTGTTTTCCCGCCGAAAGGACGCCAACAAGCCTTGCTAGGCGCAAATTGTGCGTTTGGCGTTTTTGGACGCTGCTGGGGCCCAGGAGGGACCAGGAGGTCGCAAATTGGACCTGAAGAGAGAGGGGCCATCGAGCAAGACAAAGAGCTCTCACTGAAGCAGGTAGCACCCAGAGAAGTGCCACAAACAGGCACTACAAGGATGCGTGAAACAGTGCTTGCCGAAGTTGCACAAAGGAGTCCCACGTCGCCGGAGACCAACTTAGAAAGTCGTGCAATGCAGGTTAGAGTGCCGTGGACCCAGGCTTGGCTGTGCACAAAGGATTTCCGCCGGAAGTTCACAGGGGCCGGAGTAGCTTGCAAAGTCGCAGTTCCCAGCAATGCAGCCCAGCGAGGTGAGGCAAGGACTTACCTCCACCAAACTTGGACTGAAGAGTCACTGGACTGTGGGGGTGACTTGGACAGAGTCGCTGGATTCGAGGGACCTCGCTCGTCGTGCTGAGAGGAGACCCAAGGGACCGGTAATGCAGCTTTTTGGTGCCTGCGGTTGCAGGGGGAAGATTCCGTCGACCCACGGGAGATTTCTTCGGAGCTTCTGGTGCAGAGAGGAGGCAGACTACCCCCACAGCATGCACAAGCAGGAAAACAGTCGAGAAGGCGGCAGGATCAGCGTTACAGAGTTTCAGTAGTCGTCTTTGCTACTATGTTGCAGGTTTGCAGGCTTCCAGCGCGGTCAGCGGTCGATTCCTTATCAGAAGGTGAAGAGAGAGATGCAGAGGAACTCGGCTGAGCTCATGCATTCGTTATCTAAAGTTTCCCCAGAGACAGAGACCCTAAATAGCCAGAAAAGAGGGTTTGGCTACCTAGGAGAGAGGATAGGCTACTAACACCTGAAGGAGCCTATCAGCAGGAGTCTCTGACGTCACCTGGTGGCACTGGCCACTCAGAGCAGTCCAGTGTGCCAGCAGCACCTCTGTTTCCAAGATGGCAGAGGTCTGGAGCACACTGGAGAAGCTCTGGACACCTCCCAGGGGAGGTGCAGGTCAGGGGAGTGGTCACTCCCCTTTCCTTTGTCCAGTTTCGCGCCAGAGCAGGGGCTAAGGGGTCCCTGAACCGGTGTAGACTGGCTTATGCAGAATTGGGCACCTCTGTGCCCAACAAAGCATTTCCAGAGGCTGGGGGAGGCTACTCCTCCCCTGCCTTCACACCATTTTCCAAAGGGAGAGGGTGTCACACCCTCTCTCAGAGGAAGTTCTTTGTTCTGCCATCCTGGGCCAGGCCTGGCTGGACCCCAGGAGGGCAGTTGCCTGTCTGAGGGGTTGGCAGCAGCAGCAGCTGCAGTGAAACCCCAGGAATGGCAGTTTGGCAGTACCAGGGTCTGTGCTACAGACCACTGGGATCATGGGATTGTGCCAACTATGCCAGGATGGTATAGAGGGGGCAATTCCATGATCATAGACATGTTACATGGCCATATTCGGAGTTACCATGGTGAAGCTACATATAGGTAGTGATCTATATGTAGTGCACGCGTGTAATGGTGTCCCCGCACTCACAAAGTTCAGGGAATTGGCTCTGAACAATGTGGGGGCACCTTGGCTAGTGACAGGGTGCCCTCACACTAAGTAACTTTGCACCTAACCTTTACCAGGTAAAGGTTAGACATATAGGTGACTTATAAGTTACTTAAGTGCAGTGTAAAATGGCTGTGAAATAACGTGGACGTTATTTCACTCAGGCTGCAGTGGCAGGCCTGTGTAAGAATTGTCAGAGCTCCCTATGGGTGGCAAAAGAAATGCTGCAGCCCATAGGGATCTCCTGGAACCCCAATACCCTGGGTACCTCAGTACCATATACTAGGGAATTATAAGGGTGTTCCAGTAAGCCAATGTAAATTGGTAAAAATGGTCACTAGCCTGTTAGTGACAATTTGGAAAGAAATGAGAGAGCATAACCACTGAGGTTCTGGTTAGCAGAGCCTCAGTGAGACAGTTAGTCACTACACAGGTAACACATTCAGGCACACTTATGAGCACTGGGGCCCTGGGTTACCAGGGTCCCAGTGACACATACAACTAAAACAACATATATACAGTGAAAAATGGGGGTAACATGCCAGGCAAGATGGTACTTTCCTACAGTCATCATACAGGGAACACATACAGGGCACATACTTATGAGCACTGGGGCCCTGCCTGGCAGGGTCCCAGTGACACATAGACTAAAACAACATATATACAGTGAAATATGGGGGTAACATGCCATGCAAGATGGTACTTTCCTACACAACCCCCCCGCCCCCCAAACGAAGGACAATAAGACTAGCCATGACCAGATGAGTCTTCATTGTCTAAGTGGAAATATCTGGAGAGTCTATTTGCATTGGAGTGGGTACTCCCAGGTCTATGTTCCACTGTATAGTCCATTCCCTGTAGAGATATGGACCACTTCAACAATTTAGGGTTTTCACCTTTCATTTGTTTTAGCCAAAGTAGAGGTTTGTGGTCTGTCTGAACAATAAAGTGAGTGCCAAACAGGTATGGCCTCAACTTTGTCAGTGCCCAGACCACAGCAAAGGCCTCCCTCTCTATGGCAGACCAACGCTTTTCTCTAGGGGTCAACCTTCTGCTGATAAAAGCAACTGGTTGATCTTGGCCCTCAGAATTCAGTTGTGATAAGACTGCCCCTACCGCTAATTCAGATGCATCAGTTTGAACAATGAATTTCTTGGAGTAACATGGGCTTTTTAGGACAGGTGCAGAGCACATGGCCTGTTTGAGCTCCTCAAAAGCTTCCTGACAGCTAGCTGTCCATAATACCTTTTTAGGCATTTTTTTACTTGTGAGATAATTAAGAGGGGCTTCTATGGAGCCATAGTTTTTATTGAATCTCCTGTAATACCCTTTGAGGCCTAAGAAGGCTCTCACCTGGATCTGAGTTGTAGGGGGAGCCCAATCCATGATTGTCTGAATTTTCCCTTGAAGTGGTGCAATCTGTTCTCCACCTGCCAGGTGTCCCAGCTAAAACACCTTTCCCTGCCCTATCTGGCACTTTGAGGCCTTGATAGTGAGGCCTGCCTTTTGCCTTTTCCAAAACTTTCCAAAGGTGGACCAGGTGCTCATCCCAGGTGGAGCTAAAGACAGCAATATCATCTAGATATGCTGCACTAAAAGCCTCCAACCCTGGCAGGACTGTGTTCACCAACCTCTGAAAAGTGGCAGGTGCATTTTTCAAACCAAATGGCATCACTGTAAATTGGACGAAGGCCAGAAAGACAGCACAGCCAAGACAACACCACCATACAGAGGCACACAACACCATCACCCACACCACATCCACGCACAAAACACCACACACCACTACACATCACCACACACATCAACACTCACACCGCCCCACACATCACACACACCACCCCATGTCACGCCAAAGACACCCCTGCTTCTCCGAGGAGGAGCTCAGGGTCATGGGGGAGGAAATCATCCGGGTAGAGCCACAGCTATTTGGCTCACAGGTACAGAACACCTCCATAGCCAGGAAGATGGAGCTATGGCGCAGAATCGTGGACAGGGTCAACGCTGTGGGACAACACCCAAGAAATAGGGAGGACATCAGGAAGAGGTGGAACGACCTACGGGGGAAGGTGCGTTCAACGGTCTCCAGGCACAACATCGCTGTGCAGCGGACTGGCGGCGGACCCCCACCTCCTCCCCCACAACTAACAACATGGGAGGAGCAAGTCTTGACCATCATGCATCCAGAGGGCCTCAGAGGAGTCGGTGGAGGATGGGACACTGGTAAGTCAAATCTTAACTACCTAATCCCCCACCCTACCTGCATGCTATCACACACCCCCACGCTCACCCCCTCCCCTATCACTCCAACTCCTCACTAATGTACTAAGAACACAAACCACCCATCCCAACACCAAGCCCTGCATGACACAACTAAGCATGGTCACCCCTCACTAAAGCATGCCCACTGCACATACCTATAACACCCCCTAACCATCATCACACAAGCCCCCACACAGGAATGCTAGCACTGGGGTACACAGACACCCACCCATTGCACAACATCACACACACACATGCTATAATCATGCTCTTATGCCCCTGCAGGAACCCGAAGGACCGTCACCACACCAGAGGGTCCAGACAACACCACTCCACCCCCAGAAGAGGCCCACAGTGACAATAGCAGCTCTGCCCCACTGGATCCTGATGACCAGCCCGGACCATTGTGGGCCTCGGGACAGTCGGTTCCCCTTGCACAGGCACAGCCCAACACTGACCTTCCACCCTCTGGTAACACAAGCACAGCACCCACCCAGCAGGCCCAAACCTCCGTACCAGGACAGGTCAATCAGCTGTGTGTCCACCACTACAGGGAACCCAGGAGAACCCACCACCCCAACAACAACAGGGACCTGGGGGCAGTGGTAGTGGGCACACGGTCCAGGGGACGGAGGCACAGGAACACAGGGGATCTGGGAGGGCTGCTGTGCGACAGGGGGCGGACAGGCCAAGGGAATCCACTCTCCACGAGGCCCTATCCTCCATCATGGGAGAATACCACCACTCCCAGGAGACGATGGCTACGGTCCTGGCCAAGTTTCAGGAGACCCAGCCCCTGCAGGAGGACCAGTATTTGGGGTTCAGGGAGGAGCTCAGGACCATCAGCTCCACCTTGGGCACCATCGTAGGGGTGCTGAAGGACATACAAAAAACCATGAGGGACACCGTGGCACTCCAAGGGGCCCCTGACACTAGCCAGGACGATGAACTGCCCACCACCTCTGCCGGCACTAGTGGACAGGACGCCCCGCCACAGGACCACCACACCAGCACCCCACCCCCTGCAGACGGACAACCACCACGCAAGCGGTCCCTGAGAGCCAGGAACAGGACAGAGCAAGATGGCAAGACCCCCGCCAGAAAATTAGACCACACTGATTGTCCCCCCACTGACCCACTTTGTTACCCTGTCCATACTTGAACTGCCCCAGCTCCACTTCCTATGCCCAGACGGGCAAAGCACCTGTGAGACTAATAGACTGGACTCTGCTATGGACATTCCTCCACCATCACCCATCCTCATATTACAACCCCCTTCCAATTCTGAGCACTTCAATAAACACCCTTGAAACACAAAACAATCTGGAGTCAGTCTGTGAGATTGTAAATATGTACTATCAATGACAGTGTCATAATGCATTCCCCATTGTAAAGCCAACATACCTATGTCACACATCACAAGTCCTTGAAGGATGCAAGCAGATACCACACGTTGGTAACCACACCTGTGAAACCGTAATGTAAAGGAACAACTCAGTTACCAAATACTGGTTGAAATCGACAGACAGACGCGTGAAAGTTAATGTAATGGTAAAAATGAAAATGTTCTCACCTGTGTGTCACTGGAAATATTGCTGTATGACTGACTCCCTGTTGTCGTTGTCTTCTTCCTCAGCTTCCTCTTCATCACTGTCCACAGGCTCCACAGGCTCCCCAGGCTCCCCAGGCTCCACAGCTGCCACAACACCGTCATCTGGACCATCCTCCTGCAGAAAAGGCACCCGGCGTCGCAAAGCCAAATTATGAAGCACGGAGCAGGTGTTGATGATCTCGCACACCTTCTTCGGTGAGTAGAATAGGGAACCACCTGTCATATGGAGGCACCTGAACCTGGCCTTCAGGAGGCCGAAGGTGCATTTGATCACCATCCTAGTCCGCCCATGGGCCTCATTGTAGCGTTCCTCTGCCCTGGTCCTGGGATTCCTCACTGGGGTCAGTAGCCATGACAGGTTGGGGTAACCAGAGTCCCCCAATAGCCACAAACGGTGCCTCTGGAGTTGACCCATCATATCAGGGATTCTGCTATTCCGCAGGATGTAGGCGTTATGCACTGAGCCAGGGAACATAGCATTTACCTGCGAGATGTACTGGTCTGCCAAACAGACCATCTGAACATTCATGGAATGATAACTCTTCCTGTTCCTGTACACCTGTTCACTCCTGTTGGGGGGGGACCAGAGCTACATGGGTCCCATCAATGGCACCAATGACGTTGGGGATATGTCCAAGGGCATAGAAGTCACCTTTCACTTTAGGCAAATCTTCCACCTCAGGGAAAATGATGTATCTCCTTACGTGTTTCAGCAGGGCAGACAACACTCTGGACAAAACGTTGGAAAACATAGGCTGGGACATCCCTGATGCCATGGCCACTGTCGTCTGGAATGACCCACTTGCAAGGAAATGGAGCACTGACAGCACCTGCACGTCAGGGGGGACTCCAGTCGGATGGCGGATTAGTGACATCAGGTCTGGCTCCAAGTGGGTACATAGTTCCTGGATTGTGGCACGGTCAAACCTGTAGGTGATGATGACATGTCGTTCTTCCATTGTCAACAGGTCCACCAGCGGTCGGTACACAGGAGGATTCAGCCATCTTCTCACATGTCCCAGCTGACGGTGCCTACGAAGGACAACAGCGACGAATCAGTCCTTTTTCATCCAGGTATGTACCCACAGTTACACACAAGACTACACCAACACAAAACCCTTCCTGTATGTGTGTTGAGTGTAGGCCTAGCTATGTGTGACGCAGAAGTAAATGAAGCCATGTGGGACCCTGAAAGGCGGCTGCCTGACCTCTAAACTGGGACAATGGGATTGTGGGGTAACAGCGCTGGCGTTGCACACCATGGCGGTAGGCGGTCATAGACCGCGGCGCAATGCAGCATTGGTTAACATTGGACCCTATGGGTCCCAGGAGCCAATGAACAGGTGCGCCAGCGGTGATGATGCGCACCGCCGCGGACGTCACCGCCATTTTCTATCTGTTCAATCACTAGATACCTGACCTTCGACAGGAGAGGACCTACACTGCAAGTGCTGCTGTGACCTCGGTCTGGAAGCGATGATGGCTGCTGCGTCTGGGGAAAGGGCCCCTGCCTTCACTGCTCAGGAGTTGGAGAAACTGGTAGACGGGGTCCTCTCCCAGTACACGCTACTCTACGGTCCTCCAGACCAACAGGTTAGTACACAGGGAGCACGTTGTATGGGCTAGGCCTGGATGGAGAGCGCTGGTTGGAAGAGGGAAGGGGGCAGAGTTCAGGGAACAATAATGCATGTCAATGAATGGGCCACATGGCTGGAGTAGGGAGGGGGGCCACTCACATCGACGGTGCAGTTGGTAATGACTTCTCTGCTTCCCTTGTGCATGTCATGTAGGTCAGCGCCCACCAGAAGAGGGACATTTGGCGTGCCATCGCCAAGGAGGTCCGGACCCTGGGGGCCCACCAGAGACGGGGCACCCACTGCCGGAAAAGATGGGAGGACATTCGCCGCTGCAGCAAGAAGACGGCGGAGGCTCAGCTGGGGATGGCCTCCCAACATGGGAGGGGTGCCCGTCGCACCATGACCCCCCTGATGGTCCGGATCCTGGCGGTGGCCTACCCGGAGTTGGATGGGCGCTTGAGGGCATCACAGCAGACACAAGGGGGTGAGTACAACCTCATTCTGCTGACTTTGCGCGCAGTAGAGGGGTCTGGGTGGGGGAGGAGGCCTGTGGGTGTACCTAGGCCAGGCAGAAACACGAAGACTAGGCCCCTCTGTAATGCAGCCCATGTGGCACTCTACCCCACCTCAGTAGAGTGCCAAGTCGAGGTATAGTTGCCCCTGTGGCATCCACGTGTACAGGTGTCCACCATTGCCATGTAGGCCATATCCCAGAAATTGCAAATGCAGAGGGCAGGAGCACGGCGTAATGCAGGGGGCTGCTGTGTCTGTCTTGTCCGCCAACGGTAGCGGTATGCCATGCACTCAACCTGTCTTTCTTCTGTCTCCCCCCCCACTTGTTCTGCTCTCCCTGTTCTTTTGTGCATCAGCATCATCAGGCGGAGGTACTGTGGCACCGGAGCACGAGGGAGCTGCATCCCACATGGCCATGGAGGGCCACACCACAGACTCAGAATGCACCAGTGGGACGGAGGGCGAGGGGAGCTTCACGTCGGCCACTGGATCACCAACCAGCGACACAGACTCGTCCGCCGATGTGAGCTCCCTTATGGTGGCGGCACCACCTGTGCGCCCCACTTCTACAGGTACAGCCGCCACCTCCCCTACCAGCACCGCCCTCCCAGCAGCCCCTCAGCCTTCGCCCCGTGCCTGCTCACCCAGGAGGGTGGCCATCACCTTCGCCCCAGGCACCTCAGGTCCTGCCCCAGTCACCCCTGCTGCCCTCAGTGAGGAGGCCATTGACCTCCTCATGTCACTCACTGTTGGGCAGTCTACCATTGTGAATGCCATCCAGGGTGTAGAACGAGAGTTGCAACACAGTAATACATTCCTGGAGGGCATTCATTCTGGTCAGGCTGCCCTTCAGCGAACCCTGCAATCTCTGGCCTCAGCACTGATGGCAGCCATTGTCCCTGTGTCTAGCCTCCCCCCTCCAACCTCCTCCACCCAGACCCAATCCCCTGTACCCCAGCCCATCCCAAGCACACCTACAGACCAGCATGCACACAAGTCAGCACACACAAGTAGCTCAAGCAAACATAGGCACCACACAACCCACAGGCACTCACGCAAGCATCACACACATACAGACACAGCAACATCCACTGCCTCCACTGTGTCCCCCTCCTCTTCTTCTCCCTCCTCCCTCCGAGTCTCGTCTACACACACACCTGCATGCACCACATCTACAGCCACCAGGAATCGCACAAGGACACCCAGCACCACAAGCCGCTCACCTGCACTCACCACCTCCACTGCCATTTACACGTCCCCTGTGTCCTCTCCCAGTGTGTCTGTGACGCCCCGTCCCAAAGTACACAAACGCCGGCAATCACACACCCAACATCCATCCACCTCACGACAGCCTCCAGTACCTGCACCTGCACCCAAATCACCTAAAGTTACACCTCCTACAACCACCTCCTCTTCCTCCACTCCCAGACCCCCTCCAACTACCCATCCCAGTGTCCGTCAGAAACTGTCCCTCTGTAAAGTTGACCTTTTTGCCCCCACCCCCCCCCCTCCAATTCATCAGTCCCATCGTAACGCCTCAGCCAAAAAGCCTCCAATACCAGTGGTGCCTGTTCAAGGTATGTGGAGTGCACCGGCCACCAGGGCAGGCAGTGTGACCAGGAGCCAAGGCACTGGCAGCCCACCCCCTGTAAAGGCTCTGAAATTGGAGAGTGGACGACGGGACCGTGTGAAGCCTCCTGGTGGGAAACCAACTCACATGGGTTCCAAGGGGATTGGAGAGTCAGCTGTGACTCCACCAAAGGTGGGGAAGGCCCAGAGGAAGTCTGGCCAGCATGTTGTGAGTATCACGGCGGAGAAGGGTGCCATTATTCCCGGCGGTCGAGACCCAACCGCCAGCACTGTCGTCACTGGTCAGGAGACCACCGCCACCGCCAGAGTCATAGCCCAGGAGGGCCCAAGTATCGTCACTGGTCAGGAGACCACCGCCGGAGTCAGTGCCCAGGAGGGCCCAATTATCGTCACTGGTCAGGAGACCACCGCCGGAGTCGGTGCCCAGGAGGGCCCAAGTATCGTCACTGGTCTGGAGACCACCGCCACCGCCAGAGTCATAGCCCAGGAGGGGCCAAGTATCGTCACTGGTCAGGAGACCACCGCCGGAGTCAGTGCCCAGGAGGGCCCTAGTATCGTCACTGGTCAGGAGACCACCGCCGGAGTCAGTGCCCAGGAGGGCCCAAGTATCGTCACTGGTCAGGAGACCACCGCCACCGCCAGAGTCATAGCCCAGGAGGGCCCAAGTATCGTCACTGGTCAGGAGACCACCGCCGGAGTCAGTGCCCAGGAGGGCCCAAGTATCGTCACTGGTCAGGAGACCACCGCTGGAGTCAGTACCCAGGAGGGCCCCGGCTGCCACAGCCCAGGTGGGCTATGAGGGAACATCATGCCACACACCAATGCCCAGTCTAGGGAACGTCATGCCACACACCAATGCCCAGTCTAGGGAACGTCATGCCACACACCAATGTCCGTACCAGAACCGCCATGGCAAAGCACCACTGAACAGTCCTGAACCGCCATGGTGAAGACCGCTGAACAGTCCAGAACCGCCATGGCAAAGCACCGCTGAACAGTCCCGAACCGCCATGGTGAAGACCGCTGAACAGGGCAAGCCCTGCCATGGTGAAGACCGCTGAACAGTCCAGAACTGCCATGGCAAAGCGCTGCTGAACAGTCCCGAACCGCCATGGTGAAGACTGCTGAACAGTCCAGAACTGCCATGGCAAAGAACCGCTGAACAGTCCCGAACCGCCATGGGGAAGACCGCTGAACAGGGCAAGCACCGCCATGCCATAGCACCGCTGAACAGGGCAAGCACCACCATGGCAAAGCACCACTGAACAGGGCAAGCACAGCCATGGTGAAGACCGCTGAACAGGGCATGCACTGGGTAAGAATGAATAGACCGCCACATCAAGCATCCTTATCCCATGTGCAGCTGGGGCAGTGACGGGACAGGCACTTTCACTGGGAGACTAATCTAGTCTGGGCACCAGTCCCCCTCACGAGCCACTGGCGGATGTTATCTACTTGCGAAATTGAAGCTTTGCACTCCCCAGGATGGCACAGTGGGCAACCCACCCACTGTAGAGACTTGAGAGACTGTGGCTTTGCACTCCCCAGGAAGGAACAGTGGGCAACCCACCCACTGTAGAGACTTGAAAGACTGTGGCTTTGCACTCCCCAGGATGGCCTAGTGGGCATGGAGCCCCGTCGTGGATCTGGCTTTGCAGTCATCCGGCTGAGGTGCCCCCCCTTCCCTTTCCCCTGAGGTGCCTGTAGTATTTCTATCTGATGTCCCGGCAGTGTTCTCTCCGATTGTGGTCAGGTATCTTTTGTGGGCCTCGCCCATGCATTTTTGGACTAGTGGTGCACGGACATTGATATGTACATATCTGCACTACTTCTCGTACTGTATATATTTCTGAAAGATTTTCGTATATATCTGTATATTTTTGCTAAACTTGTTTATTGCAACATTACAATGTTTGAACGGATCTCGCTTCGTCTTTGCATTCTTCCGGGGGGATTGTGGGTTGTTACTGTGATGTTTGGAAATGCATTGGTGTGTATGTTGTAATATGCGAGGGTGGGGGTGGGGGTAGGAGTGTTTCGTGGGTGTCCCCCTAACTTTTGCCTCCCCCCTCCCCCATGTCGTAGGTGCAGTACTCACCGTTGTCTTCGGCGCCTACGTAGATGGTTGTCGTAGAGGAGCAGAAAGACAAGCGCTGGGAGTATTTGGAGTTCCGGCTCCATGGAGTCCTCCTTCCTCGTGGGATGTGTTCAGGTGAGCGTTTTCCCATTGCAAAAGCAGTTTCCACCGTGTTTTTATCCACGGTGAATCTGCCCCGGAAAAGGTGGCGGATTGGCAGGTTGTAATACTATGGGCGGTACATTGACTTCTGCCTGTCTGTTGGTGGTGACCGCCGCGCTGCTTGTCTGTACCGCCGTGGCGGGCGGTGTGTTAAAGTGGCTGTCTTTGTTGGCGGTTTCCGCCAGGGTTGTAATGACCCCTTTATTGTTATTAATTCCCCACCACGAGGTTCCTGAGATGAAATTAGTAGATTGGAAGCACATGTTCAAAAGTAGTTGCAGCAATGAAAGCAAAATATATCAAAGTACTTCTCAGTTGCAATGTACACAGAAAATAGATGTGATTATATTATAGCATAACTTCAAAGCAAAGCATAAAAGTCAAAATTCATCACCATAGGGCCTATAGCTCAGCTTCATCTTTCTGGGGTCTGCAAGTTGATGACTCCGGTCAACTGCGAGAAAGAGATTTTCTACCCAAACGGGAGACAGGCAACTGACGTCTAGCTCCTGTCTGAAGTCAAGCAGATTCAATCTACCTCACCGTAGTCCAGAGTCATCCTTAAAAGCAAACTCAGTGTGAGAACCGAAGAAACTTGGAGAGTGGCCAATTCTCCTGAGCTCCCTCGCTCTCAGACTGGATTGAGAGGTAAACACAAAATCTATGTGCTCTTATCAGCTAAGGTCTGGTGTGAAGAAAACAGCTTGGTCCATCTTGTGGAAAAACACAGCTTGGAAAAACACAGCTCATCTGCAATGTCTCAACTGCAATGTCTAACCCCACGTTAAAGCCAATGGGCAGCTAATCTAAATATCAAATGTAATGTCTAATGTCATGTCAAAGCCAATAGGCAGCTAAACTGAATACAGAATGGAATGGCTAATGCCATGTCAAAGCCAATAGGCAGCTAAACTGAACACAACATGTAATGTGCTACTGGTGAACATTGAGCAACTAATATGCGCAGTGGTGAAACACAAAGTCATTGGTCAAACACAATTAATAGTATCACATTCCACCCTATGACCAATGAATTTTTGTTTCATACCTCTTATTTCAAACAAAAACAAAAAAACAAAAACATCAACACAAAAAAAACATTATCAGCAAATCAGATTTGAATGATCAAAGCAATCACTGTAAAGCAATGAAAGTGGATTAACATATTGATCTCATAACCTTTCACATCCGATACATCTACAGAGGAAAGACTGGAACTCATATACTCTGACTGGGATAATAACTGATTGAACAGTGTCTCTAAAACCGCAATTTGATGTAGCATGAGTTCTACTCATGTAAAGGTGCACGGTCCACCTGAAAGGTTTGTTGAAATGTAAGCGAAAGTCAGAGTTCCACACGAAAAAACACAGACAGTTAACTTTTAAGGTTGCTTAGTTCCAGTGGAAGAACGTAATCAAACAAGTTGAACTTGAACTGAAGGCGCCATTTGCGCAAAATGGATCCATGGTGTTTGTACTTTAATCAATCAGGTTCAGGTTGGGGATTCGGTCCCTTCCCCGACCCCACACGCACACACCCGAAGGGAGACCACACAGCACACTCAGGGACAGTGGCGAAACGTGGTAGGATCTGCAAAAGAAAAAAGTATGACTTTTCTTGCAAATAACATTTGTCATCTGACATGTGCCCTTCCTCTTCCTTTCCCTGTTTTATAATCAGCAGGACGTTTTTGGGGCCCTTTGTTATGATTTTTGCAGGTTCTGGAGGGTCATCTGGGGCTTCAACCCACACACCAGCACTGAAGTTTTTATCTGCTGCACCACAGCTTCCCTTTTCTTGCACTGTCAGAAGGGCTGGGGCAGACTCCTTCTTTACCAAACCTCCATTCACTGCACTTTTGACAAGTTGGGCCATTCTGTCTCCAATTTGTATGAATGAATCAGATTATTTTCCAGTTATCAGCATAATTGTGATTTCTCCTTGGTAATCTGCAGCAATCACTCCCCCTAAAACCTGATCAATTTGCCATACCTGTCCTGGTAACTTTCCTCTCCCCAACTGCTCTTTGACTGTTTGTGGGACAGATTGCTCTTGTGCGTGCTGCACAGTTTTTATAAAATCTAGGGGAATGTGCATCTCTCTCATCTCTGCCCACCTGTAAGTGGCTTTTTCTCCCAGCTGTCCACATTTCTGGTGCACCCACTTAGCCATCCCCACTAAGTCAGAATTCTGGGTGTACACTTCTCTCTCTGAATTTTTCTCTTTAACAATCTGCAAGGCAATTGAACCAGTTATGTACAAGCCATGTTGAAAACCAAATGGCTAAACCATTGGCAGTGAACCAAGAATCAGTGTAAAAACGACACATGTCAAACAGCTCTTGCTTTAAAGTCTGACACACATTGTACAACGCTGTTCCTTCTACTGTGCTAGAAAACCAATTTTCAGTCAATTAATCATTAGTCAAACAAACATGCTTTTTATCCTCAGGGGACACGAATTCAAATGGTGCACTCAATTTCACTGGTGACTCTTTTACCTGTGGTACTCCCTGCACCCTCTCCACATCCTAAAAAAGGGCTTTTGACACCTGTTCATGTAATGCTGCAGTGACTCTAGCCCTGTCTTGCATGTACCAGATCCAGTGTATGATACTAGCTTCCTGTGCCTGTCCTAAACTGTGAGATTTAGGTGAATTCATCACCCACTGCATGCTTGATATTTCAGGTTTCATACTCCAAAGTTCCAGGGGCACTCTTGTCCTTCCCTGTTCCTGATTTACATGTAAATCAGTGTTTCCCTCTTGCACTGCGCAGAAACCTAAAGTCTGAATTATTTAATTTGACAAATTAAAAGCGCGAAGATGCTTATATTTTTTCCTAGTGACTTTATGCCAAAGTGTTAGGATTTCACTCATATGAGGGCTATACTGTTTCCAAAAATCAAACAAGCAAACAGTAAGAAACTCTAAAATCTTTTGTTTTACTTGTGCCAGTAACGGCACATTTTGCGATGGTACCTCTGCCATGTCCGAATTAATTTTTCCTTGCAGAAGCAGTCTGTAAATAACATTCTGAGCTCTGTTCTCACTGTTATCAGTTATGGAATGCGGGGTGTTTTGCTCTATGCTCTGCTCACACAGAGGCCCAGACTGGCTCACAGCTGTCTTAACCCCCTAATTACTGGAATGGGAAAAGCCAGATTCTTCTAAAACAGCAGTTTTATAGATTTCAGCATTATCTTGCATTAATGTGTTCTGGCTAATTTGCTCACTTAAATTCTTATTTTCATGTTCTAACTGCCTACATCTCTCCTGCATTTTTCTGTAAGCAGATAAAAGTATCCAAACCCTTCTGTCAAGAACAAAAGGAACATAATTTCCTTCAAAAGGCACAATTTCTAAATATGCTTTATCACAGCACTCATACAGTCCTGATAAACAAGAAATATTGTTTCTCACAGCACCATAAGTCAGTTTAACTTCACATGCATTTCAAACATGGTCTGCCGTGCTTCTGTAATTCTCTAAACAACAAAAAACAATTACACTTTTAAATTGTGCACTTCCAATCTCCAATTTGACTCCCAGACTAACGACTAACGACAAAATGTTCTGCTTTCCCTCTTATATCATAACCGAGCTTACAGAACCTCTCTGGAATGCACTTCTGAGTTTAAAGAAGACATTTATTGTTATTAATTCCCCACCACGAGGTTCCTGAGAGACGAAATTAGTAGATTGGAAGCACATGTTCAAAAGTAGTCGCAGCAATGAAAGCAAAATATATCAAAGTACTTCTCAGTTGCAATGTACACAGAAAATAGATGTGATTATATTATAGCATAACTTCAAACCATAAAAGTCAAAATTCATCACCGTAGGGCCTATAGCTCAGCTTCATCTTTCTGGGGTCTGCAAGTTGATGACTCTGGTCAACTGCGAGAAAGAGATTTTCTACCCAAACGGGAGACAGGCAACTGACGTCTAGCTCCTGTCTGAAGTCAAGCAGATTCAATCTACCTCACCGTAGTGCAGAGTCATCCTTAAAAGCAAACTCAGTGCGAGAACCGAAGAAACTTGGAGAGTGGCCAATTCTCCTGAGCTCCCTCACTCTCATACTGGATTGCGAGGTAAACACAACATCTACGTGCTCTTATCAGCTAAGGTCTGGTGTGAAGAAAACAGCTTGGTCCATCTTGTGGAAAAACACAGCTTGGAAAAACACAGCTCATCTGCAATGTCTCAACTGCAATGTCTAACCCCACGTTAAAGCCAATAGGCAGCTAACCTAAATATAAAATGTAATGTCTAATTTCATGTCAAAGCCAATACGTAGCTAAACTGAATACAGAATGGAATGGCTAATGCCATGTCAAAGCCAATAGGCAGCTAAACTGAACACAACATGTAATGTGCTACTGGTGAACATTGAGCAACTAATATGCGCAGTGGTGAAACACAAAGTCATTGGTCAAACACAATTAATAGCATCACAGCATTCTCAGCCAATTTGATCTGCCACTACCCTGCAGTCAAATCAAAGGTGCTTAGATACTTGGCAGATGCCAGTGTATCTATGAGCTCATCTGCCCTGGGTATAGGGTGAGGATCAGTTTTAGTTACCTGGTTGAGACCTCTGTCATCTACACAAAACCTAATTTCCCTTTTTCCATCTTTTGAGTGAGGCTTTGGTACAAGCACCACAGGACTCGCCCATGGGCTTTCAGAAGGTTCAATTACTCCCAGATCAAGCATCTTCTGTACCTCTTGTTTTATGCAGTCCCTGACATGGTCAGGCTGCCTATAAATCTTACTCTTGACAAGCAAGCTGTCACCAGTATCAATTGTGTGTTCACACCAGGATGTTGTACCTGGCACAATTGAAAAGAGGTCAGAAAATTGTCCAAGGAGATTGATGCAGTTGTATTTCTGTTCTGTAGTCAGACAATCTGCCAAAACTATTCCCTCCACTAAAGCATCAGTTTCAGTGGTGGAAAAGAGATCAGGTCACTCTCTTCTTCCTGTCCCTCATCTGTTGCCATGAGCAGGGTGAGATCAGCCCTGTCATAGTAGGGTTTTAGGCAGTTGACATGAATCACCCTAAGGGGACTCCTGGCAGTGCCCAGGTCTACCAGATAGGTAACCTCACCCTTTTTCTAAACAATTAGATGGGGTCCACTCCATTTTTCCTGGAGTGCTCTTGGGGCCACAGGCTCCAATACACACACCTTCTATCCTGGTTGGTACTGGATCAGAACAGCCTTCTGGTCATGCCATTGCTTTTGCAGATCCTGGCTGGCCTGAAGGTTTTTACTGGCCTTTTTCATGTACTCAGCCATTCTGGATCTTAGGCCAAGTACATAGTCCACTATGTTTTGTTTGGGAGCTTTTAAAGGTTGTTCCCAACCCTCCTTCACTAGAGTTAGTGGACCTTTAACAGGGTGTCCAAAGAGGAGTTCAAAGGGGCTGAAGCCCACTCCTTTCTGGGGTACCTCCCTGTAAGCAAAAAGGAGGCAAGATAACAGGACATCCCATCTCCTCCTGAGTTTTTCAGGGAGTCCCATTATCATACCTTTGAGAGTTTTATTAAACCTCTCTACCAATCCATTAGTCTGTGGATGATAAGGAGTGGTGAACTTGTAGGTAACACCACACTCCTTCCACATTGCTTTCAAGTAAGCAGACATGAAGTTGCTACCCCTTTCTGATACAACCTTTTTAGGGAAACCCACCATGGAAAAGATTCCTAGGAGGGCCTTTGCCACTACAGGAGCTGTAGTGGTCCTTAGAGGAATTGCTTCAGGATATCTTGTGGCATAGTCCACAACCACCAAGATAAACCTATTGCCTGACCAACTATGTCAACCCCTACCCTTTCAAAGGGCACCCCAACCACGGGTTGTGGAATAAGGGGAGCCTTTGGAGTGCCACCAGTCTTGCCACTGGCTTGGCAGGTCACACAAGACTTGCAAAAATCTTTAGTGTCCTCTGACATCCTAGGCCAGTGAAACAGGGGGACAAGTCTCTCCCATGTTTTGATATGGCCCAAATGCCCAGCCAAAGGAATGTCATGTGCAAGAGTTAGAAGGAACTCTCTGTACTGCAGGAGAATTACCAATCTCCTAGCTGCTCCAGGTTTTGGGTCCCTTGCCTCTGTGTACAAAAGGTTGTCCTCCCAGTAAACTCTATGTGAGTCACTGACATCCCCATTTTGCTGTTTGACAGCTTGCTGTCTGAGACCCTCTAATGTGGGACAGGTTTGCTGTGCCACACTCAGCTCTTCCCTGGCAGGCCCCCTTCCACCTAAAAGCTCAGCAGTATCTGCTGCCAGCTCATCTGGTGAAGGTTCTGCACAGGGAGGAAATTCTTCTTCCTCAGAAGAAGAATCATCTGTAGAGGGAGGGATAGTGGGTAGGAATATACCCTTGCTACCCCTTGCTTTAGGGAGCACTTGGTCCATTCTTCCAGGATCCAAGTTACCCTTTCCTTTTTGCTTTTTGGCCTGATCCCTTGTCAAAGCAAAAATATGCCCAGGAATGCCCACCATTGCTGCATGAGCCTCCAACTCCACTTCTGCCCAAGCTGATGTCTCTAAATCATTCCCTAGTAGACAGTCTACAGGTAAATCTGAGGCAACCACAACTTTCTTTGGACCAGTAACCCCACCCCAGTTGAGATTCACAACAGCCATGGGGTGGCTAAGAGTGTTGTTATGAGCGTCTGTCACTGGGTACTGCTGACCAAGTAGGTGTTGTTCAGGGTGGACCAGTTTCTCTTTGACCATAGTAACACTGGCACCTGGGTCCCTGTAGGCCTGAACCTCAACACCATTTATTAGGGGACGTTGCTTGTACTTATCCATATTAAGTGGACAAGCAACCAAGGTGGCCAAATCAATGGCACCTTCAGAGACTAAAACAGCCTCTGTGGTCTCCCTAAGAAGACCAACCCCAACTACATTGCCAATAGTGAGCCCAGCTACACCCTTGGATTGGCTATTTGTAGGTTTGCTCCCACCTCCACTGCTATTACTAGGGGCACTAGAATTTGCAGCAGGGGTTGTGGTAGTGGGAGGTTTGGTGTTTTTCTTTGGACAACTGGAATCAGTTGCCCAATGGCCTTTGACGTTACACAAATAACACCAAGGCTTTTTAGGTTGATAATTGGAAGAGGATTTGGACCCACCACCCCCACCAGAGGATTTTTTGGGCCTGATGAAGACTCGCTTTTACTTTTGTCCCCACCCTGGTCAGAAGACTTACCATCCTTCTTCTTGCCATCCTTGTCACCCACTGTATGAACTTTTCTGTTCACCCTTGTTCTGACCCACTTGTCTGCCTTCTTTCCCAATTCTTTGGGAGAGGTCAGATCCGAGTTCACTAGGTATTGGTGTAACAAGTCAGACACACAGTTATTCAGAATATGCTCTCTCAGAATAGGATTATACAGGCTTTCATAGTCAGATACCTTACTGCCATGTAACCACTCCTCCAAGGCCTTCACTGAACAGTCCACAAAGTCTGTCCAGTCTTGAGAGGACTCTTTTCTGGTGTATCTGAACTTAATCCTTTATTGTTCAGTGGTTAAGCCAAATCCATCCAAGAGTACATCCTTCAAAACTGTAAAATTGTTAGCTTCACTTTCTCTAACAGTAAAGAGCCTATCCCTACCCTTTCCAGTGAAAGATAGCCAAAACATAGCAGCCCACTGCCTTTGAGGGACCCCATGTACCATACAGGCCCTCTCAAGTGCAGCAAACCACTTATTGATGTCATCCCCCTCCTTGTAAGGGGTGACTATCTTGTGCAGATTCCTGGAATCATGCTCTCTAACAGGATTATTAACAGGAATACTGCTGCTGCCACCATGGGGTCCTAACCCCAACCTCTGTCTCTCCTTCTCAATGTCTAGGGATTCCCGAACGAATGCCAGCTGTTGCTGTTTAAGCTTCAGTCTGGTCTCTTCAACTCTCAGCTTTTTGAGTTCCCTTTCTAACAAGTTATCCTGGGAATGCTTTGACACAGAAGACAAGTTGGAAACTAGAGAGGGGGATCTGTCCCTAACTGTCTGGACCCTGGTAACTTGGCCTCTAGGAATAAAGGATGCTCTACTGTGATGGGAACCTCTATTACTACCAACATTACTAGGTGTCCTGCTAAGGGGCAGACCCTGTTCAGAACCCTCCCCACCTTCCTCAAGGTGTTCCTCTGAGTCAGACTGGGAAGCCTCTATTAACCTCTCATCTGATGGGCCTGCTTGGGACTCATCATTTACAGTAAGCATGTTAAACAGAAACTCTTTCTTTTGTAGGGTTCTTTCCTATCACTAAACCTCTATCTAAGCAGAGACTCCTTAGGCTCTTGTAATTCAAATTGTCATAAGTTGTATTGACAGTTTTAAGAGCTGAATCTACCACAGACATGATAGCAAAAGGTTTAAAGATAGTGAGAAGGAAGAAAAGTTTCAGAACTTTTTAAAGTACAGAGAAAAAAACGTTTTCAAACTTTTAGAAAACATTTAGAAGTTTAAGGAAACTTTTCAGAACTTTGTAAAAAGTTTTAGAGGAGTAAAGCAAAACTTTTTGATTAAGTGTACATACACTGAACTGTTTTGTATATGATTCTCTCATTAAAAGTACACTATGACAAAGTGGTAAGTAGTTACAAGTACTTATCCCACAGCTGCACAACCAATGTAGGAGACTGGCCTGGCTTGTAGTGGGTACCAGAGGTACTTACACCTTGTGCCAGGTCCAGTTATCCCTTATTAGTGTAGAAGAGGTGTTTCTAGCAGCTTAGGCTGATAGAAGGTAGCTATGACAAAGCAGCTTAGGCTGAACTAGGAGACATGTAAAGCTCCTTGGGTACTATACCACTTATATCTTATGCACAATATCATACGAAAACACAATACACAGAGTTACTAAAAATAAAGGTACTTTATTTTTATGACAATATGGCAAAAGTATCTCAGTGAGTATCCTCAGTAAGAAGATGAAACATATACACAAGTTATATGTACACAAACCAAAATTAGGTAAGTAAGAGCAATAAAAGTAATGCAAACAGTGTAGAATTACAATAGGTTGCAATAGGAGCACATAGGTATAGGGGCAACACAAACCATATACTCCAAAAGTGGAATGCGAACCACGAATGGACCCCAGACCTATGTGAGCTTGTAGAGGGTCGCTGGGACTGTAAGAAAAGAGTGAGGGTTAGAAAAATACCCCACCCCAAGACCCTGAAAAGTAGGAGTACACCTACTACCCCCAGAGAGCACAGAAGTCGTGATAGGAGGATTCTGCAGGAAGATCAAACACCAGCAGTGCACTGACAATGGATTTCTGGACCTGAGTACCTGTAAGACAAGGGGAACAAGTCCAATAGTTGCAACAGTGTCGAGAGGGGGCAGGAGCCTAGGAAATGCCAGCTGAAGGTGCAAGGAAGCTGCCACCGGTTGGAAGAAGCTTGGAGTTCTGCAAGAAAAAAGAGGACTAGGAACTTCTCCTTTGGAAGACGGGTGTCCCACGTCACGATGAAGCTTGCAATGGTGTTCCCACGCTGAAAGTCTGCAAACAAGCATTGCTAACTGCAAGGGTCGCGGTAGAGGTTTTTGGGCGCTGCTGTGGCCTAGGAGGGACCAGGATGTCGCCTTTTGCAGGAGGAGACAGAAGGGGCACTCAGCAACTCAGAGAGCCCTCACAGAAGCAGACAGCTCCCGCAGAAGTACCCCAACAGGCACTTAGAAGAAAAGTGAGCCAGAGTCCACGCAAAGTCACAAAAGGGAGTCCCACGACGACGGAGGACAAATCAGAAGGTTGTGCACTGCAGGACGGAGTGCTGGGGACCCAGGCTTGGCTATGCACAAAGGAAATCCTGGAAGAGTGCACAAGAGCCGGAGCAGCTGCAAATCACGCAGTACACAGCTTTGCAGTCTAACGTGGGGAGGCAAGGACTTACCTCCACCAAACTTGAACTGAGGAGTCACTGGACTGTGGGAGTCACTTAGACAGAGTTGCTGTGTTCCAGGGACCACGCTCGTCAGGATGAGAGGGGACTCAGAGGACCAGTGATGCAGTCTTTTGGTGCCTGCGTTAGCAGGGGGAAGATTCCGTCGACCCACGGGAGATTTCTTCGGAGCTTCTGGTGCAGGGTGAAGGCAGGTTACCCCTATAGCATGCACCACCCGGAAACAGTCGAGAAAGCCGGCAGGATTAGGCGCTACAATGTTGCTGGTAGTCGTCTTGCTACTTTGTTGTGGTTTTGCAGGAGTCCTGGAGCAGTCAGCGGTCGATCCTTGGTAGAAGGTGAAGAGGGAGATGCAGAGGAACTCTGGTGAGCTCTTGCATTCGTTATCTGAAGAATTCCCCAAAGCAGAGACCCTAAATAGCCAGAAATGGAGGTTTGGCTACCAAGTTAGGAGGATTGGCTACCAAGAGAGGTAAGAGCCTATCAGAAGGAGCCTCTGACGTCACCTGCTGGCACTGTCCACTCAGAGCAGTCCAGTGTGCCCCCAACTCCCATTTCCTTTGTCCAGTTTTGTGGCAGAGCAGGGCTGGGGATCCTTGAACCGGTGTAGACTGGCTTACGCAGAGATGGGCACCATCTGTGCTCATCAAAGCATTTCCAGAGGCTGGGGGAGGCTACTCCTCCCCAGCCCTTCACACCTATTTCCAAAGGGAGAGGGTGTAACACCCTCTCTGAGTGGAAATCCTTTGTTCTGCCTTCCTGGGCCAGGGCTGCCTGGACCCAAGGAGGGCGGAAACCTGTCTGAGGGGTTGGCAGCAGCAGCAGCTGCAGTGGAGACCCCGGAAAGGCAGTTTGGCAGTACCCGGGTTCTGTGCTAGAGACCAGGGCGATAAGGGAATTGTTCCCCCAATACCAGAATGGTATTGGGGTGACAATTCCATGATCTTAGACATGTTACATGGCCATGTTCCGAGTTACCATTGTGACGCTATACATAGGTAGTGACTTATGTCTACTGCACGCGAAGTCTGGGGAATTTGCCCTGAACGACATGGGGGCACCTTGGCTAGTGCCAGGGTGCCCACACACTAAGTAACTTTGCACCCAACCTTCACCAGGTGAAGGTTAGACATATAGGTGACTTATAAGTTACTTATGTGCAGTGGTAAATGGCTGTGAAATAACGTGGACGTTATTTCACTCAGGCTGCAGTGGCAGGCCTGTGTAAGAATTGTCAGAGCTCCCTATGGGTGGCAAAAGAAATGCTGCAGCCCATAGGGATCTCCTGGAACCCCAATACCCTGGGTACCTCAGTACCATATACAAGGGAATTATACAGGTGTACCAGTATGCCAATGTGAATTGGTAAATTTAGTCACTAGCCTGTTAGTGACAAATTTGGAAAGCAGGGAGAGCATAACCACTGAGGTTCTGGTTAGCAGAGCCTCAGTGAGACAGTTAGTCATCACACAGGGAACACATATAGGGCACACTTATGAGCACTGGGTCCCAGTGACACATAGACTAAAACAACATATATACAGTGAAATATGGGGGTAACATGCCAGGCAGGATGGTACTTTCCTACAGGTATTACCGAGGTATCTGTAACCTCTGAGAAGGTCACAGGTGGGAATGCAGGGTAGCTGGTAGTAGAGAGTAATAGGCCCAGCCTGGCAGTCCACGTGCCTCGATGACTGAAGCCTCAGACACCTCTCTATGAAGCCAGACTTCCTGGTGGAATGTGGTAATACCGAGATGTCTGTAACCTCCGAGAAGGTCACAGGTGGGAATGCAGGGTAGCTGGTAGTAGAGAGTAATAGGCCCAGCCTGGCAGTGCACGTGCCTCGATGTCTGAACCCTCAGACGCCTCCCTGTGATGCCAGGCCCCCCACCTCCAGCATCGTGTAACAACCGGCTGTTGTCTACACGGAGCGCCTTGCACCGCGCAGCGCACTCGAGGCACTATTTCACTCTCGACAGCCGCGATTCTTAAAAGAACGGAAGCCTCCCTGAGATTTTAAAGGTAAGAGAAACGTATATCACAAGTAAACAGTGGAGACATTTTGCTGGAATTGAAACAGAAATAAATGTCAGGCTTTATGGCAAGCCATAAAAAACTCTTAACAGCCGCGCAATGAGATCAGTTCAGGGAGGACGCAGAGCGGGCGGCCCCCGAGAGCCGTATTTCAGGGCCGCTCTTTCATGCTCTGGTGCCTTATTTAAACATCAGACTTCAGCTCCGGTGCCATCAGTCTCACAGGCGTGAGCCACACGCGCCACTTGTCCTCGCAAGGCACTCTGGTACATGAAGTTCAATCGCTTCATTGTACTCATAGGCCTGGAATTCCAAGCATGTGCTTTATGGTTCTTGGCACTCATCAGACAAGAGTACCCCTTTCATTTGGGGCGCTTGCACGCTGCTTTAAATCGATTGTGTTGTTATAAATATCTACAGTCTCCGTCTACAAACTCATCAGAAGACTGCAGGGCAAAGGCATCCAAAGACCAACCCTGAGCCGGATAAGGTTCTTCCTCACAGGAAGAACCCAGGGAGTCAGTCTACCACCCGTCACACTGGAACGCAAGGATCGGATCTGCGGAGTTCCCCAGGGCTCTTCGCTCACCCAGCACTGTTCAACATCTACATGACACCGCTTGCCAACGCCATCAGGTCACAAGGCACCTCCATCATATACCACCCCTAAGATGCCCAGCTCATCCTGACCGTGACCGACAAGCCCACTACCACCAGAACCAAGTTCTACAACTGTATGAGCAACGTAGCAGACTGGATAAGACCTAACGGCCTGAAATGCAACTCTGACATGATGGAAGGACTGATCTTCGGGAATAAAAACTCTCCTTGGGACTCCATCCTGTGGCCATCAGAACGTGGACCCATGAGCACACCACCCAACCACGCCAGAGGCCCTGGAATTATTATGAATGACAAGTTCAACATGAATGTTCTGGTCAACGCGGTCAGCCCCTAATCTTCCACATTCTTCATAATGTCTTCAAATGCCTAACCTGCAACACCAGACACACTGTCATTCAAGCACTCATCACAGAGTAGACTGTGACAATGTACTATAGTCTGGGATCTCCAACCATCTCCTACAATGACTCCAGACCATCTGGAACACCGCAGCGAAACTCATCCTTGACCTCTCATGATGCTTCCACATCACACCACACCTCAGAGAGCTCCATTGACTTCTCATCCACAAATGCTGCTAATTCAAACTCCTCTCACACACATACAAGGCACTGCACAACATCAGCACAACATCGGTCCAACATACCGTCACTTCCACCAACTCACCAGACACCTACCTCACTCTCACACATTCCCTTGCATCTGCAAAAGCAGAACGGGAGGTCTAGCATTCTCCTCCGCTGCACCCAAGACCTGGACAGACCTCCCTCAAGTCATCAGGGTCTCCTCACTTTTTGAATTCCGCAAGAAGCTGGAGACCTGGCTGTTCGACTAACTCATCAGGGATGACATCCAGCACCTTTATCATTACACCTACACACCGGCCTCTGGATAGCCCCATGGGTGATTAGTCACAATAGACAAATCTACATAACAACATAACACAATACCCTGTTTGGGTCGGAGACCTGAAGTGATGACAATTAGCGAGAGGTCATCTTGTGTTCTGTATCCCGCACACCCTGACGCACAGCTCTTGTGAGCAGGCATTTGGCACAGGCACGCTTCCGTGTCCTGGGCATGTCTGTCCTTCTTGGATGATAGCGGTCTGCAGTCACCAAACCTCCCTGGGTAACCCCTTCTATTGTCCACGAGCAGCCCCATCTTCAAACCAGATGTTTCTTAACTAAGTCTGGGACTGGCACATATTTCACCCACTCAGACTTCAGGTGGCAGTTCTTTTCAGAGCACGCACCACTTTGTCTCTCCTTGTTTTAAATGCTTGTGTCACTCCCCTTAGCCTACTTTCCATCTGTCTAGGTCATTCTGAGTTCTGGAGAATTTTACCTCCAGGCCCTCTGGCACCACACATCTGTGCCCCCATAGCCCATGCCCTGCTGAGGATCTGAGCCTTGCTGCTTCTTCTCTCTTTACTGCCTGCAGTGCCATGCTGAGGGGTCTCTCCTCGGTGTCTGCAGAGGCATGCTGCTGGGTCTGCTGAATCTCCACTCAAAGCCTGCAGCAGTGTGCTGCTGGGTCTTTCCTCAGTGCCAGCAGAGGCATGCTGCTGGGTCTGCTGAATCTCCACTCGAAGCCTGCAGCGGTGTGCTGCTGGTTCTTTCCCCAGTGCCTGCAGAGGCATGCTGCTGGGTCTGCTGAATCTCCACTCAAAGCCTGCAGCGGTGTGCTGAGGGGTCTCTCCTCTGTGCCTGCAGAGGCATGCTGCTGGGTCTGCCGAATATCCACTCAAAGCCTGCACTGTGTGCTTCTGGGTCTTTCCTCAGTGCCTGCAGAGGCATGCTGCTGGGTCTGCGGAATCTCCACTCGAAGCCTGCAGTGGTGTGCTGCTGGGTCTTTCCTCGGTGCCTGCGGAGGCATGCCGCTGGGTCTGCTGAATCTCCACTCGAAGCCTGCAGCGGTGTGCTGCTGGGTCTTTCCTCGGTGCCTGCTGAGGCATGCCGCTGGGTCTGCTGAATCTCCACTCGAAGCCTGCAGCGGTGTGCTGCTGGGTCTTTCCTCGGTGCCTGCGGAGGCATGCCGCTGGGTCTGCTGAATCTCCACTCGAAGCCTGCAGCGGTGTGCTGCTGGGTCTTTCCTCGGTGCCTGCGGAGGCATGCCGCTGGGTCTGCTGAATCTCCACTCGAAGCCTGCAGCGGTGTGCTGCTGGGTCTTTCCTCGGTGCCTGCGGAGGCATGCCGCTGGGTCTGCTGAATCTCCACTCGAAGCCTGCAGCGGTGTGCTGCTGGGTCTCTCCTCGGTGCCTGCGGAGGCATGCCGCTGGGTCTGCTGAATCTCCACTCGAAGCCTGCAGCGGTGTGCTGCTGGGTCTCTCCTCGGTGCCTGCGGAGGCATGCCGCTGAGTCTGCTGAATCTCCACTCGAAGCCTGCAGCGGTGTGCTGCTGGGTCTCTCCTCGGTGCCTGCGGAGGCATGCCGCTGGGTCTGCTGAATCTCCACTCGAAGCCTGCAGCGGTGTGCTGCTGGGTCTCTCCTCGGTGCCTGCAGAGGCATGCCGCTGGGTCTGCTGAATCTCCACTCGAAGCCTGCAGCGGTGTGCTGCTGGGTCTCTCCTCGGTGCCTGCGGAGGCATGCCGCTGGGTCTGCTGAATCTCCACTCGAAGCCTGCAGCGGTGTGCTGCTGGGTCTCTCCTCGGTGCCTGCAGAGGCATGCCGCTGGGTCTGCTGAATCTCCACTCAAAGCCTGCAGCGGTGTGCTGCTGGGTCTTTCCTCGGTGTCTGCAGAGGCATGCCGCTGGGTCTGCTGAATCTCCACTCAAAGCCTGCAGCGGTGTGCTGCTGGGTCTCTCCTCGGTGCCTGCACTGGGATGCTTCTGGGTCCCTGAATCTCTCCTCAAACCCAGCAGTATTTAGTTCTGAGTCTCCCTTCAACGCCTGTAATGACATGCTGTTGGTTCTGTCCAAGGTCCCTACAGTCCTGCTGGGCCTGTCAGTGGTGTGCCAATTGATGTCCTGATGGATCTTGCCTGCAGTGAGGTATTGCAGGGTCTCTCCTTGCTGCTTGTAGTGATGTACTGTTCACTCGCTCCAAGGTGCCTACAGTGACATGCTCCTGGGTCCTGCCTCAGTGCCTGCAGTCCTGCTGGGTCTCTCCTGTGTGCCCGCATTAATGTGCTGCTGCACCTCAGCTCAGTGCCTGCAGTGACCCGTTGCAGGGACTCTCTGTGGTCCTTGCAGTTACATGCTGCTGGGTCTCTCCTAGGTGCCTACAACGAGGTGCTGCTGGGTCTCTCCTCAGTGCTCCCAGTGATGGACTGATTTTGTCTTTCTTCGGCGTTCAGTGTCATGCTGTTGGGTCACTTATGTCTCTCGCGGCCTGCAATGACAAGTTGTTGGGTCCCTCTTTGGTGCTTGAAGTATGATACTGCTGGCTCTATCCTCGGCCTACACTGGGAACCAAAACCGGTCTTGGCAAATTGTTGTCAGACTAGTCCTTATAGTTGTCATGCTGCTGCAGCAATTCCTGGTGCAGATGTCATCCCACTCACCATTCTACAGAAAATGTGCCTTAAGTGGAGGAGACTCTGTTCCATCTCCTCATGGTGGGTCACCTCATACCCCTTTACTATTTAGCAGGCAGCTGCCGACCCGCTTATGCAGTCCTCCTTTGAGGCATTCTTCTCTGCAGGGGCCTTCTTGCAGATAGCACATTCTATGCCATGGGCCAGTCTGGGCTCCTCCTTCCCAGGGTTCCTCAGTGAGTTCATTTGGAAGGTTATATCTGACCTAACCTAAGGCAGCCATTGGCCTACAAGTTACTGAAATTCCTTCCCAAATCAATATGGTGACAATGCAACTTCTTCTTTCCAGACTGTTAGACCTGACAGCCTTGGTGTGGTCTTCCCTCAAACTTTTTGCCTTCTCCCCTCCTGGTTGCTGAAATTCGTTTTGTTGGCTTTAGGACTCTGTGCACTTTACCTCTGTTACCAGTGCTAAAGTCTCTCATTTAAACATGGTAAAATTGGCTTACACCCAATTGGCACATTTAATTTACTTATAAGTCCCTAATAAAGTGGTACTACATTTACCCAGGTATGTAAATAAATGCTATTAGTAGACCTGCAATGCTTATTTTGCTTGTACTAAACCTTCCATTTTAATGCATAAAGGTCATCCCTAGGGTAGGCCCTAAACAACCCAGAAGACAGGGTGCAGTGTATTTAAAAAGTTGGACATGTATTTTTAAGTTTTATATGTCACAGTAGTGAAAACCTCACAAATTTATATTTCACTACTGTGAGGCCTACCTCTCCCATAGGATAACATTGGGCTACCTTATTAAATTTAGTAAGTGCTTTCTTCTGATTTGATAACTAGTAGAAAAGTCATGTTTGGTCTCCAAAGAATAGTAATTTAAATTATTGATGAATGGGAAAGTTTGATTATAAATTACAATTTTGAACATTACACTTTTAGAAAGTTGTCATTTTCCTGCCCTAAACCTTCTGAAGCCTTCTAGGAGTTTCCAGCTGCCTGGAGCTGTTAATTGCTCCCCATCAGAATGGGTACTGGGCCCAGACAGTGGCCAGTAGGGCATGGATGTAGCTGGGAAAAGGCCATCCAGAAGGATGGAAGAGGAGGAGATGTTCCCTGACCCACTTACATTTCAAATGACTACCCCCAGCACACTCACAAAGGAACTTGGCACCAGCCCTTTATCACTCAAGAGCTCTTGGAGCCTTGCAGGGAAAGAAAGTGGGAGGAAGAAACTTTCCAGAATCAGAAGTGGGGGTGGACTAGAAGGTTACCCCACTTCAAAGGGTGGCACCAGGTATAAATAATGGACCTCCTGAGCCACTCATCAGCGCACTCTCGGACCTGTGGATAGTACAGAAGGACTGCCTTGTTCCCCAGAGGGCTACCATGCTGCTTGAGGCTTCCTTGTTCCTCAGAGGATTGTCCTGATGCTTAAGACCTGCCTTGTTCTTCAGAGGCCTGCTGTGCTGTTACCAGCGATGCTGTCACCAGAGGGCAGCCATGCTACATGAGACCTGCCTTATTCTTCAGAGGACTGCACTGCTGCTTGAGGCCTGCTTGCTCTCTGAGAAGGAAGACTGAACCTTCTCTCTTCACCCCAGGCTAACCTGATTGACTCCAAAGCTCAGTTTGCTGAAGTTCTGTTCTGAGCTACAGGGATATTTTACGAGATCAAACTGAGGTCTCCGGGTACTAGTTATCTTGAGAGAAACCTCAGCGGGAACCAGCTACTAGATGGTTTTATTTTTTTGTTTTTCCCAGATACCTACTTCGGATGACCGATTTACCCATCAAGACTGCCTCCACAGTTTTGTCTAGCTTAGCCCTGCTCAGGCACAGTTCACCATCTTTCGGGTCCTAACACATGCTTACGCTTTTTTTCCCAACTGAGCCGATGAGGCAAATCCATGATGCATCCCACCTCAGCTGGCACACACCACCCTCACCTTCATTGCGCCACCAGTATTCATTGCCTCTCCTACTTGCATATGTTGTACATCTTGGTACTTGTTTCAAGATAGGCCAGGAGGGTAAGTGATGCTCCTGCAGACCCCTGGCACTCAGCATAGGCCTTCCCCCTAGGAGAGTGTTGCAGTTGGGGCGCTCTGAGCACAGTACGCAGGGTGCTCATTCCTCCTCACTACCCACGCAGCTGCCAAGAGTGACCAGAGTGGTTGCCAGAGGAGGGAGCAGAAGCGGTCAATCTCCTTCGGCCCTGCAGAGATGGCAAAGCTGCTGTCAGGGAACTGCAACACTCTCCACCAAAGCAGAGAGGCACTTGCCACAACAAAGCTTTCGCAGCTGGCGCAGAGCAGGTTGTGGTGCACCACAGTGCAGAAAATGCACCCTGTGGGTGTTAGGTGCACCCAGGTGGCCATCCAGCAGAAGGGATCAGCTCTCCGAGGGGACCAACCTTCCTGCTGTGTTGAACCCGCTGGGGTGAATGCACAAATCCTACTTGTTTATCTCTTGACAGTTTCAAATCCTCTTGAACTCTCTCCTATAACTACTTTTGAACTTTCCTTTATGCTACTTGTTCTATCAGTCTTGCGCTCATAATTAGTCTTCGATGGAGTTTACCAGCAGCTTTGGTCTCCATTCTCAAGAACACAACTCTAAGAAGACACAGTGTAACGATATGGCACTAACCTGCTCCTTCTTCTCTTCCTTGGGTTGTGCAGTCCTGTGGGAGAGAGATGTGGTCCCCGAAAGTAATTCCCAATGCCACCTATTCTGATGGATGATTGAAACTGTGCCAGTACTCAGAGAAAAGGGGAAGTGGATTAAAAAGAGAGACAACGTCCTCGTCTAATCTGGTTCTTCTGGATGTGAATTGTTAACACTGGTTCCCTCGCAGGTCGATATGGAATGTGTCTATGTATGTCTAATAAAATAAAAGGACAAAAAGGAAAATAAGCATGGGGTACCTGTGACACTGACTAAGGAATAACACTTTCTAAAAGCTAGCTTAAAAAAGACTTCCCTTTTTCTCACTTAAGCTTTGGGTGTAGGCACAAGAGCATACCCGAGGATCCACAGAGCTGACAGATCTTGAGATAAGATCTGATTGGCTGCATCAGCAATGATGTTGCAGCAGCCACCTTAGGACTTGGGACTCAGTCCATTGTCCTGTCAAAAAAGGTTAAAAAAAAATATACGGGCACAAGGTAAAGATACCATGCACCCCCAGGCCATCCCCCAGGTCAGTAATTTTTTTAAGGGGAGAGGGGTGCATGGGCCACCTCCCCAAGCCTTAAACAGTCCACCGGGACCCCAGCCCCCATGGCCGGTAATTTGAAAAGGGGGGGGAGTGGCACACCCCTCCCCAAGCCTTGAAGAGGCTCTGGGGACCCCATCCCGCTGGGCTGGTAGTTTAGAAAATGGGAAGAGGCATGCATTGGCCCACTATCCTCGAACTGATATTCGGCTCCGTGGGCCCCATTCTCCGGGGCCTGAAATAGCTGCAGTGTCCCGGAAACCTCATCTCCTGGGACACCGCTGTTTAATAAAATAAATTTTACAATTATTCACTGCTGCGCTAGGTGCAAGTCATAATGCCCTACAAAAGCTTTTTGTTTATATTTTTTGGAGCTTGGTGATGCTCTAAGAAGAGGGAGGGGCATCACCAAAGCCTTTATTTTAATTTTGTGGGAGGCTACAGGGAGTGCACTTCTAGCTTGGATTTCTATGCTTTTCATCCGGAGTGCACAGCCCCCTTGTGGTTTGTTCTATCGCTGCACATTTTAGTCTGAAACTGTTAAAAAAAAAAGCAAAACGTTGATTTAAAAAAAAAAAAAAATGTGTTCATGTTTTTTTAAGACAGTCACGTTTATTCAACGTTGCACTGTATGAATTAATTAAATATACTTTTGATTACAATTATTGGTGGTTTTGTTTTCTGACAAAAACAGTACTTGTGCTTTGTATAAAGCCAATAGACTCTCTTTTTGTATTTTGGTGTTGTGGCCTGTTGACAAAGTCAGTAAGTCTGCCTTACTCAAAAATGATACCATTTATATTGTATTTATATTGTAACATCAAACAGTCAGCCCTGTGCATCTGCTGGATTTGGGCTCCAGGCCCTGTGCCTAGCCCCAATCCTGAGCCCAACCCCTGCTAACATGGATTGTGCGCAGCAGGAGGATGGGCACTTGTGGGGGGATGGGTGCAGGACCTGGTCACAAGCCAGGCCGTTTGCCCAGCACCATGCTGTGCATGGCTGAAGGCTCTGCATGGTGTTAGCTGCCAGCCTATTACCTATCAATCACCCATAGGTTGGACCTTATACCATCCAAAGAATCATCGGAATTATATCAGCATTCTCTTAATGCTTCCAGAGGTAAGGTAATGCTGGAATCATATTAAAAGGGCTCAAATGAGTCCAAAAAGAGACCTTTTGGGGAAACAAAGTCTTGCAAAGAAAGCCCTTAGCAAAATCTCATGAGATGTCTTTCTATTTTTCAGGACTTTTCCAAATCCAGAAAAGGAGATGCTCAAGAATAGATAGCACTTAAGGTAAGTGCTTCTCCATATCTCATTTATACAATGCACCTTATCAAATTTGTAGCAACAGCTCTCTGTTGGTATGTGCTTTTACTTCTCTAATTTTCTGGTTCCACGAGTTTCTACTTGGAATTGTGAGGCTGATGATGGAAGGAACCAACACCAGGACTCCCTGAAGAGCAGGAGACAAACAGGAATCCACCCCCCCCAGGACATGCTGAGCAGCGTGGTGGCAAGCGAGAAACAGGTCTTCAAAAAATGGGACTCAGCATGGTAAGTCATACGGGTAAATCTAACAATAGCTGGTAAAATACAAGCCAGAATCAGGCGGTCTTCCAGAACGGGTGTGGCCTACAGCGCACAAAATACAGTAAAAAAAGACTAGTTCACATTGTGTGCGGTGACCCATTTCTTTGTCAGTGGGTGCGCTCGTAAAAGAGTTCCGGCAGCCATGACACCCAGTGCATCGGGGGCCATTACTAGCCAACCACCATCCAAAGGATGACACTCAAAAAGATGGACTTGGACCCCTTGCGCAATGCCAGCGAGTTGGTCTTCTATAAGCCCCATGTCTCATCCCCACTGCTGGGTGGGCATTCAGCGTTGGGCTCTTCCTTCTTTACTCACTGTTACTGATGGAATCCAGATTAGTTTATTTTCCCCAACACTTAAATTCAGCAGGCTGCCACATCTGACCAGAGGTCATAATTGGATAAATAACACGAGGGAACCAGACTGATTCTTGGACTTTGGGAGGGTCCCCTGCAGAGGGCCTGCAATGGGCAATCAGGTCTGACCTTGGGGGTATGAAAAGAGCAAAGACACCTGTCACTTCAATCTGTCCCATGGGACATTCAACCAAGCCTCAGAAAGGAAGAGTTCTGAGAGGGACCCAGGGCCTCAAGGTGTGTTTTCACATTAATTATCACAGCTAGCTGTGTTCTTCTGTCACAAATCATGGATATCTGCTGCAAAGATTGCCCACCTGTGGATGTTGGAGAGGTGGTGAGATGGCCTAGCCCCCTGTCAGGCTTTCTCTTTGGGATTCATCCTCTGTGATTCACAGGTTGCTTCCAGGCGCTCTGCCCAGGCGCTGCACTCTGCGACCCCAGTTGGACCAGCATGTTCCACAGCAGCAGATGCAGGAAGCTGCACAGCCAATGCCCCT
This sequence comes from Pleurodeles waltl, assembly GCF_031143425.1. Classification (NCBI taxonomy): domain Eukaryota; kingdom Metazoa; phylum Chordata; class Amphibia; order Caudata; family Salamandridae; genus Pleurodeles; species Pleurodeles waltl. The sequence goes on along the minus strand of NC_090441.1, from coordinate 192,018,783 downwards.
GGTGGCTAGACAGGACTGTACAAGTTTTCAAACCCCAGCCTGGTCACACGGGACAGGACAACCAGGTACCTAGAAATGAAGGGAGTCTTGCTCCACCTTCAGGCCGGCCACCTGCAACTAACCAGGGCTGGCAGGAGCCCTGGCTCATCCCAAGAGTGTCAAAAGTACCTGTCTCAGGTGGCAGCCTGAGCCATGCTGGAGGGATGAGGGCACCCACATGCAACAGGGGGAGGTGCAGATGGAGAAGAAGCAGGTCCCACGCTCCCCCATGATAATAGCGACTCCCATGACATCTGCTGGGCTGCATGCAGGGTGACAGCCTGCTCCCCTACCCCTCAAATCAGTTCACTCTGGCTTCAAGGGGCATGGAGGTACAGTCCTGAGTACCCTATTGATTACCTGGTTACATACTTCTGAGACTGCTCAAAGTCAGATTCCAGGGTACTCTATTGATTACCTGATTGCATACTTCTGAGACTGCCATTAGTTTAAAATCACATTCCAGGGTACTCTATTGATTACCTGGTTCATACTTCTGAGACTGGCCATAGTTTGAAGTTATGTTCCTGGGTACTCTATTGATCTTCAGGGACTGCCCACAGTTTCATGAAGACATGTTGCTGGGTACTCTATGGATCTCATGGTGACTTGCTTTTGAGGCTGTTTCTGGTGCTTTGCAAATGTGTTCCTGGGTACTTTGTTATTCTTGTGGTGACAGTCTCCTGGGCTTTTCCTGCTCTTGTGCTGACATTGTGATTAAATCCATGGCTGTGCAGGGGATAAAGGAAAGTTAGATGCTTAAATCTTTCACAAGGTTCTCATGAGACACAGTGACGCTGTTCCTTGATAGAGTGGGCCACGTGCCCCCTATATATCTCGGTTTTGTGTCCAGCTCAGACATTGCTAGGATTGCTGGAGAATGAAGCCCAACAAAAACCCTACAAGAAATTAGATCACAAAACTGCACTATTTTGTTATCTTGGTTGGATTAGCGACCTGAGTGACAAATAATTATAGGCAGGGCCACGATAATATGCAGCTAAGTCGCGCCACCCTATGCGGCAGGGTTGGCTAAATTATGCAGCAAGAAAAGGCAAATTATGCGGCAAAATGCGGCACATTTTGTGATAGTCTTATTTCATTATTTTTTTCATTTTTGCATTTGTTAACACTGTCAGGGCATTGGTTGCACCTCATTGGTATCTATTTAACAACCAAGTATATTAATAAGCAACAGAAAGTTAACCAGTCCAGCTTTGCAAAGGGCCTCAGTCTGTGCTGAAACGTGTGTCACTGCAATTTTAGTAACTTTTGAACCATTTGAACTGGAAACACATTTTTTGGTTAAAATCTACACATTAGGCAGCATATGATGGATTGTGTGGCAAATGCAGCAAATCCACATTTATGCAATAAAAGCAGTAACTGCATAATCGCATAATTCCAGTTGCCATGGTTATAAATTTCCAGATTTATATGGATGCGCCTACGCATTGCATAGGTGTATGCAGTTCATTTGATTGACACTGAGGCCCATATTATACTTTTTTGCACCGCAGTTGTGTACTTTTTTGACGCAAAAGCGGAACAAACGTACAAAATATAATTGGATTTTGTAAGTTTGCGCCACTTTTGCATCAAAAAATGACGCAAATGCGGCGCAAAAAAAGTATAAATATGGGCCTGAGTTTTATCATTTCACAATGAAGTGTACAGTTTTGATACACAATGCTAGCTAGTGTGTACCAGTTTTTGCAGATCCTGCTTGTGTGGCATCCCTTCAGTGCAGATAAACCACATGTATAGGGTTAGGACAGTATAGGCCCAGGCTGGTAAGACAGTTCTTCAGCTGGTGTGCTGCTTGATGGTACCCAAAAGATGTCCAAGGAGGCTGTACACAGATGGCCACACATGTGGAAAGCCATACTTTCAAGTTGTTAGATGTTCAAGCCTCTTCACTGACCATCAGTTAACACTTATTCTTCCTTTTTGTTTAGGGTCGATCCTGCGTTGCATCCGCTCGCGCAAGCGTATCGCAGCGAGACGCTTTAGTATTTAGAAAAGGGCTCGGAGCCCTGTCAACTTCACGTCAGTGTTTTTTATTGGTTCGTGGGCTTGCCTAATAAAATCTGCTTGCTTTCATTAGTCGAAGGCAGGCATACGTCATGCCTTTTCCGGTGGCTAGCCCTCATCGAGCGCAGCGACCAAGTACAGAAAACATGCGAGGCTCGCTGTTTTCCATCGGGCTCGTGGACTTCTTTTTCTCTAATTTATGAGTGCGATCTCGCTTGGCAGAAGTCGAGCGCTTTACATAGTTAATTTCACTTTTTCGGATTATGTACATAAATGCACTTTTGCCCGATAGGTGAAAAGTCGGGTTAGGAGATTACAACGCGATCAGCTCTAACATGAGCAAACGCGAGACCCGTTGCATTGTAAATGCTTGTTTTAATAATGTAATTGTTTAAAAAAATAAAGTTTTCCCTTTAAAGGTTAAAAACAAAAATACATTATACATTTTTAAATAAAAATATTCAGGAAAGCCACATTCCGTATATTTTCATAGAGGGAACTGAAATGGAAGAGAAAACACAATAAATATACGACTGGTAGTCAAAGATTTTAATTAAATACAGATTACAAAACGATGGTACTGTTCATTTAGACATAAAATGTACACATTCTATCACATAAAGCCAACAAGGCCTTTTTTTCATTAGGACTCCTCAAAGCCTCCTGTCTGTTCTTGTTTTTAAAGCCCCCTCCACAGTTTTAGCAAGGGTGACATATTACCAGTTTCTTACACTCAGTCTTCTGCCTGTGACTGGAATCATCTCCAGAAATAGTTTCTCATTATGGTTTAAAAGAGACATGTCTTGCTGCTACATGAAATTGTCAGCCTGTATGCGTTATTATCAGTTCTCTGAATAATTAATGGGAGTCGTTTGGCCAAGGAGGCTTCCCCTTGCCGCCCTCCCACGACATATGTTTAAAGTCCCCTCCTCGGTGACAATTCCAGCTGACACCCTCGTCTCCCTAACTCATGCTTCACTTTGGCGGGCATCCAATGGAGGCGCAGGACATCTCTCTGATGGAGAGGCTGGAAGCTGCGGTCACAAGAGAGATTCTTCATCAGAGGAGTCTGCCTTATCCAAGGCCTGCGGTGATAGGTCCCAGCAGGCTGGGAGGAGGGTCAAAGAAGGAGTGAAACGGAAATAAAAGCATGCAGAGTTAAAGAACCTCGACAAAATAACTTTGGAAAAAGTGAAGAGCAAAATTAACTCTGCCAGGCAAATGAATAAAAAGAGATGACCTTGAAATACACAAGGAGCATCAAATATGTAAAAATAGAACATGTGCGGGTCTCCTGCAGGATGCTGTCATGTAACGACATTCCCAAGGTCCCTTTCAAATGTCAGTGAAGTTGAACCACCAAAACTCCAGAGAGAGCGGAAGTACATCACAGCGCCTTTTGACACTACATAATGTGACTGGGTCGACCCCTTTTCCCAGAACCAAACCTTTCTGCTCGAAAGCCTTCTGCCTGCTGCTGAGGAGGTAGGAAAAGGAAATCAGGAAAAGGGCTGGATCCTTGTTTGCTTTCTCTTAGCACTCTCTTCATGGCACCTGAGATCAGGGGTGTCAATGGCAGTGCCAGGGGGCACCAAACTGCAATAGAGGGATAGCATAGCCACTGCAGACAGTGCCTGGGAGCATTGACTGCAACGACGGATAGCCACTGGGGGCCATGTCAGGGGGCACCAAACTGCAAGCGAGAGATAGAAGCTGCAGATCATGCCAGGGGGCACCAAACTGCAAGCAAGAGATAACCACTGTGGACCATGCAAGGGGGAACCAAACCTCAAGCTAGAGATTGCCACTGCGGACCGTGCCAGGGAGCACCAAACTGCAAGCGAGGGATAGCAACTGGGGGCCATGTCAGGGGTCACCAAGCTGCAAGCGAGCGAGAGATAGAAGCTGCAGATCATGCCAGGGGGCACCAAACTGCAAGCAAGAGATAACCACTGTGGACCATGCAAGGGGGAACCAAACCTCAAGCTAGAGATTGCCACTGCGGACCGTGCCAGGAAGCACCAAACTGCAAGCGAGGGATAGCAACTGGGGGCCATGTCAGGGGTCACCAAGCTGCAAGCGAGAGATAGAAGCTGCAGATCATGCCAGGGGGCACCAAACTGCAAGCAAGAGATAACCACTGTGGACCATGCAAGGGGGAACCAAACCTCAAGCTAGAGATTGCCACTGCGGACCGTGCCAGGGAGCACCAAACTGCAAGCGAGGGATAGCAACTGGGGGCCATGTCAGGGGGCACCAAACTGCAAGCGAGAGATAGAAGCTGCAGATCATGCCAGGGGGCACCAAACTGCAAGCAAGAGATAACCACTGTGGAGCATGCCAGGGGGAACCAAACCTCAAGCTAGAGATTGCCACTGCGGACCGTGCCAGGGAGCACCAAACTGCAAGCGAGGGATAGCAACTGGGGGCCATGTCAGGGGTCACCAAGCTGCAAGCGAGAGATAGAAGCTGCAGATCATGCCAGGGGGCACCAAACTGCAAGCAAGAGATAACCACTGTGGACCATGCAAGGGGGAACCAAACCTCAAGCTAGAGATTGCCACTGCGGACCGTGCCAGGGAGCACCAAACTGCAAGCGAGGGATAGCAACTGGGGGCCATGTCAGGGGTCACCAAGCTGCAAGCGAGAGATAGAAGCTGCAGATCATGCCAGGGGGCACCAAACTGCAAGCAAGAGATAACCACTGTGGACCATGCAAGGGGGAACCAAACCTCAAGCTAGAGATTGCCACTGCGGACCGTGCCAGGGAGCACCAAACTGCAAGCGAGGGATAGCAACTGGGGGCCATGTCAGGGGTCACCAAGCTACAAGCGAGGGAGAGATAGAAGCTGCAGATCATGCCAGGGGGCACCAAACTGCAAGCGAGAGATATCCACTGCGGACCATGCCGGGGGCACCAAACTGCAAGCGAGGGATAGCAACTGGGGGCCATGTCAGGGGTCACCAAGCTGCAAGCGAGAGATAGAAGCTGCAGATCATGCCAGGGGGCACCAAACTGCAAGCAAGAGATAACCACTGTGGACCATGCAAGGGGGAACCAAACCTCAAGCTAGAGATTGCCACTGCGGACCGTGCCAGGAAGCACCAAACTGCAAGCGAGGGATAGCAACTGGGGGCCATGTCAGGGGTCACCAAGCTGCAAGCGAGAGATAGAAGCTGCAGATCATGCCAGGGGGCACCAAACTGCAAGCAAGAGATAACCACTGTGGAGCATGCAAGGGGGAACCAAACCTCAAGCTAGAGATTGCCACTGCGGACCGTGCCAGGGAGCACCAAACTGCAAGCGAGGGATAGCAACTGGGGGCCATGTCAGGGGTCACCAAGCTGCAAGCGAGAGATAGAAGCTGCAGATCATGCCAGGGGGCACCAAACTGCAAGCGAGGGATAGCAACTGTGGAGCATGCAAGGGGGAACCAAACCTCAAGCTAGAGATTGCCACTGCGGACCGTGCCAGGAAGCACCAAACTGCAAGCGAGGGATAGCAACTGGGGGCCATGTCAGGGGTCACCAAGCTGCAAGCGAGCGAGAGATAGAAGCTGCAGACTGTACCAGAGGTCACCAAACTGCAAGTGAGAGATAGCCACTTCAGATTGTGCCAGAGGGCACCAAACTGCAAGCGAGAGATAGCCACTGAGGACCATGCCGGGGGCACCAAACTGCAGGCGAGAGATAGCCACTGAGGACCATGCCGGGGGCACCAAACTGCAAGCGATAGCCACTGCGGACCGTGCCAGGGGCATCAAACTGGTAGCAAGAGATAGCCACTGCAGACCATGCTGGGGGCACCAAACTGCAAGCGAGAGATATCCACTGCGGACCATGACGGGGGCACCAAACTGCAAAAGAAAGATTTCCACTGAGGACCATGCAGGGGACACCAAACTGCAAGTGAGAGCCAACCACTGCATACCATGCCAAGAGGGCACCAAACTGCAAGTGGGAGCCAACCACTGCATACCATGCCAAGAGGGCACCAAACTGCAAGTGGGAGCCAACCACTGCATACCATGCCAAGAGGGCACCAAACTGCAAGTGGGAGCTAGCAACTGCAGACTGTCAGGGAGCACCAAAGTGCATGCAAGGGATGGCCTCTGCAAACCGTGCCAGGGGGCACCAAACTTCAAGTGAGAGAAAGCATCTGCAGACCGTGCCAGGGTGCACCAAACTGCAAGAGAGAGATAGAAGCTGCAGATCATGCCAGGGGGCACCAAACTGCAAGCGAGAGATAGAAGCTGCAGATCATGTCAGGGGGCACCAAACTGCAAGCGAGAGATAGAAGCTGCAGATCATGCCAGGGGGCACCAAACTGCAAGCGAGAGATAACCACTTCAGATTGTGCCAGGGGGCACCAAACTGCAAGCGAGAGATAGCCACTGCGGACCGTGCCAGGGAGCACCAAACTGCAAGCGAGGGATAGCAACTGGGGGCCATGTCAGGGGTCACCAAACTGCAAGCGAGCGAGAGATAGAAGCTGCAGACTGTACCAGAGGTCACCAAACTGCAAGCGAGAGATAGCCACTTCAGATTGTGCCAGGGGGCACCAAACTGCAAGAGAGAGATAGCCACTGCGGACCATGCCGGGGGCACCAAACTGCAAGAGAGAGATTTCCACTGAGGACCATGCCAGGGTGGACCAAACTGCAAGCGATAGCCACTGCGGACCGTGCCAGGGGCATCAAACTGGTAGCAAGAGATAGCCACTGCATACCATGCCAAGAGGGCACCAAACTGCAAGTGAGAGCCAACCACTGCATACCATGCCAAGAGGGCACCAAACTGCAAGTGAGAGCCAACCACTGCATACCATGCAGGGGACACCAAACTGCAAGTGAGAGCCAACCACTGCATACCATGCCAAGAGGGCACCAAACTGCAAGTGAGAGCCAACCACTGCATACCATGCCAAGAGGGCACCAAACTGCAAGTGGGAGCTAGCAGCTGCAGACTGTCAGGGAGCACCAAAGTGCATGCAAGGGATGGCCTCTGCAAACCGTGCCAGGGGGCACCAAACTTCAAGTGAGAGAAAGCATCTGCAGACCGTGCCAGGGTGCACCAAACTGCAAGAGAGAGATAGACACTGCGGACCGTGACAGGGGGCACCAAACTGCATGCGAGCAATAGCCACCTCAAATCAGGTCAGTAAACAGAGCCATTGATGGGAGGCATGTCTGACCAGGAAACAGACACCTGCAGACTCCAGACCCTTGGGAAAAACAATTCACATCAAATAAACTTGCTTAGTGCTTAAAATGATAAAGATCATAAGGTCTGCTAGAGTGGTACATTCTGGGAGTGAGTCATCAACATTTACTCTTCTGATCTTCAAATCTCGTCCTTCTCATACCCTGAATTTCTACCTCGGGAAGACCTTGTGTGTCCACTCCACTGATATCATAACTCCATACAGGTAATGTTGATATATGACACCTAAAGTCGATTGCATCTATTTTTCAGTGTCTACCAGAATTCTTTTGCAATTATTTTGTCCGCCGAATGACAAATCCCATAGGATATAATGGGATTTATATTTAGGCGGATGGGCTATCTGTCACCATTGTGACGAAGTAAGTTATCTGCCAAGAACTCAATCAGGCCCCTAGTCATTAATTATGACCGTGTTAATGTGCTGGGGAATTTAATTTGTAGCTCGAAAACCCCTCAGGTCCGTCTGAACTTCTTTGCTGCAGTCTTAACGCAGTGGCCTTAAGCTTCATTCCTGATGAGCCATTCATGAAGTGCAGTCATCATCTGGATTCTTCATTCCATAGCGTAATCTTGGGCACATTTGAAATACTCTTTCAGGTCACTCTGTCCTCTGATTTGAACGATCTTTCCTCCACCACAAACAATACTTTGCACTCCTGTTCTAAACCTACTGAGAATTGCAAAGAACTAGAAATCAATTTTTCCCAAAAGCTCCTAACCACAGAATTTTCCAGCCAAGCCTGGACTGCAGCTGACCATGATGTTTCCATTAATATGTTTAACTAAATTATTTTCACAATTCTTGACGTTAACATCCCTCCACAATCCTCCACCCACAGAACCACCACCAGCAGCACAACTCTTGGTTCACCACTGCCCTTCAAGCTTTAGAACTACAAACGTGACCAGCTCGAGGAACATGGCACGCATACTGCGCAGCAGAAGACAGAGGGCCTGATTTAGAGTTTCGGAGGGGTTACTCCATCACAAACGTGACAGATATCCCGTCAGGCCATTTTACAATCCCTTTATATCCTATGTGAATCGTAGTACGGCGGACAGGATATCCATCATGTTTGTAACAGAATAACCCATCTGCCAAACTCTAAATCAGGCCACCGACCTTATCTAAATACACCCTGGCCACAAAGGAAGTGCTGGGATCCTCCTACAGGAATCAAGCCTCTCCAGCTCTTAACTCCTCTAAAGTGTTGCACAGAACTTCCCAGTTCACCAGTCCCCTTTGTCTTCAAGCGCCTCTTAACCCTGCTCAAGCGCTATGTGACCAACTCTACTAAGAAATGATTCACTCTTCTTTATAGTCCAAAGTATCAATATGCCTTCTGGAGTGAATTGTTTCTCCACATATCTCATCACATCCCTGGAACGCCTTCTTTCTAACTGCAGGTCCAGCATCATGAATGTCCTGTCTAACGGCAAATCTTCTGCGTCTCTCTTGGTCCAGTGTCCAGCCCAGGGACATCAACCAGCTACGTCTTCCCCAGAACTCCTACTGACCTCCCTTTTAATACTTCCATTACTATAAGTAGAGAGTCTATTTAGTGTATAAGCAGCAGTAGTCACTCCCAGGCTAAAGAGAAACCAAAAGTGGGTCCATCCATGCTTTCAAACTTTACACCCATTTTCTTTCTCCTGTTCCTAAGTAAATGGCCTCGAGAGAATAATCACCTTTCAACTGAAAACTCATATGGAGACCACATGCTCTGGAGACCACATGCTCTGGAGACCACATGCTCTGGAGACCACATGCTCTGGAGACCACATGCTCTGGAGACAATGGTGCTCAGGCCCACTTTCACTGGGTCACAATATCAATATAGAACTCATCCTTCTCTCCACCTAAGATGACTTTAGGATGGAGGCTAGTTAGGACAGGGTCAATGCTCTTATCACCTTGGACTTGTCAGCACTTTTTGATACCATTGGTCAAGTTATTCTGCTTCAAAGCCTAGTGGACACTGGCTCTGTCTGCAAGTCTGCAAGTCTGCAAGTGCTTCCCTTTTTGATCTCAGCCTGGCAAGTCTCCGTCCTTAAGTGGTTCCCCTCTTTTATCTGTGACTTTGGATAGAAGCGAAATTCCAGTTTCTCTCAGCCCGAGGCCTTAATGTACAGGGTCCCTATAGGGTTCGTCTTACCTCCCACATGTTTAATACTCTTCCATTGGCCATTCCTCTTCATCACTGGGTGTAAATGTTTACATGTACGAGGATGATGCTCAATTAATCTTTAGGATCAACCAGCCAACCTCTTTCATGGAACACAACCAACTCACAGCCACTCACCAGCCATAGTCCAAGAACTGATGATGGTTAACTGTCTTAAAGTGAACCCATGCAAGATTGTAGTTGTACTCATCTACGAGAAATCTCCTTTGTGTCTCAAATTAGATGGACCAACAATTGGCTCACTTCCTACTCCTCAGGATTGTACTTCAGGCCTCATTGTTCATGAATGTGTTTCCCCTGAATCTGAACTGATGAAGAGATCCCAGTCCTGCTTCTAGCACCTTCTGGCTGGTCCTCCCTTTTATTAATTCCACCCTTTACACTTCTGTCATTTGGCCACTGATCCAGTGGAATCTGGTTTATGGTCAGGTGCACTGGAATTATGTGATTTCACTGACACATTTTTGCATAGGTATGCATATACCACATTTGCCACATAATCTATCATCTACTTCATAATCTGCAGATTTTAACAAAAAAGTGTTTTTAGCTCAAAAATAGCTTCTAGATCAAACGTTTTGGAAAAAAAAGTGATGTCGGTTTGTGCGCAGTGAGAGGCCTATGCAAAGATTAACTGGTCAGCTTTTGGTTGTTTTTGTCTGTATTTGGCTGTTAAACTGGCACTAATGAGGTAACATCTTAGCTCAGACAGTACAAATTACAACATAATGAAGTAATAGTATAAAAAAGTCACATTATGGCTCATAATTTGCCTTTTCATGCTGCATAACATATTGAATGCTGCCATTTAATTTGGTGCTTCCCTGCCACATAACTGCTGGCCCTGACTTTGGTAATAGTTCTTACATGGACCCTCACACCAAACTATTACATAAACTCCAGCTTGTTCAGAATGATGCAGTCAGGCTTATTGCTAGTACCAGAAAATGGTGGCACATTTCTCCATTTCTGCGTAAACTCCACTGGCTTCCCATGAAAGAATGAGTAATGCTTCAATTACTTAGAGTTAATTGCATTACTCTGTATCCTTCCTCGCCTTAATTCATTACTATATGTGGCAGCCATGCCTCTCAAACACCAGCATTCAGCTCGTGATCTTTTAAGATAAAGTCCCGCCCCCTTACAGCATCCTGTATATACCCAGGCCACAACAACACTAGGCTGTCCTGGAAATGAACAAGGCAGCAGGAGGGAAATAATGAATTAAAGAAAGGAAACATGTGAGTAATGCAATTAATGATACGCACAGGGCCAATAGGGTACATAAGGAGGTGAAAAATCTGGGGGGACTGGCTAACCACCACCAATATCTAGGGTAGAATAATTAATCCCTTGATGGGCTTCCCTGCTCAGACCAAAGACCATGGACAATTTTCCACATCTGCTTTGGCACTTGTTTGTTCTATGCCCTTCTGAACATACCTGTGCCTGTCTGTCAATATGTGCCTCAGCCACTAACCTTGTCCACAGGGAATCCTTTTCCTCTCTAAGAAGGAGGGGGGGGGGGGCATGGGAGGAAGTCACAGTCCAGCACACATCCTCCCGCAATAATATCATATGGATCAGGTATACAGTCCAGACAATCATGGGAAGCCAGGCCCCCGCGAGGGTTCTTGTGCTTCTCAATGATCACAGAGCATCCTCTTCAGGATGCTCAAGCCCCCCCTGTCTCCCCGTCCACCCCCCCCAACGGAGGTGGCATGCTTCATCATCGGGCTGTGCTCTTTGTTAGGCGAGCACCCCTCAGAGGGGGCTTGATTCTCGTGTCAGAAATAAAGTCGGAAACTCCAAACTAAATACACGTGCCCTCAGAGATTGTGTCCGGTATGGGCAATGGTAGGTTGGAGAGGAAAGCTGAAGATCACTTAAAATCAACTAAGGACCCCAAAGCTAATTTTAATTCATTTAAATGTCCTTGTTAAGATTAAAATCAAGGTGATTGAACCAAGCTGGAAACATTGTTCTTTAGGTTCACAGTGCAGCCAACATGTATCTTTCCCAGATGTCCAACCAGGGATCAGAGGCAATTCATCAGGACCGCAGTACTTTGTGTTCTAAAATGAATATCCTAATTTAGAAAGAACCCGTGTTACTGGCATGTTGCTGTGGGGGATTAAATATAGAGCCAGCGACCTGTAAAGACAAAATATCAAAATCTTTCATATAAACATTACCTTGTTCATTGTTTAATTTGTTATTTTATATTTACAGGTTACTGGTACATATAATACCCCAAAGGAAACTCCAATGGGGAATACTATTACTTCATGCAAGTAACAGGTTCTGTCTAAACTAGAATATACATTTACATGGCCCATTCTGCCCCCCAGTTAGACTTCTGCCCCCAATCCAGGGCAAGTTCTGCCCAAAAAGCCAATAAATCCTTAGAGGCCACTGACAGCAGCCAGTGTCAAAACTCATGCTCCCTTCCAGGTGGAGGCTCTAATCTGGGCCTTGATGTGGTTTCACTTCCAGCTGTAGGAAGGCAAGAAGTTTCTAACTTGCTCCTGGGGTCTCTCTGTCCTCTTGAGTTTCTCAGAGTAGGGAATTGTACCCTCAGGTGCTAGACATCTTCCTTCCACTCTTTAATCTGCTATCTCAGGCTGCTCCCTGCTGATGGCCTTTGGGTTCAGGGACTCTACTCTGAGACCTAACAGGTGCCTGGCAGTCCATGACTTCTGGGGAGGGGAGCACCATCCCTTTCAAGGGTGGCATATTCAGTCTGTGTTATGTTGGGGCCTGCCTGGTACAGGTCTCCAGCACTCTATTTCTGTGACAGCGCAGGCCGCACCTCCAGGTTAGGAGCGGCCTCACCACGGTTGGTATTGTGACACTTTTCTCTCAGAACAGGTAACCCCTGACTCATTGATCCTCCCACTGTGGATGGCATGCACCTCTTGCCCTTACTCCTGGTCTGTGCCCCATACCCTTCATTTAGGGACTGTACCTCTAGAAATCTGTTTTTTGTGGCACCATGGGCAGCCGCCCATCCTAGCTCTTTTCTCACCAGTGGGAGCTCATTGCCTATGATGCATTCAATGGGCTTCTGGGGACTGACTATTACTTTCTAATGGGAAAGTACTCCCTCCTAGTCTAGGGATATCAGGGCCATAGGGTCTGAGTTACCCCACACACCTGTCCTGGCAGATACTGTCCTGGGAAACCCAGACTTACTACCACCTTGGTCTGACTAGCAAAGGAATCCCCCTGAGTAGTGACAGGGATCTCTTTCACCCTGCCTTCCTGGAAGTTATGTCTACGTCACTCAGGGATACGTTCTGGGTCCATCTCCCATCTAAGGGATACTAGGGCATGCTCTACCCTCTCCTCCTGGGAATTACCTCCCCTCAATGCTGAATTGGCCACCCCTGTGGACATCCTACATGTGGGTGGCTTTCTGGGATATACATAGTCCTTCTTCTTATCCCCTGAGTGAAGGCAGTCACAACACTGGGGGGGAGGGGGAAGAGCATCCTGGGCTTCCGCTCCCTTCTTGTGCTTTGAAGAGACCTGGGAATCCTTCCTGTCAAAACTCTTTTGGGGCCCCCTTGGAGAATTCTATGTATTATCCTTGACGTCCCCTTCCCTCTGCCAGGAGGAAGCCGAATCACCCTTCATGTGGTCACTCCTCTGTACCTTCTTGGACACTCTGGTACTGATCTGGTAAGCTTCCTTCCCAAGTTCTTTGAGAACAGTGAGTTTGTTGTCTATCAGGTGCTGCTGCAGCTCTGTCAAATAATTGCTTAAAATGTGGTCCTTCAGAACCAAACTGCAGAGCTTCTCATAGTAGCTTACGTTGCTATCCGTACCCAATCAGCACTGCCTTGCTAGAAAAATACATGCATGCCTGGTGTGCCTGCCTCTGGGTATCGCTGAACTACAGGCAATGCTTCTCAGAGGTCAGACCATCATGGGGGCATACTTCACCTGGTCATCTACTTCAAAGACCAAGAAGGGATTCTCCCCACAATGGGCATGTGCTTCCACAGACTGCCCCCCCTAATTTCTCTCTGGGGTCTGTGAATATGCAGGGCCACCTCATACGAAGCAACCCACTTATCTATTTCACCCCCACCAAATAGCTAGGCAGCAGGTCTTTGGGGATATTGACTCTTGTACTTCTCCTAGGCACTTCACTGTCACTGGACCCAAAGTACCTCTTGGACATTGGGTCCAGCTCTTGCTGGCGTCTCTCGTGGCCAGCAGGATGTTCTTTTCCTCCGAGGCCATGGTTAATTTCTTCTCCTCCAGTACCATCATTGCTTTCTTCTTCTCCCCAACAGCCAGCTTCCTCTCCTCGAGGGCAAGGGTGGCTAGCTGAATTGTCAGGGCCTTCTGGGGACACACTGTAGGAGGATGCGCTGCTCCCTGCTCTGGACAATGCAGGGGGCGCTGCTCCATGAGGTCAGCACTCCACCGGCACTGGAGCATCCTCAGTGCCTTCTTGGTTTCCCTCTTCATCCTCATTTTCATTTTCCTCTGACTTCCTCCTTCACTCTGAGGGCAATATGGTAATATTCCTTCTTGGACTGCTTTTACAGCTTCAGAATCCTTTACTTGCAAATGCTCCACAGCCCTGCCATGGTAAAGCTCTCCACATTACTCATGAACTTAAGTTGCAAGAAGTAAGAGCAAGGATGAATGTAGGCAGGGGTGTGGGTATCCTCTACACAGATCCCACCCCTCATCATACAGGATACTTATTCCGACGCTGGGGGGCGCTACGTAGCAGTGCCCGGCACTTGAAAAGCTCAGACGCCTGACCTAATCTCAGTGTACGTCCCCCCCACCATTGCATATCCTTGTGCTCCCGGAACTCTGCACTCTATTCCTTCATCTCTCCGAAGGGGGACTAGTGATGGGGGGTGACTTTATTTGTGCCATGTGTGATTCCCTGGACCGTTTCCCCCAGGTAAGACAGACCCATTGCTACAGCCACCCCGGCAGACTTCATAGAAGCGGTAGGCCTTATAGTCACATGGCACGCATTAAAACCCTCAACATTGCAATACGCATGCCATGCAGGAGCCCATAGAAGCGTCTCATGCATTAATTACATTTTCACACTATCCCCCCAGATCCCACACTTCCAGGAAACTCACCATCTAGTCCGAGGCTTCTCCGATCATTCCCCGATCTAGGCAGTGTATGGACGGGAGGATCGACAAGGTCCCAGACGTATAGTGCTTAACCCCTGGTACTTCTGAGTACCCCATATCGGTATAAGTCTCCTTAAAGCCACAGAATTTTTTTTATGTGAGAATGACTCCTCCATAGAGTCGTCCCAGACAGGCAGTTATCAAGGACCACGGCTTTTCCTTAATAGTAGGACACAAAAAGGAAAAGAGACCCAAACTAGAAACCCTGGAACGAGAAATTCTCGAGCCAGAAGCTCAGCTCCTAAACGAGGGATAAGGGGATCTTACACACACACACTGTCATTTAAGCAAGTCGTATATAAGGAGATTGTGATGGAGGCCGCCGGGGCTAGCTTTCACACAACACAACATCACCTCTATGAGGTGGGGGACAAAGAGGGTAACCTTCTAGCTTGCTTAGACAAAAGAAACTAAGCCAAATGTTGAGTCAGAAAAATCTCAAATGACAAAGGATAGCTAGTGGGTTGCGGACAGTGTTGCAAACGCCTTTGCAGCCTACTACAAGTCTCCCTATTCGCCGACGCGCTCCGCGTCTGATGACTAATGTCATAAGTTACTAGCGGACTTACAACTCCTGCAACTTTTACACCCCGACAGGCAAGACCTAGACCAGGAGATCACTGAATCAGAGATCATACAAGGGATCCGTGACTTAGCCTCAAGTAAAGGAGTCGCCCCAATGGGCTACATATGGAATTATACAAACTCACTGTATCAAGACCGCAACTGATCTCCTACGAATGTTTAATGAAAGTCAACGAAAGGCATTCTACCCAGTGATCAGAGGCAAGCAGCTATAGTAGTGACACATAAAGAGGGCAAACCTCTAGATCAATATGCCCCATGAAGGCCCATTTCCCTATTACATGTAAAGGTCAAAATCTTAGCTAAGTTACTCGCCAGCAGACTAACTGAAATTATCAGTACTTTGATCCACCCTGACCAATCCACCTTTATGTCGTGCAGAAGCGCTTCCCTCAATTTGCCTCACCTCCATGGAGTCCTGGGATGTGCATCGTGCCTCTGTGAGGATGCGCTGATGCTCTCATTGGACGCCAGAATGGCCTTTGATACTATTGAACGCCTGTTCATGTTGGCGGTCCTGGATAGGTTTGGCTTCAGCCCATACTTCATCTCATGGGTGAGACTCCTATAAACTAATCTGCTGACCCAGGTTGCAGTAAAGTGAGGCATGTCTTCACTCGTCCAACACAACAGGGATGCCCACTTCCTCCCTTGCTACTCGCTTTAGTCTTTGTACCTCTGGTGGTTTGGGTTAGATGTGGCCCCTGGATCAGGGGACTGGGAGGATAGATTCTCCCTCTATGCTGATGACATTCTAATCCACATTTCTGACCCATCCCATACTCTTGACAGGGTAATTCACATCCTAGATATCTACCGATAAGTCTATGATCCATAACCCCAGAGGAGCAGTACCATGCCTACTTCGGAATTGTGTAGTGAAGGTCATGGAGAGAGGTTTCCGATATCAAAAAATATATATATCACCCCTAAACCCAAGCACTTTTACACACACAATCTCGAACCCCTCCTCAAAAGTCTTCGACAAGATGTTAGTCACTGGCGAACGTTACCCATGCCAGTACTAGGTAAAGCAACCCTGTTCAAAATAATTTCTCTTCCCCTAATCCTATATGCCCTACAAAATACACCATACCTGGTCACACACTCATATTTCCAAATGATTGAATCAGAACTAGGGTCATTACTCCGGGATGAGGCCTGCCCTGAATAGCCATTAAGAAATTGACTTGGAGCTGGTACGACGGGGGCATTGTGCTTCCCGACATGCAGAAATATTACTGGGTGGCACAACTCATTGTCCTCAATCACTGGGCTCATCTACGAGAGGGGGAACCTGCCTATTGTATGGACCTATTAACCATGAAAAAGGGGGATATCTCAGAGCCATATATGGGAAACCACATGTTTCGGGCTTACCCACTCCAATGTCGGGCACGCTCTCAATATGGCATATGACACTAAGGGCCCTGGGATGGCAAAGGAAGATTACACAAGTGACCCCCCTTCTGGGACACTGCTTCGTTGGGCACATTAGGGACACAGCTGGGATTTGATAAATGGGACAGTATAGGTCTCTCCAAGATGGGAGACCTTTGGACTCAGGATAGGGTAGTCCCATTCACCGACCTCCAGAAAGATTATCAGTTAACACACATCAAATTTTTTCGGTAGTTGCAAATTCGTCATGCACTGCAACAAGGGATACCCACATTTGAGGAACCGTCCACCTCCTCGCCTCTTGAAGACTGGCTACTAGATGAACAAATGCCCAGAAAGGCGATCTCCCTTACTTACCACAAATTATTTAACAATTCCCTGGATATACTCCTCCCTTAAAGGGACAAATGGGATCGGAGCTGGAGGGCTTAGGAGATGATGAGTGGCTTGAAGTCCTAGCTTCTCCCCCTGGGGTGGCCTTTCATTCCAGATTCCGCCTTACTCAGTTGAAGCTCGTGCATAGAAATTATTATGCCCGTACAATCTTGTTAAAAATGGGCAAGTCTGTCTCTCCATTGTGTTGGCAGCAATGTGGTCAAGAAGGAATGTTCTTCCACATGCTTTGGAGCTGCCCGGTTGTCCAGCAATACTAGGAGGCTGTGGTCAACTGCTTGAATGGGGTGTGTAGAGGAAACCGATTGGCTCCGCTAAGTGAAGCCTTTAAAGCGTGTGGGAGGAGACCGACCTTCCTAGGGTAGACCATCTGTGAATGACTCTGAGATTAATGGTTGCAAAGAGTAACATAGTGCAAATGTGGAAGGCCGAACAAGTGACCCAGCTGCGAGGGAACAGGTTGCCCCAACAAATGGCCAAAAATTTGTGGGAAATGGAATCTCCATAAAGGCAGTCTCTAACCCCTCCCCCCCCGGAGAGAAGGGGGGTGCGAAGACCTTCATTTGAGGAGCCCTCCTACTCAGACTTCAGATGCTCTATAAGGGGGGAGGAATGGGAAAAAAGGGTTCTTTTGTACAGTTTGCTATCTCTTGATATGATCTATGTCACAAAGGTGGGCTTGACCTTAACGTGCCGAAAGTCTCTCTCACAGTGCTTCTTCTCTGTTGTTTTTCTGTTGATTTTTCTTATAATAAAAATATATTTTTTTAAATAATGAATTTAGGAAAAAAATAAAAAATACCCAATCAAAAATCCAAAAATTAAATTTTTGCTGTCAATTTAGGAAGAGATTTTTAAGTTAAACGTATACCATTGTGCAATACTGCAAAACACAATTCTTCAATCCGTCTGCTGAACACCAATGTAGGAAATTTGATTATTACTTGGGGTGGTTGACTACCTACCTCAAGAACCAAACACAACCCTTGTTAGGCTGGCATGAGTTAGTGGGTGGGAATGACTCCTGGGCATGCCCTTGCCAATGGTGTAAAGGTTCCCTGTGTCAGCCCTACCCACTTTGGGCATTTCAAGATGGTGAAAGTCTTCAGCCATATTAAACTTCGACTCTAAGGGCTCGGGGTGTGTAGGGTGAGTGTACTATAGTAATCGTAGTGTCCTGCCAAATGTAACACCAAAATAAAATTTAAAGCAGCCAATATACCCATATTAAACCAAGAGATAGAATACTTGTAAAAAAACAGCAGGGTTTTTTAACAACCAGACAATAGATACAAAAGAAGTGTCTTGCATTCTGTTCCCTTTTAAATAACTATTAAAATAGTTGTTTCATTTTTTGTTTAGCTTGTCCCATCCTTGAGATACAGCATTTGGATTTTAATTTTTACCCTGGGTTTATAAATAGACACCTTGGACTGCCACAGTAAATAATAATGTCTGGAGGCTCTTCTCGACATGTTAACATCATATTTCTACATGTCCTCCTTTTAAATACTGTGTGGCCTGCCAGGTGGACTACGAGGCCTACATACATGAAGGCTTATTATATTTAAAAGTTAGGTTTTGACCTGTCAAAATGGTTTAGTCATGGCAGGTGGAATTGCAGTTTTTATGCTGCTACAGTCAGGCTGCAGTGGTAGGCCTGGAGCCACATTAGCACAGCCACTGTAGTAGAGGGCATAATAGGTGTGCAGTCCACTAGTGGCATTTCAATTTCAAGCCCTGGGTATGTTTTGTAACATGCACTAGGGACTTATAGGCAAGTTAAATATACCACTTAGGGGTATGCCAATTTGATCCTGTTTATATGAGGAACACAGACACTTTACTAGTGGATAGCAGGGGTGAATTGCACAGCATTCTAAATCCAGGAAAAATATGGGGTCCAGCAAAAGGTGAAAAATCTGGGTTGACCATGTAGAAAAGAAAGGCGGATTTACTACATTAGCCCTTTTGTTTTATTGGCTGAACGGGAGTGGAATTACATCTTTGCCATGGAGCTATTTTACGATGGCATGGCCTTTTCCTTGAGAATTCTAGTCTGAACATTGAGAAGGTAAAGTTTAAGGTCAACTGGCTCTACGATGGAAATGGGGGTCCCTTTGAACCACAATGTCAGTGCCCCGATAATCCCGCTTTCTCTGCTGATAAAAGCCTGTCCTATTGTTTCTAACATGGGCCTAGACCCCTCTGAGTTGTAAAGAATGAACAATTGTTCCATAGAAGACGCCCCTTCCAATCCATGTCATATAGGCTGCACAATAGGAACTAAAAACTCATAAATAACCAAAAACAATGAATATTTAATCAAAATAAAAATACAAATATTCTCAGCAGATTCACCGTGATGCACTTGAGGTGTTTGGGGGACATCCTATAACACACACTAGATGGTATCCGTCTTGATCCCCCGGATGAGGGAGACTCCTACAGGGGGCATTCTTATGAGTTACAGATTTCCTTTGAAGGATGAGCATTAAGAGTGCAACAGGGAGGCACCTGGCCTTATTAGCTATCCAAAAAGGGCAATAATCAAAATGTTGTAGCCAGGTATATAGTGTCCATGGTTGCCTCTTGCAGGCCAGAGTTTGCCAGTGCCGTTTGAATATCTTGAACGTCTCTCTGCCAGGAAGTAATTACCTACAGAAGTAGATAGATGCACCTCCCGTCCACCTTCTGTCTTGTCTTACATTTTTCTCTGTACTCCTCTGTTCTCTGAGATTTTCTCCATCTGTGTGATTTATGTGTGTCTTCTCAGTTGCCACCCCTGTTGTCAGCAGTACTTAACATGTCAATGAGGTCCTTCGCTGAGTGTCTCCCAGACCTCGAGTGATGTGTGCTTTGTCAATGACGGTGGACATGAATTGTACAGGATATCGCCACCTGTAGTTGATTGATCTTTGGCACAGGGCAGCTCTACCATCTCTAAATCCTTTGTTTGATGAGGGTCATGACTGAAAAGTGTTGGAACAGAGGTATCGGGTCACCTTGGAAGCAGCTTGCACTCATGGCCTTTGCCTCAGTCATAACCCTCCCATTTAGGTTGCAAGAATAGACCCTGGTAAGCACATGGAAAATTCTGTTTCATTTCATATGCTGAAAAAAACCTATGTGTCTTGTCAAGCTTGATCTCCATGCTATCATTTTCAGAGAAGATATCACCGGAAAGTGGTTTAACATGGGATGCTTCTTCACAGTTAGAAACCTCTGGTTGACGCCACAGATCCTGACATTGTTCTTCCTCAAGCAGTTTTCAGCATCTTCCAATTTGTCTGTGAACTAGGTGTGGTGGGATTCCAATGCCTCCCTCCTCTTTGATGGGATATCCTGGTTGAGAGCCAGTTCCTCTGTGAAGGTTTTGGACCGATTCAGCCTGCTTTCCACTTTCTGCCGGTTGTGACCGAGTACAGAAATAGTTTTGGCCAAGTCATGACTTAGAAGTCGGATGATATGACTTAAACCCATGTATCATGAGCTGGGTGTCACCTCACATTGCCAGGGCCCCGGACACCTCAAAATCCAATCTTACCAGAGTACCAGAAACAGGAGTGCCCCTACCCTTCTGTTTCTCATTTCATCCCGCCTCTTGCTATATAAAACTACCCTCATGGTGGAGATATTGTTTTTTTCACCATTTGAGATGCTGTGATCAGAAGCAACAAGGTGTGTGGTGACTCTTTTATAGCTTTGTTACACGTCAGCTGAGCATCCTTACTAAACCAGGAGGGTTTGTGCTAAAGAAAAGTTTTTCAGCCGGGAGCGGTAGAGGATTCTAACATAGGCCCGATTATTTGTTGGCAATTACAGTGTTTTACCATGCTGGCCTTGTGCCATGCTACAGATCCCTTGGTCACATCCCTGAAAAAAATGGTCAGGTTCTCCCCATATACACTGACAATTCCCTCAGAGAGAATCAGGCTGTGAAGGTGTCAATGGCCTGTACCCCCAACAGTCCAACACTGTCCATGATGGGCCTTGTTAAGAAAGTTGTCTGACTGCTTGCTAAATGGAGGGAAATGCTCCTGCCCCCACCATGTCAATAGGGTATATTTCTCCATAGCACGTCTCACCTCCTGTTGTGTCAGCAGGTGTGAGCAGTTGGAGAATGGCACCCACCGGATTTACGGCCATAGCTCCAGTTTCACAAAAGGTGACTCCTCCCCCACATGGGCATCCAACTGTCCTGTGGCAACAAGCACTCCCCTGCACAAGTCTGAGAGTAGCTGTCACCCTGGACTTCCTCTGCATTCTGGGCCAGCCTGCGGATCAGCAAAGGGGAAAAGCGTGTTCAGTGGGCCTCATGATGAATAGACAGACATGTTGAGTGCAAAATGACATTGTATTTTTCAGCCCTATCTCATGACATACATGCAAACATTTGTGAAATTACATGAATGGTTGAAAATCTTGTTTGCTGGTATCTCGTGTGAAAATTTCACCTGAGAGCATGCTGTGTCTAAGTCTGCAGCAAGAGTTAAGCAGAAAATGGCTTGAGGCCAGACATTTTCTGCTTGAACTTGTTATAAAAAGAAGTTGTGGCTATTTGAGAAGCAACTGTTATTTGACAACACAGCAGAACAGAGCACACTGACTCAACACTGAGATGCTTGATGCAATGCAGATGTGTTTTCCTTACTGCCAATTACCACCCGCAGAGCGATAGACAAACTGAACATCCCGATCAATATATCAATAAATAGTAAGCACTGTTCTGGCTGTTTCTAGAACGTTTGCACTTTGTACAAGTGTGACAGGAGCTGGTCTGGGATGTATCTGTGTGAAAGAATGTTGTGGATGTATATTTTTGTGCATTATTAACTATGTGTAATATGCATTTATTGACCTGGTTCCACATTTGCAGACTGATCTTAAACAATTGTTTTTGAAACAAGTTTCCTTTGATGTGTAGAAATGGGTTTTCTAATGTGATGTATGTAGGCCACATTTCTGTGCAAAAACGCCATTTTAAATAATACAGAAGTCATTTATGTCACTCACTCTGTCTCCTCCCACCGCACCCATCCTCTTCCCACAAACTCCACAGAGAGCACAATCAAGCTGTAATATATTTTGTTATTTTCTACTGTTTTTATTCTTTTGCCCCCGATCAACTTTCCCCCGTTCAGCTGTAACTTCTAACATTGTATCTTCTTCCACTGATTCACTAAGACCTATTCCTTCACATACGACTTTATTATTGATGTATCACATTCTGTTTGAATATCTCTGTATGAGGATGTTAGATGATTTTTCATGAAATTACAGTGCTTGGTTGTTAAGGTGATGACCTTTACTGTTTTTCTTCTGTACTTCCTGAAGAAAGGATACATTTGATTAAACCATGACGATTCTGCAAAATTTCTTATCTTCTATGCAAGAATAATGGTTAAAAATCCCTTGATTCTGGTGGTGAGCCGGATTTTTATGTTGCTTTCCTGAATGCTGCAAAGGATGCTGTCCGATTCCTTGTCACTGTTCTGTTCATTGAGACGTACAATATTTTATCATGTGTGCACACTCTGTATAGCTCTGCACTTGAGAGCCCTCATAGCTTTCTTCGACTTTGTACCGCTTACCTTTTTTTTATTTTTTTATTTGCAGTAAAACCTTTTAACTTTGTTTTGATCTAGAGCTGAGTTACTGACCGGGCTCAAATTGTTCTTGAATGTATTTTATTGATTCTGATGTTTGAGGAGGTGACTTAATCTGGGGACGATTTCCGCATGAAAATGAGATCCAACATTGTCTCCGATCCTGGTAAATGTGGGACCTCTGACTAAGGTAAATTGTGGGGTGTAGGAAGGTAGCCTCTTTCTAGCCTTGCTACCCCCACTTTTGGCCTGTTTGTGAGTATATGTCAGGGTGTTTTACTGTCTCACTGGGATCCTGCTAGCCAGGGCCCAGTGCTCATAGTGAAAACCCTATGTTGTCAGTGTGTTTGATATGTGTCACTGGGATCCTGCTAGCCAGGACCCCAGTGCTTATAGGTTTGTGACCTATATGTGTTCCCTGTGTGGTGCCTAACTGTATCACTGAGGCTCTGCTAACCAGAACCTCAGTGTTTATGCTCTCTCTGCTTTTAAAATTGTCACTGCAGGCTAGTGACTAATTTTAGCAATTCTGATTGGCACACTGGAACACCCTTATAATTCCCTAGTATATGGTACCTAGGTACCCAGGGTATTGGGCTTCCAGGAGATCCCTATGGGCTACAGCATTTCTTTTGCCACCCATAGGGAGCTCAGACAATTCTTAACCAGGACTGCCACTGCAGCCTGAGTGAAATAACATCCACGTTATTTCACAGCCATTTTACACTGCACTTAAGTAACTTATAAGTCACCTATATGTCTAACCCTCACTTAGTGAAGGTTAGGTGCAAAGTTACTTAGTGTGAGGGCACCCAGGCACTAGCCAAGGTGCCCCCACATTGTTCAGGGCAATTTCCCCAGTCTTTGTGAGTGCGGGGACACCATCACATGCGTGCACTACATATAGGTGAATACCTATATGTAGCGTTGCAATGGTAACTCCGAACATGGCCATGTAACATCTCAAGGATCATTGAATTGTCTGTCACCCCAATACTATTCTGGTATTGGGAGGACAATTCCATGCATCCCGGGGCTCCAGCATAGAGCCCGGGTACTGCCAATCTAACTCTCTGGGGTTTTCTCTGCAGCTACCATTGATGCCAACCCTCAGACAGGTTTCTGCCCCCCTGGGGCCTGGGCAGCCCAGTCCCAGGAAGGCAGAACAAAGGATTTCCTCTGAGAGAGGGTGTTACACCCTCTCCCTTTGAAAATAGGTTCTAAGGGCCTGAGAGGAGTAGCCTCTCCTGGCCTCCGGAAATGCTTTGAAGGGCACAGATGGTGCCCTCCTTGCATAACCCAGTCTACACCGGTTCAGGGATCCCCCCAGCCCTGCTCTGTCGCGAAACTGGACAAAGGAAAGGGGAGTGACCACTCCCCTGACCAGCACCTCCCCAGGGGAGGTGCCTAGAGCTCCTCCAGTGTGTCCCAGGCCTCTGCCATCTTGAATGCAGAGGTGTGAGGGCACAATGGACACCTCTGAGTGGCCAGTGCCAGCAGGTGACGTCAGAGACCCCTTGTAGGAAAGTACCATCTTGCCTGGCATGTAACCCCCATTTTCACTGTATGTATGTTTGTTTTTGCCCTTGTGTCACTGGGATCCTGCTTGGCAGGACCCCAGTGCTCATAGTGTATGCCCTGTATGTGTTCCCTGTGTGGTGCCTAACTGTATCACTGAGGCTCTGCTAACCAGAACCGCAGTGTTTATGCTATCTCTGCTTTCTAAATTTGTCACTGCAGGCTAGTGACTACATTTACCAATTCTCATTGGCACACTGGTACACCCATATAATTCCCTTGTATATGGTACTTAGGTACCCAGGGTATTGGGGTTCCAGGAGATCCCTATGGACTTTAGCATTTCTTTTGACACCCATATGAAGCTCAGACAATTCTTACACAGGCCTGCCACTGCAGCCTGAGTGAAATAACGTCCACGTTATTTCACAGCCATTTTTCACTGCACATAAGTAACTTATAAGTCACCTATATGTCTAACCCTCACCTGGTGAAGGTTGGGTGCCAAGTTACTTAGTGTGTGGGCACCCTGGCACTAGCCAAGGTGCCCCCACATCGTTCAGGGCAATTTCCCCGGACTGTGTGAGTGTGGGGACACCATTACACGTGTGCACTGCACTTAGGTCACTACCTATGTGTAGCGTCACAATGGTAACTCCGAACATGGCCATGTAACATGTGCAATATCATGGAAATGTCACCCCAATACCATTCTGGTATTGGGGGGACAATTCCATGATCCCCGGGTCTCTAGCACAGAACCCGGGTACTGCCAAACTGCCTTTCTGGAGTTTCCACTGCAGCTGCTGCCAACCCCTCAGACAGGATTCTGCCCTCCTGGGGTCTGGCCAGCCCCGGCCCAGGAAGGCAGAACAAAGGATTTCCTCTGAGAGAGGGTGTTACACCCTCTCCCTTTGGAAATAAGTGTGAAGGGCTGGGGAGGAGTAGCCTCCCCCAGCCTCTGGAAATGCATTGATGGGCACAGATGGTGCCCATCTCTGCATAAGCCAGTTTACACCGGTTCAGGGATCCCCCAGCCCTGCTCTGGCACGAAACTGGACAAAGGAAAGGGGAGTGACCACTCCTCTGACCAGTACCTCCCAGGGGAGGTGCCCAGAGCTCCTCCAGTGTCTCCCAGACCTCTGCCATCTTGGATTCAGAGGTGTTGGGGGCACACTGGACTGCTCTGAGTGGCCAGTGCCAGCAGGTGACGTCAGAGACCCCCTCTGATAGGCTCTTACCTCTCTTGGTAGCCAATCCTCCTTTCTTGGTAACCAAACCTCCTTTTCTGGCTATTTAGGGTCTCTCCTCTGGGTTATTATTCAGATAATGAATGCAAGAGCTCACCAGAGTTCCTCTGCACTTCCCTCTTCGACTTCTGCCAAGGATCGACCGCTGACTGCTCCAGGACGCCTGCAAAACCACAACAAAGTAGCAAGACGACTACCAGCAACATTGTAGTGCCTAATCCTGCCGGCTTTCTCGACTGCTACCTGGTGGTGCATGCTCTGAGGGCTGTCTGCCTTCACCCTGCACTGGAAATCCCGAAGAAATCTCACGTGGGTTGACGGAGTCTTCCCCCTGCTAACATGCCAAACTTCTGCATCACCAGTCCTCTTTGTCCCCTATCATCCCGACGAGCGTGGTCCCTGGAACATAGGAGCTGGATCCAAGTGACCCCCACAGTCCAGTGGTCCTTCAGTCCAAGTTTGGTGGAGGTAAGTCCTTGCCTCCCCACACCAGACAGCAAACCTGTGTACTGCGTGATTTGCAGCTTCTCTGGCTTCTGTGCACTTTTCCAGGACTTCCTTTGTGCACAGCCTAGCCTGGGTCCCCAGCACTCTGTCCTGCATTGCCCAACTTGCTAATTTGGACTCTGACGTCGTGGGACCCTCCTTTGTGACTCTGAGTCGACCGCTGTCCTCAGATCTTCCAAGTGCCTGCTCTGGTACTTCTGCGGGTGCTGCCTGCTTCTGTTGGGGCTCTCTGAGCTGCTGAGTGCCCCTTCTGTCTCCTCCTCCATGTGGCGACATCCTGGTCCTTCCTGGTCCCCAGCAGCACCCAAAAACCTCTACCACAACCCTTGCAGCTAGCAAGGCTTATTTGTGGTATTTCTAAGTGGAAACACTTCTGGAACATCCAGCACGCCGTGGGACATCTTCCATCCAAAGGAGACATTCCTAGCCCTTTTCGTTGTTGCAGAATCCTTAGCTTCTTCCACCCAGAGGCAGTCTCTTTGCACCTTCATCCGGGGTTTCCTGGGCTTCTGCCCCCCCGGACACTATTGCGACTCTTGGACTTGGTCCCCTTGCCTTGCAGGTCCTCAGGTCCAGGAATCCGTCTTCAGTGCTTTGCTGGTGTTTGTGGTTCTTGCAGAATCCCCCTATTACAACTATTGTGTCCTTTTGGGGTAGTAGGGGAACTTTACTCCTACTTTTCAGGATCTTGGGGTGGGGTATCTTGGACACCCTGACTGTTTTCCTACAGTCCCAGCGACCCTCTACAAGCTCCCATAGGTCTGGGGTCCACTCGTGATTCGCATTCCACTTTTGGAGTACATGGTTTGTGTTTCCTCTAGACCTATGTTTACCTATTGCATCCTATTGTGATTCTACATTGTTTGCACTACTTTTCTTACTGTTACTTTCCTGTTTTGGGTTCGTGTACATATAACTTGTGTATATTACTTACCTTCTAACTGAGGGTACTCACTGAGATACTTTTGGCATATTGTCATAAAAATAAATTTTCTTATGATATTGTGCTATATGATATGAGTGGTATAGTAGGAGCTTTGCATGTCTCCTAGTTCAGCCTAAGCTGCTTTGCTATAGCTACCTTCTATCAGCCTACGCTGCTAGAAACACCTCTATTCTACTAATAAGGGATAACTGGACCTGGCACAGGGTGTAAGTACCACAAGGTACCCACTATAAGCCAGGCCAGCCTCCTACACCCCTCCTGATAGGTGCTTACCTTTCTCTGTAGCCAATCCTTCTCTGAGGGCTATTTAGGGTCTCTCCTGTGCGTTTCTCTTCAGATAACAAATGCAAGAGCTCATCAGAGTTCCTCTGCACTTCCCTCTTCGACTTCTGCCAAGGATCGACCGCTGACTGCTCCAGGACACCTGCAAAACCGCAACAAAGTAGCAAGAAGACTACCAGCAACATTGTAGCACCTCACCCTGCCGGCTTTCTCGACCGTTTCCTGGTGGTGCATGCTCTGAGGGCTGTCTGCCTTCACCCTGCACTGGAAGCCAAGAAGAAATCTCCTGTGGGTCGATGGAATCTTCCCCCTGCCAACGCAGGCACCAAACTTCTGCATCACCGGTCCTCTGGGTCCCCTCTCATCCTGACGAGCGTGGTCCCTGGAACACAGGAGCTGGATCCAAGTGCCAGGTTGCTGCACTAAAGTTTCTCTGGGAGGGCTGGAGGGATACTCCATGTTAACTAAAATGGTGCACTTTTTCTCACCAATATTAGTTATCCCACAGAGAGGTACTTCTACCTCAGGGAGTACAGCTGTGCTAGCTGATGATTCCCTTGGTACAGGTGCCACCCCAGGAGAGGTTTCTCCTACTACAGGAATGGTATCCTGAATGGCAGGGTGGTTAGGGGATGCTTTGATGCCCTTTTTACCTGTTGTTGGAGAAGGATCCTGAGTTTTCAGGCCTTCTCTCCTTTGCTTTTTCATTTCAGCTGAAATGAGAGGAAGCAAATCCTCAGGGATACCCAGCATGGCTGCATGGGTATTAAAGTCTACCTCAGCCCAACCTGAGGCCTCTAGGTCATTACCTAAGAAACAGTCTACAGGTAAGCTAGGTGATACTACCACCTGCTTAGGGCCAGCAATTCCACCCCAACTAAACTGAATTATAAGGTACAAGGTTTTATGGAGTATATGGTTTGGGGTCTTGGGGTGGGGTATCTTGGACACCCTTAGTGTTTTCTTACACTCCCAGCAACCCTCTACACACTACATTAGGCCTGGGGTCCATTCATGGTTCGCATTCCACTTTTGGAGTATATGGTTGGTGTTGCCCCTAGGCCTATTGTCCCCTTTTACATTCTATTGTGTTTTACAGTGTTTTCACTATTTTTCTAACTGTTTACTTACCTGATTTTGGTCTGTGTGTATATTTTGTATATATTACTTACCTTCTAAGGGAGTATATCCTCTGAGATACTTTTGGCATATTGTCACTAAAATAAAGTACCTTTATTTTTAGTAACTCTGAGTATTGTGATTCTTATGATATAGTGCTACATGATATAAGTGGTATAGTAGGAGCTGTGCATGTCTCCTAGTTGAGCCTAAGCTGCTCTGCTATAGCTACCTCTATCAGCCTCAGCTGCTAGAACACTTCTAATCTACTAATAAGGGATAACTGGACCTGGCACAAGGTGTAAGTACTACAAGGTACCCACTATACGCCATGCCAGCCTCCAACATGGGGCTTCTTGATTGTGGGGTACACAGTTTGCTCCCACATCGGCAAAATCTCAATGTCCCTTAAGCACATCAGTGTAGGGGGGCGCCCATCAGATAATACTACTTGTCAGAATAAAATCGCCCACTGTTATTTTTTCCTAATAGACCCGGTTTGTGGCCCATGTGACGTGCTGTATTCTAGTTTTTCAGGGTGTCTGCTAAAAGCAGAAGGTTATCAGTTTCAGCTGTCTGCGTCCATCACCCCACATTAACGAACACCCACCCGACTGTTTTCTCGTTTCATTCGGGTCCCAGGTCAGGCATGTTCTTCATGTGATGCCGGGGTCGGACAGAAACAAGCCGTGAACCAGGCCAGGGCTGCGAGAAGCCCCGGTTCCAGGCACATCAGAGCCGGAGGTCGGCGGGGCGGCCATTGTTAGGCGGCTATCCTCCCGGCAGAGGGATGCGCTGGGCTCCCTGACCCCGGTCACCCAAGGGGAGCCATTGTGGGGAGACAATGGAGCGTCTGCCGGGCCCCGGCGCCTCCTCATTAGTGTTCACACACGCACAGGCTTCCAGAGGGACCGGCGCTGGCTCTCCCTGCACGCCGCGCCTTTTGATCCTCGGCAGTTGTGTGAAGGTTTCTGACGGCGGAGCGCACAGTGACTGCATCGGAAGGACAGGGAGAGAAGCCGCTGTTATAATTATAAACGTGCTTTTATGTGGCTCGGGCTGCGAGCAGCCATGTTACCATTACCCAATGTAGTGTCCGACATCAGAAGGATGAACGACTAAGAGGCATGCAGATTTTACATGCTGCAGTGACGAACAGTCAACTCACTGAGCCATCCTGAGGTCGGGGTGAGACATTGTCACTATACTGAGGGCTGCAGGTGCCTTGGTGGATGCGGGAAACCAGCTCTTGTGAAAAACGTGTCCATTCCCTTCCCTCGGGGACAATGACCGTCCGATTCCACTTAGTGCACCTAGTATTGCAGAGTAGCGCATGCTGTAGGTAGCGCTCTGAACTACAGGGCACAGCGAAGAGATCACTCCCCTACTGCGTTTCATGGGCCGTGATAGTGTGCATCGCGGGCCCTGGGGTCTCCCTCTGTGTTCTCTGAGCCTCACTGCCCTCACAGTGTGCCCTGAGGGTCTCCCTCTGTGTTCTCTGAGCCTCCCTGCCCTCACAGTGTGCCCTGAGGGTCTCACTCTGTGTTCTCTGAGCCTCCCTGCCCTCACAGTCTGCCCTGAGGGTCTCACTCTGTGTTTTCAGAGTCTCGCCGCCCTCACAGTGTGCCCTGAGGGTCTCCCTCTGTGTTCTCTGAGCCTCACTGCCCTCACAGTGTGCCCTGAGGGTCTCTCTCTGTGTTTTCAGAGTCTCGCCGACCTCACAGTGTGTCCTGAGGGTCTCAGTCTGTGTTTTATGAGCCTCACTACCCTCGCAGTGTGCCCTGAGGGTCTCAGTCTGTGTTTTATGAGCCTCACTACCCTCGCAGTGTGCCCTGAGGGTCTCTCTCTGTGTTTTCAGAGCCTCACCGACCTCACAGTGTGCCCTGAGGGTCTCAGTCTGTGTTTTCAGTGTCTCGCCGCCCTCACAGTGTGCCCTGAGGGTCTCAGTCTGTGTTTTCAGAGTCTCGCCGCCCTCACAGTGTGCCCTGAGGGTCTCACTCTGTGTTTTCAGAGTCTCACTACCCTCACAGTGTGCCCTGAGGGTCTCACTCTGTGTTTTCAGAGTCTCACCGCCCCCACAGTGTGCCCTGAGGGTCTCACTCCGTGTTCTCTGAGCCTCACTACCCTCACAGTGTGCCCTGAGGGTCTCAGTCTGTGTTTTCAGAGTCTCGCCGCCCTTACAGTGTGCACTAAGGGTCTCAGTCTGTGTTTTCAGAGTCTCGCCACCCTCACAGTGTGCCCTGAGGGTCTCACTCCGTGTTCTCTGAGCCTCACTACCCTCACAGTGTGCCCTAGGGTCTCACTCTGTGTTTTCTGAGCCTCACTGCCTCGCAGTGCACTGAGGGTCTCACTCTGTGTTCTCTGAGTCTCACTGCCCTCACAGTGTGCCCTGAGGGTCTCACTCTGTGTTCTCTGAGTCTCACTACCCTTACAGTGTGCCCTGCGGGTCTGCCTCTTAATTTGATGAGTCTCACTACCCTCACAGTGTGCCCTGAGGGTCTCATTCTGCGTTTTATGACCCTCACTACCCTCGCAGTGCACTGAGGGTCTCACTCGGTGTTCTCTGAGTCTCACTACCCTCACAGTGTGCCCTGAGGGTCTCTCTCTGTGTTTTTAGTCTCACTGCCCTCACAGTGTGCCCTGAGGGTCTCTCTCTGTGTTTTCAGTGTCTCACCGCCCTCACAGTGTGCCCTGAGGGTCTCACTCTGTAATTTCTGAGCCTCACTACCCTCACAGTGTGCACTGAGGGTCTCACTCTGTGTTTTCAGAGTCTCACCACCCTCACAGTGTGCCCGGAGGGTCTCACTCTGTGTTTTCTGAGCCTCACTGCCCTCACAGTGCGCACTGAGGGTCTCACTCTGTGTTTTATGAGCCCCACTACCCTCGCAGTGTGCACTGAGGGTCTCACTCTTTGTTCTCTGAGCCTCACTGCCCTCACAGTGAGCACTGAGGATCTCACTCTGTGTTTTATGAGCCTCACTACCCTCGAAGTGTGCACTGAGGGTCTCAGAATGTGTTTTCGGAGCCTCACTGCCTTACAGTGCTCACTGAGGGTCTCACTCTATGTTCTCTGAGTCTCACTACCCTCACAGTGTGCCCTGAGGGTCTGACTCTTTATTTGAAGAGTCTTACTACCCTCACAGTGTGCCTTGAGGGTCTCTCTCTGTGTTTTACCGGTCTTTTTGCTCTCTCACAGTGCCCTGAGGGTCTCACTCTGTTATTTCTGAGTCTCACTACCCACACAGTGTGCCCTTAGGATCTCGCGCTGTATTTTCTGAGTCTCACTACCCACACAGTATGCCCTGAAGATCTCACACTGTGTTTTTTTAGTCTCAATGCCCTCACAGTGTGCCCTGAGGATCTCACTCTGTGCTTTATGAGTCTCACTGCGCTCACATTGTGCACTGAGTGTCTCGCTCTCTGTTTTCTGAATCTCACTACCCTCACAGTGTGCCTCAAGGGTCTCACTCTGTGTTCTCTGAGTCTCACTACCCTCACAGTGTGCCCCAGGGTCTCACTCTGTGTTTTCTGAGTCTCACTGCCCTCACAGTGTGCCTGAAGGGTCTCACTTTGTGTTCTGTAAGTCTCACTGCACTCAGTGTCCACTGAGGGTCTTACTCTTTGTTCTCCGAGTCTTACTACCCTCACAGTGTGCCCCAAGGGTCTTGCTCTGCGTTTTCTGAGTCTCACTACCCTCACAGTGAGCCTGAAGGGTCTCACTCTGTGTTTTCTGAGTTTCACTGCCCTCACAGTGAGCACTTTGGGTCTCCCTGTGCAGTTACTAAGACTCATGCCCAGACAATGTGCACTATGGGTCCCACTCTGCATTTCATGGGTCTCATGCACGCACAGTGTGCACCTTTTGTGTACCTGTGCATTTCATAGGTCTTGTGCACACACAGTGTGTACCTTGGGTGTCCCTCAGCATTTCATGGGTCTCGTGCACACACAGAGTGTACCTTTGGTGTACCTGTGCATTTCATGGGTCTCGTGCACACACAGTGTGTACCTTGGGTGTCCCTCTGCATTTCATGGGTCTCGTGCACACACAGAGTGTACCTTTGGTGTACCTGTGCATTTCATGGGTCTCGTGCACACACAGTGTGTACCTTGGGTCTCCCATTGCATTTCATGGGTCTCATGTGCCCCTTTGTTTCATGGGCTTCATTGCCCCCACAATCTACACACTGGGATTCACTCTGTGCTACATTACCCACAATGCAACGTGCTACCCACCAGTCTGCACTATGTGCACCACTGCTGAGAGGTCTGCACCAGAGGTTTCACCCATCTCAAAAATGTCACAGATTTACTCTCCAACCCAGGTCTCACATTAGCCCCATCGATTGTTCACTGTAGGCCCCTCTCCATTGAAGGTTGCACTGTAGGTCCCCTCTCCACTGAAGGTTGCATTGTAGGCCCCTCTCTATTGAAGGTTGCACTGTAGGCCCCTCTCCATTGAAGGTTGCACTGTAGGCCCCTCTCCATTGAAGGTTGCACTGTAGGCCCATCTCCATTGAAGATTGCACTGTAGGCCCCTCTCCACTGAAGGTTGCACTGTAGGTCCCCTCTCCACTGAAGGTTGCAATGTAGGTCCCCTCTCCACTGAAGGTTGCATTGTAGGCCCCTCTCCATTGAAGGCTGCACTGTATGTCCCCTCTCCACTGAAGGTTGTAATGTATGTCCCCTCTCCATTGAAGGTTGCACTGTAGGTCCCCTCTGCACTGAAGGTTGCACTGTAGGTCCCCTCTGCACTGAAGGTTGCATTGTAGGACCCTCTCCACTGAAGGTTGCACTGTAGGTCCCCTCTCCATTGAAGGTTGCACTGTAGGCCCCTCTCCACTGAAGGTTGCACTGTAGGTCCCCTCTCCACTGAATGTTGCACTGTAGGTCCCCTCTCCATTGAAGGTTGCACTGTAGGCCCCTCTCCATTGAAGGTTGCACTGTAGGCCCCTCTCCATTGAAGGTTGCACTGTTGGCCCCTCTCCACTGAAGGTTGCAATGTAGTCCCCTCTCCACTGAAGGTTGCACTGTAGGTCCCCTCTCCACTGAAGGTTGCACTGTAGGTCCTCTCTCGATTGAAGGTTGCACTGTAGGTCCCCTCTTCATTGAAGGTTGCACTGTAGGTCCCCTCTCCATTGAAGGTTGCACTGTAGGCCCCTCTCCACTGAAGGTTGCAATGTAGGCCCCTCTCCACTGAAGGTTGTAATGTAGTCCCCTCTCCACTGAAGGTTGCACTGTAGGCCCCTCTCCACTGAAGGTTGCACTGTAGGCCCCTCTCCACTGACGGTTGCAATGTAGGCCCCTCTCCACTGAAGGTTGCACTGTAGGTCCCCTCTCCATTGAAGGTTGCACTGTAGGGCCCTCTCCACTGAAAGTTGCACTGTAGGTCCCCTCTCCATTGAAGGTTGCATTGTAGGCCCCTCTCCACTGAAGGTTGCACTGTAGGCCCATCTCCATTGAAAGTTGCACTGTAGGCCCCTCTCCACTGAAGGTTGCACTGTAGGTCCCCTCTCCACTGAAGGTTGCACTGTAGGTTCCCTCTCCATTGAAGGTTGCACTGTAGGGCCCTCTCCATTGAAGGCTGCATTGTAGGCCCCTCTCCATTGAAGGTTGCACCGTAGGCCCCTCTCCATTGAAGGTTGCACTGTAGGCCCCTCTCCATTGAAGGTTGCACTGTAGGCCCCTCTCCACTGAAGGTTGCAATGTAGGTCCCCTCTCCACTGAAGGTTGCATTGTAGGCCCCTCTCCATTGAAGGCTGCACTGTAGGTCCCCTCTCCACTGAAGGTTGTAATGTAGGTCCCCTCTCCATTGAAGGTTGCACTGTAGGTCCCCTCTGCACTGAAGGTTGCACTGTAGGTCCCCTCTGCACTGAAGGTTGCATTGTAGGACCCTCTCCACTGAAGGTTGCAATGTAGTCCCCTCTCCACTGAAGGTTGACTGTAGGTCCCCTCTCCACTGAAGGTTGCACTGTAGGTCCCCTCTCCATTGAAGGTTGCACTGTAGGTCCCCTCTCCATTGAAGGTTGCACTGTAGGCCCCTCTCCACTGAAGGTTGCACTGTAGGCCCCTCTCCACTGAAGGTTGCACTGTAGGTCCCCTCTCCATTGAAGGTTGCACTGTAGGCCCCTCTCCACTGAAGGTTGCACTGTAGGTCCCCTCTCCACTGAAGGTTGCACTGTAGGTCCCCTCTCCATTGAAGGTTGCATTGTAGGCCCCTCTCCATTGAAGGTTGCACTGTAGGTCCCCTCTCCACTGAAGGTTGCACTGTAGGTCCCCTCTCCATTGAAGGTTGCACGGTTGCATTGTAGGCCCCTCTCCATTGAAGGTTGCACTGTAGGTCCCCTCTCCATTGAAGGTTGCACGGTTGCATTGTAGGCCCCTCTCCATTGAAGGTTGCACTGTAGGTCACCTCTCCATTGAAGGTTGCACTGTAGGTCCCCTCTCCATTGAAGGTTGCATTGTAGGCCCCTCTCCATTGAAGGTTGCACTGTAGGTCCCCTCTCCACTGAAGGTTGCACTGTAGGCCCCTCTCCATTGAAGGTTGCACTGTAGGTCCCCTCTCCATTGAAGGTTGCACTGTAGGTCCCCTCTCCACTGAAGGTTGCACTGTAGGCCCCTCTCCATTGAAGGTTGCACTGTAGGTCACCTCTCCATTGAAGGTTGCACTGTAGGTCCCCTTCCTTAGTCTGCAGCAAACAGGTTCCACTCCTCATTGAACACTTCAGTTCCCACCCCATATAGTCATCACCAGAGTCAGAGGTCTCACTCTCCTCAACCTGTCAGCTGCATGTCTAATTCACCATTACTTCCCGTACCACGGGTCTCACTGCCGGCACCGTGTCCACCACAAGTGTGCACTTCTGTTCTAACCCAACTAAATGTTGCACCACAGTCCTAACTCTCTGCTAGTGTGTGCAGCATAGGTCTCACCCCAGTACAGTCTGAATGGTAGGCCTCACCCTCGGTCCCTATCAAACTGTGCACCGTAGGTCTCCCTCCCTAAGAGTATTGACTAAAGGTCCCAACCCCAATGAACTGCAAGTCTCACTCCATTACAGTCTGCACAGTAGATCTCATTTCCTATTAATATGTGCATGGAATGTTTCCCCATTGCATTATTGACTACACTGTTGTATGGATTGTGTCTTCCAGGGCAGAGACTACTTTTCGATTTCAGTTTGAAGACCTACATTATTGAACATGTAATAAGTGATGAATTGCAATCCCACCAAATGCAGGTTTCTGGCATGTGCTT
The DNA here is from genome assembly GCF_031143425.1 of Pleurodeles waltl. Lineage (NCBI taxonomy): Eukaryota > Metazoa > Chordata > Amphibia > Caudata > Salamandridae > Pleurodeles > Pleurodeles waltl. Next base: position 191,983,250 of record NC_090441.1, on the reverse strand, counting down.
GTTCTCTGTAGATGTAAAATAAATATCTCCGATAACCAAGAACAATCAAAAACACAATCCGTGATAATTTAGTGACTATTTAGCTTAGAAATTATTGCAGGAATGTCATATATGGTGTGACTGTTTCCCTCCATAATCCCATTATTATAATCACTTGCTTTTAGGCTTCTTTTTTTTAGTTTTAGGTTCTTAAACACATACTGGGCAGGTTTCATTTTAGCTATAGTCCCCAATTTAATTAACATGTCCAGCTTGTTTAAGAAATGGATGTTGCCATTATAGACCATGGAGGCTGCCATCTTAGACTATGGAGGCTGCCATCTTAAACCACGGAGGCTGCCATCTTTGATATTGGGGGCTCCCATTTCTCCTTAAATTATGCAGAATCATCATGTCTGCCTTTGAAGCAGATGTCCTCTGTTCCCATCTTTCCAAGAATGTACTACCTGTGAAACTGTCAAACTTGACTGTGAAACTGTCAAGTCATTCAGCTATAGACCTCAACAAAACACCCAGCGTGACAGCAGTCTGGGACCGGCGCCTTTTCAAGGTCATATAACAACCATAGCCCAAATAATGTAGTCTATATTGACATTTTTCCTTGAAAGTACATCCACTGCTGTTTATGATTATGTCACAACATTCCTAAGGTGACAATGCAAATTCCATCTTAGATAAGGTACAATATATAAGGACTAGCTCTTTACCACTTAGTTAGGAGAGAAACTTCATCCAGGACACAGATGGAAACCCAGATGAGCACAGCAAAGTTTCCATCTCGATAGAAAAGCCTCCTGCAGGGCTCCGGGGGCTCTGGGAAGCGCTGCATTCTGCCTTCACACACTGGTGCCAGGAGTGTGTTCTGTCATAGACACAGTCTCCCAGATCCTGTCTTTGCGCTCGAAATAGCTGGCAAGATATTCCAAACAGACAACTAACCCTGTTGTCCAGGTAGGCGCACCGCTCCAAAACTCAGGCTTATTATTTATTCATCTAGTAGAACTAGCATAGCGCTTAGAGACAGCACAGTGAGGTTTTAAGGACCATACATTGGGATGTTAAGATTTCCCCCTGTTTTCACTGTTATTGAAAAGCTTAGATGCTTTTCATTAACTTCTGCGATGTTGCCAATATTATGTGCACTAGATCCCTGCATTTTAAAGTAACTATTCTAAAGTAAATATGGTGAAATACACATTCCATTTCTAGTGATTCTGAGCGTGTAAATCATTAATGAGCAATCGTTTGGATTTCCAGTGCTCCATGTTAGTAACGCAAAAGCATTGGCACCACCTCGTTTATATATTTAGTGGGGTTCAGCAGGACTACAATTATCCTGTTTTCACATTCAGTGCTGGTGCATTGGACTAAATTCACTTGTGTCACCCGTTGGTGTGAAAATAAACCCTGTAGAGCTGAGCCAGCGACTTAGTTTACGCAACAAGACTTCTTACTCCCATTTAACATATGCTCATAGTAGATATCCCAGTATATTACGCACCACACGCCTCGCTTCCCCTTCAAGTATGCACTGTAGGCGTACGTCTATTGTACTCTGCAGCATAGGTCTCACCCCTCGATGAAGTGTGAGGGAGGGTTCCCCCGGGTACAGTCTGCATAATAGGTCTCACTCCTGATTGATGTTTGCATCTTAGCCGGCACCCCAATAAGTTTGGCACAATAGTTTTCATATAAGCTTGGGCAAATACGTTGTTATGACGATGTAGAGTTGCATAATTTTGTGTTTTTCCTATTAAGCGTGTGACTCTAAATGACCAAGACTTCGTCACTGTGGCCTATTCAGATGAAAGCAATTGATATTTTTCAGTTATTTTAATTGTTTTTTTATATTCTCACTTTGATGAACTAGTGATATTTTAGCGCCCCGTGGATGGTTTGAATGCTCACCAAATTTAGATTATTTGGGCCTACATGTGTCTGCAGATGGCTGAGGGGTGTGCTTCGGGAGGCCGGCTCAGGTACAATATCACAGACGAAGTACACGTCACCTGTGTTCTGCTTGTTCTTCCACCACCACCAGCTTCCATCTTCTCAAAATCCCCAAAACCACACCAACAACCTTCACTGTGGTCCCAGCCTGTCTTAATCAAAAGCAAACCCCACCTGGTTCCACAAGTCCTTCTAACTTTGGCCTTATAAGCAACCTCTTCTCTTTGGTTTGAGACTTCTTCATAGTTAGACGCTTCAAGGAATACATTGCATACTGCATGGTTTTATGGAAAAAAGTGTGTCGTGGGAAGCCAGGTGGACATCTTGGTACAGGGGCACAGTGGACCCATATGAAAAACATCCAGTCTTGTGCAGGGCGTTGCTGAGTGCTCTGCTTATCCCCTTGAATCACCCTGATTGTGCAGGAGCGCCTCAAAAATTATGAAGTAGTCCACAACATGCTGGATGCCCATTGGAGTATTTGGACACATTGTAGTCATTAATCTAAAGCCTAGAGGTGCATGAAGATCACTCAGAAAGCAAATAAATTATTATGTTCTACAAAGGGGAGGAGATGCTCCTACCAAAGTAATGTCAATGGAAGTCAATGGATGGAGGATAATAGAGTGACTGATCAAAACGCTTGCATCCTTTAAACCTTGGGAGTGGGACATTGGCAAGAAAGATTGCTAATAGCAACTTGAAGATGAAGGATTGTGAGTTTGAAAGCACATAAGAACTCATGTGTTGTCTTCACTAACCTCTGTAAGAGCTCACTGGTGGCCAATGATGCATGTCACATCTGTAGTGCTCCACACTGATGAAGAGTCACCATTACAAATCACGCTTTCAGCTAGAAACTCATGAAGCACAGACACAGGACACTCAGAAGGAGCCACTGTCAACTATCACAATATAGTCAGAGTTCCAAGGGTACTTATCTGACACAACAAGATTCCAGATAGATCAGGAGACATTGAGATATTGTCATGGGAACAATTAACAGTGTTCAGAGCTCAGCAAACTGGCAATAAAATACCTAGCACTAAGTCCCAGCCAGATTGTCATCTGAGAGGGTGATCAATACATTTGGGGTAATTTTTACAGTTGTAAGCAGAAGGGTTAAAAATGTGTGTAATATTTCTAGTGTAATTACTCAAAATATTCAAAATTTACACTAAAGTAATTATATGGAATGGGGCCTGGGCATCTCACGTAAAAAAAAAAAACTAGGCCAAAAGTGTAGGACAAATGCAAGCAGCCATTTTGACTGTGGTTTGGTACTCCTCACTCCAACTTCCTAGCTGTTTCCTCAGGTTCCCTGACCATCCCAATCCAAACTGACCCTTTTCCTGTCCACCTCTCCCTTGTTTCAGATTTTTTTTCTCACTTTCTGTCTACTTTCCCAGCCCTTGTGCTTTCATTTTTCATTTTGTTTTTCTTGTCCTGTCAGACTTTTGTTTGTGTTAGCACCCACCTCCCGCCGCCGTCATGGCTGAGGCAAGCAATGGGTCCAGAGACACCCCTGCCTTAAGCTGCGTAAGGCTCTGTGGGGGGGGGGGGGGTGCCCCGTGCAACATTCTTTCTGAAGAGGTGGTGGCACTGTTTGTTTTTTTGGTAGAGCACCACCTCCCTTTTAAGTTGGTGTCAGGCAGCCAACCAGTAATGGGGTACAGCTCCCCATGAAACAAGTGTGAGGCAGCATTCATCCCCTCACTGTGATCACAAGCGTCCAGCAGAGGGTCATTCACTGCTGGGTCGACATAAATCATTGAGAGCTTGACCTGCTGGTTCTGCTCAGCTTTTAGGGGGTGGCACCCACATTTAAGTGATATTTATTTATTGATTGATTGATGGATTGATGTCACCACTCATTTGCAATAAAGGCAGTATTCACAGTGAACCAGACTCATTTACAAACTCATAAGACGTTGGCGCCATTCAGATAAACAAATGCACCTTCTGCACTGAAGTGCCCTCGACCACTTTCTCTGTTGTAAAATAATGGTGCAATCGTATAATATAATCATCATGCAGAAAAGAGAAATAGTGTTTTGATCTTGTTAGAGCTCATCAGTAAAGAATAGCTTTGACCAGTCACAAATGAGCACCCAGTATAGGTCCAAAAAAGCATGCCCTTTCTAGCTTAGAATACCACATAAATGATGCAAAAAAAGAGAGGTGAGGAATCCTGGAGAGTGTTCACATTTTAGGTGGAAAGCTGCTCCTTTAGATGGTGCACTCTACAACACCATCTAAATTGTAAATTTGCCTACCTCAAATGTCTATTTTTCTAGCAGAGTTTCTAAGCATTGGATTAGCACAGTGCCATCCACGCTGATCTAGAAAAGTGGCAACAAAGTATTTTGCCATTTTGCAGTAAAGTCTTTCAGCATAGGATTAGAGAGTGCCATCATTGCCGAGCTGAAACATGGCAAAAGCCTTTTACCACTCCAAGCACAATATTACAGCTTTGAATATGTAAAGTCCCAACCCAACCTGTCCATAGCTAACCCAAAAGTAGCCAAACAAAGCCTTGATCAGAGGAATAATATTTTTGTTGCACTGTAAAGAATTGGGGAGGAGGTTGTGGTGTACGGGAGTGGAACTAGGGGTGGGACTCTGAAGTAGGATGAGAGAAAGGCCACTGGAATTATTGTTATTAATGCACACGTCTGTCCAAAAATCACGTCACCCTACTAAGGTACTTCAATTTATGTTGACTGATATATATTGTCAAATAAATTGTGCAAGATGAATTTGTGCCATATGTTTTCAGTGTCCATATATCTATATATATATATATATATATATATATCAGCAGAGCCCAGAAGACACCACCATCGCCACAGCCGCCGCAGGGAGCTGAGAGAAATGCCATCCCCAAACGCAAGCTGTCCACCTCCCCCTTCAACCATTCTGCAAAATGCATTTAAAAGAAAGGCAGAGTGAGGGTTAAATCCAAGACATTCAAGACAAAGTCCACCATAAATCAACACAGATTAAGAGCATTTACTAAAGCAAGTGTAATGACCATTCAAGTCTCTGGAGGTGGTTACTTTGAGAGAATCCTTAGGTACATTGATGCTCTAAGGGGCATAGATTGTGGATAAAAGTACACACTAACTATCCTTGGCCTACCATTAATATAATGTATTTTCTGCTGTATGTGTTCTGTTCATGTCAAGGTAAGGGGGATGATGTGGGCACATTTATATTTTTTGCAACCTCCTCCTGTAACGGTTTAGAGTTGCGTACACCACGCTTGCTCCTCCGAGTGTGAGATCTGTTGCGGGTGGAAATAGATAACATCACAATAGGCCTCACAACTTTGGGGCGGAGGTTTAGGGGATTGATGATTGGGTGAGCAGGGGGAGTTAGGAAAAACTTTAAGAGACAAAAACAGCATTTAGCAACTCCATGAGCATGGCTCAACTGTCATGGAAGGAAAATGACAGTTAAGCTAATTTACTCAAACTGTCTTTAGCAGCCAAACAGACCCCCAAGTTCGGAAAAGTTATTTAGGCTGGTTAATAATAAAAACCACCTGTTATACTTAATCAAGGTAACATGTTATACAGAGTGTCAAAATATATGAGGCAGGCCTACTGCCTTTATAAGGGTGTCATCACAATAAACATTTCAGCCACATCATGTTTGAACCTTGTAATACCGTGAAGATCAATATGTGCCACATAAATAACCTATAGGCTTCATTATAATGGCAATAATTCATTGTTCAATACCATTATTTTCAATAAAGCATTTGAATTCAAATACATGTGAGTCTGAGTACGTCTCCTCTAGCTCCAGACCACAAAATGTAATGATGGGACTAACCCCTGGGGGTCCCCACACTTAGAACCCAAGGGCTTAAACTCGATATCCATTTCTGGGCCGAGTTTATGCTTTTCTTATGAACGGCTTGCCAGTTGTGTTCTCATGGTGCAAACTCTTCATTCGTATTAGCACCAACTCCAATCCTTATTGGGGATGCGGAGGGGGAGCCCCAAGGCCCTGTGGCCTGCCAGCTCCATGGGTGCAGCTCCTGGGCCACCATTTGCTTTCCTGCTCCCGCCACAGTGGAAGCAAACAGTCTTCCAGCTCCCACGAGGGGAGCAGTTCTAGGATACTGGGCTGCTTCCTCCCCCGCCCTCGTGAAACATGTTTGGGGTGCCACTCCTGCTGGCTCTCTGCCCCCACCCAGACACATGTGAGGGAGGTGGAGGAGGCAGTCCACTTCACCCCCCGGGGTTCTGGTCACTCCAGGAGTTTCAGATTTTGGCCTTCTCTGTCCCGGGGTATGGGGTCCCTGTGATGGAAATACTTTTTAAAAGAGACGCAGGGACGGGGGCCTGGTGCATGCCCCCTTCCCATGAGTGAGTACAATTATGTTTTGCCGGCCCACGGTGCTCCGCCCTCTCTGGGGAAACGTTTTTAAGATACAATGGAGCAACACACACCAGTTTTCCATAGTTTGAAGGTCAACAAGTCAAGTGCCAAGTCTGTGGCCCTGTTGTGCTGCGTTTCTTCATCTTGCACTTGCTTTGCTGCTGGCAGCCAGACCAAGTGACCAGGAGTAGTTTTTATCAGTCCCCCTGGCCTTTATGGGTGTACATGATACAGGAAACAGGATGTTCTGCCTCCCTATGCCAGTGTTCTCCTCTACCCAGCTCCTCCTGCTGGTGGGGGCCTCCTGAACAGCTCCTTTGTGACCACCCACCAGAACACCCTCCTTGCTGCCCTGCCCGGGCTCAATACCTCAGCACCTTTCAGTACACAGGGAAGACCTCTTTGAGTTTTTTCTCAATAAACGTAGATAGGAATTGATCCTACTACTAAATGTGTTTGACAGAACTTACAAATTGTATTTCTTCCGAAAACAGACAGACCTATTTAACAAGAAAATAAAAGAAACAAGTCCTAGTCTAACCTAGGTAACCTGAGAAATTTCAGAGGACGTGAGACATATTGTAGAACAATTAATAAGACTCCAATCAAATAGCACTTCCACCATGTATCCAGAGTGATCATCCAAACATCAAATCCAAACATTAGCTGAAACCCTCCTATCCATCACATGAATCATCATTTGGCATTCATTCATGCAAGTTACCTTACCAAGCTTGGTATCCGTCTACCTATCTACACGCTTATTTCTCATGGAAGCGACTTACATAAGCCATTCCATCCTTTGAATCTTTCCATCGGAACATGGGCATAAATGGTCAGGAAATGGAGGCATCCATTGAAGACTTAGATACCATTGCTCTTTGCAAAATCCACAGTTGAAACTAGGTTTGAATTAAGTTTTTTCTTTGTCATCTCTCACCACTTAGCCACAAGGCCAAAATGTCTGTGCTCACTTTGACTGTCACCTTGTGCCATGCACTGGTCTATATAAGCTTATTTACATTAGCTGTAGAGCAAATATATAAAAAATATATATTTTTAAAACAGACATATCTGTTGTATTATTGTTTATTTTCTTACTATGCAAAGTAGAGTTCATCCTCATATTTAGGGAGGTCACGTGGAGGATGATGGCTCACCACACTTTTGATGCCAGATAATTTGCTCTTATCAATTTTGCCTTGTGGAGCCCTGTGTTTTTGGGTAGGAAATACGTATTCATTTTAATCATTGCAAGCCTTTTCATGTTTTTAGGAGAGAGGTTTGTCCTTTTGACTGTGATAACTGCCCCAGTTGCACTGAACACCTGCTCCAAGCATACACTACCTAGAAGACATGTAAGAGACTTTATTACAAGCCTGCTCGGTCATGGTCACTGTTCCTTATTCCCATGCCAATAGGTCAATGGCTATTGATCCAAGACAACGTCTCTTTGGTTATCCAAGTAGGCTTGTGCTATGTTCTCCATTGTAATATCTCTGCACATTGGCTGCTTCTGAATTGATTTAAGAATATTAATAAACTAACCCATCACAAATGTTGGAAGTGAAAATGATGCTGTTTATATTGTAGATTCAGTCACAGGTGATGTGTTATCACTTGTGGGTGTTGCTACTAAAGTTGTGGCACTTTTCTGCCCTTTGAGCTACCACATAACTTTCCAGAGGTTGAAGGCAGCACTTTAGGTCTGCTAAGCTCTCAAGGGTGCAATAGTTCCTCATTTAGGCCACTTACTTTCCTGATGATCCGGTTCTTGTAAATGGAGAGAGCCAGTGATAAAAAAAGTCACAGTGGACACCCAAGGTCCAGCCCACTGATCAGGGAGGGAACTGAGTTCACGTATCAGAGAATATATGTGACCATGCAAACTGTTCTATGACAGGAGCATGGGTCAAATCCTGGCAAACATTCACCAGGATGTTGAACACTGGGGATGGAGCCCCTTGTTTCTCAGCTGGGAAGTACAGCCCTATACAGAAATATCTACATGTCCAAATTTCTATATGCCTTGCAGGACTTGCTATTTGAGATCCCCAAATCATTTTCTCGGACAGTGGAGGCAGAGGTCAGGACTCTGCTGTAGGATGGGGCTACACTGTGGATAGCTCTAGGGACTCTGACACGACAGACAATGAATAGAGACATTGCCCTCTCAGGCCTGCACCTGAAATATTGGATGGCCTAATTGCTGGTGGTCAATGAGTGGTCCTTTGTGGATCAGTGGGAGTCTGAATTGGTGGCAGGTAGAAGAGCATTGGAGCCACATGGTTATAGTAGTCCACCATGTCCGTGACTGCTTGCTAATAAAGCATTTTTTTTTTTTTCAAGTGTAGCCCGTTTTCCTTAAAGGAAAACGAGCTACACTTAAAAAAAAAATCTGAAACCTTTTGTTTCGGTATTTTTTCAGGGCAGGTAGTGGTCCCTTGGACCACTACCTGCCCTGAAAAAATATTTTGGGGTCCATTCACAAAGGGGAAGGGGTCCCATGGGGACCCCTTCCAATTTGCGAGTAGGTTACCATCCACTTCAAGTGGATGGTAACTGTGACTCCATTTGCGACCGCATACGCGGTCGCAAATGGAATTGCATACCACTGCGAGTCGCAAATAGGAAGGGAACACCCCTTCCTATTTGCGAGTCGGAAATGCATTTTGCGAGTCGGTCCCGACTCGCAAAATGCATTTCTGCATAGGAAACTCCGGTTTGCGACGCGCAAACGGCAATTTTTGCCGTTTGCGAGTCGCAAACTGGTTCCTACATCTGGCCCCTGGTCCTTTAACTGTGATAATTGCCCCAGTGTCACTGAATACCTACTCCGAGGATACACTGGCTACAGGACATGCAAGATTCGTTATTGCAAACTTGCTGGGTTCTGACCGTTATTCCTTATTCCCATGTCAACAGGTCAATGGCTCTTGATCTAAGTAGTCTTCTGGTTGGCCATCCAAGTAGACTTGAACTATGGTCGCCATTGTCATAGTTGTGCACATTGGCTGTTTCTGAGTTGACTGCATCTGTGCACTTGATTTAAGAATATTCATAAACCAGTCCATTACAGATGTTGGAAGTGAATGTGATGTTGTTTATATTGTATGTTCAGTCGCAGGTAATTGTGTTATCACTAGTAAGTTCTGTTCCTGCAGTTGTGACATACTTGTGCACTCGGAGCTACCGCTGCACTTTCCAGATGTTGGAGGCAACACTTCAGGTCTGTTAAGCCCTCAAAGTTGCAATAGTTTATTCTTTCAGCCACTTGCTTTCCAATTCTTGTAAATGGAGACAGCCAGTGTTACAAAAAACAGAAATCAAAGTGGGTAGCCCTTTTTAGTACTATGGATCATTATCATTGCAAAGGTGTACTCTTTGGAGGATGCAGTACGTATGGAGCATTTGATCCTTTATGTTCACATGAAGGATTAGCTGTTGACGAAAGAAGCTGCTTTGATGTTATTGTATGTTTGTTCTACCTTTTGCAAATGACGCTACAGTATGGCAGTATGTGTCCCAGTGGAATGACAATTCATCATTGTACAATCTTTATTCCTGACTTCTCATTTCAGAATCTCATAAGGAACTGTCATTTTGAACCATACACTCCACTAGCTCCTGTTTGCAGCTTCCATTTTCATTGCTTTGGCAGTTGCATCCCCTTACCTTTGTGGAATGTAATCGTTGATGGACCTTAAACATTGGTGTTGAAGCATGTAGAATGTGGAGTTCTTACATGCTGAGAGTTCATCCTGAATGAGGCCTTGTACAGGGACTCTATTAGCACATTGAATAATCATCAGATGCTTCTAGACTTGCCAGGAAAATAATGAGGGTATGAGGCCAGTGGTGGCAACAGACCTCTCCTTATTTGTCTCTCTCTTGGCTGGATCCTGCTTCTTTGAGGTTCTAGTGTCACTTAATCACAAACATCTTCTTACTTTCCTCTTGTGCACCTGCAGGCAATAAAATATAGGAAGAGAGTGAGACATGGCTTTTTTAGTCAATGTAATACAAGTAGGGATGTGCAGGGAGCTCCGCTCCGCTGGCGGAGCTAACGCAGTTTTGGGAACTCTGCGCTCCGCTTGGAGCATGGAGTTCGTCCAAAAACTCTGTTAGCCCTGCCAGCGAAGTGGAGCTCACCTAATGTGCGCTACAGTCCAGTTATGGGCTGCACAGGGCAAACGTAGACAGTCTGTGCTTGTGCTGTGCAGCCCATAACTGGGATGCAGTGCGCACCGGAGAAGTAGCCAGAGGGAGGCAGCTGCTGCAGACTCGTCGCAGTCGAATGTAAAAGGGAGGAGGACCTCCTGGAAGACCCAGGTAAGTCCTCATCTCTTTTTTGTTGTTTGTGCACACTGGTCACAAACAAGGACCTGAAACAGCAGCTTTCGCTGCCTATGGCCCTGACCTGAATTCAGGCCATGGCTGTGGGCAGTGAAAGCTGCCATTTCAGGCCTCTTGTGCACCGGCCTGTCCCGTGTGCAGTGCACATGGGGCAGGCCGGTGCACAAGAGGCCTGGCAGCTTTCGCTGCCTACGGCCCTGGCCTGAGTTTTAGTCAGAGCCGTAGGCAGCGAAAGAAAGCTGCTGTTTCAGGACTCTTGTGCACCAGCCTTCCCCCTGTGCACTGCACATGGGACAGGCCGGTGCACAAGGGCCCTAAAACAGCAGCCTTCACTGCCTAGGGCCCTCTCCTGAATGTGCCCGATCTCAGAAGCGCTAATCAGGGTTGGGCATGGCTGACCAGGACCGACCCTGCTTAGTGCTTCTGAGATTGGGGCGTTCAGGACTCCACGGGTCAGGGAACTCAGCCTCCGCAGAATTCCACTGAGTTTCTTTCAACTCCACGGAATTCCGCTGAGACGGACTCCGTGAACTCCGCCCAGGCCTAAATACAAGTCAACATCATAATAACATTATTATATAAACCAATTAAATTAATACTGTGGGTCTCTTGAGGTACCCAGGCAACACTCAGAGACTGGCAAAAAATATATTAAATTTATTAATAAGTACCTGGTGTCTTACCAGGGCCCATGGGACCCCTATGGGAACCAAACATAAATTAATTAAAAACAACAACCATGTACTAGAGACAACTACAAAAAGTCATAAGCACAAATAAGCATAGCAAAATAGTGGTTCCTAGCCAATAACAAACATTTTGCAAAGTAATGCATTGAACTTATTTAATTTTCCCAAAAAGTAAAGATTCCAATGGTGAATTATGCAGCAGAGATCGCAGACAAATGATGACCCTTCACATCGGAGACCAAGAATCTGATTTGTGGAGTCCCCCAAGGATCAACCCTCATCCTAACCTTGTTCAATGTCCACATGACACCATTCGCAACATCATCATATCTCAAGGCATCACCATCTTCTTATACACTGATGATACGCAACCTATCCTTTCCCTGACCGACAAGACAACCATCGCCAGAACCTACTTCACTTACTGAATGACCATGGCAGCAGAATGGATGAGAACCAACTGATTGAAGCTCAACTCTGACAAGACAGAATTACTGGTCTTTGAAAACAAAATCTTTCCATTGGACTCCACCTAGTTTCCGACAGAGCTAGTACAGACACCTCACCCATCATGCCAGAAATCTGGGGATTATTCTGGACAACAAACTCAATATGACAGCATGAGTCAACACAGTGAGTGCTGCCTGCTTCCATATTGTGTGTATGCTATGAAAGATCTTCAAGTGGCAGCCATAGAACATCAGAGGAACCGCCATGCAAGCTCTCATCAGAAGCAGACTTGACTTGACGGCAACACAGTCTGGGGCATATTTATACTTGTTTTGCGCCGAATTTGCATAATGTTTTTTACGCAAATTCAGTGCAAAACGAACTCCATGTTTATACTTTTGGCGCTAGACCCGTCTAGCGCCAAAGTTATGGAGTTAAAGTAATTTTTTGGATGTGGAATCCTACCTTGCGTCAATGAGATGCAAGTTAGGCGTTCCTGTGCAAAAAATGACTCTATGGCCTTAGCGCCATATTTATCTCCCATGGTAAAATCACGCACAGAGGAGGAGGGGTCAAATAATGGTGCAAAGCTTGCTTTGCACCATTATTTCATGCCTGGGTCAGGGGAGGCGTTAGGGGACTTGTGGGCCTGTTTCCATGGGGGAACACCCTGGAATAAGCCCACAGGTGCCCTCCCCAGGCCCCAGGGACACCCCCACCCACACCCACACCAGAGGTACAGCGGAGGATGGGGGACCCCATCCCAGGTAAGTATTTTGTTTTTGTTTAAAGCGCCATTGCGGGCCCTGAAATGGGCCCCCCTACATGGCGCTGGGTGCAATGGCCATGCCCAGGGGACCCTGGACCCATGTGCTGGCCATTGGGGTGGTGAGCAAGGCTCCTGGCTTTCTTAAGACAGGAGTCATGTGGTATAGATGGTTTTGTGTCAAAAAATGACTCTAGGCTGGTTGGAGTCATTTCTTTTTACTCTAACCTGCCTCATGTCATTTTTTGGTGCAAAACCCCCTTCTCCCAAACCACCACACCCACCCAGCTGATGCCTTTTTTTTTAATGCTAGCCTACCCTTTGTGCCGGCTTGCACCATTCCATAAATATGGTGCTCGGCTGGCGCTCAAGAATGGTGCAAGCGGTGCAAAACTTTTTGATGCAAAACTGCGTTAGTGCAGTTTTTCCCCAAAAAGTATAAATATGCCCCTTGTGTCAAAATCTCCAAGCATCTCCTGCACAGACTTCAGACCATCCTGAATGCCGCCACAAGACTCCTACTCAATCTCCCACACCACGCCCACATCTCACCCTACCTCAGAGAGCACTACTGGTTCCACATCCACTAACTCATCTAATTCAAACTCCTCACATACACATACAAAGTGTTGCACAGCACCACACCAACATACCTGAACAACCGGATACACTTTCACCAGCCTGCTAGACACCTACTGTAGGTATCTTAGCTATGACGCACACATGGTGGCATTAGGGGGCGCTAAGGGTGGCAAGCAAAGTGGCGCTGCACTGGGTGAGGCACCACGTTTCTTAAATATGGCCTTAAATGTGTGTGAGAGAGGGCCAAGGGAGAGATGAGGGTCACTTTCGCTGGGTAGTTGTGAGAGAATCTGAGGATGAAGTCATGCAGTTTGGGGGAAGGAGGTTGCCAAAAATAATTGTTGCACCGGGTGCCACCAGCGTTAACAGCCCGCCCTGATGATACCCCAGAGGGCATATTTACATGGAGTTGCTGTAGGGCATTGCAGGAAGCCTATCTGCTGCGCCATCCTACACCAATTCAAAAGGGAGCACTAATCATATTTACAAGATAAGGTACATTTCTGTCCTCTTCTCCTGCCCAGGCACACAAATTGTTGCCTAGCACAAACTCAGGCACCCTTGCACCATGGAGCAAGGGTGTCTGCATTGTTGGTAGGGTTGTATTGTGCAGGATGGGGCACCTTCCTGCACAAAAGCAATCCTGGGCGGCATTTTTCCTCTTTCTAGGTGTGCTGCAGAATGCAGCACACATGGAAAGAGATAAAAACGAGGAGAAATAAAGATATTTCTCCTTGTTCTGTCTGCTCTGGGGAGGCGTACAGTTTTGACGCATTAACAGGTTTACAGATTCTTGTAAATCTGGGAATGCGTCAAACAAAACCCATGGGCGTAGGGAACACCCACTGCATTCCACATGGTACGCCTCCCTGATGCAGTGTAAAGCAGTGCAGCGACTTGCGCTGTGTTGCCTTACGCCATATCTACGAGGCCATGAAAAGCAACGTCAAGTGTCCTTACAGATATGGGCCTGCACCACGCACCACCGGTTCGTCAGAAAAAGTGACACACCAGCAACGCGTGGGACTTGTAAATAAGCGTCTGGTCTCCAGATCCATCCGCCCTGCAGCCCTTATCATGAAGGAAACATATTGGCAGATGGAAGTAGTTGATATTTTACCAATCCCAGCTCTAGTAATCCCAGGTTAAAAAGCAACACGTTGCCAGTTACTGTTCCATAGATATGATGGGAATTATGGGATTTATACCTGCTAGAAGGGATCAGGCTCTCGCACAAGGAAATGTTTCTTTATGGGCTGTAATTAATGACTTTCTTGAAAATATTACAAATCTCTTGCAGAAATGTGATACGCTTGAAAGCGTCTGATTGGAAATAGATTTTTACCAAATGGATTTTGAACAGACCTTTCAAGAGAACAACTTGCGTTGTAAAAAAAACTGCACGGTGCTATCGAAGCACTTTAGAAACACAATACTCTTCAAACTTATTAGAGGAAAACTCAGCAGGTTCATTAAATAAATTGTGAGGGCAGCACCCAGATCTGAGTGAAAAGAGTCTTTGAGGAGGAGGGAGCCAGAAGGGGGATACATATTAATGATATTATTGCAACAAATCTAAACAACTAAATTACTACTAATAATAAAAATCCCCCCAAACACTACTGTTGATATTATATTTTTAATAATCTTACTGCACTTTTTTATCTGCAGACATTTGACTGCGCCTGGCATCTCTTCCAGAACAACATGTGTGAAAGGTCACAATAAGTGCCCATGTCCACCTCGGCCTGAACCCTGTGTGCAGGCACAGGGAGCTTGAGATGTTTACATTGTGTCTGGGGTGTGTGGGCACGGGAACCCCTACATCTGTGCAAACCAAAATATTATCTTACCAGCACCTCCAGGATGGATGTGTGTTAAACCCCAATTTCATGAGCCAATGTGTCCCAAGATAAGCACCTCACATTATGTAAACATGCAGTCAAAAAGGCAAGGGCTGATTCAATATCTGAGTTTTAGGGCAGAGATAGGAATTCAAAAGGGTGTATTGCACACATTCAAAAGCTGTAATACAGAAATTACAAGGTGTGTATGCACAAAGAGTCAATGCCACGAAGACTCTCCCAGTAATAGAACAATAAAGCCTGTGGAGTGTGGTTAGAAACAAAAGAGTCAACCTCTTTAATGCTGCTCATTCCACAATACTCCCTTCTTGCATGGCAGAAAGATTGCACAGTTCTACATGGGTACTTGAAGCTGATGAGGCCTAATTACATGGACACAACCAGACTCTGAGCCTGATTTAGAGCTTCGCGGATGGGGTTACTCCTTCACAAACTTGACAGACATACCATCCGCCATATTACAATCCCATTATATCCCATGGACATAGTAATATGGCGGTCAGGATATCTGACCCGTTTGTGATGGAGTAACCGGTCCGCCAAACTCTAAATCGGGCTCGCTGCTGCCACAACAATATCACCCGGGGCATTCTCCATCACTGTCTCCAGTCCACGGTCGGATTGCGCTAGTAATTGATGACTACATTTTTTGTATTGGTATGTGGTTAATTTATTCCAAGTGTCATTCTGTGACTTTATTATGTGGGTGGGCATTGGTGCTGTATTTCATGTACTGGTATTGGGTGACCGTATTTGCCTATTAGTCTTTGGGGACTGTAGTTTGTGTTTTGGCAATTGGTGTCTGTATTTGGTATACTGGTATGTGATAACTATTCAAACTACCGTCATTTGGTGACTGTATTCTGTTTGTTTTTGATTGGCGACTGTGTTGTCTTTACTGCTATTTGGTGACTGCATTCTGTTTGTTGCTATTAGTGACTGTGTTGTCTTTACTGGTGTTTAGTGATTGTGTTATGGTTGTTGCTATTAGTGAGTGTGTTGTCTTTACTGCTATGTGGTGACTGGATTCTGTTTGTTGATATTTGATGACTGTATTCTCCTTACTAGTATTTGGTGCCTCTATTCTTCTTGTTGCTATTTGGTGACTGTAATGTCTTTACTGGTATTTGGTGACTGTATTCTTCTTGTTGATATTTGGTGCCTGTGATGTCTGTACTGTTATTTGGTGACTGTATTCTGTATGTTGCTATTTGGTCATTGTGTTGTCTTTACTGGTATTTGGTGACTATTCTGTGTGAGTATATCTGATGACTCTGTCGTCTATAATGGTATTTGGTGACTTTGTTGCCTTTACTGCTATTTGGGACTGTAATCTATTTGTTGATATTTGATGTCTGTATTCTCCTTACTAGTATTTGGTGCCTCTATTCTTCTTGTTGATTTGGTGACCGTAATGCCTTTACTGGTATTTGGTGCCTCGATTCTTCTTGTTGATATTTGATGACTGTATTGTCCTTACTAGTATTTGGCACATCTATTTGTCTTGTTCATATTTGGTGACTGTAATGTCTTCACTGGTATTTGGTGATTGTATTCTTCTTGTTGATATTTGGTGACTGTGTTGTCTGTACTGGTATTTGGTGACTGCATTCTGTATGTTGCTATTTGGTCACTGTGGTGTCTTTACTGGTAGATGGTGACTGTATTCTATGTGAGTATATTTGATGACTGTGTTGTCTTTACTTGTATTTGGTGACTTTATTGCCTTTAATGGTATTTGGGATTATATTCTGTTTGTTGATATTTGATGACTGTATTCTCCTTACTAGTATTTGGTGCCTCTATTCTTCTTGTTGATATTTGGTTAATGTAATGTATTTACTGGCGTTTGGGGACTGTATTCTTCTTGTTGATATTTGGTAACTGTGTTGTCTGTACTGGTATTTGGTGACTGTATTCTGTGTGAGTATATTTGATGAATGTGTCATCTTTACTGGTATTTGGTGACTTTGTTGTCTTTACTGGTATTTGGTGACTTTGTTTCCTTTACTGGTATTTGGGATTTTATTCTGTTTGTTGATATTTGATGACTGTATTCTCCTTATTAGTATTTGGTGCCACTTTTCTTCTTGTTGATATTTGGTGACTGTATTCTCCTTACTAGTATTTGGTGCCTCTTTTCTTCTTTTTGATATTTGGTGACTGTAATGTCTTTACTGGTATTGGGTGACTGCATTCTTCTTGTTGATATTTGGTCACTGTGTTGTCTGTACTTGTATTTGGTGACTGTGTTCCGTTTGTTGCTCTTTGATCACTGTGTTGTCTTTACTGGTATTTGGTGACTGTATTCTGTGTGAGTATATTTGATGACTGTGTCATCTTTACTGGTATTTGATGACTTTGTTGTATTTACTGGTATTTGGTGACTTTATTGCCTTTACTGGTATTTGGGGTTTTATTCTCTTTGGTGATATTTGATGACTGTATTATCCTTACTAGTATTTGGTACCTCTATTCTTCTTGTTGATACTCAGTGACTGTAATGTCTTTACTGGTATGTGGTGCCTCTATTCTTCTTGTTGATATTTGGTGACTGTATTGTCTTTACTGGTGTTTGGGGACTGTATTCTTCTTGTTGATATTTGGTGACTGTGTTGTCTGTACTAGTATTTGGTGACTGTATTCAGTTTGTTGCTATTTGGTCACTGTGTTGTCTTTACTGATATTTGGTGACTGTGTCGTCTTTACTGGTATTTGGTCACATTATTGCCTTTTCTGGTATCTGGGATTGCATTCTATTTGTTGACTTTTGATGACTGTATTATCTTTACTGGTATTTGGTGACTGTATTCTGTCTGTTGATAGTTGGTGACTGTATTATATTTACTGGTATTTGGTGACTGTATTCTTCTTGTTGATATTTGGTGACTGTTGTATGTACTGGTATTTAGGGGCTGTATTCTGTCTGTTGATATTTGGTGACTGTATTATCTTTACTGGTATTTGGTGCCTCTATTCTTCTTGTTGATATTTGGTGACTGTGTTGTATGTACTGGTATTTGGTGACTGTATTCTGTTTATTGCTATTTGGTCACTGTGTTGTCTCTACTCGTAGTTGGTGACTATGTTCTGTGTGAGTATATTTGATGACTGTGTTGTCTTTACTGGTAATTGGTGACTTTATTGCCTTTACTGTTACTTTGGATTGTATTCTGTGTGTTGATATTTGATGACTGTATTATCTCTACTGGTATTTGGTGTCTGTATTGTGCTTGTTGAAATTTGATGACAGTGTTTTCTTTACTGATATTTGGTGACTCAATTTAGTAGCATTTGGTGAAAGAATTGTGGGTTGCTATTTGGTGACTATTCAGTTTCCTGGCATGCGGTCACTGTATTCTGTGTGTTTGTATGTTGTGAGTGTGTTCCATTTATGAGTATTTTCTGACAATATTTTGTGTATTGATATTTGGTAACATCTAACACAGGCCAGTGCAAACATTCCAGACACTGAGGTTTTGCTTCCTAGGGCAAGACTGACTTCCTCCTGTAGCCACTTGCCTTATCATTACACTAGGACCATGGTAGATGGGATGTCGTCACTAAAGGGTCACTTTCTAGTGGAAAGGCCAAAGAATAAGGACAGTGACACGCTGAGATGACAGAGTTGGAGACATTGAGGCTGTCAAGGCAATTAACAGACTTCAAAAACGCAGAACAGAAAGTAATCCTGAAATGATCCAGACCATTCTTGAAAAATCTGGGCACCAAAATATAAATGACAAAATGGATGAAAAATACTCTTCAACTGTGTTGCAAAGCAGCTACTGGTTCGTTTCCTTCCCTACTGTTCCTTCAAGAATTAACACCTTCAGGAAGAGAAAGAGGAAATTGTGGAGGCCATCTTAGCTTGGGAAGGTTCTGTAAACTTCCATTGCAAATTGTCCATCTTGGAATGGGCAAATATGAGCCACACTCCAGAATGAGAAAGAAGGGAAACAAGAAATATAACTGCTAAATGCCTCAGATTCTCAGCCAAAACAGGGAGCTTTAGCCAGAATGCTTTGCTCTCCTTTTCACAACATGAGAAGCATAGCCAGTGGGGAAACAGCAATCCCTGACCTCCACCAGCAAGACCTTTGGGTGCCATATCAGCACACTAACTCCCAGGAACTGAGCAGCAAGCCATTCAGGCACCCAGCTAAGTAATGTTCTCCTGCTCCCGTGGTCAAATGCCGACCACGTGGACCCTCTGTATGTCGGGCACACCAAGGTCTAACAGGTGACTTTAGCCTGTGTATTTCCATTTGCTGACTAAGGTCCTGATTTAGATCCAGGCAAAGGCGAATACTCCGTAACAAATATGACAGATATTCCGTCCGCCGTATTGTGATCCCATTATATCCTAAGGAGGGTATAATACCGTGGACAGGATATCGATCACAGTAATCCCTTCGCCAGGATCTAAATCAGGCCCGATATTCTGCTTGATGGTATTTGATGACTTTATTCTGTGTATGAGTATTTGGGGACTATTGATATTTGATACCTTTATTTTGACAGTTGCTATTTGGCAACTGAATCCAAGGTACATGCTCCTGAGAACTGTATTCTGTGTTGGAATTTACTCACTATATTCTGTTTTGTGACAGTTTGGTACATTAGGATTTGGTGACTCTATTCCATGACTTGTTGCTTGTTGACTTTTCTTGTATTGAAATTTGGTGGCTGTATTCCATACCATCAATCTATGGTAGAAGAGGTGCAAAATTAATTAAATTAAATTGAAAACATAAAGGTATTTAAAATGAGTACAAACACACAGAATTTAAATTTAAATTGACTAAATATTAATTAAATATTGAAATGCTAGTGAGCATTTTGTTTTTATTATGACAGTACGCCAAGACAAGCATGCTGCATAAGTGACTATGCTTTAAGTTGCAGGGAAGCCTCTCCAGGCTGCCCACTGCTCACTGGCCACCAGGAATGTAATCCCACATAACTTTGACACTAAAAACAACACAAAGAATGCAAAATATAGATTTTCTGAGGGATTACAAGTAGGCTGGGCAGGTCCCAGGTGTGTTTGTCTTACTGTCTCTCCTGCCTTCTGCAGATGCTGGTCGGTGACTGGTCAGAGGAGTGTGGTTGGGGTCCCTTGGGTCCATCCGAATGGAGTACAGTAATTCTTTCCACTAATACTGATTTCCTTTTGGGTTGTCAATTCATGGGTAGTGGTGAGGCTTCAGTTTTTATGTGGCAGTCTGGAGTGTAGATCAGGTCTAGTAAACTAGTGGTTTGCAGTTCCAGTTGTCTGTATGCTAGTTGTCCCAATCTATAGCCCTCATTACGAACATGGCCGTCCGTTCCGCTACGCCGGCGGTAGAAACCGCCAACAGAGTAGTGGTCTGGACCGCCAAATAATGATCCAAACGAAACACACGCATCCCGCGAACCACCCACCGCCAGGAGAGGAGTCCTGCCGACGACAGCAGAGTCCGCCCACAGGCCATTGGAAAGGCCCAACCCGCCCATCAAATAATGAATCACCATTTCGCCGCCAGTTCCGGGGTGGGAACCACCGCCACACAAAGCCAGGTGGAAATGAACCAAATATAAGGAACCACGTACCAGAGTCCCACAGAACGTGCAGCGGCAGCCATTGATAGAGCTGCAGATCATGCCAGTCCTTGCCATATACCTACACGACCGAGACCACCGATGAAGACGACAACGGTAAGTACCGCAACCTACAAAACAATGGAGGAATGGGCACAGTTACATACCCACCCACTCCAACCATCAGGCAACGCCCCCCCAGCAGCACAAGTCATACAGCCCACACCAAGAGGGACATACCCGAATGAAGGCAAATGCAACTTGACCCAAGTATAAACAAAAGCCCCACACCCATAAAAACATAAATAAACACCAGGGTGTAACTGCGTGCAGCCCAAACACAGGCCACACAGAAACTTTAATAAGAAGCTCACGGAGCCAAACGGTGCAAACAGGGCCAATGGCCAGTCCGTGAACTCACAATTGTCATGGGCCACAATGGCCCACACCTGACTTCCACAAGTGCTGGGTACTCTACAGAACGGGGCACCATATGGGGATCCAGGCACCTCACGGAAGGGGGGCAGAAGGTGGTGGGGGTGGGGATTTTCGATAGGGGTGGGCTTTTGACTTTCTTGTGGAGGGTGGAGGGAGGGTGGGCTTCTCCTTTGAAGGGGGTGGGGGCTGTTTGGCTCGGGTGGAGCTGGATGGCCTAGGCTCAGACCGGACCTTCTTCTTTTCTGGGGAAGGGGCACGGGAATGTGAAGGGTGGCCCGGGGTGGGCTGTGATGTGGAAGGAGTGAAAAGGGCAAGGAGGTGGGCACGTTTGGGGACAAGACGGAGTGGGCCAGTGGGTTGGAAGAGGTCAGCACAGGAGAGGAAACGTTTCTTGGGAGCAATTGGGGTGGGCGTGGATGAGGGCGTGGGAGTGGAGGCAGAGGGAGTGGATGTATGGGGTGTAGGGGTGCATGTAGTGGGTGCAGGTGACTGCTCAGTATGCTGTCGTGTGGTGGATGTCTGATGGGTGGGTGTCTTAGTGCGTTTGTGTGTCTTGGGAGGTGGGGGGTGGACACAGTGGGAGAAGACAGACAGCTAGTGTGGATGTAAGTTGGGTGGGTGTCTGCAAGTCTGGTGAGTGTGCTACATTTGTCAACTACAGTAGAGGTGGTGAGTGCAGGTGTGGTTTATGGGGTGCATGTATGGCTGTCTGCTATTGTGGTGAGTGCAGGAAGAGGAGCAGTAACAGTGAGTGAAGGTGCAGTGCATGAGGGTGTGGATGTAGAGAGGACAGACAGGGAGGCGGAAGAGGTGGGCACATTGGGGGAAGTGGACGTTGTTGTGTGTGCAGGTGTCTGTTGGCTGTGTGAATGCTTGTGGTGGGAGGTGTGATGCTTGTGTTATGAAGTGTGTTTCTTGTGTGTTGAGGTGTGTGCCTGCGTGTCAGAATGTGTGCTTTGGACGAGTGAAGGGAGTGGGGTGCTGGAAGGGGTAGAGGAGGTTGGAGCGAGGACAGAATGACCAGGGAAACTGGCTGCCGTCCAAGAGGTGGCCAGAGCCTGAAAAGATCTTTGTAGGGCAGACACGGCACTGTGAATGCCATCCATATAGGCATTGTTCTGCTGCACCTCTGATGCTAGCCCCTGGATGGCATTGATGATGATTGTCTGCCTTACAGAGATGGTTCTCAGGAGGTCAATAGCCTCCTCTGTGAGGGCAGCAGGGCTGACTTGGGCAGGGGAGGAGGTGACTGGGGCAAAGGAGACGCCCACCTTTCTGGGTGGGCGGGCACGGGCAACTCGGTGGGGAGCAGAAGGGAGGGCGGTGATGGTATGGGGGGTGGCGGAAGATCTCACGGTAGTGGTGTGTGCACTAGGGTCCACCACCGCTGGGGGACCCCCATCGGAGGAGGTCTCAGAGTCACTACCTCCTGTGGTAGTAGCCTCCCCCGTGGAAGTCCCCTCACCCTCCCACCCACTGGTCCCCTGGGCGTCCGTTGTCTCTGTCTCAGGGGATCAGTGGGCCACTGCCTCCCCACTTGAAGGTGCCTCAGCTCCCTCGCCTGATGTTGATGCTGTACCAAACCAACACAACAGGACAGGGATGGGGAGACAAAACAGGAGAGACACTTGTAAGTAGCAAAATGCAGATACAGAATGGCCAGACATACACCCACCCAGCAAACACACCCAACAGTCAGCACCGTACACTATGCCCATGGCCATGCCCCTGACTATTGAACAGAATACTGCTCTACACCCATCCCCTGAATTACTTTTGAAGCTGAGGTAAGTGAAACCTGACAGGGACACCTCTACACCCTTTGTGGAACATACAGTTGATGGACACCAGTTAAATCCCTGCTCTGAGCAGCATGAGCCCTATGCACACACAGCCATCCTTCCAGACTGAAGTATGGTCAATGAGTACTCACCCCCTTGTGACTGCTGTGCAGCCTTCAAGCGCCCATCCAGATCTCAGTAGGCCACCACCAGGATCCTTCGCATGAGGGGGGTCAGTGCTCGACGGACACCCCTTCCACGTTGGGAGACTTCCCCAGCTGGGCCTCACTGATCTTTCGCGCCCAGCGCCACAGGTCCTCCCACCTCTTTCGACAGTTGGTGCTCCGCCGGTTGTAGACCCCCAGGGTCTGCACCTCCTTGGCGATGGCATGCCAATGTGCCCTCTTCTGGTGGGCGCTAACCTAGAAGGGCGACACAGAAATGGAAAACAGAGGTCAGGCACATGCACGATAGGAACAGTTGGCAAATTGTCCAACATGTGACGGACAGTACTCTCAGACATACAGGACAATTGGAAGCAGAATTCCATGCACCATGGCCCATGCAGGCTCAGAGGAGCACACATATGTCCAATCCACACCATCCATTACACACACAGTGCCCTCCAAACCCAGACTCACCTGTACCTCTGGCCGTCCGTAGAGTTTGCCGTACAGGGGCAGGACCCCATCCACTAGCTTCTCCAGTTCTTCCTGGGTGAAGGCTGGGCCCTTTCACCTGCACCACGTGGCACATCCATAGCCAGAGGCAGGCCACAGCAGTTCACAGAGTAGAGTACCTGTCCGCACGAGATCAGGGAGTCAAGTGATCAAACGATGACGAACGTGCGTACGTTCCGCAGCGGTATGCACCGTCGCCGCCGCCGGTGGTCATGATATGCCAGGGTTCCCAATTGGCATCCATGTTAGCCAATGAGGGTGTGAACAGCGGTCAACACCGCCTTACGCTGTGATGTCAACCACTAGCGGTATGAGGTCACTTCCACAACGAAGGGGCAGATCTACAGTGGGCAGACATTTTGTGATCACCTACGCATCTAGAATTTCTTACTAATCACAATGCAGGGCCTACTAGCCACATGAAGCACTCTATCCATTCCGTATAGTAGCACACATAAACTACTCTGTTTCCTCCCAGTGATGTGCATATATATCTGTCAGGTAGCATTTATTGTAGAGACACTACAATGAACAATGCAGTGCAGAAATGTTGGGAAGTGTGCCTATGTATGTGTCTACATCACTCCTTTTTGTAACCCCTCTTAGGTACCGACTCTTGTGGTGAGGAAGGGCACCATCGGTGTACAGACCACTTGTAGATATGGGGACCATGGTGGAGCGTCAGATCATAACCACTTACAGACTCACACGTGCAACTATTCAGGACCTTTGTGCATTACTGGATCCTGCACTAACTCCGGGAAATTGTAATCAGCATGCCATTCCTACTGAGGTGCAGGTGCTCGCAGCATTCCATTTCCTGGTCACAGGCTCATTTCAAGTGACAGTAGGCATGGGTGCTGGTTTCTCACATCCAATGTTCAGCCAGGTACTGACAAGATTTCTGAATGCATTTGTACAACATCTGCAATCCTATGTGGTTTCCCCAAAGTATTGAACTCCCTGCCATCAAGTCAGACTTCTATGCCTTTGCAAACATTCCCCATGTTATAGGTGCCATCGATGGCAGACACATACACATCATTCCCCCAAGAGTGAGTGAACAGGTGTACAGAAACATGAACATCCAATTGGTGTGTACTGCAGACCAGTACATTTCCCATGTGAATGCCATGTTTCCAGGTTCAGTCCATGATTCATTTGTGTTGAGGAACAGTAGTGTGACTCAGAAGATGGAACAACTACAAAAGGACAGAGGGTGGATCATAGGTAAGTTTGCCTGTCAATAGCTGACACATTGCTGTAAACCAGCTTGTCTGATTAAGGGACATAACAATGACGAGTCTGTACTGCACCATTTTGTAGGTGATTCTGGCTATCCAAACTTGCGTTGGCTCCTGACATCAGTGAGGAATCCTAGGACGGATGCAGAGAGGAAATAGAATGAGGCCCATGGACGAACTAGGAGGGTAATAGAGCGTACTATAGGTCTCCTGAAGGCTAGATTCTGGTGTCTACATATCTCTGGGGGTTCCCTGGCCTATGGCCCTGATAAGGTATGTAGAATAGTGGTGGCCTGCTGCATGCTGCACAACGTGGCAGTGATTCATTCAATCCCCCTCTTGGAGGTGGAGGGTGCTATAGGTCCTGGTCAGCTACCTCAGAGAGATGAGAAGAGTGATGGTGAGGATGAGGAAGGGGAAGATGTAAATTCCAGGAACCAACTGATACAACTCTACTTCCAATAACTGTGTGGGACTTAAGCCTGTCATTGGGGTTGGTGACTAATACTGTCAGTGTGCTCTCTCATATATGGGGGATTGGTCATGATAGGCGTTACATGGACCACGTCTGCATGGTACTGACAGAAAATATATGCATACCCTCCTGGCCACCATTTGGGCACACAGTTCCACCATCAAGCAAAAATTTACAATAAAGTTGTTCTCTGCCAATTACATCCATACTCCACTTTGTTCACAATTGAAGACAGGGGACAGTGTTGCAGGTATGAAATGTGTTTTATTGGTAGAAATGGTTTAGATGGGTCCATTTTGTCGAACAGTACTTCAAATTGCCCTCGGCTAAGTGTTGTTGGTGAATGTGTGTGATGGTTGCTTTGCATTAGTAGCAGAGTCAATTGTTGGAGGGGGCCTTGTTCTTAGCTGGGTTTCCAGTGCCATATCTTGGCCTAAGAGTGTGTTTGGGCGCCTGCTGTGGAGCTTCTTGGGGTGGCATGGTTGGCCCTTGTGTTTCCTGGGAGGGTATTTCCTGTGATGTTTCTGCTGCTTGGGTCATCAGATGCTGGTTGTCCAGGGCTGTTGTGGGGGACTCTTGTCCGGTGTGGGTGTCAGACTGGCTTTTTACCAACTGCAGCAGTGCTCCAGCAATGGTGGCCATTGTGGCATTGTGCTCTTTCCACTGCTCCATGGCCTGTTGGTGTTGTTGCTGCTGCATCCTCTGACTTTGCTCCAGGGTGGACACAATCTGTGCCAACCTGTCTTGGGTATCTTGGTAGGCCCCCAATACCTGTGCAATAACGTCCTGGGCTGCTGCATCCATCCTGTGCCCTCCCCCCTGGCCCACTGGGACACTTGAACTTGCCCTAGACCCCTGTGCCTGTGTCCCATGCACAGGTCTTGACGTGCCACTTGTACTGGGGCCCTCGCCTTCCTGCATGTTGGGAGTGGGAGACTGTGGCCTCTGTAGCTGTGTTCCACCAGTCTGTGCCCTGGGTATACTGGTGTGGGTATGCCTCCCCTGGCCTGCTGGTCTTGACTGGGTGGTAGGGGTGACAGTGGTTTCCTGGGTGGGGCTGCTGCATGGTGAGAATACAGGAGTGTGTAAGGGGCCTGCCTGCTCATCAGTGTCCATGGATCCTTCACCAAGGTCTTGTGAGGTGGCTCTGTCTCCCTGGAGGGTTGTGGCACTCCTTGTCCCGTCCGTCAGGGTTGCCTGGGTGGTGGTGCCTGTTGGGGGACATAGACATGTCTGTTACATATGCATGTAGGTTTGAGGTGTACAGGACTGTGCTATTTTGTGCTGGTGTTAATTTCAGTGGCCTTCCAGGGTGCCTTTGTGAGGTTGACATAGTATTTAGCGCCAGTGGTGGGTTGCATTGTGGTGGGGGGTATTGTTCCATTGTGGGTACATGCAGGGGTGGGTGGCTGTGCACAGCAGGAGTGATGTGGGCCTGTTAGTGGGTTGTGGGTAATGCAGGGTGGTGGATGTGGTGGGTAATGGCTGGGTGGGGTGTAGGTCCAGGTGGGTGTGGGTGGGGTGGGGTGGTGCATGCATTGCAGTTGTGGTGTACGTGGGGTAATTGTAGATGACTTATCCGAGTCCATTCCTCCAGTGAGTCCAGTGAGTCCCTCTGGGTGCAGGATGGCGAGGACCTTCTCCTCCCAGTCGCAGTAGTCAGGTGGTGTTGGTGGTGGCCCTCCCCCAGTCTTCTGCACTGCAATGTGGTGCCTAGATGCCATGGCCCTGTTCCATCTTATCCGGATGTCATCCCTGGTGCGTGGATAGTGTCCCACTGCATTCACCCTGTTGACAATGGTCTGCCACAGCTCCAATTTCCGGGCGATGGGTGTGTGCTGCACCCGGACCCAAATATTTGTGGCTCAACCTTCAGGATCTCGTCTACCATGGTCCTTAGCTCCCTTTCGGTGAAGCGTGGATTTTTGGGGGGGACGTGGTGAGTGTGGTGGATGGCGTTGGGACTGGAGACGGGGTAAGAGTGCTCCTCTGTGGGTCGATGTGCATCTCCTGTATGCTGCAGTTTGCTGTCTGGCTCTGGTGCTCTCCTTCTTCTTGTCCTGGTTTCGTTGCAAGGGATTGTAGGGTGTGTCTGGGGGTGTTATATGGGGTTATGGATGTGTGTCAGGTGTGTGAGTGATACGCCTATCCAATGTGTGCATTTGTTGTTGTTGAGTCCACTTGCCGCCTGTGGCGGTCGCAGCCGCCAATGGTCGTCCGACCTCCACTGTCCGCCGAGGTGATTTGTGCATCATTATTTAGAGGGCGGGATGTGGGTGTGCTTGGCAGTGGCTGGGTGGGGTGGGCCGGGATTCCTGCCAACAGTGTCCTGGCGGGGAGTGGTGGTGTGGGAAGTTTTGGCAGGGTTGGGATTTTCGATCATTATATGGCTGGTTTCCATCCACCACCAACGGCGTGATTCTGTTCAACGCCGCCTCGGCGGTCAACGGTCTTTCCCGCCATGTTCATAATGACCGCCTATGTGATCTGGTGTATATATGTTGTCATCAAAGAAGGTGCATCTGTTCCCTCAGCTGTAGTTATGTGACAGTTTTTCCACTTCCCTCAACTCATGGACCTTCATCTTCCAATTAACTTCTATTGTTTGAGCAGGTGTTCCCTCAGTTGTAGTTATGTCTTAGGCCCTCATTACAACTTCCATGAGACCGCCAAAGCTTTGGGCGCCAGTATACCACCAGTACTGGCATTATTTCTGGCTCCTATTTGGACTTTTCTGCTGGCCTAGCGGACGGTAACATTGTTACCGTCCGCTGGGCCAGCGGAAAAGTCACATCACCATTGCTGCTGGCTCGTAATAGAGCAGGCTGCAATGATGATGGGCAGCGGGTGCAGGCAGGGAAATAGATCAAAAGTCCTCTCCCAGAAGGAAGGGAGCAATTTTAAAGCTCTGCCAGCTGGGAACAGATTTTGTGTTTGCTCCAGCCTGACAGGAGATGAAAAAAGGCCCCACCAGTGGGGAGCAAACACAGGTTTCCTTGCCCGCACTGATGCAGGCAGAGATAACTCTGTGTCCCGGAGTGGGTTCCCCAGGACACAGCTAGTGAGCCGGCCCCTGGCATTGAGGTTCCTGGGGCCATAGAAGGCTCACGGAGATTGGCCACGATGGCCCCTTGCCTTTTAAAAAGCTTAACGGCCCCGGGGGAAAAGGGTTCTCCAGGACTTTACAGGTTCGGGAGAGGGGCTGCGGGGTCCCCCTTCCTGTTTATTTATTAATCGGCCCGGGGATAGGCTTCACACGGCCTTTATTGACTCTCAAATAAAATACATCTGCCCAGGGAATGGGGACCCTGGAGCTTTGAAGGCTCAGCGAGGGGGGCGTTCACCCCCTCACCTTTTTTTGCATTTTATCCCTGGGGTGGGTTCCCTGGGGTCCATAATAGCTCAGAGAGAGAGGGTCCACAAGCCTCCCTGCCCTTACACAATTCAGTCCTGGGGATGGACTCCCTGGGGACTTTAATGGATAGAGCAGGTGCGGTTTGGGCTCCTCTTCCCTCAAATAAACAATTCCACCCTGGGGGTTGCTCCCCAGGGCATATAACTGAAAACTGTGCCCCTGGCCACCATTTTTCTCTTGCTCCCACAGGAGTTCTGCATGATTGCGGCAAAACTTGCTGATTTTGCTTCAAATTACAATCCATCGCGCACCTCTGAACACAGTGATGTCACCTCACTTGCCAAACTACATTAACTATAAATCATGCCTTTTAAATGCCCTGTTTATACTATTGCATACCATATCACTTATAGCATGCAAAATCATAGCATTCACAACAAAACTTATAACTTCTCAAATGACATTGTAACAACTCAGTGTATGGTGGAGTGGCTAGTTATAACTAGTGTTTTCTGGTTAGCGAGCTGAAAACTGTGTGTAACAAGGTCTGCTACATATAATAATTAGGTGGGGTGGAAATCGCAGAGTTTCACTCCACAGAATTCTGCAGAGTTACATAAAAACACAGTGAGATTCTGTGGAGTTCCGCGAGTGGGTGGAAATTGGTACGTCATGCTGCCTGTGCTGATTTTTAGTCCTGAGAGCTTGTTCTGTGCTGAGATATCAGCGCAAATGGCATCATGCGGCATGCCAGAAGGTGCTGCTTCTGAGTTGCATTTGCTGCTGCTTGAGTAGATTTTGTACGTGAGCTGCAGCTTTTCCAATGCAAACGGTTGTGACTGCCCGAGTTAGGAAAATCCTGCTGTGTGCCTTCCTAGCACCAAAGAATCATGCTACGGGATGCCAGTTCTTACTCATGCTCAGCAACCTACTGTTGGCAAGCCACATGTGAGAAAAGCTCTGCCACGCAGCAGTGTGTAGAATTTGGCCAGAACTCCACGTTAGCAGGCTTAATGCGGAGTGGTGTATAATGGAGTGGTGTAGACTGGAGTAGCGTACAGTGGTGTGGGGTAGAGTGTAATACCATACAGTGGAGTGGCCTACATTAGAGTGGAGTACAATCGAATAACGTAGAATGAAGTGGCCTTGAGTGGAGTGCCATAAGCAGAGTGGTGTACAGTGGAGTAGCGTACAGTAGAATTGTGCACAGTGTAATAGCTTAGAGTGGAGTGCCGTAGAGTGGAGTCTCATACAGTGGAGTGGCATAGAGTGGAATGACATATAGTGTAGTGGCTATAGCGGTGTGGCATATGGATTAATGTGAAATTTAGCAGGAAGTTCCTTGGGAGCTGTGGCAGCTGTCTAATGAGCTCTCATTTCGTAAAGCCTTGAAAACCTAGCATTTCAGTAAGTGGATGACTATGACGACGGTTCCAGTGCTGGGAAACCCCTGGGGTGAGCTCTACAAGACTCATAGAATAGAATAGCAGCAACTTAGATTATGGTGCTCAGAGTAACGCAAAACAGTGATTTGCGCTGCCTTGCATTTCTCCAAACCAATCAAAGCAGGGCCACACATGGTGGCACTGCATTCCTTCGTGAATCTTTTTTAAGTATTACAATGCCCATGCGACACCATGAGTTACGCAAGGGTACCACAATCCAATAATACGGCTAGGCCTTAGTTAGATTTTGAGCTATGGTATACCGTGATAACTTTGCAGTTTACTGTGGTACATGGCAATAACAAGCCAGTATATAATCGGGTAATGACTGTTTTAATAG
Source organism: Pleurodeles waltl (assembly GCF_031143425.1). Classification (NCBI taxonomy): domain Eukaryota; kingdom Metazoa; phylum Chordata; class Amphibia; order Caudata; family Salamandridae; genus Pleurodeles; species Pleurodeles waltl. Next base: position 191,952,859 of record NC_090441.1, on the reverse strand, counting down.
AATGAAAAGACAGCCATATTTTTTTCTACACTTTGGCTGTGTTCAGTGTTAGGGCCTCAGATGTAGGTCCCTACCTAGCACCACTTTATTTAAGTGAAATGTATTTATATATATTTTTAAATAACTTTACATCCATGTACTGTGGTAGTTTTACGTAATTTTGTGAAATTTTGCAAACGTATCGCGGTGTCAGATATCACTACGTTTAAATGCCTTAAAACTTAAAAAATATTTACCCTACTTAACTGTGGTACCCAAGAAGCATCATCTCTCCGCCGTAATGGACAATACTCCCAAATGTAATGTAAACGTGATCAGCTACGCTAAAAACAACAGTCTATGGGGAATGCATTGGTGGAAATACACATTTTATTTTATGCATACGTTGAAAAACATTATAACTTAAGAAGTACTTACTCTACTTACCTGCAGTACCCAGAAGAAGTACCTGTGCACACTAATTTCTAATGCTGCCACATTTCAGCAAAATCTGACTGTCCATTTTCACCCAATGTGAAACACAAAAGGCTTTGTAAAATGCACTGGATTTCAAGCCTGTGTTGGGACCCCCCATTTTTCTTTGCACCCCGTTGTTCAAACAATCCAAACCTTTCAGTTCTCTGACAATGAAACGGGGGCATCAAGTCTGCACAGTTTCACAGACATTTGTCAAACATATGCAAAGTTAATAAGGGACAAAAAAAAAAAAAAACCCTATCTCTGATTACCCCTCTGTAACTGGAGTGGCTACGGTTTATACATACACATACATTTAGGAGCTTAAGGAGCATAAATCCAAAGTTTATTTATTAAGTCTATTCAACTATAAAAACGATGCGTTTCAACCAAACAGTCTCTGACATGGTTAGCAAGTCCTTTGTCTCTGTCTATTTTTATACACCTGCCCATCCTGCATATTATGATGCATTCTGGCAGCTGTAGTTTTGAAACAGGAATGATACACAAAACAAAATGTTTTGCAGTTAACACTGAACAAGTTATAACTCAGGTTTTGCAAGATTATTTGAGATCTCTTACAACTTTTGCGGTAACTATCTATTATAGTAGGAATCGTTTTTCAGCAGCTGACACAGTAATTGAACTGCTGGTTTCAATCAAGCGTTAATTGCTAATGTGTTCCAGGTTGTTTAATTGGGACCCAAATTTAACAATCAATACTAATATAAATGTACATATAATTTCTCATCATTGTTCAGTCCAAAATGAAGGTGGTGCCAGAACACACAAACTCTGCCAATTACAATCCAAATATATTATCAGGCTGAGAGCAATATAATGGATTCTTTTTAGCCACCTTCACTAATATCAATAATGGACGTTGACTACTGCAGTTGCAGAAAAACATGTCATTACTAGACTGTATTAGTATGGGTTAAAGGAGAAGAAATATTTTTAAGGATGTACTGTTGAGAAGAATTTATGTTGCATAGTTACTGGTAAAGTTGTAATAAGTTTTCAAATAATCTTGCAAAACAATAATGTATGGAAATTCACTGAAAAAAACAAAGGATAAAGTGACATTATAGTTCGGTATGATAATAATACTCTATTTTATGTTAAAAAAAAACTTTGAAATTAATTGAAAAACCAAGGGTTAAAGGGATAATAAAGTTAGGAAAAACTGTCAGTTAAAACATGTTGTTTTAAATTAACAAAACTACTGAAGTTCACCAGCTATAGTTATTTCAAGTAACTATAACTCATGCCCTAAGTTAACTATAACTTACGCCCTCGTCGTGTACTGCTAATTATCCCACACATCAATCATAACACGTTCTATGTCATCGTTGACACGTTCATAATATCACACAATATTTTTAATGACATCATTGATGACAAAACTGTGTATGATGGGTGCTGCCACACTGTGTTACATGCATGAACCTGTGACAGGGACAGGAGTCCCATGTCACTTCTTGAGGGCTTGTTAGGTGCACCCCTCCAGGTCCAGAGCAGATTCAGCACCAGTCCCAGGTCAAAGGCAGGCCTAGGTCTGTGTGCACGTGCTGAGCTGACATGAGGCTGGGGCCAAAAATCATCCAGAGGCCCAGACACCAGATACTCGCATTTGTACATGCAAGGCAGGGAACACAACCCTACACCATATAGGGGACATTTCTTCCCCAGCCACTGCTCTCTGTACAACTTCAGAACTATTCAGAAATTAATAATGTACAAAAAGGTCACTTGCATATGTTATTTCCATGGAGTCACTGATGAAGTGCTGCTGGTACACACACTGACAGTTTATTGTCACCCCAAGGTAAGTCTACATCTAGACATGTGCTTCCGAAGACATGCATAGAATACATGTGAACTTTCCAGCTCCACAAGACCTGCAGCTGTCTGGTAATCAGATGGCATGTAAGCTTTGAAACTCCAGGAGATATGCAGCCAACTGGTAATCAGATTACATGTACGCTTTTATACCCCCAAAGACATGCATCCACCTGGTAATCAGATTACATGTACACTTTGATACCCCCAAAAACATGCATCCACCTTGGTAATCAGATTACATGTATGCTTAGTTAACCCCGAAAACATGGATGCACCAGATAATCAGATTACATGTACGCTTTTATACCCCCAAAAACATGCATCCACCTGGTAATCAGATTACATGTACTCTTAGAAACCCCCAAGCACATGGACGCACCTGATAATCAGATTACATGAAAGGTTTGAAACCCCCAAAAACATGCATCCATCTGGTAATCAGATTACAAGAAAGGTTTGAAACTCCCAAAGGCATGCATCCACCTTGGTAATCAGATTACATGCATGCTTAGTTAAACCCCAAAACATGGACGCACCCGATAATCAGATTACGTGAACGGTTTGAAACCCCCAAAGTCATGCATCCTCCTGGTAATCAGATTATGTGAAAGGTTTGAACCCTCCTAACCCCCAAAGACATGCATCCACCTGGTAATCAGATGACATGTACTCTTTGATACCCCCAAAGACATGTATCCGCCTGGTAATCAGATTACATGTACTCTTTGAGACCCCCAAAGACATGTATCCGCCTGGTAATCAGATTACGTGAAACGTTTGAACCCAGCAAAGACATGCATCCACCTGGTAACCAGATTGCATGTATGTTTAGAAACGCCTGAATACACCTGAATATATGCAACTATCTAGTATTCAGAATACATGACGCTTTGAAATGCCTGCATCCACCTCAGAATCAGATTACATGTACGTTTAGAAACTCCTGACTACACCTGAATGCATGCATCCACCTGGGAATCAGGTTACATGTATGTTTAGAAACGCCTGAATGCACCTGAATGCATGCATCCACCTGGGAATCAGGTTACATGTATGTTTAGAAACGCCTGAATGCACCTGAATGCATGCATCCACCTGGGAATCAGGTTACATGTATGTTTAGAAACGCCTGAATGCACCTGAATGCATGCATCTACCTGGTAATCAGATTACATCTACGTTTAGAGACGCCTGAATACACGTGAATGCATGTAGACATCTGATAATCAGATACATGTATGGTCAGAAACTCCTGAACACATCAATCCACCCTTTAATCAGATACGTGTACGCTTTTAAACAAAGGTTCAGTGAAATCACATGGATGGAGCAGACCCCCCGTTTCTGTCACCTGCTAAACAAGATGACAAGTTTTCTATTGTGACTCAAACAACTTTGATCTGCATTTATATCTAAAATGATCATCATTAGAGGTTTAAAAACTTTGATATTTGTATTTACAGCTGTAACGCACCAAATATATATTGACAGGTAGAACATTCATTCATGGCTATAATTACTGAGTCGAGGCCTGTACTGTTCAATAATTATTGATCTGAAGTGGTAATTTATGTTGTTGCACTGAATAATCAGGTTTTATTTACTGACACATTTGTATTAAAAAATAAGTGCGTCTACTGCTTGTTTCTAGCTTGGAGCGCTGTGAATTATAGGTGCTATGTTTACCATCCCCAGTGGAACTCATTTGGTTCACGCTAGAAGAATGAATCGTCCCTCACAGTGCCCAGGGTGAGGCCTGTCTCCCAGAGGTTACACCCGGATCACACCAGCAGGCTCTTAAAACCCCAAACTCTCCTTGTGGAATTAAAGCCAGTGGCCTGCAGGCTGTGTGCAGACACCCAGAGCTGGCACACAGCACTTTAAAGTGTGTCACTGGTGTCCTACCACTCTCCTGCAGGCACAGTAACCTGCTGAGATACCTCACTGGGATCAGAAGCTGTGACCTGAAGGTTACACACACATGTTTACATCAGGCACAGTGGGTGGGACTGAAACATCTGGCGTGGACGTCACACAAACAGAGCTTCACCAGAGCAACATTTGCCCCTCATCTACTTTAATAGATATTGTAATCTTTGATCTGCAGGTTGCACGGAGATCTGGGCACCATGTATATTTGTGTCCTGCCTAAATTAGAGCAACTGGACACTACCCAACTCCTTGAGCTACAATAAGGGGAATGAATCTATCTCTTAAAAGATACTTATAACATTTCCCTTGGGTCCCCGCCATGCCCAGTGTTCTCATCAATGATGTCATTTCAAATGTTGCAGTGATGTTATCAGTGATGTCATAGAACATCATGTATGATGTAATATGGGAGGCAATTCGCAGTGCATGATGATGCATGAGTAACTATAACTTCTGAATGTATGTTTTTTTTTTGTTTAAAACAATATGTTTCAGCTGATATTTCACCTACGTGTTATGTCCCTTTAACCTTTGTTTTTTAGTGAATTTCTAAGGTTCTTTTTACTATAAAGTAAGATATTGTTCCAATTCCTAACTATAACATCACTTTAACCTTTATTTTTTCAGTACATTTCTATGTTTTTAACATAAAGTAAGAAGTTCATCACTGTTTGCAGGCATGATGTTGGTGCCTGCGGCCAGTCCCTACATCTGAACCCCTGCAGGTGCTCGACTCCCCCATAGGTGCACAACCCATTTATTTTTAGGATTCCGTGGATCCGCACAAACTCCGTAATGCCCGAAGCAACACATCAAGGGAAAATCCCGAGAGGTGTCACATTGGGCATCGTGGTGGATCTAGAGGTCCATGGAGCCCCCCAAAAAAGCACCTTTTTAATATTTTGACCCCGGTGGCCTCTGTTTGGGACCCTCCTTCAAGGCCCCGGGTCAGGGTGCCCTTACATTTCCCCCTTACATCTTATTTTGTTTTGTTTCTTAGAAATCGGGGACCGAGTCCCTGAGTCCTAAGATGTTAGCCGCAACTCTTCCTTCAAGTTGCAGCCCTCCAATCAGAAAGCATGGTTGAGCCTGCAGTTCTGCAGATCTGTTCCGGATCCTCCGCAGTGTGAAATATCCACATTTGTTAACCTTAATTTCTCAAAAACTACTGGATGGATTTACACCAATTTACAAAAAACGCACACTTTCTGGACTAGTGCCTTAAAGCAAATATAACTCGCGCCCTCGCCCTGTACTGCTAATTACTCCACATATCATATCACTCATGACATCTTCTATGACATCATTGATACTATCACTGCAACATTTGCAGTGAAATTATTGATGAAAAAACTGTGGATGGCAGGGCGCGAGTTATAGTTACCTTAGGGCACGAGTTATAGTTACTTGAGATGACTATAAGTGCTGAATTTCTATGGTTTTGTGTGTGTAAAACCTGAACCTAACCTTAACGTCCCTGTAACCTTTGTTTTTTTTTATCAGTGAATTTCTGAGGATTTTTTAGTGTTATTTCCTAACTATAATATCTCTGTAACCTTTGTTTTTTCAGTGAACAGAGAGAAAGAGAGAAAGAGATAGAGAGAGATATAGCGGGAGAGAGAGCGAGAGAGATAGATAGATAAATAGATAGATAGATATTTTGTGCTACGATTGCACAGAATGAGTACTATCAAATCTGTGTCATACTGCTGCCCCACCTGAAAAAATTTAAACAAAATTGTTTCTTTTGCCCTTGAAAAGTTTTTCACTACTAATAATAAAATTTGTGGTTTTCTAGTAGGACATTTTAAAAGTACAGAAGGCCCTCAGGGATATAAGATTGGTACTTAGCTCTCATGTAGAGGTGCGGAGAGAAGGGTTACATTAGGCAGGACAATTTGTCCTTGTTCTGTACGATCAAGCACATTATTTTTCCCCCTGAAATGTGTGGGGTGCCAGTCTGGCTAGGGTCTGAGCCAAGAAACAGCTAGGGCTCTTCTGGTTGCTGCTCGTTGAGAGGTCTTGGTCATGAAGTCCTGCCTCTCTTGGCCCAGCAGGAGTAGCTAGAATCTGGGCCTCATAATTGTTGTGTAGTTTGTACTCAGGTTGTCAGCCTTGATTGCTATTTCTCTTCTTTCCTTACTCATGAAGTGTAATTGTACAAAAGTACACAGCTACTTACCTTTAAAAAAAAGTAATAAAGTGCCTGGCTATTGCTCATGTCACCAACTTCAGTACTCACCCATTTAGCATCATTTTACTCATTTAACAGCGATGTGGATTACTGGGCCTTCTGTTATTGATAATGTGCTTTTGTGCAAAAGAGTATGAAGCATGACATATCATATATATGAATCATATTCATTATTTGTAGCTCCATCTTTGTGGCTCAATTTACATTCATGAAGGGGAACTGTTGGGAGGTTGTTTGAATACCAGAGAGAATGTGATAAAAAAAGAACACAATTCAATGAATTACAAAAGGCTCCAAACATTTCAAATATTCCAGCCCTAAAGACTAAAAAACAGAATTGCTGTGGGAAATCTGCCTTTTCTGCATGGTCACACTGCATGTTTTGCCTTTTTGCTGAACCCTATTTTGTGCTGGCTGTAGAACTCTGTGCACTTTACTCCTGTTATACAGCAGTAAAGTGCATGTGCTTCGCCTTTTATCGTGGCCCAATTGGCTTAACAGTAATTGGCCTATTTAGCTTACCTATAAGTCCCTAGTATACAACACAAGGTGTACCCAGGGCCTGTAAGTAGACTGCAGCACCTATCGTGCCAACCACTGCAGTGGCAATGCAAACATGGCTCTATGCCCGCCATTGTAGCCTGACTGTAGCAGTGTAAAAACTGCAAATCAACCTGTCAAAACTTTTTGACATACCTAAAACTTCCTTGTACATATTAGTGTCATTTTAAGTAGTCCTTGTAGCCCTAAAAGGAAGGGTGCATGATATTTAAGAGTAGGAAATGTAAAAAGCAAATAATAACATTTCCTTACAATGACTACCACCCAAAAGCTATTTTCACAGTTACAGTAGGAAGGCTGGCTGGTCCATAGAGAAACACTGGGAAGCAATATTAAATAATATTTCTGATATACTTGGGTAGGGGCCCAATATGAATAGGATTCAACAACTTTTTAATATTTAGCAAGAGTCCAATTTACTGATGAATTCAGATTATTGATAAACATTAAGGAGAAGTACCTTCCAGAAAGTTACCTTTTCCCTATTTGAAACTCCTAGAGGCTAATTTACACGAGCTCTCCCACTGTCGTCCAGCTGGTGAATGGCCCTGAATGTGGTGGCAAAACTGCTGCGAGAGCAAAGACAAAGGCCAGGGTGTAGAGAGGTGTTTTTGTTCCTCTGGCAGGATCGTCATATGGGTTGTGCCCAGGAACATAATTCAATTAAAAGGGGCCTCCCCTGTTGCAGGCAGATGTCAGATGACAGTTGGAGAGGACCCTTCCTTTGTTACCCAAGTCGGGCTGGCACCAATCCCATTGAGCAAGGGAGCTGTCCCCAGAAATTGATTGGAGTGATCAAAAGGAGTGTGGGGTGCTGTGAGAATGTTCACAGTAAGACAGACAACACCTGCTGGAAAAGTGGATAGAGTTACCCCTTGAAACTTTTACCCCATTGGTTAAGGTTGTGTCAGGAGTCACCCCTCCCACCCACAAGCTAGTGCCAGGCATAAATGTGGCGTCCCCTTGCACTCTCTTCAGAACACATTCTGGACCTGAAGAAGAACAAAAGAAGACTGGACCTACTATCTGTGACCCAAGAGGAACTCTGAAAAACTGGGCCTGTAATCTCTTGTTTCCAAGACAAAGATGTGGACTCTATGGGTTATAAGGCTGACCTCTTTTTCAAGCTGCAGGGCTACAAGAGGCCTTTCCTGTAATTGTGCAGCTGACCAGTTCCAACTGGATGTGGCCTGGACCCTGCTGTTGGCCTCTGCTGATCCTCCAAGTGCTGCTCATGATGTGCTTGTACTATTGGCTGTGTTGGACTGGACTTCTCCTGCCTCCCAACCATACCTTGCTAAAACCTGGGACTTTGAACCATTTTCAACTTCCAGACCTCTGGACGACCTGGACGATCCTGCCAAGCTGATGTGGCCAAGGTGTGTTGCCTATGTGCTGAAGATGAACGTTTCCCCCACTTGGAGCAGCAGATCTGTGTCAGCACAACCTCACAGTTAAGGCATCTGGCCTCGTGGAGCCCTGTTCGGCTACAGTGTGCAGCCTTGCAATGTTAAATGATTCTGAGCTCTGAAAAAGTAACGTGTGAATGTACAAATCATGACCAGATGACGGTGTTAAATGTATCTGGCCAGCGAGGGTATTCTCTGTGTGCAAAATGTGATTTTCTCAGACTCTGAGCTTTTGTGGCAAAAGCCAACAGCTTCACCGGGATAGCATCCAATGGCTATGTGACCTTGTGGATCCCTCCTTGGCTACAGCCGGATGCTTTACCCCGCTGAAGATGTTGAACTTCAGATTTTGAGACTATGTCCTAAAATAAAGCCTCCAACTAGGGTGAACCTGGTTCCTGTATTCCACCGATGCTCAGTGGCGGTCAGCCTTAACTTGCACCTAGGCCCCGGTTTACTGCGACCACTTGACAGCAGTTGAAGCTTTACACTTTTTGGCACTATTTTTATTTAAAACTGAAAAAGTCCACAACTCTGGTTCCTCCCATTGGATTTTTGTTGTTTTGGTTTCATTATATTAAATAAAATTGTCTCTCTTGTTCTAGTTTGGTTTGAGATTTTTACTGTGCTGTGTTTTGACGCTCTTACTGCTTTTATATGGCATAAGTGCTTTAACCGTTGCTACCAGGGTGTTGAGCTCAGATTAATTTAGTTTACAGGGTCACCCTGACAAGGATTGCGATTATTACTCGAGATGGATCATCACCCCCATTGACTGATAACCCCATTTCTTACATTGGTGTTCTGTAGTGGGATCCACGACTTTAAAATGAACAATCCCTTTTTAAGTTGACAGAAAAAACTGACTATTTGGATTTTAAATTAGTTTTTGATTTTAATTTGGTCATTTTTTGACTTTACCACATTAATTCCTGTCCTCAGTTTTTGCACTTGTGATTTGTGCAATCTGGCATTGTGGAGCGGCTTTGTGAAGACAGATGTGCCAGAGACGTATGTTGCCCAGGTGCAGCATCCCCTGCCTTGTCCAGGACAGGGAGCACTGCGTTTTCTCATGGTTTGTGTATGTCAGAGCTGGAGGAAAGACAAGCAGAGAGGTCCTTGACATTTCTACTGCCCAATATGGCCTTGGAGGAAAGTAAATTGACCCTAGCTTTGGAGGAGGAATAGGTCATGCTGACCTATTAGAGGAGACACTGAGAGTTGCACTTGAGGCCCAAAAGGGCCTATGAATCCAGTGACGATGGTAGAAGTGGCTAAGAAAGGTACAAGTGTTCACATCCCCAAATACTCCGTACCTAGTGATGTGGAGGGGGATGACATAGGTAAGTGGTTTGAAGCATATAAAGTAGCCCTACCTGTTTATAGGGACCTAGAGGACAGAAGTGGTCCCTCCTTTAGGGTGGAGTAGCGTCACCCCCCTGCTGCCAGCGTCGCAAAAGGTCAAAAATAAATTAATGTATTGACATTTTATTTTTCAGTTTCTCCAGCCAGAGCTGGGTTTGGGCCAGGGCTGCTGCTGACTGGCAGCAGGGGAGTGGTGCTCACTCCAGTGGTTTATGGTGCACATGTCACTTTGGCCAGCTGTTATGTGATGGCCAGCCTGACTTGCGCAGTGCAAACTTCACCACTCAGGTGTCTTAGACAGCTAGGTGGAGAGCAGGCACCGGCCCCAGTGCATGTGGGAGAGTCTAGGCAGCCTCTCCAGCCACTCCTGGCGCTGCTGAACATTATGAGCCACATGAGAGCAGCGTCCGGATTGGTGTGGAGAACTGCTACAGACCAGCGCTGAGGGACTGAATCATGAGGACCAGAGGCAAGCCAGCGCATGCGATTGGTAAGTACCTTTTTATTTTTTAATTCATAACCCACTGACAAGCCCTGTAAGAAACTTGCACTGTCTTCAGCCTCAATGCCAGAGTTTATAACGAGCCATGACAGACAGCTTTGGCGATGACCAGGTATTGCTGGTCAGTGGTTGACCCACCAAATATTTAGGGTGCCAGCTGCCACTGCTAGAGGAGAGCTAGGGGCCAGTCTGTAAAAGCACATACTCGTTGCTTGAGGGGATACCATATTGGCTCTAGATGTAGCTGACCAGGTTAAATATACCCCCATGAAGTAAGCCCTTCTAAGTATCACATGAAGTTTAGGGATAGCCAGAAGCAGTCACATCAGTCATGGGTAGATTTCATGGAATCTTTTGCCCAGGCACTGGTTGGTAGGGTAAAGGGTAGGAGTAAGTGATAAATTCTGCTTCGCCGGTGGAGTTGGGTCAGGTTTGGCCACTACATGTTATGCTTGTAATGTGGAGTTCCAGCCATATTCGGCAAACCGGCCAAGTGGCAGAGTTTTTTCTTGCATGTGGCTCGCCAACAGTAAGTTGGATAGCTCTAGCGAGAATGGGTGTCCCCTGGTTCATTTTTCAGGCACTAGGGCGGCGCCCAGCAAGATTTTTCCATTAACGGTAAAGCTGCGACTCGAGTAGAAAATCTATTCGAGTCGCAGCAAAATCAACTCTAACAGCAGTGCTCTCTGGCACTGTGTGGTGCCGTTCGCATTGATTTTTCAGTGCAGAATGAGCTCCTGGCACTAAAAATCAGCATAAGCAGTGCTAATTTATGCCCATTCGTGGAACGCCGATGAATCTTGCTCAGTTTTCATGTTCTTCCGTGGCATTCCGTGCAGTGAAACTCCGTGAGGTCCGCCCACCTCCCGTGAAGGGAAGCAAAGCCAAAAGTTACAATGGGCAGATCAATTTGATTATAAAGAAGCATGTTTTAAGTAATTTCTTTACAGGGTTGTGCCAGCACCTGGTAGATACCAAGCTCCCCATGCCAAGAAAGCTTGGGAAGGAAGCTGATCAGCACCCAAGTGTCAAAGAAGGTACCCGGGAGTGATCACAGAAAGGGTGGTTCAGATTCCCTTCCACAGAGAATAGGAAGGCCAGGATAATTGAGAGAAGTTTCAAAAAGGACCCCAAAATAATTTTATGAGGAAGGATATCCAGACCCTTTCAGAGTACACAAGGGAAGTTTTTGATGGGCAGAAGTACAGGGTGCCCTGGCACCCGCCCTGGTTTTATAACTATTACCAGTTATTGCACTCTGTATGTCCCAAGAAGACCCCCACAGATGGGCACTCTACAGGGGTAACTATTGTAGCCTTAGCTGAAGGTTATTCCAAACAGAACAGGGTAGAGCTTTCCCTAATATCCCTTAACTGGACGGTGAACCCAGAGTGTAAGCTAGTAACCCCTGAGGGTGTTACGCATCACTTCCAGGATGTCACAGTTAATGGGGTCTCAGTCACTGATCTGTGGAATACCTGTGTCAGCCAGACCATGGTGGTAGCAAGGCTGTTTTCCCAGAACAGTATTTGCCAGGACTGTAGGGTAATGCAGGCCCATTGGCAGGAGTATGTCTGCGTATGACCATGATATCATTAGAATTTGAGGGAGTACTTGCCCAGAAGAGGATCATTATCAGTCCCCATATACCCAGTGACTGCATGTTTGCCAAGAATGCCCTACCAGTGAGAAAAGAGCTGGGAGGGACAGCTGGCCTTGGCCGCCCTGGGCTGTCCTAGGCACCAGAAAAACATAGACCCAAGGTCCTCAAACAAAGGGTATAGTAGCTCAGATGAAGAATAAGGGATAGGGAGTGGATGCCATCCACAGTGGGAGGACCAGTGACTCAGGTGTTGCCTGCTCTGGAAAGAGAAGATGTAGCTTCCCAGGCTCTCTGCCTCCACTGATTTTGGGCCAGTATGGGGAGCCAATCTTCTAAACTGCCACATTAAATACAGGGAATGTTTTCCATCCACCAATGAGCAAAGTTACCAAGCTGAATTTCCAAGGCCTACCCTTATGGAGAAACCCTGAATAACCCCTCAGGTGGACCACAACCTGGTATCCTTTCTGGGGAACTATGAAGGGGATGGATTGTGTCCTTCAGTGCTGTCACAACTACTTCGTAAATATTTTGAGCCCCGTCAACCTCCTCCTTGCGATTTGTTTCTGCCATAAGGTCCTGTTCCCCATCCACCGTCTTACATACTTTTCCAAATTGCTTCTATCACACATGCCTGTCAGACTGCCATGCTCCTCCTTCTCTAATCAGGTGGTCGTACCCAAATTTTGTAAACCCAGATGTGGCACACAAGCTTTCACTGTTATTACAATGCAAGCTTGGAATAAAATTGGGGTGGGTGAAGAACTCTGAGAAGTGACGCAGAGCAGAGTCTTTTCTCTTGTTAAGCTGGCAAGCAAGAGAATTCGCTAAGTGGGTGAGTGAGATTTCTGAAAGCGGCGGTCGTGGTAGGTCGCTACTGCTTGCATTGAGAAAGCTGCTGCTCGTGTTGAGGAAGCTGCCGCCCAAGTAGAAAATATACTCAAGCGGCAGAAAGAAGTTAGCACCCTCTGGTGCTCCTCTTGATGCTGTTCACACTTATTTTACAGCACAGAAGAAACTGCTGCTGAAAATCAGCTCAAACAGCGTGACTTACCCAAACTCTGCTGCTCACTGAACTCCGAGTAGCACAGCAGAGTTTTTTTGGCACTTCGCAGAGCTCCGCCTAGCAGAACTCTGCCCAGGCCTAAGTAAAATTCCAATAGGTATTCGGGCAGAACCCAGCCTGTTAAGATTCCATGAATCTATGAAAACCTTATTGTTTCAATAACTCCCACAGTCATTTGTGCTATTATCTAGGAATGTCCCTTTTTGCATGCACAAACTCTTACTTTCTGCACCAGGATGGTTGCTGGTAACCACGCAGTGATGCATGCATCCATACGACACCCAACCCGGCACCATGTCTCATTACTCTGAGTTTTGCCTCTGAGATGTAATGGTGATAGCATGCAGGAATACGAGAAGCTTATGAATGGATGGTGTACGGATAGCATGCAGCAACATGACACCCTTATGAATGGATGGTGAACGGGTCCTTGTCTCATGACTCAGACCTTTGCTTCTGATAGGTAATGATGGTAGCATGCAGGAATACAACACCCTCATGAATGGCTAGTGAACGGGTTTCGTCTCATGACTCAAAGCTTTCACTCTAAGAGATAATGGTGATAGCATGCAGCCACACAAGACACACCCTTATGAATGGCTAGTGAATGAGTCCATATCTCATTACTCCGAGCTTTGCTTCTGAGAGGTAGTGGTGATAGTATGCAGCCACACGGCACCCTTATGAGTGGATGGTGAACGGGTCCATGTCTCATGAGTCAGATATTTGCTTGTGATAGGTAATGGTGATAGCATGCAGGAATACTACACCCTTATGAATAAATAGTGAACAGGTCCATGTCTCATGAGTCAGAGAATTGCTTCTGAGAAGTAATAGTGATAGCATGCAGCCATGCATCACCCTTATGAATGGATGGTGAACGGGTCCATGTCTCATGAGTCAGAGCTTTGCTTCTTATAGGTAATGGTGATAGTATACATCCACATGACACCCTTATGAATGGATGGGGAACAGGTCCATGTCTCATGACTCCGAGCTTTGCAGCCACGCAACATCCTTATGAATGGATGGTGAACATGTCCATGTCTCATGACTCCGAACTTTGCTTTTAAGAGGTAATAGTGATAGTATGCAGTTACACAACATCCTTATGAATGGATGGTGAACAGGTCCATGTCTCATGACTCTGAGCTTTGCTTCTAAGAGGTAATAGTGATAGTATGCATCCACGTGACAGCTTTATAAATGGATGGTGAATATGTCCATGTCTCATGACTCTGAACTTTGCTTCTAAGAGGTAATAGTGATAGTATGCAGTTACACAACACCCTTATGAATGGATGGTGAATGGGTCCATGTCTCATGAGTCAGAGCTTTGCTTCTTATAGGTAATGGTGATAGTATACATCCACATGACACCCGTATGAATGGATGGTGAACAGGTCCATGTCTCATGACTCTGAGCTTTGCTTCTAAGAGGTAATAATGATAGCATGCATCCATGTGACACCTTTATAAATGGATGGTGAACAGGTCCATGTCTCATGGGTCAGAGCTTTGCTTCTGAGAGGTAATGGTGATAGTATGCAGCCATGCGACATCCTTATGAGTGGATGGTGAAGGGGTCCACGTCTCCTGGCTTTTACTCTGAGAGGTAATCTCGCTGCATGTACGTTCCCAGATAAGAAATGCAGGCTCTGTCTGGGTCATCCCAGAGCTCCTAAACTTTGCAAAAAGAGTTTCTTCAAGGACAATGCTACCCTAGACCTCCAAAAGCACTTCCAATAAATGCAATTGCTGCAATTTTTTCTGACATTATTGCTGTTTTCTTTCTATCAAAATTATTTTAAAACTGTTGGCTCCCATGTCTTCAACACTGGCATCACTTTGCACCACTCCTCAAGAGAACCTGCCATGCCTGCCAACATACTTTTCACAAGGAGATACCTTTCAAACTTTCTGACAATTTCAAGGCTTTCACAAACCTAGAAACCACATGCCGCCCAGAACCAAGTTCTAGCACAGTGCTTAATTTGTGCCTCTGTCTGATGGTGCTCAGCACCAACACTTATTTGTAACACCAGCATGTATTTACTAGAATCCACCACTTGGCGGTGCTGTGTGTGTACTTTTTAACAGAGTTCCTTAGTGGAGCATTTAATTATTTAATGTACTTCAAAAAATGATAAAACTAGGGCGTAATCCTACTCCTCAATGTGACATGTGACTGGTGCCAGCAGCAGTGGACTTGTGTGAAGTACCTTGGGCCCTGGCAGTTCATTTTTTAGAAATTAAGGATTGGTCTGGCAACACTCTGCATCCAATCCTAGCTCTTGGAATCTCAACCACTGCAACTATGAAAAGGCATGAACCACCCAGTTGCCTAAGCCTGCAATAAGGTGAAACAAAATATTCCCTCTTGGTCAGGCAGCACTAGTCCTCTCAATAGCCACAGTACATCATGTGCTGTCATTCTGCTAATCACTTATACTGTCACATTTCTGTTCCCCAGCTCTTGCCCCATAATCAGACCACTAGAATCACTGAAAAGTGCTCTTGTAGTGAGATGCTGTGACCCTTCTCTCTTTAGTCCTCCGGCTAAAACTCTGTGTGCCAACATCCCTTGCAGTGCAGGCCAAAACCCCTGACCCTGATGCATCTGAGAAAAGTCTCCAGTTTCCGTATCTTGAAGTCAATGCAAAGCCAAATTATCACTCTGTTGTAGTCTCGCAAAAGAGTAGCTCACTAAATCCTGTGTAATCCTGTCAGTAATCCTTATCATGTGGTGGGCTTTAAATAATCCCTGCATGGCGAGCACCATCTTCCTACTAAAGGCTCTGCATGTTGCTACCACTTATCATGCAAACTTCAGGTGACTTAGCACCTTTGTAGCATGCCTCATGTCACTTTCTTGTTTGCTGATCAGCTGCTGTGATAGTCTCTGCAGTTACTTTCAATTTTTCTGCCAGAAGGTGGTACACCATGGTTTCCCAGTTTAGCTCTTTGTCCAAAAATGTAATAGTCAAAGACAGCTTGTCAGTCTTTTCAAGTGCTAGAGGAAGTCCAAATACTTTTACCACTTCTAGAACAGTCATTAGCCTTTGGCAGTAGTGACCCCACTACTTTGCGCGCCATTCACTCAAATATAGTGCAAGCCACAAAAGAACCCCGGGGCAGTGCCTTGTCCAGGAATACCTGACCTTGAAACAGAATTTCTAAAGAACAAGTTACCTTCGGTAACAAATTATCTGATGGAGACATATTCTAGTTGCAGATTCCTTACCTTAGAATTTCCCCATGTGTCAGTCTGGATCCAGAGATTTTTCTTTGAGCAGTACCCCTGCGTGCAGTCAGGTGGCGTCGGTCGACTCCTCGTCCCTTGTCATGGTCGCCAGATATGATGCCGTGGGTTATATATAGGCGCCACCCAGACGCACTGACGTCAGTTACTTTTCACAACTTTCCACGCCCGAAGCGCAGAGCCATGAAGATCACTGCCTCTGGTGCGCCATAACTAGAGCCCTGAAAGGGAAGTCCTTGTCTCTAAAAATCAGTTCGCAGAGCCGGAGGATGGGTGGGTCAGTAAAGAATCTGCAACTAGAATATGTCTCTACCAGATAATTTGTTACCTAAGGTAAGTAACTTGTCCATCTGATAAAGGTTCTAGTTGGAGACTTTTTACCTTAGATAGATACCCAAGCAATACCATCCCCGAGGTGGGTCTGTGAACCAAGATCATGCTAAGAAGTCCGGCAGGACTGAACGGGCAAAGTATCCGTCCCTTCAGACTTGACTGTCCACGCAGTAGTGTTTGGTGAACATGTACTATGACACCCACATTGCTGCCTGGCAGATGTCCAAGACTGGAACGCCGCATGCTAATGCAGTGGTTGCAGCTGTGGCTCTGGTGGAGTGAGCAAGCAAACCCTCAAGGGGTTGTTTACTAGCCAATACCTAGCACATTCTTATGCAGAGAACAACCCATCTAGAGATGGTTTTCTTCTGTACTGCCCAACCTTTCTTCGTACCCACATAACGCACAAAGAGTTGGTCATCCATCTGGAACTCTTTAGGACAATCAAGATAGAACACCAATGCTCTTTTTGGGTCCAGGCGGTGGAGTGTCTTCTCTTCCTTAGAGGGATGTAGGGGCACGTAAAAAGTAGGCAGGGTGATGGCTTGGCCTACATGAAAGGCCGTGACCACTTTAGGTAAAAAGGAAGCCCTGGTATGAAGCATCACCTTGTCAGGATGGATGGAAATGAAAAGTGGCTTCGAAGAAATGGCCTGCAGTGCACTCACTCTGTAAGCAGAAGTTATGATGACCAGAAAGGCTGTGATGAAGGGGCTCGAAGGGAGCACACATTAAGAAAGTAAGTGTCACAGTGCCCTTTCCTCAGGATCTGCACGCTGCCGAACAAAAGGCCCACCTCCCGGCATCATCAACTCAGAAAGCTATTATAGCAAAGAGTTATGATGACCCCAGGCAGGGGGAAGGGAATTAGGGTAGGGAACAGCAGGGAGAGAGATCTGAAAAGAAAAGGTTAGAACAAATATGCACATACTCATTCATAGCAGTATAACTCATCAATAGACTCTTGAAAATAAAGGTGTCTCCGTGATACCAGATTGAGACCCTTTTGTGAAATGAGGGCGAAGCCCTTTCTTTGAATCATGGAACAAGAACAAACTACAAACTCTGAAACAAGAGATGGCAAGAGCTTTGGACTATGGTCATACTCTGAATATCAATCCTGTAACAACTATGCATTCATAACATAAAAGTTGGATCATGGCCTAGAAATTCTCAAAGAATTAAATATGTATCTCACATATTATGCTTTCCAAAAAGAACAATGAAAACTGTAATTTGCTTATCTCCAGAATGCTTTCACTTTAACAGCTTTAGACCTGAAAGTTTTACTCATCGAAACTTGAAGCACTTTAATTATAATACCAGGAAGCGCTTTTACTTGTCTTGTCTGAAGCGCTACACTCGTTATGCTAAGGGGTGCTTTTACTCATGTGGCCTGAATCACTTTGATTGTTGAGCCAAGGACCTTTTACTCCTGTGGATTAAAGTGCTTTGACTGCCGTGCCAAGGGAGCTTTACTCATGTGAACTGGAGCGATTTGATTGCCATACCAAGGGCGCTTCACTCATGTGGACTAAAGCACTTTGATTGCTGTGCCAAGGGCCCTTTACTCATGTGGATTGGAGCCCTTTGATTGCCGTGCCAAGGGAGCTTTACTCGTGTGGACTGAAGCGCTTTGATTGCCGTGCCAAGGGCGCTTTACTCATGTGGACTGAAGTGCTTTGATTGTCATGCCAAGAGCACTTTACTCATGTGGACTGAAGCGATTTGATTGCTGTGCCAAGAGCGATTTACACCTGTGGACTGAAGCGCTTTAATTACCGTGCCAAGAGCGCTTTACACCTTTGGACTGAAGCGCTTGAATTGCCTTGCCAAGAGCGCTTTACACCTGTGGACTGTAGCGCTTTGATCGTCGTGCTAAGTGGCGCTTTTCCTTGGGAAGTAACGACTTCCTTCAAAATTGGATTCATCAAGGCCTTACCACTACGAGTACGACCTACTCGTTTTTGAATTCACCATGGAAACAAGGATACTCCGATTTGATTTCAATCTGCCATGCAGGAACTCTGCTCTTCTTCAGAGAAACCCCCACGAGGTCTGACTGCATCGAAGTCTTCAAAATAGTGAGCATAGTTTCGGGCGGGACCTGGACCGCGCATAGTCTTATTCCTGAAATTAAGAACTGAGTTCAAGTCCCATTGAGGCATTATGAATGGAGGAGGAAATATATGGGGAGACCCTTTAGGAATCTACCTACAATGGGAGAAGGTTAATTAGGTAATCTCAGGAAAGCCGAGATGGCAGACAAATAACCCTTGAGGGTGCCCAGAGCGGAGCCCTGCTGGGCTAAAGAAAGAACAAATAGAAGGGCCTCAGAAAGAGAGGCAGAGAGGGGGTCAGCAGACTTGTCTGTACGCTATGACATAAATGTGTTCTGTTGGCAGGCGTATACCGTTTTGGTGGAGGGACGCCTGGCTGCCAAGATAACGTTACTGACTTTGGACGGAAGGTCAGAAGCTGTCAGCTGCCGCCACTCAATCTCCATGCAAGAAGAACCCTGCTGCTGCGACAGAAGATCCTCCTGAAGTGGCCGGAGAATCAATGGCCATACTCAATAGCTCAGGATACCAGACCCTTTGTGTCCAATCCGGAGCCACAAGGATTACTTGGGCCCAGTCTTTCTTGATCTTCTTGAGAACTCGGGGCAGAAGTGATATTGGCGGAAAGGCATATTGGAGGCCTGGGCTCTATTCGAGACAAAAGGCATCGCCAAGTGGGTGCCGCCTTGGAAACTCCAATGCACAAAACTGCTGACATTACTTTTGTAGATGAGTGAGATATGGTTCTGTAAAACCAAATCATAGTATTTAAAGACTTCTTTATATCATAGTGTCCATTTTTGGCCCACTTAATACAATCACCCACAACCCGATTCATCCTCTCCACCAAACCATTGGTTTGTGGATAATAAAGAGAACTCTTCACATGTTTTATGCAACAAGATTCCACAAACTTTTCAAAATCATAGCTTACAAATTGAGTACCATTATCTGAAATTAGAATCTCTGGGAAACTTTCTCTCATAAACGTCTCCTTAAGGAAATCAACTACTACTCTAGTGGTAGGCTCCTAAACCATTTTAATCTCAGGCCATTTAGACGCATAATCCATCAACACCAAATTGTACTTATTACCACAAGATAACACAACCCAAGGTCCCATAACGTCAATCCCTAACTTTTTCCATGGCCTGTCTGGACACTCGAAGGGCATAAAAGGTGTGACCACTTTCAACCTTTCATCAGCTGATCCACAAACACAACAATTGCCAATTACCTCCTCCACATCCATTCTTGGCCATCAAAATGCTTCACGAATACGACGTTTGGTAAGGGACATTGCCAAATGGCCCTCATGTGCCTTCTTGATAATATCCACTCTGACTAAATGTGGTGGAATAATCTTATCCATACGTAATAACATTTCATGTTCAATTGAAATCTCACTACTTACTTTACAATAAGGTTGCAACAACGGATAAAAAGATTGCTCACGGGGCCACCCATTTCTAACCATTTTGCAAACTATTATCATCTGTCATAGCAAGCATCCATTCATTCTCTGTACATGTCCTCATATCAGGTAAATCCAAAGCTATCACCATACAGTCTTCTCATTCTTCCTCCTCCAGATCAGAAAATTCTACTTCCTCATCTTGCAGAAAACATGACAAATAGTCAGCTCTTCCATTCTTTCCTCCTGTAATATAATCAATATCAAACTGATACTGTAAACGTTTTGAGACTAACCTCAGAATTCTGGGGGTACAGCACTTATTCACTCCACTGCCCAGTATACTGAGTAAGGGTTTATGATCAGTTAACAACTTGAAACACCTTCCCCAAATATATGATCTATACATTTCAATGGCCCATGCACACACTAATAGTTCCTTCTCAATAACAGGATATTGAAGTTCCGCTTCTCTGAGCACCCTAGATGCAAAAGCCATTGTATTTTCAGAGCCATCAACTTCTTGTGTTAACATAGCTCCTAGACCTACTTGACTATCATCAACAGCAATACAGCATGACCTAGCATCACTTTAATTTCTTCAAATTCTTTCATACATTCGTTCTGTCACACAAACTTTACTCCCTTCTTTAACAAATCGCTAATAGGATGCATCTTGGTAGCAAAGTCTGGAATGCATCTGGAGTAAAACTCACATAAACCAAGTAAAGATTTAACCCCTGTCTTGTTTGTAGGAGGAGGAGCCTTGGTGAATGCATCAACTAAATCTGGTCTCAGTTTGATTCCTTCCGCTGAAATCACATGTCCTAAGTACTCAACTGCTGTGTGCCCAAACTTACACTTTTCTGTCTTCAGTACCACTCCCTGTTTTTGAGAAATGCTTAATACTTTTTGGAGAATTGCTTCATGAGCTTCTACATTGTCAGCAAAGACCAGAACATCATCCTGAAACACAAGTACACCCTCAATCTCATTAAGCAAATTATACATGACTCTTTGGAAGACTGAAGCCTCAGAGGCCAAGCCAAAAGGCATGCGTCAATATTGAAAAGTTCCTATATGAGAAATGAACGCAGTAAAATGAGATTAATCAGGATGACGTTCGACCTGACAATAAGCACTGGCCAGATCGAGTTTAGAAATTATTTTGGCACCCCTTAGACATACAAAAAGGTCCCTGATCTTTGGTAGAGGGTGTGAGTCTACTCAAATTTCCTCGTTCAAGGACCTTAGATCAACACATACCCTTAATTATCCATCCCTTTTGTGAGCCACAACCAAAGGTGACAGCCATAATGAGGACTCAATAGGCTCAATAATTCCATAGTCGCACAACTTAATAAGTTCCTTTTCTAAGTCTTCCCTAATACTGAAAGGAACACTCCTGAGTTTGTGTTTGGTGGAAACAGTCCCTTCTCTGATTTTAATGCTATGTTTGAACCCACTAATTTTACCTAAACGATTCGTGAACACAGAAGGAAACATGGCCTTCCATTTTCGACTTTCTTCCTCACAATCCACTACTAGAACCTGTTCTTTCGCTCCAGGTTTCAATACCATGCCAAATAAACCCTGGTGAAACCACCCCAGGATGTCAAGTCCTTTGACAGCAACATATATTTTACCTCTGATCCTTCTACCTTTAAATTCTAGATCATCCTCAATGTAACCCAAAAGTTCAATTCTACGACCTTCATATGAGACAGGAGAACGATCAGGTGGCATCAAAAGTCTATCAGCCCATGTTTCATTGAATAAAGATTGTGTGATTATGGTGATTCTAGAACCAGAATCAACTAGTAATTTAAGAACATTTTTCCCTACTTTTATTTCTACGATAGGATCAACACAATCCTTACGATAATTGTCTTGTTTAGCATCATCAACCACAACAACAATTTCAGGCTCTGATTCGTTCTCAGATTCCACAACACAAACTGTTGATTTCTTTTGTGCCATCTTTTTTAAACACACTTTAGCAAAATGCCCAATTTCTTTTACAATAGTTACAATAAACAATAATTGCTGGACACTTCCCCCCTTTGGCATGTGGAGCGTTACCACACCAAAAGCACAAATTTGTTTTGTTTGATCCAGAGTTAAAGCTCTTGTTTGGTCTCAGCATTTCAATTGGGTTATCATCAAGCTTCTTTAAGGAGACTTGTGAAATCTCAAAGCTTTTTGCTACCTTGATAGTCTCTTCAAGAGTTGGATTACTCATAGGTAATCATTTTTGCCTAATTTGTCTTTACATTGACACAACAACTGATCTCTAATAAGTTGGTCCATTACATTTTCAAATATACAAACAGAAGCAAGTATACATAGTACTGAAATGTATGACTCCACATCCTCTCCTTCATTTAGTTTTCTTTTAAATAATGTATGTCTCAAGACTATAAGACTAGGTTGCCTCTCAAGCCTATTCTTCAATTTCAAAACATCTGTTTCATATTCATCTAAAGTATTATCAATCTCTTGTACAGGTATATCAGGTAGGTATTTGTAGACAGATCTACCTTCAAACCCTAAAGAATGAAGAAAAATATTTTTTTTCCTTTCTCCACTAAATCTTAAGGCTCCTATAGTGCGTAAATACATTTCAAATGCATCAAACCATACATCCCACAGAACAGGAGGTTCACCTGGTGTATCTAAAAATGCTGGTGGTGGTGAAACCCCTTGAATATTAGAGATGCTTAATGTTAAAACATCTATTAATAATATACAAGCGCTGTTTGAATCCTTTTTCTATTATATATTATAGTAAGGTGTGCGTATCACCATGATCCGCTCTGTGAATAAAAGAAAACACAGTACATAAATAAATATAGTATGGTGCGTGAAGTACGGTGTGCGAATCACCGTGGTGTGGAAATGACTGCTATCCGCTCTGTCAAAGCAAAATCAAGCACCATCAGCCATATAGAAACAGAACAAGTTGTTGCTAAAAAAAAACTGGGTATCCTTGATTAGGTGTGCGTATCACCGCGATCCACACCGTGACTGATGAAGCTCAGCAGACGACCGGTGCACTGTGATGCATGCAAGTCAGGCAGCATCAAACAGGAATGCCTCACTCGTAGGGCAGTGTACAGAAAGGCGTCACAAACAGGGAGTCAGGCAGAATAGGAAAATGTCTGCACATAAAACGCGATGATGTGGCGCTATGGATCAAGAACACCTCACTCCTTGGACAACGTACGAAGATACCATCACAAACATGCAGAATCAGGCAGAACAGTAAAATGTCTGTACGTCCGACGTCGAACGTGATGACGTGGCATAGCGATTGCTTATTGCAAATCCTCACTGGTTTTTCACAAAATGTAATATTGCCAATAATAAGCAAATGATGGTTAGATAAGAGTTCCTTCACCGCTCCACGTTCCTCCTTCACTGCTACACATCCACTGCAGGCTCGTTTATTACTATGCAGTCTCAGATGTATGCTGCAGAGTAATCCAATTACGATAGTCTCCACAAGCTGACAAATCAGAAAAGTAAGCAAATCCAGGGTGGTACTGTTCTGTGCTTAACTCCACCGTATGTACCACATAAAGCTTCCTGTACAAAATAAGAAATAATTCCACAAACAAACCACGAGTAGGTATGCGCGTGTAGCCAGCTCGTCACCAAAAATGCTGTAGTAAGTACTCTGACCACAGGTTGAAGATAAGTACTGGTTTATTAGTAGAGGCTATACTGTTGTGGAGCAGCACAGCCAGCGAACATCCAGAGCATCTTCAGTTCATACAATAACTGTCCAACACTTCCAATATCAACATTCTAAGAATGTTCCTACTCACAGTCTAGCACCCGAATGTATTACATCATCACAATAATCATCACAGTACTACACCACCCCATCCCAGGAGTGACACATCTGTCACTACTGTCAGATATGGTTGGGGAAGGGAGAGTGATCCGCCTGTGACCCAATCGTGGTTCGTTAGCCACCACTGCAGGTCTTGCACAGTTCCCTCTGAGATCTGGACCACGTCAGAGAGATTCCTCTGATGCTGCACCCACTGAAACTTCAGGTCACTGTGTGACCAGCAGGATGCAGGAGGCCATGACGCCCAGCAGCCTCAGAGTCATTCTCACTGAAATCCAGGATAGAGGCGGAAAAACATCTGTGACATAGCCTGAATATCTCGGGAGGAAAAGCTTGAAACTGCACTGTGTCCAGAACAGCTCTGATTAAAGGGAGCATCTGAGAAGGAGTCAGGTGTGACTTCGGCATGTTTATAGTGAACCCCAGCGAATGGAGGAGGTCCGCCGTAGTTTGGAGGTGGGAGATGACAGCCTGGGGAGAGAGCACCTTCAACAGCCAGTCGTTGAGGTAGAGAAAGACTGAAACCCCTGACTTGTGCATATGAGCTGCGACCACTGCCTTTACTTTGGTGAACACCGCGGGGCACTGGTGAGGCCGAAAGGGAGCACGGTGAACTGAAAGTGCTTGTGGCCCATCATGAACACCAAGTAATGTCTGTGGGCCGGCAGGACAGGGATGTGAAAATAAGCATCCTGCAACTCCGGTGCTACCATCCAGCCTCCTAGTTCCAGGGCAGACAAGAGCCAGGGTGAGCATTTTGAACTTCTCCTTCCTGAGGAAGAGACTGAGGGACCGAAGGTCTAGTATAGGACGGAGGCCCTTGTCCTTTTTGGGAACCAGAAAGTAGCAGGGATAGCAACCACAACCTACTTCAGGCATGGGGACGCTTTCTATGGCTCCCAGCCCAAGAGAGCCATAACCTCCTCGCAGAGAAGTGCCAAATGATCCTCCGTCATGCAGTAGTAGGATGGTGGCATGGATGGAGGGGTAGTCTCGAAGGGGAAGGAGTAGCCCCTTTGGACACTTTGCTAAACAAAGTCTGACGTAATGGTGTGCCATCGGGGCAGGTGATGGCGAATCCTGCCTCTGACTGGCCCCTTGTGAGGAAGCACCAGACTAGGAAGTATTGGAGGCTGCAGCTGAGGTGGGGGTGGTGGGGGCGGAGGACTGGCTAGACCGCTAGCTCCCTGATCCACCCAGATGCTGGATCCCATGTCCCGGGCCACGCTGAGGTTGGGCAGCATGCGCGGCACAGTGGCTGGCAGGTAATGGACATGGCTAGGCACCCCTTCCCTAACCACAAATGGGACAAAAAAGCAGACTGAGGGGGTAGAGGGCAGCCACAAGACCTAGGAACTGGGCTGTGGCCCGGGACTTCTTAAAGCGCTTGAGTGCCAACTCTGCTTTGTCTCCAATGAGATGGGTGCCGTCAAAGGGCATGTCCATAAAAGTGTATTGGACATCCCCTGAAAAGCCAGATGTCCTCAACAGAGCGTGGTGCCTTAAGGCCACCATCGATGCAACGGATCTGCCTAAAGAGTCTGCTGTATCCAGCCCATATCAGATTGTGAACTTAGCTGCATCTCTCCCATCAGCAATAGCTTGGTAGAGAATGGCCCGGGCCTCCTCTGGGACCTGTGGCACTTGCGCAACTGTGTCCCAAAAAGTATAAGTGTGACGGCCCAAAAGGCATGCAGTGTTCACAGACTGCAATGCCAGGCTGGAGGACGAACACAACTTCTTCCCGTGATGATCCAAGATGATCCAGCCTCTTGAATTCCCTATCCGGGAGTGTGAAAGGGATCATGAGATGTTGAGGCTTGGATAACCAAGCTCTCAAGGGTAGGGATTTGGGTCAGGAATACCCAGTCGTTAGGCACAGGCCTCTGGCAGTGGGCTATTGTCATGTTCACAGGAGCCCCTGTGCTGGGTTTGTACCAGGTCCCCAGCACGACATCAGTGAAGGCTTCATTGAAGGGCAAAAGGGGTTTGGATGTGGAAGCCCCAGGCTGAAGCTGCTCAGTCAGGAGGTAATCCTGGCAGCCACTGAAGGCAGCTCAAGGCCCAAGACCTCGGCCACTCTCTGCACCACCACTGAATAAGACACTCCCTGCTTCGTAGCCATGGTAGGGGGAGAAAGTATGCCAGCGTCACCCAGTTCCTGCGCCTAGTCCATAGGATCTTCAAGCTGGTATTCTAAAAGGCCCAGCGACCCCTCCATACTCCCACTAAACTCACACCCATATGAATAAGGGTCAAAATTTGACCTAGGGAGCAACGTCCCCGCCGCTGTCAGAATCGGCGTCAAGCAATGCTGGTCTGGCTCCGTGTTGGAGCCGGCAATAAGCCCAGCAGGGGTCAGGAGCATTGATGTTGGAACCATCATCGGCAAAGGTTGCAATGGCATGACCGATGCTGGTTCGGATCTAGAAGCGGATTCCTGGGTGCCTTCTGGGGCCGAAGCCACCGGCACATGCACGAAGCCCAAAGATGCTCCAGCAGGGGCGGACTCCCCAAAGATGAGGTGCATGGCCTCGTAAAATTCTTTCAATTTGGCAGGGGTAGCTCGGGGTAGCTCCGGCTCCTGGAAACTCGGGGAGGCACAGAACCGACCCAGTTATAGTCTCCGAGGACTGAGGCCTAGAGCGTCAGTGCTCCTTCTCCCACATCGCGTCAGCCGACTGACAGGATGAAGTCGAAAAAAATGCTTGTTCTTCTTCGACTTCTTCTCAAGCTTACCCGAGAATTCCAAAGATTTTGAATGGGATGATGACGAGTGGTGAGGGCTCCACGAGCAGTCTCGGGACCTCCCTCTCAACTGGGACTGGAAGTGACGCGGAGCTGAGCGCCAGGCTGCGAGTAGCCTTTGGGGCCACTCGCTCACAGCCTTTGGATTCATGGCCCAGCACCTAAATCATGACTTCGGGTCATAGTTGCGCTCTAAACTCCACAGACACACAAGGTGCAGATCCATCATGCTCTAAACACCACAGACACCATTATGGACATCATTCTGTGAGAGGTGTCGCAGGGCTTGAAGCCAGTCTTCCGTGACATCCTCGATGCACCAAGAAAGTAAAAGATCTTTGACAAAAGTTTTAAAAAAAACTGTCAAAAAGTGACTGTAGGGTTCGTTTTCTCCCGATACGCACATAGGCTGGTGCGGAAAGAAAGGAACTGATGTCAGCACGCTGGGGGGGAACCTCTATACAACCTGTGATGTCATATCTGGCAACCACAATGCCAACGACGGACACAGAGTTGACCAACACCATCTGACAGCACGCCAGGGTGCTGCTTGAAGAAAAGTCTCCATCATCCAGACTGTTGCCTGGGGAAAAATTCTAAGGTAAGGAATCTGCAACTATCTGATAGCTGAAAATCATATAGGTGAACAGGCATGTGCCAGAAAGCTGATTTATTGTCAGTTTTCCCTTTCTCAACCACTAATCTGCATTTTCTCAACATCTCTACTACTATGTCAATGTTGGAGTATACTATCGGGCATTCAGGTTGTTCAATAAAATCATTCCCCAATAAGCCACCTGGCCAACACAGGTGATGATTCATAAATTACCCTTTTCGTTTTCTTGGGCACTAAGCCCAATGCGGAAATGATAAGATCCATGTGTAATGAAAAGGTCTGCCATTATGTCCATTTTAACTTCCTTCATGTGCTTCTTCTGAACAATGTCTGTTTTGTTCCTGGCTGGGAAGATTTTTCACCCTGAGAGCGACATGGGACCACCATACGGTATCCCAGATCCCTGGTCCAAAACTATTCTAACTAGTTTTCCTGCTTCCCTTTTTGATATTTCTTCACCCTCTTTTCCTTTGCCTCCAATCCCATTGGAGTACTGGTCTTTCCCACCACTCCTCTGCCGTTCTCTCTCCCTCTTTTGCCTGATCCTGACGAAAACATTGCACAGGGTGGTGTTTCCCATAGCATTTGGGACATTTGTGTCTGAATTGACATGGGAGCCACTAGCACGTTCCGTTGTTAAAGTTTCTGCATGATCCTGCACTAGATTTGGGTTGACCTCTTATCCCTTCTGGGGTGGGAGATCCTGAGAAGGGCACCCATCACAAAGGCAGACCGCTGGGTGTATGCACAGATGGCATCAGTCTGGTAGGGGTCGTCAACTGTAGCTGCAATTCATTGTCTGTTGTTCCCAAAGACTTGTTTTATCTTAGATTTATGTCCCAGAATTCTTCATTGTAAAAGAGTCAAAGTAATCCTCCAAATCTTGTATGATCAATCCTTAGTTCTCCCAAGTACTTGAATATGGCTACACTTCCCACTGGAAATTTTCCACAGTCTAATTTGGCACACATATAGAGTACTAAGATGATAGGGTCATACGACATTATAAAAAAATGTGAAATATGAATTGCTGTAAAGATGCTCACACTATGCTGACTTTGCCGTTTCCATGATTTCCTATGCTGAAAATAGCTATAGAAACCATTGAATTTAGGGGTGATCCTAGAGATGCTGCCCAGTCTTCTATTGATTTGCCGCATATTTGAGACTTAGGGCCTGATTTAGATGTTGGCGGTCGCACTACCGAGCCACATCGGGCACGGACCCAAGAATACCGTCAGGTCGACGGACTCCTGCCCACCGTGTTTAGATGTTATAGTTCTGCAGGCGGTCTGAATGGCGGCAGTTCACTGGCGGGTGGAGATGGCTGCGGGAGTCAATGGACTTCGTACAATGGCGGGGGCTATGGAAGTGAGGTAAGCAACACACACACACTGTCTTTTAGCCATAGTGTATCCCCGCACTACACAACACATTCACACAATTACCCATTGCCATTCCGACACAACACAACCCGTACATGCCGAACACACACTTTAACATACATCCTTGACACCACATACACACAACATTGACACTGCACCGACACACAACTACAATAGACACCACACCTACACACTCAGCTACACAAACACATGCACACACATGCACAACTACACACATCCCAAAAAACCCCGCTATAGAACAATCACTCTCACCTGAATGTTACTCACAGCAACACAACATACACAACAACATCAATCTCACATGCAGGTGACACACAAACAGACACAACCACATCACCCACTCCCTCCACCTCAATCTGCCAATCTCATATACACATACATATACTGACTCACACACACAACTTGCATCATAACATGACAGGTACAGGTCCCCTGGCAATGTGCACACATGGACACAGCTGACATGTGTAAATGTACAGTCATTGTGATACCAGCATTCTTTTGCCAATGAGTACTGGCACCACAATGACAGTTGTGTATGTGTGCAGTATGTGTAGTGTACCAGTATGTCCCCACCCTTGTCTGACCCACTTGTGTCCCTGACTTATGAATGTCACAGTGATGAAAAAAATGATTGTGACGTATATGTCTCCAGTGGTCCCCACCTCCCGTGCAGTGTCCACCCAACGTACCCTGGCAATGTGGCATCCCTACCTTGTGGTCCATCGACGGGGGAGGGGCAGTTGTGTTTTCTCCATGGGTCAGTGGCAGAAGCAATGGCAGGTGTTGTCCAGTCGAAGACGGGGGTGGAGTGGAAAAAAGGTGAGTTTTGACCCCTTTTTCCCCCCCAATCCGCCAAGTAAGAAGTGGAGGTCAGACCGGTACTTTTTCCTTGGCGGTAAGGCACATCTTAATTTGCACGACAGGAAGGCTGGCTGCGATCCCTGCATCCCATTTGCCCTCTCCCACCGTTGACACGGGTGATGTTTCTTCGTGGATGCGGTGGTTCGAACGTGGTCTTTGATCTATGGAACGCCAACATCTAAATACAGCAGGTGGAACTGTTGCAGCGGTGGACAGGTTTTCTGTTGAAAAGTCGACGGCGGGACTATTACCGCCAACATCCAAATAAGTCCATTAGTCTATTTTCCTGATGTTACTCATTATTGCATTACTCTTGTACCTAAGTGCTTTTATGGCAATTGATTTTATGTATTTGGATTCAATGCTGCATTTGCATATTTCTGTTTTCTTTATTGCACTTTAAATCTTAGTACATTTTCATGGTTTTTCCTACAATTCTCATCTATGACTCCCTTTTTGAGTCAGTCATTTCGTTTTGAATGTATTTTATTCTGTTTTGAATCTTGTCTCTGGGACACATTTTCTCCTTGAGGTTAATACGTCCCCGACGCTTGCAAATTTAGGCGAGCCAAACCGATAAGAGGCAGATTTCACCACAACAGCCAGACCTGTACATAATCCAATATAATCTCATCAGGTATTGATAGAAGTGTTGCTGAAGGAATGTATGGGATCCACATTGCCCTGCCTGTGAGGATTTAATGAGGTGAGAGACTAGTTTTTTATTTAGAGTACTTCTAATGCTCATCAATATAAGAGGAAGAGCAACTGGTTATATTGAAGTTGTTGAGGTAACTGTAATGATGTAACATGGCTCCATGCCAGAACACTGGGCATGGAACCAGCTTGTTCTGAGGTTCTGTGATGCAGGGAGCTCTAGATGACAGTTGATATGCTGGCTGTTGGTTGAGGCTGTAATAAATACCTCCTACCACATATCTTCATCTGGTGTGGATTCACTTTATTACAGTAACACGCTTTGGCAAGTTTGTATTTAATGGTACCATTTTTCTTCTTAACCATACCTGATGCTTCTGGTCGGTAACTGCAGATGAACTTTTGCTCACTATGTTAGGCTGTACACAGTCTTTTTAGGACCTCATTTTTAAAGTGCCACTCATTCTCTCTCAGTAGACGATGGTATGCTAAAGTTCGGTACTAGACCCCAAATATAAAATACTGATGACCAAGTATCTTTTTTTGCTTGTACCATTGGTATTTTCTCCAACTCTCTTCCCATTGCTTTTGTGTTCTCTCTTTTTTTTTTTTTTTATCTGTTTATTAAACGCAACCTTCACACAACAATACAATAGCTGTTCATAATTTTGCAATCCATTTACACACTTATATAGATTTACACAGCATTGCTACACCATAAGGTGTCGAAAAAGGAAAAAAGAATTTTAAAAAAAGGGACAAAGGAGAGTGAAAATAAAAGGAGGGGAAAGCAATTATGGAGCAACATAAGAATGTGGAATCGATAAGGGCAAGGAAAAAAGAAGGTGAAGCAGCATTCAGCTTGGGAGCTATGTATGAACTGATTGCAGCTTAAGGATGGAGCCAATCACTGTCGGTGTCAGTACTAGTTTAAGTGATCCCCTGCAGTGCGTGGGGGGAGAGAAGGGAAGGATTGCGGCTAATATATGTGAATAAGGTGGAAACCACCTCAAGGGTATGAAATGTGTCTGTGGGGTTGACAGGTTAGGGGGCAGGCATAATTTTGCGTGTTCTAGATATATGTTACATGTATGTGTTATCACATGGAGCGTGTACGAGCATGGTATAGAGATATCTTATGAGGAGGGATAAGGATATTAGTAATGGGTACATTTGAGAGTGGCTAAAATTGGAGCAGCATAATTAAAGTATTGACAGTGACAGCCCGAACTGTGATAGGTATGTATAGTATCCCGTTCACGGGGATACATGTCATCTCTGGCCTCAATTGCCACCACAAAGGTGTCCCAAACTTCGGGGCCCTCTAGAATGAGACCTCTATGTTGCAGTAAGTGGAGTGTCTGGGCTTCAGCTTGCGCTCGGCTATGTAAATCACGCAGCCATGACACGTGGGAGGGGACATGCAGAGCTTTCCAGTGCGTTGCTATTAAACGTTTGTAGACCACAAATGCCAAGGCTATACATTTTTTGGTGTATTTGTTTATCTGTTTTGGCGCGATGGCGTATGCCAAGTAAACAGGAGTCAGGCATGGGCACCAGGATGTGGGATGAGATATCTGCTGTGACCTCCGTCACTCGTTGCCAGGCCGAATTTATTGAGTGGCAGCTCCAGACCATGTGGAAGAAGTCAGCTGCCGGTGTAGCGCATCTAGGACATATTGGTGTTGTGCTCTGGTATATTCTTTGGATGCTGGCTGGTGATAAATATGAATGGTGAAGGTAGTTGAATTGGGTGTAACGCAGGCGAGGATTACGGGATATTGATTTAATCATTGCGAGAGCGGCAACCCAGGTCTTCTGTGGTAGTGGTGAGGGGAGGACAGAGTCCCAACGTGCCTTCGCATGTGGCAGGGTGGTGCATATCGCTTCAAGCAATGCTTTATATAGTGTAGTAATGATGCCCTTCGAACTGCCTATAGTAAGGATAATGGTGAGTAGCGGGGACTCCGGAGGCTCCGAGTCACCTGTACCCCAGAGATTGTTGAGTAATAATTTTATGGCATTAAATGTTAAAAAGGGCCCATTTTGCATCGTACCCACGGATACCAGTTCCGCAAAGGTGTGCATCACGGAGCTAGAGTATAAATCACCCAACTGGAGTGTGTTTATTCCCCGCGTATCATGATGTATTGAGAGGGTTTGGGTGCCCGGCAGTTGAAACAGTGGCAGCAAGGGTGAATAGGGGGAAGAGGTAGCCTTATTCTGGACGTATCTGCGGCAGCAAAATCGAGCTGCTTCTAACAATATTAGCCTGGGAAGCATAGGGGAAGAGCTAGTTAGGATTTTAAGCAGCAGCCCCTGTGGTGCTGTATGTGTCTGCAACATTATGCCTTCAACCGAAGGAATATCTTGGAGCCATGTGGATAGCCATGATAATTGGGCGGCTGCATAATATCTTTCAAAGTTAGGCATACCCAATCCGCCCATCTCCTGCGGGTGCTGTGTTATAGACAGTGCCACTCTGCATCTGTCTTTGCCCCAGAGTAGGTCAGTTAGCACTGATTGCAGTTTGTTAAAGAAGGAGCGTGGCAGGCACAACGGGAGGGCAGTGAAATAATATAAAAACCTTGGAAGGATAAGCATCTTGGCTATCGCCACCGGACCCATGGGGGACAGGGGGAGCGAGCTCCAGAAAGGTATTGAGCTGCGGACGGAGCCAAGCACCCTATCTATGTTACCTTCTTTTAGGTCTGTGATGGAGTGATAGATCTGCACTCCCAGATATTTAAAGGTTGTATGTGACCAGGGTAATTTATATTGTGGCAATGTCGTATGGTGAACGGCCGGGATCGAAGTGAGAGGGAAGATGCTTGATTTGGACCAGTTGACGTGCAGACCAGAGGTGAAAGCGAAGGAGTCCAGCATCTGCAGTACCTCTGCCATGAAGGCTGAATGATCGCGCAAATATATTAAGGCATTGTCTGCATACAAGGATACAATGTGATAGGTGTTGGACTCCGGGATACCCCATATGTGTGCATAGCTCCGTAGGTTAATAGCTAGTGGCTCCATGGCAATAGCGAATAGCAAAGGAGATAATGGGCAGCCTTGTCTGGTGCCTCTGCCTATGGGGAATGCTTCGGAGATAGCTCAACCGTTTTTGACATGGGCAGTGGGCCTGGAGTAAAGCGTTTTGATCCAGTTAATAAAACCGGAACCAAAACCAAATGCTTTAAGTGTGCATAGGAGATAGTTCCAACTGAGTGTGTCAAACTCTTTTTCTATATCTAGGGAAAGGGCCACTGCTTCCGTGTTTGTATTGCTATGCATTATGTGCAGGAGTCTTCTGATATTTAGGAAAGTGCTTCTACCGGGAATAAAGCCGGATTGATCATGGTGTATTAAACTCGGTAAGTAGGGGAGGAGTCTGTTTGCAAGTACTTTCCCTAATAGTTTTCAGTCTGTGTTCAGCAAGGAGAGCGGCCTATATGATTTGACATCAAGAGGGTCACGGCCTGTTTTTGGGAGGACGACTATCAATGCCTCGCACATTGAGTCTGGCAATTGGAGGTTGTGGTGTGCTTCTTTGAATACTTCTATAAGTGAGTGTAATAAGTGGGCAGCGTGGGAGTTAAAATATTCTACCGGTAGACCGTCAGACCCAGGGGGTTTTCTACGTACCATTTGTGATAGAGCTAAGCGCAGCTCTTCAATAGTGATAGGGCCGTCTAGAATAGCGGTATTATCAAGGATAATTTGGTTTTGGGAGACCAGGTGTAGTGTGTCAATAAGGTGTTGCTCCAGGGGGTGTGGGGGGGGGTGTGTAAAGGGTACGGTAATATGCAGAGAAGGCGTTGTTTATGCCTTCTTGGGTGTTAACGATGATATCAGGATTTAAGCGTATCGCGCCAATGGGTGTTGGTTGTGATGGCTGCCGGATCAGCCAAGCTAATAATCTGCCCCACCTGTCTCCCTCAGCGTGTTGTCTTGCCATGTAATGTCTATAGTCGTATTTGCTTAAACTGTTGTCTGCTTCCTTGTGAGCGGCCCTAAGCGAGTGCAGTGTTGTTAGTGTGGGCTCAACGCTGTCAATCACATTCTCTGCCTTGCGGAGCTTCACCTCTAAGTCTTGTAGTTCCTTAGTGAGTGCTTTTCTAACCCCTACCGTGGCCGAGAGGCAGTGACCGTGTATCACCACTTTGTGGGCGTCCCACTCTATGGCGCGGGATGAGGTTGTATTTTTGTTTGATAGAAAGTAATCGGCTAAACTTTTGGAGATATCTATTTGAAAAGGGGGGTCCAGAAGGGCTTCTGGCTGTAGATGCCATGTTGGTATCCAAGTGTGTGTGTGTCCCCAAGCCAATGTTAAGCATAGTGGATTATGGTCTGATATCGTGCGTGCTAAATATTCAGACAAGCATACTTTATGAATAATAGTTGCGGATACAAAGAACATGTCTATTCTAGTGTGCAGTTTATGTACTGGAGAGAAATAAGAGTATTCGCGGTGAGTGGGATGGATCACCCTCCATATATCCCACAGCCCATTGTTTGATGCCCAGTGCGCCAGAGTCTGTGAGGCACGATTAGAGGGGGCCGTGGTGAGTGGGGGGAATGAGCGGTCTATTTGAGTATCTAGGACACTATTAAAGTCACCCCCCCATATGCATTCTAATGTGGGGTCGCTAAGATTGCCAGGGGAGAGCGCGGATAAGAAGTCGCGCTGGTTCGCGTTTGGGGAGTACAGTGCGACAAGGGCTAATGGGGATCCGTCTAGGGTGCCTTCAAGTATCGCATGTCTGCCATTTGGGTCACACTGTGTGCGAGACAGTGCAAACGGGACCCCAGGTGCAATCTAAATGGCTACTCCGCGGGCACAGGACGAGGAGGTGGTGCTGTGTAGTTGGCCTTTCCATTTTGAGCGTGTACTTTCCAGGGTGGACTTAGCAAAATGTGTCTCTTGTAATAAAGCTATGTGTACTTGATGTCTTGTGAGGAAAGCGTGAACCCTTTGACGTTTCCGTGGAGTTGCCATGCCCCTAACGTTCCATGTTAGTATCTTATATTTTAGGATCCCTTAGTGCATGTGAGTGGCCATAGTTGTTTTGTAGCTATTATGTGATCGGAAGAATAATTGTCTGTCATCCCCGTTATGACATTGTTATGGTGCTCAACCGCTGTGATTGGCCGAGCAGTAATTAGCAAACTGTGAGCTGTGGGCTTGTTGCTACAGTGAGCATTTCTTGTGTGTTTGCTGCTGCCTTTACATTTGACCCACCCTTGATAAAAACCAACCACCTAATATAGAGGTGCACACTAAAACAACATACAACAAATAAACTATTAACAAATAAAAAACTATTCCGGAAGTCTCCGGTGTAAGAGAATGGTCCATATGGAGCAGGGGGGTGCCAGTTGGCATTGGTGCAAAGGTATGGTCTTACCCTGCCCGGGTCACTCAAGGTTCAGAAAGCAAGGCTCGCCGGCCGGAGGGCGCATATAGGTTGCAAGTCTTTGTGAGGGGACAGTGAAGAAACAGTGATGGAGTCTTTTAGTCGTTGAGTAACCAGAGCGACGAGGAGACATCACACCGCGGTCGGCAAGCAGGAACAGACGGAGTCCAGTCGCTCAGCAGATATCGTCCGCCGTGCGTGGTGTGAGAGGGGGACCCCGTGTGGACTCGGTTGAGTCAGAGTTTATATCCTGTTCCAGTTCGGCATCCGTTTGCATAGATAGGGCAGTGGGTGAGGCATTGACGAATCTGGATGTTTTCCGCAGGAGCTGAGAGCGCTCGGATTGTGCCTGCTCAGGTGAGGGTCTAGCCCCTTGCCTCTTACGTTGCTTGCGGTTCAGCGTGGAGAAAGGTCTATTCTCGTCCTGTGCGCTTGTGTCCAGCGGATCGGCTAGGCCCTTGGCATGCAGCCAAGTCCACGCATCTTCCGGAGTAGTAAAAAAAAGGAGCGAGTGTCGTCCTGCACCCGAAGTCTGGCTGGGAACATCAGCGCGTACTTGATGTTATGTTTGCGGAGGCAAGTTTTAACCCGATAAAAGGAGTTTAGCTTTTTCTGCACCTCTGCAGTAAAGTCTGGGTAAGCTGTTATCGTAGCATTTTCATAGCTCACTGGGCCAGATTTGCAGAATAATTGTAGGATAAGATCTCTGTCTCAGTAGTTAAGGAATCTTACTATAAAAGGGCGTGGTTGTGAGCCAGGTGCCGGGGGTCTACCTGGAATCCTATGTGCTCTCTCAACAGAAAAGAACCATCAGTGAGCCATTGTTCGATAAATAATTCCGCGCTTAAGCCCTCTGTGCGTTCGGGGAATCCGACCAGTCGTATGTTGTTGCGGCGGGACATGCCTTCTGCATCTTCCGCTCTACGTTTTAAGGAATCAACTTCTGTTGATAGCTGCGTTAGTTGCAGTTGTAGGTCTTTCATGGAGCGGGGAAGGGATGCCGCGTCTTTTTCAAGTTCGGACACTCTGTCGGCTAGTGCATGTTGGTCAGGACAAAGGATATTGAGATCTTCTGTTACAGAGCCAATTTTAGCCTCCAGGATGGTCTTAGTGTCCAGAATGGCTTGCAGTATTTTTTCAAATTGTGACATGTGTGATTGTAAGGTTAGTTCCAGCTTCTGTAGTGTTGTTTGCGTGGTGGCATGAGCTTCTGGGGGTGGGTAATGTGGTGTGGTCCATTTTGCTTGGAAGTGCTCGAGTGGTCTTTGGTTTAACCATTTGGCAGTCGCAACAGTGCCTGTGCGTTAGTGTTACCCGAGTCCTCCCTACGGTGAATACGGTCCGGTCAAGTGTTGCAACAAGCTGGCCAATTAGAACATATGCAGGACGAATAACTTGGGGAGGAGCAGCGAAACGCGTTGACCATTTACTTGTGAGGCCTGCAAATTATAATGTCAGCGGGGATTCATGGTGCTAGTGAGGTGTGGACTTGGCTATACAAGACTAGGTAGAGGCTGTAATTGTTCTGGTTGCCTTGGGTTTTAGGGAAATAATTAGCACGGTAGTAAGTTGCGACCCGATGAGTGTCGCCGAGAGGCTCACCTTATGCTGTTGTCTGCACCTGTTTTGCGCTTGGGATCCGTCCGTTAGTTGTACTCCTGCTGTCTCTCCTCTCCTGAGGTGTGGCGTGGGACAAACAAATGTAGACCCAGGATGTCTGGGCAGGCAGTCCAATCACTGCAGACTCTGTCTTCATGGGGACCCCAGGGGGATTAAGATGGTGCTGTTATACAATTGCGTCCTTTTGGTTCAACTTTGGAATGCTGCGCTCTTGCGGAGCGTCTCCGTGCAGTCCAGGCCTCCTTGCAAATGGAGTCGGCCCTCTGGGATCGCAGGATTGCGGTCCAACGAAGGTTTGATACTCCAAGATGGCGGCCTCAGCTTGTGAGGCCGTCCGCCGGAATTGTGTGCACGGCCCGGCATCGCCTCTGGAGGTCCCGGAGGAGAGCCCGGCCTTCAACAACCTCAACGGGGGCTCCCCTGAAGACGGGAATGGCCCGAGCGGGCTCGCTCCAGCAGAACCTGCCCCAGGCTGGGCGGCGCCGCAGCAGGGAGGTCCCAGCCGGCGCCGCTCCCACAGGATAGTCTCTCACGGGGCCGCGGCCGGCTCCAGCGTGCTCGTCGGAGCCGTGAAATCAGCTTCTCACCTCTCCGGACCCGCCAGGGTCCGAGCGCCAGCCCCGGGTCGCAGGTTACCCGGCGCCACGCACCCAGGCCGCGCAGGCCCCGAGACAGGTGTGGGCCGCGTTCACGTGACAATCTTCGGAATTGCAGCAGTTTCAGGGCCGTAGTCACGGTCGCCGATGCAGCCCTCCGGTGGCACCCTAAACGGCTTCCGCACCCCACATGGGGGGGTCAGGGCCTCGAAAACAGGATGATTGTGTGGGCTAGGGAACGGAGCGGCAGTTTATGCTGCCGCTCCGATCGCCATCTTGGCCACGCCCCCTGCTTTTGTGTTCTCTTTACTTCGAATCTCTCTGTGAAATAGTTTACCTACGTCTATATATTCGTTTTTCCAAATCTTTGCCTTGATGCTTATCAGTAAATGTCCCCACAACTGCTCAGTAGGATCCACATAACAGAGGCTTTTTTCATCTCTGATTGTTTCTTTCCCCCTACATACATCTTAGTCACCTTTGTATCTGCTTTGTGTTTTTCAGGTGTCCCTCCCTCTGCTCTACCATTGTACCTTCCATTTATGGTGAACCTGTCTCCTGTCCAGTGCTCATCTGTCTGTGTCACTGCTATCAACACCGAACCCACCTTCACTTACTCATCTCCCCACCGTTCTTTGTTGCTATCTTATTCTGTCCTCTCCATCCAAAAAATCCTCCTATGACTTCCATCAAGCTCTCTGAAACTCTTTATATCCGCGTCCCCATCCCTCGTCCATTCAATCCCTCCTTGGTCTGCCACCTCACTCGCTCCTGTCCTCGTCTATGCTTTCATGGCCCTTCGCCTCCCACCATTCACCCCTCTACTCACATTCCATTTTCATATTGTCTGTTCTTAGGCTCCTGGCCAATCTTGGTCTTTGACTGATGAGCTTCATCTCTGAGT
Source organism: Pleurodeles waltl (assembly GCF_031143425.1). Taxonomy (NCBI): domain Eukaryota; kingdom Metazoa; phylum Chordata; class Amphibia; order Caudata; family Salamandridae; genus Pleurodeles; species Pleurodeles waltl. The sequence goes on along the minus strand of NC_090441.1, from coordinate 191,914,173 downwards.
CACTCTTGCTGCTGACTGGTGTCTCTTGTCCCTCACACCAAACTCTAAGTCTCTTCATGGCCCTCCTTTGGTCTCTATCTGCATTTCCTGCAGTCTTTTCTCTCACACTGATACGCAATTTTATGGAAAACTCCACTCCATGCTGATGACTCTGACTGACCTTCCCTGTTCGCCCCCTCTTGCCTGCTAGGAGTCTGTAAGTGCCTTCCTCTTCTTGCAAGGTCTCTCCCCAGAAGATATCTCTCTCCAACTCCTTTATGCTGTCTATTCTAGTGTCCACACAGCCAGACAACTGCCCTGCTATTATCCTTCCTGGCCTTCGGGCGGAGGGCTATGACCCATCTGATGGACATCCCAACCCCATTCCTCATCCTGACCTCCCTGTCCCTGACGGGCCCACACTGCCGTCTGTCTTCTTCTTCTTGAGGTGGTGGGTGCCCTATCCACTTTGATCCTCTCTACTCTGTGCCAGCTTGCCACCCTTTGCTTCCTGTCTTGCTCCCATGCAGTGGGGGTGCCAACACTGGGTAACCAGCCCTCCTCTCTGGAATCCTAGATCGAAACCTGGGCCACAACCTGTCCGGGGTCCTTGCTCCATGTCTTTCCTGTCTACTTCCTCCTGCCCGTGTCAGCATTAACCCAGTCATACATGTTCCAGATGTATAGGTTCACAAAACAAATTCCTGGTTGCCAATTTGTGTCCTCCCCAGTGCGCTCCCCATTGGACCCTCTGCTCTGCCATCCTGTCTGTCTCTCCTGCATTTTCATTCATCGGAGGGTCAGTTCACTTGAACCTGGTGTCTTCAGTTGAATTACTTTGCGTCAGCTGCCTGGAGGAAAGGCCTGCATTGTCCCAGCCCAGCCTCTTCTTGCAGGGTAATCTGCAGGGGCGTTGGTTGGTCAGTTGGACTGGGATGGGGGGAGCTTCAGATGTTCCAACAATCAGGTAGGTATAGAGTCTTGCATAAGTTAGAACAGAACCATTCTGGCTCCCTGAGGAGAACATATCGGTGTATGACATAATCACTAGAATAGAATGTATGAAAGCTTGCTTTAGCATGTTTGAGTTCACAGGTACACACAGAAGAATAAAGATGTGTGCAATTTACAGCTCCGTGCATGGCCTAGTCATTCAGCGGTTGCTAGGCCGGGGAAGACACTACAGCACGCATGTCATCACTACAGCACGCATGTCATTTTAATCATCATATGAGAAGTAGCACGTGAGTGGGGTTTAAGGTTCAGTTGAAAGGGAAAGTAGCACAGATTGTGAAGGGTACTTAAAACACTGTGGTCCTTATTTACAAAGGTAAACTTACACTTTCATGTCAGTTTTAGATTGTTTGTTATACACAAAGGAATTTAAGAGTAGTATCTTTACGAGTGTGAAGTCTCTGCACATAACCTATGGGCCATATTTACAAGAAAGTGGTGCATCACTATTGATGCGCCACTTATCTTGAGGCCCGATTGCGTTTCCTAATGCCACCATGGTAGCGCCGTATTTAAAATACGGCACACCATGGCGCATGCTAGGGGCAATAGTGTCATTTTTTACGCTATTGTAACACTACATTGGATTAGCGTAAAACAAATTACACTAATCCAGTATAGTGTTAACAGGCCCATTGAAATCAAGGGGAGCCTCATTTTAACACCTGCTTTAAGCAGGAGTTAAAAATTAAGCTAGAAATAGCTCAATGGAATCTTCATTTGTTATCGCATACCAGAGCTCCTTCAAATTGGTGAGTTCAGGATGCCTATGGCGTAGGGCTGGTTTTAGGGTTGTGCTGTGTGTTCAACAGTTTTCAGGCAAGAGTAAAAGTGTTAAGATAACTGGTGATTAATAGGCCTGCTAGAGAGAGATTAGAGTTTTATCTAGAGGCAGTTTTGACAACTAAGGTAGCGCTGAGGGTTAATATGCCTGCTGCAAAGAAAGTGCACCATGCAAACAGAACTGTATTTATGTGGATAGCTAAGTGAGTTACTGCTTTTGTCACAGAGATCCTTCTATTACTTGTAATTCATAAGTTACAATCCTAATATAGCACAGTGACATATGAAGTGTTACCAAAGCTGCTTGTAAACTGCTAGGTTACCCCTTTCTCCCACAGACAGCAGCATCTCGCTCATGCACTATCTTCCCTCCACTCCTCGGAGTCCGTCATACTTAAGGGCATCATAGAGGGGGCAGGGAGAGGATACATGTGTGTGGTCTTGGGAAGAGTTTCAGTGTCTTGTGGCAGCACCAGACCCGCAGAGGGCAGGTTGAGGGGAGCTGTAGTCTTGGAATAGTGAGCCGGATTAAGGAGAATTTTGGGTGTGGGTTGTAAGGTTAGCCTTTCATCCGAGGTCGATAGACTGAGCACCAATGATTTGGGCAACAGTTCCTCAAGGTATAGCTTTTAACTGTACGCTTCTGTTAGTGCAAATGAGAATGAGTAGCCAGGCATACAATAATCCTTACCCATGTGAAACAGTTCCGAGAATCACTCTGCTCTCACTGGAGGGCAGGAGCCAGCACTGGAGGTAGAGTTTAGAAGGCTGAGGGTCAGAGGGGGCATGTCAGCACATGGGCAGGGGTATAAAGGACTTATAGATTGGCTTGCAGGGATTGCAGGGTAGAAGCATATCAGTACTGTGGAGAGCTCAGAGTGAATGGGGACATCAGCACTGGGCTCTGGACGGCCTAGTGAAGGAACCTTAGAAGAATTGGATAGAGTTAGGGCTCTGTGAAGAGGGGAGGGCTCAGCACATGGGTCTTGAAGGCTGATTTGCACTCCTGCACACATGTTCCATCTGGTGGAACGCAGGGCATGCATATGTGCACAGTGAGGGTTACTTGGATAGAGGTACCTTCCGAGGCCTGGCACAGGTTGAGGGTACCCGTAGATGCATTGTGGCAACAGGAGCCGGTTTGCAACCTAGGCCCCATATACCTACAATGGTTGGAGGCCAGCAGCCTGGGGTCAGGAGGTGTAAGAGTCTGGACCATGCTGCGTAAGAGCCAGAGGCTACTCAGAATGGGGAAGGTCATCAGTGACCAGGGTTCTCACCTCGAGTGCACAGACCAGACGTTCATTCACTGGGTTTGTGGAGAAGCTTGCCATGAGGAAGAAAAAAAATAGGACAAGGGGACAGAGTGGAAGTTGATAGATAAAGTTAAAAGGCAATGGAAATGAATAAAAACAGAAGGTTGGAATGCAGTAGACCTGGATAGATAGAGGTTGGGAGGAAGAGTGGGCAACTATGGATGAGTGACATTGAGGAAGGAAATAAAGGAGGGACACGGAAGAGTACAGTGAGAATGGGATATGGAGTAGATAGAATAAAGACAGGAAAGTCCCAGCGTTGGAAGATGGACAAAGAATGTTGGAAGAACAGAATGATGATAAAGATGGGAGTGTAAAGAAAAGGAGAAAAGATAGGAACGGGGACTGGAAAGAAAGAAAAGGTGCAGGATAGGAAAGCAGAATAATAGGAAGGACATAAATAATAGAAAGATGGGGAGGGAAGAAGATTTGGAGAAGAGGATGAGGGAAACAGGGATTTGAATGTAGAGACAAAAGGGGGCAAGTATGGAGAGGATGACCTATGGGATTGAGATAGTAAAAAGGAAGATGTGAATAAGCAAGAATTGCTGATAAAAAAGGGCTGTGAAACACAGAAATTAGAGAAAAAGGAAAAAAAGAAGGAAGGAAGATAAGAACAAACAAAAGGTGATAGGTAACCAGAGGGGAGGCAAAAGATTAAAAGGAACATTTAGAAGACTTTCAGGGCAACAGCTGCGCACTAGTTTGATAGGTTAATCTCACAGGTAACGAAATTTGTTAGTGCAGTAGTTAAGTGGTTTTGCACATGGTTGCTGTCTAGGCACTTTCATCCGGGGGGCGTTTTGTAGTTGTGTTCTTCTAAAGTAACAAATTGAAAACTTGAATAAAAAAGGAGATAGGTATACAAAGATGACAACCAAGGACGTCAGAGAGTTTGGGGAAGAGAGACTGGTATGATGAGGGGAAAGGGAGAAAGAAAAGTGGGGAAGATAAGGAGGCACAAGAAGACAAGATAAAAACTTTAGAAAAAGAGAGAAACAAGGTAAGGACAAGCGAGAGAAGTGGATAGAGATCAGAAAAGGTGCGAGGAGGAGGTGAGATTGATGACAATAGCGAAGAGACAAGAATGGTACATAGAATGATGAGGGTCACAAGGTTCAGTGCCACCGGTGCTCAGAGGTGCAAGGAGCTCACTGTGACACTGTAATGGGTCTCTTTTAATACCAAGCCAAAAGCGAGGGGAGGTCAATTTGTGTCTGGTTTAAATTAAGGCCGATGGTACTCTTGTCGTGCCATTGAATTTGGTAGCTTGCATGCTGCACACGCTTACATATTAAGTTGCTGAGTGTCTTAAGAGCACACTGTTTTAACTGTAGTGCACGAAGTGCCTTTATTTCCACACATAAGGGAAAAAAAAATAGAGGGAACGTTGCTCATAAGTCCCTTTGTGAATCATAAACCTACACAAAAGTGTAAGTTTACCTTTATGAATCACTCCCAGTATTTTGTAAAAAGCCATATTTTAAGACTTCAAAAGTATTTTTGTCTGGGTGAGTATTTAAAAATTCCAGGTGAAATCCGATAGACACCTCACCATACCTGACTGAAAGCTCTTCTACCCAACTACTGATTTTATTGCAGGTCTCTGCGTTTTCCCCTCTCTGTAACGAGCGGCTTCCAGAGATACCGCCCATCTCAAATTCTTTTGTAGAGCTCGCCCATGACCTCAGGGGGCGGGCTGGAATTCCATATTCATTTGGACGACCAGGGACCCTCATCCCCCAAGCCACCCACTGGGAGAAGAGACCCACATGCCTGGACTGTGGGTTGGACCCCTGCAGACTATTCCATTTTAGCCCTTCCTGGTTGCAAAGGCGCCTCTGGAGTTCACCATGTCATCATATCCACAGGTCCACAGGTCTACTTTTCCAATGGCCACTGACATGCAAAGTGAAGTTACTGCACAGTCATTTTCTTCACTAGACAGGGAAAATGACTTTGACCAGTTGGAAACACATGACGTCAGCCAGGCCGCCCTCTGACACATTGCTGCTCCGAACTCAGCCAACATCCTTAGAGGAGAGGGCAGTTCCTTCCACCTGGGACTACATTGCACTCTCTTGAACTCAAACTCCTCATCCACGCTCACAAAGCCCTTCACAACACAGGCCTGGCCTACCTCAACGAGCAACTCACCTTCCACACTCCCACCCAACTCCGCTCCGCCAACCTTGCCCTCGCCGCCGTCCCTCGCATCCATCGAACTACAGCCGGCGACAGATCCTTCTCCCACCTCGCCGCCAAGACCTAGAACAACCCTCCCCGCCCACCTTCGACAGACCCAGGACATCCTGACCTTCAGGAAACGCCTCAAGACCTGGTTATTCGAGCAGTAGCAGTCCTTCCCTCCCCCACTCCCTCAGCGCCTTGAGACCCTAGCAGGTGAGTAGCGTGTGTTACAAATGTTTGATTGATTGATTGACCAACTCATACCTTCGTGACTTCTAGATCAATAAACTAAGGGGCCTATTTATGAGATGGCTTGCATCGCTCTTGCACAATGCAACGTGATGGAAGAGCGACGCAGACCATAAATGCGATTTATGAAGCCATGCACGGCCACTTTGCGTGGGCATGAGTGGCTTCATAAATCTGGAGTAAGGCAACACAGCAGAATTCACTGCCCCAGAGAGGGGCTCCATTGGTGTTCTTATGCAACATCCATGGATTTTAAGGCATTCCCAGATTTACCAGAAGTGGTAAATCTGGGAATGCGCCGAAAAGATACGTCAAAACGGAGAGGTATAATGATGAGAAATATCTCTAATTCTTCTTGTTTTTCCCTCTTCCCATGTGTGCTGCATTCTGCAGCCCACATAGAAAGAGGACTATGCCTCTCAGGATTGTTTTCGTGCAGGAAGGCGTACCTTCCTGCACGAAAACAATCCTGCATGCAACGCAGGCACCCTTGCACCAGTGGCGTAAAGAAACTTGAGGGCGGCTGCTTGCAAAATACATGGTGGGGACCCTCTCATGCTCCAGACCCAGTCAGGGGCACTCGGCCTGGGGCCTGCCGTCCGTGCACTGTGCTGGAGGCTGTCCCCTGGAGCTCAGGCCCCTCCCCCGCAGTGCGGAGGCTGCCGGGGCTTTTGTTATGCCACTGCCTTGCACCATGGTGCAAGGGTGCCTGTGTTGGAGTTAGGCAGCACATTGTGCGCCAGTGCTGGGGAAAGAAAATGCATGCGCCGTATTGCAATAAATGCGGTGCATTCCTGCCCTCTCCCTGCAGCAAGGTTGCATTACTACCTCATAAACAGGCCTCCCAAGGACTGAGAAGCTGAGCTAAAATATCATCAGTTATTTAAATGGCGAGAGAGTTTTCAGTTTGCGTTGTAAACTGCATCAATGAGACAATTTTAATTTTGGGTAATTTCTGCCCTAAGATTGCTCTGGCATATCATGGAATGTGCCTTAAATGTAAAGGACTCTCTCTGGTTATTAACAACGTATTTAAAACTTTCTTCTGCCATACAAGGGGCAGTATCACTCCCTTCTTTTCCCCTCAGGTCCCTGCACCGAGGAAGGCGCTTTAAGCAAGACTTTGCAGAGCTCAGCTGCTTGCATTCAGAGTCGCTTTTCTGTTTACTGCCAGGGATGCGGCTCTCCCCATAAACAGCGCTTCCAGTACCAGCGGCTAAATATAGCAGGAATTATCATGTAACTAATCGGAGAAGCCTCTAAAGTCAATGGTCCATTTCATTTCCAAATCCTGCTAATAATTCAGTCCGAATGAGACTTCTGTATTCATATTCGCCCGATGGCTTCTGCTCCCCAGTTCACGTCGCTAATGCGCGCATTAGTCATGTGTCCTGTTACCATATCCAGCAGGAAAACACCTATTAGTCTCCATAATGATGCATATACAACAAAAATACATTCACTGTCTGCGGCGATTATTGTCTATCAGAGGATGTGCACATCACTCCCAGATCACAGCTTTTTTTTTTTAAGTGAAAACCAATTTCGTTTGACAAATTCCTGCCTCTTTTTTTAAGCTTGGAATTTGCATTCTTAAATGGGCCCGGAATTACAGCCATCCACTTCATTTATGCTGCAGCTTAAGACTTTCAGAACTCATGAGAGGATTCATCAATTCCCTCACGCGCGCGCCCCCGGGCTGCCATGTGAAGTGTCAGCGGCCATTGGGTTTCTATCGGTTATCATTGTCTTAAGGTCGCCCCGTCCTGGCAGCGGCTCACCCTCTCAATGCCAATGAGTGTCCCTGGTGAGGGGCACATTCCGATTTTAATTCCAGATTCCTACTACTTCCTGTTCAAGGACAAGAAACTTGAAAGGCCTGGGAGTGGTTTGTAAAACATTCTTTATTAAGGGTTCTGCAGGTCAGAAAGGACCAGCGCCTGTGACTGACACCAGTCATCCCCGCCCACTCCTCACTGCATCCCCGTGGACGTCAAGTCACCGAAGTGACGTCACTCGCCCTTTGACCTACACTTTCACTCACACATACTCATATATCCAGCAAAAATCACACTTACACACACTTTCTCTCCCCTTTTTTTATATCTTTTTTGCTATTTCCAAACAAGTCCACAATATATACATAGCAGACATTCCAAACTTCCCTCTTGAGACCCCACCCTCCCCCCTTCATGCACTTGAGCCACCGTGTAATTTCCATGAGTCCGTGTTTCACAGATTAACATAACAGCCTATCACAAACGTACAGATTTATGTCTTGGGCGTAGAAGCGAGTTCAGAGTCGGATTCTGAGGTAGTGTAGGAAAGTACCATCTTGCCTGGCATGTTACCCCCATTTTTCACTGTATATATGTTGTTTTAGTTGGATGTGTCACTGGGACCCTGTTCACCAGGGCCCCAGTGCTCATAAGTGTGCCTGAATGTGTTACCTGTGTAGTGACTAACTGTCTCAGTGAGGCTCTGCTAATCAGAACCTCAGTGGTTATGCTCTCTCATTTCTTTCTAAAATTGTCACTAACAGGCTAGTGACCAATTTTACCAATTTACATTGGCTTACTGGAACACCCTTATAATTCCCTAGTATATGGTACTGAGGTACCCAGGGTATTGGGGTTCCAGGAGATCCCTATGGGCTGCAGCATTTCTTTTGCCACCCATAGGGAGCTCTGACAATTCTTACACAGGCCTGCCACTGCAGCCTGAGTGAAATAACGTCCACGTTATTTCACAGCCATTTTACACTGCACTTAAGTAACTTATAAGTCACCTATATGTCTAACCTTTACCTGGTAAAGGTTAGGTGCAAAGTTACTTAGTGTGTGGGCACCCTGGCACTAGCCAAGGTGCCCCCACATTGTTCAGGGCCAATTCCCCGGACTTTGTGAGTGCGGGGACACCATTACACGCGTGCACTACATATAGGTCACTACCTATATGTAGCTTCACAATGGTAACTCCGAATATGGCCATGTAACATGTCTATGATCATGGAATTGCCCCCTCTATGCCATCCTGGCATAGTTGGCACAATCCCATGATCCCAGTGGTCTGTAGCACAAACCCTGGTACTGCCAAACTGCCTTTCCTGGGGTTTCACTGCAGCTGCTGCTGCTGCCAACCCCTCAGACAGGTTTCTGCCCTCCTGGGGTCAAGCCAGGCTTGTCCCAGGATGGCAGAACAAAGGACTTCCTCTGAGAGAGGGTGTCACACCCTCTCCCTTTGGAAAATGGTGTGAAGGCAGGGGAGGAGTAGCCTCCCCCAGCCTCTGGAAATGCTTTCTTGGGCACAGATGTGCCCAATTCTGCATAAGCCAGTCTACACCGGTTCAGGGACCCCTTAGCCCCTGCTCTGGCGCGAAACTGGACAAAGGAAAGGGGAGTGACCACTCCCCTGACCTGCACCTCCCCTGGGAGGTGTCCAGAGCTCCTCCAGTGTGCTCCAGACCTCTGCCATCTTGGAAACAGAGGTGCTGCTGGCACACTGGACTGCTCTGAGTGGCTAGTGCCACCAGGTGACGTCAGAGACTCCTTGTGATAGGCTCCTTCAGGTGTTGCTAGCCTATCCTCTCTCCTAGGTAGCCAAACCCTCTCTTCTGGCTATTTAGGATCTCTGTCTCTGGGGAAACTTTAGATAACGAATGCAAGAGCTCAGCCGAGTTCCTCTGCATCTCTCTCTTCACCTTCTGATAAGGAATCGACTGCTGACCGCGCTGGAAGCCTGCAAAACTGCAACAAAGTAGCTAAGACGACTACTGCAACTCTGTAACGCTGATCCTGCCGCCTTCTCGACTGTTTTCCTGTTTGTGCACGCTGTGGGGGTAGTCTGCCTCCTCTCTGCACCAGAAGCTCCGAAGAAATCTCCTGTGGGTCGACGGAATCTTCCCCCTGCAACCGCAGGCACCAAAAAGCTGCATCACCGGTCCCTTGGGTCTCCTCTCAGCATGACGAGCGAGGTCCCTCGAATCCAGCAACTCTGTCCAAGTGACTCCCACAGTCCAGTGACTCTTCAGTCCAAGTTTGGTGGAGGTAAGTCCTTGCCTCACCTCGCTGGGCTGCATTGCTGGGAACCGCGACTTTTGCAGCTACTCCTGCCCCTGTGCACTTCCGATGGAAATCCTTTGTGCACAGCCAAGCCTGGGTCCATGGCACTCTAACCTGCATTGCACGACTTTCTAAGTTGGTCTCCGGCGACGTGGGACTCCTTTGTGTAACTTCGGGTGAGCACTGTTTCACGCATCCTTGTAGTGCCTGTTTCTGGCACTTCTCTGGGTGCTACCTGCTGCTGAGAGGGCTCCTTGTCTTGCTCTACGTCTCCTCTTTCTTCTGGTCCAATTTGCGACCTCCTGGTCTCTCCAGGGCCACAGCAGCGTCCAAAAACGCTAACTGCACGACTTGCAGCTAGCAAGGCTTGTTGGCGTTCTTTCGGCGGGAAAATACTTCTGCACAACTCTCCACGGCGAGAGGGATCCGTCCACCAAAGGGGAAGTCTCTAGCCCTTTTCGTTCCTGCAGAAACCTCAGCTTCTTCTGTCCAGTAGAAGCTTCTTTGCACCCACAGCTGGCATTTCCTGGGCATATGCCCATCTCAGACTTGCTTGTGACTTTTGGACTTGGTCCCCTTGTTCCACAGGTACCCTAGATTGGAAATCCACAGTTGTTGCATTGTTGGTTTGTGTCTTTCCTGCATTATTCTTCTAACACGACTTCTTTGTCTTTTGGGGAACTTTAGTGCACTTTGCACTCACTTTTCAGGGTCTTGGGGAGGGCTAATTTTCTAACTCTCACTATTTTCTAATAGTCCCAGCGACCCTCTACAAGGTCACATAGGTTTGGGGTCCATTCGTGGTTCGCATTCCACTTTTGGAGTATATGGTTTGTGTTGCCCCTATCCCTATGTGTCCCCATTGCACCCTATTGTAACTATACATTGTTTGCACTGTTTTCTAAGACTATACTGCATATTTTTGCTATTGTGTATATATATCTTGTGTATATTTCCTATCCTCTCACTGAGGGTACACTCTTAGATACTTTGGCATATTGTCATAAAAATAAAGTACCTTTATTTTTAGTATAACTGTGTATTGTGTTTTCTTATGATATTGTGCAAGTGACACTTGTGGTACTGTGGTAGCTTCACACGTCTCCTAGTTCAGCCTAAGCTGCTCTGCTAAGCTACCATTATCTATCAGCCTAAGCTGCTAGACACCCTATACACTAATAAGGGATAACTGGGCCTGGTGCAAGGTGCAAGTACCCCTTGGTACTCACTACAAGCCAGTCCAGCCTCCTACATTGGTTGTGCAGTGGTGGGATAAGTGCTTTGAGACTACTTACCACTCTTGTCATTGTACTTTTCATAAGAGAAAAATATACAAAACAAGGTCAGTGTATATACACATAGCCAAAAAGTTTTGCATTTCCTCTTTTCACTCTTTTCTAAGTGCTGAAAAGTACTTCTAAACTTTCAAAAAGTTCTAAAAAGTTTAAAAAGTTTTTTTCTCTGTCTTTCTAAAAGCTCTGACAAACTTTTTTCTCATTTTCTATCACTTTAACTCTCTCTAAAAATGTCTGGCACAGGCCAAAATGTTGATCTGTCCAAACTTGCATATGATCACCTTAGCTGGAAAGGAGCAAGGAGTCTCTGCATAGAGAGAGGTTTGAGTGTAGGGAAGAATCCTTCCTTGGAACTGTTACTTAACATGCTTAGAGAACAAGATAAGGCTATAGGTGCCCCATCTGTTGAAAAAGTACCTAATAGTTCCCAATCTGATTCAGGGACTCCCCCAGGAAAAGATTCAGGAAAGAAACTTCCTAGCCTGCCCATTACTAGACAGTCTAGCATAGTTGGTAATGATGATGAGCCACACCATACAAATAGTGTTGTCTCCCATCATAGCAAAAGCATTTATTCTCACCATACTGGTAGTAATGTTTCTGTTAGCCAAGCTGTTAGGGTGGCTTCTGTAACGGACAGGTCTCCTTCTGTTCATTCCCATCATACCTCTGTATCTAGGAATGTCCCTCCCACCAACCCTGATGACAGAATGTTAGAGAGGGAACTCAATAAGTTGAGTGTGGAACAAACCAGACTGAAGCTTAAAAAGCAACAGCTGGATTTGGATAGACAGTCTTTTGAACTAGAGAAGGAAAGACAGAAGTTGGGTTTAGAAACCCATGGTGGCAGCAGCAGTATTCCCCATATTCATCCTGCAAAAGAGCATGATTCCAGGAATCTGCACAAGATAGTTCCCCCTTATAAGGAGGGGGATGACATTAACAAGTGGTTTGCTGCACTTGAGAGGGCCTGTGTTGTACAGGATGTCCCTCAAAGGCAGTGGGCTGCTATCCTATGGCTATCATTTAGTGGAAAAGGTAGGGATAGGCTCCTTACTGTGAAAGAAAATGATGCTAATAATTTCCAAGTTCTTAAGAATGCACTCCTGGATGGTTATGGCTTAACCACTGAACAATACAGGATAAAGTTCAGAGAGACCAAAAAGGAGTCTTCACAAGACTGGGTTGATTTCATTGACCATTCAGTGAAGGCTTTGGAGGGGTGGTTACATGGCAGTAAAGTTACTGATTATGACAGCCTGTATAACTTGATCCTGAGAGAGCATATTCTTAATAATTGTGTGTCTGATTTGTTGCACCAGTACTTGGTGGACTCTGATCTGACCTCTCCCCAAGAATTGGGAAAGAAGGCAGACAAATGGGTCAGAACATGGGTGAACAGAAAAGTTCATACAGGGGGTGACAAAGATGGCAACAAAAAGAAGGATGGTAAGTCTTCTGACAAGGGTGGGGACAAATCTAAAAATGAGTCTTCATCAGGCCCACAAAAACACTCTGGTGGGGGTGGTGGGCCCAAATCCTCTTTTAATCAGAACAATGAAAAGAAACCATGGTGCTATTTATGTAAAATAAAAGGCCATTGGACAACAGATCCCAGTTGTCCAAAGAAAGGCACCAATGCTCCTACCACTACAACCCCTACTGCTACCCCTAGTGTCCCTACTAATAGCAGTGGTGGTGGGAGCAAACCTACTAATAGCCAATCCAAGGGAGTAGCTGGGCTCACTATTGGTAACTTAGTTGGGGTTGGCCTTGTTAGGGAGGCCACAGAGGCTGTGTTAGTGTCTGAGGGGGCTATTGATTTAGCCACCTTAGTTGCTTGTCCCCTTAATATGGATAAGTACAAGCAGCTACCCCTAATAAATGGTGTTGAGGTTCAGGCCTACAGGGACACTGGTGCCAGTGTGACTATGGTCATAGAGAAACTGGTCCACCCTGAACAACACCTACTTGGTCACCAGTACCAAGTAACCGATGCTCACAACAACACACTTAGCCACCCCATGGCTGTTGTTAATCTCAACTGGGGGGGGGGTTACTGGTCCAAAGAAAGTTGTGGTAGCTTCAGATTTACCTGTAGACTGTCTATTAGGGAATGATTTGGAGACATCAGCTTGGTCAGATGTGGAGTTGGAGGCCCATGCAGCAATGCTGGGCATCCCAGGGCATATTTTTGCTTTGACAAGGGCTCAGGCCAAAAAGCAAAAAGGACAGGGAAGCTTGGATCCTGGAACAATGGACCAAGTGCTCCCTAAACCTAGGGCTAGTAGAAGCAAACCACTTCCTACTATCCCTCCCTCTACAGTGGATTCTACTTCTGAGGAAGAAGAATTCCCTCCCTGTGCAGAACCTACACCAGAGGAGCTTCAAGCAGACACTGCTGAGCTTTTGGGTGAAGGGGGGCCTGCCAGGGAGGAGCTGAGTGTGGCACAGCAAACCTGTCCCACATTAGAGGGTCTCAGACAGCAAGCTGTCAAACAGGCTAATGGGGATGTCAGTGACTCTCACAGAGTTTACTGGGAGGACAACCTCTTGTACACTGAGCATAGGGATCCTAAACCTGGAGGTGCCAGGAGATTAGTGATTCCTCAGGAGTACAGAAATTTCCTCCTAACCCTGGCACATTACATTCCCCTAGCTGGGCATCTAGGACAAATGAAAACTTGGGACAGGCTTGTTCCCCTGTTTCATTGGCCTAGAATGTCTGAGGACACAAAGGAATTTTGTAAGTCCTGTGAAACCTGTCAAGCCAGTGGCAAGACAGGTGGCACCCCAAAGGCACCCCTTATCCCACTGCCTGTGGTTGGGGTTCCCTTTGAAAGGGTAGGGGTTGACATAGTTGGCCCCCTTGACCCTCCTACTGCTTCAGGCAATAGGTTTATCTTGGTGGTAGTGGACCATGCCACAAGATACCCTGAAGCAATTCCTTTAAGGACCACTACAGCACCTGCAGTGGCAAAGGCCCTCCTGGGAATATTTTCGTGGTGGGCTTCCCAAAGGAAGTAGTATCAGACAGGGGAAGCAATTTCATGTCTGCATACTTAAAGGCCATGTGGAAGGAGTGTGGTGTAACTTACAAGTTCACTACACCCTATCATCCACAAACAAATGGACTGGTGGAGAGATTTAATAAAACTCTCAAAGGCATGATTATGGGTCTCCCTGAAAAACTCCGCAGGAGATGGGATATCCTTCTACCATGCCTCCTTTTTGCCTACAGGGAGGTACCCCAGAAAGGAGTGGGCTTCAGCCCCTTAGAACTTCTTTTTGGACACCCTGTTAGGGGTCCACTCACACTTGTAAAGGAGGGTTGGGAACAACCTTTAAAAGCTCCTAAGCAGGATATTGTGGATTATGTACTTGGCCTCAGATCAAGGATGGCTGAGTACATGAAAAAGGCCAGCAAAAACCTTCAGGCCAGCCAAGAGCTCCAGAAGCAATGGCATGATCAGAAGGCTGTTTTGGTTCAGTACCAACCAGGGCAGAAAGTGTGGGTCTTGGAGCCTGTGGCCCCAAGAGCACTCCAAGATAAATGGAGTGGACCCCACACAATTGTTGAAAAGAAGGGAGAAGTCACCTATTTAGTTGATTTAGGCACTGCCAGGAGTCCCCTTAGGGTGCTCCATGTCAACCGCCTGAAACCTTACTATGACAGGGCTGATCTCACCCTGCTCATGGCAACTGATGAGGGACAGGAAGAAGACAGTGATCCTCTACCTGATCTCTTCTCTTCCACAGAACAAGATGCTCTTGTGGAAGGTGTAGTTTTGGCTGATTGTCTTACTGCTGAGCAGAAAGACAATTGCATAAACCTCCTAGATCAATTCTCTGAACTCTTCTCTACTGTGACAGGTACCACTTCTTGGTGTGAGCACACTATAGATACTGGAGACAGTTTACCTGTCAAAAGTAAGATCTATAGGCAGCCTGACCATGTCAGGGACTGCATAAAGCAAGAGGTGCAGAAAATGTTAGAACTAGGAGTGGTTGAGCACTCTGATAGTCCATGGGCTTCTCCTGTGGTACTTGTACCAAAACCCCATTCCAAAGATGGAAAGAAGGAAATGCGGTTTTGTGTAGACTATAGAGGTCTCAACTTAGTAACCAAAACTGATGCTCACCCTATACCCAGGGCAGATGAGCTCATAGATACACTGGCATCTGCCAACTATCTAAGCACTTTTGATTTGACTGCAGGGTATTGGCAGATCAAATTGTCAGAAGATGCTAAACCTAAAACTGCATTTTCAACCATTGGAGGCCATTACCAGTTTACTGTAATGCCTTTTGGTTTGAAAAATGCACCTGCCACTTTTCAAAGGTTGGTGAACACAGTCCTGCAAGGGCTGGAGGCTTTCAGTGCAGCATATTTGGACGATATAGCTGTCTTTAGCTCCAGCTGGGATGATCACCTGGTCCACCTATGGAAAGTTTTGGAGGCCCTGCAAAAGGCAGGCCTCACTATCAAGGCTTCAAAGTGCCAGATAGGGCAGGTAAGGTGGTTTATCTGGGACACCTTGTTGGTGGGGAACAGATTGCACCACTACAGGGGAAAATCCAAACAATTATTGATTGGATTCCCCCTACCACTCAGACTCAGGTGAGAGCCTTCCTAGGCCTCACTGGGTATTACAGGAGGTTCATTAAGAACTATGGCTCCATTGCAGCCCCTCTTAATGACCTCACTTCCAAAAAGATGCCTAAAAAGGTATTATGGACAGCAAACTGTCAGAAAGCTTTTGAGGAGCTGAAGCAGGCCATGTGCTCTGCACCTGTCCTGAAAAGCCCTTGTTACTCTAAAAAATTCTATGTCCAAACTGATGCATCTGAATTAGGAGTAGGGGCAGTCCTATCACAACTTAATTCTGAGGGCCAGGATCAACCTGTTGCTTTTATTAGTAGGAGGTTGACCCCTAGAGAAAAGCGTTGGTCTGCCATTGAGAGGGAGGCCTTTGCTGTGGTCTGGGCACTGAAGAAGTTGAGGCCATACCTGTTTGGCACTCACTTCATTGTTCAGACAGACCACAATCCTCTACTTTGGCTAAAACAAATGAAAGGTGAAAATCCTAAATTGTTGAGGTGGTCCATATCCCTACAGGGAATGGACTATACAGTGGAACATAGACCTGGGAGTAGCCACTCCAATGCAGATGGACTCTCCAGATATTTCCACTTAGACAATGAAGACTCATCAGGTCATGGCTAGTCTTATTGTCCTTCGTTTGGGGGGGGGTTGTGTAGGAAAGTACCATCTTGCCTGGCATGTTACCCCCATTTTTCACTGTATATATGTTGTTTTAGTTGGATGTGTCACTGGGACCCTGTTCACCAGGGCCCCAGTGCTCATAAGTATGCCTGAATGTGTTACCTGTGTAGTGACTAACTGTCTCACCGAGGCTCTGCTAATCAGAACCTCAGTGGTTATGCTCTCTCATTTCTTTCTAAAATTGTCACTAACAGGCTAGTGACCAATTTTACCAATTTACATTGGCTTACTGGAACAGCCTTATAATTCCCTAGTATATGGTACTGAGGTACCCAGGGTATTGGGGTTCCAGGAGATCCCTATGGGCTGCAGCATTTCTTTTGCCACCCATAGGGAGCTCTGACAATTCTTACACAGGCCTGCCACTGCAGCCTGAGTGAAATAACGTCCACGTTATTTCACAGCCATTTTACACTACACTTAAGTAACTTATAAGTCACCTATATGTCTAACCTTTACCTGGTAAAGGTTAGGTGCAAAGTTACTTAGTGTGAGGGCACCCTGGCACTAGCCAAGGTGCCCCCACATTGTTCAGAGCCAATTCCCTGAACTTTGTGAGTGCGGGGACACCATTACACGCGTGCACTACATATAGGTCAATACCTATATGTAGCTTCACAATGGTAACTCCGAATATGGCCATGTAACATGTCTAAGATCATGGAATTGCCCCCTCTATGCCATCCTGGCATTGTTGGCACAATTCGATGATCCCAGTGGTCTGTAGCAGAGACCCTGGTACTGCCAAACTGCCTTTCCTGGGTTTCACTGCAGCTGCTGCCAACCCCTCAGACAGGTTTCTGCCCTCCTGGGGTCAAGCCAGGCTTGTCCCAGGATGGCAGAACAAAGGACTTCCTCTGAGAGAGGGTGTTACACCCTCTCCCTTTGGAAAATGGTGTGAAGGCAGGGGAGGAGTAGCCTCCCCCAGCCTCTGGAAATGCTTTCTTGGGCACAGATGTGCCCAATTCTGCATAAGCCAGTCTACACCGGTTCAGGGACCCGTTAGCCCCTGCTCTGGCGCGAAACTGGACAAAGGAAAGGGGAGTGACCACTCCCCTGACCTGCACCTCCCCTAGGAGGTGTCCAGAGCTCCTCCAGTGTGCTCCAGACCTCTGCCATCTTGGAAACAGAGGTGCTGCTGGCACACTGGACTGCTCTGAGTGGCCAGTGCCACCAGGTGACGTCAGAGACTCCTTGTGATAGGCTCCTTCAGGTGTTGCTAGCCTATCCTCTCTCCTAGGTAGCCAAACCTTCTCTTCTGGCTATTTAGGATCTCTGTCTCTGGGGAAACTTTAGATAACAAATGCAAGAGCTCAGCCGAGTTCCTCTGCATCTCTCTCTTCACCTTCTGATAAGGAATCGACTGCTGACCGCGCTGGAAGCCTGCAAAACTGCAACAAAGTAGCTAAGACGACTACTGCAACTCTGTAACGCTGATCCTGCCGCCTTCTCGACTGTTTTCCTGTTTGTGCACGCTGTGGGGGTAGTCTGCCTCCTCTCTGCACCAGAAGCTCCGAAGAAATCTCCTGTGGGTCGACGGAATCTTCCCCCTGCAACCGCAGGCACCAAAAAGCTGCATCACCGGTCCCTTGGGTCTCCTCTCAGCACGACGAGCGAGGTCCCTCGAATCCAGCAACTCTGTCCAAGTGACTCGCACAGTCCAGTGACTCTTCAGTCCAAGTTTGGTGGAGGTAAGTCCTTGCCTCACCTCGCTGGGCTGCATTTCTGGGAACTGCGACTTTTGCAGCTACTCCGGCCCCTGTGCACTTCTGGCGGAAATCCTTTGTGCACAGCCAAGCCTGGGTCCACGGCACTCTAACCTGCATTGCACGACTTTCTAAGTTGGTCTCCGGCGACGTGGGACTCCTTTGTGTAACTTCGGGTGAGCACTGTTTCACGCATCCTTGTAGTGCCTGTTTCTGGCACTTCTCTGGCTGCTACCTGCTGCTGAGAGGGCTCCTTGTTTTGCTCGACGTCCCCTCTCTCTCCTGGTCCAATTTGCTACCTCCTGGTCCCTCCAGGGCCACAGCAGCGTCCAAAAACGCTAACCGCACGACTTGCAGCTAGCAAGGCTTGTTGGCGTTCTTTTGGCGGGAAAACACTTCTGCACGACTGTCCACAGCCAGAGGGATCCGTTCACCGAAGGGGAAGTCTCTAGCCCTTTTTGTTCCTGCAGAAACCTCAGCTTCTTCTGTCCAGTAGAAGCTTCTTTGCACCCACAGCTGGCATTTCCTGGGTATATGCCCATCTCCGACTTGCTTGTGACTTTTGGACTTGGTCCCCTTGTTCCACAGGTACCCTAGATTGGAAATCCACAGTTGTTGCATTGTTGGTTTGTGTCTTTCCTGCATTATTCCTCTAACACGACTTCTTTGTCTTTTGGGGAACTTTAGTGCACTTTGCACTCACTTTTCAGGGTCTTGGGGAGGGCTAATTTTCTAACTCTCACTATTTTCTAATAGTCCCAGCGACCCTCTACAAGGTCACATAGGTTTGGGGTCCATTCGTGGTTCGCATTCCACTTTTGGAGTATATGGTTTGTGTTGCCCCTATCCCTATGTGTCCCCATTGCACCCTATTGTAACTATACATTGTTTGCACTGTTTTCTAAGACTATACTGCATATTTTTGCTATTGTGTATATATATCTTGTGTATATTTCCTATCCTCTCACTGAGGGTACACTCTAAGATACTTTGGCATATTGTCATAAAAATAAAGTACCTTTATTTTTAGTATAACTGTGTATTGTGTTTTCTTATGATATTGTGCAAGTGACATTTGTGGTACTGTGCTAGCTTCACACGTCTCCTAGTTCAGCCTAAGCTGCTCTGCTAAGCTACCATTATCTATCAGCCTAAGCTGCTAGACACCCTATACACTAATAAGGGATAACTGGGCCTGGTGCAAGTACCCCTTGGTACTCACTACAAGCCAGTCCAGCCTCCTACAGGTAGATATGGCGTCTTCAGGAGTAGGGGTGTCTGGGAACTTTAAGCTCTCCAAGATGGAGTCCCATTGTTCCGCTGCATCCCGTGGTCTCCCCCCCTGCATGGCTTCTTGCAGTAGTACCGTTCCTTCGATTTCAGCCTATTTTAATAAAGCGTCTTGCCATCTATTTACTTGAGGGCCCACTGTATCTTTCCAATGTGACGTAATTTCCCTTTTAGCTAGGACTAGAGCTAGATCAATAAATTTGCTAGATATTTTATGAACTGAGGGGCGAGGGAAGTCTCCCAGAGGCGCCACTAAGGGGGAAGGAGTCAGTGTTCTTTCTGTGCTAGCAGAGATTTTCCTAACTATTTCTTCCCAATATGGTCTAATTCGGGGGCAACTCCACAGCATGTGCGCAAGTCCCGCCGCTGGTTCAGCACATCTAGGGCAGCCTGTTCCGCTTGTGTTATACATTCTAGCTATCATATGTGGGGTTAAGTAGGCTCTATGATAAATATATAGGTCTATTAATTTAAATCTGGCATTCCTAGATACTGAGTACATATGATAGGTAATTCTTGCCCACTGCGGTTCTTCTATGGCGGTTTCTAATTCTGTCTGCCATTTAAGTCTAAGTTTGTCTAGAGGTGTGTATGTGCTTTTATGTAGGGACTGATAGATTCAGTGGGCAATTTAGAGGGGCTCGTAGTTCGCTTGTCACTGGGGGCTCTCTGATTAACTTTTCTAGCCATTGTAACTGCCCAGCCCAGTAATATACTTCAAAGTCTGGGGCAGCTAATCCCCCCTCTTCAGTGGGTCTTTGGAGAAAGTTCAATGCAATTCTATGTGTTCCCGCACCCCAAATAAAGCTTGTGGTCATTGATTCTATGTCCTTGAACACTGCTTTTGGGATTGTGATTGGGATTGCAGAGTAGTATAACAATCTGGGCAGCACTATCATTTTAAGCAAGGCGGTTCTTCCCGATACTGTCAATGCCAGTGTTTCCCAGAAGCGCATGTTGGATCTTATCATTCTCAGTGCTCTGTGTATGTTCCCCTCTATCAAGTCTTCTATTTTGTGGTAAATGTTCACTCCTAGGTATTTAAATGTGTTAGGTGACCAGGGCAGTCCTCTTCTGTCATTGAACCTTGCAGTGCCTTCTATTAAGGGGAAGATTGTGGATTTCCTCCAGTTGATCCGCAGACCAGAGGCTTCTCCGGAGCTCTCTAGCATGTTCATTGCTTCCGGTAGGTTGGCCTCAGTGTTCTGAAGGAAGAGCAGCATGTCATCTGCATAGAGAGCAATATGGTGAGTCCAGTGGCTAACTGATATACCTCTGAAGTACCGCCCTGTTCTGGCCATTTGGGCCAGAGGTTCCACGGCCACCGCAAACAGTAGGGGCAACAATGGACAACCTTGTCTGGTGCCCCTACCCATCTGAAAAGGGTTTAATATAGTACTGCCTGTTCGTACTCTTGCAGTAGGATTAGTATATAGCAATTTCGTCCAGCGGATAAATCTCTCTCCTAACCCCAGCTTTAACATGACCTGTTCTAAATAATCCCATCTCAGGCTATCAAAGGCCTTCTCATTATCTACTGATATAATGGCTGCCTGTGCCATTGTCAGAGGTACTGAGTGGAGTATTGTGACCAGTCACCTAACGTTTTGGGCTGTGCTATGCTGTGGAATAAAGCCCAATTGGTCTTGGTGGATCAATGAGGACATGTGAGGTAAAAGTCTATTGGCTAATATCCGGCTTAGAATTTTATAGTCCATGTTAAGCATCAACAATGGTCGGTCTGAGCGGACATCATTAGGTGGTCTATCTGGTTTCAATAGTGGTACCATAATAGCCTCATTAATGCACTGAGGTAGGCTTTTACTGTTCCATGCCTCCGAGTACAAGGTGCACAGATGTGGGGCTAATTGATCTTGGTATATGTTATAGAACTCCATTGGGAGTCCATCAGTGCCCGGGACCTTGCGTCTAGCCATACTTTGAATCACAGATTTGATCTCTGCGATCGATATTGGTTCGGCTAGGGTTAAACTATCCCCGTTTCCCAATCTAGGGAGGGTAAGGTCTTCCAACTCCGGCATCTGGGAGTTATTAAGAGTTTCGGTAGGAGGTGCATATAGTGTAGAGTAGTAGTTAGCAAAGCTAGTGTTCATCTCTTTCTGGCCATATATACTATTACCTGGGGTTTCTTCCATTTCCCCTATCACTGTTTGTTGTTTCGGTGGGTTAGCGAGCCAGGCCAACAGGCTCCCGCCTTATCTCCTCTGTATGTTGTTTAGTTAAGTATTGCCTATAGTTGAAACGTGCTAGTCTCATATTTGCTTCAGTTATTTTTCCTTTGGTTTCTGTTAGCAGGGGGGCAAAGTTTGGACAGTCCGGGCGTCTGCGTTCAATATCCCTGAGGGAGTCTTCCAGCCTCCGGAGTTCCGTTTCCAGTGACCTTCGAATCCCTATGTTCTCATTAATGCACGTGCCTCTGACTACTGTTTGAACGTCTCCCACTCAATGGATCGGGAACAAGCAGTCCCTGTGTTTTCTTAAAAAAACTCATCAATAGTTGTATGAAGTAGGTGTTTGAAAGCTTTGTCTTCCAACATTTCTGCTCTGAGGCGCCATGTTGGGATTGTCAGCCTCTCTCTACCCAAGGCCAATGAAACCACCAGAGGGCTGTGATCGGATATTGTGCGGCTAAGGTATTCAGCTGCTATTACTTCACTTTGTATTTCAGGGGATGTTAGAAAAGTGTCAAGCCTAACATGTAGATCGTGTACTGATGAGTAAAATGAGTAATCTCGAGTATGCGGGTTGAGTTGTCTCCAGCAGTCCCTCAGTTGCCAGTGTTGTTGCCATTCTGTAAACAATTTGGCAGTTTTTAAAGCCTGAGAGTGTGTTAAGGGAGGATGAGATCTATCCAGATTAATATTTGCTATACAATTGAAGTCACCCCGATCATATTGGGTCCTGCTAGGAGTGGGCCTATTTCCAGGGATAGCTTGTTAAAAAATGTTCCCTGTTCTTGATTTGGTGCATATATACTACCTATAGATATATCCTTTCCTTCCAATCTTCCAACTACTATTATATATCTCCCCTCTTTATCTATGATCTCGTGCAATTTTTGGAAGGGCACACCAGGACAAATCCATAGCAGCACTCCTCTGGCAAATGCTGAGTAATTAGTCACAATTATTTGGCCTCTCCAACTCTTTTTAAGGGCGTTCATTTATTGTTCTATGAGGTGAGTTTCTTGTATTAGAGCTATATGCATCCCTCTGCGCTTAAGCTGGCTATACACCTTGTACATCTTAGACATATTATTTAGGCCCCTAACATTCCAGGTGGCTATTTTATACTTCGTGGTCATTTCCAAGGTTTACTTGCATGGAGAAGTTATGATGTGTATCTTTTCCCAGGCGTTTAAGTTTATGCCTCAATAGCATGTCTCTAGTGTGAAGGCTATATGATTTGATAACGGTGAGTGCATGAGTTATTCCCCTTTCTAAATTAATAAACCAAACATTACAACTTTGCCTAGCATCCTATAGGTGGATGGCGCACCAGAAGCCAAGAGCCCACGCCCCGGACCGCTCCTGGCACCCAGGTCAATTATATTAGCTGCCCATGGGGTTATCATTCCTTTGTTTTTTTTTGGTTTTTTCCCCCTCCTCCGAGTTTCCCCCTCCCAGGAACGACCTGGTAACATTTGCTAAGTTTCTAAATAAAAACAGTTTACTTCTAAGTCCTTCCATTATTTATACTGTTCCCATTTTCTCTTTGGTATTGACTAGACTGCTTTTATCAGTTCCAAGTCTTACTTCTCCCCCACAATACCAAAAGCTAGTTATTCTCGTATCATTACTCACAAGACCTCAACTTATCAAAGATTAAATGATATCTTCTGACGATCCCGGGGTCACTTTGGGCATACTGCTGAGGGTGTCCCGTGAGTAGATTGAGGAGCTCCCACAGCTCGAGTCGTGGTCCGAGACATTTCCAGAGGATTGGGTCAAGGGGAAGAACCCTCCACTCAATGCAGCAGCTGCGTCCACTGCTACTCGCATTTCTTGAAGTGTTTGGTGTCTCGGGGGGCAACCTTCGTACCCCTTTTAGTAGATCTGCTGCGCTTCCTAAGTGATGTTGGAAGATCCTTGCACCGGTGGTTGGAAGAGGTAATGTTCCGAGACTCCAGCCAATCCCAGACCAGTTGTGGTGATGTGAAAAAATGCGTCTTGCCCTCGTACTCCACTCTAAGGGCCAGATGTAGCAAAGCGTCTGCGACTCGCAAACGGCGAAAAACACCGTTTGCGAGTCGCAAAAGCCTCACCGGAATGCAGAAATGCATTTTGCGAGTCGGATCCGACTCGCAAAATGCATTTCCGACTCGCAAATAGGAAGGGGTGTTCCCTTCCTATTTGCGACTCGCAATGCTATGCAATTCCATTTGCGACCGCGAAAGCGGTCGCAAATGGAATCGCAGTTACCATCCACTTGAAGTGGATGGTAACCCAGTCGCAAACGGGAAGGGGTCCCCATGGGACCCCTTCCCCTTTGTGACTGGACATAAAAATATTTTTTCAGAGCAGGCAGTGGTCCAAGGGAACAAAAGGTTTCGTTTTTTTTTTCTAAGTGCAGCTCGTTTTCCTTTAAGGAAAATGGGCTACACTTTGAAAAAAAAAAACTGCTTTATTTAAAAGCAGTCACGGACATGGTGGTCTGCTGTCTCCAGCAGGCCACCATCCCTGTGAGTGCCCAGACTCGCTATGGGGTCGCAAATTGCAACCCACCTCATTAATATTAATGAGGTGGGTCTTTGCGACCCCATAGCGAGTCGCAGAAGGTGTCTGAGACACCTTTCTGCATTTGGTTTTGCGAGTTGCAATTTGCGAGTCGCTTTGACTCGCAAATTGCAAGTCGCAAAACTATACTTACCTACATCTGGCCCTAAATTTGGCCGGAAAGAGCATCACGTATTGTATTCCGTTTCCGCGTAATATGCGTTTGTAGTCTTTAAAGGAGGCCATTTGTGCTTGCGTTTCTTTCATGAAATCTGGGAAAATCATGACTCGCTGGTTTTCCAGTGTAATTTCACCTTTCAGATGGGTTTGAGTTAAAATGTAGTCCCAGTCCTTGAAATGAAGCAGTTTTGCCACAATCGGTCGGGGTCTCGCTTCAGGGGGAGGGGGTCTGCCAGGGACTCTATGGGCTCTCTCTATTGCAAAAAATGATGAGAGGCCCACAGAGGCAACAATTTCCTTGAACCAGCTCTCTAGGAAGGATTCCATATTTGCTGCTGATGATTCCATTCCCTCCGGCAGACCGATCAGTCTAAGGTTGCTCCTGCGGGCGCGATTTTCTGCATCTTCTGCTCTTGTTTCCAGCGTTTTTACCCGAGAGGTAAGTTCAATGTGGTCTGTGGTCGAGGATTTCTAGGTTGAAGTCAGTTGTTCAAGCGCCTTCTCGATTGATCCCACTCTTTCTGTGAGTCTACGGTGGTCATCCCTTAATAATGAAAGGTCCACAGTCAAATTATCAATCTTCTGTTCTAAGGCTTCGCAAGATTCCCTGATAGCTTGTAGTATCGTGTTCAGTGTCGTCTCCTGGTTTATGGTGCTATCCTGAGAGCTTAGTCTGGGGGATTGTTCAGGAGGCTTGGTTACTGAAGTTTCATCCAGGTCTTGTCCTTCGCGTTTTTTCGGTTTACCCATTTCGCTGCTTCTGTGGTTATTTATTTACGAGGGCGAAATATCTTCTTCCGTTAATCGCAGAGTATTAATAATCTAGTGGTTTAATGGAATAAACCCCTCTGTCGCTCCGCATACCTTCAATGAGGTGTCCGATTGGGACGGATTGTAGTACTGTGAGGGATGGCTTAATATTTGTTCCCTTCCAGTTTGTGTTAAGTCGCTGTCAAACAGTGGGGCCCCCGGATTGGGGGGGAGGACCAGGGAGCCGCCAGGTTTCCTGCCCCTGATTACTCGGGTGGGTGGTGATTTTTCAGTCAAAAATTGTTCGCACTCCTACCATTTGCTTGTTTATGTTCTGGAGTTCCTCAGGTTTCCCTTAGTTGTAGGTTTTATTCTTGGGTTGAATTAAGTTCCAGTATTGCAGTATATATTTGGCCAGGAACAGTTTCTTAGTTTAAAGTGGTGCGGTCAACTCCTGTGGCCCCCTGCACCTTGCTATTATGGAACTGCGGGCTGTAGTGTGGAAAATGGTCCACTCTGCTTCAGCCGGGCGGGTCGTTTTAAGCAGGCACTCCCATACTGTAATACTTCCCCCCTCCTCTTTCCGCATCTCTCTTTCGATTTCCATCGAGGGGGGGGGGGTTCGCCGCTGTTCTGGACTTCCTTTTGGGGAGTAGGGTCTAAGCTGCTGCGGTACCCGATGCTTTACGTGCATTCCTTCCGGAGGAGCGCTCCGCCGGTTCGATGCCGAGTCGCGGCCGCCATTTAGTTTTTTTGTTTTCGAGCGGCCGCGAATTTCAAGCTCCGGTTCCTCCTCCGCTGCCGCTCAATTTCCACCAATAGCGCTCCCACAGGTGCTGCGAGCCTTCATAGATTGGAGGCGTCGGCCGGAGCTCCGTTCAGGGCTTTATTGGTACAGGATTAGCTGGGCCCCATTCACGGCTCTCGGAGCGTTGCGCTTAAGCGTGTGTCTTCATCGGCTGCAGGCCACTCCCCCCATACTTTCTCTCACATAAACAGACTCCCACCGCAAGCACGCACAGG
This sequence comes from Pleurodeles waltl, assembly GCF_031143425.1. NCBI lineage: Eukaryota > Metazoa > Chordata > Amphibia > Caudata > Salamandridae > Pleurodeles > Pleurodeles waltl. Next base: position 191,888,314 of record NC_090441.1, on the reverse strand, counting down.
ACATACATTTAAATGAATTGTTTACCTGCCTCAGCTGCCAGGGAAGGGCATATTCCAGCTAATTGTACTATATTTTATTACACTAATAGTAAATAATATATCATTATTCTTTATTAGTGTAATACAAAGTGACAGAAAACAAGGAGACTAGAGCCTGAACTGACCTCCATAAGGAGGAGGGGCCACTGTGTTCCTTGCTCTTAATTTCCCACCTCTCAGGCCAGGGGTCGCAGCTGCGACCCCGGGTGACCTCTAAATAACATGTGCACCCCTTGAAATTGTGCCCCTTCTTCTCTCAGCATTCAAGAGCAGTCAGTGCTACATATCTGCGCCATTTTATGAAAAAGACAAAGACTGCAATAGAAAACAAAGGCTAAACAAGGATAACTTCAACTGGGAACAATAAAACAAATTGCAATCAGTCCTAAGTATTCTTCTCCACACGAGTCCAAAAGTCAGTCTATTTCTTTCATTCAAGTTTCCCACACTCCTAATAGACTTCAGCTTCCAAATCCTGGCCTTAACGCAGAACAAAATTATTTTCCCCTCATCAATAAATATGGGGGCAGATTTAAGAGCCCCTTGTGCCATATATCACCGCATTAGCGTCATTTTTGTACGCTAATGTGGCGATATTATGGCAAAAATGCCACGCCATATTTACAAAGTGGCGCAATGCATGCACTGAGCCACTTTGTAACCCCTTACGCCACATTATACCTGCGCCAGGCATAACGTATGCAAGGAGGGTGTGCCCCTGTGAGGGGTGGGGTGGCGAAAAATGGCACAAAGAAATTGAAAAGATTTCTTTGTGACATTTTTTGCGGCATTTTTTAAGCCTGCTCAGAACAGGTGTTAAAAGGGGGCACACCTTTGGTTACAAGTGTCCCCTATGTACTGCTCAGGATTAGCGCCAACATTTTGGCACTAACCCTGAATAGTACATCAATAGAGTCAGAAATTCTGACACTATGGTCCCCTACCCTGCGCCATGGTGTGCTGTATTTTAAATGTGGCGCACACATAGTGGCAGTAGGTGGGCACTAAGGGGCCCAGAAAAGTGGCGCTGCACTAGGTGCAGCGCCACTTTTCTTTAAATCTGCCCCGTGGTGTTTGTCCTGTGTTACTGTTCGGGGTTGTCCTGTAAGCACACACGTCTCTTCACAGCTACGCGTCAATCTCCTCCTCCAGAAAGGACCACCTGCAAGCCTTCCTTGTAAACCCTGTTCTGTATGCCAAGTCTGTCCAAAAACAGAGTCATCTCCCTTCACGAGGGGCGACTGGTGTTCATGGGCATTTGTGGGAGAGGCAAGAACAGGGAAATAAACAAAGAGCAGCTGAAAAGAAATCACTGCTCGGAGACAGTGTGCTGAATCTCTTGGGTGACTTCTAGTGAACTTTACGGACGTCCTACTGCGCCAGTGCCAGCCGGGGGAGGTTTTCTTCGACCGCAGGCACACGCACCATACAAGAGGGAGGGCTGAATTAGAAAGCAAGTGATCTGGTTGCTTTTGGGACTTGTGAACAGTGGCCCTGGGAGGAGTTAGCAAAGCTCCATTCACTTCAATGGCTGGGGTGGGGCAGGCCGATGAGGACAAGGAGGGAGTGGGTGGCAACAATTTGTTGATCATCACAGAGGGCAGGCTGTAGTGGGGTCAGGGGGCTGCTCTCCTGGCAGTAACACCGTTTACTACTGCATTTGGGTTCACTTTGGAAAAACCATGAAGGAGCTGAGCATGACAGAGTGCTCCTTATCTTGACTACATAAAGACCGAAGAGGAGGGGGGAACCAGCTGCAGTCAACGATTGCACTAGTGGACTAATGTGGAGAAGTGTGGCTCAATGGTTAGAGCGGCAGACCCTGAGGCAGAGATCGGGCTCAAGACCAGGGTTCAAGTCCCGCTTCGGCAGGTCTTGGGCTCAATTCCCCTTGACCAGATAATTCTCGCCTCGGTGCCTAATCTAATTCATCGGTCCCACTCTGCAACTCTGGGCAATAGCTTGCTTAATCTCCACAACGGCCCCAACAGCGCTTGGATGCCTGGCTTCACCCTGGGGGTGCTCAAGAGTGGGTGCCTCACAGGGAAAAAGCCAGGAGGGGTTCCATAGCGGTATGAGTACAGCGCCTTGAGACCCTAACGGGTGAGTAGTGCGCTATACAAGTGCTAATTTACAATTACTAAAGTGTGAGAGTGCAGTTTAGCTTCACTATCAGGGGCATCAGCACCCCCCACTCCACTCCACTCACTGTTTTAGCAGCCAGGGGCGGCTAGGGTTCTGGATGGGCCTCTACTGTCTGCAGATAAGGAGACAAAGGGTCATAATTAACTTATGAGGGTGTGTGAGTGAATGGAAGGATGGGTGGATGGATGAAATTGTGGATGGATAGATGCATGGATGAATGAGTGAAAGGAGGGACGTAAGAATTGAAGAATGAAAGACAGTGAGGGTGTATGAGTGAAAGGGAGGATGGATGGATTGATGGATAGGTAAAAGGGTGAATGAATGGAGGAGTGAAAGGATGGATGATGAGAGAAAGGATGCATGGAAGAATGAATTAAAGGATGGATGGATGGATGATTGGAAGTGTAAAAGGATGGATGAGTGGATGAATGGATAGAGTGGCAATAAGGATGGATGAGTGAAAGGATGGATGAGGGAAGGGATGTATATAAAGATGGATGAATAAAACAATGGATGGATGAGTGAAAGGCAGGGTAGATGGATGTCTGGATGAAAGGATGGATGGGTGGATGGATGAGGCAAAGGGTGAATTGATGGATGGGTGAACAGATGGATAGATAGGTGAGTGAGTGAATGGATAGATGGCTGAGTGAAAGGGTAAATGAATGGATGGATGAAAGGATACATGGATGAATGGGGATGGATGGATAGATTGGACGAAGGGTGGATGGATGGGTGTAAAGATGGATGGCTAAGTAGAATGGTGGATAGATGGATTAGCCAAAGGGAGGATGATGGATAGATGGAGTTAAAGGATTGCTAAATGGAGGAAAAGGCTGCATGGATAAGTGAACGGATGGATGATTAAAAGAATGGATGAAAGGGGATGGATAAGTGAAAGGTTGGATGATTGAGGGGATGGATAGGTGTCCCTGGACCTGTGTCAGCCTTTCTTTATAGGCTTCACAGCTACACTACACCCTCCTCGTTTTCTGGGACATTTTTATTGTATGAAGAGTGGATCATGAGTCACCCATGGTATAATAAACATAAAACGCAGGCCCGCTGTGGGTCCAGAAACAAACTGAGGTCGATAGTGACATTGATTGCTGACGCAGGTGCATGAAGGTGCCCGCTCCAGCCATCCGAGATACTGGTCAGAGCTGGTGGAATCCCAGCACTGTGAGCGAGACTATGTGTGTGAGGTAAAGGGAGAGAGAGTCAGTGAAGGTGTGAGGTAGCGTGAGAGTGAGTGACAGTAGGGACGAATATGTGTGAGAATGAATGTGAGTGAGTGAGGGAGGGAGAATGACTGAGCTGTACTATGTGTGAGACACAGTAAGACTGAGTAACTCAGAATGAGTGAGAATGAGTGGGACTGAGTGAGACAGTAAACTAAGGGGGTTATTCACAAGAGTCCTGAGCTGCTGGAGAATCACCTTCTTAGACGCTCCAGTGAAGTCGGCCTCTCAGTCCTACCTATGAGGCAATGCACATCTGCCCTGCATGGCTTTGCATGGCGTAGTAGATGTGGAGTAAGGCAAGGCAGCGCAAAGTGCTTCCGGACTTACTCTGCGTCAAGAAGGCATTCCATGGGTGTTGTGGTGGGTGCTCCCACGCATCACCCCTGGATTCTGACGCAGCCCCAGATTTACAAAGCCACATAAACCTGGGGCAACACCAAAACCATACCCCTCCCCAGAGCAGGCTTACGGAGGAGAATTTTTTTCATTTTCCCTCGTTTTTTCGTCTTTCAATGTGAGCTGCATGTTGCAGCACACATAGAATGAGAAAGATGCCTGCATGGATCTTTTTTGTGCAGTAAGGTGTCCCTTCTTGCAAAAAAACAATCCTGCCAACAATGCAGACACACTTGCACTATGGTGCAAGGGTTCCTGTGTTGGTGCTAGGCACCAAATTGTGCACCAGCGCAGGGGGAAAGGACAGGAATGCTCTGCATCTCGTAGATATGGTGCATTCCTGCCCTTTTAGTCTGGCGCAGGGCAGCGCAGCCGACTCGCGGCTCTGCCCGACGCCAAATCTTTGTAAATGAGGTCCTTAGTGCAAGAAAGTGCGAGAGAACCCTTCAGGAAGAAGCTCATTGAATTTCGAGCCAAGGATTACACCCCACCACTTTTAAAGGTCACCAGCCGCCACTGTTCTTGACCCCAACTGAACACCTTTTTCCATAACAATTTCTGTAGGTACACTTTCCCTGACAAAAATCTCTTCTAACATTGTTTGCCCTCAACATGTTTCACACACGTCTTCCGGCCATCTCAGAGGCAGAGTGACAGCCACCATGGCAAACATCTTTCCTGAGCCCAGTGTGGTAAAAGGGGAACATATAACCCAAGGCAATTTTCATCCTGGGACTTTCTCCCGTTTCACTTTTACATGACTGAGCCTCATTATACCAGAGAGTGAGATCTGAGACCACCTGGATGAAATCCAGCTCAGGATGTGTGCTCACCGAATCTCACACATGATAGGTTTTCTAGGCAATAATGTTGCACCATATTGACAACAATATTAGCCACTTACAAGCTGCACATGACAGCTCTTGATTTACTCATGACACTCTTGTCAGGGAATCTTAGGTGGAGAACAGTTCATGCTTCAAAACCTTTACTTTTAACTGATATCAACACAATTATATAACCCTATGTATTACTATGACACGCGTTCTAGAAGTAGCCTGTTTTAATGTATAAGAGGTTACGACATCTTTACATGACAAATGTATAATTTATCAGAGTTTATCAGAGTTTCACAGGTTTGTTTATCTGCACCTTTGGCAGAAAGATAAGTAGGAACGTCATTTGTGACATTAAACTAATAAAAAATAAAACAGAGAGCATTTGTCAGCAGGATTCTTTTATTTCAGATGTCATGGTGGTGATGTTTACAAAGCTGTCACATTTCGGTCTTCCCACTACCCTGTCTGTACTGGGGCCTTCATAACCCTGCCTGCAGCCGATGCTCATGGGGCTCACAGGTAATTCCGTCACAAGCATCTCTTTCTCTAGGAAGGGAAATGCCAACTGCAGTCCCTACCCCAAGACTTTGTTGCCATATCAGTTGAGTAATAGATACTCGTAAAACATGCCTCCTCTGGTCTTTTACACAAAGCAGGGTGAGAACAGATGTGGCCCACATGAAAAAGAGTTCTCTTCCGTCTTCTGGAGGGGGCAGAGTGTGCTGACTTTGGGAGGCATTTAAATACAACACTTAGAGTTCTGAGAAAGCTATCTGATGTCACGGTACCCCAAAAGAGATGAGGGGAATGTATAGGAATGGTAAATTGTTTCACTAAGGAAGATTTGCTAATCAGAGTTAGAACATATGTGCACATCTGTCTAAAACAGAGTGCACTTCAACGCTAAGGCTTATGTACCAGGCCTTTTGCTTTCCCCTTTCTCTTTTTATAGGTCCCCCTTTTCCCTTCTCTTTTCTTTTATTTATTTCCTTTTTTGGAGTGCCCATAGCTCCTCAGACATCACTAGTGGTCCTCTCTCTTTCTTCTAATTTCATCTGCAGTGTAACACATCTCACGTGGTCACTGCTTCTAAAGGAGGTGGCCATCTTGGAGAGGTATTTTCCATACTGCATCATTATTTTACCCTTCCGAGATGGCCTCCAGATTCAGAAGCAACATGTCTGCCACCATTTATGTGCCTGTGATTTTTATTGCAAGTACATGCCTGTCACATGTATAGGCAATATATATTTTTTCAGTTTTTGTTTTTTAATTTATCTTGCATATGCCTCTTGACTACATGTGTGGATGAATGCAAGATAAAGTCTGTAAGTGGATGAATGGATACAGGAACGCAATGATGAGCAATAGAGTGCATGTTTGATCAGGTAATGAATTACTAAATTCACCAGTGACTGAAGAGGAATCTCAAGTTATCAGCCAGGCCTTTTAGTATTGCTCATGGCAGTACAATGCAGGCTGCTGAACAGGCACCCAGCCCAATGAAATCTACCGCCAGAGATTTCCACCACCAACTAATAAAGTTCCTCAACTTTTAGAACAGCCATCCACAAACTGACCAATAAGACTGTTGAGCTCTCTCCCTTATAATAAACTTTTGTAGGGTTGCAACAGATACTATGCTCCCCCCTACAGACCTCCATAAACCTTTTCTCATCCACACCCCTGGCCTGCTGTCTAAAGCAGTCCCAGGAGGAGATGTTGAGGATGCTGCAATGGATGTTTCTTGGACATTGGGTTCTGTGCAGTACTTCTCCCTTCCTTGGTTGCCCTTCATGGTCGTACGCAGTCCCACCCAGAGAGCGTGGGTCCGCTGCAGCGTGGAGTTGAACAAGTTGTCCTTCACTCGCCATGAGACAGTGAGTAGCATTCTTATTGGTTAATTGTCCAACACTTGGCTTAGCCGCTAGCCAGCAACTAAACTTGGAAACAAGGGGCATATTTATAAGTTCCGTGCCCCCGCTGGTGAGTCACTTATTTTGATGCTCCTACGGCGCATGTGAGGCCTCGCAAAGCCACTATGTGTGGGTTTTCATGGCCTTGTAAATATGTTGTAAGGCAATGCAGTGCAAGTCGTTGCTTTGCCTTGCACTGCGTGAGGGGGCGTTCGAAAGCCATTGCGGTGGGTTCTCGCATGCAACACCCATGGGTTTTGACACATTCCCAGATTTACAAGGATGTATCTTGTAGATACAGTGCATTCCTGCCTTTTCGAATTGGAGTAGGGCAGAGCAGCAAATAGACTTGTGGCGGTGCCCTGCGTCAATTCTTTGTAAATGTACCCCAAGATTTGTAAGTGTGGCTGGGGCTGAGTAGAGCACCCACCCTGCACTGCCACCTGGTGGAAGAGGTGCTCCACAGCTGCTGCCCTCAGGTATCAACCAGAGACCGGCGGCTACCGTGCCATGGCCTCATCATAGAATGAGGAAGTTTCCAAAGTGGCCCATCTGTGAGTAACGGAGCACCGCCTGTCTCACCACTGCTGACCTGAAGCTAGCATCGGGCAAGGGGCACCTCCCTACCTGGGGCACCAGTTGCCTTGTACCGGCTGCATCAGTCTTAACCTCACTTGCGTGTTTTGTTGAGTTGCAAGGCCGGCTTTAGTGCTAGTGGTGCCCGGTGCGACAATCTTTTTGGGCTCGTGCTCCCGATGATCGCCTACTCTGATTCCCTCACTACCAACAGGCAAGTGTCCCTCAGCTCTCAAAATCCCCTCTCTGACATACGTCATTTTTTAAAGCACTGGTAAAGGCTGGCTTCACTAATCCACTCCGCTATCCACAGAAAATGCAGATCTTTTCTTTGCAGCAGGCATATTAACCCTCTGCGCTACTTTATAGCGAATCAAAACTGCCGCTGAACAAAACACCAAACCTCTCTCTAGCAGGAACTTCACAAGTCATCTTGACATTTTTATTGCTGCCTGAAAGCTGGACGTACAAGGAACTCTGCAGCAGGTCCTTACTATTAAACACAACGCCCATCTCCAGAGACGGCCCCCTAGCACCCAGTGCGGACTGTCGAGTTGTGTGTATGGATTTGAAAACAAAAGCTACATGTATGTTGTAAGTTTGCAGGCATCCTGGTGCCTGCAGTGGGAAGGGACAGAAGGTGTGTATCATGCTTTGTGTGCTCCGGGGGCCTGTCCCCCGGCGGCTGTCGGGGTCTCGGTGTACAGACTGCTCTTAGGACAGCACAGTGACAGCCCCTCTGAGGGTCCAGGCGGCCCTGTCAGCGGCTCGTGTCTTCAGTGATATTGTAGAAAGGTCACCCCGATCGGCGGCAGCATACCAAAGAGTCCCGCAGGCCCCGGCGCCTCCGTCCTCCTGTCAATAACCGTCTTTAGCACCACGAAAGAGCCGTCATTACACCTTTATAGCCTAACTATCATGTTTGCTGTCCGCGCGCTAAAAAGTCCAAACTTAAACATTCTAATTAGTGTAATGAGCTCAGCAGTGTTAACATTTGCACAACGATGGCTCTGGGTAACCTGACATGAAATGTTGGCGCAGAGGCGTGCCCCACTGCAAGGACGGGTGCCTGGGGAGCAGGAGGGCTGTGGCGACCTGGGTCCCCAGGGATATCTTGGCAGCTGGAGCCTATAGGGATTGAGAATAGTCAACATTGTGTCAGGGGCGTCTGACGCGTCATTGGCAGAAGGGTGGCAAGGATGCCATGGGCCCAGGTGAGAAAGGAAAATGCCCCTTTGACTGCTCTTACGGTTGTAACATACAGTTCTCAAGGTTCTGGCCCCGGTGCTACTGCACCTGATGTCGGTTTGATGTTGTTTGCATTGCTACCGCAGTCATAGGTGAGATGGTTTTCTTTTACTCTCATCCCTTTCTAGTACGTGCTTGCACTCGTTAACTTATTTATCTTGTCAACAATATGTTTTGCACCATTAATATCAAACAAATGTAGTCATTCCAGAACGTGCACGTTGGTTTTTGTAGGATCGTTCTATTAATGAAATGTGTTTATGTGTACCTGTGGTTACTGTTCCAATATAGATATTTATTTATTTTAATGAAGATGCTCTAAGTACAAAACATGTCCCTCTGTGCCAAGGAAGCCATTGTGTCTCCTTACTCTACCTTGGTCAATAGGACAAAAAGTGGCCAAGATAATTATTACAGGAGGTGGTCTTGCGTGAGGTGGGGGGGCTGAACCACTCTTTGGGCACCTCGCTGAGCAGGTGGGCGTACTTTTGGGTGGCTGGTATGCTACAACTCTGCTTCCACCCACTGCATGCAGACATACGTCCTGATTTAGAACTCAGCAGACAGGGCACTCTGCACAATGGCGTTGGATATCCCCTCCACCAAAATCTAAGTCGCATTAGATTTCGGTGATATAGATTTCGGTGGATGGGATATCCAACGCCATTGTGACAGAGTGACCTGTGCACCAAGTTCAAAATCAGGCTATTAGGGCATAATTTAGATTACTCCATCACAAACATGGCAGATATCCTGTCTGCTGTATTACGATCCCATTATAGCCAATGAGAATCGAAATACGGTGGATATTTTACCTGTTACCCTTGTGACGGGGTAAATCATCCACCAAACTTTAAAGGAGGCCTTCAATTGCCATTAGCGGAAAGTCCTGAGATGGCTGCAGAAAAGGGGGCTACATCAGAGGCTAACATCACAGATGCCACGTAGCTCCCGTGGGTGACAATGAGGATCATGGACCAAGACCCCTGGATGACCCCTAATGCAGGAGGACCCCATGGACAGTCCAACCAGCTCACAGATTTCCATAAACCTTGCAAGGTGACCTAGAGGTGATATTGGGGTACAGATGGGGACAAGAAGCAGTAAAGGCACGGCAGGAGGGGAGGGGCCTGATAAGGGACTTATTCTAACAAAACCTGCCAGGTGGTGGAGCTAACAAAGTTAGGGTTTCGGAGCACAAGCTGGGACGGGGGTGAACCAAACAGTTTGTGCCATTGTGTCCCCACGCATACAGTGACCATGACACAAGCAGTGTTTGAATTTAGGAGAAAGGGGGGACATTTGAATCTGAATTCTCATTTGACAAGAAAACCTAAAACTGAAAAAAAGATTGTGCAGTCGATCAACAAGGTTGGAGATCCGCACAAGGCCCCACCAGACTGGAGATTGCTTGCTCTCTCTGATCTGATCATTTGATCTGGCCACAGCAGCTTGCATTCATCTCGAAGATTCCGGCGCCCGCGGTATTCTCCAGTTGACCAGATTGGCTTCTTTTCACTCATATCTTGACGCACATGCTTTCCTCTAACAGAGATTACTGTACATGCTTCAATACCATTTAAGTCTTCACTGTCTCGGGCAGCCTTTGATTCAAGCCCCGATGATGATTCCTTTATGTATGTGGATCAAAACTCCGTCGACTAACTGAGCAGACCTTTCTTAGGGTCGAGCTCAAAGTGCTCCGCCCATTCTGTAATCTCTCTTTAGGCTTTAAACCACGCCCATGTCACGTCAGTCACTTACATTGGCTTGTGGGCTTGCCTTTTAAAATCCGCATGCTTTCATTTGTGAAAGGCATGCATACATCATGCCTTTTCCGGTGTTTAGCCCGCCTACACAGCACCGGTAAACTACTAAAAACATGCGAGGCTTGATGTTTTCAGCCTGGGTCCGGACTACTTTATCTGTTTATTTTCCAGGCAGCGCCATCGCGCTGCATTTTACATAGCGCGATCGCGCTGCGTTTTTTTTTTCTTTACAACGCCAATAGCTCTAACTCAACCAAATGCGAGACCCATTGCATTGAAAATGGTTGTTTATAATTATATTGAATATACAGGCAGGTTGCAGATTGTGTAAATTGTGGTATGCTTGTTGCATACTGTATCACTTTTACCTGAGCACCAAGCACCTTTTTTGCACCCCCACTGTCACTTATGCACTTGAAAAAGGTTTCTTTCATTTTCTTTACTAAAAGATTGTTGTTGGAATACATTTTCTATTTATGAGCTGTTGCTTAGCTAGTATATATTATGGCCCGTTGTTTCTTGAAAGCATTACTGATTTACCCTGCTCCCTAAAGATGCCAGGATTACCCTGGCGCTGTGGAATGACAGAGATGCTGTGGGCACATTGAAAGTGGTCCTGTAAGGCATCTATATCCCGACATGGGCATGCCTTAACAAAATGTGGACTGACAAGAGAGCGGAGCTTCGGCGTGATTTGTCGCCCTCAAGGAAAACATGAAGAAAATCAGGACCCCATGATGTGCCTCAAGATTCCTGGCCTGTAGTCCCAAATGCATGCCCCAGACAGGGAGAAGGCAGAATGTGCCATTCTAAGAACCAAGCACTGCAGGGACTAGGACAGTCAGGTTACTGGCCACAGAACTGAGAGCAAAGAGAGAGGCAGAGAGAACAGATGGCATGAGAGAGGGATCTGGACAGCTTGTCCTCGAGGGTGATGCCACAGCCCAGGTCTTCCATGATTTTTACCAAACGCTATATGGCAAGCTGCAGGTAGAGTACGTGCACATCGGCCCCTACCGACAGGTATACCCGGGACAGAAGGTATCGGAAGCATAGGGAGATGCACTGGGCACACAGGTGGAGGAAGAAGTCAGCGAATCGCAGACTCGACTCAGGAAAGCGCCAGGCCGGGTGGCTACGCAGACCTATTCTACAAACTGTTCTGCTAACATCTGCCACCGAGCTTAGCAAAGCTCTTCAACTGCTTTGTGGAGGTAGGAAAGGTGACTAACTCGAAGTTGACCGCCTTAGTGTTGATTATCCCAAAATTGGGAGAGTTCCCCCCATCCCGATGGACTTATAGACCCATTTCTCTATTGAATACCAATGCTAAAGTGTTCACACACCTTGGATAAACAGATGAAGCCACACAATGCCAGACATGATACACCCAGCTTCATCTTAGGTAGCTAGTGTGCTGATAATTCAAAGTAAATTCTACATGTTGTAGACAGTGGCCATTAAAAATGTAAAAACACTGAACTTCCCTCCTTGGATGCAGAGAAAGCATTTGATAGAGCTCATTGGATGTGTTTGAGATACCTGGTGCAGTTTCTTGAATTAATTATGTGACTGCCGATGTGGCTGCTATTGAGTTGTTGAGGTCCAAAGGCACAGATTAGCGTGACTGACCTGAATTCCAGGGCTCTTCGGAATAATAGGGGCATGAGGCATGGCTGCCTTCTGTCCCCACTTGCGTTCTAGAGCCAGAGCCCTTTGTAGCCTGAATAAGGAGATGCTGTGTTATAGTGTAGGGCGCTGGCTCTTTATATGGTATAGCAAAATGAGGTATACCGTGCAGAGTCCAGGTGGTTCCCTTAGGATTTGACAGGGACTTGCTCTACCAATTCCAAGGTGCTCTTTTAGGGGCTAGTGTGGTTAAGCAGCTTTAGGATTACTAGGGTGGAGTGCTAGACACACAGTCAACAAATGACACACACAACTCAAAAAGGAGATCCACACCAATTTACAAAAATATAAAGTATCTTTATATATATTTTGGCACCAGAATCAGTGCGGTCAGGTGGACGTTTTGCAGAAGAAATTCTTACAGTTTTGAAAGTTGACACTGCAATTTTCTGAAGCTGCAATGTTAACCTATGGAGGTAAAACATATATGGCAAATAAGGACTCAGCAGTGACTTACAGGACCAATCTTCCAGATTTAAGATGAGTATGGGGCAGGGTCCAGGGCCACAGCAACAGGTCACCTCGGGCGGCACAGGGGTGGCCCGGTGAAGAGGTGTAGTTCAGCTTCGGGTGTCCCATTGAAGTCAATGGGGATTGGTCCGGTTAGAAAGGTACTGCAGGCAGGGACTGAGGATCTAGTCTGGGTGAACCAAGAAGAGGGTTCGAAGCTTGCGATTCTCAGGTATGTGGGGACACCTTTGGTCCTCTTCCTGGGGCCAGGGCTTTCACATACAGTGGTGTCCTTAGGTGTCAGGTTTCTGTAACTGGAGTGGCTGTGGTGGAGGGTCCCTCCAGAAGGAATGCTGCAGGCATGGACTGGAGGTCCAGTCTGACCAAGCTAACAAGTGTGCTCAAGTCTCATGAGGCTGGGAGGGGTAGTGACCCCTTGGTCCTCTTCTCCTTGGTCTGGGGCAGACAGGTGCAGAGGTGTCCTGAGACATCAGGTTTTTCTCTTCAGGTCACTCAATTAGAGGGGGGCCTGCACAAAGAGGCTGCAGGCGTCGCCAATAAGGTCACTGTAAGGAGAACTAAGGTGGACTTTGTCTCTGAAGAGTCTGTGGCCCATGCTGGCACCACTGGCACACTTCGACTCAGGCTTGGGGCCACAGGCACAGTGGTGCTTTCTGGTATCGAGTTTTGGTGGTCCGGAGCCCTCTTGGTTCTTAGGTGCCTGCAAGATGCAGGGAAGCAGCTCCGCTACTCCACTGGAGTTCCTGGTGCTGGGGAGAAGGCTGCCAGTCCGTCTGGGTGTTTGGGGGCACAAGCAGCTGCAGGATGAGTCATCTTTGTCACAATTGTTGAAGTCAACAGGCAGGCTGGCAGGGTTGGCACCGAGTCAGTCACTGGTCTTCAGTTCTTGCCTTTTGTATCTCTGGAGTGTCCTTCTTTGTACTGGTCAGCAGGATCTGATTTTCTGGTGCCAGGGGCTCCCATAAATACTGAATTTAGGGGCATTAGAGGGGGTAGGGTAGTAGAAAAATGGACGACTTACCCCTGGGGTCACTATGTCCCCTATTAGACCACTTCTTGTGGGAAGCGAGCATTACCCTGTTCCATAGTTCCTAGTTTAGACATCACAAAGATAGCAGACTTTAAAATGTAATGTCCACATCACGCAGCTCACCTTAGGGATGGGACTGACCTTAGAGTGGACACCCCTTCCTGACTAATTCTCCTGCCTGTCCAGGTGCCAAATGGGTCATGGGACTGGGGAGTCAGCATCTCCCTTCTGAGGGAAGCTAGATCCGTATACCAAGGGCGGTGGGCTCCTTTGAAGCCCCCTACCTTGGAAAGCAGATTTGCAGGTCATCCTGTTGGGAGGGGTGTGTTAACACCCCTGCCAGAGCAGGCTTTGTCCTTGACCACCCGAGAGCAAAGGCTTTCACCCTTGAGGGACAGAAACCTGTCTGTTGGTGGAAAGCTAGTTAAAACTAGTCACCCAGCACACAGGTAAATGGTAGGTTTTTCAGTGGGCACCTCTAAGGTGCCATATGGGTGCATGTATCAATAAATCCACCACTGGCATCGGTGAGGGTTTATTAATATGTGATGTTTGATACCAAACATCCCTATTTTCAGTGAAGCCATCATGTAGCTGGGAAACTCGCAGTGACCAGTGTCCAGCACATGCACTTAAAATGGCTTCCCTGGCCACATACTATGTCTAAGAATTGACAAAAACATAACAGGGGCATATGGGCAGATATGTCCACACATTTGAAATAATGCACCCTGCCTTAGGGTTGTAAGGCCTGCTGTAGGGGCTACCTACATATGCTGCATGCAGTGTTAGGGGACATGGCACACAGGCCATGTGCCATGTTGTGTTTTCACTGTTATCTGCACCAAGACGTGCAGCCTGCAATGGAAGTCTACATGAGCTAAGTGAGGTGCCCCTGACGGTGACACAATACATGCTACAGCCCTTGGGGACTTTTTTTTTGGTACCCATGCCCTTAGTACCAGGGGTAGCATTTACTAGGGACTTACAGGGGTGTCAAAGTTACTGCTGATCGTAAAACAATTGCACAGGTTTAGGCTATCTCAGTGGGTATCCCTGCAATGGATGTGATGTGCCCAGGCATATGTCCCATGCTAGTGTCACAGGAAAGCAGCGTGCCTTGGGTTCTTGGATTCACATTCAGAAAGGCCATCATGACCCAGTGCCAGTAACTAGACCATGATGACCAAGATTGACCTGAATGTGATGGTTTGTATCTGTAGGGGTACAGTGAGCAAAAAAAAAAAACACAATGAACGGAAAAGCAGGTCAGATTCATCACCACTGGCTGAAAATAATTCAAGGAGTGCATTCATTATTGCCTTGTTTTTCTTAGCAAGCACATCTTCATGGAATGCCAGTTGATACCTGCCCAGGATGTGACACGTGCATCGCCTTGGGAGAGGACTGTAAATTGTGATGGGAATATGTGTTTTACATATTGAGAAAGTGGAAGCTGACATGACATGAATGTGTGTTATCCCTGTGGGGCAACATGTACATTATTTATAGACTGCCATCTTTTAAAGCAAATATTTATGCCATCTTATTTCCAGCAAAAAGAACAGATGATGGACGGAATGCGGAACAAATCAAACATTCACCTCAAGTTAAAGGGTTTAATCCATAATTTTTTTGCCTGCCATGGCGTTCCAGTTTGGATCCAGCCATTTGCAAATCAGTCTTCACCCTTTTCGCCACGGGTACAGTCCAGTCTGAACTGCCAGGCCAGGTCTTCCTTGGACTGTAAACAATCATCCTGGGACCAGTTTCAGGGTAGCAGACCTCGTTATTTGCAGCTGCTCATTATTGAATACCCAAGTCATGAATAGTGTACTCACCATCTTCCCTGCAAACTCACCACACCGATACGATCTTATGGCCTGGCCATGGTCCAGGAAGCACAGGACAAGCAGAAGGGGTCTGCGGTCATTCTGCATGTGGTTGCCCCTCGGCTTCCTGTGTGATGGCAAGAGTACTGTGGAGGACAAGCCAGCCTGACTCCCAAGGTCATTGTGAACTCCAGCAGTGGGTGATGATGGGCAGCTGCTTCTACTGCGCATGTGCAGACAGATACTGTACCATGAGCTCGTAAACCAGATCAGAGGGCTCTGCCAACTGAACTAAGTATAAACAGCTTCACTGCACTATACATGCTCGGTTGTAACTAATTCTAGTGGGTTCATAGACTCCCCATAACTCCAGGCCACCCTGCAGGAGTTCAGTCTAGCCATGCATGAGAGGTCCCTGTGCAGCAAAGCCCTCCCTCAAATTTGGCCTCTTTCTGGCATAGTGCAAAGTCGATTATTTATCTTTTATGATGGGCATCAGGCAGATTATTCACTTAATTTGTTGGAACATGTGCTCTACCAATGACGATTGGATGCATAAAATGTTTTACAGAGTTCGGAAATTTCACATTTGGGAGTAGACGACCTGGACTTTTTTAATACTCTCTTTTCCCTACTATGTGTTAACATTCTGACCAATGGAACTGTGAAAAGTTCTCAAATAAGAAATGCGAGGGCTCAATGAATCACGATGGAAAGAACAGTCTTTATTTATATTAGTCTATTTAAAGTGATGCTTATATTATGACTCCATTAAGGACCTTCTCCGGCCCTTCTCCTCCCAGTTTGCTTCTCTGGTTAAAGGGAACTATAATGCGATCTTTGTCAGTTCTCGGGCGTGGTCCGGGTTTAACTTCTGGTTTTCCCTCTTTCAGTGACTTCACTTCACCACAGAGAATCACTTTAGGGGGTTCACATTTCTGGCCGGCTAAGGCTTTTATTCCTTTCTTCTATATTTGAGGTTCAGTCTGTGTGTTGTACTACTTGGAGCAACCATGTGTCTTTAAAAGATGTGTCCTTCCTGCCATTCCTGGTTCTTCTTCCCCGATCCTCTCTCCTCACAATACTATTATCAAACAAGAACCCTGGCATCCACCTCCCGCCAAATTGTGTGGAATAGAGAGGGTGGAGATCAGCACTTCTCCAGCCTGTTCTTCTCCCAGAATGTCAGGCAAGAATGATTTTTAAGAGATTCCTTGGCGTCTAACCCGCCTTCTGTTCTTCTCCCATTTTTGCATTGGTTCTGCATATTTTCCTCCGTCCCCATGTACGCTACCTCAGTTTCTCAACAGTGCGTTTGGCAAAATGAGGTGGTGGGGCTCTGCTCCTTTTAAATATGTTGTCCCTCCTGGCCCTTGGTATCCCTCACTTGAAAGTCTTCGCACCATCACCATATCTAAGGTTGTTAAGCTAAGGAAAGTGAGTGTAATCACGATGAGAGTCCTGGGGTCAGTTCCCAGCCCGACCCATCCCTGCTGTTGTCGTGACTGCAAGAGCCGACAGTGGTGGAGGACAGCTCTTCTCCTATGAGGTATCCCACTCCATTCATCTTCCTGAAGACCCTTCTGCTATGAGGTGTCCCTTCTCCTATGAAGTGTCCTACTCTATCCATCTCCCTGACGTCCCTTCTCCTATGAGATATCCCCCTCCATTCATCTTCCTGAAGACCCTTCTCCTATGAGGTGTCCCACTCCATTCATCTCTCTGAAGTCCCTTCTCCTATGAGGTGTCCCACTCCATCCATCTCCCTGAAGTCCTTTCTTCTATGAGGTGTCCCACTCCATTCATCTCCCTGAAGTCCCTTCTTCTATGAGGTGTCTCACTCCATTTATCTCCCTGAAGTCCCTTCTCCTATGAGGTATCTTCTCTTATGAGGTGTCTGTAGTAACCACACGAAGCTGAGAACTCTGAAGGTGTATATTCCAAGACTCCTCACAACCAACAACCAACTCAGCATCTCCAACATTCCATGGCAAACTCCCGGTTGGTCCAAGGACCAACATTCTAAGGTAAGTAGGAACGTACCATAATAATTACATATATAACATTAAATGCGTTCACCAGTAAGTTTTAACCACTATTCCTAACAACATCTCTAAATCTATAGTACATATTTACAAAGTCAATAGAAGATTTATTCTCCCTGTGGTAATTACTCCTTTGCATGCTCATGTGCTTACAACACATCTCCTTCCCTTACGAAAGGAGTACAAAGTCTTTGTGCCATTGCGGTGCTTTCCAGGTACGGGAACTTTCTCTTCTCCGAAGTGTACCCGAAGAGTGTTCAGCGTTGTCCATGACAGCTGCCCCAGTTTCACACCTGTCTACTCTTCCACGGTGGGGCACAATGTGGTCCATGCTCCAAACTTTACCCTCCTGCAATCTAACCACATTACGATGCACTTCTTTAATCTTAATGGGTTCAGAGAATTTACTATCACTTCCTTGAGTACATCTAGGAAGTCGGACTTTGACCCATTGACCCACATACCATGACTTGTTTTTGGTTCCAAATTTGTTATTGTACCACTTTACGTATTTTTCTTGTTTTTTCCTGAAACACTCTGCAGACACATCTCTTTGTTCACAAACATGTTCCCCACCACTTAAACAATTCGGATTCAATTTGGTGCCAGGCTGACTACCCTTTAATGATTGCAAAGGTGACAAACCTGTGACTGTGTTGGGAGTAGTATGATATGACCACAACATCTGATTTAATGCTACTTCGCTCTGCATTCCCGATACTCTGGCTCTTTGAATACATTCTTTCATTACTCTATTCATTCTCTCAACCAATCCATTAGCCTTCGGGTTGTACAACGCTGTTCTGAAATGGTGCACACCCCACTTCTTAAGGAATTCTTTCATGTTATCAGAAGTGAACTGCACACCATTATCCGTCACTAAGGTGCTCGGAATTCCTTCTCTCATAAATGCTTCTGTTAGAAACTTAATGGCATCAGCTGTGGTTATCTGACTTACTATCTTAAACATGGTCCAGTGTGAGTGATAATCAACCAGGACAAACATGTACTGACCCTTGTTCCCCAGATGACTTATAGGTCCCAAAATGTCAAGCCCAAGTTTGTCCCAGGGCTTCACCGGAATGTTTACAGGAGACAGCGGAACCTTACGCGTTGAGTGAGATTTATCACTCATAGCACATGCCCAGCAATCTCGCACTACCTTCTCCACCTCACTATCCATCTGGGGGAACCAGTACGTGGCACGCAGTTTGTTTTTTGTGAGGCTTCGGCCTAAATGTCCTTCATGTGCCAGTTCCACCAGTTTGCTCCATAATTTGCAAGGAGGTACAATTCTCTCACCTCTCATTACCAGTTCATTGAAAACATGTAGTTCCAATCTAACATTCCAATAACTCCTTAGAGTTTCCTCCACATCTTTTACCTTATCAGACCACCCTTTGATAATTCTATCTTTAATCAATTGTAATGTTTGGTCTTTTTCAGTTTCCTCCACCCATTCCTTTTTCATGAGGCTAGCTAGATCCACCCACAATATAGGTTCGAACATCTGCGAATCCTCTTTTTGTTCCCAATTGCTCTCTATTACTTTGTTACCTCCAGTGGATCTGGATAAGAAATCAGGGACGTTGTTTTTGTTGCCAGGAACATACTCAACGTTAAAATTATAACCTTCCAACCCTAGTATCCATTTGGCAATCCGTGAGGTGGCACATTCCCTGCCCTGTGTGGTGAATACGTTGGTCAAGGGTTTATGGTCCGTTTTGATCACAAATGGTAATCCCCATAAGTAAAATTTAAAATGTGTTATGGCCCAGAAACAAGCTAAGGTTTCCCTCTCAATGGTTGAGTACTTCCCTTCTGCTTCACTTAGTGCTCTTGAGGCGAAAGCTACAATTCTTTCCTGACCATTATCTTGCTGATACAACATTGCTCCCAAGCCCTGGCCGCTGGCATCTGTGGACACATACGTTTTTAATTTAGGGTCGAATTTCCCTAGGTGTGGTGAATGAATGATGGCTTCTTTGATATCACAGAATGCTTGTTGGCATTCACTACTCCATATGAACGGAGCATCCTTCTTCAAAAGTGTCCTCATGGGAGCTGTGATCATGGCGAAATTCCGTACAAATTTCGCCATGTATTCGGCCAGGCCCAAGAAGGATCTGAGTTCTTGTTTATTTGAAGGAGCCAATGCATCTTTTACCGCCCTTACAAGGTCATTTTTAGGTTGGACACCCTCCTCCGTAATTTTGTGCCCCAGATACTCTACCGATGTTACCCCAAATTGGCATTTTTCTTTTCTAATTGTCATTCCTGCTTTACATAGGACTTGGAGCACACACCTTAGAGTGTCATCATGCTCAGGCCTGCTGTTCCCATAAATCAACACATCTTCTTGGAAACATAGCACATGTTCCACATCTCTCAAAATGTTCTGCATAATGCGTTGGAACACGGCCGCTGCAGATGCCAAGCCAAAAGGCATCCTGCGGTACCTGGAAGCTCCAAACGGCGTAATGAATGAGATGAGGGAGCGCGAGGAGGGATGAAGTTCCACCTGATGATACGCCGATGAGAGGTCTAAGACACTAAAGATTTTGGCAGGTCCCATAGTACTCAACATTTCGTTAATTTTTGGTAAGGGGAACCTCTCTACCCAAATGTTAGCGTTCAAATCCCTCAAGTCTACACAAACACGTGTACCATTACTTCCTGATTTCTTGGTGACTACAACCGGAGCTAACCATAGAGCACTATCAATTGGCTCAATAACGCCCAGCTGCTCTAACCGACGTAACTCTTGCTTGAGAGGTTCCTGCATCAAGAGCAGTACGGGCCTAGCTCTATGTGCAATAGGAACTGCACCTTCTTTAACAATAATCTTGTGCTGATAATCTACTAACCGGCCAAGTTTATCATCAAAAAGACTGGGGAACTCACTGCATAATGCATAATCATTATCTGGATTTCCAACCAGTAACACTGGTTCCTCCGTGCTAGGATCTAGGCGTATACCTAAATCATGTTGATGTTCCCATCCTAACAGATTTGAAGCCTTGCTAGTGAAATACACTTTACCTGTAGTTGATCTGCCTTTGAAGGTTATGTGCATGGACATCATACCCTTCAAGGGTATAGGGTCACTATTATATCCACCTGGACAGATATCCGCCGGTTGTAACTTGTACCCTTTCCCCTTGAACCTACTCTCAAATGTGTAAAAATGTATAAAGGTAAATGGAGAGCACGAGTCAGCATACACTCGTACACATTCCCCATTTAAAGTTATTTCACACGACGGATAAGTGGTGTTCTGGCTTGTGTTCCCATTATTCCCTTTCGCCTGCAGCACAAACTTACTGTGAAGGTCTTGGGTATCCTTCACTTTGTGTACAACTTTCCTGCCATAATTCTCACTTTTCTCTCCCTTGCATACCCTAGCATAATGTCCCTTGGCTCCACATTTTCTGCAAATACAATTCCTGGCTGGACATTCCGGACTGGTGTCCAGATGTCTGGCATTTCCGCACCTATAGCACCTGCGTTTAGTGTTTCCCGTTGCACCTTTCCTTAGGGTGAGTTCTTGAGTTTTGAATTCCTCCTCCCCTTTGGGTTCCTTGCCTTCTTGGTTGGAAATAGCTCTAACTTCTTTTACTTCATCAACTATGGTGGTACTTTTAAACACTCTTATGCACTCTGCCGTATGCTCAATACCTTTGGCTACTTCGACGGCTTCTTTTAACGAGGAACTCATTATTAACAATTTCTCTTGTACCTTGCTATTATTGGTGCACCTTACCAATTGATCCCTAATAAGAGAATCTTCAAGGCTACCAAAATCACAGGTTGCAGCCAGACCCCTAAGACTGGCAATATAACTGGAAACTTTCTCATCTCTCCCTTGTACCCTACTGAAAAATGTATGTCTCTCAAGAACCACATTTACCTTTACTCCAAATTGTCCTTCCAACTTTTTAAGAGTCTCTTCATAAACGTCCAGTTCTTAACCTTCGTCCTCCTCCTCCCCCTCCCCAAGATCTGTCAAATTGTCGTAGACCTTACGTCCATGTATTCCTAGATTATGCAATAAAATGTGTTGCTTCCTTAGAGGAGAACATTTCTCTCCCCCAATTGCTATAAGGTATGATTCAAACAAACGCCTCCAGTCCTTCCATAGTAGACTGGGTTCACCTGCTTCATTTAGGAACGGAGGAGGTTGAGACATGCTGGCTGCAGCCATGTCCCCTTACTTTTAATTATATCTATTACTCAATTTACCTCAAACAACTGGTGTATTCCTTTAAGGTACCAATAACACTCAATGAACAACTACCTTGTTCCTTGCCTCAATACACCCACACCATAATTTACAAATGTTATATATTTACCTACCCTAATATTATATAGTTACAACAAATCTTTTATTATTGTGATTATTGTATTTTTCTTTCAGTTTCTGCTGCTCCTTCACCACTGATTCAGTAGGTTCATCCACGTGGCCTTGGTACAAGTGCCTGGCGTCATAGTACGGCACGATGTTCCAATAAAAATGTCACTCCTCAAAGAGGTAACTCCCGGAACTCCTGCACACACTTGACTCGAACTCCACCTTCCCGTCCTTCCCGTTATCCCCTGTAGCTCTGGAATTGCTGGAAAGGCAGGGGTTAACTGCTCAATAGAGCCTCCTGAGGAACCGCCTCGTTCAGCTGCGTCACTTCGGCAGCGCCGCTGTGTGAACAACGCTTACCCGGAGACTCGTTCGTTCCACACAACAGTATCCAGGGACTTCCCCACTAAGCCCACTCAGCTCTGGTGGTGCCTCCGATACCACGTCCTTTCCTCGACCCCTACCGGCACCGCTCCTACCCTTAAAGGAAGCTTCCTCAGCCGGTAGGGATATACAGGAGGTCTTCGCCGTACCACACCTCCACAGGGACGACACACCTCCTAATAGAGGAGCACCGGGGACATCCGATGGGCTGCACTCCTCCTCAAGAAGATTCCATCGGAGATGCGAAGGCGCGTAAAAAAAAAGAAGAAAAATAACAAAATAAAAAAATAATCGACACTGGAGGTTCCTGTCGTGCCGCACACCTCCTCAGCGAAGCTCCAGACGGCACGAAGCAAAACATCAGCAGTGTGGCCCACCAACCAGCACTTACGGAGGCTTGTACTCCTTATATAAACAGGGCGCATTTACGGTGTTTCTCAGAAAGGAAGTTCTAATGCCTCCAGGCGAATGTCCTTATATTCAGCACCAGAATAACACCAGGCTCAGGGGTGAGGAGTCACACTGCCCCTGCGCAGCTCCTTCAACAGCATCCCACCCTCGTCGCCAAAAATATGAGTTCCTGTAGTAACCACACGAAGCTGAGAACTCTGAAGGTGTTTATTCCAAGACTCCTCACAACCAACAACCAACTGAGCATCTCCAACATTCCATGGCAAACTCCTGGTTGGTCCAAGGACCAACATTCTAAGGTAAGTAGGAACGTACCATAATAATTACATATATAACATTAAATGCGTTCACCAGTAAGTTTTAACCACTATTCCTAACTACATCTCTAAATCTATAGCACATATTTACAAAGTCAATAGAAGATTTATTCTCCCTGTTGTAATTACTCCTTCGCATGCTCATGTGCTTACAACAGTGTCACACTCCATTCATCAGCCTGAAGTCCCTTCTCCTATGAGGTATCCCACTCCATTCATCTCTCTGAAGTCCCTTCTATGAGATGTCCGACTCCATCCAGCTCCCTGAAGTCCCTTCTCCTATGAGGTCTCTCACTCCATTTACCTCCCCGAAGTCCCTTCTCCTATGAGGTGTCCCACTCCATCTATCTCCCTGAAGTCTCTTCTCCTATGAGGTGTTTCAATCCATTCATCTCCCTGAAGTACCTTATCCTATGAGGTATCCCACGTCATTCATCTCCCTGTAGCCACTTCTCCTATAAGGTGTCCCACGTCATTCATCTCCCTGAAGTCCCTTCTCCTATGAGGTATCCCACTCCATTCATCTCTCTGAAGTCCCTTCTATGAGATGTCCGACTCCATCCAGCTCCCTGAAGCCCCTTCTCCTATGAGGTCTCTCACTTCATTTACCTCCCTGAAGTCTCTTCTCCTATGAGGTGTTTCAATCCATTCATCTCCCTGAAGTACCTTATCCTATGAGGTATCCCACGTCATTCATCTCCCTGAAGCCACTTCTCCTATGAGGTGTCCCACGTCATTCATATCCCTGAAGTCCCTTCTCCTATGAGGTATCCCACTCCATTCATCTCTCTGAAGTCCCTTCTATGAGATGTCCGACTCCATCCAGCTCCCTGAAGCCCCTTCTCCTATGAGGTCTCTCACTTCATTTACCTCCCTGAAGTCTCTTCTCCTATGAGGTGTTTCAATCCATTCATCTCCCTGAAGTACCTTATCCTATGAGGTATCCCACGTCATTCATCTCCCTGAAGCCACTTCTCCTATGAGGTGTCCCACGTCATTCATATCCCTGAACTCCCTTCTTCTATGAGATGTCCCACTCCATCCATCTCCCTGAAGTCCCTTCTTCTATGAGATGTCCCACTCCATTCATATCCCTGAAGTCCCTTCTCCTATGAAGTGTCCCACTCCATTCATCTTCCTGAAGTCCCTTCTCCTATGAGGTCTCTCACTCCATTTACCTCCCCGAAGTCCCTTCTCCTATGAGGTGTCCCACTCCATCTATCTCCCTGAAGTCTCTTCTCCTATGAGGTGTTCCACTCCATTCATCTCCCTGAAGTCCCTTCTCCTATGAGGTGTTTCAATCCATTCATCTCCCTGAAGTACCTTATCCTATGAGGTATCCCACGTCATTCATCTCCCTGTAGCCACTTCTCCTATAAGGTGTCCCACGTCATTCATCTCCCTGAAGTCCCTTCTCCTATGAGGTATCCCACTCCATTCATCTCTCTGAAGTCCCTTCTATGAGATGTCCGACTCCATCCAGCTCCCTGAAGCCCCTTCTCCTATGAGGTCTCTCACTTCATTTACCTCCCTGAAGTCTCTTCTCCTATGAGGTGTTCCACTCCATTCATCTCCCTGAAGTCCCTTCTCCTATGAGGTGTTTCAATCCATTCATCTCCCTGAAGGACCTTATCCTATGAGGTATCCCACGTCATTCATCTCCCTGAAGCCACTTCTCCTATGAGGTGTCCCACGTCATTCATATCCCTGAACTCCCTTCTTCTATGAGATGTCCCACTCCATCCATCTCCCTGAAGTCCCTTCTTCTATGAGATGTCCCACTCCATTCATATCCCTGAAGTCCCTTCTCCTATGAGGTGTCCCACTCCATTCATCTCCCTGAAGTCCCTTCTCCTATGAGATGTCCCACTCCATCCATCTCCCTGAAGTCCCTTCTCCTACGAGGTATCTTCTGCTATGAGGTGTCCCACTCCATTCATCTCCCTGAAGTCCCTTCTCCTATGAGGTATCTTTTCCTATGAGGTGTCCCACTACATTCATCTCCCTGAAGTCAGCACTTGCTGTGGATTATTTGAACCTACCACAGTAGCCCCCTCAAAAAACATATCCTCACTATTGGGCTTGTTGGGTACCTCCAGTGCCTCCAGTATCTCATCTGCTTAGACTCACACAGGAACAAGTCAATAAGATCTGGTAAATTGGATTTCAAACTTCCTGCAGTGCCCGCTCAGATGTATCCAATTAATGAACCAATCGAGCCAGGTGTCCCACTTTCTAGTTAGTATTATGTGAACAGGCATATAAGAATGTAACACATCACTTTTCACTCTTTCATCTGATCCCGACAGAGATCCGGACCTCAGCGAGTATAAAGAACACTAGTTACTTTTCATTCAAAAAGGGACCTCTGTCCTGGTGAACGCCCTGGACCGTCTTGGGCCTATGGCATGGGCTGAATCATGTTGGCATTCAATTCATACCAAGGATCTGTATCGTCCTAGTCGTGGGCAGTGAGCTCTGCTCCGCTGGTGAAGCTAACAGAGTTGTTGGCACTCCGTGTTCCACTTGGAGGGTGGAGTTCAACCAAAGATTTTGCTAGACCCGCCAGAGGAGCGGCGCTCACCACTTGCGCACTGCAGCCCAGTTATGGGCCAAACAGCGCACTGGTAGACAGTCTGCGCTTGCACTGTGTGGCCCATAACTGGGCTGCAGGGCACACTCTCTGCCAGCAAGGAGCTGCTGCCAGCACCAGCTCTGGATCCAGGCCTCGTTCTACCAGCAGTCCGGGAGCAGGGGGAAGAGGGAGGCAGAGAGACTGGCAGCTGGGAACGAGGACCCCCTCGAGGACCCAGGTCAGTCCTTGTTTTTCTTTTTTCTTTTGTGCACACTGGAGCACAAGAGGCCTGAGATGGCAGCCTGCCAAGGTCTCTTGTGCACCAGAGGACACTTGGTGCACAAGAGGACTGAAACAGCAGCTTTCACTGCCTACAGCCCTCTCCTGAATGTGCCCGATCTGGGAAGCACTAAGCAGGGTCGGGCTCGACTAACCAGGCCCGACACTGCTTAGCGCTTCCCAGATAGGGTGTATTCAGGACAGGGTACTAATAGGGCAGGTGGCAGTGGCAGTCTGCCACTCAGGGAACTCGGCCACCATAGAATTCCACAGAGTTGTAGATCAACTCTGCGGAATTCCGCGGAGTGGAACTCTGTGAGCTCCGCCAAGGCCTACACAGTACACGACTCTTGTATATCCTGGTTTTGATTGATGAGGGTGGAAACAGCCAATAAAACTTATTAGCCTCTCTGGATGCATTTTTAACTTTCCTGGGTCCCAGATCACCCGACCTATTGTCTGGTAATAAAATATATATAAAAAAACCAATAACCTCAAACAGCTCTGGGTGAAACCCATCCTCGACAGCATAATTGGGAACCTGCAATGAGGAGTGGCCGGATGATCAGCATGACACCTAGTTGGGAGAGGGACTTCATCTTTTTTGTATAAATACACCCTGGAGATATATTTAGAACTCTAGACAGTACCTAACTTTGTAATAATACATCTTAACTCTTACTGACGTAACTACTCTTCCCAGAGATCAGACACATCTTTGTGTATACATTTAATACAGATGGTGTATCTGAAACCCTAGCTCCCGTCCCTGTTTTGTGGTAATTATGGGTACAATTTCAAATCTTTTAATCTACAGAGGGAGCTTGGCTGAAATTCTGCTTTTTATTTATTATTTAATCTAGTCTTGGAGCCTCTACTGGTCTTTATAAATGGTGTAGCTGGATAATTGGAATACTTTTTATGGGCCTGATTTCGATCTTGGCGGATGGAATACTCCATCACATAGGTGAAAGATATTCCATCCGCCATATTGCAATCCCCATGGGATATAATGGGATTGTAATACGGCACACATGATATCCGTCATGTTTGTGATGGAGTGTTCCTCCACCGGCTTTGAAGGAGGGGATCTGTAAAGAGATTGATTTAGGTCTTCAAAAGAAAAAGCCTATGTGTAGGATAAAAAAACAAAGATAAATCCCATACGAGGGCTGGAGACTTCATCCAGAGTTAAGGCAGAAAAAACATTTACCAATCTGGACACAAGACTTCAATGGTCTGAACGCTGCCCCATAGTTCAAAAAAGGCATTTATTGTAGCCTGTTGAACTCTGAGAATAGAAGTAGTAGGACCCAAAGAAAATCTATCCTGGAGAAAATTGAGGGTCTGAGGGAAGTCACAGCCTGAGCATGGCACCATTTCTAGGGATAACTGTGCTGAAGGAGAACCAGTAGTGGTCATAAACTTTGAGGGTAGACGAACACCTGGAAGTCTGCACATCTAATGCTAATCCTCTAGAGAAACCCCTGATGCAAAACCCCCAACCTCTCAACTTCCAGACCCAGAGATGTAGGCATTTGTAAGGTTTCCGGGAAAAGAAATGGAATGCTTGAAAGCTTGGATAAATCAGAGACAAACGAAGGTGGCATCCCCTCTCAATGAACAGCTGAAAAGAAAGGGAAATAAATTAATCTTCCCCTGAAATGGACCCAGCACACGTATAGAGGCTGTAACTCCTTCTGAATCTGGGTTAGGATTAATGAAAAGATTGGTATCGGGGAAAGCACAAGGAAGAGAATAGCACAAACACCATCAAGAATGAAGTTTGACAAAAAGATTTATTCAGAAATACAAGATACAGATGTCACCTCAGAAGGATCCCAGCTTTTTCTTTTCCTCCGCATCCTCCTGTAAACCGTCGTTATTACCACATTCCATCCGGCACGTGCCAACCAAACATTCCCTCCTTCTGCAGATCATTCTACCTTTACCTAACTCTTACCCTTAGATACTACATTGAGTTTTTATTTTTTATTTTTTTATTAACTAAACAATAAAACCAACTGTGAACAAATACAAGGAATAAACAAACAGAATAAAAAATCAACCCACCAGTACAGATACTACAATTACCTAACAAAATTACAGAACGATTTAGTAAATCTTATTTAATTATACAATGTAGGAAATCTCCAAGGAATCTTACGTACCCTAATGCTTCTGCGAATTGGTACATCATGACACTCAACTAGATTTTGTTCAGGAATCATACCAATACCTGAGTCATTTTGTTCAGGAAATACACCAGTACTTGAATCATTGACAAGTTTACTTTGCATCTTCACACTCTTAGACCTGTTCCACTACTTGTTTCCTTCAACACATATGGCATTACCATGTACCCTTTTTACTTTAACAGGGTCTGAAAATGTTGGTAACTTTACAGACACCCACTCTCCCCTACTTATAGAACTCTACTTCACACCTCTCTTTTTGTCAAAATATGCTTTTTGTTTGTTCCGCGTTTTATTTACATTAAATCTGTTTGTGTCATCACATTTCCCACCGAGTGTTTGTTTAACAAATCTGGACATCCAACCTGGTTTAAACTGAGTAACAGCTTTTCCTCCTCTGAGAGCCTCAAACGGGGACCCATATCTTCCATTATTTCCTCAAAAAAAACCTGGAGTTCAATCTTTCTCCCTTCATAGAAAACAGGGGCTCGGTCCGGAGGAAACAGGGTGCGCCCTTCCCATTTCTGACTGACTGAAAAGTTCCTGCATGATTATAGTGATCCTGGCCCCAAAATCAACCAGCAGACGTAGCTGTTTATTGCCCACTTGTACATCTACATAAGGGTCAATGCACTGTTCGGGATTCCCACTGTTTATTATGTCATCACTAACCACCAATACCATATCTTGCATCTCATCCAGCAAACTTTCAGTGCTATCATCATCATCAAAAAATGCCTCGAACTCGTTGCCACTATGTTTCCCACCTTGATACACTTTGGCAAAATTAATATTTTTTCCACAACACCTGCATCGAACATTCAAAGCTGGACAAGATTTGATCCCATTTTGATGCAAAGCTTTACCACACCTAAAACATAAATTTTTTTGCTTGAAAAAAATACTTTGGTTAGAATACTTATTGTAGGATTGTTTCTGTGTAAGATATTGTACAGATGTTTTGGTTGTCCTCCCCATTTCTTCCTTGGCCTTGACAACACTGACTTTACAGTCTATAAATTTCTCCAATTCTTTAGTCGATTTTATAGAACTCTCAATGCTTTTCGCGATTTTGATAATCTCTACTAAAGATGGATTGTCCAGTGACAATAGCTTCTGCTCAATTGATCTGTCTGTACATTGACATATAAACTGGTCTCCAATCAGCTGTCAATCAGAGTTCCAAATTGACACTCCGTAGCCAACGTTCTGAGGACCGAAATATAGGTATCCACATCTTCACCAGGTCTCTGCTCACGTTTGAAGAATTTATATCTAGATACAACTAAACTGGGTGTAGCATCAAACCTGTTGCTCAATTTTTTTATAGCCTCTTCATATTCATCCATTTCTTCTTCTTCGAAATTTTAAACGTCTGGAAGATGTTTAAATATAGCACATCCTTCAAAACCAATCGAATGAAAAAGAAGACATTTCTTCCGTTCAGGTCTAAATCGTGCTGCCCCTATTGCTCCCAAATATGTCTCGAAAGCATCATACCATTGTTTCCACTGTATGTGCGGTTCGCCAGGACTCTCAAGAAATGGTGGTGGAGGGTTTACGGACTGCATAGCTTGGATAATTAAATACAATTTCTAAGTTACTAATATCCAAAACAAATTTAAATTTATTACATTTCTCTCCTCCACTGCATCCTTCAAATATGTTTTATTATGTCTGTGCTAGTCAACTGTCTCTGAAAAAAAACCTCTGTTATTGCAGGCTCAATGCCTAAATGATGTACACAAACACAACACCAACACAAAAATGAATGCACTGTGTCCAAAAACAATTTAACTTATATTGCATAGCTACTGCTTTAGTCGATGAGGTTATTTTTTGAAGAAAATAGTTCTTGTTTCATGAAGAGTGAAAACACGCCCCCGAAATGGCCACCGGTTGCTTACTGTTTCTAAGGTAAGTGTGGCTCAGAAAATCCCCTCGATGCTCGGTGCTGCAGGCAGTCAAAACGGAAGGTATCCGAAATATCCAAAGATGTTACTAAAGCCAACCGACATTGAAGGTAACACTCAGATCCGCGTAATGCAACTTGAGGAGAAAACAAAACTCCTTTGTTGCTTCATAGTTCTGTTGTTATGTTCATACGATAGAGCAGACACGGAGTTGCTGATTGCTGGGTTCGTGTTGCTGAGGTGGCCACTCGTAACCAAAAATGTAGCACAAACACCATCAAGAATGATGTTTGATGAAAAGATTTAATCAGAAATACAAGATACAGATGTCACCTCAGAAGGATCCCAGCGTTTTCTTTTCCGCCGCGTCCTCCCTTCTGCAGATCATTCTACATTTGCCTAGCTCTTACCCTTAGATACTACAAAGAGTAGTTGACCAAGAACATAATCATTGAGTTCTAGAAAGCAACTAAAAAACAAAGTAGCAAGCCAGTGTCCTTCGAGGCAAAGAGGTCAGAAACTGGGGTACTAAAACAGTGACATAGTATCACAAATATGCCTCAAGAAAGACAGAAACTATGGAAGGAGCAATAAACGTGGCTGATGTATTACCACACCACATTGTCTACCCCTCACTACCCTCCTATTATGGACAGCTGTTAGGGACAGAAGATGTCTCTCTGTCCAAGAGCAGATTTGAACAGCCACCGATGGCAGGGATCTGGACTTAGTATTTCCTTTTGGTTCACATATGCTTTGCACACCCTTTTGTTAATATGAACTGTCACTGAGTGACCCTGCAAGGATAGAAAAAATGTTTGAAGGCCCTGGAGAATGGCTGATAACTCCTTCCAGTTGGATAATTTGTCTAGCTCTTGCCCGGGCCAATTACCTTATCTAGATAGAGAGACGAGATTTGCAGCCCATCCCAAGAATGAGTCACCTACAGTGCGTAGAAGGTATTGGGGCTATTGAAGAGATAACCTTTGGGCAAGATGCTCCCCATCCAGCATTAGGGCATTGAAGAGGACTCTGGAAGCATTCTAGCATAACATAATGTGATGGGAGACAAACCCCAGCTGCGGCATCACCCAAGAAGTGCTGCCAATTGAAGTAGCTTGTTTGAAAGAAACAATTCAAATCTAAGCATGCAGGTAGATAGGTAGACAATAACCAAGAATGACTAGATTAACATCATACAGACACTTAACATGTCACCTTGGGGTCTCAGCCATTAGTGAGCCAGGAAAAGCATTGTCATAGCAAGTTTTGAATGTGAGATTGTAGTTTGAGAGCCTGGGACTTTGGAAACAGACAGCATCCAGAACTGCCAGGAAGCAGGTTCAAAACAACTGAAGATCCTTTGTCAGAAAGAGATGTGATATCAACAGGTTCATAAGAAATCCATGATGACGGAGTACCTCCTACACCTGAGTTGTGGCTGATTTATCAGAAGGATGCTGATCGTGCATGAAGTGTCCACTCGCCTCAGTAAGGGTAGGGATAAATGTCCACATTCTCATTGTGGAGAAGACCCAGCAATGGAGTCAGAACTGTGGTGAAGACACATGGAACTGATTTGAGAACCCAGTACTGAACGTTGAGGTTTGCCACTGCAAACTGGAGATACTGGAAGTGTGGTGACTGAATAGTAATATGGAGATGAGCATACACCAGGTCGAGTGAAGTTATGAAAATTCCCAGGAATACCAGAAGAATGATTTGTTGTACTATTGTCTTAAGGACTTTCATATCTCAATGAGGCTACTGGATTTGGGGCGGCACCGTCTCTTCTTGCAGGTGACTGAGTTACTCCCACACCAGTTGGCAGCTGTCGACCTAACCCTCCCGGCTCTCTAGCAGCACCTCACCCTAACCCAAATGGTGAAGGTGATTTGTGGCAGCCTAGTGTATGGAACTCTGAAGATCCCTCAGGGAAGCCTTGGTGAACAAGCCTTACCCTTTTCTCTCTGTATACAAGTCTCCTAGACACACACAGACAAGAAAGGAAATGCATGATAGTTTTCAATACATTTATTGAAAAGACTGAAATCTATCATAAAATGCATGAGCTGCAATGATTAGGATAATGAGGAATAACAAATTCAGAATTGTGTTGATCAGAGATGTAAAATGAACAATCCCAACATATTGCAATGAACGTGAATATATAATTCATACCTAAAGCCTATTGTCTAGTCTCTAGCAAGAGTATGGCGATGTAAGCCCAACCAGTCCCTGCAGTGTCCTTGAGAAGCACACCACTCCCCCGTTACCTTAGTACAAGCTCAGGCCTCCAGTCTCCGGATCAGGCTCTATAGAGACACAAAGGCTGAGGTCGGCTGAAAACGGACATGCAGTGTAGATGGAAAAGCCTGGCTGGAACCCCCTCTAATACCCTTTGTCCTACAAGTTGTTTGCAAAAGGAGCATGTATTGTTCTTGCAAAATAAGCATGGCGCGGGTATGCACCTAATTGTTTGACTATTTGCGCATTCTAGTGGCTGCAGTACTAAAAGATTATCCTGCGTTCTTAACATTCTGTTCTTGTCAACCTGGGGCAGAGGAACACAACGAAAATATGTCATGCATAACACTGATAGTGATGTTCTCGCATAATTGCAACTGATTATGAAAATAAAAACATCACCACTAAAACAAGTTATGCTAAAATTAATAAAACAAATAAATAAACACAGAGCATACTATTTAGGTGAAAGAGCACAGGCCGCAAGCCTAAGCTAAGCCAAATACTGTGCCCAGGCAAGGAGCTAAAAATAGACCCACAACGCTATGTCCCTTTTTAAGTTGACTGTGGCTATTTAGAGATTCAGAGTCTGAAGACTGAATATCTTCCTGATTCTGCCACTCTACTTTTCGCCTAAAAAGTCATGGACAATACTGCTTATTTCTCTTCCTTCAGAGGCGCAGGTTAATAGCATTTTTTAGAACCAACTCCCACAGACAGTATGGTACAGCCGACCAGTAGACAAGATCCTAGGGCCCAAAGTAGCTACAAACTGGAACCAGGAGGGTTTACCGAAAATTTCAGTCTCTATGTCTGAGAAGTGATCTGAGGAACCCAGTGGTCCGTGATGCAGTGTTTCTAAATATCCAAGAGTACTTGACCCTTTCGGGAGTACAGGCAGAATTGCTAAGAAGGGTGTGAAGTGGGAACTGAACAATGCTCATCTCCACCCTTGCAAAGTGAATGGAATTTGGAGTATTAGCAAACCATAAGGAGGAATATTGGATGAGCTTAGAATTGAACAGGAAGGAATGTCTCATGACAACAGAAAACCAAAACACTTTGGCACACTTTTAAGGCCCTCTGAACCATGACACCTAAAGTGTGTCCAAAACATTTTGGAACCCAGAAAGGCCTGTTTCATGATATTGGCCCTCAGGAATCCTTTTACTCTCCAACCAAACATGAAGCACCCTCAGGTCTATAGGTCAGCTGGAGAAGTACCTTCTGGAGTCATAGAAGACTGACGCACCAGTTTTGTGAGCATGGGACCAACTTTCATATACTTGGTAAATTCCTTTTCTACACCTGGTGGCTATAAATTGGATATGAACTCAGGGACACCAACATGGTCCAGATCCGATCATGCATGGAAAAGTTAGATTTTTACTGAAGGATGCCCAGGGATCTATACAGCAACACATTTGTTGAACTACTAGAAAAGGTTCACACTAGAACAGAACTGAGACCTCACCCATGAGAGGACAAGATTGCTGCTGAAATGGGACAACAAAGGTGGGATATCTTCATATTTGATAAGTTTCTCCTGTGGATCTGGATCCAGATGAACATCCTCTTTTTCTGGAGCTGTAGCGTGTTCCGGTAAAACCATCACCAGGAGGACTCTGTAGAGAATCATGATCATGAATTTGGAGAAGAGGACATAGGCAGCCGGACAATTTGAATTTCTTTAGTCTCTTGTGTGAAGATTGTTCAGCTATGATATCAGCAAAAGCCCCTTTCGTAAGAGTTTTGTAGCTTTCTTTTCTGCAAAGAGTGAGAGAATCATGCTTCTGCTTGTGTTCACGTTCAAGAGGGTAGAAAAGTAGTGAAACAAAATAGCACAAATGCCCTATATAGAGGAGGACCTTAAGAATGTAATATAGCCAATTATAAGTAACACAACTGAAGATAGTGAATAGGCATGAGTAATAATCAGAGATTCTGATGGAGCTAGACATGCTCCCCTCCAACCCCTTCAATACTAGTAAACATGCATGAGTGCAGTGGCAACCCCACCCACACAACTCTTGTCAGAATACACCCAGGACATGAAAAAATAGAAATATGGAGACAACAGCCTTCCACAGGCCTGTAACAGAGTGAGAAAGCGAGAGACAAGGTCTCAGAAGGGGACAATGAGTGGAACCCACAACTACCAGTGACTGGAGGCCCCTGGCGGTCACAGTCCATTGCCCTGGGAGGAAACAGTAAAGTAACCCAGCTGACAGAAACTAGACTTGTAGGCATGTGCCCATAACCAGGCTTGTAGGAACATAACATAAGCGAACAATATGGCAAAAAGCCAGGTAGTAGGGATGTTTGCGAAGGCAAAAACAGGAGGTGGAAATGGGTGTGTTTCTGGCTAATAGTGCCCACACTAGAGCATCTGAAATGAGGATAACCTGCCCTTGTTAGTTATGGGTCAAGATTTAGGAAACCTGCAGGTTCAAAGTTAAGCCTTATGTAAATGACCAGCTGTGTGACTTAATGAAACTTTTATGATATGAGAGGCATATGCAGTCCACAATACTTTTAATTAAACAAATACACAGTTGAGTTAATTAGTAAATTATCACATGTAACTGTGCTAGTTATAAATGCCATATTCTGAATATATATATGAAGGAGTGCTTCACACTTGTATGTCTAAGTGTAACGACAATGTAGGCGATTCAGGGCACCATTGAGAACCTCACACATGACCCCAAACATACCTTAGTAGGCACACTGCTCACACAGAGACACTCACTCCTAACCATATAGGCATGCAACTCCTGCAGTCAGTGAGTGAAAACAAACCTACAAAGCAACTTGTGTGAAAGCTGTGCATTATAAAAATGTGAAATAACCATGAAAATAACAAGCTTGGAGCTAGGGCCGGATACAGGGACCCTGTTAGTTCCACTGAAAGAGTTACCTTCAAAGTCCAGCGCAAAGAGTTCCATTCACGGTTGAAGGGTCCGAGAGGAGCAGTTAGAG
The DNA here is from genome assembly GCF_031143425.1 of Pleurodeles waltl. Lineage (NCBI taxonomy): Eukaryota > Metazoa > Chordata > Amphibia > Caudata > Salamandridae > Pleurodeles > Pleurodeles waltl. The sequence continues at coordinate 191,853,421 of NC_090441.1, read as the reverse complement.
CATTGTGGATGGTTGTCAATGTAGCACGAAGAGCAGGCTGGGTGTCATGGACGGTCATCATGGTTGTTAAAGAGGATTTTTAATTACAATTTCTCAAACATCATACATGACATGTTTACCTGTTCCCAGTCAAAAGTCAGCACTCATTGAATCTAATAGCAACCCAGTTTTATCCTAAGGGAGAGGTAGGCCTCACAGTGGTGAAAATCAGATTTACAAGTTTTTCACTACCAGGACATATAAAACTAAAACTTACATGTCCAAAACTTTAAATACACTGCACCCTGTCCTCTGAGCTGTTTGGGGCCTACCATAGGAGTGACTTACTTGTATGAAAAGGGAAGGTTTAGGCCTGGCACAAGGTTTTTTTTGCCTGGTCAAAATGGCACTTTAAAACTGCACACAGAGACTCCACTGGCAGGCTTGAGGCATGCTTAAAAGGGCTACTTACGTGGGTGCCACAATAATGCTACAGGCCCACTAGTAGCATTTAATTTACAGGGCCAGGGTACATATAGACCCACTTTACTAGGGACGTACAAGTAAATTAAATGTCCTACTTAAGAAATCGCAAATAGAAAATCCCATGCCATTCACTCCAATGGGCCGGTTTAGCGTTTCGGAAATGCTAAAACAATGATGGCTCTAGGCATAAGGACCGCCGTGGTGCACCCCAAAAATAGTGGTGCACACATAGAGCACACATATGCCCTAGGGGCATGTGTGCTCTATATCGCACTTTGACAAAAAGCATCTTTGGTGCCTTTTTTTATTTTTATTGCACATCTTTTAGTCAATGGTAATTGCATTTCCTAAATGCCCGGTTTGCATTTCGGAAATGCTTTGTACATCTGCATAGGAAATGCAAATGGGTATTCCCTATGTGCAATTTCCTAATTAGCGGATTGCAAGCTGTGATGTCTACTGGGTAGAAATCGCAATTTGCCATCGCTAAAATGGCTCTGTACACACGAAAAGCAAATTTAGCATTTCTTTACTGCCCGAGATAGTGATTCAGTCCATTAAGAAATGCTAAATGGGGTCATACATCTGGCCACACAGTTGTAAGGCCAAAAAAAATGAGACCAGAAAAATGGAGGAGAAACGCAAACGGTTTGTGGGAAGTAGACCCAAGGCTGACGGTCTATCAGTTTTCAGAACTTAAATCCACCCATTTCCATCAATCTGGGCCAGTTTAGTAATCTCTGATCCACTCCTCCTGTATCACTTCAAGCGCTTCAACAAATTTACTGGTGACTGTGCCTCCGTGTCCACATCAGTCTCTGATTCACTTCTGCCTTTCTGCATGATGTCTAACATTCCAAACAATTCATTGAGGAGTACCACCCCATGTCAGCTCACCAGTCCCTGTTCCATTCTAATATCTCAGCCACTTTATTTGTGACCACAAACCCATTAAAGTACACAAACAAGTGATGGGTGGAAGGCTTGAATTAGTCTCAGTCACTGGTAATTAGTCGGGCCACATCCCTGTCCATTATTATTTTGCACACCATGCCATATCATCTTTGGCCCACCCATATGCAAATCAGTCTTGATTCTGCTCCAATGGGAACAGTCCAGACAGAACTGCCAGACCAGGTCCTCCCTGTACTGGAACATGTTATGCACGGGGAATTGCCTAAAAGTAACACAAAGAGGCTTGGAGTGCTTCTTTGCGTTACTTAGCGTTAAGGGGCCATACATGGGCATACCCATGCAACCACCTATGCTTTTTGACACAAAATCTGAGACAGTGTTTTGTGTAAAAAATTAGTGCCTTTTGAAAGCAAGCATTAAAATGAGAAATGTTTTCATTATACAGCACACATACAAAGTATAAAATGTTTTAAAGGTTGTCTAGGCATAGTATTTTGCAGTTGGAGGAAATCGTTCCAGTACAAAACCTATGCTAGACTTCTGCACACACACTGCACTATGGCACCAAGATGAGTGCGTGGCGCACAGAAGTAAAATTCTGCGCCACCGCCAGGTAGAGGGGAAGAGAGAGCCATATCTCTCTAGATATGGGGCTCTCCTGCTCCCTCCCTGTCACACAACATGGCACAGCATTTTTAGCTGCTGTACTTCGTTGGGTGACACTTTGATAAATCTGGCCCTAAGTTTGTAAAAGACTTTGCAAAGAAGACTGACAATTTGAGGAAGAGGATTTTTTTTTTCCCTGCTGGATGCTCAACAGAAAGCCTTTTAAGCCATTAAGACGACATTGGCAGAAGGTGCAGTTTAGCCCCTTTGATGTAACTAAAAATATAACAATTATTATCATTAGTGCTAGTGTATTTGACATTGCAGCAGTGTTTACTAAGTTGTGTGGCAGCCAAGAGAAATCTGTTGCCTTTAGCTCTCACTCACTTGCAAAGATAAGAGGAATTATTTCTGCACTGGCATCAGAGGTGGGGCGCTGGGTATTACAAGATATACATTTGGGGTGTCGAGATTATTTTACGTACTGACCACAAACTTTCACTCAAGATCTAGAAACTTTACTTATGAGGTGGGATACATTACAAGTTGCCAAAATCATATGATCGACTATCTTTGGCATTTCCCTGATGCCACTGAGGTACAGTAAGGACTGGCGGCTGGCGACTGTGAAAAGTGGTGGGGCGGGGTAGAGGGGAATAAACCAAAAAAGAGGAAATAATTTTTAAAAATGTACCTGAACCTTACTGCCTTGTCGCCTCACCGCCGGTCTCTGCCACACTCCAGGCACAGGCTCCCAGCCTAAAAACAGCAGCTCCAAAGACGGAAGGGCCCTAGAACCACTAGTATCCTGTGTAGATGCCTGTTTTATGGAGAGTAGTAACACTGAATCTCCTAAAATAGAAAGACTTAACGTCATATATTGTGATTTAGATAATAATTGAATTTCAGAATCACAATCCTCGCTTAATTGAACTGTTTCCCTTGGATAGCGAGTATGTTCAGAATGAAATGGAAACATCATGAGTCCAAATTGTGTAAAGGTACATTGTCCACCAGTTACATTAGCAAGAATGTATGTGAAAGTTGTATTTCCACAAGAGATGCCACAGGTACTTTGACATGCCTGATGTGACTAGTTGCAGTCACAATGTGAAGACAAGACATGTCATTGTTCATACGCTTGCAATGTTTATCGGTTCGTTAATGACATAGAGTTTGTTGTTCCCATGGGATCTCTTGAGGAGACCCCGTTGTGGCCTCCAAGCGCAGTTGGGCACATTTTCCGGTTTCATGAGAATCACAGGTCATTTCATAACATACATCGCCTGTGGTAATATTGTAAGTAATCACTTGGGTCAAGTTGTTCCACTTTTCATCCATTACCTTTTGACAAAATCTACAGTACTTGTAGGGACTAAAAGGGGATAACACATCGCTTTCATGAACGTCTCTCTCTTTGTTAGTGGCGTTAAACATTTGAAGCAAAACTTTTGCTGGAGTAGGAATGGCCACCAGACAGGTGGATATAATATCCACCGTACTTTGCATGGGGGCCATCAGAAATCCGACCTGTTGAGTACAACTTGTGCCAGATGTGCCCAACATTTTCGGTCAAGTGCAGTAAAGGTGTTGATCGGCGTGGTTGATCAATCATTTCAGACCTGGGGGCTTTTGGTCCCTCCTGACCCCACACGCCCGAAGGGAGACCACGTAGCACAGCTAGCACACAGAAACCTCGTAGTATGATCTGTAAAATAGACAAGTATGATCATTCTCGAAAATAACATTTGTCAGCTGGTATATGCTCCTACCTCTCCTTCCCGGTTTCATGATCAACAGCACATTATCCTTGCCTTTAGCTATGATTTCTGCTAGTTCTGAAGGAAGACTTGGGAATTCAATCCACACCTTAGCACCAGGGATTTTGTCAGTTGGGCCACAACCTCACGCACTGTAAGAAGGGATGGGGCATTCTCCTTTTTCACTATTCCTCCATACACTGGGATAATCACAATCTGTGCAATTCTGTCTCCAGATTGTTGTAGGAGGCTGGCCTGGCTTGTAGTGGGTACAAGAGGTACTTACACCTTGTGCCAGGTCCAGTTATCCCTTATTAGTGTAGAAGAGGTGTTTCTAGCAGCTTAGGCTGATAGAAGGTAGCTATAGCAGAGCAGCTTAGGCTGAACTAGGAGACATGCAAAGCTCCTACTATACCACTGGTGTCATATGCACAATATCATAAGAAAACACAATACACAGATATACTAAAAATAAAGGTACTTTATTTTTATGACAATATGCCAAAAGTATATCAGTGAGTACCCTCAGTATGAGGACAAGTTATATACACAAGATATATGTACACAAACCAAAATTAGGTAAGTAATAGCAAGAAAAGTAATGCAAACAGTGTAGAATTACAATAGATTGCAATAGGAACACATAGTTATAGGGGCAACAAAAACCATATACTCCAGAAGTGGAATGCGAACCACGAATGGACCCCAAACCTATGTGAGCTTGTACAGTGTCGCTGGGACTGTAAGAAAACAGTGAGGGTTAGAAAAATAGCCCACCCCAAGACCCTGAAAGGTAGGTGTAAAGTGCACCTACTACCCCCAGAGAACACAGAAGTCATGATAGGGGGATTCTGCAGGAAGAACAAACACCAGCAATGCAACACAGTGGATTTCTGGACCTGAGTACCTGTAAGACAAGGGGACCAAGTCCAATAGTCGCAACAGTGTAGAGAGTGGTCAGGAGCCCAGAAAATGCCAGCTGAGGGTGCAAGGAATCTGCCACCAGATGGAAGAAGCTTGGAGTTCTGCAAGAAAGAAGAGAGCTAGGGACGGATGTCGCACCTCGCGATGAAGCTTGCCGAGGTGTTCCCACACAGAAAGACCGCAAACAAGCCTTGCTCGCTGCAAGGGTCACAGTAGAGGTTTTTGGGTGCTGCTGTGGCCCAGGAGGGACCAGGATGTCACCACTTGGAGGAGGAGACAGAAGGGGCACCCAGCAACCCAGGGAGCCCTCACAGAAGCAGGCAGCACCCGCAGAAGTACCTGAACAGGCACTTGGAAGGAAAGTGAACTGGAGTCCACACAAAGTCACAAAAGGGAGTCCCACGACACCGGAGGACAACTCAGAAGGTTGTACACTGCAGGATAGAGTGTCGGGGACCCAGGCTTGGCTGTGCACGAAGGAAATCCTGGAAGAGTGCACAGGAGCCGGAGCAACTGCAAATCACGCGGTACCCAGCAATGCAGTCTAGCGTGGGGAGGCAAGGACTTACCTCCACCAAACTTGGACTGAAGAGTCACTGGACTGTGGGAGCCACTTTGACAGTGTTGCTGAGTTCCAGGGACCACGCTCGTCCGGATGAGAGGGGACCCAGAGGACCAGTGTTGCAGTCTTTTGGTGCCTGCGTTAGCAGGGGGAAGATTCCGTCGACCCACGGGAGATTTCTTCAGAGCTCCTGGTGCAGGGAGGAGGCAGGCTACCCCCAGAGCATGCACCACCTGGAAACAGTCGAGAAAGCCAGCAGGATGAGGCGATACAAGGTTGCTAGTAGTCGTCTTGCTACTTTGTTGCGGTTTTGCGGGCGTCCTGAGCAGTCAGCTGTCGATCCTTTGGTAGAAGGTGAAGAGGGAGATGCAGAGGAACTCTGGTGAGCTGTTGCATTCGTTATCTAAGAATTCCCCAAAGCAGAGACCCTAAATGGCCAGAAAAGGAGGTTTGGCTACCAAGGAAGGAGGATTGGCTACCAAGAGAGGTAAGAGCCTATCAGAAGGAGCCTCTGGCGTCACCTGCTGGCACTGGCCACTCAGAGCAGTCCAGTGTGCCCCCAACACCTCTGTTTCCAAGATGGCAGAGGTCTGGGACACGCTGGAGGAGCTCTGGGCACCTCCGCTGGGAGGTACAGGTCAGGGGAGTGGTCACTCCCCTTTCCTTTGTCCAGTTTCGTGCCAGAGCAGGGCTGGGGGATCCCTGAACCGGTGTAGACTGGCTTATGTGACTAATTGCATCTGTGCCCATCAAAGCATTTCCAGAGTATGGGGGAGGCTACTCCTCCCCAGCCCTCACACCTATTTCCAAAGGGAGAGGGGGTTACACCCTCTCTCAGAGGAAGTCCTTTGTTCTGCCTTCCTGGGCCAGGGCTGCCTGGACCCCGGGAGGGCAGAAACCTGTCTGAGGGGTTGGCAGCAGCAGCAGCTGCAGTGGAGACCCCGGAAAGGCAGTTTGGCAGTACCCGAGTTCTGTGCTGGAGACCCGGGGGATCATGGAATTGTCCCCCCCAATGCTAGAATGGCATCGGGGTGACAATTCCATGATCTTAGACATGTTACATGGCCATGTTCGGAGTTACCATTGTGACGCTATACATAGGTAGTGACCTATGTATAGTGCACGCGGGTAATGGTGTCCCCGCACTCACAAAGTCTGGGGAATTTGCCCTGAACGATGTGGTGGCACCTTGGCTAGTGCTAGGGTGCCCACACACTAAGTAACTTTGCACCCAACCTTCACCAGGTGAAGGTTAGACATATAGGTGACTTGTAAGTTACTTAAGTGCAGTGGTAAATGGCTGTGAAATAACGTGGACGTTATTTCACTCAGGCTGCACTGGCAGGCCTGTGTAAGAATTGTCAGAGCTCCCTATGGGTGGCAAAAGAAATGCTGCAGCCCATAGGGATCTCCTGGAACCCCAATACCCTGGGTACCTCAGTACCATATACTAGGGAATTATATGGGTGTACCAGTATGCCAATGTGAATTGGTAAATTTAGTCACTAGCCTGTTAGTGCAAATTTGGAAAGCAGAGAGAGCATAACCACTGAGGTTCTGGTTAGCAGAGCCTCAGTGAGACAGTTAGTCATCACACAGGGAACACATACAGGGCACATACTTATGAGCACTGGGGCCCTGCCTGGCAGGGTCCCAGTGACACATGGACTAAAACAACATATATACAGTGAAATATGGGGGTAACATGCCAGGCAAGATGGTACTTTCCTACAATTGTATTATCAAGTCTGTGTCTCTACTATTCAGGAGAATAGTTTTGATTTCTCCTGAGTAGTCTGCATCGATCATTCCCCCCAAGACCTGAATACCTTTGAGTGCCAAGCCAGATTTGGGAGCAATCAATCCGAAATGCTCCGGGAGGAGGCAGGCTACCCCCAGAGAGTATTTCAACACCTGTTTCACATAGTGCCATGTCTCTTGGTGTTAATGTATAAGCCTTTAAGGCATGTAGATCAAGACCTGCAGATCCTTCTGTGGTTCGGTAAGGAGCTAAAGCTCCTGGTTTTATTTCCCAAAACATGATGGTGTTGATCGCCACATGGGGTTGTATCTGTAATACTGGGGTTAACATTCGTATTAGCGGAGACTCTGCTTTTATCAGTGGTCTGTTATTCAAAATTTGGAGGGCTTCACTTAAATGCTCTCTCCAGTTTTTCAAAGTTCCATCTGATAGTTTTCGTAATTGGGCTTTCAGCAAGCCGTTCATTTTCTCAATCAGTCCTGCAGCTTGTGGATAATATGGAATGTGATAAATCCACTCAATATTGTGTTGTGAACAATAGTCGTGTACCAATTTTCCTTTGAAATGTGACCCGTTGTCACTCTGGACTTGGAGCGGAACTCCATCATATAACATTAACAAGTCCAGAGTCTTGATGGTGTTGTATTGGGTGGCACATTTGCAAGGGATGGCAATCAGGTAACCAGAATAAATGTCCACTACTGTGCAAGTGTATTGACACCCGCAACTAATCGGTAGTGGCCTACTGTAATCAATTTTTCATATCTGACCCGGTAATTTCCCTCTCCCCAACTGACCTTTGACCGTCTGCAGGACAGATCTCTGTTGTGTGTGTCGAAAAATAGGACATTGCATGATCACAGTTTTTATCAAATCTAGGGGAATTTTCATCCCTCTAATCCCTGCCCACCTGTAAGTGGCTTTCTCTTCCAGATGTCCACATTTTTGTTGGGCCTACTTACCATTCCCAGCAAGTCAGCATCTAGGGTCGCCACTTTTGCCTCTGAGATTTTGGCTTTATCGTCTGCAAAGGAATTGAATTGGCGTTCTAGTGAATCGGTGGGACTGTGGGCATCTACATGATACACAGTAACAGTACTTTGCTTTAGTATTTCCCAAATTTCTTGCCACAACTCTTTGCCCCACACCTGCTTTGAATGTAGTTGCCAGTTATGTGCATGCCATGTGGGAACCCAGGGGGCTAACCCATTAGGGGTAGACCAAGAATCAGTATAAGTATGCCAAGTCCCAGGTAATTCTTGTTTCAGTGCCTGATACACAGCATACAATTCTGTATATTGACTACTCTTCCCTTCTCCTTAGTGGATAACAACGTCTTGGTGACTGGGTTGTATAACACTGCCTTCCAATGTCTTTTGGCCCCCGCATACTTGGATGAACCATCAGTAAACCATACATGCTTCCTATCCTCAGGGGACAAGGAGTCAAATGGCTCACCCCACTTCACTGGTGACTCTTATCTGTGGCACCTCCTGCACCCTCTCATTATCCTGCACAGGGGCTTGTGACACCTGTTTATGTAAAGCTGCTGTACCTGCGGGTCCAACTCGGACCCTGTCCTATATGTACCATTTCCTCTGTATGATACTAGCTTCTTGTGCATGTCCTATGCGGTGAGTTTTAGGTGAACTCATCACCCACTGCATTATTGGAATTTCAGGTCTCAGAATCACATTATGACCCAGGGTAATTTGCTCAGTATCCACTAGAGCCCAGTAACAAGCAAGTAACTGTTTCTGAAAGGGAGTACATCACTTTCCATCATCAGGTAGCTTTTTAGTCCAGAAACCAAGGGGCACCCTCGTTCTTCCATGCTTTTGCCACATGATCCACTTGGCACATTGCCCCTGAACGGTTACATGCAACTCAATTGCCTCCTTTCCCAAGTCAAACGCACACTGCTGCTGTTCACCCCATTCAAACTCATGTTTTTTTCTTGTCACTTAGTACAAAGGGGCAAAAATCTGACTCAAGTGAGGGATATGCAGTCTCCAAGAACCAAACAATCCAAAAAATCACTGCGGCTCCTGCTTAGTGCAGGGATTGGCAAATTCTAAGGTCTTTTGTTTTGCCTGTGGTAACATATCTCTTTGTCCCTGATTCGACTGAATTCTTAGAAACTTCACATTTTCAGACGGTCCCTGTGTCTTATCTGGATTAATCATCTACCCTTTGCTCTGCAAGAGTTCCACAACCTGGCACAACTGAGTCTGCACCAGTTCTTGTGTCTCTCCCTGAATCATCACATCATCAATGTAACTGGTCAATGACAGATACTTCATCCAGGTGTTCTGCCACCAGCCGGTAACAGATGGTGGGGCTATGTACATAGCCTTTAGGAATTCATAGCATCCGGAATTGTCTGCCACCATGAGAGAAAGCAAATTGCACCTGATTCTCAGGGGCCAATAGTATAGAAAAGAAAGCATTAGCAATATCAATCGTTGCAAACCAGGTCCCTTTATATTTTTGTATTCTTTCAATCAAAGTGATGGTGTTGGGGACTGCAGCAGTCAAAGGGCGTATATATATTTATTCAGCTTGCGGTGATCAACTGTCATTCTACAGCACCAATCAGGTCGGCATACGGGCCACAGAGGATTATTCCATTCAGTGGTGACTGGAGCTATCACACCAGCCTCAATCAACTCCTGTGTACTCTTACTTATTTCATCATGCCCTCCTGGAATACGGTATTGTTTCAAACGAATTACCTTGGTTGCTGGGGGCACCTTTACTGGGTGACCCACCCTCATTGCTGCCACTGAAATGTATCTCTTTGATCTAAATTGATAACAACCATCACGCAAGTACAAAGTCATCCCCTTTAGAATGTCAATTCCCAGTATATATTCTAGGACGGGCACAACCACAACAGTATATTCTCTTTTTAGTGTTCTTCCTATTTTCATGTGAACAGTAGTTTCAACGGCAGGAGTTTGTTTTCCACCCAACCCTGTGATGGTGTAGTGCTGACCGGTGAACTTTTTGGGATTTCCATAAATTAATGAGGCCTCTGCTCCAGTGTCGACTAATGCTCGGACCCTTTGAACATTTTTGTGATTCCAATGTATTTCTGAATCAACATGCGGTCTGTTATATTTACGAGCCCATCTCTGTACCAGAGCTTAGCCTGTTTCCTAATCTGATTTAAACCTGTCAACTTTTGCCCAAGTCAAGTCTACATATATCTTTTCATATCTGGGAGTAGATTTCTCTTCTTTCCTGCTCTCGGCAGTTAACCACTCACTGTCTAAATATTCCTCCTCTTTCTCTCGCGAAGAAACATTTCTTTCCCTTTCTTTTCCATCCTCCTGCGTCTGTGGCTGGCCCTGATTCACTCGTTTAGTATCTTGTTTGTTAACTTTCCTGCTGCCTTCTTTCTTTCCAGCCTCTCTTGCAGTACATCTCTCACAAGTTTTTAGTATCTATCCCATCAATCTGCTCCTTGTTGACACCATCCTTCAGTAATGCCATAAACATGTCTTTCCTAGATACTCTGTTGTTATCTGTGTGACCCTCCGATCTCGAGGCTCTCTCTGGTTTATTCCAGTCTCCCAGCTCTTCCAACTCACGGACTGCCTCCAGCACATCTTTCGTTGCTTGCCCTGTCTGATTAATTAAGAGTCATTATTGCTTGTAAGCTGGAGGAGCAAGGCAAATGATTTTATTTATCACTGACACAGAGAACGGTCAGTCTAACAGACCGTGAGCATCACCCAGAAAAATAGCAGTTTTCATTTCCTCCTCCTTAATTCTCTGCATTGAATCTCTTAAGGTGTACCAGGGTTTGTCATTTAGTGGCCAATCTGATTCTGTGGGATTCTTATGGTTGCACCCCACGACTGATAACTGCAGTAGGGTGAGGAGCATCTCCTATATGTAACATTATTCCAGAGGCTCCTGTGTCAAATAATCGCACCATCCATGTGAGTAATGTTTCCCCAGATCTCTGCTTGAATCTGTCTATAATATCATTAACTTCTTGCTGGGTGTAATCTTCTAGGGAATGCATCTCAATTCCTGCCGGATTCAGTGGAGTGCTCTGTATTTTTCGTCTAAATATTGGCTGTGCGCAAACCACTTTCGGCTCATCTGGCTCAAACTGGCCCCCACCTTTTTTAAGTTCCTCATCACTGGAATCAGTAGATTCCCAAATATTTGAATCCCATTTTATGGGCCCCAGTCTAACCCTGCTTTAGCAATAGCTAAATGAACTTTCTTTTGATTGATTTTACCCCTTCGTTTCCGATGCCTGTCTTTGACAACTGCTTTCTCTGCGACAGAGTAATAAGTATCAGCCTTATCTTGCAATAACTTATTCTGACAAGACAGCATGGCCACATTATTTTTTGCGTTGACTAGCTGCCTCTCTAATTGCTGGTTTTCATGTTCCAGCTGCCTACATTTTTCATGCATTTTTCTATAAGCAGATAACAGGATCCAGACTCTTCTGCCTAAAATAGATAGATCACAACCCCGTTCAAGAGGTACTTTCTGTAAACACAGTAAAACATTTTTTGGCTCTGTATCACTAAGACATTTGTTCCAGCTCTTGCATAAACCAGCACCAGAAGACCATTTGTTCACAAGAACTATATAAGGTTCTCTCTCCTTCCTAGGAATTTCACATGAAACCTGGGAAACTGCCTGTGAAGCTGCTTTTGAATTCTTGCCAAACATTTTTCACTTTTAAATCTTACACTTTTCAACCTTCCACCCTCATCCTGTGGCTACGCCAATTTGTTCTGCTTTACTTCAGACCGAGACGGAACACAGTGAAAGGAATGCAAATAATGCAGCACTCTTAGTCTGAGTAATGAATTTATTAAGGCACTTCCCAAGTTACACAAAGATAATAACGTGAGCCACACACGTGCAACTCTTAAAATAATCACAGTAGTAGAAGAATAACGATCAAAGAAAATGCATGACTACGTATTCATGCATGCACATTCCAAAGCTAGAAATAAGAATTAAAAATACATCACCATGGGTCTTGACTCCAACATCATCCAACATCATCCTTTGTCTGCTCACTTCAGGCTATGGAACCCTTGACAACCGAGACAAAAGAGAACAACCCTGATGGGATTACTCTCTGGGCAATGCGTTCATTCCCAGAGATGAGTTCTTTCTTCTCTCAGTTGTCAAGCTTCCCCACCTTGTATACCTTAAACAAACTTAAGACAAAGGTTCTAGAAACCCTCCTCCCTTTGAGTAATTTGTGAAATTCAAGTGCTGGCTGTACCAGGTCAGTGTTGAAAAAACACAACAGAGATTGGCCAGATATCACATTGTATTTCCAAGACCGAGCTGTACCCTGCTCTACCATAAACATTCTCAGCCTGGTACATCCTTATCTGTATTCCTCCCCCACATTATGTTCCCTTCCCTGGTGAGAAAAAGTGAAAACACGTTAACAAGCTGTGCATGGAAAAATACCTACACCACCAATGTGACGGCGTTTGAAGCTAAGCTAAGCACAAAATGGAGTCAGTGGTCAAGATAGAGCCGGTGATTAAATACAGATAGCATTACATTCCCTCCCTGTAGCTGACCTTTAATGTTGGGTCTGAATAATGCTAGTACCATGGGTTGATACACTAGCTGCACAAAAACTAGAATAGACTCTTTGCACTTTCTCAAGATGATACACCTTAGTCTGTATGATCCCAGAGTCACTGCAAGAAGACAGTTCATCAAACCACTTTGTAATGAGTTTTCACCATAGCACTTGTGGTAAGAGTTCAGTGTACAGTACTATCAGACAAAAAACAAAAAAAAAAACACCTGAATCTGGTTTGTCAGAGGTGCAGGCTTACCTGTCTCAGAAAGAAAGCCTTAAACATTGTGGGGAAGAAGCCCCTTTATGCTTCTTTCCTGTGGAAGGGACAAGAGAGAGGAGAAAAACAAGTATAAAGGAATTATCACAGCAAAGGGCCTGTTTGGCAGACTGAGGGGGTGCCTTATAATAAGAATTGTCACCTGAAGAGGTGAGGGTGGAGATATCTGATTTACATCTGAGCGGCCAGTGGGAGGTGGAGTGAAGCAGCTGGGTGGAGCTGCGCCCAATTCCCAACCATCTTTAATCACACTTATAACAAGCATTGGCAAAGCCAATGGGTCTCATCTATTCAAGAGCTATTGGCGCTGCCAATGTGTTTTAGCCATGTTGTACTCCAGCGCTGCTGCTGTTAATCATGGCTAAAAGTTAGTGGCCAAGAGGAGAGTGGCATGGAGTGACGTAGAGTGGAATGGTGAAGAGAGGGGCAGAGTGCTATAGAGTGGAGTGGCAGAGACTGTCGTGTATTTGAGTGACATACTGTGGAGTCGCTTAGAGTGGCATACACTGAAGTGGCATAGAGTAGCATGGACTGGTGTAGAGTGCATTAGTGTAGAGTGTTACAGAGTACAGTGATGTAGAGTGCAGCGGCATTGATGGCAGTGAACTCCGCAGTGTGCAATGTAGTATCATAGAATGCAGTGGCGTAGAATAGAATGGTGCATTCTGGAGTGCAGTGGTGCAGAGAGCAGTGGTGTAGAGTGCAGTAGTGCAGAGTGGAGTGGCACAGAGTGGAATGGCACAGAGCAGAGTAAAGCAGATTGGCGTAGAGTACAGTGGCATAGAGTAGAGTGGCCTAGAATAATGCAGAGTCGAGTGGCGAAGAGTCGAGTGGCATAGAGTGCAGAGTAGAGGAGAGTGGTATAGGAAGCAGTGGCATAGAGTGGTGCAGAGTAGAGTATACTGCAGTGGAGTGCAGTGGCATAGAGTGGAGTAGTGCAGAGCAGAGTTCAGTGGCAGAGAGTGCTGTGTTGCAGAGTAGAGTGTCAGAGTGCAGTGGAGTAGAGTGGCATATACTGCAGTGGCATAGAGTACAGTGACAGAGTGCAGTTGTGTAGAGTGCATTGGTGTAGAGTGCAGTGGTTAAGAGTAGAGTGCCATAACATATAGTGGCATGGCTCAGATTGGAGTAGAGCGACGTAAAGTAGAATGTTTCAGAGTAGAGTGAAGCTGTGTAGAGAGGAGTGGTGCAGGGCAGAGAACAGTTACAAAGAGTGGCATAGAGGGTAATGGCATAGAGGAAAGTAGTGTAGAGTGCAGTGGCACAGAGTGCAGTGGTGCAGAACAGATTAGAGTGGTGTAGAGTGGATTGGCTTAGAGCACAGGGGCATAGAGTTAAGTGTTACAGAGTAAAGTGCATTGACACAGAGTGTATTGCCATAGAGTGCAGTGGCATAAAGTGCAGTATTGCAGAGTGGCATAGATTACAGTGGCGTAGATTGAAAATTGGTGTGGCCTAGACTGGAGTGATATGGAGTACAGTGATGTAGAGTAGAGTGGCAAAGAGTGCAATGACATAAGTAGAGTAGTACAGTGTAGAGTAGAGAGGCATAGCATGAAATGTCATAGAGTGGTGCAGAGGTGTGCAGTGGTGCCGAGCAGAGTGGAGTGTTGTGTCGTAGTTTGGACTCTTGCTCTGGGCAAGACTGCTGGTTAAAGGATGACAGTACTTTTGTCTGTAGGCGACTATGTCTATCCTACAACAAATCGCAACTGGTGTCCCAACCTGACCGGCTCACTAGCAGCACCTCACCAGAAACACAATAGTAAAAGGTGATTTGTGGCAGCCTTTACGCATGGACTCGAGAATAAGACATCTCAGGGAATTTTGTGGTTAAACGGAAATTACCCCTTTTTCACAGATATATCATGTCTCATACAAGCACAGGCAATGACAAAGATGCAGCAAAGTTTCAATAGTTTTTATTTAACATAACTGCAATTTGCGGCAAGTTCCATGGGTTGCAATGATTAGGATTATAATGAATAATGCAAGAAACAGAATTGTGAAGACAAGAGTCATTATTACGAAGACCCCCACCATGTTGCCATGCATAAGAAAGATATACGAAATGTAATATGCCCTAATACCCTAGTGTGAGAGGCCTAACCTCCTACTTAAAGGAGAGCGGAGTTTGCTAAACCTAATCTGCCAATGCCATGTCCATGAGAGGAGCCCCCAACCCTCGTTACCTTGGAATGAGGTCTTTCGGGACACGAAGACTGGGTCAGCGTCAAGACGACGTGCAGCATCGATATCAGCGATGGTGGCGATGCCTTCTGGTCGGAATCCCTCTGATTATCAGTCTAAAGTGTGATGTATTTATACAGATCTACAAGGTCCCCTGACGTAGGTGTATTCCCAAACAATAGATAACAGACATGCTTGGGACGGCAATTAATATAAACAATCCCTCGAAAGTATAGAGAGGGAAAATCCCTAAGTGTGAACACCTACTGTTGGTTTGTCTTTGTTGCTTGATCTTGACGCCTTAGCGCGGTGACACTGATAATGCAAAGCATAACAAGTGGCCTAACTATAAACAAGGCAGCCATCTTAGAAGAATTAAATAATTAAATGGGCTAAGACAGAGCAAGCTAAGTAGGTTAAAAGTCACTAGGTGACGGGGGCATGAGTCTGCAAGCCAGAGGCTAAGCTAACTCCTGTTATCCCATTAAAACGAACTAGGATTCACTACAGTTGTAGAGTGGTAGCACACTGCCATTACAGACAATACATGTTCAATTGAAATGACCATTACATTTGCACAGACATACAGTTTTACTAATAAAACTATACAGTGCACAGACAAAAATGTGTGGAAATTGCATCACCTAGTTTAATGATTTGTTCTGATCATATTAAAGTATTTGTTTCCAACACACTTCAGAAATAGCAAAAAAAATTGCTTCATTTGTGTTCCTAATTCTAATATATTTTGAACTACTAACTCAGTTAATTGAAATGTTGTGTGCTAGAAAAAAAACTCTTTTCTATCCCCACTATCCAGCAGCTTTGTCACATAAGTCCTCTCACTTTGAAGTCAGAGAAAGAAAAGTAAACAAGCATCCTCCGAAGACAGCGCCCGACATTTGACTTCGGTCTTTGAATGCACAGCAAGTGTGACGAGTTAACAACAAGACTTAAAGGCCTATTTACAGAAAGGGAGGCCTCAGAAGGATACTGTAATTAAGGTTTTGGCAAGGGAAGGTACGACCTCAAGCTGGACAGCCTAAAACAAATAAAGTCAGAAAATGGAAAGAGAGAAAATGTGAGTTGCAAACCACAAAGCAAATGGCAACCAATGGGCGGAATGCATTCCTAGGTCAACTTTCTGAATATCCCCAAGATGTCTTTAGCAAACCAGACAGCACATGTGATCTACTAAAAAGGGAAACAAACATGCACTTTGATTTTCACATGGGTGTAGGAAAGCACCATCTTGCCTGGCATGTTACCCCCATTTCTACATGTATGTCAGTTTGTTTTTGCCTTTCTCACTGGGTTCCTGCTAGCCAGGACCCCAGTGCTCATAGTTTGTGGCCTGAATGTGTATACCTGTGTAGTGACTAAGGCCCTCATTCTGACCTTGGCGGTCTTTTCGCAAGACCGCCGAGTTACCGCCGCGGTAAAGACCGCCGACCGCGGCGGTATGCCGCTGCGCGTATTCCGACCGCTGGGAGCGTTCCGCCGGAATACCGCCAGCAGCCACACTGGCGGTCGGCGGGAAAGTGGAGACTGGTCAACCTCCACCGCCACGCCAGCAGAACACCGCCCCCAGAATTACGACCCACATTTCTGTGTGGCGGTCTTCTGTTGGCGGTCTTCTGTTGGCGGTCACGTCCCTATGGCTCCCGTCGCCTCCCGGAGGACCAACGCACAAGGTAAGTTGATCGTCCGTGAGGGGAGGGGGTGGGGGGGTGTTGTGTGATGTGTGCGTGCATGGGGGTGTGCGTGTGAGTGTGTAGAGGGGGTGTGTGAGTGCGTGCATGCGGGCGGGGAGTGCTGCTGTGCCTATGGGCAATGTGTTTAGTTCGGCGGGTGTGCATGTCGGCATGTATGTGTGCGGGTATGTGTCCCCG
Organism: Pleurodeles waltl; assembly: GCF_031143425.1. NCBI lineage: Eukaryota > Metazoa > Chordata > Amphibia > Caudata > Salamandridae > Pleurodeles > Pleurodeles waltl. The sequence goes on along the minus strand of NC_090441.1, from coordinate 191,836,478 downwards.
TTGTGTATGTGTGTGTAGGGGGTGTGTATATGTGCATGTTGGGGGTGTGTGCATGTCGGGGTGCATGTATGTGCATGTCGGGGTGGGGGTGGGGAGGGGGTTCGTACCACCTCTGGGGGGTGGCAGGGGGGTGGAGGGTGTGGGGGGAGGACTCGGGTGGGTAGTGGGGGGTGGGGGAGACCCCTATCAGTGCCAGGGAAGGAATTCCCTGGCCCCGATAGTGCTTACCGCCATGGTTCGCACGGCGGTTCCCGCCCGCAAGAAACCGCGGCGGTAGGCAGGGTCATAATACCCTTGGCGGTCTTGGGACGACCGCCGGGCCGGAGTGCGCAAACTCCAGCCCCGCGGTCATGACCGCCGCGGCGGTCGGAGTGGAGAAGTGGCGGTCGGTCGCGGCGGGGACCGCCGCGGTCAGAATGCCATTTTTAATACCGCCGGTCTGTTCGCGGTCCGACCGCCGTCTCTCCGCCGACCGCCAGGGTCAGAATGAGGGCCTAAGTGTGTCACTGAAGCTCTGCTAACCAGAACCTCAGTGCTTATGCTCTCTCTGCCTTTAAATTTGTCACTGAAGGCTAGTGACTTCATTTACCAATTCCAATTGGCACACTGGACCCCCCTTACAAGTCCCTAGTATACCTAGGTACCCAGGGCATTGGGGTTCCAGGAGAACCTTATGGGCTGCAGCATTTCTTTTGCCCCCCCTAAGGAGCACAGACAAACCCTTTCACAGGACTGCCACTGCAGCCTGCGTGAAATAGTGCACACACTATTTCACAGCCATTTTCACTGCACTTAAGTAACTTATAATCACCTATATGTCTAACCTTCATTTACTGAAGGCTAGGTGCAAAGATACTAGGTGTGAGGGAACCCTTGCACTAGCAAAGGTGCCCCCACGCAGTCCAGGGCCAATTCCCCAGACTTTGTGAGTGCTGGGACCCCATTACACGCGTGCACTACATATAGGTCAATACCTATATGTAGCTTCACAATGGTAACTCCGAATATGGCCATGTAAGGTGTCTAAGATCATGGAATTGTCCCCCCCATTCCAAATCTGGTATTGGGGAGTCAATTCCATGCATCCTGGGGGCTCCACCATGGACCCCCAGTTCTGCCAAACCAGCTCTCTGAGGCTTTTAACAAAATTAATTGGCATACTGGAACACCCTTATAATTCCCTAGTATATGGTACCTAGGTACCCAGGGTATTGGGGTTCCAGGAGAACCCTATGGGCTGCAACATTTCTTTTGCCACCCATAGGGAGCTCAGACAAACCTTTACACAGGACTGCCATTGCAGCCTGAGTGAAATAACACACACGTTATTTCACAGCCATTTTCACTGCACTTAAGTAACTTATAAGTCACCTATATGTCTAACTTTCACTTGCTGAAGGTTAGGTGCAAAGTTACTAAGTGGTAGGGCACCCTTGCACTAGCAGAGGTGCCCCCACATAGCTCAGGGCCATTTCCCTGGACTTTGTGAGTGCGGGGACACCATTACACGTGCGCACTACATATAGGTCAATACCTACAGTATATGTAGCTTCACAATGGTAACTCCGAACATGGTCATGTAACATGTCTAAGATCATGAAACTGTCCCCCCATGCCAAATCTGGTATTGGGGAACCAATTCCATGCAACCCCAGGGCTCCACTATGGACCCCGGGTACTGCCAAATTAGCTTTCTGGGGTTTTCTCTGCAGCTACCGCTGCTGCCACCCCACAGACAGGGTTCTGCCCTCCTGGCGTCTGGGCAGCCCAGTCCCAGGAAGGCAGAACAAAAAATGTCCTCTGAGAGAGGGTGTTACACCCTCTCCCTTTGGAAATAGGTGTTAAAGGCTGGGGAGGGGTAGCCTCTCCCAGCCTCTGGAAATGCTGTGAAGGTCACAGATGGTGCCCTCCTTGCATAAGCCAGTCTACACTGGTTCAGGGATCCCGCAGCCCCTGATCTGGCACGAAACTGGACAAAGGAAAGGGGAGTGACCACTCCCCTGTCCATCACCACCCCAGGGGTGGTGCCCAGAGCTCCTCCAGTGTGTCCCAGACCTCTGCCATCTGGTTTCCAGAGGTGTGAGGGCACTCTGGAGGCCTCTGAGTGGCCAGTGCCCGCAGGTGACGTCAAAGACCCCTCCTGATAGGTGCGTACCTGACTAGGTGCCCAATCCTCCTCTGTGGGCTATTTAGGGTCTCTCCAGTGGGCTTTACCTCAGATAACGGCTTGCAAGAATTCACCAGAGTTCCTCTGCAACTCTCTCTTTGACTTCTGCCAAGGGTCGACCGCTGACTGCTCTAGGACGCCTGCAAAACTGCAACAAAGTAGCAAGAAGACTACCAGCAACATTGTAGCGCCTAATCCTGCCGGCTTTCTCGACTGTTTCCTGGTGGTGCATGCTCTGGGGGCTGCCTGCCTTCACCCTGCACTGGAAGCCATGAAGAAATCTCCTGTAGGTTGACAGAATCTTCCCCCTAGTTCAGCAGGCACCAAACTTCAGCGTCACCCGCACACTGGGACCCCTCTCATCCTGACGAGCGTGGCCCCTGGAACACAGGTGGTGGACCCAAGTGACCCAGACTGTCCAGCGGTCCAACTGTCCAAATTTGGAATCGGTAAGTACTTGCCTCCCCTCTCCAGACAGTAATCCTGTGCACCACGTGTTCTGCAGCTACAAGGGCTTCTGTGCACATTTCCAAGAAATCCTGCATGCACAGCCGAGCCTAGGTCCCCAGCACTCTGTCCTGCGATGCGATGCTCCCTGAGTTGATCTCCAGTGTTGTGGGAACTTCTTTTGCAGTGTTGAGATGACCGCTGTATTCAGACTTCTTGAACCCATGTTCAAGGACTTTGGCGGGTGCTTCCTGCTTGTGCGTGGGATCTCTATGTTGCTGAGGGCCCCCTCTGTCTCCTCTCCCAAGCGGCGACATACTGGTTCTTCCTGGGCCTGGCCAGCACCCTTTTTCTCCTACCGTGACTCTTGCAGCTAGCAAGGCTTGTTTGCGGTATTTTGCCAAGGAAACAACTCTGCATCCTCCAGCACACCGTGGGACATCTTGTGCACACAGGAGAAGTTCCTAATGTTTTTCGTTGTTGCAGAATCTTCAGCTTCTTCCATCCAGAGGCAGCCATTTTGCACCTTCATCTGGGGTTTAGTGGGCTCCTGCGCCCCTTGGACACTTTAGCAACACTTGGACTTGGTCCCCTTCCTTTTCAGGTCCAGAAATCTGTCTTCAGTGCTTTGCAGTCTGTTGTGGTCTTTGCAAAATCCTTTATCACAAGTTTAGTGTATTTCCTCGGAAATAGTAGTACTTTACTCCTACTTTCCAGGGTCTTGGGGTGGGGTATCCTGGACACCCTTAGTGTTTTCTTACACTCCCAGCGACCCTCTGCACACTACACTAGCCTAGGGGTCCATTCATGGTTCGCATTCCACTTTCTTAGTATATGGTTTGTGTTGCCCCTAGGCCTATTGCATCCTATTGTATTCGACAGTGTTTGCACTACTTTCTGACTGTTTTACTTACCTGATTTGGTTAGTTGTGTATATTTTGTGTATTTTACTTACCTCCTAAGCGAGTATATCCTCTGAGATATTTTTGGCACATTTTCACTAAAATAAAGTACCTTTATTTTTAGTAACTCTGAGTATTGTCTTTCTTATGATATAGTACCTATATGATATAAGTGGTATGGTAGGAGCTTTGCATGTCTCCTAGTTCAGCCTTGGCTGCTCTGCTATAGCTACCTCGATCAGCCTAAGCTGATAGAACACTACTAATCTACTAATAAAGGATAACTGGACCTGGTATAAGGTGCAAGTACCATTGGTACCCACTACAAGCCAGACCAGCCTCCTACAATGGGTGACATGGTAGAAGAGGGAGGAAGATGCTAGTCAGAGCTGTACACCCCGTGCACTGGCTTCGAGAGACGCCATGTGCAGGTACACCCATGATGCAACAGCAGGCAAGGGACTGCGCTCACCCTGGAGAGCACCCCGGGTGCATCAGGCAGTTACAAGCGGTCTATCCTAGCAGGGATCTCTCAGAGGGCCAGATGTCTTTCTGTAACCTACCTCCTCTCTGATGCAAGGGCACAGTCTGCAGGTCACAGCTTGGCATGCAATCAGAGTGAGAGATGTGCTGCTGTCCATGCACTCCAGGCCCTGTCTGTGCTTTTGAGTAAGAGCTGAGTAGGGCGAGGAGTGGGGAAAGGGAAAGGGAGCCTCGTTCACCTGTCACTGCTCTCCCCTTCCCAATCCAGAGACAGATGTAATGTGGCAAATGCTGTCACTCAAAATGTCAGATTCTACAAGGAAGGAATGGCTGTTCTGTGGGTGGGCGGATCTAAAATGAATGACACTGACAGCAAGCAATGGTTGGAGGGAGATGGACCAAGCCCCATTCCATGTTTGCTGTTCTCTGGGTAGGTCCAACATGTGAAACATACTCCAGCTGAGCGAAGGCTGAGGGGGGCTGACTCCAAGCCCATTTGATGTATTTATGTATCACTGACACTAAAGGGAGGTTACCACTAAAGCTCTCCCTATGCCAGACCTAAACAAGGCATAAGTCATATGAAAGGTAAATCTAGGCCACAGATTTTGTGAATTAAGCTCCTCTCGAGGAGGTGAACCTTTAGACATCCCCTTTGGGGGAGGAAATGAGTCCCAGAGAGTTTGGTTCAGTCGCGGCCACAACAGAGCCAGTTTCGCCCACGGTGGATTTTGCATCAAAGACAGAAACACACACGCACCATCAGGGTGAAAACTCCGTTTAATAATCGCATCATTAACGGCGTTGGAAAGGAACCCTGTTTGACAAAAGAGCGGAACTGTGTGTATCTTAATGAGTCCAATTTACAATTACAATCACAATGATTTAGCCAGGCGTAAATGTAAGCAAAACATGTAAATGAAAGCGCCATATGTATATATTTGTGTTACCTGACTTTCGTTGCATATTCATTCCCGGGTTTAACTGACAGTGTGTATCTAATTAAGCTAATTTGGAGAAGCTGTTTATGAATAAATTACTTGCTGAAAACGCAGCGCCGAAGAGGGCTTCGGGCTTCCAAGGCTGCATTGTTCGGTACCGAATAAAGTTATTTTTAAAGAGCCCTGTAAGTGAGGTCCTGGGAGAAGAGAGACTTTCACTTAATATTGATTTTTCTACCGATTGAGATGGCTATGAGTGTAATGGGTTGTTCATGATCGATTAATTGAAAGTGATTTGCGGATAATTACACGGTTTGTGTAAGCAAATTAAGACGTGATTAATGCAGCCCTGAATGAAAGATGGTGCCCGGACAGCGTGTTTCCGCCTCCTGCGACCCTCTGCATCTATGGGGCATCGTGCTGTGCTCGGCGAGAAGAGATTTACGTCTTGAAAAACACAGATAAGTTCCAGGTTACCCCAAAGTTGTCACTTTTTAAAACTTTCCATAAAGTTGTCCAAAATATCAGAATCGAACTCGTCCCAGACAGAAGATTACAATTACCAGTTTCTTTATTTGGTTAGTTTAAACATATAAGAGCAGATACCCCCATATATATTTCCAAAAGATGCACCCCAAAATACCCAATGCAGTGAGCCGGGGACCATTTCAGAACAGCATTGGTTGTACTGATGTTACCACATCAGAATGCAGCATCACCTTGGGGTTTTTTGGGGGCCACGGTAAGATATATTTAGGGGGTCCCTGTTTAAAACAAACTTGAATTTTCTTTCCCATTTCTTGATATTCCACCCCCTCCGTGATGCCAAACAATGCCAAAGTATGCGTTAAACTTTAACAGGGTCACGCAGCAGAGGAAATATCCCTCGGCCAGGACCCCAAAATCCTTAAGATGACACCGGGTGGAGAGACTGAGTCAAGCTCAGAGCATACCTGCCAACACCCCAGATTCAGGAGGGATGACTCCCAACTTTGCAAAGCCATAATGGCCTCATTTTAGCTGTCTCCCGCCTGAAATTGCCTTTGCTTCAATGTACGTCAAGGGGAAAATTAAGGGGCGTGTTTGCTCGTTTAGTGGCGCGGGGCAGCGCGGCAAGTCATCTTCTGCGCTGCCCTGCGTCACAGGAAAGGGTAGAAATGCGTCGTATTTATCCAGTACGGTGAAGTCCTGCCCTTCCTGTCCTCTCCCCAGGGGGGTGCCCCGCCAGTAAGAATCGGAGGGGGGGGGGAGACAGGGGGGGAGCTTCAGATTTCCCAACAATCACCCTGGGATATAATGTAAAAATACATCACGCTGGGATATAATGTAAAAATACATTATACAACTGCAGGGTGCATGAGAGGGGCCCAAGGGGCGGTGGAGAGGGAGAGGAATGCGCATTGCTAGTGGTACGAAGTGAGAGAAAACACATTATTTTGTGAAATAAACAACATTTTTTAGGACTTTCCAAACAGAGAGACAAAGCGTGCATGCGTTTTTGTCTGTGTGTAAAAATTCCTGTTAAAATCCAACAGACACCTCACCATTCCCGACTGAAAGCACCTGTACCCAACTGTTTCTCACAAAATACATTTATTAGAGAGGTGTAACATCCCACACACCCCTCGTGGAGCTATGCCCCTGCCTCTTCCCTTGGGCTGATGCCCTTTTGGCTGCAACCATTGCAACACCCATGGAATGCAGTAGAACTTTCGCTGTTCATCAGTGAGAGACGTGACCAAGTCAGCAAGCCATTTTGATTTGGACTTGGGAATTCATATCAATTTATAAATAATCAGGATTTGTAGAGCGCGTCTAATCACCTGTGAGGGTATCCAGGCACTAGGTCCCTGCTGCATTCGAAGAGTCAGGTCTTGTGCCCTTTCCGTGAGAGAGAATGCTGTTCGGAGGTGAAGGGGAAGGTCATTCCAGGACTCGGTGGCGAGGTAGGATAAGGAGTGTCCTCCACTGTGGCTTTGATGGATGCGGGGGTGAGTGACAGTGAAGGAGGTGGAGCGCAGGTTTCTGGAGGGTTGGTGGTAGTTCAGGGGGTGGTTGATGCATGTATCAGCATCTTGAATTGTATCTTTTCTGGACAGGGATCCAGTGGAGGTTCCTGAGGTGGGGGTGATGTGGGTCCATTTGGGGAGGTTGAGCATGAGCCTGGCAGCTGAGTTCTGTATCATCTGAAGTCTCTTCAGGAGGTAGGCGGTGATTCCTATGTAGAGCAGATTGCCGTGATTGATTCTGCTCCTGATTAGGGCGTGGGTGACTGTTTTTCTGGTTTCAACGAGAATCCTTCTGAAGCTCTTTCGGAGTATGCAAAGGGTGTGGAAGCAAGTGGAGGCGGATGCGTTGATCTGGCGTTTCATGATGACACATGGTATATTAATGCTAATGGTCTTTCTGCATCGATGTGTGTAGTCAGGATGCCTCCTGGGGAACAGGACATCTACTAGCATCGCCAAAATATCTGATGCCTGAGGAGTGGGAAACCAGTTGTTAGTAGCTTTGCATGCTTCTCAGACTCTGAAATATAAAAAAATACGTCAAGGAGGAGGTGATCTATCGTTGATTGTATTTTAGCTAGAAGAAGGAAGATATGTCACCAAGGACTCATAATTTTACCAGTCATAAGTCCCTTTGTGAATCGGGCTCCAAGTATTTACAATTTGAGAAGCTTCAGTTGTTTTCAAGCCTTGGGATCACTGGTGAGGTGTAATCTAGGATTGTGTGCAAGTGGTACGCCTGGTGCATGCATCTGGTTGGGAGGTGCCCTCTGCCTCAGCCTGTCCCAAGCCCATACATTTCATCTGACAGTGCTCATTTTAACCCCGGGACACCTAGCAGGTGAGCCGATAACTGTTCTAAGTGGGCCTGGGTCTACTGTGTCAGCCTCAATTGCAGTTGAAAGGGCATGGGATGGTACCAAAAACACACAGGTGGTGTGTAGGTTCATAAATAATATAATTCAAAATCTGGGGCCAAGAGACCTCCTTGTTCAACTGGGAGAGTTAACGTCTCCCATTTTAAGTGCGGCTCCTTGTGTGCCCATATCAGCCTAACAGTCCTAGATCTAAGCATACAGGTTGGTGAGGGGAAGAGGGATATTGATAAATCAATGCAAGAATTTGGCACCACAGCAATGGTGATTCTACCAGCCATTGACAGGGTTGGCCTAATGCAGCCAGCTGCCTGACCTGTCAGCCTAGCGAGTGCTAGGTCATGACCCTCTCATATGGTAGATTCACAATCGCTACTGATCTGGTTAAAGAGTTACTTTACAAATTAAACTATGCATTTCAGGGGGTATTTGATGAAGCACTCAGAAGTGCTCAGAATATAATTGACCTAGGCCAGTTTATTGATATGGCTGAAAGGTAATTGAACCTTAAAAATTACCGAGTCAGGGGTGAGACATTTATAGCAGAGTCTCTAATAAAGAGAGTAATGTAATTGACACATAGGGAGGTGATAAGTCACCTGGTGATTAACCTAAGGCCTCTCTATGATTGATATGGTCTATGTCTGGCAGCTGTAGGCTCTATCACAATTGTGAAGAATATGTGGAGAGAGGACATCCCTGCATAGCCCCCCTGAGTGTAACAAAGGGGGCCGATATCAAACCATTTTTCCAGATGCATGTTGTAGGGTTGGTACTGGGGGGGGTGGAACTTGCAGAGTTTCACTCTGTGGAATTCACAGAGTTACATGAAAACTCAGCGAGAATCCGCAGAGTCCCACATATGGACAGAAATTAGCACGTTGCGCTGCTCACGTTGAATTTTAGCACTGGGAGCTCATCTGCACTGAAAAATCAGCGTAAACGGCACCATGCGGTGCGCTAGGGGGCGCTGCTGCTTGAGTTGATTTTGCTACCGCTCGAGTAGATTTTCTGCATGAGTGGCAGCTTTCTCACTGCGAACGGTCACGATCTTCTGTGTTTGAAAAATCTTACCGGGTGCCCTCCTAGCGCCCAAAAAGCGTTTTAGTGGAGGCCAATTCTCGCTCGTGATTACCATCTTACCATTGGCGAGTCACACACGAGAAAATCTCCTCCACGTGGTGGTTGGCGGAATTTGGCCAGAACTCTGCGTTACAATCCTAATGCAGAGTGGACACAATGTTGCCAACTCTGCCAGCAGAGCAGAATGTACCGCCCACCCCTAGTTGGTACGCAATAGTTTCTTCCATCATGTGCAATGGTCACTAAACCTGATCCGTTCTAGTATCTAAATAGGTATTTTAATTCTAAAGACTCAAGTGCCTTAAGGGCATGTAAAAATGCAGCTGCTGCACAGATCTGTGGCCCTACATGGCTTAATCAAGGCAAAGATAGTTTGAAGAATAGTCAATATGCCAACCTGAGAAAGTAATGCAGTGATAGTCCAAAAAAATTACCAGCTGTGCCCACAGGGCGGGATATTATTTTTATTTTTTTAAATGAGGGCTCACCCAAAATGTATTTTAAACGCAGTACTGCTGTCAAGATTTTAGAATCCCCCTTTATTTGATGGTGTATGTGTAGGGGTTGAGATCTGTCCCGGGTTATTACCTTTAAAGACTAGCTGTGGGTGAATCGGGCGTAAAAGTATGTATGTGATATTCTACAGCACAAACCTAGCCAAAAGGCAGTGAATTGCATTGCAAGTGTGATACCAGATGGCTCAGATGCAAGAAAAGTTGTTTCAGTGATTGACTCATGAGAGGATCATGTCTATTTCTGTCACTTTGCTTCCTTTCAAGTCATTGCACTCACTTCTGGTGAATGAGACTTTTAGTAAATGGGACTATCAGGAAATATATTCTTTCAAGCGAGCAAGACTTAGTCCCAGCAGGTAAGATGCCTGTTGAGGGAAAGCGATTTCTCTTGCGAGAACTTGCTTTACTGAGTGATTTTTTTTTTTCATGCAGTGATGTTAGAATAGCAATGGAAGGTGATGACATGAGACTTTTTCTAAAAGAGTTTGCACCAGTTCCCCTGTTCAGTGCACTGAGCACGTGCCAAGCTTGGGGTACCAAGCCAGGGGTACATCACACTGTATTCAAACAGTCCGCCTTCACTTTGACGTGCAGAAGCCGCAAGTTGCACCCTGGGGCTTGCATGTTTAGGTGAGGTGCCTCGGACATGAAGTACTGCATAAGGGCATTTATTTCTACATTTGTATATCCCAAGATTATATGCAGACCACTAGAATTATGCGATTGTGTGTCTGTGGTGATTTTCGCATATTTATAGATTTGCCGCATGTGCCACATAATCCATCACCCTGCCGCATTATCTGCAGATTTTAACAACAAAAAAATGTTCCTAGCTCAAATGGTTCAAAAGTTACTACAAATGCAGCAACGTGTGTTGCTGTGCAGTGGAACACCCTTTGCAAAACTGGACTGGATACCTTCCTCTTGCTTATTGCTATATTTGGGTATTAATCTGGTACCAATGAAGTGCAGCCAATGCCCAGACAGTGTTACCAAGTTTCAAAATGACTAAATAATGAAGTAATATTATTAAAAAATGTCCTGCATTATGCTGCATGTTTTGCTTTTTCTTGCCACAGAATTTACTTAACCCTGCCGCATAATTTGGACCTCTCCTGACACGTAATTCCAGTGCCCTGATCATGCAATCCCCAAACCGCGTCCTCCACCTATATTAGAAAATCCTTCATGAAAAATTGTTCTTGCTTAAAACTTCCCATTGTCTCCTCTCATTTATTTCCATTGAGCAGTGCTTTATTTGTGCTTGTTGTTTCCGGTGCCGAGCCCCAGCACTTATTTTTGAGGGCCAGCGCTGCTTCTTCTACCCTAAGCATTTGCTGCGAGCAAAAGACACATATGGGAAAGACAGAGGAAGAGAAAAACGAAAAAGCTTCACAAAGGGAGAAAGCAGAAAGCTGCAAGAGTGAGCTGAAGGGTCAGGGAGTGGCTGTAAATGGATTGAAGAGGCCTGAGATGGCTTCAGGATTACACTGCCTCAGTATTCCTTTCTCTGACATTCAACTACAGCAGCCGCTTGTTTCAAAGGAGGGCTGTGGGCACCGGCACGTTTTTATTTACAAATAAAGCACGGCCATTGAGTGACCCTCTTTGCACCTCCTGGTCTCTTTGCTTCTCTCCTCTCTCTGAGTGTAGCCTACTCTAAGCCGCATGTCTGTCACGTGTGTCACTTCATGATAATTCTTTTTACACACCGAGCGAAACATGCAAGAACCACAGAAGTCTGTGCACATGTAACTGAACCTGTGGTTTGAAAACAAGGTCAACGACCACTGCTTTGGGTTTGAAAGATGCTGCAGGGCTCACACTGGAACTTGGCATGTGTAGCCTTCACAAATGGAACCTTTACAGGTTTCTGGGTGCTTAGTTAATCAATAAACACGTCTTAAATCGATGGAATGCATCAAAGCATTTCTTCTTCATTGAATTAGAACTAAATCCCAGCAGGCATCCCTGACTTGTGATGGTTTCTCCTGGATTATTCAGTTATAGAAACAGGAATTGTTTGAAAGTGTTGGAATTCCACCGGAATATTGACTAGAAAACATTGTGGAGTCAAAGTACAGAGGCTGGAATTTGTGAACCCCATATTGTGAGGGTAGGTATACATGGGTAGGTACAGATTTGCTAAACTTAACTTCACACATGTACTCTAATAATATATATGCATTGAAGACACATAGATGTGGAATTAAGAATATATAGGCTCGCGGACGTGCACTTGCCATCATGCCAGGTTCATCTTCGATGTTTAGGACCAGTATTTTGGCTCCATAAAATTTTCTGACAAACAGCCTGAAGCAACGCTGAGGTCATCTGCAGAGTCGTCACGTTGCGGTCCATGGGCCAGATGTAGCAAGTGTTTTACGCGTCGCAAATAGCGAAAATCCCCTTCCTATTTGCGAGTCGCAGCGCGATGCAGGATTGCTTTGTGACCCCGAACACGGTCACAAAGCGATAGCAGCTACCACCAGTGTCACACCCATGGGACCCCTTCCCCTTTGTGAATGGCCTTGAAAACATTTTTTCAGAGCAGGCAGTGGTCCTATGGACCACTGCCTGCTCTGAAAAAATGAAACTGACACGTTTCATTTTTTCATTTTGTAATGCATCTCGTTTTCCTTTAAGGAAAACGGGCTGCATTACAACAACAAAAAAAATGCTTTATTTAAAAGCACTCACAGACATGGTGGTCTGCTGTCTCCAGCAGGCCACCATCCCTGTGAGTGCTGCGAGTCGCAAGGAGGTCGCAAATTTTGACCCACCTCATTAATATTAATGAGGTGGGCCTTTGCGACCCCCTTGCGAATCGCTCAGACGCGCAATTTGCGAGTTGCAATGCAGGATTTTCCTACATCTGGCCGCATGTTACTGCAGCGCATGCGTGCAATAATCCTGGCGCAAGATGTCCCATGGAAGGATGCCCATGCACCTGAAGTCCCAAAGGCAGCTGCTGCGAGCCCTCCATCCCCCCTCCCCCTCCCCACACAGGTAAAGGGTGAATGGAGGGGGAAGCATATAAAGGGGTCGTGGCCAGGGACTGCAGTCGACAGCCCCAGGTTTGGGTGATAGGTAGCAGTGACAAGTACAGATGATGGGGGGCCATGGGGCAATACTCTGTTGGGGTACCAGCAGTTGGGTCTAGGCTGCTGATGAGAAGCACCTGTTTTCCGGCTACCCCACAACCCTTTGCCTCAGGGGGCTGGTATGCTGCTGCTGTGGGAGGCTGGCATACTCCCTTTTATGCTTCTTTAAAAAAAAAACTTTTCGGAACTCGTGAGATTGAAAATAAACCACCATGTTGCAAGCCTGATGAAGGGTGTGTCTAAATGCAGTGGGTGGGAAGATATCCCTAGACCAGGGGTTCCTTCTGAAGGGAGGGGCATGCAGGATTTATGTATTGACTGCACAAACAGTGATTGCAAAGGGAAAAAGTACATCAGCCCTAGATAGAAAGAAATAAAAAAAATAAAAAATACAAATACAAAAACAATAATAAAATAAATAAATAAATAAATAAAAAAAATAAAAAAATAAAGCCTGGATATTTACATTAAAGGCCAGTGTTCCTCAAATACCTCAGCATTGACAACAATACATACCTTACTCAGGGACATACTTTGGAGGAGTTTGATTACAGGCCTGGTCTACTTTTATTTAGTTATAAAATATAAAATATAATTTCCTTTACAGCACAGTATGGTGTTATTGGCCACCAGCTGGCGTGTAAGACTGATCTATCATACCCAAAGCCACTGGAATTATGCAGCAGGGAGAACAAAATCATGTGGGAAAGTTGAGTAAATTAGGCAGCAAAAAAACTAGATATGTGGTGACAAGCAGCACATTCTGAACAGCACTTAATTTGTAAAAAAATAAGTGCCAGGGCCAAAAGCATTTCTCGGGAGTCCACTGCACTTGGCACTTGCCCAGCTCCTGCCACTACTGCCAAATGCCAGTGGCAGCTGTGCCTATGTGGTTGTTTAAAGTATATTCAATTTTCACTGAGGAATTATACTAAAAACTAAACAGACAGCGCCACCATGTGGTGAGTAAATAGGTGCATGTGTTTAAAAAAGAGGTGCCTTTTTGAGCACCGGCAAACACTGGCACAAATTAAGCACTGATTTTGGAGCAGTATTTTGTCACTATTTTGTTATTTTAACACAGTATCTTTTTATGAGCAAAAATGTAGTTTAATAGTTTCCCCACTGAATTTAATTTTAGAAACAGCAGTATGATGTGCCAAGGCTGCAATAATCCTATAATATGGTCTTGAGCTCGTGACACCTGATGATAAGAAAAGGCTCTGCTGGTATGATGTGGAGAGGTGCAGGCCAGCTAATGAGGGTGAGCCCCCCCAGATATGAGTATCATTTGCACCACATACCTTCAGGCCCCCTGTAGCAGGTTGGAGTTGGAAGCCAGAAGGCTTGAACCCCTTTGATATACAAGAACCCAATCTGTATTTCCGTCATATCTCCATCCCACACCCACTTGCCCTCCTCTGGAGTGCCCCAGGGGTCATACCCAGTCCTCACACTTTCTAACTTCTAAATTCACCCTCCTGTTGCTTTGGTCACATCTGCCTATTTACATTGTTCCAAGGCTGGAAATCCTCGTCATGGCTGCCCCCCAACATGTGGCAACGTTGAGTGGGGAGGGGCGGAGGTTAATCCTTAGCCCCTCAACACCCTCCTGTCTGCTGCTTGCAGGCTGGGGTGAGGGCAAGGCGTGGACCCTCAGCGACCCTCTGGGATCCGTGTTTGATTTATGTTGCTGACACTGTATTCCTGAACCCTGAGACTGTGCCTTGGCCACCAAAAGACAAACAGGGGTAGCTTTTGCACCCCCAGCTAACACTAATGGATTCTCAGGTCGTTGACCTAATTAGCAAGAAAATAAATAGAGTAACCACAATATTACTTTTTGTCTAAACCATCAACATATTCTATGTTTGCTTTTAATTCGTGCAACAAAAGGAAAAACGTCAAGGCACCTTCAAATAGATTTGTGCCACGAGTGCACGAGAGATAGGATTATGCACAGGCCTGCTGAAAACGAACAGGGGCATATTTACTAAACTTTCACGCAACTGAGTGCAGCAAGAGGAGTTTCTGCTTGTGTTGCATGAAAGGGAGAGAGCAGAACTGTGCCATATTTACAAAGATATTGCACAGGTGTGCCCTTTCCTAACACTGGCACACTTGTGTCTGCCTATCGCCAACACTGGTGCCCGTGATTCATGTTGCAAGGGTGCCTGCATTGTACTCAGAATACATTCTGAGCAGGAAGGAATACCTTCCTGCAGAAACACTATTCTTGGAGGTGTATCCTCTTTGCACGTGTGTTGCAGAATGTGCAGCACACAAGCAAAGAGGAGGTAATAAGTATATTTGGCCTCCTTACGCCAGCCTCCGCGAGGTGCACTATTTTGACGCAAACCCATGTTTACTGACTTTAATGAATAAGGATCAGCTTCAAAATACATCAGTGAGTGCCCAAGAATGCGCATGCTTCACACATGTCACGCCTCACCAGCCAAAGGTAACGCAAGGTGTGTGCAGAATTGCGTTACCTTTTTTTTTCAAAGTAATGCATATAGAGCTATGCAGGGCACTGTAAATCCCACAATAGATCTTTCATAGCGGTGTGCAACAAAAGTGAGCAACCTCGATACAAAATCTTAGTAAATCTAGGATCTGGTTTTCAGATTTATCCTGAGAGGTAGATGGTGTACCTCGGGGCTGTTGCATGAACTACGAACCCCTGGCTCTGGAAAGAGATCTTGAAAGTGGCAGGATTGGTGAGGCGATTATATAAGGAGGATTGAGGCATAAGGTACTCCGAACTGTGGTAAGGATCTACATGGGGCGGATACTTAACACACTGTGAGCATACAAGTCACATTTAACTGCACAAAAGAAGCATGCAGCCAGAGAAACTGCTGATGCTTGTTCCATCAGCATGATTTGTCCAGTGGGAGATGCACTAATGGCGCAGGAATTTTCTAGTTTAGTGGTTCTTAACCTTTTGACTTCTGCAGTCCCCCACTTAATCATTACTGGAACCCAGGGACCACAAATGAACCATTACTGGAATCTGGGGACCCCAACGGAGGGCCTGATTTAAATATTGGTGGACGGGTTACTCCGCCACCATGGTGACAGATAACCTGTCCACCGTCATCTAAATCCCATAGGAAATAATGGAATTTAGATTTTGGCGTACGGGATATCCGTCACCGTTGTGATGAAGTAACCTGTCCACCAATATCCAAATCAGGCCCTGATTCATTACTGGAAGCCGGGGATCCAGGCAAAATCATTTTCGATGACTAAACAGCAAGACAACACACAAAAAAGTACAGAAGCAAGCATTAATGAAACATATACACAAAAAATGAAATATTTTATTTAATTCACAAGCATATATAAAAAATCGAAATTTTAATTCAGAAGTTGGGTGTGCTTCTAATTTCAATTCAGGTCACTCATAGCCCATACTGTATTTTGGTAGGTGCAGTTGCACTGATCCCACAAATCAAACCAAGGATACAAACTTAATTTTTAGCCTCCACTTTCAAATTCCTCCACAATTTTGAAAATTTCAATTGTAAATTTTACTTCTTTATGTATATACAGTTGAATAATCACTTTATTTAATTTTCTAAGCAGCCGCAGATCCCGTGAGTAGGGTTTGTGGATCCCCAGGGGTCCTTGGACCCCAGGTTAAGAACCACTGTTCTAGGTGATAAGCATTAGCTAGGAATGGGAGCTGACATTGGGAATGTGGTGAACTCAACGAAGACATACATTGGTGGGTATTGAGGGATAACAGACACTTGTGTACATTGTGCAATTGTGGAGAATTCCCGCCACCCTGGCTGGCGGTTTCTGTACCACACTTATAGCAGTTTAGCAGAGAGAGTTTGTTCATGCCTCAGCCCAGCTCTGGCATCAGTCAGTCAGTTCCTGATGTTTTTTTGTATTTCTACCAGAACTGGTCTAGCCATAGTCTTTGTCTTACAGTGTCAGCAGGAAGGTGGGGTGCAGGTGTGTCTCTTCTGTCAGGGGAGAACAAAAGCAAATGCACAGAAGAGGAAGAGGCTTCTCCAGGTAACCTCTTAGCTCAGTGGTTAGCAACCTTCTGACTTCTGTGGACTCCCACTTTATCATTACTGGAACCCGGGGACCCCCACTGAATCATTATTGGAATCTGGGGACCCTCAACTGAGTATTTACTGGGAGCCGGGAAGCCCGGCCTAAACATTGTTGATGATTTGAAATGCAAAACAATACACAAGAAATACAGAAACAAGCATTCATTAAACACATACACAAGTGATAACACATTTTATTTTATTTGCAAACTAATATAAATAACAAAAATACTTTAATAGAGAGGTTGGAGCGTTTCTAAATTAATTTGAAGCCACATCTGTTTGACGCACCTGCACGGCTCCCACGAATCAATCTGAGAAAACTAATTTCGTTTTTAGCCTCCAATTTCAAATTCCTTGACATTTAGGATATGTGTTAAAATTTAAAAGTTTACATTTAGCCACTTTATTTATATACACCATAATAATCTGTTCAGATTATTTAATTTTTGTAAGCAGTCGAGGACCCTCTGAGGAGGCTTCACGGACCCCTAGGAGCCCTCAGACCACAGGTTGGGAACCACTGTCTGTTCTTGTTGTGGGTAACAACTCTGGGGAAGAATAGAGCAGGACGGGAGCAAGGATTGTCTCTACACTACAAAGAGACCCTCTGTCTCCTGCCCTCCATGCCCTGGAGCCCGGTCTACTACCAGGAGTGTTTCGGAGGAGCCCTGCAGTTCACATTGCTCTTAGGGTGCTTTCCACTCTACATATTTTGGTAACACTACAATACAAATGGATTCCTGGGTGGCTACGGCCACATGTAGCACAGATATTTCATACACATTCTACCAGTTGGGTTCCACCCACTAAGTACGCCTGTACATTTTTGCTTTGTGGATCGCCCGGTTTTGGACTTTTTACTGTGGGTGAGTCTCACTATGTGTGTAATGTAATGATGTCAAATCCATCTTTACTTTCAACAAATTGTACTTGATATATTCTCAAGGAATTGTCTCGAGTGTTGTTGACATTTCTTATGCTTCCTCACTCCGCGTTCTTTCTCCTTGGTTTCCAACCACTGCCTGAGTCACTTGCAGCTTGAAATTCATAGAGACAAGAGTGCAGGATGTGGGCTCCATATTATCTGAAGAAACTCAACTTTAATATTCATCAGCTGTGTCTTCAATCCATCACGACACAATACAATTTGGCAATGATGGATTACTCAGGAGCTCACAATCTGGAACGCCTCACTCAGCAACAAAATTTCACCGGTTTCATTGGATACTCGAAAAAGAAGTACTGCAACGCACATATATGTGATGAAAACATACATACAGACTAACAAACAAACCTCCAAAATCATTTCAGGTACCTGGATCGTTTGGGTGAGCTAATTACCGAAACCTGCAGAGGATTGTTGCAAGTGCTTGAAGTACATGTGCATGGAGTGCACAAGAGTCGCAGTGCACGGGCTGTGAGAAAGTAGCCTCTTTCTAGCCTTGTTACCCCCACTTTTGGCCTGTTTGTGAGTGTATGTCAGGGTGTTTTCACTGTCTCACTGGGATCCTGCTAGCCAGGGCCCGGTGCTCATAGTGAAAACCCTATGTTTTCAGTATGTTTGTTATGTGTCACTGGGACCCTGCTAGTCAGGACCCCAGTGCTCATAAGTTTGTGGCCTATATGTGTGTGTTCCCTGTGTAGTGCCTAACTGTCTCACTGAGGCTCTGCTAATCAGAACCTCAGTGGTTATGCTCTCTCATTTCTTTCAAAATTGTCACTAACAGGCTAGTGACCATTTTTACCAATTTACATTGGCTTACTGGAACACCCTTATAATTCCCTAGTATATGGTACTGAGGTACCCAGGGTATTGGGGTTCCAGGAGATCCCTATGGGCTGCAGCATTTCTTTTGCCACCCATAGGGAGCTCTGACAATTCTTACACAGGCCTGCCACTGCAGCCTGAGTGAAATAACGTCCACGTTATTTCACAGCCATTTTACACTGCACTTAAGTAACTTATAAGTCACCTATATGTCTAACCTTTACCTGGTAAAGGTTAGGTGCAAAGTTACTTAGTGTGAGGGCACCCTGGCACTAGCCAAGGTGCCCCCACATTGTTCAGAGCCAATTCCCTGAACTTTGTGAGTGCGGAGACACCATTACACGCGTGCACTACATATAGGTCACTACCTATATGTAGCTTCACAATGGTAACTCCGAATATGGCCATGTAACATGTCTATGATCATGGAATTGCCCCCTCTATGCCATCCTGACATAGTTGGCACAATCCCATGATCCCAGTGGTCTGTAGCACAGACCCTGGAACTGCCAAACTGCCCTTCCTGGGGTTTCACTGCAGCTGCTGCTGCTGCCAACCCCTCAGACAGGCATCTGCCCTCCTGGGGTCCAGCCAGGCCTGGCCCAGGATGGCAGAACAAAGAACTTCCTCTGAGAGAGGGGGTGACACCCTCTCCCTTTGGAAAATGGTGTGAAGGCAGGGGAGGAGTAGCCTCCCCCAGCCTCTGGAAATGCTTTGTTGGGCACAGAGGTGCCCAATTCTGCATAAGCCAGTCTACACCGGTTCAGGGGACCCCTTAGCCCTGCTCTGGTGCGAAACTGGACAAAGGAAAGGGGAGTGACCACTCCCCTGACCTGCACCTCCACTGGGAGGTGTCCAGAGCTCCTCCAGTGTGCTCCAGACCTCTGCCATCTTGGAAACAGAGGTGCTGCTGGCACACTGGACTGCTCTGAGTGGCCAGTGCCACCAGGTGACGTCAGAGACTCCTTCTGATAGGCTCCTTCAGGTGTTAGTAGCCTATCCTCTCTCCTAAGTAGCCAAACCCTCTTTTCTGGCTATTTAGGGTCTCTGTCTCTGGGGAAACTTTAGATAACGAATGCAAGAGCTCATCAGAGTTCCTCTGCATCTCTCTCTTCACCTTCTGATAAGGAATCGACTGCTGACCACGCTGGAAGCCTGCAAAACTGCAACAAAGTAGCTAAGACTACTACTGCAACTCTGTAACGCTGATCCTGCCGCCTTCTCGACTGTTTTCCTGCTTTTGCATGCTGTGGGGGTAGTCTGCCTCTTCTCTGCACCAGAAGCTCCGAAGAAATCTCCTGTGGGTCGACGGAATCTTCCCCCTGCAACCGCAGGCACCAAAAAGCTGCATTACCGGTCCCTTGGGTCTCCTCTCAGCACGAGGAGCGAGGTCCCTCGAATCCAGCAACTCTGTCCAAGTGACCCCCACAGTCCAGTGACTCTTCAGTCCAAGATTGGTGGAGGTAAGTCCTTGCCTCACCCCGCTGGGCTGCATTGCTGGGAACTGCGACTTTTGCAGCTACTCCGGCCCCTGTGCACTTCCGGCGGAAATCCTTTGTGCACAACCAAGCCTGGGTCCACGGCACTCTAACCTACATTGCACGACTTTCTAAGTTGGTCTCCGGCGACGTGGGACTCCTTTGTGCAACTTCGGCGAGCACCGTTTCACGCATCCTTGTAGGGCCTGTTTCTGGCACTTCTCCGGGTGCTACCTGCTTCAGAGAGGGCTCCATGTCTTGCTCGATGTCCCTTCTCTCTCCTGGTCCAATTTGCGATCTCCTGGTTCCTCCTGGGCCTCAGCAGCGTCCGAAAACGCTAATCGCATGATTTGCAGCTAGCAAGGCTTGTTGGCGTTCTTTCGGCGGGAAAACACTTCTGCACGACTCTCCACGGCGAGAGGGATCCGTGTACCAAAGGGGAAGTCTCTAGCCCTTTTCTTTCTTGCAGAAACCGCAGCTTCTTCTGTCCAGTAGAAGCTTCTTTGCACCCGCAGCTGGCATTTCCTGGGCATCTGCCCATCTCCGACTTGCTTGTGACTTTTGGACTTGGTCCCCTTGTTCCACAGGTACCCTAGATTGGAAATCCACAGTTGTTGCATTGTTGGTTGGTGTCTTTCCTGCATTATTCCTCTATCACGACTTCTTTGTCTCTTGGGGAACTTCAGTGCACTTTGCACTCACTTTTCAGGGTCTTGGGGAGGGCTAATTTTCTAACTCTCACTATTTTCTAATAGTCCCAGCGACCCTCTACAAGGTCACATAGGTTTAGGGTCCATTCGTGGTTCACATTCCACTTTTGGAGTATATGGTTTGTGTTGCCCCTATCCCTATGTGTCCCCATTGCATCCTATTGTAACTATACATTGTTTGCACTGTTTTCTAAGACTATACTGCATATTTTTGGTATTGTGTACATATAACTTGTGTATAATTGCTATCCTCATACTGAGGGTACTCACTGAGATACTTTGGCATATTGTCATAAAAATAAAGTACCTTTATTTTTAGTATATCTGTGTATTGTGTTTTCTTATGATATTGTGCAAGTGACACTTGTGGTACTGTAGTAGCTTCACACGCCTCCTAGTTCAGCCTAAGCTGCTCTGCTAAGCTACCATTATCTATCAGCCTAAGCTGCTAGACACCCTATACACTAATAAGGGATAACTGGGCCTGGTGCAAGGGGCAAGTACCCCTTGGTACTCACTACAAGCCAGTCCAGCCTCTTACATTGGTTGTGCAGCGGTGGGATAAGTGCTTTGAGACTACTTACCACTCTTGTCATTGTACTTTTCATAAGAGAAAAATATACAAAACAAGGTCAGTGTATATACACATAGCCAAAAAGTTTTGCATTTCCTCTTTTCACTCTTTTCTAAGTGCTGAAAAGTACTTCTAACTTTCTAAAAAGTTCTAAAAAGTTTAAAAAGTTTTTTTCTCTGTCTTTCTAAAAGCTCTGACAAACTTTTTATCTTTTACCATCACTTTAACTCTCTCTAAAAAATGTCTGGCACAGGCAAAAATGTTGATCTGTCCAAACTTGCATATGATCACCTTAGCTGGAAAGGAGCAAGGAATCTCTGCATAGAGAGAGGTTTGAGTGTAGGGAAGAATCCTTCCTTAGAACTGTTAATTAACATGCTTAGAGTACAGGATAAGGCCATAAGTGCCCAATCTGTTGAAAAAGTAGCTAATGGTTCTCAATCAGATCCAGGGACTCCCCCAGGAAAAGATTCAGGAAAGAAACTTCCTAGCCTGCCCATTACTAGACAGTCTAGCATAGTTGGTAATGATGATGAGCCACACCATATAAATAGTGTTGTCTCACATCATAGCAAAAGCATTTATTCTCACCATACTGGTAGTGATGTTTCTGTTAGCCAAGCTGTTAGGGTGGCTTCTGTAAGGGACAGGTCTCCTTCTGTCCATTCTCACCATACTTCTGTTTCAAAGCATGTCCCTCCCACCCACCCTGATGACAGATTGTTAGAAAGGGAGCTCAATAGATTGAGAGTGGAACAAACCAGACTGAAGCTCAAGAAGCAACAGCTGGATTTGGATAGACAGTCTTTAGAATTAGAGAAGGTAAGACAGAAGTTGGGTTTAGAAACCCATGGTGGCAGCAGCAGTTTTCCCCATAGTCATCCTGCAAAAGAGCATGATTCCAGGAATCTGCACAAGATAGTTCCCCCTTACAAGGAGGGGGATGACATTAACAAGTGGTTTACTGCACTTGAGAGGGCCTGTGTTGTACAGGATGTCCCTCAAAGGCAGTGGGCTGCTATCCTATGGCTATCATTTAGTGGAAAAGGTAGGGATAGGCTCCTTACTGTGAAAGAAAATGATGCTAATAATTTTACAGTTCTTAAGAATGCACTCCTGGATGGTTATGGCTTAACCACTGAACAATACAGGATAAAGTTCAGAGAGACCAAAAAGGAGTCTTCACAAGACTGGGTTGATTTCATTGACCATTCAGTGAAGGCCTTGGAGGGGTGGTTACATGGCAGTAAAGTTACTGATTATGAAAGCCTGTATAACACAATCCTGAGAGAGCATATACTTAATAATTGTGTGTCTGATTTGTTGCACCAGTACCTGGTAGACTCTGATCTGACCTCTCCCCAAGAATTGGGAAAGAAGGCAGACAAATGGGTCAGAACAATTGTGAACAGAAAAGTTCATACAGGGGGTGACAAAGATGGCAATAAGAAGAAAGATGGTGAAAAATCTCAAGATAAGCATGGGGATAAGGGTAAAACCAAAGATCCCACTTCAAATCTTAAACACTCTTCAGAGGGTGGGGATAAAACTAATTCTTCCTCTTCTTCTCAACTTGCACACATTAAAAAGCCTTGGTGCTTTGTGTGTAAAAACAGAGGCCATAGGCCAGGGGATAAGTCCTGTCCAGGTAAACCCCCTGAGCCTACCACCACTAATACATCAAGCTCTAGTGCCCATAGCAGTAGTGGTACTAGTGGTGGGACTGCTGGCAACAGTCAAGTTAAGGGTGTAGTTGGGTTCACTTATGGGTCCATCATAGAAACTGGGGTAGTCAGTCCCAAGACAGTTTCTGTCTCACCTAGTGGCATTGGCCTTGCCACACTGGCTGCTTGTCCCCTTACAATGGATAAGTACAGGCAGACAGTTTCAATAAATGATGTTGAGGCCTTGGCCTACAGGGACACAGGTGCCAGTATCACTTTGGTGACTGAAAACCTAGTGCATCCTGATCAACACATCATTGGACAACAGTATAAGATTATTGATGTCCATAACTCCACTAAGTTTCTTCCCTTAGCTATAATTCAGTTTAGTTGGGGTGGAGTTACTGGCCCTAAGCAGGTGGTGGTATCACCTAGTTTACCTGTAGACTGTCTCTTAGGTAATGACCTAGAGGCCTCAGGTTGGGCTGATGTAGAGTTTTATACCCATGCAGCCATGCTGGGCATCCCAGAGGAATTGTTCCCTCTCATTTCTACTGAAATGAAAAAGCAAAGGAGAGAAGGCCTGAAAACTCAGGATCCCTCTCCATCAACAGGTAAAAAGGGTATCACAGTATCCCCTAACCACCCTGCCATTCAGGATACCATTCCTGTGGTGGGAGAAACCTCTCCTGGGGTGGCACCTGTTCCAAGGGAATCATCAGCTGGCAAAGCTGTACTCCCTGAGGTAGAAGTACCTCTCTGTGGGATAACTAACATTGGTGACAAAAAGAGCACCATTTTAGTTAACATGGAGCATCCCTCCAACCCTCCCAGAGAAACTTTAGTGCAGAAACTCTGCACTGCCTCACAACACTTAGGACAGCATCCCTGCCCTAGTGTGGAGCTCATAGGACAGCATCCCTGCCCTGCTCCAACCCAAGAGAAACAGCATCCCTGTTCTCTCTTCCAGCCATATGGACAAAGTTTTTGCCCAGCTATGGCTTTTCTGAGACAGCATCCCTGTCTGGCATTTCCATCACTACAAATAGGTTCAGTGGACAATTCCCACTGCTCTAAACTAAAACTTACTGATAGAAACTCTGAAAATACATCTTCACATTGTTGCTTAGCTAAAAAACTTCAAACAGGGTGGATTACATCCCCACAGGGAAGTAACCATATAGTGGATGATAAAGGGAGTAACCAGTCTATTGCAGAGCTACTCTCTACTTATCACCACTTAGACAATAAAGTCTCAACTGGCCAAGGTTAGCCTTATTGTCCTTCGTTTGGGGGGGGGTTGTGTGAGAAAGTAGCCTCTTTCTAGCCTTGTTACCCCCACTTTTGGCCTGTTTGTGAGTGTTTTTCAGGGTATTTTCACTGTCTCACTGGGATCCTGCTAGCCAGGGCCCGGTGCTCATAGTGAAAACCCTATGTTTTCAGTATGTTTGTTATGTGTCACTGGGACCCTGCTAGTCAGGACCCCAGTGCTCATAAGTTTGTGGCCTATATGTGTGTGTTCCCTGTGTAGTACCTAACTGTCTCACTGAGGCTCTGCTAATCAGAACCTCAGTGGTTATGCTCTCTCATTTCTTTCAAAATTGTCACTAACAGGCTAGTGACCATTTTTACCAATTTACATTGGCTTACTGGAACACCCTTATAATTCCCTAGTATATGGTACTGAGGTACCCAGGGTATTGGGGTTCCAGGAGATCCCTATGGGCTGCAGCATTTCTTTTGCCACCCATAGGGAGCTCTGACAATTCTTACACAGGCCTGCCACTGCAGCCTGAGTGAAATAACGTCCACGTTATTTCACAGCCATTTTATACTGCACTTAAGTAACTTATAAGTCACCTATATGTCTAACCTTTACCTGGTAAAGGTTAGGTGCAAAGTTACTTAGTGTGAGGGCACCCTGGCACTAGCCAAGGTGCCCCCACATTGTTCAGAGCCAATTCCCTGAACTTTGTGAGTGCGGGGACACCATTACACGCGTGCACTACATATAGGTCACTACCTATATGTAGCTTCACAATGGTAACTCCGAATATGGCCATGTAACATGTCTATGATCATGGAATTGCCCCCTCTATGCCATCCTGGCATAGTTGGCACAATCCCATGATCCCAGTGGTCTGTAGCACAGACCCTGGTACTGCCAAACTGCCCTTCCTGGGGTTTCACTGCAGCTGCTGCTGCTGCCAACCCCTCAGACAGGCATCTGCCCTCCTGGGGTCCAGCCAGGCCTGGCCCAGGATGGCAGAACAAAGAACTTCCTCTGAGAGAGGGGGTGACACCCTCTCCCTTTGGAAAATGGTGTGAAGGCAGGGGAGGAGTAGCCTCCCCCAGCCTCTGGAAATGCTTTGTTGGGCACAGAGGTGCCCAATTCTGCATAAGCCAGTCTACACCGGTTCAGGGGACCCCTTAGCCCTGCTCTGGCGCGAAACTGGACAAAGGAAAGGGGAGTGACCACTCCCCTGACCTGCACCTCCCCTGGGAGGTGTCCAGAGCTCCTCCAGTGTGCTCCAGACCTCTGCCATCTTGGAAACAGAGGTGCTGCTGGCACACTGGACTGCTCTGAGTGGCCAGTGCCACCAGGTGACGTCAGAGACTCCTTCTGATAGGCTCCTTCAGGTGTTAGTAGCCTATCCTCTCTCCTAAGTAGCCAAACCCTCTTTTCTGGCTATTTAGGGTCTCTGTCTCTGGGGAAACTTTAGATAACGAATGCAAGAGTTCATCAGAGTTCCTCTGCATCTCTCTCTTCACCTTCTGATAAGGAATCGACTGCTGACCGCGCTGGAAGCCTGCAAAACTGCAACAAAGTAGCTAAGACGACTACTGCAACTCTGTAACGCTGATCCTGACGCCTTCTCGACTGTTTTCCTGCTTGTGCATGCTGTGGGGGTAGTCTGCCTCTTCTCTGCACCAGAAGCTCCGAAGAAATCTCCCGTGGGTCGACGGAATCTTCCCCCTGCAACCGCAGGCACCAAAAAGCTGCATTACCGGTCCCTTGGGTCTTCTCTCAGCACGACGAGCGAGGCCCCTCGAATCCAGCAACTCTGTCCAAGTGACCCCCACAGTACAGTGACTCTTCAGTCCAAGATTGGTGGAGGTAAGTCCTTGCCTCACCCCGCGGGGCTGCATTGCTGGGAACCGCGACTTTTGCAGCTACTCCGGCCCCTGTGCACTTCCGGCGGAAATCCTTTGTGCACAGCCAAGCCTGGGTCCACGACACTCTAACCTACATTGCACGACTTTCTAAGTTGGTCTCCGGCGACGTGGGACTCCTTTGTGCAACTTCGGCGAGCACCGTTTCACGCATCCTCGTAGGGCCTGTTTCTGGCACTTCTCCGGGTGCTACCTGCTTCAGAGAGGGCTCCTTGTCTTGCTCGATGTCCCTTCTCTCTCCTGGTCCAATTTGCGACCTCCTGGTTCCTCCTGGGCCTCAGCAGCGTCCGAAAACGCTAACCGCACGATTTGCAGCTACCAAGGCTTGTTGGCGTTCTTTCGGCGGGAAAACACTTCTGCACGACTCTCCACGGCGAGAGGGATCCGTCCACCAAAGGGGAAGTCTCTAGCCCTTTTCTTTCTTGCAGAAACCACAGCTTCTTCTGTCCAGTAGAAGCTTCTTTGCACCCGCAGCTGGCATTTCCTGGGCATCTGCCCATCTCCGACTTGCTTGTGACTTTTGGACTTGGTCCCCTTGTTCCACAGGTACCCTAGATTGGAAATCCACAGCTGTTGCATTGTTGGTTGGTGTCTTTCCTGCATTATTCCTCTATCACGACTTCTTTGTCTCTTGGGGAACTTCAGTGCACTTTGCACTCACTTTTCAGGGTCTTGGGGAGGGCTAATTTTCTAACTCTCACTATTTTCTAATAGTCCCAGCGACCCTCTACAAGGTCACATAGGTTTAGGGTCCATTCGTGGTTCACATTCCACTTTTGGTGTATATGGTTTGTTTTGCCCCTATCCCTATGTGTCCCCATTGCATCCTATTGTAACTATACATTGTTTGCACTGTTTTCTAAGACAATACTGCATATTTTTGGTATTGTGTACATATAACTTGTGTATAATTGCTATCCTCATACTGAGGGTACTCACTGAGATACTTTGGCATATTGTCATAAAAATAAAGTACCTTTATTTTTAGTATATCTGTGTATTGTGTTTTCTTATGATATTGTGCAAGTGACACTTGTGGTACTGTAGTAGCTTCACACGCCTCCTAGTTCAGCCTAAGCTGCTCTGCTAAGCTACCATTATCTATCAGCCTAAGCTGCTAGACACCCTATACACTAATAAGGGATAACTGGGCCTGGTGCAAGGTGCAAGTACCCCTTGGTACTCACTACAAGCCAGTCCAGCCTCCTACACGGGCCATGAGGCAACCTCATCCAATGTTGACAGAAAGCGTGAGTTGCAGGAAGGCACGAGAGATGCTGGTCATGAGCAGTGAAGTACCATGTCCAACATTGTTAGGAAACAAGTCAACATCGCATCAGCGTACTATGCAACTGTGTTCAAGATAAAGCAGCCATATTTCGAGGTCACCAGCTGATCTGAAGCAGTGCGTATGAGTGGTGCGCATATAGACTGGGTGACTGGATTATCTACCAGACTATAAATTGAATGATCATCATTTACAGACCTGTAAGTTCATCAAAACTTCCTCCATTGATGTTTGTTGTCCATATTATTTGGCCTCATTTACTAGTTGGATGGTTGACTTTAATTTTACACGCACATTTAACCACATCACTGAAATACTAGCATGAAACATGTGCAGTTATTAATGCACAACCATATAGATGTTTACACTAGATTGTTTCCTAAATTGTGATCTATTTTACATTATCCCAATTTAGATAAAATTTGACAATTCAAACAGCCCTCTTAACCAGCACTTATTTTGAAGAAAATGTCTGGCATACACTTAGTTGTGTAACTACAACCCTTCATTCAAAACCCAGAAAAAACAACAATTCGTTGAATTAAATGGTTCAGATGCTTTGAAAATCATTTAATTGTGTCGTAGTTGGACTCTAGCTCGTAGGTGAGACTGCTGGTTTAAGGGAGACAGCAGTTATGTTCGTAGACGAATAAGTCACTCCTGCAACAGGTCACAACTGTTGGCTCAACCCTCCTGGCTCACTATCAGTAACTCACCAAAAACCCAAGCAGTAAAAGGTGATTTATGGTAGCCCTACGCCTTGACTCTAGATTGCAACATCTCAGGGGTGCTGTGGTGCAATAAGTCTTAGTCACACACAGGCAATGGAAGAGATGCAGGAGAGTTTTCAATAAGTTTATTGAAAAGACTGCAATCTACGGTAAAATGCATGAGCTGCAATGATTAGGATAACAAACAATAAAAGAAGCAGAATTGTGAAGATGAGTCGTGAATACAAAGATCCCCATCATCTTGCAACAAGCATGAGATGTAAAATCTCTAGCATGGAGAGCCTAATCGCTAACCTAAAGAGAGCTAGGTGTGATAAACCTAATCTGCCAGTTCCATGTCGATGAGACGTGCCCCCCACCCTCATTACCTTGGAATGAGGTCTCTAGGTCAGACTCTGTGGTAACACAAAGGCTGATTTCTGCAGAGAAGTGACCGCAACATAGATGCGTAGAAGCCATCTGGAAGGAATCCCTTTTATAACCTTGTCTGTTAAAGAGGTATCTATACAGATCACGTAGGACCCCTGATGCAGGTATGTTCTCAAACAATTAATAAGGAGACTTGTGGTTGCAATTATGTAAACCATCCCCAACAAGTGTACATTATGTTCCTGTCACATGTAAGTGAGAAAGGGACATGATGTGCCTACCTACGTACATCACTTGATTATGACGCTGACAGCAATGCCTTCACAGAGTGGCACTGATAATGTAAATCAAAACATTTTTATACCTATAAACAATGGCAGCCATCTTAAAAGAAATAATAAACTAAATGGACTAATAAAAAGAGCACGCTAAGCAGGTTAAAAATCACTAGGTAACGGGGACACAGGCCTGCAATCCTAAGGGCTAAGCTAATCTCCTGAATCCCAATAAAAGCTAATATGGAGTCACTACAGTTGCAATAGATGCTGGAAAGTTTTCATCTAGATATCTTAGTAGAAATCTTACTTAGCAATTTAGGAACAGAAGGTCAGCAATTTATTTACAACTTACCTGTTACTAGAACACACGCTGATGACTGGAATGCGTACTTTGAAGCTATTACCAGATTGAAGAACAATTTTACTGAACAACAAAGTGTACTTCTGGAACAATAACATTTCTATGAAGAGAAACCAAATGCAAGAAGAGTCTGTTGAAGAGTATATCTCTGTGTTAAGGAGTTTAGCCACTTGTTGCAGTTTTGGTACTTCTATAGACATTTACATAAGAGACCAATGTGTATGTAGTTGCAACTCAAAGAAAATAGAACGGCTGCTCAGCTGTTGTGATCCGACTTTACAGGAAGTATTAGACATTTTAAAACCCATAGAAAGTTCTATTATATCTAGCAAATGCATATCAGATGAACCCATTTCTCAAACTTTAAATGCTATACAAACATATCATACAAGTGATATTAATGTTTTGCCTGCAAGATGGAAAAACAATAGATTTTGTCAAAAAAGATTCACAAAATTTTGTTATAGATGTGGTTCCAGGAAACAAGTTGGCAGTGATACTTGTTGCCCAGCTGTAGGAAAAAGGTGTAATAAATGTCACAAAGTAGGACATTTTCAAGGTGTTTCAAGAGTACCAGGAACAGTGTTCAGGTGAATGCTCTACAAATTGCCTCTACCACAGAGGACTCGTCCAAAATGATACTTGCTGTGGATGCCACTGACGAGAGCATCAGACCAGTTAAAGGATCTTTATGTTATGTACGCATTGGAGAGGTCACATTAAACATGATGGCAGATTCCGGTGCATCAATCACAATAATTTCAGATTCACTTTATAATCACAGCTGGGCAAAAAGTAAAACTCTCAGTCCCTGAGGTTTCACCAAAAGCATATGGGGGTCCCGATATAAACATGATGGGTGTTTTGTTGACAAGTTAGAATGTTAGGGTGAAAATGCCATAATAAAAAGTTATGTAGCTGAAAAAGGCAAGCATATTGTAGGCTGGCAATATCTAGCAAAATTAGGCCTGATGTGAGTACCCAATCTGAAAATACTGTTACTATAAATGAACTTGCAATTGCAACAATATTTGACAACAATGAGAATATGGTGAAAGAATTTCTAAAAGGATCTCTGGAGATGTTTAGTAACAAAATAGACACCATAACGAAATATGAACACAAAATAAAGCTAGAAAAATGCAATTCCTGTAGCTCACAAAATAAGACTGGTACCATTATCAACACAGCTGTAACTCAAATCAAATCTTGACAGATTAGTGGAAGAAAAGGTTATCACCCGCACAGACTCATCGTATGGGTAAGTCCCAGTGTGGTTGTTCACAAGAAGGATGGAGACATTAGGCTACGCGCAGACTTGTGTACCCTAAATAAAAACATAATGATAGATTGTCCTCCTTTACCGAAGATAGGTGACTTTTTTTGTCTAATATTAATGGTGCCAAAGTTTTTTCATTGTTAGATTTATGCTTCGTGTATCATCAAATACCGCTCACTGAAGATTTGTAAGACATGGCCACCTTTGTCACTCCTTTCGGAGCGTACACATTTTTGGGATTACCATTTGGTCTTGCATCTGTGAGCTTATTCGAAAAAGTAATGTATTCCATTTTGAGAGACATACCTGGTGCCCAAGAGTACCAAGATGATGTTCTAATATTTTCTGGTGCCATTACAGAACATAATGTAATTCTCATGAAGGTATTAGACACATTCAAGGAGACTGGCATTACTCTTAAAGCTGAAAAATGTTGCATCTTCAAACAGGAGTTGGACTATCTTGGGCATCAGTGATTTAAGGTCATCACACCAAAGTTTTGTTTAGTTCAAGCCATAAAAGATGTTCTGCCACCAAAAGATAAGGATCCTTTGAGATTCTTTCTTGGCATGAGCAAATATTATCCAAGATGTATTCAAGGGTATGTCCTGGTTGTCCAACCCCTTTCCAAACTACTTCAGAAAGGGATACTCTTGGTATGGAATGATTTTGCTAATCAAGCCTTTGAAAAAATCAAGGAACTGATTGCTCAAGCAAAAGATTTGTCACCTTTTAAGCCTGTTAGTAAGTGTATTTTCATGGTTGATGCAAGCCAGGTAGGTCTAGGAGCTGTTTTAGCTCAAATTTACAGTGATAAAGAATGCACTGTTGCATTTGCTTCTTAAACACTTAATCTACCAGAATCCGACTATAGTGCAATTGAAAAAGAAACACTTGCATGTTCCTGGGCAATTGAGAAATGTAAAATGTTTTTGTGGGGGTACATATTTTGAATTGTACACAGACCATGAGCCTTTTATTCATTTAGTGAATGGTAATGGAACTGGGAGGGCATTGGCTATGCTGGTAAGACTTCTCTCTCGTTTGCAGGAGTATAATTTTAAAATAAATTATATTCCTGGAGGGAAGAATTTAAGAGATTTGATTGCGTCTCCAGAATGCCTCTACAAAATGTTGAACAAATTCAGGATTTTGATGATGTAGAATCTGTAGTGGCAACAATAGATGAGATGTTAAATTCATCAAGTGTTGCATCTAGGGAAGAGTGGATGTCTACCATGAAAACAGACAATGTGCTAGCTGCAGTTATGGAATTTATCAAAAAAGGATGGCCCAAAGATAAATCACTACTCAATACCTTTAAACCGTTTTCCCAAGTAGGAAGTGAACTATCCATTGTGGAAGATGTTGGGTTTCACAATGATGTTGTAATTCCTCCACATATAATTAGACCCAAATTGATAGAGACTGCTCAAAAGGGGCATTCAGGTGTGGACGCCACATGTAAACATTTAAAGTAGTTCTTTTGGTGGCCTGCATTGGACTCACAAGTCACAGATTGGATATGTAAATGTAGTACATGTTTACTTTCGGACAAACTTTGTGTTGCTCATCAAACACCTATATATCGGGTACAATTTTGCAATGATGTCTGGACCAGAGTGGCTTGGGCTTTGTGGGGTTGTTTGAGCTACTAACATCAGACAAAAGGTTCTTATTAGTATTGATAGATTATTTTTCAAAGTGGATTTACTTTGATTTTGTCCAGTCACAAACGGTACAACTGTTATAAATTCTCTTCTGAAGGTCTTGCTATTGAAGGGCCACCTAGAGAGTTGGTACCTGATAACGGAACACATTTCACTTCCACACAAATGAAGGAGTTTATTGAGCGCTTGCAAATTAAGCTTTTAAAGGTGGCACTCTAGTCACTTACATCGAAGGGTCTAGTAGAGAGAATGAATACATTCCACAAAGAGGTGATTCAGTCCGCACTGGCAAATAAAGTGCCTGTTGATGTGTTTTCAAAATTAAAAATATGGGCTTATCATCTTACCCCACACAATACTACTAATATTTCACCTTTTTGTTTATTAAAGAAAAGAAAACCTAAAGTTGAAGTGTGCCCTGATTGGGTTGAGGATTTAATGGCCAATAAAAGTATTTGTCCATGCAAGCTTAATAAAATGGTCAAAGAAAGAGTTGCCAACATCAAGTAAAAAAATAAAGATCATAATGATAGTACGCATGGTGTTAAAATTGTAGATTTCAAAACAGCAGTCTAGGTACTTATCAAGAAACCCAACAAGGTTAAGAAGGGAGAATCTGTTTTCGCTTTACCAGTACACATGTGTAAAGTATCCAGAGGTTGTGTTAAAAGAGAAAGGTTGGTGGAGCAAGAGGTCACTTGAGAAGTTGACACCTGATCACGTTATGAATATTTGGTCACACAAAGATGCTAATAGAAATGAGTTTACACAAAATGTAGAATAATGGTTTGTTGTAGAAGAAGCTCAAAATCAACCCAGTGTAAGTCAAACTTCAGACATGATAGAAAATGGAATAAAGTCATACTCTAGTGAAAATACTTCTATGGGAAATTCAGGTGAAGTGGTTGACTCTGAGGAACATTTTAAATGATCAAAAATAGTTAAAGAACTTCTTTCAGTAATATAAGAGTATCTCGAAATGTTTCAGCGCCAGTAAGGTTTAAAGATTATTATATACATTGATTTAAGTACATTTTATGTTCTTATTTGTTAAGGGGAAGGTGATGTAATGTAATGATGTCATGTCCTTCTTTACTTTCAACAAATTGTAGTTGATGTATGCTCAAAGTATTGTCTCGGGGTTTGTTGACATTTGATATGCTTCCTCACTCCCCGTTCTTTCTCCTTGGTTTCCTACCCCTGCGTGAGTCAGTTGCAGCTTGGAATTCATGGAGACAAGAGTGCTGGATGTGGGCTCCTTATTATCTAAATAAACTCAACTTTAGTAATCATCAGCTGTGTCTTCAATCCACCACAACACGACAGTGGCCTCACCTGTCATAATCGCATGGCAAATGGACTGCGCATGTTCACTGCCAGTGTTCAGCTTTAAAAATAAGACCGGCGCAACGCAGCCAGGGTAAGGGACACAAGGATATTTACACGAGTGCGGGCTGCGCGTGTGAGACTACTGTTGTGCGAAGCCCAGTAACTGTGCACAGGTAGCCTAGCGCAGAGGGGAGTCTGCAGGATTAGATATTGACCTGGAGTAGGCTTTGTAATGTTGGTGTACGCTAATAGGGAAAGTCAGCATGATTTACTGTTTTGTTTGTAGTGACACCTTATTATACACAGGGGAACAACTGCATTGGAGTGCAGTTTTGCTTCCCTTTGGCCTACAAAGTCCAGTCATATATCAAAATGGGCCGGAACCAGTGCGAAAAAATCAAAGCTGTGAGTTCTAAAAAGCTATCTGTGCAAATGATGGACCATTCAGAATTGTCAAATTTCCCTGGCTCAGCTCAGGATCAGAGCCCAGGCCTTTTATCACCCTGCTGTGCCAATTTATTTGCATTTCTCTCCAGCAGTGGAAACAAAGGTCTCTCCACACAAAGGGCACAATTAACAGTGCTTCACTCAGCTCCAAAGGAGGAAAGTGGCGGGGATAAAGGATCTGCATCAATCCTTCCGCTCTCACATAGCACCAGGGGTTTGCAGGCCCAAGCCCACTGACCAAAGGAGGGAGCCCAGACCCCTGGAGCCAACATAGGAGGGGCTCATCTTTGAAGATTTGGTGGGAAAGACCCTGGCAGTGATGTCAGTGAGGGGTGGAGCTGAGGCCCCAAAGGAGATGTGATTGGTGACTCCTGGATGATACGATCTTGAACTGTCCCAGCATGCTGTCCTGGAGGGTCGGGACAGGGGTGGAGTGGTGACATGGCATCCTATGATTGGCCAGGGGTGCCTGACTTCTAGAACCTTCCAGCCCTTTAAAACATTTGCACAAGGTGGAGACTCTCTCTTGGTTGCTGTGTTCGTGTGCTTCGCTGCTGGACCTTGGGCTGCCATGGACAACTGGAAGGAGGAACCCCCTGATGCCCAAAAAGTATTAAGGACTCTTCCCCAGTTGACCTCAGGACCAGTAGGTCTCTCCAAGGGCCAGTGCAACTGACCCTCCTTACACTACCCGAGGACCAGTTCAGGGAAAGGTCTGGACTTCTGTGCCCAGAGACAAAGAGAGGAAGGCTGGCACAGGGAGCCTGCAGAATTAGATCCCTGTAAACTGCACCGCTTTGGAGGTGAGAAGGTCTGCAGAAACTGCTCCTGGTGGCTCGCCACTAGAAGTAAAATGAGCCCAAGATTTTTCAGATCAGCCCAACAGAACCTGAATTATGGCATTTTGAAGAAAGATGACCTTTGATCCCTTTTCCGACAAGAGAGTGAATGGGGCTCTGCTGCCTTTACCCCCAAGGTGGGCCAGGGCCAAGAAGGTTGATCTTTGCCACCCTGGATTTTTCCAGGGTGGGGGCATATGTGTGCCCCCATCCCTCTGGGGTTGCATATGCTTAGAAGAGGATCTCTGACTCCCTGAAGACCAGGAGAAAAGGGGAGCGACGTCATGCCCCCGAGTAGTGGTGGGCCTTCTCTGCTCCCCATGCCAGTGTCTGGAAGGAGCGTATGGCCTCCACAAGTGAAGGGATGCCTGCCTGCAGGAGCGGGAGGGGATGGAGAAGCTGGCGTCTCCCGTGGTCACACACAGAAGTGTGGGTCACGCAGGAGCCGGCGGGGCAGTCAGGGGTGAGTTCCCTCAGCTCCCCCTAACATTTTGGAAGCATTGGGGTGCCCGAGTGGGACCAGGCACCCTGCAACCGAAAAAAAGGAGACGCATGGCGCGAGGCCAAACACCAAAGAAAAGGAAAGGCGGTTCTCCCAAGCACAGCAGGAGAGCCGCCTTTATGATCATTGATATTCACCACTGCTAGCTAGCTGGAGTACTATGGTGTGGCCCCTAGACATCAGTGGCTGTGAGAAAGTAGCCCCTTTCTAGCCTTGTTACCCCCACTTTTGGCCTGTTTGTGAGTGTATGTCAGGGTGTTTTCACTGTCTCACTGGGATCCTGCTAGCCAGGGCCCAGTGCTCATAGTGAAAACCATAAGTTTCCAGTATGTTTGTTATGTGTCACTGAGACCCTGCTAGCCAGGACCCCAGTGCTCATAAGTTTGTGGCCTATAGGTATGTGTTCCCTGTGTGATGCCTAACTGTCTCACTGAGGCTCTGCTAACCAGAACCTCAGTGGTTATGCTCTCTCATTTCTTTCCAAATTGTCACTAACAGGCTAGTGACCAATTTTACCAATTTACATTGGCATACTGGAACACCCTTATAATTCCCTAGTATATGGTACTGAGGTACCCAGGGTATTGGGGTTCCAGGAGATCCCTATGGACTGCAGCATTTATTTTGCCACCCATAGGGAGCTCTGACAATTCTTACACAGGCCTGCCACTGCAGCCTGAGTGAAATAACGTCCACGTTATTTCACAGCCATTTACCACTGCACTTAAGTAACTTATAAGTCACCTATATGTCTAACCTTTACCTGGTAAAGGTTGGGTGCTAAGTTACTTAGTGTGTGGGCACCCTGGCACTAGCCAAGGTGCCCCCACATTGTTCAGGACAAATTCCCCAGACTTTGTGAGTGCGGGGACACCATTACACGCGTGCACCACACATAGATCATTACCTATGTGTAGCTTCACAATGGTAACTCCGAACATGGCCATGTAACATGTTTAAGATCATGGAATTGCCCCCCCCAATGCCATCCTGGTATTGGGGAGACAATCCCATGATTCCCCGGGTCTCTAGCACAGACCCGGGTACTGCCAAACTGCCTTTCCTGGGGTTTCACTGCAGCTGCTGCTGCCGCCAACCCCTCAGACAGGTTTCTACCCTCCTGGGGTCCAGCCAGGCTTGGCCCAGGAAGGCAGAACAAAGGACTTCCTCAGAGAGAGGGTGTTACACCCTCTCCCTTTGGAAAAAGGTGTTAAGGCAGGGGAGGAGTAGCCTCCCCCAGCCTCTGGAAATGCTTTAATGGGCACAGATGGTGCCCATTTCTGCATAAGCCAGTCTACACCGGTTCAGGGATCCCCCAGCCCTGCTCTGGCGCGAAACTGGACAAAGGAAAGGGGAGTGACCACTCCCCTGACCTGCACCTCCCCTGGGAGGTGCCCAGAGCTCCTCCAGTGTGCTCCAGACCTCTGCCATCTTGGAAACAGAGGTGCTGCTGGCACACTGGACTGCTCTGAGTGGCCAGGGCCAGCAGGTGACGTCAGAGACTCCTTCTGATAGGCTCCTCCAGGTGTTGCTAGCCTATCCTCTCTCCTAAGTAGCCAAACCTCCTTTTCTGGCTATTTAGGGTCTCTGCTTTGGGGAATTCTTTAGATAACGAATGCAAGAGCTCATCAGAGTTCCTCTGCATCTCTCTCTTCACCTTCTGCCAAGGAATCAACTGCTGACCGCGCTGGAAGCCTGCAAAACTGCAACAAAGTAGCAAAGACGACTACTGCGACCTTGTAACGCTGATCCTGCTGCCTTCTCGACTGTTTTCCTGGTGGTGCATGCTGTGGGGGTAGTCTGCCTCCTCTCTGCACTAGAAGCTCCGAAGAAATCTCCCGTGGGTCGACGGAATCTTCCCCCTGCAACCGCAGGCACCAAAGAACTGCATCACCGGTCCTCTGGGTCTCCTCTCAGCACGACGAGCGAGGTCCCTTGAACTCAGCAACTCTGTCCAAGTGACTCCCACAGTCCAGTGACTCTTCAGTCCAAGTTTGGTGGGGGTAAGTCCTTGCCTCCCCACGCTAGACTGCATTGCTGGGAACCGCGTGTTTTGCAGCTACTCCGGCTCCTGTGCACTCTTCCAGGATTTCCTTTGTGCACAGCCAAGCCTGGGTCCCCAGCACTCTAACCTGCAGTGCACGACCTCCTGAGTTGTCCTACGGCATCGTGGGACCCTCTTTTGTGACTTTGGGTGAGCTCCGGTTTACTCCACTTTGTAGTGCCTGTTCCGGCACTTCTGCTGGTGCTGCCTGCTTCTGAGAGGGTTTCTTGTCTTGCTGGACGCCCTCTCTGTCTCCTCACGCAATTGGCGACATCCTGGTCCCTCCTGGGCCACAGCAGCATCCAAAAACCCTAACCGTGACCCTTCCAGCTAGCAAGGCTTGTTTGCAGTCTTTCTGCATGGAAATACCTCTGCACAACTCTTCACGACGTGGGACATACATCCTCCAAAGGGGAAGTTTCTAGCCCTTGTCGTTCTTGCAGAATCCACAGCTTCTACCATCCAGTGGTTGCTTCTTTGCACCCACAGCAGGCATTTCCTGGGCATCTGCCCACTCCCGACTTGATTGTGACTCTTGGACTTGGTCCCCTTGTTCCACAGGTACTCTCGTCAGGAAATCCATCGTTGTTGCATTGCTGGTGTTGGTCTTCCTTGCAGAATTCCCCTATCACGACTTCTGTGCTCTCTGGGGAACTTAGGTGCACTTTGCACCCACTTTTCAGAGTCTTGGGGTGGGCTATTTTTCTAACCCTCACTGTTTTCTTACAGTCCCAGCGACCCTCTACAAGGTCACATAGGTTTGGGGTCCATTCGTGGTTCGCATTCCACTTCTAGAGTATATGGTTTGTGTTGCCCCTATCCCTATGTGCCCCCATTGCATTCTATTGTGACTATACATTGTTTGCACTGTTTTCTATTGCTATTACTGCATATTTTGGTATTGTGTACATATATTTTGTGTATATTTGCTATCCTCATACTGAGGGTACTCACTGAGATACTTTGGCATATTGTCATAAAAATAAAGTACCTTTATTTTTAGTATATCTGTGTATTGTGTTTTCTTATGATATTGTGCATATGACACTAGTGGTACTGTAGGAGCTTCACTCGTCTCCGAGTTCAGCCTAAGCTGCTCTGCTAAGCTACCCTTTTCTATCAGCCTAAGCTGCTAGACACCCCTCTACACTAATAAAGGATACCTGGACCTGATGCAAGGTGTAAGTACCCCTTGGTACCCACTACAAGCCAGGCCAGCCTCCTACATTGGTTGTGCAGCGGTGGGATAGGTACTTGCAACTACTTACCACTTTGTCATATTGTACTTTTCATAAGAGAAAAATATACAAAACAAGTTCAGTGTATGTACACCTAACCAAAATGTTTTGCTTTTCTCCTCTTACTCCTTTGCTAAGTGCTGAAAAGTACCTCTAAAACTTTCAAAAAGTTCTTAAAAAGTTTTAAAAGTTTTTTTTCTGTTCTTTAAAAAGTTCTGAAACTTTTTCTTTCTTTTTCTGTCCCTTAAACCTTTTCTATAATGTCTGGTACAGGTCAAACTGTTGATCTGACTAAACTTGCATATGATCACCTTAGCTGGAAAGGAGCAAGGAGTCTCTGCATTGAAAGAGGTTTAGGGGTAGGGAAGATTCCCTCAAGAGAACTGTTAGTTAATATGCTCATTGAACAGGATAAGACCTTGGTTGGCACATCTGTTGAGAAATTAGCTGATGGTTCACACTCTGACTCTGGGGCACCCCTAGTAAGAGATTTAGGAGGGAACCTTCCCAGCCTGTCCCCTAGCAAGCCACCTAGCATGGCTGGTACTTATGTGAGTTCCCATCACTGTAGGAGTGTTACTTCTGTAGGCCAGAATGTTAGAGTGCCATCTGTTAGGGACAGGTCTCCCTCTGTTCATTCACACCATTCTTCTGTGTCAAGGCATGCCCAACCCACCCTCCCTGAAGACAGAGTGTTAGAAAGGGAGCTCAATAGATTGAGAGTGGAAGAATCCAGGCTGAAGCTCAAGAAGCAACAGCTGGATTTAGATAGATAAGAATTTGACTTAGAAAAAGGAAGACAGAGGTTGGGGTTTGGACCCCATGGTGGCAGCAGCAGTATTCCCAATAGTCATCCTGTAAAAGAGCATGATTCTAGGAATCTGTACAAGATAGTCCCCCCTTACAAGGAGGGGGATGACATTAACAAGTGGTTCGCTGCACTTGAGAGGGCCTGTGTTGTACAGGAGGTCCCTCAAAGGCAGTGGGCTGCTATCCTATGGCTATCTTTCAGTGGAAAGGGTAGGGATAGGCTCCTTACTGTGAAGGAAAGTGATGCCAATAATTTTACAGTTCTTAAGAATGCACTCCTAGATGGTTATGGCTCAACCACTGAACAGTACAGGATCAAGTTCAGAGAAATCAAAAAGGAGTCTTCACAAGACTGGGTAGACTTTGTTGACCATTCAGTGAAGGCCTTGGAGGGGTGGTTACATGGCAGTAAAGTTTCTGACTATGAAAGCCTGTATAACTTAATCCTGAGAGAGCATATTCTTAATAATTGTGTGCCTGATTTGTTGCACCAGTATCTAGTGGACTCAGATCTGACCTCTCCCAAAGAATTGGGAAAGAAGGCAGACAAATGGGTCAGAACAAGAGTGAACAGAAAAGTTCATACAGGTGGTGACAAGGATGGCAAGAAGAAAGATGGTGAGAAATCTCAGGATAAGCATGGGGATAAGGATAAAACCAAAGATCCTTCTTCAAATCCTAAACACTCTTAAGGGGGTGGGGAAAAAACAAATTCTTCCTCTTCTTCTCAACCCACACACATTAAAAAGCCTTGGTGCTTTGTGTGTAAAAACAGAGGCCATAGGCCAGGGGATAAGTCCTGTCCAGGTAAACCCCCTGAACCTACCACCACTAATACATCAAGCTCTAGTGCCCCTAGCAGTAGTGGTACTAATGGTGGGACTGCTGGCAACAGTCAAGTTAAGGGTGTAGTTGGGTTCACTTATGGGTCCATCATAGAAACTGGGGTAGTCAGTCCCAAGACAGTTTCTGTCCCACCTAGTGGCATTGGCCTTGCCACACTGGCTGCTTGTCCCCTTACAATGGATAAGTACAGGCAGACAGTTACAATAAATGGTGTTGAGGCTCAGGCCTACAGGGACACAGGTGCCAGTATCACTTTGGTGACTGAAAACCTTGTGGCTCCTGAACAACACATCATTGGACAACAGTATAAGATTATTGATGTCCATAACTCCACTAAGTTTCTTCCCTTAGCTATAGTTCAGCTTAGTTGGGGTGGAGTTACTGGCCCTGAGCAGGTGGTATTATCACCTAGCTTACCTGTAGATTGTCTCTTAGGTAATGACCTTGAGGCCTCAGGTTGGGCTGATGTAGAGTTTTATACCCATGCAGCCATGCTGGGTACCCCCGAGGAATTGTTCCCTCCCATTTCTACTGAAATGAAAAAGCAAAGGAGAGAAGGCCTGAAAACTCAGGATCCCTCTCCAACAACAGGTAAAAAGGGTATCACAGTATCCCCTAACCACCCTGCCATTCAGGATACCATTCCTGTGGTGGGAGAAACCTCTCCTGGGGTGGCACCTGTTCCAAGAGAATCATCAGCTGGAATAGCTGTACTCCCTGAGGTGGAAGTACCTCTCTGTGGCATAACTAACATTGGTGAGAAAAAGAGCACCATTTTAGTTAACATGGAGCATCCCTCCAATCCTCCCAGAGAAACTTTAGTGCAGAAACCCTGCCCTACCTCACAACACTTAGGACAGCATCCCTGCCCTAGTGTGGAGCTCATAGGACAGCATCCCTGCCCTGCTCCAAATAAAGAAACAGCATCCCTGTTCTCTTTTTCAGCCATATGGACAAAGTTTTTGCCCAGCTATGGCTTTACTGAGACAGCATCCGTGTCTGGCATTCTCATCACTAGAAATAGGTTCAGTGGACAATTCCCACTGCTCTAAACTAAAACTTACTGATAGAAACTCTGAAAATATATCT
The DNA here is from genome assembly GCF_031143425.1 of Pleurodeles waltl. Classification (NCBI taxonomy): domain Eukaryota; kingdom Metazoa; phylum Chordata; class Amphibia; order Caudata; family Salamandridae; genus Pleurodeles; species Pleurodeles waltl. Next base: position 191,795,385 of record NC_090441.1, on the reverse strand, counting down.
TCACATTGTTGCTTAGCTAAAAAACTTCAAACAGGGTGGTTTACATCCCCACAGGGAAGTAACCATATAGTGGATGATAAAGGGAGTAACCAGTCTATTGCAGAGCTACTCTCTACTTATCACCACTTAGACAATAAAGTCTCAACTGGCCAAGGTTAGCCTTATTGTCCTTCGTTTGGGGGGGGGGGTTGTGTGAGAAAGTAGCCTCTTTCTAGCCTTGTTACCCCCACTTTTGGCCTGTTTGTGAGTGTATGTCAGGGTGTTTTCACTGTCTCACTGGGATTCTGCTAGCCAGGGCCCAGTGCTCATAGTGAAAACCCTATGTTTCCAGTATGTTTGTTATGTGTCACTGAGACCCTGCTAGCCAGGCCCCCAGTGCTCATAAGTTTGTGGCCTATAGGTATGTGTTCCCTGTGTGATGCCTAACTGTCTCAGTGAGGTTCTGCTAACCAGAACCTCAGTGGTTATGCTCTCTCATTTCTTTACAAATTGTCACTAACAGGCTAGTGACCAATTTTACCAATTTACATTGGCATACTGGAACACCCTTATAATTCCCTAGTATATGGTACTGAGGTACCCAGGGTATTGGGGTTCCAGGAGATCCCTATGGGCTGCAGCATTTCTTTTGCCACCCATAGGGAGCTCTGACAATTCTTACACAGGCCTGCCACTGCAGCCTGAGTGAAATAACGTCCATGTTATTTCACAGCCATTTACCACTGCACTTAAGTAACTTATAAGTCACCTATATGTCTAACCTTTACCTGGTAAAGGTTGGGTGCTAAGTTACTCAGTGTGTGGGCACCCTGGCACTAGCCAAGGTGCCCCCACATTGTTCAGGGCAAAATCCCCGGACTTTGTGAGTGCGGGGACACCATTACACGCGTGCACTACACATAGATCACTACCTATGTGTAGCTTCACAATGGTAACTCCGAACATGGCCATGAAACATGTCTAAGATCATGGAATTGCCCCCCAATGCCATCCTGGTATTGGGGAGACAATCCCATGATTCCCCGGGTCTCTAGCACAGACCCGGGTACTGCCAAACTGCCTTTCCTGGGGTTTCACTGCAGCTGCTGCTGCTGCCAACCCCTCAGACAGGTTTCTGCCCTCCTGGGGTCCAGCCAGGCTTGACCCAGGAAGGCAGACCAAAGGACTTCCTCAGAGAGAGGGTGTTACACCCTCTCCCTTTGGAAAAAGGTGTTAAGGCAGTGGAGGAGTAGCCTCCCCCAGCCCCTGGAAATGCTTTCATGGGCACAGATGGTGCCCATTTCTGCATAAGCCAGTCTACACCGGTTCAGGGATCCCCCAGCCCTGCTCTGGTGCGAAACTGGACAAAGGAAAGGGGAGTGACCACTCCCCTGATCTGCACCTCCCCCGCGAGGTGCCTGAGCTCCTCCAGTGTGCTCCAGACCTCTGCCATCTTGGAAACAGAGGTGCTGCTGGCACACTGGACTGCTCTGAGTGGCCAGGGCCAGCAGGTGACGTCAGAGACTCCTTCTGATAGGCTCCTCCAGGTGTTGCTAGCCTATCCTCTCTCCTAAGTAGCCAAACCTCCTTTTCTGGCAATTTAGGGTCTCTGCTTTGGGGAATTCTTTAGATAACGAATGCAAGAGCTCATCAGAGTTCCTCTGCATCTCTCTCTTCACCTTCTGCCAAGGAATCGACTGCTGACCGCGCTGGAAGCCTGCAAAACTGCAACAAAGTAGCAAAGACGACTACTGCGACCTTGTAACGCTGATCCTGCCGCCTTCTCGACTGTTTTCCTGGAGGTGCATGCTGTGGGGGTAATCTGCCTCCTCTCTGCACTAGAAGCTCTGAAGAAATCTCCCGTGGGTCGACGGAATCTTCCCCCTGCAACCGCAGGCACCAAAGAACTGCATCACCGGTCCTCTGGGTCTCCTCTCAGCACGACGAGCGAGGTCCCTTGAACTCAGCAACTCTGTCCAAGTGACTCCCACAGTCCAGTGACTCTTCAGTCCAAGTTTGGTGGAGGTAAGTCCTTGCCTCCCCACGCTAGACTGCATTGCTGGGAACCGCGTGTTTTGCAGCTACTCCGGCTCCTGTGCACTCTTCCAGGATTTCCTTTGTGCACAGCCAAGCCTGGGTCCCCGGCACTCTAACCTGCAGTGCACGACCTCCTGAGTTGTCCTCCGGCATCGTGGGACTCCTTTGTGTAACTTCGGGTGAGCACCGGTTCACTCCTCTTTGTAGTGCCTGTTCTGGCACTTCTGCGGGTGCTGCCTGCTTCTGAGAGGGTTCCTTGTCTTGCTGGACGCCCCTTCTGTCTCCTCATGCAATTGGCGACATCCTGGTCCCTCCTGGGCCACAGCAGCATCCAAAAACCTTAACAGCGACCCTTGCAGCTAGCAAGGCTTGTTGGCGGTCTTTCTGCACGAAAACACCTCTGCACAACTCTTCACGACGTGGGACATCCATCCTCCAAAAGGGAAGTTTCTAGCCCTTGTCGTTCTTGCAGAATCCACAGCTTCTACCATCCGGTGGCAGCTTCTTTACACCCACAGCTGGCATTTCCTGGGCATCTGCCCACTCCCGACTTGATCGTGACTCTTGGACTTGGTCCCCTTGTTCCACAGGTACTCTCGTCAGGAAATCCATTGTTGTTGCATTGCTGATGTTGGTCTTCCTTGTAGAATTCCCCTATCACGACTTCTGTGCTCTCTGGGGAACTTAGGTGCACTTTGCACCCACTTTTCAGGGTCTTGGGGTGGGCTATTTTTCTAACCCTCACTGTTTTCTTACAGTCCCAGCGACCCTCTACAAGGTCACATAGGTTTGGGGTCCATTCGTGGTTCGCATTCCACTTCTAGAGTATATGGTTTGTGTTGCCCCTATCCATATGTGCCCCCATTGCATTCTATTGTGACTATACATTGTTTGCACTGTTTTCTATTGCTATTACTGCATATTTTGGTATTGTGTACATATATCTTGTGTATATTTGCTATCCTCATACTGAGGGTACTCACTGAGATACTTTGGCATATTGTCATAAAAATAAAGTACCTTTATTTTTAGTATATCTGTGTATTGTGTTTTCTTATGATATTGTGCATATGACACTAGTGGTACTGTAGGATCTTCACTCGTCTCCTAGTTCAGCCTAAGCTGCTCTGCTAAGCTACCCTTTTCTATCAGCCTAAGCTGCTACACACCCTATACACTAAGAAGGGATACCTGGACCTGGTGCAAGGTGTAAGTACCCCTTGGTACCCACTACAAGCCAGGCCAGCCTCCTACAGTGGCACCACCAACAAACTTATCATGTGTTATGGTGAGATGTGGAAGGGACCTCAGACCCCTGAAGTAAACTTGCACAACTGACTGTATGTTTGCGGGTTCAAGCAAACCATGACCCTTTGCGATTTTCACTGAATTTTTCAAAGCATTTCCATGATTGTAGCTTTAGCCAAACAGCGGGCAGTGAAGGCCCTCTAGGATTTTGTCTGAGGCTACATTTAATGTGGGCTGAAGGTGTTCAAGGAGGAAACATATGGTGCAGTTCCCTCTAGGGCTGTCTCTTTGGCTGCATTTTATGTGATCAGAAAGTGATGCATGTCAGAAGATGTTTATGTGATTGCATTTTCCTCTTTTAAGATATAAAAAAAAGAACAGGGACACATGTTATGTTCATTTTAAAATGCTATAGCGATATAATAATATTGACAGTGATTAGTGGTCATAGTGAGTATGCTTTGTTAAAATTATTAAGTACATTTACACATGATTATTATCGATGATTGCATTTGCATACATAATGATGTCTTTCACATGTGGTTAGTGGATCTTGAAACTTTGATGAAGCCAATAGACTTACCTTATATATTTGTATGACCCTTTGGGGGGGTCAAAAGTGATTAAGCAATGCCATTTATGTCATTTTCTATCTGCCTAATTTATACATTTGTAAATTAATGCATTGTATTTCATAGTGTGTGTAATAAATGCACGTTTCCTTTCTCCAAAGAAAAAGAACTGACTGGACAATCATGTACTGAGCGTTATAACTGAGTGCCAGTGAATGCTGATTGCTAGCCCGTACTGCCTCCCCTGAGTAGGCCATGGACTGCCGTGCTTCGCTACCCTGGGAGAGTCAAGCACTGGGGTGCTCGGTTCCCAGTAAGGAGAAATTGTGGACCTAGTAGTTGTTCAGCTCACACAACTAATAACCCAATTTCCTACACGCGTCCTACAGGGTCCATTGCTCCTTCAGACGTAGATGGAGGTCATGACTCAGTTGCAGGGGACCGGCAGATCAATGTAAAAGCACAGGGGAGGTCAGTGGTCAGCAGTCCATGTCAGGTGAAAGGTAAAAAGGCTTACCTTGACAATATATTCTGTTGCTGTTACCACCGGTGGAAATCCTGGTGCGCTGACGGTAGCCACACACAGTGAAAGGTGTCCATGGTGCGCCAAACTCTGAGTCACATTCCATGTCGCAGCAAGTACTCAGTGCGCATGCATGATTGTTGTGTGTGATTAGGCACAAACTCCCCCCAAAAAAACCAAAACTCACTATGGGTAACTCGAGGCAGGGTGCACACACTACAGAGCCAGAGTGGGGCCTTCTCAGTTCAAACAGGATCCTTCAATGTTGAGTTACCCCAAGCTTGAGTGTAAATCTGCTGCCCTAATGGACTGAGTAGAATTTCAGTCAGTCCTAGAGCCTCAGGGTGAGTGTTCAGTCTTTGCATGAACTTGAGTATGTCCTTGGTGGAGATACCTTGAAGGTGGGTGATGAGGACATACTTTCTATGAGTAGAGGAGGGAAAGGAGAGATGTTAGAAAGGACTGACATATTATTCTCATCAATATTTCTTTATAAATTGTGTTATATTCAGATCCAGTAATCCCTGCGCTGGCTGATGCCACGAATGGAGATTTGAGATTTGTTAAAACGTTCGAGAGGTCTCTGAATGTGTTCACTGAGGCATCTAGTTTGGAGGATTGTTTTGTTTCTTGAATTACAGGAGAACGGATATGTGATATTTGCTAAATATTTTTCTTCTGGTCCCTTCACTTCCCCCATCCATCTTTCCCTTCTCCTTCCACATTTCAGAAGGATGAGAGTATGGGAAACAGTTGTCAGTGCTGAGGCTATTCATGCAGATTTTATTTTAATAACCTAGGGTGGTGATTGTTGCTTTACTGATCTTGGTGTGTGCAGTGGATGGGTGATGGCCAGAGAGGGGGTGGAGCATTCTGTGGAGTCACCAATGGCCCCAGAATCAGAAGATATTATCTGGACCTCCAGAAATCAGTAGGTAAGAATCGTATTCCGATGGGGGGAGGACAGGATTCCGCAGAACAACTGCTCGATGGCAGTCTGTGTGCCTGCACTTCCAGTTCTGATTCCCTGTGTCTGCCTCCTTGAGTCTGTGTGTCTGCACTTCCAGTTCTGACTCCCTGTGTCTTCTTCCTTGAGTCTGTGTGCCTGCACTTCCAGTTCTGATTCCCTGTGTCTGCCTCCTTGAGTCTGTGTGTCTGCACTTCCAGTTCTGACTCCCTGTGTCTTCTTCCTTGAGTCTGTGTGCCTGCACTTCCAGTTATGAATCCCTGTGTATGCCTCCATGAGTCTGTGTGCCTGCACCTCCACTTCTGAATCCCTGTGTCTGCCTCCTTGAGGCTATGTGTTTGCACTCCCAGTTCTGACTCACTGTGTCTTCTTTTTTGAGTCTGTGTGCCTGCACTCCCAGTTCTGACTCCCTGTGTCTTTTCCCTTGAGTGTGTGTGTCTGCACCTCCAGTTCTGACTCCCTGTGTCTGCCTCCTTGAGTCTGTGTGCCTGCACTACCAGTTCTGACTCCCTGTGTCTTCTTCCTTGAGTCTGTGTGTCTGCACCTCCAGTTCTGACTGCCTGTGTCTGCCTCCTTGAGTCTGTGTGCCTGCACTACCAGTTCTGAATCTCTGTGTCTTCCTCCCCCAATCTCAATGTCTCCTCTCAGTGTGACTCCCCCTCCCCCATACCCCCTCCGTATATGAGTTCTCACCCTTTTAAAGGAACAAGTAAAATGGAAAAACACCATTATTTCAACAGCCTTGAATAGGCAGGAGTTCTGACAAGACAACAACTATTTTGGAGATGATGTGATTAATGAGACATGAAAGATGGCACTTATATCTGACAATGGCAATTTCGATCTGTCACTGATGATGCATTAAGGGTGGTTTCCGCAGGTAATCAAGGGTATTGTGCTTGTGCTGGAAGTTATCTCTGTGGATGCAATGAGTGCATGTGACTCCAGACAGGCCTGGACACGGGGCTCTCAGGCAACTAGATAAGTTTTGGGCAGTATTCTGGGAGTTTATTTTAAAGGTATGTAGGTACCTTTATTATTAATATAGCAGAGACTAAGCAAGGTACAACAGAATGCTGCAAATGATGGAGAGATTTGCACGTTTCACAAAGTCTTTGGTGGTCATTACAACCCTGGCGGACAATGTTAAAGCGGCGGTAAGACCGCCAACAGGCCAGCGGTAAAATTTTTGGAATTACGACTGTGGCGGAAACCGCCAACAAAGACAGCCACTTTAACACTCCGACCACCACAGCGGTGCAAACAAACAGCGCGGCGGTCATCGCCATCATACAGGCGGGAGACAATGTACTGCCCACACTATTATGACAGGCCAATCCGCCACCTTTTCCGTGGCGGATTCACCGCGGATAAAAACACGGCGGAAACAGGATTTCGAAGGGAAAACGCCAACCTCTACACACTCCACAAGGAACGAGGACATCATGGACCGGGAACTCCAACTCCTACCTGCGATAGTCTTCCTGCTCCTGTACCAGGAGCACCAACGTCGGCCGCGAAGACCACGGTGAGTACTGCACCTACGACACAGGGGAGGGGGGAGGCAAAAAACAGGGACACACACACACGCAACACCCCCACCCCAACCCTCACCCACTACAACACACACACCAATACATATCTAGACATTATAGTTACACCCCCCAACCCCCCCGGAAGAATGCAAAGACAAAAGGAAATCAGTGTAATCATTGTACTATATCAAAATGCAGTACAGAAAAATATACATATATACACCATTAACTAAATATACACCAAGAATAGTAGTCCAGGTATTGCACCATTCATAGTCCGTGGACCACTGGGCCCAAAATGCATGGGCGAGGCCCACACTCGAAGCCACAGTCTCTCAAGTCTCTACAGTGGGTGGGTTGCCCACTGTTCAATCCTGGGGAGTGCAAAGCCACAGTCTCTCAAGTCTCTACAGTGGGTGGGTTGCCCACTGCTGTATCCTGGGGAGTGGAAAGCCACAGTCTCTCAAGTGGATAACAGTCTCCACTGTTTCTGGAGGGGGACTGGTGCCCAGACTGCTTCATCCTGTGAAGGATAGAGGTAGTGGATGCATGTCTCCACTGGTTCTGGAGGGGGACTGGTGCCCAGAGTGCTTCATCCTGTGAAGGACACAGGTAGTGGATGCATGTCTCCACTGGTTCTGGAGGGGGACTGGTGCCCAGAGTGCTTCATCCTGTTAAGGACACAGGTAGTGGATGCATGTCTCCACTGGTTCTGGAGGGGGACTGGTGCCCAGAGTGCATCACTCACCCCGTGACGGTCCCAGTTGCGTCAGTGCCCCAGCCGCTTATGGGCTAGCGGTGCTTGAGTTGGCGGTGCCCTGTTCCGCGGTGCTTGATTTGGCGGTGCCCTGTTCCGCGGTGCTTGATTTGGCGGTGCCCTGTTCAGCGGTGCTTGAGTTGGCGGTGCCCTGTTCAGCGGTGCTTGAGTTGGCGGTGCCCTGTTCAGCGGTGCTTGAGTTGGCGGTGCCCTGTTCAGCGGTGCTTGCCCTGTTCAGCGGTGCTTGATTGGGCGGTGCCCTGTTCAGGGGTGCTTGATTTGGCGGTGCACTGTTCAGCGGTGCTTGAGTTGGCGGTGCCCTGTTCAGCGGAGCTTGCCCTGTTCAGCGGTGCTTGATTTGGCGGTGCCCTGTTCAGCGGTGCTTGATATGGCGGTGCCCTGTTCAGCGGTGCTTGATTTGGCGGTGCCCTGTTCAGCGGTGCTTACCCTGTTCAGCGGTGCTTGATTTGGCGGTCCTTCATGGCCCAGCGGGTCTTGTGCTGGCGGTCCTTCATGGCCCAGCGGGTCTTGTGCTGGCGGTCCTTCATGGCCCAGCTGGGCTGGGGCTGGCGGTCCTTCATGGCCCAGCTGGGCTGGGGCTGGCGGTCCTTCATGGCCCAGCTGGGCTGTGGCTGGCGAGGCCCTCCTGGGCAGCTGGGCTGTGGCTGGCGGGGCCCTCCTGGGCAGCTGGGCTGTGGCCGGCGGGGCCCTCCTGGGCAGCGGGGATGGGGCCGGCGGGCCCTCCTGGGCAGCGTGGATGGGGCTGGCGGTGGCCTCCTGGGCAGCGTGGATGAGGCTGGCGGTGGCCTCCTGGGCAGCGGGGATGGGGCTGGCGTGGCCTTCTGGGCAGCGGGGATGGGACTGGCGGGGCCCTCCTGGGCAGCAGGGATGATGGCGGTCTTCTCCGCCGTGCTGCTCTTCCCAGACTTGCCAGGTTTCTTGTGGCCCTTCCCCACCTTGGAAGGTGTCACCGCTGAGTCCACACTCCCACCGGGACCCCTGGGAGCGGCTTGGGTGGCTGGAGTCTTCCCCCTCTCCCGCCGGGCACTGGCCAAATTCTGGTGCTTCACAGGGGCGGGGGACTGGCTGTGCTGTGGCTCTGTGACACACTGGCTGTCCTGGTGGATGGTACACTCCACATACCTGTGACTACAGGCACCACTGGTCCCGGAGATGTTGTGGCTGAGGTGCTAGTACGGGACCTATGAGATGGACGGGGTGGGGGAGGTGTGGGAAAAAGGTTTTTTGGACACACTGGGACGGGTAGCTGGAGGGGGTTTGGGAGTGGAGGAAGAGGTGGTGGTAGTAGGAGGTGTACATTTGGTGACTTTGGGTGCAGGTGCATGCGCTGGAGGCTGTTGTGAGGTGGATGGCTGTTGGGTGGGTGTGTGCCTGCGTTTGTGTATCTTGGGAGGGGGCATCACAGACACACTGGGAGAGGACACAGGGGACGTGTGAATGGTAGCAGGGTGGTGACTGTACGTGAGCGGGGTGTGCTGGTGGGTGTGCTGGTGAGGGACGTAGTGGCTGTAGAGGTAGTGCATGCAGGTGTGTGTGTAGACAAGACTGGGAGGGAGGAGGGAGATGACGAGGAGGGGGACACAGTGGAGGCAGTGGATGTTGGTGTGCCTGCATGTGTGTGATGCTTGCATGAGTGCCTGTGGGATGTGTGGTGCTTATATTTGCCTGAGCTTCCCTTGTGTGGTGAGGTGTGTGCAGGCAGGTCTGATGGTGTGCTTGGGATAGGCAGAGGTACAGGGGATTGGGTCTGAGTGGAGGAAGTTGGAGGGGGGAGGCTAGACACAGGGACAATGGCTGCCATCAGTGCTGAGGCCAGAGTTTGAAAGGATCTGTGAAGGGCCGCCTGACCAGAATGAACGCCCTCCAGGAATGTATTGGTTTGTTGCAACTGCCTTTCTACACCCTGGATGGCATTCAAAATGGTAGACTGCCCAACAGTGAGGGACCTGAGGAGGTCAATGGCCTCCTCACTGAGGGCAGCAGGGGTGACTGGGGCAGGGCGTGAGGTGCCTGGGGTGAAGGTGATGCCCACCCTCCTGGGTGAGCGGGCACAGGGCGAAGGCTGAGGGGCTGCTGGGAGGGCGGTGCTGGTAGGGGGGGTGGCGGCTGTACCTGTAGTTGCGGGGGGCACAGATGTTGCCGCCACCACAAGGGAGCTCCAATCAGAGGACGAGTCTGTGTCGCTGGTGTCAGCTCCTGTCCCCGCCGTGGAGCTCCCCTCACCCTCCGTCCCACTGGTGAATTCTGATTCCGAAGTGTGGCCCTCCATGGCCATGTGGGATGCAGCTCCCTCGTGCTCCGGTGCCACTGCTCCTCCACCTGATGATGCTAATGCACACAAGAACAGGGAGGCCACAAAAAGGGGGGGGGGAAACAGAAGAAAGACATGTTGAGTGCATGGCTTACCGCTACTGTTGGTGGACAAGACAGACACAGAAGCCCCCTGCACTACGCCGCGCTCTTGGGCTCTACAGTACAATTCCTGGGAGATGGCCTACAAGGCTATGGATGACATCTGCACACATAGATGACACAGGGGCATGAATAGCTGTACTTGGCACTCTACATAGGTGGGGCGGGGGGCCACAGGGCCATGCCTTATGGACGGGCCTAGCATACGGAACTCCCCCTGGCCTAGGGAAACCCACAGCCCTCCTTCCCCACCCAGACAACTCCACTGCACGCAAAGTCCACTGAATGATGTTGTACTCACCCCCTTGTGTCTGCTGTCATGCCCTCAAGCGCCCATCCAATTCCGGGTAGCCCACCGCCAGGATCCTGAACATCAGGGGGGTCATGGTTCGACGGGCACCCCTCCCACGTTGGGAGGCCATCCCCAGCTGAGCCTCTGCCGTCTTCTTGCTCCAGCAGCGAATGTCCTCCCATCTTTTCCGGCAGTGGGTGCTCAGTCTGTGGTAGACCCCCAGGGTCCAGACGTCCTTGGCGATGGCACGCCAAATATCTTTCTTCAGGTGGGCGCTGACCTACATGAAATGTACAGGGAAAGAAGAGAAGTAATTACCAAATGCACTGTCAAAGTGAGTGGCCCCCATCCCTACCCTTGCCATGTGGCACATGCACCCATCCTCTTTCATGCACGCAGAACTCTGCCCCCTTCCTTCTTACATCCAGCCCTCTCACACATGCTCCCTGTGTACTTACCTGTTTGTCTGGAGGACCGTAGAGTAGCGTGTACTGGGGGAGGACCCCATCGACGAGCTTCTCCAACTCCTCCGATGTGAAGGCAGTGGCCCTTTCCCCAGATGCACGAGCCATTGTCTCTTCCAGACCGAGGTCACAGCAGCACTTTCAGTGTAGGTCCTCTCCTGTCGAAGATCAGGTATCGAGTGATTGAAGTGATAGAAAATGGCAGTCACGTCCGCGGCGGTCACATCCGTGGCGGTGCGTACCATCACCGCCGGCGTACATCGTCATTGGCTCCTGGGACCCATAGGGTCCAATGTTAACCAATACAGCATTGCGCCGCGGTCTTCGACCGCCGACCGCGACAGTGTACAATGCCAGCGCAGTTACCTCACATACCATTGTCCCACTTTAGAGGTCAGGCAGCCGCGATTTCAGTGGCCCACATGGCCTAATTTCCAACTGCGTCACACATACCTAGGCCTAGTCTCAACACACATACAGGCCACATTTTGTGTAAGATTGGTGTTCTGTGTAAACTGTGGGTACGTACCTCTGAGTTGATTGACTCTGTGGTCGCTGTTGTCCTTCCTAGGCACACTCCGCTGGGACATGTGAGATGGCGGAATCCTCCGGTGTACCAACCACTGGTGGACCTGTCGACAATGGAGGAGCGACATTTGATAATCACCTACAGGTTTGACCGTGCCACAATCCATGAACTGTGTACCCAGTTGGAGCCAGACCTGATGTCAGGAATCCGCCATCCCACAGGAATCCCCCCTCAAGTGCAGGTGCTATCAGTGCTCCATTTCCCTGCAAGTGGGTCTTTTCAAACAACAGTGGCCATAGCATCAGGGATGTCCCAGCCTATGTTTTCCAACGTATTGTCCAGAGTGTTGTCTGCCCTGTTGAAACACATGTGGAGCTACATCGTTTTCCCTCAGGTGGAAGATTTGCCAACAGTGAAAGGTGACTTCTATGCCCTTGGACATTTCCCCAACATCCTAGGTGCCATTGATGGGACACATGTGGCTTTGGTCCCCCCCACAGGAGTTAACAGGTGTACAGAAACCGGAAGAGTTATCATTCCATGAATGTACAGATGGTATGTTTGGCAGACCAGTACATCTCCCATGTGAATGCCATGTTCCCTGGCTCAGTGCATGACGCCTACATCATGCGGAATAGCAGCATCCCTTATGTGATGGGTCAACTCCAGAGGCACTGTTTGTGGCTTTTAGGTGAGCCACTGGAAGCAAGACAGTGGGAATGGTTGTCTGGGGATGTCCCTAAGAGTTAATGGGGGTCATTCTGACCCCCGCGGGCGGTGGAAGCCGCCCGCCTGGCGGGAACCGCCAGAAGACCGTAGCGCGGTCAAAAGACCGCGGCGGTCATTGTGACTTTCCCGCTGGGCTGGCGGGCGACCGCCAAAAGGCCGCCCGCCCAGCGGGAAAGCCCCAGCAACGAGGAAGCCGGCTCCGAATGGAGCCGGCGGAGTTGCTGGTGTGCGACGGGTGCAGTTTCACCCGTCGCGATTTTCAGTGTCTGCCAAGCAGACACTGAAAATCTTAATGGGACCCTGTTAGGGGGCCCACGACACCCGTTCCCGCCATCCTGTTTCTGGTGGTGAAAACCGCCAGAAACAGGATGGCGGGAAGGGGGTCGGAATCCCCATGGCGGCGCTGCTTGCAGCGCCGCCGTGGAGGATTCCCTGGGGCAGCGGGAAACCGGCGGGAAACCGGCGGGAAACCGCCGGTTTCCCTTTTCTGACCATGGCTTTACCGCTGCGGTCAGAATGGCCCCAGAAGCACCGCCAGCCTGTTGGCGGTGCTTCCGCGGTCGTTGGCCCTGGCGGTCCATGACCGCCAGGGTCAGAATGACCCCCAATGTGTGTCTAACAGTTGTCCCCCGCCATTTGCAGGTGACTCTGGTTACCCCAACCTGTCATGGCTACTGACCCCAGTGAGGAATCCCAGGACAAGGGCAGATTAACGCTACAATGAGGCCCATGGGCGAACTAGGAGGGTGATCGAGCGGACCTTCGGCCTCCTGAAGGCCAGGTTCAGGTGCCTGCATTTGACAGGTGGAACCCTATTCTACTCATCAAAGAAGGTGTGCCAGATCATCGTGGCCTGCTGTATGCTTCACAAGTTGGCTTTGCGACGCCAGGTGCCTTTTCTGCAGGAGGATGGTCCAGATGGCGGTGTTGTGGCAGCTGTGGAGCCTGTGGACAGTGATGAGGAGGAAGCAGAGGAAGAAGACATGCAGAACAGGGACTCAGTGATCCAGAAATATTTCCAGTAAAACACAGGTGAGAATACATTCTTGCCTACTACATGTACTTTTACACTACTACCTCTATCTTGTCTGTCGTTTTCACCCAGTGTATGGTCACTGAGTTGTCACTTTCCCTTACGGTTTCACAGGTGTGGGTCCCACTGTGCGTCATCTGCTTAGATTCCTCATGGACTAGAGCTGTGTGACATAGGTATGTTAACGTTACTATTTCAAGAACGTTTTGTCACTGTAATTGCAAATACACTATTTCGAAATCACAGACCGACTCCAGATCATTTTGTGCTTTAGGTGTGTTTATTTAAATGCAAAATAATTGGAGGGGGAAGTTAAATGGTGAGGGGTGATGGCGGAGGAGTGTCCATAGCAGAGTCCAGTCTATTAGTCTCACAGGTGCATTGCCCATATGGGCATAGGAAGTGGAGCTGGGGCAGTTTAAATATGGACAGGGTGACAAAGTGGGACAGTGGGATGACAATCAGGGTGGTCTCATTTCTTGGCAGGGGTCTTGGCATCATGCTCTGTCTTGTTCCTGGATCTCAGGGACCGTTTGCGAGGTGGTTCTCCCTCTGCAGGGGGTGGGGTGCTGGTGTGGTGGTCCTGTGGCGGGGTGTCCTGTCCACTAGCGCCGGCGGAGGTGGTGGGCAGTTCATCGTCCATGCTAGTGTCAGGGGCCCCTTGGAGTGCCACAGTGTCCCTCCTGGTGTTTAGTACTTCCTTCAGCACCCCTACGATGGTGCCCAGGGTGGAGCTGATGGTTCTGAGTTCCTCCCTGAAGCCCAAATACTGTTCCTCCTGCATGCGCTGGGTCTCCTGAAACTTGGCCAGGACCGTTGCCATCGTCTCCTGGGAGTGGTGGTATGCTCCCATGATGGAGAAGAGGGCCTCGTGGAGAGTGGGTTCCCTTGGCCTGTCCGCCCCCTGTCGCACGGCAGCCCTCCCAGTTCCCCTGTGTTCCTCTGCCTCCGTCCCCTGGACTGTGTGCCCACTGCCACTGCCCCCAGGTCCCTGTTGTTGTTGGGGTGGTGGGTTATGCTGGGTTCCCTGTAGTGGTGGACGCACAGCTGATTGACGTGTCCTGGGGACGGAGGTATGGGCCCGCTGGGTGGGTGCTGTGCTGGTGTTTTCAGAGGGGGGAAGGTCTGTGGTGGCCTGTGCCAGTGTGAAGGGAACTAACTGTCCCGAGGCCCACGATGGTCCGGGCTGGTCATCTAGATCCAGTTGGACAGAGGTGCTGTCATCACTATGGGCATCTTCTGTGGGTGGAGTGGACATGTCTGGACCCTTCTGTCTGGTGATGTTGGGTAGTGGTCCTGCAGGGGTGGAAAGGCATGATTATTGCATCTGTGTGTGTAATGGTGTGCAATGGGTGGGTGACCGTGTACCCCAGTGCTGGCATTCCAGTGTGGGAGCTTGTGTGATGATGGTTTAGGGGGGTGTATGGGTATGTGCAGTGGGCATGCTTTAGTGATGGGTGTCCGTGCGTTGTTGTTGCATGCAGGGCTTGGTGTTGGGATGTGTGGTTTGTGATACTGGTACATTTGTGAGGAGTTGGAGTGATAGGGGTGAGGGCGAGGGTGGGGGTATGTGATAGCATGCAGGTAGGGTGGGGGATGTAATAGTTAAGATTTGACTTACCAGAGTCCATTCCTCCACCAACTCCTGTGAGGCCCTCAGAATACAGAATCGCCAAGACCTGCTCCTCCCATGTTGTTAGTTGTGGGGGAGGAGGTTGGGGTCCGCCGCCAGTCCGCTGAACCGCCAGGTGGTGTCTTGAGACCACGGAACGCACCTTCCCCCGTAGGTCGTTCCACCTTTTCCTGATGTCTTCCTGATTTCTTGGGTGTTGTCCCACTGCGTTGACCCTGTCGACTGTTCTTCACCATAGCGCCATCTTCCTTGCAATTGAGGTGTGCTGCACCTGTGATCTGAATAGCTGTGGCTCTACCCAGACGATTTCCTCCACCATGACCCTGAGCTCCTCCTTCGAGAACCTGGGGTGTCTTTGCTGTGCCATGGGGTGGTGTAGGTGATGTGTGGGGTGGAGTGTGTGGTGATAAGTGTGGTGATAGGTAGTGGTGTGTTGTGTGAGGTGCGTGGAAGTTGTGTGGGTGATGGTGTTGTGTGCCTGTGGATGCTAATTTGTTGATAGTGGTGTCTCTCTCTGGCCTTCCTTTGTGAATTTCGGTCGTAGGGGTTTGTGGGTGTGTGTTTTGTATTGTATTGGGTGTGTGGGAGTGGTGTGTGTATGTGTATCAGGTGTGTGTATTTCGAATTGTCCAATGTGGCTGTGTTTTGTAAGAGTGTGTGTATTTTGAGCGCAGCGGTGTGTACCGCCAATGGAATACCGCGGTTGAAAGAATGCCGCGTGGATTCGTGTGTCGTGATAGTGTGGGCGTATTTCTGTTGGCGTGATGGTGGAGGTTTTGTTTTCGCCAGTTTATCACTGACCTTTGGTGTGGCGGACTTGTGTGGGTGTCTGAAATTTGGCGAATTCCGGGCAGTGGGTCATAATGACCGTGGCGGAATTCCGCGGCCGCGGCGGTGTGTTGGCGGTCTTCTGCACGGCGGTAACGCCTTTTACCGCCAATGTTGTAATGACCCCCTTTGTATTTCACATACACGTGCATCACATGTCAAAGATATGTAGGAGTTTAGGCACAGGGAGATTAAGGGCCTGATTTAGAGTTTGATGGATGGGTTACTGTCACAAATGTGACGTATATACCGTCCACTGTATTACAATTCCTGTAGGATTTAATGGGATCATGATACGGTGGACGGGATATCTGAATCTTCACTGCAGATTAGACACCAAGGTGGTCATTACAACCCTGGCGGACGGTGTTAAAGCGGCGGTAAGACCGCCAACAGGCGGGCGGTAAAAATATTGGAATTATGACCGTGGCGGAAACCGCCAACAAAGACAGCCACTTTAACACTCCGACTGCCACGGCAGTACAGACAAACAGCGCGGCAGTCACCGCCAACAGACAGGCGGAAGACAATGTACCGCCCACAGTATCACAACCTACCAATCCGCCACCTTTTCCGGGGCAGATTCACCGCAGATAAAAACACAGCGGAATCAGCCATTTCAAAGGGAAAACGCTCACCTCTACACACTCCACGAGGAAGGAGGGCACCATGGAGCCGGAACTCCATATTCTGCCAGCGCTACTCTTCCTGCTCCTATACGAGGATCATCAACGCCGGCGGCGAAGACCACTGTCAGTACTGAACCTACTACATAGGGGAGGGAGGAGGCAAAAACACAGAAACACACACAACCAACATCCCAAACCCCACCCCGACCCTCACCCACTACAACACACACACCAATGCATATCTATACATTACAGTAACACCCCCCATCCCCCCCGGAAGAATGCAAAGACAAAAGGAAATGAGTTGAACCATTGTAATATATCAAAATACAGTAAGCAAATATATACATATGTATATATATATATATATATATATATATATATATATATATATATATATATATATATATACACAATAAACAAAATATACACCACGATTAGTAGTGCAGGTATTGCACCATTCATAGTCCGTGGACCACTGGGCCCAAAATGCATGGGCGAGGCCCACACTCAATACCCTATCAAAACGGAGAGAACACTGCAGGGGCATCAGATTGAAATACAACAGGCGCCTCAGGGGGAAGGGAAGGGGGGCACCTCAGCCGATGAGTGCACCACGCCAGATCCACGAGGGGGCTCCATGCCCATTGATGTATCCTGGGGAGTGCAAAGCCACAGTCTCTCAAGTTTCTATAGTGGGTGGGTTGCCCACTGTTCAATCCTGGGGAGTGCAAAGCCACAGTCTCTCAAGTCTCACAAGTGGGTGACTTGCCCACTGCTTTATCCTGGGGAGTGCAAAGCCACAGTCTCTCAAGTCTCTACAGTGGGTGGGTTGCCCACTGCCATATCCTGGGGAGTGCAAAGCCACAGTCTCTCAAGTCTCTACAGTGGGTGCCTTGCCCACTGTGCAATCCTGGGGAGTGCAAAGCCACAGTCTCTCAAGTGGATGCTGTTCTCCACTGGTTCTGGAGGGGGACTGGTGCCCAGAGGGCTTCATCCTGCCAAGGACAGACGGAGTGGATGCTGTTCTCCACTGGTTCTGGAAGGGGACTGGTGCCCAGAGTGTTTCATCCTACCAAAGACAGACGGAGTGGATGCTGTTCTCCACTGGTTCTGGAGTGGGACTGGTGCCCAGAGTGCAGCACACACCCTGTGACGGTCCCAGTTGCGTCACAGCCCCTGCCGCAAATGGGCTAGCGGTGCATTCAATGGCGGTCTTTGCCCTGTTCAGCGGTCCTTGGCCTGTTCAGCGGTGCTTGAGTTGCCAGTGTCAGACCTGTTCAGCGGTGCATTCCATGGCGGTCTTTGCCCTGTTCAGCGGTCCTTGGCCTGTTCAGCGGGGCTTGAGTTGCCAGTGTTAGACCTGTTCAGCGGTGCATTCCATGGCGGTCTTTGCCCTGTTCAGCGGTCCTTGGCCTGTTCAGCGGTGCTTGAGTTGCCAGTGTCAGACCTGTTCAGCTGTGCTTTCCATGGCGGGCTTTGCCCTGTTCAGCGGTCCTTGCCAAGGCGGTCCTTAATTGCCCAGCAGGGCTGTGGCTGGCGGTCCTTCATGGGTCAGCTGGGCTGTGGCTTGCGGGGCCCTCCTGGCCAGCTGGGCTGTGGCTGGCGGTGGCCTCCTGGGCAGTGACTCTGGCGGTGGCCTCCTGGGCAGTGACTCTGGGGCTGGCCTCCTGGGCAGTGACTCTGGCGGTGGCCTCCTGGGCAGTGACAATGGGGCTGGCCTCCTGGGCAGTGACTCTGGGGCTGGCGGTGGCTTCCTGGGCAGTGACTCTGGCAGTGGCCTCCTGGGCAGTGACTCTGGGGCTGGCGGTGGCCTCCTGGGCAGTGACTCTGGCGGTGGCCTCCTGGGCAGTGACTCTGGCGGTGGCCTCCTGGCCAGTGATGATGGGGCTGGCGGTGGCCTCCTGGCCAGTGACTCTGGCGGTGGCCTCCTGGGCAGTGACGATGGGGCTGACCTCCTGGGAAGTGACTCTGGGGCTGGCGGTGGCCTCCTGGGCAGTGACTCTGGCGGTGGCCTCCTGGCCAGTGACGATGGGGCTGGCGGTGGCCTCCTGGCCAGTGACGATGGGGCTGGCGGTGGCCTCCTGGCCAGTGACGATGGGGCTGGCGGTGGCCTCCTGGCCAGTGACAATGGGGCTGGCGGGGGCCTCCTGGGCAGCAGGGATGATGGCGGTCTTCTCCGCCGTGCTGCTCCTCCCAGACTTTGGAGATTTCTTCTGCCCCTTCCCCACCTTGGGAGGAGTCACAGCTGAGTCAACACTCTCCCCTGGACCCCTGTGAGCGGCTTTTCTGGCTGGAGTCTTCCCCCCTCCCGCCGGGCACTGTCCAACTTCTGGTGCTTCACAGGGGGGGGACTGGCTGTGCTGTGGCTCCGTGCCACACTGGCTGGCCTGGTGGCCGGTGCACTCCACATACCTGTAACAACAGGCAGCACTGGTCCCGGAGATTTTTTGGCTGAGGTGCTAGTACGGGACCTATGAGTTGGAGGGGGGATGGGGGTAAATAGGTTAAAGGTGGACAGGAAAAGTTTTTTGGAGACACTGGGACGGGTAGCTGAAGGGGGTTTGGGAGTGGAGGAAGAGGTGGTGGTTGTAGGAGGTGTAACTTTTGTGGATTTGGGTGCAGGTGCATGGGCTGGAGGCTGTCGTAAGGTGGATGGCTGTTGGGTGGGTGTGTGCCTGAGTTTGTGTATCTTGGGAGGGGGCGTCACAGACACACTGGGAGAGGACACAGGGGACGTGGAAATGGTAGTGGGGGTGGTGACTGCACGTGAGCGGGGTGTGGTGGTGGGTGTGCTGGTGCGGGACGTAGTGGCTGTAGTGGCAGTGCATGCAGGTGTGAGTGTAGACAAGACTGGGAGGGAGGAGGGAGACGAGGAGGAGGGGGACACAGTGGAGGTAGTGGATGTTGGTGTGTCTGTATGTGTGTGATGCTTGCGTGAGTGCCTGTGGGATGTGTGGTGCTTATGTTTGCCTGAGCTTCCCTTGTGTGGTGAGGTGTGTGCAGACTGGTCTGATGGTGTGGTTGGGATAGGGTGGGGTACAGGGGATTGGGTCTGGGTGGAGGAAGTTGGAGGGGGGAGGCTAGACACAGGGACAATGGCTGCCATCAGTGCTGAGGCCAGAGTTTGCAGGGTTCGATGAAGGGCAGCCTGACCAGAATGAATGCCCTCCAGGAATGCATTTGTGTGTTGCAATTCCCTTTCTACACCCTGGATGGCATTCAAAATGGTAGAATGCCCAACAGTGAGGGACCTGAGGAGGTCAATGGCCTTCTCACTGAGGGCAGCAGAGGTGAAAGGGGCAGGGGCTGAGGTGCCTGGGGCGAAGGTGATGCCCACCCTCCTGGGTGAGCGGGCACGGGGCGAAGGCTGAGGGGCTGCTGGGAGGGCGGTGCTGGTAGGGGGGGTGGCGGCTGTACCTGTAGAAGTGGGGGGCACAGATTTTGCCGCCACCACAAGGGAGCTCCCATCGGAGGATGAGTCTGTGTCGCTGGTTGCAGATCCTGTGACCGCCGTGGTGCTCCCCTCGCCCTCCGTCCCACTGGTGTATTCTGAGTCCGTGGTGTGGCCCTCCATGGCCATGTGGGATGCAGCTCCCTCGTGCTCCGGTGCCACTGTACCTCCGCCTGATGATGCTAATGCACACAAGAACAGAGAGACCACAAAAAGGGGGGGGACGACAGAAGAAAGACAGGTTGAGTGCATGGCTTACCGCTACCGTTGGCGGACAATACAGACACAGCAGCCCCCTGCACTACGTCGCGCTCTTGGGCTCTACAGTGCAATTCCTGGGAAATGGCCTACAAGGCTATGGACGACATCTGCACACATAGATGACACAGGGGCATGAATAGCTGTACTTGGCACTCTACAGAGGTGGGGTGGGGGCCACAGGGCCATGCCTTACGGAGGGGCCTAGTCTACGGAACTCGCCCTGGCCTAGAGAAACCTATAGCCCTCCTCCCCCACCCAGACAACTCCACTGCACGCAAAGTCCACTGAATGATGTTGTACTCACCCCCTTGTGTCTGCTGTGATGCCCTCAAGCGCCCATCCAACTCAGGGTAGGCCACCGCCAGGATCCGGAACATCAGGGGGGTCATGGTTTGACAGGCACCCCTCCCACGTTGGGAGGCCATCCCCAGCTGAGCCTCCGCCGTCTTCTTGCTCCAGCAGCGAATGTCCTCCCATCTTTTCCGGCAGTGGGTGCTCAGTCTGTGGTAGAACCCCAGGGTCCGGACGTCCTTGGCGATGGCACGCCAAATATCTTTCTTCAGGTGGGCGCTGACCTACATGAAATGTACAGGGAAAGAAGAGAAGTAATTACCAACTGCACCGTCAAAGTGAGTGGCCCCCATCCCTACCCTTGTCATGTGGCACATGCACCCATCGTCTTTCATGCATGCAGAACTCTGCCCCCTTCATTCTTACAACCAGCCCTCTCCACACAGGCATAGCCCATACAACATGGTCCTTGTGTACTTACCTGTTGGTCTGGAGGACCGTATAATAGCGTGTACTGGGGGAGGACCCTGTGGACGAGCTTCTCCAACTCCTCTGCAGTGAAGGCAGGGGCCCTTTCCCCAGACGCACGAGCCTTTGTCTCTTCCAGACCGAGGTCACAGCAGCACTTGCAGTGTAGGTCCTCTCCTGTCGAAGATCAGGTATCGAGTGATTGAAGTGATCGAAAATGGCGGTCACGTCCGCGGCGGTCACGTCCACGGCGGTGCATACCATCACCGCCAGCGTACATCGTCATTGGCTCCTGGGACCCATAGGGTCCAATGTTAACCAATGCAGCATTGCGCTGCGGTCTTCGACCGCCTACCGCGACGGTGTACAACGCCAGCGCAGTTACCTCACATCCCATCGTCCCAGTTTAGAGGTCAGACAGCCGCCATTTCAGGGGCCCACATGGCCTAATTACCAACTGCGTCACACATACCTAGGCCTTGTCTCACAACACAAATACAGGACACATTTTGTGTATGAATGGTGTTCTGTGTAGACTGTGGGTACATACCTCTGAGTTGTTTGACTCTGTGGTCGCTGTTGTCCTTCCTAGGCACAGTCCGCTGGGACATGTGAGGAGATGGCGGAATCCTCTGGTGTACCGACTGCTGGTGGACCTGTCGACAATGGAGGAAAGAAGTTTGATCATCACCTACAGGTTTGACCGTGCCACAATCCAGGAACTGTGTACCCAGTTGGAGCCTGACCTGATGTCAGCAATCCGCCATCCCACAGGAATCCCCCCTCAAGTGCAGGTGCTATCAGTGCTCCATTTCCTGGCAAGTGGGTCATTTCAAACAACAGTGGCCATGGCATTAGGGATGTCCCAGTCTATGTTTTCCAACGTGTTGTCCAGAGTGTTGTCTGCCTTTCTGAAACACATGCGGAGCTATATCGTTTTCCCTCACGTGGAGGACTTGCCTACAGTGAAAGGTGACTTCTATGCCCTTGGACATATCCCCAACATCATAGGTGCCATTGATGGGACCCATGTAGCTCTGGTCCCCCGCCACAGGAGTGAACAGGTGTACAGGAACCGGAAGAGTTATCATTCCATGAATGTACAGATGGTATGTTTGGCAGACCTGTACATCTCCCAGGTAAATGCCATGTGCCCTGGCTCAGTGCATGACGCCTACATCCTGCTGAATAGCAGCATCCCTTATGTGATGGGTCAACTCCAGAGGCACCGGGTGTGGCTATTAGGGGACTCTGGTTACCCCAACCTGTCATGGCTACTGACCCCAGTGAGGAATCCCAGGACCAGGGCAGAGGAACGCTACAATGAGGCCCATGGACGGACTAGGAGGGTGATCGAACGCCAGGTTCAGGTGCCTCCATATGACAGGTGGTTCCCTATTCTACTCACCAAAGAAGGTGTGCCAGATCATCGTGGCCTGCTGTATGCTTCACAACTTGGCTTTGCGACGACAGGTGCCCTTTCTGCAGGAGGATGGTCCAGATGGCGGTGTTGTGGCAGCTGTGGAGCCTGTGGACAGTGATGAGGAGGAAGCAGAGGAAGAAGACATTGCCAACAGGGACTCAGTTATCCAGCAATATTTCCAGTGACACACAGGTGAGAAAACATTCCTGCCTACTACAAGTACTTTAACACTTCTACCTCTATCCTGTCTGTCGATTTCAACCAGTATATGGTCACTGAGGTGTACATTTCCCTTACGGTTTCACAGGTGTGGTTTCCAGCATGTGTCATCTGCTTAGATTCCTCATGGACTTGAGATGTGTGACAGAGGTATGTTGACATTACATTTGAAAAAGCATTTTGTCACTGTCATTGCTAATACACATTTTCGAAATCACAGACTGACTCCAGATTGTTTTGTGCTTCAAGGGTGTTTATTGAAGGGCTCAATATTGGAGGGGTTTGTAAAATGGTGAGGGGTGATGGTGGAGGAATGTCCATGGCAGAGTCCAGTCTATTAGTCTCACAGGTGCATTGCCCATATGGACATAGGAAGTGCTGGGGCAGTTCCAATATGGACAGGGTTACAAAGTGGGACAGTGGTTTGACAATCATGGTGGTCTCATTTCTTGGCGGGGGTCTTGGCATCGTGCTCTGTCTTGTTCCTGGATCTCAGGGACCGCTTGCGGGGGGGTTCTCCATCTGCAGGGGGTGGGGTGCTGGTGTGGTGGTCCTGTGGCAGTGCCTCCTGTCCACTAGCGCCGGCGGAGGTGGTGGGCAGTTCATCATCCATGCTAGTGTCAGGGGCCCCTTGTAGTGCAACAGTGTCCCTCCTGGTGTTAAGTATTTCCTTCAGCACCCCTACGATGGTGCCCAGGGTGGAGCTAATGGTTCTGAGTTCCTCCCTGAACCCCAAATACTGTTCCTCCTGCATGCGCTGGGTCTCCTGAAACTTGGTCAGGACTGTTGCCATCGTCTCCTGGGAGTGATGGTATGCTCCCGTGATGGAGGAGAGGGCCTCGTGGAGAGTGGGTTCCCTTGGCCTGTCCGCCCCCTGTCGCACGGCAGCCCTCCCAGTTCCCCTGTGTTCCTGTGCCTCCGTCCCCTGGACCGTGTGCCCACTGCCACTGCCCCCAGGTCCCTGTTGTTGTTGGGGTGGTGGGTTATCCTGGGTTCCCTGTAGTGGTGGACACACAGCTGACTGACGTGTCCTGGGGACGGAGGTATGGGCCCGCTGGGTGGGTGCTGTGCTGGTGTTACCAGAGGGTGGAAGGTCTGTGGTGGGCGGTGCCTGTGTGAGGGGAACCAACTGTCCCGAGGCCCACGATAGTCCGGGCTGGTCATCTGGCTCCTGTTGGACAGAGCTGCTGTCATCACTGTGGGCCTCTTCTGTGGGTGGGGTGGGGATGTCTGGACCCTCCTGTCTGGTGACGTTGGGTAGTGGTCCTGCAGGGGTGTAAAAGCATGATTATTGCATCTGTGTGTGTCATGGTGTGCAATGGGTGGGTGACCGTGTACCCCAGTGCTAGCATTCCTGTGTGTGGGCTTGTGTGATGATGGTTGAGTGGGGTGTTATGGGTATGTGCAGTGGGCATGCTTTAGTGATGGGTGTCCATGCTTTGTTGTGTCATGCAGGGCTTGGTGTTGGGATGTGTGATTTGTGTTATTAGTACATTTGTGAGGAGTTGGAGTGATAGGGAAGGGGACGAGGGTGGGGGTCTGTGATAGCATGCAGGTAGGGTGGGGGATATGATAGTTAAAGGTTTGACTTACCAGAGTCCATTCCTCCACCGACTCCTGCGAGGCCCTCCGGATGCAGAATCGCCAAGACCTGCTCCTCCCATGTTGTTAGTTGTGGGGGAGGAGGTGGGGGTCCGCCGCCAGTCCGCTGTACCGCCAGGTGGTGTCTGGAGACCACGGAACGCACCTTCCCCCGTAGGTCGTTCCACCTCTTCCTGATGTCGTCCCTATTTCTTGGGTGCTGTCCCACTGCGTTGACCCTGTCGACTATTCTTCGCCATAGCTCCATCTTTCTAGCTATGGAGGTGTGCTGCACCTGTGCTCCAAATAGCTGTGGCTCTACCCGGACGATTTCCTCCACCATGACCCTGAGCTCCTCCTCCGAGAACCTGGGGTGTCTTTGCCGTGCCATGGGGTGGTGTAGGTGATGTGTGGGGTGGTGTGTGTGGTGATAAGTGTGGTGATATGTAGTGGTGTGTGGTGTTTTATGCGTGGAAGTTGAGTGGGTGATGGTGTTGAGTGCCTGTGGCTGCTAGTTTGTGGATGGTGGTGTCTCTCTCTGGCCTTCTTTCGGAAACTTTTTGGTAGTAGGGGTTTGTGGGTGATGTGGGTGTGTGTTTTATATTGTAATGGGTGTGTGGGAGTGGTGAGTGTATATGTATCAGGTGTGTTTTTAGAATTGTCCAATGTGGCGGTGTTTTGTATGTGTGTGTGTATTTTGAGCGCGGCGGTGTGTACCGCCAATGGAATACCGCGGTTGAAAGACCGGCGCGTGGATTCATGGGTTGTGATAGCATGGGAGTATTTCTGTTGGCGTGACGGTGGAGGTTTTGTTTTCGCCAGTTTATCACTGACCTTTGGTGTGGCGGACTTGTGTGGGTGTCTGGATTTTGGCAGATTTCGAGATATGGGTCATAATAGCTGTGGCGGAATTCCGCGGCCACGGCGGTGTGTTGGCGGTCTTCTGCACGGCGGTAAGCGGCTTTTACCGCCAATGTTGTAATGACCCCCCAAGTTTTTTCATCCTTGGACGCTTCTTGTGTTCTTCCTTTTCTGCCACTCGCCCCCTTTTCTACCGACCTCACCTTGATTATCCTCATACGTTTACTTGCTTGCTGAGCTTTAAAACACCTTTCCACTGTAAATATCGGATTCTATGGCTTCCACCTTGCCTCTGTGTCCCAGGGTTCCAGTTTTGCTTCCAGGTTGGATGTGGACCTCACCATGGCTTTCTGCCCCCTACAGGAAGGGAAGCCTGTTATCGAATGCAATGCGTGATCTTATATACTGTCAGTGAAGCACTGAATATATGTGCTGTGATCCTTTTAGAAAAGCACTGAGCAATGCTTCTGCCCCATTCCTGAGCTGATATCGATTGCCTGTCCTGAACTAGTGTCTTTTGTCTCTCCCTAACTCCATTTTATCTCTGATTGCCAATTGAGGTATTTGCCTCTTTTGTTGTCTGGATTAGAAAGTGATGACAAGTGGGATTTACAGCAGGTCCCCTTTGGTTTCATATTCGTTTTTGTACCATTCCTGACACTGGACACATCCCCTACCGATCGGGAATGAAGAAAACAATAGCTCATGATTTAAGGACAAGTAGTATGCGTTTGCAGGCAGGATATGAGGATGTGCAGCCTGGTGAGGTGGGCTAGGGAGGCAGGTAGGTGGCGTTTGTGTGAGTAGAGTGTCCTCTGGAGAAGGAGAGCAATATTTATGTGTCATTAGAGAAGAAGTGGTGGGAGAGATTCAATGATGAGCCACAAAGCACATGATATCACAGATGTTCAACTAGGGTTAGAGAGACAGGGAGAGATGCAAAAGAGGCCGAGTGCACACCTGAAGGAGGTGGAGCTATTGTGGAAGGGGTAGAAGCAATCTTATAAGAATAAAACCTCACTGTGTCCTCTTAAACTAGCTAGCTTGCTCACTGGTTCTTATTGCTGATAATTGTGCATAATGTATGTTTACTTCCTAGGAGGCAAAAAAAACATTGCTGATGAGGCGGCTCCAGTGTGTGGTGGTTGATGGACAGATATCAGTGCTGCCGATGATGTTGCACACCACTCCCACCATCACAGAGTTCTCCACTGAAGGACAAAGAGAAGGCTGCCTGGGTGTGGACAGCATAGAGAGAAATGTCTGACAGCTTACTACCTTTTGCAAATGGTGAATAAAAAGTTGAAACATATCGCTCATCAGTTAACTAGTGCCACACAGGGAAACACTACTCCTGCAAGCTCGTTCACTCATGACAGCATCCACAGTTGGAAATTAAGCTTCATTTATTAACTTGGGAGTGGTGGTGGGGAGGTTTCAATCAATCAATCCATCAGTAGTTTTGTAGAGCGCTTCTTGTCACCCGTTAGGGTATCCAGGACCTGGCAGGGTCCAGTTGATTAGCCAGATAGCCAGGTCTTCAGTAACTTTCGGATCTCTAGAAGAGATCCGAAGGTCTGGAGTTGAAAGGGTATCTCATTCCATGGCTTGGCTGTTAGGTAGGAGAAGGAGAGACCTCTGTGTCTGCTATGTCGGGTGAGGGTTAGAGAAAGGAAAGCAGAGCAGAGGTGTCTGGTGGAAGTTTATGCAGTGGGTGAGTTGACAGGTTTGCAATCGTGTAGGGCCTTGTGTGCATTTGAGGAGAAGATGAACCAGTCCTTCTGAAGAGAGAAATGATTTTGAAGTTATATTATTATATATTTCTTTCCTTCCTTCTTTGTAAAGAGTAGGTTACATTTTTATTTCTTAGATTCCCCTTAGCTCCCTGTTGTGTGTCCGACAGCCTTAAACCCAAAGATATATGTGCACCTATGTTGATACTAGGCGAGAAATTGCCGGATGAAAAGCTACATCTGTTATTCACAAAATGTGAATTTGCACTTCAGGTGGCACTTCAGGTGGCAGATTGTGGGTTTCGGGGTGTGTATCTAATAGGTGAACGCCCATAAACTTGTGAGTTTGTGGGTAGTCACACATTTCGGCAGGTACATACCTTCCCTGATTTCATTCAGAAATAAGGGCCCATATTTATCAAGGTTTTGCATCATCCATGTGCCATGCAAGGAGGCGCAGGGTTGCAGCAAACCCACAGTGAGATTTATCAAACCACAAAACGCCCTGCATGGCTTGATGAAATCTGGAGTAACGCAAGGCAGTGCAAATCGCTACCTTTTGTTACTTTGCGGAAGGGAGGCACTCCATGAGTGGAGCCTAGGTGTTTCCACGCATCCACCCATAGATTTTAGTGCATTCCCAGATTTACTATTAGTGGTAGGACTGGGAATGCACCAAAATTCTATGCCTCCTGCAGCACATATAGAAAGAGCAAAATACCTCTCAGGATTGTTTTTGCGCAAAACTAATCCTGTTAAGAACGTTGGCGCTAGGCAGCCAAAAATGCGCCAGCACGCAGAATGGAGAGGAATGTGCTGTATAATGGTAAATACGGCACATTCCTGCTTTACGCTTTCACGCATGTGGCTTGCTGGGCTGCGTTGCATGAAAACATGATAAATATGGGCCTTGGTATTTACAGGGGTTTGATTAAGTCCACAACATCTGTGAATACATTCGAAGATTTAGGCCCATATTTATACTTTTTTAGCGCTGCAAGCGGTGCAAACTTACAAAATATAATTGTATTTTGTAAGTTTGCACCGCTTTTGAGTAAAAAAATTACGCAAATGCGGCACTAAAAAGGTATAAATATGGGCCTTAGTGTTTCCAGGGGTTGCAGTACGTCCATTCCTTCCCTGAGTACATTCAGAGATTGAGGCCTATATTTATGAAGGGGTTGTGTTGCCTTTACACAACGCAATGGGGTGAAAAAGTGACATAGCATTTAAAATGCGATGTATCAAGACACAACACCTTGCATGGACCTGAGTGGCTTGATAAATCTTGAGTAACGCAAAACAGTGCAAATCGCTGTGTTGCGTTGTTCTGCCCCAGGGAGGTGTTTTATTGGTGGTGCATGGCTGTTCTCATGCAACACCCATGGATTTTTATGTATTTCTAGATTTACCATAAGCGGTAGACCTGGGAATGCAGTAAAACTACTATGCCTCTCCAGGAGAGGCGTTACAAGGAGAAATATCTTTATTTCTCCTAATTCTTTCCTCTTTCTGTGTGTGCTGAATTCTGCAGCACACACAGAAAGAGGAAAATGCCTCTGGGGATTGTTTTCTGCACAAAAACAATTCTACTTACAATGCAGGCACCCTTGCACCATGGTGCAGGAATGCTTGCATTGGCTCTTGGCAGTACATTGCATGCCAGCGCTGGGAAAAGTCAGGAATGTGTCATATTATTTTAAAAACGATGCATTCCTGCCCTTTCCTTATCATGCAGTTCAGCACAGCATGATGACTTGCTGCAGTGTGCTGAGTGATTATTTCATAAATAATGCCCTTAGGCCTATATTTATATTTTTTTAGCGCTGCATTTTTGTAATTTTTTGGTGCAAAAGCGTCGCAAACTTACAAAACATAATTGTGTTTTGTAAGTTTACGCCTCTTTTGTGTCAAAAAATGACGCAAATGCGCAATTAAAAAAGTGTTTCCAGGAGTTGGTGTAAATCCACAAATTCCATGAATACATTCAGAAATTTAGGACCGAATTTAAGAAGAGTGGCGCTGCATCCAATGCAGTTTTTTTGCTCCCCCTTGCACCCCCTAATGCCACCATGTGTGCACCGAATTTATGATATTGAGCACCATGGCAGTATTAAGAACAATAGCATCAAAAGTTTTGGTGCTATTGTGGCACTTTGCTCCACTAGTGTAAAAAATGTTGACCTGGTGGAGCATAGTGCAAAGAGGCCTATTCATTACAATTGGCGCATGCTTTTAAGGCCTGCTTTGTAAATTTCATTGCACCATTTTTGCGTGCCTCCTTGTGCTGGAATGTCCCCTTTGCATACATTATGCATGGAGCATGCATAATGTGGCGCAAAGGGTCACAAAGTGTCGCAATGCATGCATGGCACCACTTTGTAGATATGGCATGGAGATTTTGCAAGCCTAACGCCACATTAGCGTAAAACAAAATGACACTAACGTGGCACTAGGCTTTCTTAAATTTGGGCCTTAATGTTTTGGTGGATAGCGTACGTCCAAAACGTCTGTGAATGCATTCTAGATTTAATGTTTCAGGGGGTTGAAGTACATCTAAACCTCTCCGGAAAATATTCAGAGTTCATGTTTCCAAAAGTTGCTGTAAGACCAGGAGTTCTGACAATATATTCAGAGATTTAAGCCCATATTTAACAAGGTTTTGCATCACCCTTGTGCCATGCAAGGCAGCGTAAGGGTGATGCAAAACCTAAGTGAGATTTATCAAGCCACGCAAGGCCACCTTGCAAGGCCCTGCATGGCTTGATAAAGCTAGAGTAACGCAAGGCAACGCAAATTGCTACCTTGCGTTACTGTGCGGCATTGAGGTATCCATGGGTGGAGCATGGGTGTTCCACGCATCCACCCATGGATTTTGGCGCATTCCCAGACTTACCATTAGTGGTAGACCTGGGAATGCACAAAAATGCTACTCCTCCCCAGGTGAGGCGTAAGGAGGAGAAACATATT
This sequence comes from Pleurodeles waltl, assembly GCF_031143425.1. Classification (NCBI taxonomy): domain Eukaryota; kingdom Metazoa; phylum Chordata; class Amphibia; order Caudata; family Salamandridae; genus Pleurodeles; species Pleurodeles waltl. Next base: position 191,765,936 of record NC_090441.1, on the reverse strand, counting down.
TATTTCTCCTAGTTTTTTCCTCTTTCTACTTGTTCTGCACTCTGCTGCACAGGTAGAAAGAGGAAAATGTCTCTCAGGTCTGTGTTTGTGCTTGAAGGAGTTTCTTCCTCCACAAAAACTATCCTGCCTATAACGCAGACACCCTTGTAGCATGGCGCAATGGTGCCTGAATTGGTGCTCCGCAATCAAAAGTGCCCTCGTGCTAGGAAAGGACGGGAATGTGCTGTATAATGACTAAATATGGTGCATTTCTGCCCTTTTACGCAGTGCACCACACAATGGTGCATGAAAAAAATATAAATCTGAGAATTAGTGTTTCCACTGGTTGTAGTACGTCCCTACCCAGGGTGGGTGTGGCTGGGGTGCATGTTATAGATATTTTTGTGATGTTAGTTTAAGTGTTTCTCCATGAGTGACATAGTTTCCAGTGGAGATAAAATAATCTTTAGTAAGTCCAAATCAAATGTTGCGATATATTCCACTATGTATACATGTACACCTCCAACATTTATGTATGTTTACATGAAATACTAAGAAATTAGTATTGTTGGAAATCTGCAACACTTACAGTATCTCAAGGGTAGGAGTTGAATTCTCTGAGAATTCATCAGGAGGGAGAATAATCCCACACTTGTCTCAAGGTCTCCCTCCTGGGACTAAAACCTAAATACAAGAGGAAAAGGTAGAAAATACTGGAAAACAAATATGCAGTTGTGGTCTGGAAAAAATCACAAATAGGCAATGTCCCAGTATGGTTAGTGGAAGGAAGGAAGTGGCCAAGATTGAAGAGACAGAATGAATGGAGATGCAGCCAGTCATTGGCTGCAAGGAGACAGGAAGAATCGAGAGACATGCCCATCACCTCTGTGACACCATTTATGGAACCTGCCTGAAAATCTGATCCCAGCCACCCACAGCCCCCCTGGCCCTAGAGCTGATTCCTGACACATGATTGTTTAGCATGTGCATTTCCAAGTCCCCAAGAGTGAGAAGAGGACTCCCCCACCACTAGAGGAGGACTTGGAAGGGAATGGGAGGACTTCATCAGGACCTCCTGATGTACTGGATGGGAGGCACATAGGACCTCATTATAACATTGGCGGTGTTGACCACCTACCGTCGCGGCGACGCTGCCAAAACACCATCGCCGCGGCTACCTACCGTCCGCCATATTATGACCGTAGCCGGAATTCCACCAGAAGGATGGCAGAATAATGGCTGTGGCAATGGCGGCGGACGGCGGTAAGGTGGCGCTGCTGCCAGCAGCAGCGCCACACCAGTAGAGCGCCGCAGACCGCATCATGACCCATGATACAGCCGGGCGGTATTCTGCTGGCGGACAGCAGCGCACCGTCTCCTGCCAGAGGACCCCCTGCATTCAGGTAAGTCGGGTGCTGCGACAGGGAGAGGGGTGGGGGTTTTTGTGTGTGTGGGGGGGGTGTGGATGTATGTTTGAGTGTGCATGCAGGCGGGTGTGTGGTGTGTGGAATGCGTGTGTGCATTCATGGTTGTGAGTGTGCGTGTATGTTGTGTTGTGTGAATGCATGGGTGCGTGTATGTATGTCAGTGTGTGTGGATGTGTGTGTGAATGGATGTATGCATGCATGGGTGAATGTGGTTATGAATGTGTGTATGCATGTGTTTGATGGTGTGTGAATGTGCGTGTATGTCGTGGGTCTGGAGTGGGAGGGGGATGGTTGGGTAGGACCCAGGGAAGGGGAAGGGGGAGGGGAAGACCCCTATCTGTGACAGGGAAGAAATTCCCTGTCACTGATAGTGCCTACCGCCATGGTTTTCGTGGTAGTAAGGCAGCCATGAAAACCATGGTGGTAGGCGGGGTCATAATCCTGTGGGTGGGACAGTGACGGCTGCCTGGCTGAAGACTGAAGTCTCCAGCCCGGCAGTTGTTACCGCCCTGGTGGACGGAGTGGTACATTGGAGTATTGGCTTGAGTCAAACCTCCTATGTCATATTTTGGGGAAGTATACTGACCCCATAGTATTGCCTCTCACAGCAGGACCCATTAATCACCCTGCTGAGCCTACAGATGCAGGTGAGTACCAATGTCGATGAAGAATCAATCCCCAAAGCTCAATACCAATGCAGAGTAGGGCTTCATCAGGACTCCCTGTTGTACCGGACCGTATGGGAGGCACCGGGCAGATTTAAGAAAAATGGCACCGCGCCCAGTGCAGCGCCACTTTCCCTGCGCCCCTTAGGATACCACTACTGCCACCATGTGTGCGCCGTATTTAAAATACAGCACACCATGGCGCAGGGTAGGGGGCCATAGTGTAAGAATTTCTGACGCTATTGATGTACTGTTCAGGGTTAGCAGCAAAATGTTGGCGCTAACCCTGAACAGTACATAGGGGCCCATTGTAACCAATGGTGTGCCCCTTTTAATGCCTGCTCTGAGCAGACGCTAAAAATGACGAAAAAAATGACGCAAAGAAATCTTTTAGATTCCTTTCTGCCATTCTTTTGGCCCCCATAACGGGGGAATGCTCCCCTTCCATACATTATGCCTGGTGCAGGCATAATGTGGCGCAAGGGGTTACAAAGTGGTGCTATACATGCAAATATGTCGCAGCGTTTTGCCATTATATTTCCAGAATAGCCTAAAGAAAACTGACGCTAATGTGGCGATATTATGGTGCAAGGGGATCTTAAATCTGCCCCATAGTATTGGCTCTCACAGTAAGAGCCCATTAATCACCATGCTGATCCTACGCATGACGGCGAGCACCAATGTTTCCGAAGAATCGAGCGCCGAAACTCAATAGCAGCACTGGAGAGGACTTCATCAGGACCTCATCATGTACCAGATGGGAGGCACATACCATGTACTCTCACAGAATGAGCACATTATTCACCATGATGACCATACATCTGAAGGTGAGTACCAATGTCTATGAAGAATCGAGTGCCAAAACTAAATAGCAGCACTGGAGAGGACTTCAATGAATTAGACATACATAAAATGTTTGGAACTTTGGAACTTGGTACAGTTTCAAGTTTTACTTTGTTTTTGTTCGTTTTATTGTTTTATAGGCCATTTACTGTCATCACTTGTTGGCTAATGGCTATCAATAATAGAATTGATAAACAGGTAAGAATTATTTAAAATAAGACTACATGTGGAAAATAGCAGGTGATTTGAGTGTCCCCCAAAGGATTGTAAATTTAAAAGTGGGAGGTATGGATGCCTAAAGCACTCCTCAGATATATTTGCTCTTTCTTCACCTCTGCATTGTGATTTTCTCTTGGATTCAATCTATAATCATGGGCACTGGAATTATGCAGCATTAGAGGACCAAGCGATAAGGCAGGGGTGACCTAGAAATGTGGCAAGACAAGGCACTTTGTTTTGTTACAATCTGCAAATTATGCAGACATTGCATTATGTGGTGAAAGCGGCAACACGTTAGTATGCTGAAAAAAACAGTAGCTACACAGTCACATGTTTCCAGTGGTCCTGTCTATACTCACTGTTTTTGGCAAACTTGAGTTTTTAGTTTGAAGTCTCCCACACAGCACAGTTATCTGGTTGTGAATAACATCTGGGGTCTTGCTGAAAGGTGACCTAGAAATGCATTCAGCCCAATGCTTACCAGTGGCTTTGTGTTTTGTTATTTATATTTCCTTGCTTTCTATTGACTTGATTTGTTTCTGCACATCCTGCTGGTGTTTGTCCCTTGGTGGAGCATAGCCTTTTTACTACCTCTCTCGTTGGCTCCTTCTGTTCTTCCACGAGTGCTCACTTTCTTGGATTTTTTTTTTTTCCTTTTTTGTGAAGCACTCCACGCAAGTTCATGTTTTTCAGCTGTGTCGCCTGTATGCTTCTCTCACCCCACGCCTGGCCCCATGCTTCTGTGCATTACCGCACTCCTCGTTTCTGGTCGTCTCCCTCCTCCATCGTCATTTCTCGCTCTCCATGTGCTTCCCCTTGCCTTTCGTGTTGCTACAACCCACCCAAACCACTTTCCATTTAGAATTTTAATAAAAGAAAGGTGCTTTTGCGCTACTGTGTTTTTCTGAAAAATATACCAATTCATCTCCATTTTCCTATCATCTCATTGCCTCTTCCCACCTGTGCCTTCCCTGTTGATTTCTTGTCCCTCCCCCATCCTCCGCAGATGTCCATTCAGGCTTTTCTTTAACTTTTAGATACCCTGCACAACACCATTCGCAAAGCCAGTAGGTCCCAATGGCGAGAGCTGTTGGCTTTGCCAATGCTTCTTTCTTAGTTCTTTTGTTTCTTTATGTTGGACGTTTTTATTTTGCGTTCAGCTGCCTGAGAGAAGAAGACTTTTTAAGAAGCGCAGCATTCTTGGATCGCAGCTTTCTTGAGTAAAGGAGCCTCGCTCCTCCAACGTGCACCGTGTTATGTCCTAAGGATGCTGTGGTGGGAGGAGAAGGATGCCTTCTAGTAGAAAATGCAGAGTGCATCACGTCTGCAGTACAACAGAACACAGTTTTTGTTTTGCAATGTTATATAGTGCAAACTCAATCCGAAGGTATTGGAGCGCTTTAGATGAGCACTGGGTTACATTACACATGGACACTTCCATTTTCGATTCGCACGGGGATATTAAATGATCTGCCCAGAATCAGAAGATGTTGAGCAGACACCGAGACTCGAACCTGGTTCCCCAGCTCCAAAGTTGCAGCTCTGGCCCTTACGCCACATTCTCCCCTTTCGGTGAGTCACTACTGGCGTGACAGCCTGTGGCAAGGGCTAGACTGGCCACAAGACTTGTAAGTATACCCCAGAAGGAGGCTGTGGAAGGCTATGCTAAGGTTTGCTGTTTTGTAATTGTATAGGGCACTCACACTGTTACTATAGCCTCACAGTCCCAGCTCCTCTTTCCTGCAACCTCCTTACCTTTTTAACAAAACACTTGAAATGGGGGAAGCACTGTTCCTTTAACTTCCTCACTTTTAATCTGCTGGTGGTCTGACAAGCCAGCTACTTTGCAGCCAGTGTGATGACAGGGCAACCCTTGCAGGCAGCATTTTGGGTGCTCACATGCCTGTTACAAGACCAGGTGGGGCAGGTCTTCCCCAGTGGGGGGCTTTTATAATTTATTCTCTTTTCTTTTGTCGCTGCTTTTCCACCTCTTTTGGTCATAAACGTCTTCCTTTTGTCCCTTCCGCAGGGTCACCCCAAACCTTTAGCCTTCACCCTTCTGTTTTCTGAACCTGTTTTTGTTGGCTTTTCCGACCCTTTACCACTGCTAATCAGCACTAAATGCTTGTGGTCTCTCATCAAACTATGGTGAATTTGGCTTACACTCAATTGGCACATTTAATTTACGTCCTTGATAAAGTGATACTAAATGTACGCAGGGCCTGTAAATTAAATGCTTCTAGTGGGCCTGCAGCACTTATAGTCCCACCCACTTAAGTAGGCTTTTAAAAATGTCTCAGGCCTTGCTATTGCAGAGCCTGTGTGTGCAGTTTTCAACTGCGACTTAGACCTGGCAAAATAAACCTTTCACCAGGCCCAAGCCTTCCTTTTTAATACATATGTCACCCCTAGGGTATGACCTAAACAGCTCATAGTGCATGGCGTAGTGTATTTAAAATGTTGGACATGTACTTTAAAGTTTTACATGTACTGGTAGTGAAAAACCCTTTGCACCACTGTACGGCCTGCCTCTCACACAGAAGAACATTGGGTTACATTATTACATTTAATAAGTTATAACTTTGGATGGGGAGCAGGTCAGAATGTTGAGTTTGGTGTCTAAAGAATTGTAATTTAAAGCCCTTTTTAATATTAAAGTCTGATTCTAAGTCAAAATTTTAAAAATGCCACTTTTAAAAGGTTAGCATTTTCTTGTCTCATCCATTTGGTGTCTGCTGCCTGTATACTGAGTCACATGACTCAGTGTAGCTGGCATTTGGTCTTTGTGTATTTCTCCCAGACAGTGAGACAAAGAAACGCAGGTGTTGGCACGAAGGGCCTTCTCTGACTTGATGAAAGAGAGAAGTTGTCACCTACCACACCTTCTCATCACAAAGACTCTGCCTGAGCACACTCACAAAGGGTTTCACACTAGTCTATTTTGACCCCAGACATTTGGGAACCAGGGAGGTAGAACATTCTTAGCACCTTTAGAGGTAGAAACCTCCAGAACCTTCTCTTACTTCAAAGTGGGCATCTGGTATAGTGTACCCTCAGACTCAACTCTTCAGATCACTTCTGGAGTTGAGACTCTGCAAGGAAGAAGGACAGCCCAGCTGTGAATTCAGCCTGCTGACCTGCTTTGCTGCTGAATGACTGTTGTTGCTGAACCAGAACTCTTCTACTGTGAGCTGCCCTGCTGAAACCAGCCTGCCTGTGTGTCCCAAGACACCAAGATCTCCAAAGGTAAGTTAGCTGACCTTCTGTTTTCAAAGTCACAGGGACACAACAGGCTTTGCTGTACCACGCACCTTCAATGCAGGACCACGTATCCCCTCAGTAGCTCTGCACGCCTGATCCAGCACAACGCATCTCAACACCGACAACTGGCCCAGTGCCACGTAGCTCCTCACAGCTCTGAAGTGAGTCCATGCATCACCTTGGTGGCTCCACAGGCCGGATCCAGCGTGACACATCTCTATGCCGACAGCCAGCCCAGCTCAATTTAGTGCAACACATTTTGACGCAAGTCTTTGCAAGCCTTGTGAGCTCCAGCAGCTTCACCAGCATTGTCCCAGAGCGCCGCACCTTGACCTCAGCTCCGACGCATCATTTTGCAAGTCTTCACAAGCCCCAGTGTCTTCTCTGATGACATTGCAGGACCTCATATCGCAAGCTCCCATCAATGCTTGCTGACTTCGTGGTTCGATGCAGCTTGGTGACCCCCCCCCATTACAAACTTCACATTGATGGTTTCTCAATGGCAGCCATTACAACACAAGGCCTTTGCATCACTCCAAAGCTAGCACTTAAGGTACTCTTTTTCTGGAGGCCTAACTTGGGCACTGTAACTGCCCTAAGCCCCTAGACATCACTGGAAGCTGTCCATGCCTCTCATCGTCACTGGAGGCTGTCCATGCCCCTTACCATCATTGGAGGTTGCCCACACCCCTCGCAATGATGGGAGGCTGCCCATGCCCATCACTATCATTATAGACTGTTCATGCTTCTCACAATAACTTGAGGCTGTCCATGTCGGTTGCCATCACTGAAGAATGTACACTCACTTTTCCATCACTGGAGGCTGCCTAGGTCTCTCTTCATCACTGGAGGCTTCCACATCCCTCATCATCACTGTGGGCTGCCTAAGCCTGTCAGTATCACTGCAGGTTACCCATCACCATCACTGGAGGCTTCCCACACCTTTCGTCATTACTGGAGGCCGTGCATGTCTATTCCCATCACTGGAAGTTGCCCATTCCCTTTTCCACTAATGGAGGCTGTCCACACCCTTGACAGTCACTGGAGGCTCTGCACACAGCTCACCATCACTAGAGGCTGTCCACACCCCTCATCATCACTGCAGGCTACCCATGCCCCTCAACATCACTGTAGGCTTCCCACACCTTTTGCCATTACTGGAGTGCATGTCTATTCCCATCACTGGAGGCTGCCCATTTCCTTCTCCATTAATGGAGGCTGTCCACACCCTTCACAGTCAATAGAGGATGTCCACACCTCTCATCATCACTGCAGGCTACCCAAGCCCCTCACCATCACTGGAGGCTGTGCACACCTTTTCCCATAAAGGATGCCGTCCATGTCTATTGCCACCACTGGAGACTGTCCATGCCGCTCCCCATCAATGGAGGCTGTGCACACCCTTCAAAATCACTGTGCATTGTCCACACACCTCAGCATCACTGGAGGCTGTCCACATCCCTAACCATCACTACAGGCTGCCCAGGTTCCTATCACTAGAGGCTGTCTAGGACCCTTTCCATCACTGGAGGCTGTCCATGCCACTCATGATCACTGGAGGCTGTCCACAACCCTTGCCATCACTAGAGGCTGTGCACACCCCTCGCTATCACTGGAGGATATCCAATTCCCTTGCCATTACTGGAGGTTGCCCTTGCCAGTCACCATCACTGAAGGCTGCCCACACCCCTCTGCATCACTGTAGGCTGTCCACACTCGTCACAATCACTTTAAACTGTTCATAACCATCGCCGTCACCTGGAGGCTGCCATTGCCTCTCCATTCTTGGAGACTGTTCATGCCTCTCACAGTCACTGGAGGCTGTCCACACACCTTGCCATCACTACAGGCTGTACACACCCCTTGCTGTCACTAGAAGCTGTCCACAAGTCTTGTCATCACTGAAGGCTTCCCAGGCCACTCTCTATCACTTGAGACTATCCACGCCTCTCGTCATCACTGGAGGTTGTCCATACCACTCACCATGACTGGAGGCTGTCCATCACCTCACCATGACTAAAGGCTGTCCAGGCCACTCACCATCACTGGAGGCTGTCAGTGCCCCTCGTTGTCACTGGAGATTGCACAAGCCCTTTGCCATCATTGGAAGCAGCTCTCGCCACTCACCATCACTGTAGGATGCACAAACCCCTCACCACCATTAGAGGCTGTCCACACCCCTCACCGTCACTGGAGGCTGCTCACTCCCTCCACCATCACTGGAGGCTACCCACACCCCTTGCTGTCACTAGAGGCTGTCCTTGCCTCTCACCGTCACTGGAGGCGGTACCTGCTCCTTGCCATCACAGGGAGGATGCTGAGGCCGCACCCCATCACTGGAGGCTCTCCACGCCCCTCACCATCACTAGGGGCTGTCTAGGCCCGTCACCGTCACTTGAGGCTGCCCATGCCCCTTGCTATCACCGGAGGCTATCCATGCCTCTCACCCACTCTGGTCGCTGGCCATACCCCTCTGCATTACTGGAGATTGTCCACATCCGTAACGATCATTGGAAACTGTCCATGCCTCTCACCGTCACTGGAGGCTGTCCAATCTCCTCGCCGTCACACGGAGGATGCCCAGGACGTGCTCCATCACTGGAGCCTCTCCATGCCCCCCACCATCACTGGAGGCTGTTCTCCCTTTAGCCATCACTAGAGGCTGTCCACACCCATAACCATCAATGGTGGGTGTCCACGCTGTTCACCATCAGTGAAGGTTGCCATGCCCCTCACCATCACTGGAGGCTCTCCATGCCCCCCACCATCACTGCAGGCTGTTCCCCCCCCTCTAGCCATCACTAGAGGCTGTCCACACCCGTAACCATCACTGTGGGATGTCCATGCCTTTCACCATCACTGGAACCTGTCCACACCCCTCACCATCACTGGAGGCTGTGCACACCTTTTCCCATAAAGGATGCCGTCCATGTCTATTGCCACCACTGGAGACTGTCCATGCCGCTCCCCATCAATGGAGGCTGTGCACACCCTTCAAAATCACTGTGCATTGTCCACACACCTCAGCATCACTGGAGGCTGTCCACATCCCTAACCATCACTACAGGCTGCCCAGGTTCCTATCACTAGAGGCTGTCTAGGACCCTTTCCATCACTGGAGGCTGTCCATGCCACTCATGATCACTGGAGGCTGTCCACAACCCTTGCCATCACTAGAGGCTGTGCACACCCCTCGCTATCACTGGAGGATATCCAATTCCCTTGCCATTACTGGAGGTTGCCCTTGCCAGTCACCATCACTGAAGGCTGCCCACACCCCTCTGCATCACTGTAGGCTGTCCACACTCGTCACAATCACTTTAAACTGTCCATAACCATCGCCGTCACCTGGAGGCTGCCATTGCCTCTCCATTCTTGGAGACTGTTCATGCCTCTCACAGTCACTGGAGGCTGTCCACACACCTTGCCATCACTACAGGCTGTACACACCCCTTGCTGTCACTAGAAGCTGTCCACAAGTCTTGTCATCACTGAAGGCTTCCCAGGCCACTCTCTATCACTTGAGACTATCCACGCCTCTCGTCATCACTGGAGGTTGTCCATACCACTCACCATGACTGGAGGCTGTCCATCACCTCACCATGACTAAAGGCTGTCCAGGCCACTCACCATCACTGGAGGCTGTCAGTGCCCCTCGTTGTCACTGGAGATTGCACAAGCCCTTTGCCATCATTGGAAGCAGCTCTCGCCACTCACCATCACTGTAGGATGCACAAACCCCTCACCACCATTAGAGGCTGTCCACACCCCTCACCGTCACTGGAGGCTGCTCACTCCCTCCACCATCACTGGAGGCTACCCACACCCCTTGCTGTCACTAGAGGCTGTCCTTGCCTCTCACCGTCACTGGAGGCGGTACCTGCTCCTTGCCATCACAGGGAGGATGCTGAGGCCGCACCCCATCACTGGAGGCTCTCCACGCCCCTCACCATCACTAGGGGCTGTCTAGGCCCGTCACCGTCACTTGAGGCTGCCCATGCCCCTTGCTATCACCGGAGGCTATCCATGCCTCTCACCCACTCTGGTCGCTGGCCATACCCCTCTGCATTACTGGAGATTGTCCACATCCGTAACGATCATTGGAAACTGTCCATGCCTCTCACCGTCACTGGAGGCTGTCCAATCTCCTCGCCGTCACACGGAGGATGCCCAGGACGTGCTCCATCACTGGAGCCTCTCCATGCCCCCCACCATCACTGGAGGCTGTTCTCCCTTTAGCCATCACTAGAGGCTGTCCACACCCATAACCATCAATGGTGGGTGTCCACGCTGTTCACCATCAGTGAAGGTTGCCATGCCCCTCACCATCACTGGAGGCTCTCCATGCCCCCCACCATCACTGCAGGCTGTTCCCCCCCCTCTAGCCATCACTAGAGGCTGTCCACACCCGTAACCATCACTGTGGGATGTCCATGCCTTTCACCATCACTGGAACCTGTCCACACCCCTCACCATCACTGGAGGCTGTCCAATCTCCTCGCCATTACAGGGAGGATGCCCAGGCCTTGCTCCATCACTGGAGGTTCTCCATGCACCCCACCATCACTGGAACCTGTCCACACCCCTCACTACCAATGGTGGGTGTCCACACCTTTCACCATCACTGGAGGCTGTCCAGGCCCCTCACCATCACTGGAGGCTGTTTATGCCCCTCACCATCACTGGAGGCTGTCCCCTCTCTAGCCACCACTAGAGGCTGTCCACACCCATAACCATCACTGGGGGATGTCCACGCCTTTCACCATCACTGGAACCTGTCCACACCCCTCACATCACTGGAGGCTACCCATTGCCCTCACCATTTCTGGAGACTGTTCATACACCTCACCATCACTGGAGGCTGCCCCTCACTGGGCACTCAAAGCACATTGGGCTAAAAGGGATTTCACCCCATTCCCTGTCAACTGCAGTAACCTGGATTGAGGAGTGCACAGAGAGTTCATGAGCTGCCATGGTCTGGGGCTGGGCAGGGACTGATCTCTCAGACTCTGTGTAGTATGTCATGAGCAGGTATTATTAATACTTATTATATATAATAAGTATTAATAATACCTACTCATGACATACTAGCCCAGCCCAGTGAAGTATGCTTCTCGCACTCCAAGACATCCAAAGATGATGATTTACTTGAATAAAAGTTTATTGATAAATCCTCAGAGAAAGAAACTCCATCCACAGTAGATTCAGACTTCATCTAGCCTTCACCTCTCCAACTGTCATCTACATGGAACACTCAGATCCAGAAGGGACAAAGATGATCACAGTTGGAGGGGGAGACGGACTGTACCAAACATTACTATGTAAACCAAAAATACAAACAACAAAATATACACAATAACAAAATTATATATAATAAGTATTAATAATACCTACTCATGACATACTACACTCTGCCTCATCCAAAGTATCGTTCAGGTCTTTCAAAAAACCAATGTATCAGTCCACGAGTCTTTGTGCGTTTGAATTGCTTACAGCCCCCCTGCTGTCCCCACTCTTGTTGGGGACTGTTGCTGTCACAGTGGGAGAAGGATTTCATAAACCATACAAGGGTGGGCAAGCAGCGCATTAAAGGGGGTGGCTACCCAGAGCTCAGCAATGTTCTGTTTTAGCTCTAAACTCCAAAACAGGAACTGGGCCCTCAGCATGGTATACACTTTATTATTTTAAAATGTGATAAAGACTCAATTTTCAAAAAGTAAATTGCTTTAACTTGGAAGCGTTTCACTTCAGTTCACTAGAATGAGTTTCAGCATTGACTGCGACATTTATCAGAAGTCACAGCTTTTAAATGTAAACTTTGAAATATTCATGCTATTTGCAGGGTCACTGTAATTATATGATTCTGGCTCCGTAGTGTTTTTAGAATAATATTGGCTTTGCCATGTAATCCTTTGTCTGCTCCATAATCTGTACATTTGAACAAAAACAAAGGGGCATATTTAAGAAAAGTGGGGCTGCACCCAGTGCAGCGACACATTCTTTGAGCCCCTTAGCGCCCCCCTACCACCACCATGTGTGCACCGTATTTAAAATACTGCGCACCATGGCGCAGGATAGGGGACAATAGTGTCAAAATTGTGGCGCTAACCCTGAACAGCACATAGGGGCCTATTGTAAACAATGGTGTGCCCCCTTTTAACGCCTGCTCTGAGCAGGCTTTAAATATGCTGGAAAAAAATGACACAAAGAAATCTCTTAGATTTCCTTGCGCTATTTTTTCGCCCCCCCCTAACGGTGGAACACCCCCCTTTCATATATTATGCTTGGTGCAGGCATAATGTGGCACACGGAGTTAGAAAGTGGCACAATGCATGCATTACGCCACTTTGTAAATCTGGTGCTGCGTTTTTGGCCTTCTAACGCCACATTAGCATAAAAAAATGACACTAATGTGTCGTTAGATGGTGTTAGTCACTCTTAAATAATCTGCCTTCATTGTTTCTAGCTCAATCGGATTGAACGTTACTAAAACATTGCAGTTTGTGTTCCTGCACTCCGGAAGGCCCTTCGCAAAGGTTGGGTGGTCATAGCTCATCTGCTTATTGCTGTATTTAGGTGATAAGTTGGTACCCACAGGGTGAAATCTTTTGGAAGAGAGTGTTACCTTATGTAAAAATGACAAAATAGTGAAGTAATGCTACCACAAACTGTCACATAGTTTGCCTTTTCTTGCCACATAATTTAGTCAAAACTGTTGCATAATTTGGTCCACCTCTGACGCATAATCCCAGTGGCTCTGGCTATTAGTGAACCAAGAGGCAAGTCAGATGTCACGTGAACCTCGCTTAGATTTTTATAACATAGGAGCAACATTAAAGTCTATTAACATATGAAAGTGAAGTTTTTGTAGAGGGCCCATCCTAAATTGAGTTTTTTTAAGGTACTCTTGCAAGGGACGATAAAGGCCTGGAGACACAGTGAAACAAGGCAATTGTCTAGGGTAAAGCGAACTTTGTCCAGCAGGTAAACCGTGTTTGAAACCAGGTTTCCTAGTGTTACGGTGCACAATGTAGCCCCTAAATGAAGGGGCTCGTTGACAGACATAACGGCGTGGGTGGCAGAAGTCACATCAAATCTTGGCTCAAAGGTCCAAGAGACATTTTCCAGAGCTCAGCATCTGGCTCTGGCCTTCAATGGCTCTTCCACATTTGGAAGAGCAACTTTGTGCATTTCCAAACGCATGACAATTTTTGCAGGATCAGCTTTGATGATCATAGTCCAAATTACACCTGAATCCCCACTTGTCAACTGTCAAGGGCATGGTGAATTACTTAGGGGCATATTTAAGAGTCCCTAGCACCTCTTAGCTCCACATTAGCATCATTTTTTTATGCTAATGTGGCCCAACGAGGCCAGAATCGCTGTGCCAGATTTATAAAGTGGCACAATACATGCATTGCACCACTTTGTAATCCCTTGCGCCACATTATGCCTGTGCCAAGCATACTGTATGAAAAGGGGTCCCTCCCCCATTAAAAGATTTGTTTGTCTCATTTTTATCAGCAATTTTAACGCCTGCTCAGAGCAGGTGTTAAAATGAGGCTCCCATTGTTTTCAATGGACCTCCTAGGTGCTTTGCAGGATTAGCATCAAACTTTTTGACGCTAATCCTGCAAAACGCCAAACTAGCGTAAAACATTTTGACGCTAGTTCCGAACTACCACCATGGTGCTCCATGTGATAAATATGCTGCACGCATGGTGGTTTTAGAGGGGCACTAATGGGTGCAAGATAAGTGGTCCTGCACTTGGTGCAGGGCCACTTTTCTTAAATCTGCCCCTAAATGTCTGGGGATAAATCATCCTGCATTCACACAGTTCACACTACGCTCACACGGGTTCACGAATCATCCTGCCCTCACACAGGCTCACCTTTCACTCTCCTGATCCACTCACAAAAGCACGCTTGTCACCAAGTTCTCACATGGGCATGCCACTTACACCTCTCACCCTGCACATACACTACTCACTGTCACTCAGAACTTACACACCACACCTCTAACACAGCATATACTAAGCTACCCAACACTTGTGAACATGCACACATGCCTGCAAAAGCACCCATAGAAAGCCTAATTTTCATGCAATATGCATTTTCAGTTTCATCTGTACCTATAGTTCTCAGTTCCATCCGTAACTACAGGTCCAGTGCAAGAGGGCTGAGTCTACTAAGACTGAGGGATGGTACAGGGAAGGACAGTGAGCTGAGGCTGTGGGGTCTGACGTGAGAGTCAGGCTCAATTTTAGGCTGTGGGGATCAGCCGAGAGAGGCGAAATCAGGCAAAGGTAGCAGGAGGGGGCAGGACAACAGGTCAAGGATTAAGCAGTGCAAGAGAGACCGTGACCTGGTGTCAGAGTTGGCTGGGACTGCAGGCTACTGGTCTGGTGCTGGTGGGGGGAGAAGTAACAGCTCAAGAGGCACTTGTTGGCCCTGCACTGAGTTCTATTGGCATTCATAACCACCGGTATGAACAAAGGTGAGGGGTTACCTTTGGCCAGACATGTTGTTTTGCTGCTTTTGAAGCCATGATGTAGCCCACAATCTGGGCCCTGTTGGCCTGTGTAGCAGTAGCACTCTTCAGGGGCTGGTTCCAGAGGGGAGAGTTTTTGAGGCTGCAGCTGGTGATTGAGTCAGGCCTTGGGGGAGCCAGTGAAGTTGGCAAGAGTGAACTAAGAATGTAAGTTGGTGTAGGAGGAGGGACTGTGTTGCAATGCAGGACAACAGGCTAAGGCCGCAGTGAGCATCACTTTCGAGTACCAGGAAGGTTGGGCTAAACAAACTGTTTTGTTCTGAATGTCACTAAAGCAAATGGGGAAGAAAAAATTAACAGGCTCAGATGCGGCTGGGTCATTCGTACTGAAGATAGCAACCATTTTGGATGGGGGAAATTCCTTATTGGGAAGCTCTATTCACCAATACGTCTACTGGTTATACTGATGCTGGCTCACAGAGCAATATTCCTAGCCAGTCATATCACATCATTGTGGAGCAGTCTTCTTCTTGCCCTCTGCCACATTATTGCATTTTAATGGAGTGGCCATGTTAGGTGAGAGTACAGCACTCAGGAGTCAATGGGAGTGCAACAAGCACTGCACTCTTTCTTGGCAGTGCCACACAAGTTCTTCCCAATCAATTACTGTAATCCTGGTAGACTTGTGGACGGAGCCAAAGTCTTTCTGACAGTTGTGCTTCTCAAGGCTTTTTTCTGTTGATCACACGCTGTCTGGCGACAGCTGTGCTGTCAAGCCAAACCGAAAAGTATGCTTCAAAAGTATAGAAAGACATCTAATAAAGTGCTTCAAAACAGACATCATAGCACTATACAGTAATTAAGTACATCAACGATTCTAGGATACCAGGTGGAGTTATGCCACGTGTTGTGGAGTACTGGTGATTATCCGAAAGTAGTGAAGTAGTTTTCATAGCAGTATTAGTTTAATTCAAAATCACCCTATTTTCACTGCTTTCCTTTAATGCCTTTAGTGCCAAGACTCTTGCACTAGTATATTGTGCTCTTGACTCCCCTTGAAATTTTAGTATTTAGTGAATGACACTGACTATGTAGACTTAGGTGGTTTATAGTGTATAGTTGGCCACTCTGAATACATATTGTTTCTAGCAGATGGCATGTGGCAGATCCATTTCAGGGGGCATAGGGCAAGCAGGAGCTACTGGGCCTCAGCTGTGGAGGGGAAGGGGTGATTTTCCTCAGATGACCCAGAGTCTTTCCAATGATAGCTTCACAAACTGGGCCATGTACAATCACTTCAGCACTTGAACACTCAGTGGTAGCACTTTGGAGCAGTCACAAGCTTCTCAGGGAGGTAGTGCAAGGGTATGAAAATTCAGAACTCAGATCACCCAGGACAGCAGCATCTGGCTGTCCAACCCAATGCTTTATTTGGATAAGAAACATCCTGAAAGCGATATACTGCAGAAAGAACAATAATACGCACTGCCACTTTGGCTACTGCATACTGTCTTCCTGTCCTCTCTTTCATGAGTCCCTCCTCTTGTGAGCGTTGGCATGTCCCCGTTAGTTTATTTTTGTAAGACATTAGTCAAGGCTCAGGTACTGGTACCCCAGTTTATTTATGGCTGTGCCCAGTTCAGTACAGCCTCCTAGTTAAGTCTCAGCACAATGCAGGTCTCTGCCTTTTTCAGCATCACATGCCTTCGATCTTGCTCACTTCTAGGATGAGACAGCATGGTTGCAGGAGTGGCAGTTGATCTGGGGAGTCCGTAGCAGTATGGGGCAGCCAGAGGAGAAGCCATGAGTCCGACTGTAAATGCAGGAAATAGAAATCAGTGAGCGCTCATGGCAGACATCAGATATCTGGGTCACTGAGCAGAAGATGGGCCACCACTTTCCTGGGTGTCACAGTAGCACGCAAGCAGTCTTGGGATGCACTTTGTAAATACTGCGGTGGTGACCTCCATGTGCACAGGTATTGGCTTCCATGACAGCGTCCACCACGGACACAATTCTTGACTCCTGTGGTGGCATCAACCAAGGAACAACTCTGGGTTTCAGTGGCTGCATTCACCATGGACACAGATATTGACTTAAGCAGCAAGGTGAACCGTGATTGTTCCTATTGCATAGCGGCAATGTTGGCTGTCTGTCCGCGATTCCCTCATGGACCTGTACTTCTGGAGAGATTGTACCCAACCGCTTCGCAGTTGCAGATTCCTCTTCGCAGTCTTCTTTTTCCTGGTAGACCCACCACACTAGAGTCTGGCAGTTTCTGGCACTAACTGGACAGTCACACCTCCTGCAGCTTGACAAGCTCTTTCACTCTCTCAGCAGGCAGTCTGACTTACAGGCACTTTAGGTCAGGGGTATAGCTCTTCCAGCAAGTAAAGACTCCAGTTAATGTATCCTCTCCTCTGGGAAGCTGGCTATCAGACAGACACCAGTTCTTGTTATACAGCAGTCCTCAGAGTATGCAACAGAATACTCCCTTCCTTGGTGAAGGGTCATGGAACTGGAGCAACAAGGGTGGAAGTAGCTTCCACATTGATGCAATCAAAGCAGATAAGGAAGATTGATTCTGTGTCTGCAATCTCAAACCAGGTTAGAACAGTTCTTCTGTACCCTGTCCTCTCTTGGCTGCTCTCCAGATAGAGCCTTTGTGTAGAGTGATGCTTTTCACAGCAGAGTTGTCTCCACCCTGGAGTACCTACAACAGAGGCCCAAAGAGACATGAGGTTTCTGCAAGAGGCTTTTCACCAACCACGCTGAACAGTGATCAGGATGAAGATAAAAGGCTAGCCTCGCCTAAATAATGTCTCTCATCCTGAACAACAGATACAAGAGTCCCACCCGACCACCTACCGAATGGCAGTGCCACAGGAAAACAAACCAGCGACTCAACTCAGCAGGAGCTGCTTAAATGAAACGGAGACAGAAATAGCTTCACTGTGGAGAGACAAGATGGAGAATATTTAATACAGAAAATTCCCTGAGAATCTGCCTGGCCTTTTCATGGATACAAATTCCAAACCACAAAAACATGAGACACACTGGAAAACACCCCAAAGGAAGAAGGCACATGTCATGTCTCTCACTGCTGCCACCTTCTACTAACCTGCCTGTGCCCTCGCTGGCCTGACGTGACAAATCATGTGCCATTCAGCACAACTACCAGGTCCTACCCCATCCTCTCGATCTGTAGACAAACGGAGACGGGTGAGTGTGGGCACAACACTGACATACACGCATGCGCACACAAGGGCACGGGCACACACACACATTCACTCTCTCTCTCTCTCTCTCTCTCTCTATCTCTGTATCCTTGTCACTCTCTCACTCTCTCTTTATGTATCTTACAGTCCTACAAGGACACTGTTTCCTGGAGGCATTGCTAGAATTGGAAAACATAGCCTGGAAACTCATAAATCTGTGGTCATGTTGTGGCAGAGGAGAGGGGGTGGAGTCACAAACGGCAGAGCTTAAAAAAAGTCTGACAGTCAACTTATGTATTTATTTCAGAAATCTGCAATTAAATTGGCACCAAGGACAACTCTGACAGCATATCTGTATTAGCTTACTTAATTAGTCACATAGAGGCTACATTTTAAAATATCAGACATTTTTGTGTGTCCAGCAATTTTGAGGGGATTCTAATAGCAGTGAGATAACACTGCTGGTTAAGCAAGTTCTGGGAGAGTTCTGTGTTTCGTTCAATTACAATGTGGGCTCATAAAGTTGCAAAAAGGGTTAATGTGCCTGCGGCAAAGCACAGAGTGTAACTGCAGATCACAGATTTCTATTTTATTTAGCCAGGTAAGTGGGCTACTGCTTTTTAGACTGAGATCATTTTCTTACTGCCAGTTCATAAGTTGCAAGCCTTCTTATATAGCACAGTGGTCTGTTTACCGGCATCAAGGAGCTGCATGCAAACTGCATGTCATGGGTTTAGATCCTGTATTATGTTCTATATCCTGACTTTTTGTTTCACTGGACCCTTCCCTCTTAACATATAATGCTCTCAAGCGTGGACGGTGTGTGATTCTGACAACTTAAAACCCTCATTGGGTTAAGTAGCTTTCCTTCACAATTGTTGTACACACTTGTATGATTTATTGAGTCTCTGTGTGTGGTGTAAAGCACACTGACACCCTACACTGGGATGAGTGGCGCTGTAAAATAACTAAAAAACAAAGAAAATACATTAATAGGTGCAATTTAAATCATTATTAGTGTAATTACACATATTCACCTTGCATTCTCACAGTACGTGTCCTTCTCCTAGTTAAGGTGGGGGGGGGGGGAGAAGGGGGGGTTGAACACAGTCATTCTCCTGCCTCCAAGGCACAGTTTCTCTCAAGTACTTGTGTAATGCTAAACTGTGTCGGTTATTTTTCCTCCAGTGCACTGGCACCTATGTGTCAGGCCCCACCTGGCTCCCAGCCTGGATGATACTTGAACAAAGGAAGGGCTGATGGCCCTTTAAATCAGGCCTTGCCTGTGCACGGCCGGAAGTGACGGTATGATGACCCCTCCTAGTGTCTCTTAAAGGGCAGTGCCTCTTAAATGGTAATGTCTCTTACAGGACAGAGTATGTTAAGTGACGGTGTATCTTAGAAGCTAGCATCTCTTAAAAGTTAATCTCTCTTACAGGAGAGTGTTTCTTGGAGGCTAGTGTCTCTTAAAGGGCAGTGTCTGTTAAATTATGGTATCCCTCTGAGACCACTGTATCCAAAATGGTACTGTCTCTTAAAGGACGGTATATCTTACAGAGAAGTCATCTTAGATTACAATGTCTCTTAAATGTCACCGTCTGTTAGGGATTGTGTCTATTTAAAGACACTGTCTCTCAAAGGGTAGTGTCTCTTAAAGGAAAGAACAACAGTGCCTCTTAAAGGACAGCATCCCTAAAGTGAAGTAAGTCTTAGACTGAAGTTTCTCTTAAAGTGCCGAGTCTGTTAAAAGACAGTTTCTATGCAAGGATAGTATCTGAAAAAAGTAATTTTTACACAGAATGTTTTCCTAAACGCCAGTGTATCTTAAAGGACAGTGACTCTTAAAGGAGAGTGTCCCTTAAAAGTCGGTGTATCTTAAAGGACAGTGACTCTTAAAGGGCGGTGTCTCTTAAAGGACGGTGTCATTAAAAGAAGAGTGTCGCTAGAAGGACAGTCTCTCTTTAAGGCCTGTGCCCCTCAGGCGCCCTAAGTCCCTGTTAGAATAAACCTCTTCATAGCACAGTCGGTCTCTGCACACAGTCTGGGGTGGGGGCGAGATCACAGCACCCAGAGTAAATCGACCTTGCAAACCCAACCTGCTTGGGTAATGGGCAGATCTTCAGGCAGCCTCCTCTGGGAGTTTATGCGCAGCTTCCTTGCCTGCCGTGTTTGCCATTAGCCGCTGCGAGCAGATTCTACGAGCCCCGAACAGCTGCTCCGGTTCCACATTAAATTCAGAAGCGCCAGTGCTTCGTAAAGCACAAACAGTGTGTACCCTGGGCGTCTCTGTGCTCCAGGCGTCACTGTGACTTGGCCATATCTGCACCCTGGCCATCTCTGTGCCATGGCCATCTCTGCGCCTTGGCCATCTCTGCACCCTGGCCATCTCTGCACCCTGGCCATCACTGCACCCTGGCCATCACTGCACCCTGGCCATCACTGCACCCTGGCCATCTCTGCTCCCTGGCCATCTCTGCTCCCTGGCCATCACTGCGCCCTGGCCATCACTGCGCCCTGGCCATCACTGCGCCCTGGCCATCTCTGCGCCATGGCCATCTCTGCACCCTGGCTATCTCTGCGCCTTGGCCATCTCTACACCCTGGCCATCTCTGCGCCTTGGCCATCCCTGCACCCTGGCCATCTCTGCACCCTGGCCATCTCTGCTCCCTGGCCATCTCTGCTCCCTGGCCATCACTGCACCCTGGCCATCTCTGCTCCCTGGCCATCACTGCACCCTGGCCATCTCTGTGCCATGGCCATCTCTGCGCCCTGGCCATCTCTGTGCCATGGCCATCTCTGCACCCAGGCTATCTCTGTGCCATGGCCATCTCTGCGCCCTGGCCATCTCTGTGCCATGGCCATCTCTGCACCCTGGCTATCTCTGTGCCATGGCCATCTCTGCGCCAGGGCCATCTCTGCGCCAGGGCCATCTCTGCACCCTGGCCATCACTGTACCATGGCCATCTCTGCGCCATGGCCATCTCTGCACCATGGCCATCTCTGCACCCTGGCCATCTCTGCTCCCTGGCCATCTCTGCGTCATGGCCATCACTGCACCCTGGCCATCTCTGCACCCTAGCCATCTCTGCACCCTGGCCATCACTGCACCCTGGCCATCTCTGCGCCATGGCCATCTCTGCACCCTGGCCATCTCTGCACCCTGGCCATCTCCATATCATGGCCATCACTGCACCCTGGCTATCAGTGCGCCATGGCCACCTCTGCACCCTGGCCATCACTGCACCCTGGCCATCACTGAACCCTGGCCATCACTGCACCCTGGCCATCTCTGCGCCATGGCCATCACTGCACCCTGGACACCACTATACTCTAGCCATCTCTGCACCATGGCCACCACTGCACCCTAGCATCTCTGTGCTCTAGGCGTCACTCTGCCTTGGCCATCTCTGCATCCTGGTCATCTCTGCACCATGGCCATCTCTGCGCCATGGCCATCTTTGCACCCTGGCCACCTCTGTGCCATGGCCATCTCTGCACCATGGCCATCACTTCGCCCCGGCTATCTCTGTGCCATGGCCATCTCTGCATCCTGGTCATCTCTGCACCATGGCCATCTCTGCGCCATGGCCATCTCTGCACCCTGGCCATCTCTGCACCATGACCATCACTTCACCCTGGCCATCTCTGTGCCATGGCTATCACTGCACCCTGGACACCACTACACACTCGCCATCTCTGTGCCATGGCCATCTCTGCACCCTGGCCATCACTGCACCCTGGCGTCTCTGTGCTCTAGGCGTCACTGTGCCTTGGCCATCACTGCACCCTGGCCATATCTGCACTCTGGCTATTGCTGAACCATGGCCATCTTTGCACCGTAATCATATCTGCAACAGGGCCATCTCTGTGCTCTAGGCATCACTGCACTTTGGACATCACTGCACCCTGGCTATCAATGCACCCTAGCCATCTCTGTGCTCTAGGCATCACTGTGCCTTGGGCATCACTGCACACTGACCCTCTATGTGCCCTGGCCCTCTCTGCGTCATGGTCACTTCTGCACCATAGCCACTTTTATGCCATGGCTATCACAGCATCTGGGCATCTCTTCTCCATGGCCACTTTCACGCCATGGCTATCATCACACCCTGGCCATTACTGCACCCTGGCGAGTTTTGTGCTCTAGGCGTTGGTGCACCCATGGGCATCACTGTACCCTGGCCATCAATGCACCCAGGCAAGCTCTGTGCTCTAGGTGTCGGTGCACCATGCCAATCACTGCGCACTGGACATCACTACACCTTGGCCATCCCTGCACCATGGCCATCACAGCACCTGGGCCTCTCTGTGCCACGGCCACTTCTATCCCATGACCACCACAGCATCCGCCCATCACTGCACCCTGGCCATCACTGCACTCTTGCAAGCTCTGTACTCTAGGCATCAGTGCATGTTGGCCATCACTGCACCCTGGCCATCTTTGCGCTATGGCTATCACTGCACCCCGGCTATCACTGCACCCCGGCCGTCACTGCACCCTGGCCATCACTGTACACTGGCCCTCTATGTGCCCTGGCCATCTCTGCGCCATGGTCACCTCTACACCGAAGCCACTTTTATGCCATCACCATCACAGCATCTGGCCATCTCTTCTTCATGGCCAATTTTACGCCATGGTCATCACCACACCCTGGCCATTACTGCACTCTGGCGAGTTCTGTGCATTAGCCGTTGGTGCACCCATGGCCATCACTGAACCCTGGCCATCACTGAACCCAGGTAAGCTCTGTGCTCTAGGCTTCGGTGCACCATGCCAATCACTGCGCACTGGACATCACTACACCTTGGCCATCCCTGCACCATGGCCATTACAGCACCTGGGCCTCTCTGCGCCATGGCCACTTCTATCCCATGACCACCACAGCATCCGCCCACCACGGCACCCTGGCCATCACTGCACCCTGGCCATCACTGCACTCTTGCACGCTCTGTGCTCTAGGCATCAGTGCATGTTGGCCATCACTGCACCCTGGACATCTTTGCGCTATGGCTATCACTGCACCCCGGCCGTCACTGCACCCCGGCCGTCACTGCACCCTGGCCATCACTGTACACTGGCCCTCTATGTGCCCTGGCCATCTCTGCGCCATGGTCACTTCTGCACCATAGCAACTTTTATGCCATGGCTATCACAGCATCTGAGCATCTCTTCTCCATGGCCACTTTTACGCCATGGCTATCATCACACCCTGGCTAATACTGCACCCTGGCGAGTTTTGTGCTCTAGGCGTTGGTGCACCCATGGCCATCACTGAACCCTGGCCATCACTGCACCCAGGTAAGCTCTGTGCTCTAGGCTTAGGTGCACCATGCCAATCACTGCGCACTGGACATCACTACACCTTGGCCATCCCTGCACCATGGCCATCACAGCACCTGGGCCTCTCTGCGCCATGGCCACTTCTATCCCATGACCACCACAGCATCCGCCCACCACGGCACCCTGGCCATCACTGCACCCTGTCCATCACTGCACTCTTGAAAGCTCTGTGCTCTAGGCATCAGTGCATGTTGGCCATCACTGCACCCTGGACATCTTTGCGCTATGGCTATCACTGCACCCCGGCCGTCACTGCACCCCGGCCGTCACTGCACCCTGGCCATCACTGTACACTGGCCCTCTATGTGCCCTGGTCATCTCTGCGCCATGGTCACTTCTATCCCATGACCACCACGGCATCCTCCCACCACTGCACCCCGGCCATCACTGCACTCTTGTGAGCTCTGTGCTCTGGGCATCAGTGCATGTTGGCCATCAATGCACCCTGGCCATCTTTGCGCTATGGCTATCACTGCACCCTGGCCGTCACTGCACCCTGGACACCACTGCACTCTGACCACCACTGCACCCTGGCCATCACTGCACCCTGGCCATCTCTGCTTCATGGCCATCACTATGCCATGGCTACCCCTACACCATAGCCATCACTGCACCCTGGACATCTCTGTGCCATGGCCACTTCTATGCCATGGCAATCACTGCACTCTGGCCATGACTGTAACCAGGCCATTTCTGCTTGTTCTCGGTGCGAGAGCCATATCTGCTTTTTGGCCATCATTGTGCCCTGACCATCTCTGTGCCATAGCCGCCTTTACGACATGGACAGACAGCGGCAGGCTAACATCTTGGTGCTGTGGACATCTCTGAGCCCTGAACCTGGCCATCACTGTGCCTTCGCCACCTCTGGGCCATGACCATCTCTGAGCCATGTCTATCACTGAGCCATTGCCATTTATGAGTCCTAGCGACATATGCGAACTGGCCACCTCTATCAATGAGAGTCACATTCGGTGAGGGAGGCTGTGCTTCAAGTTAAGAAACACATTCAGTGAGTGTGACTGAGGTCCAATGTGTGAAGCTCACTTTCAGAGAGTTAGATTGTGCTCCCTGTTGTCAGACTTAGAAGTAATGAGCCAGGCTCCTGCTTCAAGAAGTGAAAGTTACATTTAATGAATGAGACTGTGCTCCTTGATCAGTGTAAGGCTCATGTGGTGGAAGATTCTACTGAGCACTGAGAAGAGCTTCACCATGTGAACTCTCATGAATACAGAGTCAGGCTGCGAGACAAGATGTGAGGCTCACACTCAATTCTCCAAAGAGGGACTCTACCATCACCAATGCGTGAGGTTTGGTGTGAGTGTGGCCGTGGAGGTGAAACAGCCTTAACAATGGTGCCTTTACCTCTCAGAGCCTTTATTCTGAAACCTTTATCATGCATCCATTTACCACAAATATACGTTTACCATACATCCCTTTACCACATAGATACCTTTACCACGCATGCCCTTACCACGAATGGTAAGGTGATATGTTACCCAGTCACCATTAGGTAGTTATTGTTAGGACCTTGCTTCCATAGGAAACAGATTATTTGGTTTATTTATAACTTTGGTGCTGTTTGACGAACCTTCTTCAAAATTTTCCCAAAAAAGACATCCACCTCAGCTCCTTACTAGCATGTTTTGGGGTGATCCATCAAGTGGGGTCCGAGAACAAGGGGAGGTCCCAAGTATATATTAGGCCTTGGAGGATCCGTGGACTCGACAAATCAAAAGATAATATCTGATTGGTTGTCACCACACAAACTAATATGTGGCAGCAAACATTTAAGGACTCAGAGGCTCAGTCCCCAGGCCTACAAAAGAGTTTAAAAAAACATAGAGGAGCAGGATAGAGATACTCTCCCACCCTCCCCCTCCCCCCCAGGCCTGGTTGCATGGGTCCTAAAAGGACCTTCCCCGGGGCAAAAACAGTTTTTTTTAAAGGCAGGTGGATCTGTGAAGGATCTATGGATTCACGGTCTAGTTAAAAAAAGTCAGGCTCCTGCATTTTCAGCTTAACTCCCCTCGGATGGACCGATCTGGGGGGAGTATGTATGTTATTAATTAATGACGGGGCATGCAGCCTCCCCTGAGCCATTACCTGGCCCTAGTGTCCCCATCTCCTTGAGACACATTGTATTTCTATGGGAGTAGAGCTTGCAGCCCCTCTCCTCAAGCCACTTCTAGATCCCTGGAACCTCATGCCCCACACCCTGTTACAATATTAATGGGGAGTGTGCATGCAGACCCCATCCCCAGACCACTCTGAGGTGCTCAAGGGCCCCTCACCCAGGGCTGCAACAAATTTAAAAATGCTGTGGGTGCCCAGGTCTCACCAGGGACTTCCACAGCAAATGCAGCACATGGGGCTGTGGGGGCCTATAGTTATGCACAGCTTATACCCTCACATATTACATCACTCATGACATGATCAATGAGAGAAATAATAACATCACTGATGACATCTTAAATTACATCATTTATGATAACACTGTGCATGACGGGTGTGAGTGATGGTCACTTCATGGGTTGAGTTATAGTTACTTCACTTAGCAACATTTGGTGAATTTCAGTGTTTTAGTTTGAAAAGGTATGGTGGAAGTGATATTTTCACCTATCTATAAAGTCACTTTAACATTTGTTTTTTATTGTATACATATAAATATTACCTACTGGCCAGTAGATAGTTATAGTAAGGACCTAGTTTCCATAGGAAAAGGGTTTTTTGTTCTGCCAATAACTTTGGTGCCATTTGACAAATGGTCATGACATTTTCAAAACTAGTTTGCCACTCACTGCAGCTACTGTCTTCAAAGTTTTGGGGTGATTTGTCAAGCTGGAGCCGAGAAAAAGAGGGGTGTCCCAAAACATGTTTTCCTATGCAATTTCCCATAGGGAAGATGATTACAGTACGAACCGCTGGACGGATTACATCAAATTTCGCAGAAAGCTAGCTTTTCGTCCAGAAAGTGCCCCTTTTGTTATTTGGTGAAAATCAGTTCAGTATTTTTTTTAGATATTAAAGGAAAAACAAAACTGTATATCTAGGGATGTGGATCTACCCATGTGGTATCCGCAGATCTGGGGAAAAGCAAGGATCTTATTGGCTGGCTGCAACCTGAGAGAAAAGTTGTGCCTGCCATTTTGTTTATCGGCTCAGTGCAAGGAGGGGGAATTAAAGTGAAAAGTGGGATAGGAGGTCAGGATAAAGTTATTCTGACCCCTCAGGACAGATGAAGGGGTCTGAGACCCCTCATGGGCAAAAAATTGCCCCAATGTTATTTTTTGGGCTGATCTGCGGATCCATAGCAGGGCTCAGTGTGACACTCAGTGTAAATCCGCAATGGATCCACAGATCTGGAAGACAATGAAAAAAAATACATACACTCACTCAACCAACCCCGCGTGGGGTTTGCAGCACTCAGGTGGTTGGCTGCAGGGCCTGGCCCATGGCCCAAGGCCAGGCCCTGCAGCCAATCCCCTGATGAGCACAACCAAATGCTGTGCATGGCATGGGGTTGGTAGCGCTTGGGGGGGGGTTAGGGCCAGGGCCTGCAGCCAACCCTCTGCCGCGCACGATTTGAGTTATTTGAAGTAACTATAACTCGTGCCCTCAGGTAACTATAACTTGTGCCCTGGCTGTGCACATTCAATAACCCCACATATTACATCATTCATGAAATCTTCTATGGCATCATCGATGTTATCACTGCAACATTTGTAATAAATTTATTGATGAAGAAACTGTGCATGGCAAGGGTGCAACATGATTTATTTGGACACCGACTTAGATATAATGGATCAATACGTATTGGAGTTTACGTTGATCATCATGTAGAGAAAATTAACTTTAGCGATGAGTTGTAGAAAATTATATCAAACTCATGGTGCAATATGTAAAATGAATGATCTCCTGCAGCTGGCTTAGCGGGCTGCAGGCTCCTCCCACAATCAATTCCTGCTCTAGAATGTTCTCCACATTGGCCATCCAAGAGCAGGCGTTGACCCTTCAGAGGGAGGATTTGAGGCTTGACCACACCTCGGTGAATCAGACAAGTCAGGAAACTTTAAGTGTTTTCAAGGTGCAAAAAACCCTGACTTTGTACAACTGGGCAGTCATAATGATTTTTTTACATACAAGTGGTCAAAAAATAGCATGGTATTTCTATTATCTATGCAAGCCTTAGACTATATGCTACAGAAAAACACTGAAAAGAAGCAAAGGAGTTTCTAAAGGGGTAACCGGATTCCTGAATCAGCAGTCTTGTTTAGATGTAGACTGAGAATCTCGAAGCGGGTTCCTGAAGAAATGAAAATCTTCGCAAACAATAGCCTTATGTATATGATTTTCCTCAACATGTTCTTCAGAATCATTGAAATCCTATGGCCTGCACACCGGAATCTACTGCTAATCTAAAACTATCATTTTGTGAGCGGGTGTAAATGTCCATAGATTACAGTTATCCTTAAAGTAAAAATATGCTTTAACTTTTATCTTCATCTGAAAAATATTTGCCCAGGTAAAGAAAATACTATGACATTGGAAATGAGGCTAACAGTATTTAGGCCCTCATTATGAACTTGGCGGTTCAGACCGCCATGCCAGCGGCGGATAAGACCGCCACCGGCATGGTGGTCTAAACCACCATATTATTAACACAGGGAGGGCCGCCGCCGCCACCGCCAGGCCACCGCCGACAGGCAGCCTGACGATGGCGGATTACATTGTCCGATAGGGCAGCGCTGCCCTTCGGATAATGTACCCTGTTTCCCCCAGCCTTTCCCTGGCGGGCTCCCCCACCACTAAGAGGCTGGCGGAAGGGGTGCTCCGGGGCTCCCATGCAGTTCCCCGTCGCACAGGTCACTGCCCGATTTACGGGCAGTGGTCTGCGTGACGGGTGCTGCTGCACCCGCTTCACAGCGGCAATGACGGCGGCTCCATGTGGAGCCATCTTCAATGTCCCGGCCCTGCATTCTGCTGGGCCGGCGGTCGGAAACAACGTTTCCGCCAGCCGTCCCATCAGAATGTTCTATATGCGGCCGGCGGGGTCTCAGGGGGGCTGGTGGTCTATGGAAAGACCGCCAGCATGAACACTGTGGTGTTTACTGCCCTGTTCATAATGACCCCCTTAGTCTCTAAATCTCCCCTCTGGCCAGCCTCATATGCTCTTTTGGGCTTCAAGCAGTGTCGTATGCTGACCACACCCAGATAATCGTGTTGATTTCTAAAGACATGAATGCTACAGCAGCCAATTTTAAGAGCTGTATGACAGCAGTAGTTGGTTGGATGAAAACACATTACCTGAACCTTAATGTTGAGAAGATGGTTGGGATGTTCTTCGGAACACGAGCCTCTACGTGGAACGATAATTGGTGGCCTGAGATGCTGGGTACCTTACCAGCTCCAAGAGACATGGCCAAGAATCCAGGGGTGATTCTGGACAGTGAGCTTTCACTGGACCAGCAGGTCAGTCTCACTGACTACCTGTTTCTTGATCATCGGAATGTTGAAGAAAATCTTCCCATTCATTCCCCTTCTGGCACGGAAACAAGTAGCATTGGCGTTGGTTTCCTCAAAGATGAACTACTTCAATGCTCTTTACCTTGAGACCAACAATAACACTCAAGCCAAATTGAAATTAGTGCAGAATGTGCTGGCACGGCTTACTCTTGATATTACAAGATGGTTAGCTCAGTGCACAAGGGACTACATGACCTGAACTGGCTTCCAATAAAATAGTACATAATGTTCAAGGCACTTTATATTGTACCCTAAGACCCTCTATCATATCAGTCCAGAGGGAACCAAGGCTATGTTTCATTGCTATGCTCTGGGAGAAATCTCTGTTCAGCTCACCACAATCCGGTAACTGTGCTCAGAGTTCGTAAGAAAAGTTGGGGAGGCAGAGCTTTCTCGGTCATGGCTTCAAGGCTCTGGAACTCGCTCGCTAATCAACTGAAGTGTATTAAAATGCACTCTCCCTTTAGCAAAGCCTTAAAGACCTGGATCTTCAACCTGTACGGAGAGTCAACCTGTCTTGCGCTTCTGGGAAACCAGCTTCTTTGCCGAGCGCCTCTCTGGGACTACAGTGCCTTGATGCCTGCGGGCATTTGTTGTGTTCTGTACATTCTGCTCAAATCAAATCAAATCAATGTATTTATGCCTAGTGTATATAGGGATGTATATTAGCAAAAAATATACATATTCGGCGACCTCAGCTCCTTTCTTGAAAGTTTCATGATGATATGCAAGCGGGGGCCTGAGAAGAAGGTGCGATCCCAAAATAATTTTCCCCCATGCAATTTTCATAGGGAATATTGGGCAACGATCAAGAACGTTACAGAAAAAAATGGCTGAAAAGAGGTATACCAAATTTTGGAAGAAAGCTAGATCTTTACCAAGAAATGGTGCGCTTTTTATAATCTGATGTAAAATCTGTTCAGTCGTTGTAGAGAAATTGACATTCAAAAAATTAGCGGAAGATAAAAATAGCCAAAGGTCATGCACGGCAGAGGGAGGGGAGGGAGGAGCTGACCGCCCGCGGGAGGTTTGAGCACATGGCCTGGCCACATGCCGGCCCTGCAGCCAATAACTCGGCGAGTATACAAAAAGGCCATGTGCGGGGAGTTGGGTGCAGGGCCTGGCCATTGGCTAGGCCTTGCGGGCAACCCCGTGCATGCATGGCCTTCTGTGCGATGTTGACCGCAGACATATTGCAATAAGGTCTTAAGTTACTTCAAAAAATGTAGCTATTCACTGAAAAAGAGAAAGGTTAAAGTGGAGTTTTATGCATGTACGGTAGTAAGATTTTAACTTAAGTTAAAAAACTTTAGAAATTCACTGAAAAAATCAAAGATTCATGTGGAGCTATACCTAGGCCTTCAAATAATAAAAGAATACCGTTTTAAAACCAAAAACCACTGAAATTCACCAGTTATATGTTCATGATCCTCTCTGCAGGCCCTTTATTGCTGCTAAGAAGTAAGGGGAGGAACAGGAGGTGGGAACATTACCCTTTTCCACTCAATGACCATGGGGTAGCAAAGGGAAGGAGAATCAGCCCGGGTACCTTTTCTGGCCTCTGCTGTCCTGCAGGAGCGTGGCAGGGATAGGAGGCCAGGGCATGGCTCCGCCTGTCTGAAGGAAAGTCTGGTCCTTCTGGCATTTGGTTTCATGTATTTCTTACAGTCGAGAGTGGGCTGTCCACTGGTCTAGTGCCACTTTTTCACGGTCACTGTCCACGTAAAATGTGGTCGGTCCAGACTACTCAAGTGTGTGTGTTGCCCAGGGCTGGCTCTTGGGGCTGCTAGGTCTTGTGATTTAAATTAACAGGAGTGATGTCCTGCCCAGGTAACTAAAGTACCATGAGTCCCATATCACCAGCCTGCTGCTGTCCCAGGTCCTGCCAATGTTAATATGCAAAAGGCTTCCCAGTGTCCTGCTTACTGAAAATGAGAAAGCCCTGCAGCTCATGGAGGTTCCATGGTCTGGACACTGATGCCTGATGGGAGATTTTTCATTCTAAATTAGTACTACAGTGGCTGGTGGGGGACAGGTCTATGAGTGATGTGTGGGCATTTGCTGAATTGGTGTGAACATCAGAGCAGCCCCCATCTTCCTGTAGACTGGGCAGTGCTCTGCCTCGCTAACTGCATGATGTTCACTCACAGAAGAACAGAGGGCACAGTAGGTGCTTGCAGAAGAGCTGAGGGCACAGTAGGTACTCGCAGAAGAGCAGAGGGCACAGTAGGTGCTCGCAGAAGAGCAGAGGGCACAGTAGAGGCTCACAGAAAAGCAGAGGGCACAGTAGACCCTCTCAGAAGAGCAGAGGGCACAGTAGGGGCTCGCAGAAGAGCAGAGGGCATAGTAGGGGCTCGCAGAAGAGCAGAGGGAACAGTAGGTGCTCGCAGAAGAACAGAAGGCACAGTAGGTGCTCGCAGAAGAATAGAAGGCACAGTAGGTGCTCACAGAAGAACAGAGGGCACAGTAGGTGCTCGCAGGAGAGTAGAGGGCACAGTAGGTGCTCACAGAAGAATAGAAGGCACAGTATGTGCTTACAGAAGAGCAGAGGGCACGGTAGGTGCTCATAGAAGAGCAGAGGGCACAGTAGGTGCTCACAGAAGAACAGAAGGCACAGTAGGTGCTCGCAGAAGAGCAGAAGGCACAGTAGGTGCTCACAGAAGAGCAGAGGGCACAGTATGTGGTCGCAACGGGCACAGTAGGGGTTCGCAAAAGTGCAGAGGGCACAGTATGTGGTCGCAGAGGAGCAGAGGGCACAGTAGGGGCTCACAGAAGAACAGAAGGCACTGTAGGTGCTCGCAGAAGAACAGAAGGCACAGTAGGTGCTCACAGAAGAACAGGAGGCACAGTAGGTGCTCACAGAAGAACAGAAGGCACAGTAGGGGCTCGCAGAAGAGCAGAGGGCACAGTCTGTGGTTGCAGAGGAGAAGAGGGCACAGTAGGGGCTCGCAGAAGAGCAGAGGGCACAGTATGTGGTCGCAGAAGAGCAGAGGGCACAGTAGGTGCTCACAGAAGAACAGAAGGCACAGTAGGTGCTCGTAATAGAGCAGAGGGCACAGTAGGTGCTCACAGAAGAACAAAAGGCACAGTAGGTGCTCGCAGAAGAGCAGAGGGCACAGTAGGTGCTCACAGAAGAGCAGAGGGCACAGTATGTGGTCGCAGAGGAGCATAGGGCACAGTATGTGCTCACAGAAGAGCAGAGGGCACAGTATGTGGTTGCAGAGGAGCAGAGGGCACAGTAGGGGCTCGCAGAAGAGCAGAGGGCACAGTATGTGGTCGCAGAAGAGCAGAGGGCACAGTAGGTGCTCACAGAAGAACAGAAGGCACAGTAGGTGCTCGCAGAAGAGCAGAGAGCACAGTAGGTGCTCACAGAAGAACAGAAGGCACAGTAGGTGCTCAGAAGAGCAGAGGGCACGGTAGGTGCTCATAGAAGAGCAGAGGGCACAGTAGGTGCTCACAGAAGAACAGAAGGCACAGTAGGTGCTCGCAGAAGAGCAGAAGGCACAGTAGGTGCTCACAGAAGAGCAGAGGGCACAGTATGTGGTCGCAACGGGCACAGTAGGGGTTCGCAAAAGTGCAGAGGGCACAGTATGTGGTCGCAGAGGAGCAGAGGGCACAGTAGGGGCTCACAGAAGAACAGAAGGCACTGTAGGTGCTCGCAGAAGAACAGAAGGCACAGTAGGTGCTCACAGAAGAACAGGAGGCACAGTAGGTGCTCACAGAAGAACAGAAGGCACAGTAGGGGCTCGCAGAAGAGCAGAGGGCACAGTCTGTGGTTGCAGAGGAGAAGAGGGCACAGTAGGGGCTCGCAGAAGAGCAGAGGGCACAGTATGTGGTCGCAGAAGAGCAGAGGGCACAGTAGGTGCTCACAGAAGAACAGAAGGCACAGTAGGTGCTCGTAATAGAGCAGAGGGCACAGTAGGTGCTCACAGAAGAACAAAAGGCACAGTAGGTGCTCGCAGAAGAGCAGAGGGCACAGTAGGTGCTCACAGAAGAGCAGAGGGCACAGTATGTGGTCGCAGAGGAGCATAGGGCACAGTATGTGCTCACAGAAGAGCAGAGGGCACAGTATGTGGTTGCAGAGGAGCAGAGGGCACAGTAGGGGCTCGCAGAAGAGCAGAGGGCACAGTATGTGGTCGCAGAAGAGCAGAGGGCACAGTAGGTGCTCACAGAAGAACAGAAGGCACAGTAGGGGCTCACAGAAGAACAGAAGGCACTGTAGGTGCTCGCAGAAGAACAGAAGGCACAGTAGGTGCTCACAGAAGAACAGGAGGCACAGTAGGTGCTCACAGAAGAACAGAAGGCACAGTAGGGGCTCGCAGAAGAGCAGAGGGCACAGTCTGTGGTTGCAGAGGAGAAGAGGGCACAGTAGGGGCTCGCAGAAGAGCAGAGGGCACAGTATGTGGTCGCAGAAGAGCAGAGGGCACAGTAGGTGCTCACAGAAGAACAGAAGGCACAGTAGGTGCTCGTAATAGAGCAGAGGGCACAGTAGGTGCTCACAGAAGAACAAAAGGCACAGTAGGTGCTCGCAGAAGAGCAGAGGGCACAGTAGGTGCTCACAGAAGAGCAGAGGGCACAGTATGTGGTCGCAGAGGAGCATAGGGCACAGTATGTGCTCACAGAAGAGCAGAGGGCACAGTATGTGGTTGCAGAGGAGCAGAGGGCACAGTAGGGGCTCGCAGAAGAGCAGAGGGCACAGTATGTGGTCGCAGAAGAGCAGAGGGCACAGTAGGTGCTCACAGAAGAACAGAAGGCACAGTAGGTGCTCGCAGAAGAGCAGAGAGCACAGTAGGTGCTCACAGAAGAACAGAAGGCACAGTAGGTGCTCAGAAGAGCAGAGGGTGCAGTAGGTGCTCGCAGAAGACCAGAGGGCACAGTAGGTGCTCGCAGAATAACAGAAGGCACAGTAGGTGCTCAGAAGAGCAGAGGGGACAGTAGGTGCTCGCAGAAGAGCAGAGGGCACAGTATGTGGTCGCAGAAGAGCAGAAAGCACAGCAGATGCTCACAGAAGAACAAAAGGCACACGCAGAAGAGCAGAGGGCACAGTAGGGGCTCGCAGAAGAGCAGCGGGCACAGTAGGTGCTCACAAAAGAACAGAAGGCTCAGTAGGTGCTCACAGAAGAGCAGAGGGCACAGTAGGTGCTCACAGAAGAACAGAAGGCACAGTAGTTGCTCACAGAAGAACAGGTGGCACAGTAGGGGCTCGCAGAAGAGCAGAGGTCACAGTATGTGGTCGCAGAGGAGCAGAAGGCACAGTAGGTGCTCACAGAAGAATAGAAGGCACAGTAGGTGCTTGCAGAAGAGCAGAGGGCACAGTAGGTGCTCGCAGAAGAACAGAAGGCACAGTAGGTGCTCACAGAAGAACAGAGGGCACAGTAGGTGCTCGCAGGAGAGTAGAGGGCACAGTAGGTGCTCACAGAAGAATAGAAGGCACAGTATGTGCTTGCAGAAGAGCAGAGGGCACAGTAGGTGCTCATAGAAGAGCATAGGGCACAGTATGTGCTCACAGAAGAGCAGAGGGCACGGTATGTGGTTGCAGAGGAGCAGAGGGCACAGTAGGGGCTCGCAGAAGAGCAGAGGGCACAGTATGTGGTCGCAGAAGAGCAGAGGGCACAGTAGGTGCTCACAGAAGAACAGAAGGCACAGTAGGTGCTCGCAGAAGAGCAGAGAGCACAGTAGGTGTTCACAGAAGAACAGAAGGCACAGTAGGTGCTCAGAAGAGCAGAGGCCGCAGTAGGTGCTCGCAGAAGACCAGAGGGCACAGTAGGTGCTCGCAGAAGAACAGAAGGCACAGTAGGTGCTCAGAAGAGCAGAGGGGACAGTAGGTGCTCGCAGAAGAGCAGAGGGCACAGTATGTGGTCGCAGAAGAACAGAAAGCACAGCAGATGCTCACAGAAGAACAGAAGGCACACGCAGAAGAGCAGAGGGCACAGTAGGGGCTCGCAGAGGAGCAGAGGGCACAGTAGGTGCTCATAGAAGAACAGAAGGCTCAGTAGGTGCTCGCAGAAGAGCAGAGGGCACAGAAGGTGCTCACAGAAGAACAGAAGGCACAGTAGTTGCTCACAGAAGAACAGGGGGCACAGTAGGGGCTCACAGAAGAGCAGAGGTCACAGTATGTGGTCTCAGAGGAGCAGAAGGCACAGTAGGTGCTCGCAGAAGAGCAGAGGGCACAGTAGGTGCTCGCAGAAGAACAGAAGGCACAGTAGGTGCTCACAGAAGAACAGAGGTCACAGTAGGTGCTCGCAGGAGAGTAGAGGGCACAGTAGGTGCTCACAGAAGAATAGAAGGCACAGTATGTGCTTGCAGAAGAGCAGAGGGCACAGTAGGTGCTCATAGAAGAGCAGAGGGCACAGTAGGTGCTCACAGAAGAACAGAGGGCACAGTATGTGGTTGCAGAGGAGCAGAGGGCACAGTAGGTGCTCAGAAGAGCAGAGGGGACAG
Organism: Pleurodeles waltl; assembly: GCF_031143425.1. Classification (NCBI taxonomy): domain Eukaryota; kingdom Metazoa; phylum Chordata; class Amphibia; order Caudata; family Salamandridae; genus Pleurodeles; species Pleurodeles waltl. Next base: position 191,730,528 of record NC_090441.1, on the reverse strand, counting down.
TAAGTGCTCGCAGAAGAGCAGAGGGCACAGTATGTGGTCGCAGAAGAGCAAAAAGCACAGCAGATGCTCACAGAAGAACAGAAGGCACACGCAGAAGAGCAGAGGGCACAGTAGGGGCTCGCAGAAGAGCAGAGGGCACAGTATGTGGTCGCAGAAGAGCAGAGGGCACAGTAGGTGCTCACAGAAGAACAGAAGGCACAGTAGGTGCTCGTAATAGAGCAGAGGGCACAGTAGGTGCTCACAGAAGAACAGAAGGCACAGTAGGTGCTCGCAGAAGAGCAGAGGGCACAGTAGGTGCTCACAGAAGAGCAGAGGGCACAGTATGTGGTCGCAGAGGAGCATAGGGCACAGTGGCCCTCATTCCGACCCTGGCGGTTTCAAACCGCCAGGGTGGAGGACCGCGGGAGCACCGCCGACAGGCCGGCAGTGCTCCAATGGGCATTCCGACCGCGGCGGTAAAGCCGCGGTCGGACCGGCAACACTGGCGGTCTCCCGCCAGTGTACCGCCGCCCATAGGAATCCTCCAAGGCGGCGCAGCTAGCTGCGCCGCCGAGGGGATTCCGACCCCCCCTACCGCCATCCAGTTCCCGGCGGTTCTCCCGCTGGGAACCGGATGGCGGTAGGGGGGGTCGCGGGGCCCCTGGGGGCCCTGCAGTGCCCATGCCACTGGCATGGGCACTGCAGGGGCCCCCGTAAGAGGGCCCCTAAATGTATTTCACTGTCTGCTTCGCAGACAGTGAAATACGCGACGGGTGCAACTGCACCCGTCGCACAGCTTCCACTCCGCCGGCTCGATTCCGAGCCGGCTTCATCGTGGAAGCCTCTTTCCCGCTGGGCTGGCGGGCGGCCTGAAGGCGGCCGCCCGCCAGCCCAGCGGGAAAGTCAGAATCACCGCCGCGGTCTTTCGACCGCGGAACGGTTTTCTGGCGGCCCCCGATAGGCCGGCGGCGACCGCCGCCGGCCAATGTCGGAATGAGGGCCAGTATGTGCTCACAGAAGAGCAGAGGGCACAGTATGTGCTCACAGAAGAGCAGAGGGCACAGTAGGGGCTCGCAGAAGAGCAGAGGGCACAGTATGTGGTCGCAGAAGAGCAGAGGGCACAGTAGGTGCTCACAGAAGAACAGAAGGCACAGTAGGTGCTCGCAGAAGAGCAGAGAGCACAGTAGGTGCTCACAGAAGAACAGAAGGCACAGTAGGTGCTCAGAAGAGCAGAGGGCTCAGTAGGTGCTCGCAGAAGACCAGAGGGCACAGTAGGTGCTCGCAGAAGAACAGAAGGCACAGTAGGTGCTCAGAAGAGCAGAGGGGACAGTAGGTGCTCGCAGAAGAGCAGAGGGCACAGTATGTGGTCGCAGAAGAGCAGCAAGCACAGCAGATGCTCACAGAAGAACAGAAGGCACACGCAGAAGAGCAGAGGGCACAGTAGGGGCTCGCAGAAGAGCAGCGGGCACAGTAGGTGCTCACAAAAGAACAGAAGGCTCAGTAGGTGCTCACAGAAGAGCAGAGGGCACAGTAGGTGCTCACAGAAGAACAGAAGGCACAGTAGTTGCTCACAGAAGAACAGGTGGCACAGTAGGGGCTCGCAGAAGAGCAGAGGTCACAGTATGTGGTCGCAGAGGAGCAGAAGGCACAGTAGGTGCTCACAGAAGAATAGAAGGCACAGTAGGTGCTCGCAGAAGAGCAGAGGGCACAGTAGGTGCTCGCAGAAGAACAGAAGGCACAGTAGGCGCTCACAGAAGAACAGAGGGCACAGTAGGTGCTCGCAGGAGAGTAGAGGGCACAGTAGGTGCTCACAGAAGAATAGAAGGCACAGTATGTGCTTGCAGAAGAGCAGAGGGCACAGTAGGTGCTCATAGAAGAGCATAGGGCACAGTATGTGCTCACAGAAGAGCAGAGGGCACAGTATGTGGTTGCGGAGGAGGAGAGGGCACAGTAGGGGCTCGCAGAAGAGCAGAGGGCACAGTATGTGGTCGCAGAAGAGCAGAGGGCACAGTAGGTGCTCACAGAAGAACAGAAGGCACAGTAGGTGCTCGCAGAAGAGCAGAGAGCACAGTAGGTGGTCACAGAAGAACAGAAGGCACAGTAGGTGCTCAGAAGAGCAGAGGCCGCAGTAGGTGCTCGCAGAAGACCAGAGGGCACAGTAGGTGCTCGCAGAAGAACAGAAGGCACAGTAGGTGCTCAGAAGAGCAGAGGGGACAGTAGGTGCTCGCAGAAGAGCAGAGGGCACAGTATGTGCTCGCAGAAGAACAGAAAGCACAGCAGATGCTCACAGAAGAACAGAAGGCACACGCAGAAGAGCAGAGGGCACAGTAGGGGCTCGCAGAAGAGCAGAGGGCACAGTAGGTGCTCACAGAAGAACAGAAGGCTCAGTAGGTGCTCACAGAAGAGCAGAGGGCACAGAAGGTGCTCACAGAAGAACAGAAGGCACAGTAGTTGCTCACAGAAGAACAGGGGGCACAGGGGCTCACAGAAGAGCAGAGGTCACAGTATGTGGTCTCAGAGGAGCAGAAGGCACAGTAGGTGCTCGCAGAAGAGCAGAGGGCACAGTAGGTGCTCGCAGAAGAACAGAAGGCACAGTAGGTGCTCACAGAAGAACAGAGGGCACAGTAGGTGCTCGCAGGAGAGTAGAGGGCACAGTAGGTGCTCACAGAAGAATAGAAGGCACAGTATGTGCTTGCAGAAGAGCAGAGGGTCAAGTAGGTGCTCATAGAAGAGCAGAGGGCACAGTAGGTGCTCACAGAAGAGGAGAGGGCACAGTATGTGGTTGCAGAGGAGCAGAGGGCACAGTAGGGGCTTGCAGAAGAGCAGAGGGCACAGTATGTGGTTGCAGAAGAGCAGAGGGCACAGTAGGTGCTCACAGAAGAACAGAAGGCACAGTAGGTGCTCAGAAGAGCAGAGGGCGCAGTAGGTGCTCGCAGAAGACCAGAGGGCACAGTATGTGCTCGCAGAAGAACAGAAGGCACAGTAGGTGCTCAGAAGAGCAGAGGGGACAGTAGGTGCTCGCAGAAGAGCAGAGGGCACAGTATGTGGTCGCAGAAGAGCAAAAAGCACAGCAGATGCTCACAGAAGAACAGAAGGCACACGCAGAAGAGCAGAGGGCACAGTAGGGGCTCGCAGAAGAGCAGAGGGCACAGTAGGTGCTCACAGAAGAACAGAAGGCACAGTAGGTGCTCTCAGAAGAGAAGAGGGCACAGTAGGTGCTCACAGAAGAAGTGAAGGCACAGTAGGTGCTCACAGAAGATCAGAGGGCACAGTAGTTGCTCACAGAAGAACAGGGGGCACAGTAGGGTCTCGCAGAAGAGCAGAGGTCACAGTATGTGGTCGCAGAGGAGCAGAAGGCAAAGTAGGTGCTCACAGAAGAACAGAAGGTACAGTAGGTGCTCGCAGAAGAGCAGAGGGCACAGTAGGTGCTCACAGAAGAACAGAAGGCACAGTAGGTGCTCGCAGAAGAACAGAGGGCACAGTAGGTGCTCGCAGGAGAGTAGAGGGCACAGTAGGTGCTCACAGAAGAATAGAAGGCACAGTATGTGCTTGCAGAAGAGCAGAGGGCACAGTAGGTGCTCACAGAAGAGCAGAGGGCAGAGTAGGTGCTCACAGAAGAACAGAAGGCACAGTAGTTGCTCACAGAAGAACAGGTGGCACAGTAGGGGCTCGCAGAAGAGCAGAGGTCACAGTATGTGGTCGCAGAGGAGCAGAAGGCACAGTAGGTGCTCACAGAAGAATAGAAGGCACAGTAGGTGCTCGCAGAAGAGCAGAGGGCACAGTAGGTGCTCGCAGAAGAACAGAAGGCACAGTAGGTGCTCACAGAAGAACAGAGGGCACAGTAGGTGCTCGCAGGAGAGTAGAGGGCACAGTAGGTGCTCACAGAAGAATAGAAGGCACAGTATGTGCTTGCAGAAGAGCAGAGGGCACAGTAGGTGCTCATAGAAGAGCATAGGGCACAGTATGTGCTCACAGAAGAGCAGAGGGCACAGTATGTGGTCGCAGAGGAGCAGAGGGCACAGTATGTGGTCGCAGAAGAGCAGAGGGCACAGTATGTGGTCGCAGAAGAGCAGAGGGCACAGTAGGTGCTCACAGAAGAACAGAAGGCACAGTAGGTGCTCGCAGAAGAGCAGAGAGCACAGTAGGTGGTCACAGAAGAACAGAAGGCACAGTAGGTGCTCAGAAGAGCAGAGGCCGCAGTAGGTGCTCGCAGAAGACCAGAGGGCACAGTAGGTGCTCGCAGAAGAACAGAAGGCACAGTAGGTGCTCAGAAGAGCAGAGGGGACAGTAGGTGCTCGCAGAAGAGCAGAGGGCACAGTATGTGCTTGCAGAAGAACAGAAAGCACAGCAGATGCTCACAGAAGAACAGAAGGCACACGCAGAAGAGCAGAGGGCACAGTAGGGGCTCGCAGAGGAGCAGAGGGCACAGTAGGTGCTCACAGAAGAACAGAAGGCTCAGTAGGTGCTCACAGAAGAGCAGAGGGCACAGAAGGTGCTCACAGAAGAACAGAAGGCACAGTAGTTGCTCACAGAAGAACAGGGGGCACAGTAGGGGCTCACAGAAGAGCAGAGGTCACAGTATGTGGTCTCAGAGGAGCAGAAGGCACAGTAGGTGCTCGCAGAAGAGCAGAGGGCACAGTAGGTGCTCGCAGAAGAACAGAAGGCACAGTAGGTGCTCACAGAAGAACAGAGGGCACAGTAGGTGCTCGCAGGAGAGTAGAGGGCACAGTAGGTGCTCACAGAAGAATAGAAGGCACAGTATGTGCTTGCAGAAGAGCAGAGGGCACAGTAGGTGCTCATAGAAGAGCAGAGGGCACAGTAGGTGCTCACAGAAGAACAGAGGGCACAGTATGTGGTTGCAGAGGAGCAGAGGGCACAGTAGGTGCTCAGAAGAGCATAGGGGACAGTAGGTGCTCGCAGAAGAGCAGAGGGCACAGCATGTGGTCGCAGAAGAGCAAAAAGCACAGCAGATGCTCACAGAAGAACAGAAGGCACGCAGAAGAGCAGAGGGCACAGTAGGGGCTCGCAGAAGAGCAGAGGGCACAGTATGTGGTCGCAGAAGAGCAGAGGGCACAGTAGGTGCTCACAGAAGAACAGAAGGCACAGTAGGTGCTCGTAATAGAGCAGAGGGCACAGTAGGTGCTCACAGAAGAACAGAAGGCACAGTAGGTGCTCGCAGAAGAGCAGAGGGCACAGTAGGTGCTCACAGAAGAGCAGAGGGCACAGTATGTGGTCGCAGAGGAGCATAGGGCACAGTATGTGCTCACAGAAGAGCAGAGGGCACAGTATGTGGTTGCAGAGGAGCGGAGGGCACAGTAGGGGCTCGCAGAAGAGCAGAGGGCACAGTATGTGGTCGCAGAAGAGCAGAGGGCACAGTAGGTGCTCACAGAAGAACAGAAGGCACAGTAGGTGCTCGCAGAAGAGCAGAGAGCACAGTAGGTGCTCACAGAAGAACAGAAGGCACAGTAGGTGCTCAGAAGAGCAGAGGGCTCAGTAGGTGCTCGCAGAAGACCAGAGGGCACAGTAGGTGCTCGCAGAAGAACAGAAGGCACAGTAGGTGCTCAGAAGAGCAGAGGGGACAGTAGGTGCTCGCAGAAGAGCAGAGGGCACAGTATGTGGTCGCAGAAGAGCAGAAAGCACAGCAGATGCTCACAGAAGAACAGAAGGCACACGTAGAAGAGCAGAGGGCACAGTAGGGGCTTGCAGAAGAGCAGCGGGCACAGTAGGTGCTCACAAAAGAACAGAAGGCTCAGTAGGTGCTCACAGAAGAGCAGAGGGCACAGTAGGTGCTCACAGAAGAACAGAAGGCACAGTAGTTGCTCACAGAAGAACAGGTGGCACAGTAGAGGCTCGCAGAAGAGCAGAGGTCACAGTATGTGGTCGCAAAGGAGCAGAAGGCACAGTAGGTGCTCACAGAAGAATAGAAGGCACAGTAGGTGCTCGCAGAAGAGCAGAGGGCACAGTAGGTGCTCGCAGAAGAACAGAAGGCACAGTAGGTGCTCGCAGAAGAACAGAAGGCACAGTAGGTGCTCACAGAAGAACAGAGGGCACAGTAGGTGCTCGCAGGAGAGTAGAGGGCACAGTAGGTGCTCACAGAAGAATAGAAGGCACAGTATGTGCTTGCAGAAGAGCAGAGGGCACAGTAGGTGCTCATAGAAGAGCATAGGGCACAGTATGTGCTCACAGAAGAGCAGAGGGCACAGTATGTGGTTGCAGAGGAGCAGAGGGCACAGTAGGGGCTCGCAGAAGAGCAGAGGGCACAGTATGTGATCGCAGAAGAGCAGAGGGCACAGTAGGTGCTCACAGAAGAACAGAAGGCACAGTAGGTGCTCGCAGAAGAGCAGAGAGCACAGTAGGTGGTCACAGAAGAACAGAAGGCACAGTAGGTGCTCAGAAGAGCAGAGGGGACAGTAGGTGCTCGCAGAAGAGCAGAGGGCACAGTATGTGCTCGCAGAAGAACAGAAAGCACAGCAGATGCTCACAGAAGAACAGAAGGCACACGCAGAAGAGCAGAGGGCACAGTAGGGGCTCGCAGAAGAGCAGAGGGCACAGTAGGTGCTCACAGAAGAACAGAAGGCTCAGTAGGTGCTCACAGAAGAGCAGAGGGCACAGAAGGTGCTCACAGAAGAACAGAAGGCACAGTAGTTGCTCACAGAAGAACAGGGGGCACAGGGGCTCACAGAAGAGCAGAGGTCACAGTATGTGGTCTCAGAGGAGCAGAAGGCACAGTAGGTGCTCGCAGAAGAGCAGAGGGCACAGTAGGTGCTCGCAGAAGAACAGAAGGCACAGTAGGTGCTCACAGAAGAACAGAGGGCACAGTAGGTGCTCGCAGGAGAGTAGAGGGCACAGTAGGTGCTCACAGAAGAATAGAAGGCACAGTATGTGCTTGCAGAAGAGCAGAGGGCACAGTAGGTGCTCATAGAAGAGCAGAGGGCACAGTAGGTGCTCACAGAAGAACAGAGGGCACAGTATGTGGTTGCAGAGGAGCAGAGGGCACAGTAGGGGCTTGCAGAAGAGCAGAGGGCACAGTATGTGGTTGCAGAAGAGCAGAGGGCACAGTAGGTGCTCACAGAAGAACAGAAGGCACAGTAGGTGCTCAGAAGAGCAGAGGGCGCAGTAGGTGCTCGCAGAAGACCAGAGGGCACAGTATGTGCTCGCAGAAGAACAGAAGGCACAGTAGGTGCTCAGAAGAGCAGAGGGGACAGTAGGTGCTCGCAGAAGAGCAGAGGGCACAGTATGTGGTCGCAGAAGAGCAAAAAGCACAGCAGATGCTCACAGAAGAACAGAAGGCACACGCAGAAGAGCAGAGGGCACAGTAGGGGCTCGCAGAAGAGCAGAGGGCACAGTAGGTGCTCACAGAAGAACAGAAGGCACAGTAGGTGCTCTCAGAAGAGAAGAGGGCACAGTAGGTGCTCACAGAAGAAGTGAAGGCACAGTAGGTGCTCACAGAAGATCAGAGGGCACAGTAGTTGCTCACAGAAGAACAGGGGGCACAGTAGGGTCTCGCAGAAGAGCAGAGGTCACAGTATGTGGTCGCAGAGGAGCAGAAGGCAAAGTAGGTGCTCACAGAAGAACAGAAGGCACAGTAGGTGCTCGCAGAAGAGCAGAGGGCACAGTAGGTGCTCACAGAAGAACAGAAGGCACAGTAGGTGCTCGCAGAAGAACAGAGGGCACAGTAGGTGCTCGCAGGAGAGTAGAGGGCACAGTAGGTGCTCACAGAAGAATAGAAGGCACAGTATGTGCTTGCAGAAGAGCAGAGGGCACAGTAGGTGCTCATAGAAGAGCAGAGGGACCAGTAGGTGCTCACAGAAGAACAGAGGGCACAGTATGTGGTTGCAGAGGAGAAGAGGGTACAGTAGGGGCTCGCAGAAGAGCAGAGGGCACAGTATGTGGTCGCAGAAGAGCAGAGGGCACAGTAGGTGCTCACAGAAGAACAGAAGGCACAGTAGGTGCTCGCAGAAGAGCAGAGGGCACAGTAGGTGCTCACAGAAGACAAAAGAAGGCACAGTAGGTGCTCAGAAGAGCAGAGGGCGCAGTAGGTGCTCGCAGAAGACCAGAGGGCACAGTAGGTGCTTGCAGAAGAGCTGAGGGCACAGTAGGTACTCGCAGAAGAGCAGAGGGCACAGTAGGTGCTCGCAGAAGAGCAGAGGGCACAGTAGAGGCTCACAGAAAAGCAGAGGGCACAGTAGACCCTCTCAGAAGAGCAGAGGGCACAGTAGGTGCTCACAGAAGAGCAGAGGGCATAGTAGGGGCTCGCAGAAGAGCAGAGGGAACAGTAGGTGCTCGCAGAAGAATAGAAGGCACAGTAGGTGCTCGCAGAAGAATAGAAGGCACAGTAGGTGCTCACAGAAGAACAGAGGGCACAGTAGGTGCTCACAGAAGAATAGAAGGCACAGTATGTGCTTACAGAAGAGCAGAGGGCACAGTAGGTGCTCATAGAAGAGCAGAGGGCACAGTAGGTGCTCATAGAAGAGCAGAGGGCACAGTAGGTGCTCACAGAAGAACAGAAGGCACAGTAGGTGCTCGCAGAAGAGCAGAAGGCACAGTAGGTGCTCACAGAAGAGCAGAGGGCACAGTATGTGGTCGCAGCGGGCACAGTAGGGGTTCGCAAAAGCGCAGAGGGCACAGTATGTGGTCGCAGAGGAGCAGAGGGCACAGTAGGGGCTCACAGAAGAACAGAAGGCACTGTAGGTGCTCGCAGAAGAACAGAAGGCACAGTAGGTGCTCACAGAAGGCACAGTAGGTGCTCACAGAAGAACAGAAGGCACAGTAGGGGCTCGCAGAAGAGCATAGGGCACAGTCTGTGGTTGCAGAGGAGAAGAGGGAACAGTAGGGGCTCGCAGAAGAGCAGAGGGCACAGTATGTGGTCGCAGAAGAGCAGAGGCACAGTAGGTGCTCACAGAAGAACAGAAGGCACAGTAGGTGCTCATAATAGAGCAGAGGGCACAGTAGGTGCTCACAAAAGAACAGAAGGCACAGTAGGTGCTCGCAGAAGAGCAGAGGGCACAGTAGGTGCTCACAGAAGAGCAGAGGGCACAGTATGTGGTCGCAGAGGAGCATAGGGCACAGTATGTGCTCACAGAAGAGCAGAGGGCACAGTATGTGGTTGCAGAGGAGCAGAGGGCACAGTAGGGGCTCGCAGAAGAGCAGAGGGCACAGTATGTGGTCGCAGAAGAGCAGAGGGCACAGTAGGTGCTCACAGAAGAACAGAAGGCACAGTAGGTGCTCGCAGAAGAGCAGAGAGCACAGTAGGTGCTCACAGAAGAACAGAAGGCACAGTAGGTGCTCAGAAGAGCAGAGGGCTCAGTAGGTGCTCGCAGAAGACCAGAGGGCACAGTAGGTGCTCGCAGAAGAACAGAAGGCACAGTAGGTGCTCAGAAGAGCAGAGGGGACAGTAGGTGCTCGCAGAAGAGCAGAGGGCACAGTATGTGGTCGCAGAAGAGCAGAAAGCACAGCAGATGCTCACAGAAGAACAGAAGGCACACGTAGAAGAGCAGAGGGCACAGTAGGGGCTTGCAGAAGAGCAGCGGGCACAGTAGGTGCTCACAAAAGAACAGAAGGCTCAGTAGGTGCTCACAGAAGAGCAGAGGGCACAGTAGGTGCTCACAGAAGAACAGAAGGCACAGTAGTTGCTCACAGAAGAACAGGTGGCACAGTAGAGGCTCGCAGAAGAGCAGAGGTCACAGTATGTGGTCGCAGAGGAGCAGAAGGCACAGTAGGTGCTCACAGAAGAATAGAAGGCACAGTAGGTGCTCGCAGAAGAGCAGAGGGCACAGTAGGTGCTCGCAGAAGAACAGAAGGCACAGTAGGTGCTCACAGAAGAACAGAGGGCACAGTAGGTGCTCGCAGGAGAGTAGAGGGCACAGTAGGTGCTCACAGAAGAATAGAAGGCACAGTATGTGCTTGCAGAAGAGCAGAGGGCACAGTAGGTGCTCATAGAAGAGCATAGGGCACAGTATGTGCTCACAGAAGAGCAGAGGGCACAGTATGTGGTTGCAGAGGAGCAGAGGGCACAGTAGGGGCTCGCAGAAGAGCAGAGGGCACAGTATGTGATCGCAGAAGAGCAGAGGGCACAGTAGGTGCTCACAGAAGAACAGAAGGCACAGTAGGTGCTCGCAGAAGAGCAGAGAGCACAGTAGGTGGTCACAGAAGAACAGAAGGCACAGTAGGTGCTCAGAAGAGCAGAGGGGACAGAAGGTGCTCGCAGAAGAGCAGAGGGCACAGTATGTGCTCGCAGAAGAACAGAAAGCACAGCAGATGCTCACAGAAGAACAGAAGGCACACGCAGAAGAGCAGAGGGCACAGTAGGGGCTCGCAGAAGAGCAGAGGGCACAGTAGGTGCTCACAGAAGAACAGAAGGCTCAGTAGGTGCTCACAGAAGAGCAGAGGGCACAGAAGGTGCTCACAGAAGAACAGAAGGCACAGTAGTTGCTCACAGAAGAACAGGGGGCACAGGGGCTCACAGAAGAGCAGAGGTCACAGTATGTGGTCTCAGAGGAGCAGAAGGCACAGTAGGTGCTCGCAGAAGAGCAGAGGGCACAGTAGGTGCTCGCAGAAGAACAGAAGGCACAGTAGGTGCTCACAGAAGAACAGAGGGCACAGTAGGTGCTCGCAGGAGAGTAGAGGGCACAGTAGGTGCTCACAGAAGAATAGAAGGCACAGTATGTGCTTGCAGAAGAGCAGAGGGCACAGTAGGTGCTCATAGAAGAGCAGAGGGCACAGTAGGTGCTCACAGAAGAACAGAGGGCACAGTATGTGGTTGCAGAGGAGCAGAGGGCACAGTAGGGGCTTGCAGAAGAGCAGAGGGCACAGTATGTGGTTGCAGAAGAGCAGAGGGCACAGTAGGTGCTCACAGAAGAACAGAAGGCACAGTAGGTGCTCAGAAGAGCAGAGGGCGCAGTATGTGCTCGCAGAAGACCAGAGGGCACAGTATGTGCTCGCAGAAGAACAGAAGGCACAGTAGGTGCTCAGAAGAGCAGAGGGGACAGTAGGTGCTCGCAGAAGAGCAGAGGGCACAGTATGTGGTCGCAGAAGAGCAAAAAGCACAGCAGATGCTCACAGAAGAACAGAAGGCACACGCAGAAGAGCAGAGGGCACAGTAGGGGCTCGCAGAAGAGCAGAGGGCACAGTAGGTGCTCACAGAAGAACAGAAGGCACAGTAGGTGCTCTCAGAAGAGAAGAGGGCACAGTAGGTGCTCACAGAAGAAGTGAAGGCACAGTAGGTGCTCACAGAAGATCAGAGGGCACAGTAGTTGCTCACAGAAGAACAGGGGGCACAGTAGGGTCTCGCAGAAGAGCAGAGGTCACAGTATGTGGTCGCAGAGGAGCAGAAGGCAAAGTAGGTGCTCACAGAAGAACAGAAGGCACAGTAGGTGCTCGCAGAAGAGCAGAGGGCACAGTAGGTGCTCACAGAAGAACAGAAGGCACAGTAGGTGCTCGCAGAAGAACAGAGGGCACAGTAGGTGCTCGCAGGAGAGTAGAGGGCACAGTAGGTGCTCACAGAAGAATAGAAGGCACAGTATGTGCTTGCAGAAGAGCAGAGGGCACAGTAGGTGCTCATAGAAGAGCAGAGGGCACAGTAGGTGCTCACAGAAGAACAGAGGGCACAGTATGTGGTTGCAGAGGAGAAGAGGGTACAGTAGGGGCTCGCAGAAGAGCAGAGGGCACAGTATGTGGTCGCAGAAGAGCAGAGGGCACAGTAGGTGCTCACAGAAGAACAGAAGGCACAGTAGGTGCTCGCAGAAGAGCAGAGGGCACAGTAGGTGCTCACAGAAGACAAAAGAAGGCACAGTAGGTGCTCAGAAGAGCAGAGGGCGCAGTAGGTGCTCGCAGAAGACCAGAGGGCACAGTAGGTGCTTGCAGAAGAGCTGAGGGCACAGTAGGTACTCGCAGAAGAGCAGAGGGCACAGTAGGTGCTCGCAGAAGAGCAGAGGGCACAGTAGAGGCTCACAGAAAAGCAGAGGGCACAGTAGACCCTCTCAGAAGAGCAGAGGGCACAGTAGGTGCTCACAGAAGAGCAGAGGGCATAGTAGGGGCTCTCAGAAGAGCAGAGGGAACAGTAGGTGCTCGCAGAAGAATAGAAGGCACAGTAGGTGCTCGCAGAAGAATAGAAGGCACAGTAGGTGCTCACAGAAGAACAGAGGGCACAGTAGGTGCTCACAGAAGAATAGAAGGCACAGTATGTGCTTACAGAAGAGCAGAGGGCACAGTAGGTGCTCATAGAAGAGCAGAGGGCACAGTAGGTGCTCATAGAAGAGCAGAGGGCACAGTAGGTGCTCACAGAAGAACAGAAGGCACAGTAGGTGCTCGCAGAAGAGCAGAAGGCACAGTAGGTGCTCACAGAAGAGCAGAGGGCACAGTATGTGGTCGCAGCGGGCACAGTAGGGGTTCGCAAAAGCGCAGATGGCACAGTATGTGGTCGCAGAGGAGCAGAGGGCACAGTAGGGGCTCACAGAAGAACAGAAGGCACTGTAGGTGCTCGCAGAAGAACAGAAGGCACAGTAGGTGCTCACAGAAGGCACAGTAGGTGCTCACAGAAGAACAGAAGGCACAGTAGGGGCTCGCAGAAGAGCAGAGGGCACAGTCTGTGGTTGCAGAGGAGAAGAGGGAACAGTAGGGGCTCGCAGAAGAGCAGAGGGCACAGTATGTGGTCGCAGAAGAGCAGAGGGCACAGTAGGTGCTCACAGAAGAACAGAAGGCACAGTAGGTGCTCATAATAGAGCAGAGGGCACAGTAGGTGCTCACAAAAGAACAGAAGGCACAGTAGGTGCTCGCAGAAGAGCAGAGGGCACAGTAGGTGCTCACAGAAGAGCAGAGGGCACAGTATGTGGTCGCAGAGGAGCATAGGGCACAGTATGTGCTCACAGAAGAGCAGAGGGCACAGTATGTGGTTGCAGAGGAGCAGAGGGCACAGTATGTGGTCGCAGAAGAGCAGAGGGCACAGTATGTGGTCGCAGAAGAGCAGAGGGCACAGTAGGTGCTCACAGAAGAACAGAAGGCACAGTAGGTGCTCGCAGAAGAGCAGAGAGCACAGTAGGTGCTCACAGAAGAACAGAAGGCACAGTAGGTGCTCAGAAGAGCAGAGGGCGCAGTAGGTGCTCGCAGAAGACCAGAGGGCACAGTAGGTGCTCGCAGAAGAACAGAAGGCACAGTAGGTGCTCAGAAGAGCAGAGGGGACAGTAGGTGCTCGCAGAAGAGCAGAGGGCACAGTATGTGGTCGCAGAAGAGCAGAAAGCACAGCAGATGCTCACAGAAGAACAGAAGGCACACGCAGAAGAGCAGAGGGCACAGTAGGGGCTCGCAGAAGAGCAGAGGGCACAGTAGGTGCTCACAAAAGAACAGAAGGCTCAGTAGGTGCTCACAGAAGAGCAGAGGGCACAGTAGGTGATCACAGAAGAACAGAAGGCACAGTAGTTGCTCACAGAAGAACAGGTGGCACAGTAGGGGCTCGCAGAAGAGCAGAGGTCACAGTATGTGGTCGCAGAGGAGCAGAAGGCACAGTAGGTGCTCACAGAAGAATAGAAGGCACAGTAGGTGCTCGCAGAAGAGCAGAGGGCACAGTAGGTGCTCGCAGAAGAACAGAAGGCACAGTAGGTGCTCACAGAAGATCAGAGGGCACAGTAGGTGCTCGCAGGAGAGTAGAGGGCACAGTAGGTGCTCACAGAAGAATAGAAGGCACAGTATGTGCTTGCAGAAGAGCAGAGGGCACAGTAGGTGCTCATAGAAGAGCATAGGGCACAGTAGGTGCTCATAGAAGAGCATAGGGCACAGTAGGTGCTCATAGAAGAGCATAGGGCACAGTATGTGCTCGCAGAAGAGCAGAGGGCACAGTAGGGGCTCGCAGAAGAGCAGAGGGCACAGTATGTGGTCGCAGAAGAGCAGAGGGCACAGTAGGTGCTCACAGAAGAACAGAAGGCACAGTAGGTTCTCGCAGAAGAGCAGAGAGCACAGTAGATGGTTACAGAAGAACAGAAGGCACAGTAGGTGCTCAGAAGAGCAGAGGCCGCAGTAGGTGCTCGCAGAAGACCAGAGGGCACAGCAGGTGCTCGCAGAAGAACAGAAGGCACAGTAGGTGCTCAGAAGAGCAGAGGGGACAGTAGGTGCTCGCAGAAGAGCAGAGGGCACAGTATGTGGTCGCAGAAGAACAGAAAGCACAGCAGATGCTCACAGAAGAACAGAAGGCACACGCAGAAGAGCAGAGGGCACAGTAGGGGCTCGCAGAAGAGCAGAGGGCACAGTAGGTGCTCACAGAAGAACAGAAGGCTCAGTAGATGCTCACAGAAGAGCAGAGGGCACAGTAGGTGCTCACAGAAGAACAGAAGGCACAGTAGTTGCTCACAGAAGAACAGGGGGCACAGTAGGGGCTCACAGAAGAGCAGAGGTCACAGTATGTGGTCGCAGAGGAGCAGAAGGCACAGTAGGTGCTCGCAGAAGAGCAGAGGGCACAGTAGGTGCTCGCAGAAGAACAGAAGGCACAGTAGGTGCTCACAGAAGAACAGAGGGCACAGTAGGTGCTCGCAGGAGAGTAGAGGGCACAGTAGGTGCTCACAGAAGAATAGAAGGCACAGTATGTGCTTGCAGAAGAGCAGAGGGCACAGTAGGTGCTCATAGAAGAGCAGAGGGCACAGTAGGTGCTCACAGAAGAACAGAGGGCACAGTATGTGGTTGCAGAGGAGCAGAGGGCACAGTAGGGGCTTGCAGAAGAGCAGAGGGCACAGTATGTGGTTGCAGAAGAGCAGAGGGCACAGTAGGTGCTCACAGAAGAACAGAAGGCACAGTAGGTGCTCGCAGAAGAGCAGAGGGCACAGTAGGTGCTCACAGAAGAACAGAAGGCACAGTAGGTGCTCAGAAGAGCAGAGGGCGCAGTAGGTGCTCGCAGAAGACCAGAGGGCGCAGTAGGTGCTCGCAGAAGACCAGAGGGCACAGTATGTGCTCGCAGAAGAACAGAAGGCACAGTAGGTGCTCAGAAGAGCAGAGGGGACAGTAGGTGCTCGCAGAAGAGCAGAGGGCACAGTATGTGGTCGCAGAAGAGCAAAAAGCACAGCAGATGCTCACAGAAGAACAGAAGGCACACGCAGAAGAGCAGAGGGCACAGTAGGGGCTCGCAGAAGAGCAGAGGGCACAGTAGGTGCTCACAGAAGAACAGAAGGCACAGTAGGTGCTCTCAGAAGAGAAGAGGGCACAGTAGGTGCTCACAGAAGAACAGAAGGCACAGTAGGTGCTCACAGAAGATCAGAGGGCACAGTAGTTGCTCACAGAAGAACAGCGGGCACAGTAGGGTCTCGCAGAAGAGCAGAGGTCACAGTATGTGGTCGCAGAGGAGCAGAAGGCAAAGTAGGTGCTCACAGAAGAACAGAAGGCACAGTAGGTGCTCGCAGAAGAGCAGAGGGCACAGTAGGTGCTCACAGAAGAACAGAAGGCACAGTAGGTGCTCGCAGAAGAACAGAGGGCACAGTAGGTGCTCGCAGGAGAGTAGAGGGCACAGTAGGTGCTCACAGAAGAATAGAAGGCACAGTATGTGCTTGCAGAAGAGCAGAGGGCACAGTAGGTGCTCATAGAAGAGCAGAGGGCACAGTAGGTGCTCATGGAAGAGCAGAGGGCACAGTAGGTGCTCACAGAAGAACAGAGGGCACAGTATGTGGTTGCAGAGGAGAAGAGGGTACAGTAGGGGCTCGCAGAAGAGCAGAGGGCACAGTATGTGGTCGCAGAAGAGCAGAGGGCACAGTAGGTGCTCACAGAAGAACAGAAGGCACAGTAGGTGCTCGCAGAAGAGCAGAGGGCACAGTAGGTGCTCACAGAAGACCAAAGAAGGCACAGTAGGTGCTCAGAAGAGCAGAGGGCGCAGTAGGTGCTCGCAGAAGACCAGAGGGCACAGTAGGTGCTCGCAGAAGAACAGAAGGCACAGTAGGTGCTCAGAAGAGCAGAGGGGACAGTAGGTGCTCGCAGAAGAGCAGAGGGCACAGTATGTGGTCGCAGAAGAGCAGAAAGCACAGCAGATGCTCACAGAAGAACAGAAGGCACACGCAGACGAGCAGAGGGCACAGCAGGGGCTCGCAGAAGAGCAGAGGGCACAGTAGGTGCTCACAGAAGAACAGAAGGCACAGTAGGTGCTCACAGAAGAGAAGAGGGCACAGTAGGTGCTCACAGAAGAACAGAAGGCTCAGTAGGTGCTCACAGAAGATCAGAGGGCACAGTAGTTGCTCACAGAAGAACAGGGGGCACAGTAGGGGCTCGCAGAAGAGCAGAGGTCACAGTATGTGGTCACAGAGGAGCAGAGGGCACAGTAGGTGCTTGCAGAAGAGCAGAGGGCATAGTATATGGTCACAGAAGAGCAGAAAGCACAGTTGATGCTCACAGAAGAACAGAAGGCACACGCAGAAGAGCAGAGGGCACAGTAGGGGCTCGCAGAAAAGCAGAGGGCACAGTAGGTGCTCGCAGAAGAACAGAGGTCACAGTATGTGGTCGCAGAGGAGCAGAAGGCACAGTAGGTGCTCACAGAAGAACAGAAGGCACAGTAGGTGCTCGCAGAAGAGCAGAGGTCACAGTAGGTGCTCACAGAAGAACAGAAGGCACAGTAGGTGCTCACTGAAGAAAAGAGGGCACAGTAGGTGCTCGCAGGAGAGTAGAGGGCACAGTAGGTGCTCACAGAAGAATAGAAGGCACAGTATGTGCTTGCAGAAGAGCAGAGGGCACAGTAGGTGCTCATAGAAGAGCAGAGGGCACAGTAGGTGCTCACAGAAGAACAGAGGGCACAGTATGTGGTTGCAGAGGAGCAGAGGGCACAGTAGGGGCTCGCAGAAGAGCAGAGGGCACAGTATGTGGTCGCAGAAGAGCAGAGGGCACAGTAGGTGCTCACAGAAGAACAGAAGGCACAGTAGGTGCTCGCAGAAGAGCAGAGGGCACAGTAGGTGCTCACAGAAGACCAAAGAAGGCACAGTAGGTGCTCAGAAGAGCAGAGGGTGCAGTAGGTGCTCGCAGAAGACCAGAGGGCACAGTAGGTGCTCGCAGAAGAACAGAAGGCACAGTAGGTGCTCGCAGAAGAACAGAAGGCACAGTAGGTGCTCAGAAGAGCAGAGGGGACAGTAGGTGCTCGCAGAAGAGCAGAGGGCACAGTATGTGGTCGCAGAAGAGCAGAAAGCACAGCAGATGCTCACAGAAGAACAGAAGGCACACGCAGACGAGCAGAGGGCACAGCAGGGGCTCGCAGAAGAGCAGAGGGCACAGTAGGTGCTCACAGAAGAACAGAAGGCACAGTAGGTGCTCACAGAAGAGAAGAGGGCACAGTAGGTACTCACAGAAGAACAGAAGGCTCAGTAGGTGCTCACAGAAGATCTGAGGGCACAGTAGTTGCTCACAGAAGAACAGGGGGCACAGTAGGGGCTCGCAGAAGAGCAGAGGTCACAGTATGTGGTCAAAGAGGAGCAGAGGGCACAGTAGGTGCTTGCAGAAGAGCAGAGGGCATAGTATATGGTCACAGAAGAGCAGAAAGCACAGTAGATGCTCACGGAAGAACAGAAGGCACACGCAGAAGAGCAGAGGGCACAGTAGGGGCTCGCAGAAAAGCAGAGGGCACAGTAGGTGCTCGCAGAAGAACAGAGGTCACAGTATGTGGTCGCAGAGGAGCAGAAGGCACAGTAGGTGCTCACAGAATAACAGAAGGCACAGTAGGTGCTCGCAGAAGAGCAGAGGGCACAGTAGGTGCTCACAGAAGAACAGAAGGCACAGTAGGTGCTCACAGAAGAACAGAGGGCACAGTAGGTGCTCGCAGGAGAGTAGAGGGCACAGTAGGTGCCCACAGAAGAATAGAAGGCACAGTATGTGCTTGCAGAAGAGCAGAGGGCACAGTAGGTGCTCATAGAAGAGCAGAGGGCACAGTAGGTGCTCACAGAAGAACAGAGGGCACAGTATGTGGTTGCAGAGGAGCAGAGGGCACAGTAGGGGCTCGCAGAAGAGCAGAGGGCACAGTATGTGGTCGCAGAAGAGCAGAGGGCACAGTAGGTGCTCACAGAAGAACAGAAGGCACAGTAGGTGCTCACAGAAGACCAAAGAAGGCACAGTAGGTGCTCAGAAGAGCAGAGGGCGCAGTAGGTGCTCGCAGAAGACCAGAGGGCACAGTAGGTGCTCGCAGAAGAACAGAAGGCACAGTAGGTGCTCAGAAGAGCAGAGGGGACAGTAGGTGCTCGCAGAAGAGCAGAGGGCACAGTATGTGGTCGCAGAAGAGCAGAAAGCACAGCAGATGCTCACAGAAGAACAGAAGGCACACGCAGACGAGCAGAGGGCACAGCAGGGGCTCGCAGAAGAGCAGAGGGCACAGTAGGTGCTCACAGAAGAACAGAAGGCACAGTAGGTGCTCACAGAAGAGAAGAGGGCACAGTAGGTGCTCACAGAAGAACAGAAGGCTCAGTAGGTGCTCACAGAAGATCAGAGGGCACAGTAGTTGCTCACAGAAGAACAGGGGGCACAGTAGGGGCTCGCAGAAGAGCAGAGGTCACAGTATGTGGTCACAGAGGAGCAGAGGGCACAGTAGGTGCTTGCAGAAGAGCAGAGGGCATAGTATATGGTCACAGAAGAGCAGAAAGCACAGTTGATGCTCACAGAAGAACAGAAGGCACACGCAGAAGAGCAGAGGGCACAGTAGGGGCTCGCAGAAAAGCAGAGGGCACAGTAGGTGCTCGCAGAAGAACAGAGGTCACAGTATGTGGTCGCAGAGGAGCAGAAGGCACAGTAGGTGCTCACAGAAGAACAGAAGGCACAGTAGGTGCTCGCAGAAGAGCAGAGGTCACAGTAGGTGCTCACAGAAGAACAGAAGGCACAGTAGGTGCTCACTGAAGAAAAGAGGGCACAGTAGGTGCTCGCAGGAGAGTAGAGGGCACAGTAGGTGCTCACAGAAGAATAGAAGGCACAGTATGTGCTTGCAGAAGAGCAGAGGGCACAGTAGGTGCTCATAGAAGAGCAGAGGGCACAGTAGGTGCTCACAGAAGAACAGAGGGCACAGTATGTGGTTGCAGAGGAGCAGAGGGCACAGTAGGGGCTCGCAGAAGAGCAGAGGGCACAGTATGTGGTCGCAGAAGAGCAGAGGGCACAGTAGGTGCTCACAGAAGAACAGAAGGCACAGTAGGTGCTCGCAGAAGAGCAGAGGGCACAGTAGGTGCTCACAGAAGACCAAAGAAGGCACAGTAGGTGCTCAGAAGAGCAGAGGGTGCAGTAGGTGCTCGCAGAAGACCAGAGGGCACAGTAGGTGCTCGCAGAAGAACAGAAGGCACAGTAGGTGCTCGCAGAAGAACAGAAGGCACAGTAGGTGCTCAGAAGAGCAGAGGGGACAGTAGGTGCTCGCAGAAGAGCAGAGGGCACAGTATGTGGTCGCAGAAGAGCAGAAAGCACAGCAGATGCTCACAGAAGAACAGAAGGCACACGCAGACGAGCAGAGGGCACAGCAGGGGCTCGCAGAAGAGCAGAGGGCACAGTAGGTGCTCACAGAAGAACAGAAGGCACAGTAGGTGCTCACAGAAGAGAAGAGGGCACAGTAGGTACTCACAGAAGAACAGAAGGCTCAGTAGGTGCTCACAGAAGATCTGAGGGCACAGTAGTTGCTCACAGAAGAACAGGGGGCACAGTAGGGGCTCGCAGAAGAGCAGAGGTCACAGTATGTGGTCAAAGAGGAGCAGAGGGCACAGTAGGTGCTTGCAGAAGAGCAGAGGGCATAGTATATGGTCACAGAAGAGCAGAAAGCACAGTAGATGCTCACGGAAGAACAGAAGGCACACGCAGAAGAGCAGAGGGCACAGTAGGGGCTCGCAGAAAAGCAGAGGGCACAGTAGGTGCTCGCAGAAGAACAGAGGTCACAGTATGTGGTCGCAGAGGAGCAGAAGGCACAGTAGGTGCTCACAGAATAACAGAAGGCACAGTAGGTGCTCGCAGAAGAGCAGAGGGCACAGTAGGTGCTCACAGAAGAACAGAAGGCACAGTAGGTGCTCACAGAAGAACAGAGGGCACAGTAGGTGCTCGCAGGAGAGTAGAGGGCACAGTAGGTGCTCACAGAAGAATAGAAGGCACAGTATGTGCTCGCAGAAGAGCAGAGGGCACAGTAGGTGCTCATAGAAGAGCAGAGGGCACAGTAGGTGCTCACAGAAGAACAGAGGGCACAGTATGTGGTTGCAGAGGAGCAGAGGGCACAGTAGGGGCTCGCAGAAGAGCAGAGGGCACAGTATGTGGTCGCAGAAGAGCAGAGGGCACAGTAGGTGCTCACAGAAGAACAGAAGGCACAGTAGGTGCTCGCAGAAGAGCAGTGGGCACAGTAGGTGCTCACAGAAGAAGAGAAGGCACAGTAGGTGCTCAGAAGAGCAGAGGGCGCAGTAGGTGCTCGCAGAAGACCAGAGGGAACAGTAGGTGCTCGCAGAAGAACAGAAGGCACAGTAGGTGCTCAGAAGAGCAGAGGGGACAGTAGGTGTTCGCAGAAGAGCAGAGGGCACAGTATGTGGTCGCAGAAGAGCAGAAAGCACAGCAGATGCTCACAGAAGAACAGAAGGCACACGCAGAAGAGCAGAGGGCACAGTAGGGGCTCGCAGAAGAGCAGAGGGCACAGTAGGTGCTCACAGAAGAACAGAAGGCACAGTAGGTGCTCACAGAAGAGAAGAGGGCACAGTAGGTGCTCACAGAAGAACAGAAGGCACAGTAGGTGCTCACAGAAGATCAGAGGGCACAGTAGTTGCTCACAGAAGAACAGGGGGCACAGTAGGGGCTCGCAGAAGAGCAGAGGTCACAGTAGGTGCTGACAGAAGAACAGAATGCACAGTAGGTGCTCGCAGAAGAGCAGAGGGCACAGTAGGTGCTCACAGAAGAAGAGAAGGCACAGTAGGTGCTCAGAAGAGCAGAGGGCGCAGTAGGTGCTCGCAGAAGACCAGAGGGCACAGTAGGTGCTCGCAGAAGAACAGAAGGCACAGTAGGGGCTCACAGAAGAGCAGAGGTCACAGTATGTGGTCGCAGAGGAGCAGAGGGCACAGTAGGTGCTTGCAGAAGAGCAGAGGGCACAGTATATGGTCGCAGAAGAGCAGAAAGCACAGTAGATGCTCACAGAAGAACAGAAGGCACACGCAGAAGAGAAGAGGGCACAGTAGCGGCTCGCAGAAGAGCAGAGGGCACAGTAGGAGCTCGCAGAAGAGCAGAGGGCACAGTAGGGGCTCGCAGAAGAGCAGAGGGCACAGTAGGTGCTCGCAGAAGAGCAGAGGGCACAGTAGGTGCTCACAGAAGAGCAGAGGGCACAGTAGGTGCTCACTGAAGAACAGAAGGCACAGTAGGTGCTCACAGAAGAGCAGAGGGCACAGTAGTTGCTCACAGAAGAGCAGGGGGCACAGTAGGGGCTCACAGAAGAGCAGAGGGCACAGTATGTGGTCGCAGAGGAGCAGAGGGCACAGTAGGGGCTCACAGAAGAGCAGAGGGCACAGTATGTGGCTGTAGAGGAGCAGAGAGCACAGTAGGTGCTCGAAGAGGAGCAGAGGGCACAGTAGGTGCTCACAGAAGAGCAGAGGGCACAGTATGTGGTTGCAGAGGAGCAGAGGGCACAGTAGGTGCTCGAAGAGGAGCAGAGGGCACAGTAGGGGCTCACAGAAGAGCAGAGGGCACAGTATGTGGTCGCAGAGGAGCAGAGGACACTGTAGGGGCTCACAGAAGAGCAGAGGGCACAGTATGTGGTCGCAGAGGAGCAGAGGGCACAGTAGGCACACCATTTCATTATTTTGAGAACTGTGTTGAAGGCAAAGAACATCTTTGCAGAAATAGTTTAGCAGAGCTCTCAGGTTTCCCAGGTGCACGCATGTATGGCTCATCTAGTCCAGATGTTTTGTTTGCATCGTGATAATTATAGTCCTGGGTATATAAAGCAGATAAGCAAGACTACAAGTCCAAGAATAAATGAACTGGGGGCCATATTTATGGCCAAGAGAAGCAGTGCAGCAAGTCACCTCACTGCGCTGAGTCATAGGGACTGGAATGAGACGTATTTATCCCAATATGGCATATTCCTGTCTGTTCCCCAGCACTGGCGCACAATGGGCTGCCTGGTGGCAACTCAGGCCCCCTTGCTCCATGGGGCAACGGTACCTCTGTTGCATATAGGCTTGTTTGTGTGCAAGAAGGGGCACCTTCCTGCACAAACACAGCACCCGAGGCTTTTTCACCTTTCTGTGTGGGCTGCAGATTGCAGCACTCGCAGAAAGAGGAAAAAACTCGAAGAAATAAATATATTTCTCATTTCGTCTCACCTGGGAAGGTGTAGGGTTTTGGTGCATTCCCAGGTCCACCACATATGGTAAATCTGGGAATGCACCAACATCCATGGATGTTGTGAGGGAACACCCATGCAACAACCATGGAGTGCCTTCCTGCGGCAAAGTAAGGCAACGCAGCGATTTGTGCTGTGTTGCTTTACTCCAGATTAATGAAGCCACTCAGGGTACACAAGGTGGCCTTGCATGGTTCATAAATGTCATTTTTTATTTGTGTCACTCTTGCATGGTTGCAAGAGGGACTCCATGGGGCTCCTAACTAAACCCTTGGGAGTGTGACCTTCAAACCCTTGGACCTGGGAACCTGGAAGCACTTCCTGAAGCAGAAAGCATTTGGTCTTGTTTAAAAAATGTTCTGGTTTGCATTATTGTGAAGAGGAAACCATCCATATATTGCTTACTAAAGGCTTTGTCTGGGCAAAGCTTCAAAATCATAGACTTTGCAGCTTTTTCTGTAAACTTTTCCAGATTCATAAATAAAATAAACAGGTGGTAAAATTATGCCCTCGCTCTGCAGCAGGAGCGCTGTCACGCCCAGGCATGGTCTGGAGCATACCACTCTGCAGCCAAGCACCATGCTCTCTGTGGCACCGTTCTCTGTCTCTTCCACCCCCCCCCCAAGACCCCACATGCTGGGAACATCCACATGCAATGGAGATGACAAGGCATGCAGCAGCTGCTGTGTTTCCCCGCTGACACTCAGCTGACAGTGTGGCGACAAAATTATTAGCAGTCTGATGTTCCATCCATGAGACTTTCGGCTGTTTACTCTCTGAACAGTCACACGTCAAAATGTTCTTGACTCATGCTGTGCTGACTGTCGTTGAGCACACCAAGGCCTAGATGTACTACGCCTTTGCCTTGCGTCACACAAGGCAACGCCTGGGCCCATACTTATGAAACCGCGGCGCATCAGAGCTGATGCGCCACTTTTTCTGCGCCCCCTCCTACCGGCACCTAATGACACCATGGATGAAAAGTATTTACAATACGGCGCACCGTGGCGGTCGTTAGCACAATAACATCCACATTTTTCACTATATTGTGGCGCTTTGCAGCACTAGTGTCAAAAATGTTGACGTCAGTGTAGCAAAGTGCAAGAAGGCCCATAGGTTTCTATGGGTGCGTCGTTTTAACTCCTGCTCTGAGTAGGCGTTAGAAATGACGCCAAACATCGTGCAGTGAAATCCGTAAAATGTCACTGCACCATTTTTGCGGGCCTCCTAAAGGGGGCACGCCCCCCCCCTGCATACATTATGCCTGGCTCAGGCATACTGAGGCGCAAGGGGTTACAAAGAGGCGCAATGCAAGCATTGCACCACTTTGTAAGTATGGCAGGGGAAAAGGCCACCTTAGCACCGCATTAGTGTCAAAAAAATGACGCTGAGGGGCTCTTAAATATGCCCCCTCGTTTTGTAGAATTTACAAAACCACGCAAGGATTGATTTGCGTGGCCTTGTTGGCTTTGTAATGAAATGTAGCACAATGCAAAGAATCCGACCCCCTCGCCTGTCCCTAACACGTCCTCCCCAGAGTGGTCGCTGGTACCCTAAATATTTGGTGGGGCAACCAGCTGTTTAGAAATCGACTCCGGGTCACTGACACCTTGTCCTGCTAAAGGGAACACAGCATTGAGCATCTCATACAAACGGACATTCCTAACATCCCCCAAATAACAATAGCGGGGTCATCGAATCACAGGGCCCATTTGCTGGGTGATTCCAGACTGTTTTGGGGGTTGAGGTGGGAAATGAGTGACCTTGTGCACCCATTCGCGTCGCCTTGATTGCCCCTGGGTCTTTGTGCACTGCGACCCCTACGGGAGGCCAAAGTACTGCAGTGGAGACGCCGAGCCCGGGACTTATGGAGCACATGCAATTAAACTAAATGTAGCCAATAACCAGGGTATCCACCGAAAACGAAAGTGCATAAATGACTCCATGTGAAATAATTTACCAAGTGTCTGCCCTGATAGCGTGGCACGGGTACAGGACGCCGCGCCCCCTTCAACACTTGACATTGAATCATCCCATAATGTGCTTCAGCGCCCAGAGTGGGCAGGAAGCGCTATTGTTGTACTGTACTGCGTCACGAGGGGGAGTATCCCCCATAGACACTACCCCGGGCACTTTGTAGAAATCATGCAAACGGTATTTACACCCAATTTCTGTGCATTATTGCCCTTGTTTACACGTGCAGGGACAATTGTCAACAAGTGAACCCTAGTGGTGACGGCCAGTGTGAGTTCTGGGCCGGAGGCGTGCAGTTTGTGCTCAGCTGCTAATGCGAGCTGGGCTCGAGCGCTTTCAACATTAACCCGCGGATTTAAAGGTCAGACTTTACGCTATTATGTCAGAGGCTGGGGTGACATTGTGATTTCTGTCCTGAGGTTAAGGCGTGGCTGCGGGGCATCTCCAGAATCCTAATGTAAACTGAGAATTGTAATAAGGGATTTAGGGCAAGATTACGATCATGGCGGATAGAATACTCCGTCACAAAGTGACGGATATTCCGTCCGCAGCTTTACAATCACCATAGGCCATAATGAGATCACAATACGGTGGGCGGGATGTCTGTTACATTTGTAACTGAGTAACTCGTCCGCCAAGATCATAATCAGGCCCTAATTCTGTACCCCATGACAAAACGTATACATGCTACGATACAACCCTCGCACTCATTCCTGAGGCTTCAGGCTCTCTTCACTAAGGCCCGCAGGATAGCGGCTGCCGGGCACTTTGTTATAGCTCCTCAGGGCAGGGATTACACAGAGGTTTAAACTGCTGCATGATGTCTGGGCCCCTGCTCCTCTCATATGGCTTCTCCAACTCCCAAACGGCAAATCATTTGTAAATAAATAGTAACTGTATCAGGTCGTCCCTGGACCTGTGCAGCAAAATGAGGGCCGAGCCTGGGGCAGCACACTGTGGGTGCCAGTCTCCACCATGGGGCTTGGGGGCCAACCAGGACTGACTTCAAAATGACCTTGCCTATAAAATGCTGCATGAAACTGAACGCGTGCACGTGTGCCCCTTCCATTTTATCACATGTGGCTGACAGACGCCGAGCACTAGGTCTGGTTCTAAAGGACTCCTTCCCTGTCCCAAGATGTAAAATAAAACGTACTTACCCACTCCGCTGCTAGTCTCTGCAGCAGTTGAATTCCCCACACCAATCCAGAAGGTGCTCTCATGCTGCTGATAATGTTCAGCAGCATTAAAGCCGCGCCAGGATTGGCTGGAACGGGCTGCCTTGACCTTGCTGCAGGCACTGGAGGTCTGTGCCTGTTCTCCACCCACCTGTCGTAAAGAGCTGGGTGAAGAGGTTTGCAATGCGCGTGTCAGACTGACTGTCGCTAGACAACCGGCCAAAATGACATGCGCAGTGTAAACTGCTGGAGTGAGCACCCTCTCCTGCTGCCAGTCAGCAGCAGTGGCTCCACCCCTGAATGCGGCTCAGCTGGGGAATGGGAAAAATAAAATGGTAATAAATTCATTTTATTATCTTTTATTTTTCACCTTTACAGCAACGGCAGCAGGGGGGTGACTCTCCTCTGCTCTAATAAAGGGGGCGCGTCTGCCTCCCCATCCTGAACCACCCGCCCCTCCCTGCCTCTTTTGGGGCTAGTCCAGACCTAAAAAAAGGGAATGCCATCTTAATTCCTCAGAATATGTAAGCAAATGTACATACTATTAGCTTAATAGAGTTCCCGAAGGGAGTGCCATCAGTGTGAACACTACGATCGGATAATCTTAGGTCCTGGAGAAAGCCTACTTACCTGCCAAGGAGAAAAATGGCTGAAACATCTATACCACATTTGTGAGATGTGATGATGTGTCCCTGTGAGACGTGTCCCTGTGAGACGTGAGGTTGTGAAATGTGTTCCTGGCACTTCCAACTGTTTTTTCCCTTAACCTCTCCTGGTTTTATTTGTTATTAAAATTGTATTCCTCAGGGATAGGAGGTGATTTAAACTACTCTGACTGATCTCACCATAATCCTGTAGCCAGAGACTCTTCCTCCTGGTGGAGGCAACACCTACCTGGACTACCCTATATTCAGGTAGGAGGCCCGATGAAGATGCAGTCTGCTACAAGTACATCAGTGGATAGCGTATGCACTGCGGATAGACACTAGTGAGTGAGAGTCTCCAAAAACAAACGAAAAATCACGAGACTCTGGATTCCGAGACTCTGGATTCCTTGCCGGTGTGGGTCCACTCGCCTCTACAGGCTGGCCTGCATCACACACTGCGCTCTTGACTCTGCCCCCACTCTGGCTCCCATCTTAAGACTGCCAGTGACAGTCCCAGAGTGCAGATTCCTACCTTTTTAGCAGTCCTCATTAAAAAAATTAAAGCCCTCTAAAAAATGATGGCCTTCATTTACGGGGATTTGGCATAGGGCAGGGCAGCACGTCACCTCGCAGTGCTGCTCTACGTCAAAGTGAAAGGGCAGGAATGCCCCGTATTTATCCAATATTGTAGATTCCAGTCCTTTCCCTCTGCACTGGTGCCATTTCGGCAGACTAGCACCAAGGCAGGCACCTTTGCACCATGGAGCAAGAAGGACAGTGTTGCATGCAGGTTTAACTGCAGGAAGGGGCACCTTCCTGCACAGGAGCAATCAATAAAGGCGTTTTCTCTAATCCCTTGGCGCCTTCAGGTTTGTTTCATTGTTCTGTTTCTCACACCTGTTTTAATGTGAAGTGACCTGTCACTCTCTGTGTCCAGCCTTGGGTCGAGCACAGTGCTCAATTTGTAAATAAAAACGTGCCTTGCCCAATGCTCTCCTCTGAAATACGTGGCTGCTGCATCTAAATTTGCGAGTACAGGATATTGAGGCAGCTAATCGTGAAGCCATCTCGGGCCTCTTCAATCCATTTACAGCCCCTCCCTGCCCCTTCAGCTCACTCTTGCAGCTTTCTGCTTTCTCCCTTTGTGGAGCTTTTTCGTTTTTATCTTCCTCAGTCATCCCATTTGTGTCTTTTGATTGCAGTAAATGCTTAAGGCAGAAACATAAGTGTCGATCCTCAAAAATAAGTGCTGTTTCCCTCCACCAGAAACAACAAGCACAAATTAAGCACTGGTCCAGTGCTTGAGTTAGGAAACACAAATAAATAAATAAACATTTGAAGTTCCCTGATGTCACCCGACTCTGCGAGTTTAGGAAGTCACTTGCCCCAACCCTATTCATCTTTTCCCAGGTGTGTGCGTGAATAGTCCCCGGTGGAAACCTAAATCGTCAGCCAAGATGTCCTTGTGTTTGAATGGTTGAATATTCAAAGGGCTCTCTGCAGAATGATTCTGTGAATTCCATTAGTAAATGTTTCTCGTTTGCACTGAACTTTAAAAAGTGCTATTACAAGGTTAATTGTCCTTTTACTCCTGTGCCCTGCCTTCCCTCCGTTCCCCATCATCCCCTTGCATTAGAGAACTCACTGGGGCTTTTGGGGTGCGTCAGACACTTTGCTGAAAGTGCCAAGGGCAGCAGAAGTGACGTCACGCACCTCCTGACTCCCTGGGTTATGTAGTTGTCTGACTTTTCAACAACCTCCCATTTGCCACTGAGGGGCCAAGTGAGGGGGCGGAACGGACCAACAGGAAGTAAAGAAGCCCCTCAAATCTCCCTTTGCTTTCTGTTCTGCAGCCTGCATGACCCTTGAGTCCAGGGGTAGAGGAAGTGACATCACACGCCCTTTGACCTCCACTTTCACTCACACACATATACTCACATCACACTTACACACTCTCTCTCACATAAACACACACTCAGCGCAAGCACACACACAACATACAGCTGCCATGGAAGAACACATTCCAGGTAATTGTACTCCATTTTTATTACACTAATAGTGAATAATAAATTATTAGTTACTATTAGTGTGACAACAAATTGGTAGAAATCAAAGAGAGTGGAGCCCCAACTGACGTCCATAAGGAGGAGCTGCCCCTGTGTTCCAGGCACTGATTTTGCCACCTCTGAGGCCAGGGGTCCAAAGGCAGTGCCAGGGGTCGCAAGGGACAAGCCAGGGGTCGCAGTTGCGACCCCTAAATGACGTCCATGGGTAGCTATTGGGCAGCACCAGCATGCCCAGAGTAGCCACACGACCACCGGGCTTTTTCCCGCTGTGCTGCCGGGGTGGGGCCCGGTTTCACTGTGGGTGGGGGCTGTATTTTTTGCTGGGTGCCAAGCTGGTAGGATTTCCTGCTTGCAGAGCTTCAGTGCTTCACAAAGCAAAACAAATGGGGTTTAAAGCGGGTCCAGTCAGGCCGCCCCTCTTACAAACCATTTGTTTGAGCAGCAATAACCTTCAGGGAGAAGGGGGCAGAGGGGTCTGCTGTGGCTTGGCTCACAAAGTCCAGTAAATGTGTAATGAAGACTGTAAAATTCAAAACAATGAATTTCTTTATACTGTGGTGGAGGACCAAGAGGAGTGGTGTGCACTGCTGTCAGTGCGCATGTTGATTTGGCCGGCCATCTTAGGCGGCCAGACCGGCATGCGCACTGACATCTCTCCAACAGAGCTGCATTGCTGGGTGGAGAACAACAGCAGACACAGGCTCCAGTCCCCCTGTTAGCGCAAAACCAGCCTGCTCTGCCCAATACCGGCGCTGCTCTCAAGGGTGTTACCTGCTTGAGAGCAGCATCTGAATTGACCGTAGAGGAATCTGGGAGCCTCAGCCTGTGAGCACACGCACAAGAAGAATGGTGTGCGACAAACAATGAGAGCCAGGTGCTTTTTTCTTTTCTTATTACCCCCCCTCCTCCCACTCTCCCCGTGCCCCACTACCTTCCCCTTACTCAGGCCGCTACTGGTCAGGGTGATGAAAGGTGAGTGTAGGGGGACACGAAGCAGATGTGGACAACAAATCAAGCATTCACATAACTTCTGCCTGCCAGCGATGCTCTGCTCTCATACACCAAGAATTAAAGACAAATCATTAACTTCTAATGCAAACCATGAAAGGGAAAGAGATACGCATCTGGTGGCTAAATTGCAAAATGTGAAACCAGAAAACCTGGCATCAGTCCCGGCTTCACCGTTTGACCAAACTGTGTGATCCTAGGCAATTGGTTAATTCCACTTTGCCTCCTTTTTCTTCATTAGCACATATGAGAGCTCCTTGAAAACACAAGAGTTCAGGACCTGTGCTATACAAATCCTTCTCTTGTGTTTGAGTGAATAAACTATAATATTGTTCCAGTTATATAAAATCGAGGCTACACATAAGGTGCACCTGAAAAATGGCTTGCCTCTTGGTTCAATAATGGCATTGTTTTCAGAATGGGGCCGGCATGGATGTTTCCAAGATCATGTTTGACAACTATCACTGCTAATAACTGCCTCAATGCAGTGATATAATCTGCTCTAGAAGGATAAAACGCTCATGCATGTTGATAACATACACTGTTTTGAAGTTTGCAGAGATTTTATCAAGCTTTTCCATGATAAATGCAAGATGTCTTTAACATTAAAGTTGTTCCTAAAGATAAGTTTTCTAGGCCACTTAGTTTATGTGTGAATAAAGTGTGCCCTTTTCACAGCCTTCTGAATGTTCCAGCTCTGTCAAGTGAACAGCAGCCCCATGCTGCAGTTCACCAGGGGGCACGGTTAAAGTCCAGGAGGGCCGCATGTGGCCCTCGGGCCGTACTTTGAGTATCCCTGCTATAGATGGAGCAACACTGCACTACTTTGTGTGCAGAGCAGCCTCTGAACTGAGGTATTTAGATCTGCTATCACATGATGACGAAAAACGAGGCACTGTGAATAAAAGTAATTGCCTCGGATCAAACAATATTGTCAGCTGGTTCCCAAGGATTCCTGGCTTCATATTGTGCAATTCAGCCATGACATGGTTATTTCTTTCTCTCTCCCATTTTAGATCAAAGCCTGATACTAAATCAGTGCACTGTGTTACGTTTTCACAAGGATTGGCTGGGGCAGTGTTTGGGCCATGCAATGTTTCAATGCAGAAGCTAAAATGAAAAGCAGAGGGTCCACTCCTGGCCAGTGCTTTGAGACAATTTGCTTCAGGTTTCTAAAAGTCTTCATTCGTTGTTCTCTATACTTGAATTAATTCATCCACCTGCTCCTCGCCCATCCAGCTATTCATTCATTGAACCATGCAGCCATATCTCAAATCTCCATCTACTGATTCAATGATTGAACAAGGTCTTATAATGGAAAGCATATTGCAAAAAACATTTCGACATTTTTTCTTAAATTTGGTGGGGGTGAACCCCCCTCCCCCCCACACACACACACAAACTCCACTTGCTGTGGTCAGTCGCGCTCACTGCGCTCGATCCCTATGTGCATTATGAACAGGTGCGCAACACCCATTGGGCAGAGAGGGCTTTAGCCCCACCCACCCCCACATCAGCCTCCATGGACTGGGCTAAGCTTGTCAGTCAGGGCGCCAAATGCCATCTCACCTAGGGAGCTGGCCTAGCCTTTAGAGGCCATTTACAGCTCATCCACCCTTCATTGTCTCTTTGAATAGCTCCCCGTGCCCCTGCAGCCCCCGATCTTTCTGCCTAATCGAGATATCGGCATAAAAAACACACCAAAGCAAGCTAAATGTTGTGTGTGAAATCAGCAAGGCTCACCCCAACAAACAATGCAAGTTTAAAGCAGTATGCCGGGATTTTGCCTTCTCAATTAAATTTAACTAAGGTAGTCATTACAACCCTGGCGGACGGTGTTAAAGCAGCGGTAAGACCGCCAACAGGCCGGCGGTAAAAAATTTGCAATTACGACCGTGGCGGTAACCGCCAACAAAGACAGCCACTTTAACACTCCGACCGCCACAGTGGTGCAAACAAACAGCGCGGCGGTCACCGCCAACAGACAGGCGGGAGACAATGTACCGACCACACTATTATGACAGGCCAATCCGCCACCTTTTCCGGGGCGGATTCACCGCAGATAAAAACACGGCGGAAACAGGAAATTCGAAGGGAAAACGCTCACCTCTACACACCCCACGAGGAACGAGGACACCATGGACCCGGAACTCCAAATTCTACTTGCGATAGTCTTCCTGCTCCTCTACCAGGAGGACGAACGCCGGTGGCGAAGACCACGGTGAAAACTGCACCTACGACACAGGGGAGGGGGGAGGGAAAAAACAGGGACACACACAAGCAACACCCCCACCCTCACCCACTACAACACACACACTAATGCATATTAATACATCACAGTTACACCCCCCAACCCCCCTGGAAGAATGCAAAGACAATAGAAAATGAGTGTAACCATTGTAATATATTAAAAACAAGTAGGCAAAAATATATAGATACACCATTTACAAAATATATACCAAGCATAGTAGTCCAGGTAGTGCTCCAATTAGGTCAGTGGAACACTGGGCCCACACGGTATGGGCGAGGCCCGCACAAGATCCCTGGCCATGACGGAGAGAACACTGCAGCGGCATCAGAGAGCAACTAAACAGGCACATCAGTGGGAGGGAAAGGGGGGGGCACCTCTGCCGCTTGAGTGCACAATGCCAAATCCACGAGGGGGCCACATGCCCACTGTTAAAACCTGGGGAGTGCAAAGCCACAGTCTCTCAAGTCTCTACAGTGGGTCGGTTGCCCACTGTTCAATCCTGGGGAGTGCAAAGCCACAGTCTCTCAAGTCTCTACAGTGGGTGGGTTGCCCACTGTTCAATCCTGGGGAGTGCAAAGCCACAGTCTCTCAAGTCTCTACAGTGGGTGGTCTGCCCACTGTGCCATCCTGGGGAGTGCAAAGCCACAGTCTCTCAAGTCTCTGCAGTGGTTGGTTCGCCCACTGCTCAATCCTGGGGAGTGCAAAGCCACAGTCTCTCAAGTCTCTACAGTGGTTGGTTTGCCCACTGTTCAATCCTGGGGAGTGCAAAGCCACAGTCTCTCAAGTCTCTACAGTGGTTGGTTTGCCTACTATTCAATCCTGGGGAGTGCAAAGCCACAGCCTCTCAAGTCTCTACAGTGGTTGGTTTGCCCACTGTTCAATCCTGGGGAGTGCAAAGCCACAGTCTCTCAAGTCTCTACAGTGGTTGGTTTGCCCACTGTTCAATCCTGGGGAGTGCAAAGCCACAGTCTCTCAAGTCTCTACAGTGGGTGGGTTGCCCACTGCCATATCCTGGGGAGTGCAAAGCCACAGTCTCTCAAGTCTCTAAAGTGGGTGGTCTGCCCACTGTTCAATCCTGGGGAGTGCAAAGCCACAGTCTCTCAAGTGGATAACAGTCTCCACTGGTTCTGGAGGGGGCCTTGTACCCAGAGTGCTTCATCCTGCTAATGACAGAGGTAGTGGATGGATCTCTCCACTGGTTCTGGAGGGGGCATGGTGCCCAGGATGCTTCATCCTGCTAAGGACAGAGGTAGTGGATGGATCTCTCCACTGGTTCTGGAGGGGGCCTTGTGCCCAGAGTGCTTCATCCTGCTAAGGACAGAGGTAGTGGATGGATCTCTCCACTGGTTCTGGAGGGGGCATGGTGCCCAGAGTGCTTCATCCTGCTAAGGACAGATGTAGTGGATGGATCTCTCCACTGGTTCTGGAGGGGGCCTTGTGCCCAGAGTGCTTCATTCTGCCCGTGACAAACTCAGTAGCGTCAGTGCCCTTGGCGCTCATGGGCCAGCGGTGCTTGAGACGGCAGTGCCCTGTTCAGCGGTGCTTGAGGCGGCGGTGCCCTGTTCAGCGGTGCTTGAGGCGGCGGTGCCCTGTTCAGCGGTGCTTGATGCGGCGGTGCCCTGTTCAGCGGTGCTTGAGGCGGCGGTGCCCTGTTCAGTGGTGCTTGAGACGGCGGTGCCCTGTTCAGCGGTGCTTGAGGCGGCGGTGCCTGTTCAGCGGTGCCTGAGGCGGCGGTGCCCTGTTCAGCGGTGCTTGATACAGCGGTGCCCTGTTCAGCGGTGCTTGAGGTGGCGGTGCCCTGTTCAGCGGTGCTTGAGGCGGCGGTGCCCTGTTCAGTGGTGCTTGAGGCGGCGGTGCCCTGTTCAGTGGTGCTTGAGACAGCGGTGCTTGAGACCGCGGTCTCCATTGCAGGGACTCAGCTGCTGGCGGTCCTTCATGGCCCAGCGGGGCTTGTTGTGGCGGTCCTTCATGGCCCAGCGGGGCTTGTGCTGGCGGTCCTTCATGGCCCAGCGGGGCTTTTGCTGGCGGTGGCCTCCTGGGCAGCTGGGCTTGTGGCTGGCGGTGGCTTCCTGGGCAGCTGGGCTTGTGCTGGCGGGGGCCTCCTGGGCAGCTGGGATGACGACGGTCTTCTCCACCGTGCTGCTCTTCCCAGACTTGCTGTGTTTCTTGTGGCCCTTCCCCACCTTGGAAGGTGTCACAGCTGACTCCACACTCCCACCGGGACCCCTGGGAGCGGCTTTGGTGGCTAGAGTCTTCCCCCTCTCCCGCCGGGCACTGGCCAACTTCTGATGCTTCACAGGTGGGGGACTGTCTGTGCTGTGGCTCCGTGCCACACTGGCTGCCCTGGTGGCCGGTGCACTCTAGATTCCGGTGACTACAGGCACCACTGGTCCCGGAGATGTTGTGGCTGAGGTGCTAGTTCGGGACCTAGGAGACGGACAGGGTGGGGGAGGTGTGGGAAAGAGGTCAAGGTTGGACAGGAAAAGTTTTTTTGACACACTGGGATTGGGTAGCTGGAGGGGGTTTGGGAGTGGAGG
Organism: Pleurodeles waltl; assembly: GCF_031143425.1. Lineage (NCBI taxonomy): Eukaryota > Metazoa > Chordata > Amphibia > Caudata > Salamandridae > Pleurodeles > Pleurodeles waltl. Next base: position 191,696,612 of record NC_090441.1, on the reverse strand, counting down.
AAGAGGTTGTGGTTGTAGGAGGTGTTCATTTGCTGACTTTGGGTGAAGGTGCATGTGCTGGAGGCTGTCGTGAGGTGGATGGCTGTTGGGTGTGTGTGTGCCTGCGTTTGTGTATCTTCGGAGGGGGCGTCACAGACACACTGGGTGAGGACACAGGGGACATGTGAATGGTAGTGGGGGTGGTGACTGCACGTGAGCGGGGTGTGGTGGTGGGTGTACTGGAGAGGGACGTAGAGGTAGTGCATGCAGGTGTGAGTGTAGACGAGACAGGGAGGGAGGAGGGAGACGAGGAGGAGGGGGACACAGTGGAGGCAGTGGATGTTGGTGTGTCTGCATGTGTGTGATGCTTGCGTGAGTGCCTGTGGGATGTGTGGTGCGTATGTTTGGCTGAGCTTCCCTTGTGTGTTGACTTGTGTTCATGCTGGTCTGTAGGTGTGCTTCGGATAGGCTGAGGTACAGGGGATTGGGTCGGGGTGGGGGAAGTTGGAGGGGGGAGGCTAGACACAGGAACAATGGCTGTCATCAGTGCTGAGGCCAGAGTCTGAAAAGCTCGCTGAAGGGCCGCCTGACCAGAATGAATGCCTTCCAGGAATGCATTTGTTTGTTGCAACTGCCTTTCTACACCCTGGATGGCATTCAAAATGGTATACTGCCCAACAGTGAGGGACCTGAGGAGTTCAATGGCCTCCTCACTGAGGGCAGCAGGGGTGACTGGGCAGGGCCTGAGGTGCCTGGGGCGAAGGTGATGCCCACCCTCCCGTGTGCGCGGGCACAGGTCGAAGGCTGAGGGGCTGCTGGGAGGGCGGTGCTGGAAGGGGGGGGTGGCGGCTGTACCTGTAGATGGGGGGGGCACAGATGTTGCTGCCACCACAAGAGAGCTCCCATCAGAGGACGAGTCTGTGTCACTGGTCTCAGCTCATGTCCCCGCTGTGGAGCTCCCCTCGCCCTCCGTCCCACTGGTGAACTCCGATTCCGTAGTGTGGCCCTCCATTGCCATGTGGGATGCAGCTCCCTCGTGCTCCAGTGCCACTGCTCCTCCGCCTGGTGATTGTAATGCACACAAGAACAGGGAGACCACAAAGAGGGCGGGGGCGACAGAAGAAATACATGTTGAGTGCATGCATTACCGCTACTGTTGGCGTACACGACAGACGCAGAAGCCCCCTACACTACGCTGCGCTCTTGGGCTCCACTGTTCAATTCCTGGGAAATAGCCTACAAGGCTATGGACGACATCTGCACACATAGATGACACAGGGGCATGACTAGGTGTACTTGGCACTCTACAGAGGTGGGGTGGGGTGCCACATGGCCTGCCTTACGGAGGCACCTTGCCTACGGAACTCGCCCTGGCCTAGGGAAACTACAGCCCACCTCCCCCACCCAGACCCCTCCACTGCACGCAAAGTCAGCAGAAAGCGAGTGTACTCACCCCCTTGTGGCTGCTGTGATGCCCTCAAGCGCCCATCCAACTCCGGGTACGCCACCGCCAGGATCCTGAACATCAGGGGGGTCATGGTGCGACGGGCACCCCTCCCACATTGGGAGGCCATCCCTAGCTGAGCCTCCGCCGTCTTCTTGCTCCAGCGGCGAATGTCCTCCCATCTTTTCCGGCAGTGGGTGCTCCGTCTGTGGTAGACCCCAGGGTCCGGACATCCTTGGCGATGGCATGCCACATATCCTTTTTCTGGTGGGCGCTGAACTACATGATTTGTACAGGGGGTAGAGAAAGTTATTACCAACTGCACCATCAAAGTGATTGGCCCCCATCTCTACCCTTGCCATGTGGCACATGCACTCACCGTCGTTTCATGCACGCCTAAATCTACCCCCCCATCTTTCATCCACCCCACTCCACACAGGCATAGCCCATACAGCATGCTCCCAGTGTGCTTACCTATTTGTCTGGAGGACCATAGAGTAGCGTGTACTGGGGGAGGACCGCCTCCACGAGTTTCTCCAACTCCTCCGATGTGAAGCCAGGGGCCCTTTCCCCAGAAACTCGAGCCATTGTCTCTTCCAGACCGAGGTCACAGCAGCACTTGCAGTGTAGGTCCTCTCCTGTCGAAGATCAGGTATCGAGTGATTGAACAGATAGAAAATGGCGGTCACGTCCACAGCGGTGCGTACCGTCACCGCCGGCGTACATCGTCATTGGCTCCTGGGACCCATAGGGTCCAATGTTAACCAATGCAGCATTGCGCCGCGGTCTTCGACCGCCTACCGCAACGGTGTACAACACCATCGCAGGTACCTCACATCCCATTGTCCCACTTTAGAGGTCAGGCAGCCGCCATTTCAGGGGCCCACATGGCTTCATTTTCAACTGTGTCACACATACCTAGGCCTAGACTCAACACACATACAGACCACTTTTTAGATTATGAATGGTGTTCTGTGTAAGCTGTGGGTACGTACCTCTGAGTTGGTTGACTCTGTGCTCGCTGTTGTCCTTCATAGGCACCGTCTGCTGGGACATGTGAGGAGATGGCGGCATCCGCCAGTGTACCGACCGTTGTTGGGCCTGTCGACAATGGAGGAAAGACACGTGATAATCACCTACAGGCTTGATCGTGCCACAATCCTGGAACTGTGTACCCAGCTGGAGCCAGACCTGATGTCAGCTATCTGCCATCCCACAGGAATCCCCCCTCAAGTGCAGGTGCTGTCAGTGCTCCATTTCCTTGCAAGTGGGTCATTTTAAACAACTGTGGCCATGGCATCAGGGATGTCCCAGCCTATGTTTTCCAACGTGTTGTCCAGAGTGTTGTCTGCCCTGCTGAAACACATGCGGAGCTACATCGTTTTCCCTCATGTTGAGGATTTGCCTACAGTGAAAGGTGATTTCTATGCCCTGGGACATATCCCCAACATCATAGGTGCCATTGATGGGACACATGTGGCTTTGGTCCCCCCCCACAGGAGTGAACAGGTGTACAGAAACCGGAAGAGTTATCATTCGATGAATGTACAGATGAAATGCCATGTTCCCTGGCTCAGTGCATGACGCTTACATCCTGCGGAATAGCAGCATCCCTTATGTGATGGGTCAACTCCAGAGGCACCATGTGTGGCTATTAGGTCAGCACCTGGAAGCAAGTCAGTGGGAATGGTTTGTCTGGGGATATCCCTACAGGTTAGTGTGTGTCTAACAGTTGTCCCTCGCCATTTGCAGGTGACTCTGGTTACCTCAACCTGTCATGGCTACTGACCCCAGGAGGAACCCCAGGACAAGGGCAGAGGAACACTACAATGAGGCCCATGGGCGAACTAGAAGGGTGATCGAATGCACCTTCGGCCTCCTGAAGGTGAGGTTCAGGTGCCTCCATATGACAGGTGGATCCCTATTCTACTCACCCAAGGTGTGCAAGATCATCATGGCCTGCTGTATGCTTCACAACGTGGCTTTGCGACGACAGGTGCCCTTTCTGCAGGAGGATGGTCCAGATGGCGGTGTTGTTGCAGCTGTGGAGCCTGTGGATAGTGAAGACAAGGAAGCAGAAGAGGAGGACATCGACAACAGGAACTCTGTGATCCTGCAATATTTACAGTGAGACACAGGTAAGAAGACAAACCTGCCTACTACATGTACTTTAACATTACTACCTCTCTACTGTCTGTCATTTTCACTCAGTGTATGGTCACTGAGTTGTCACTTTCCCTTACGATTTCACAGATGTGGGTCCCACTGTGTGGCATCTGCTTTGTTTCCTCATGGACTAGAGCTGTGTGACATAGGTATGTTGACATTACAAATGAAGAAGCTTTTTGCCACAGTTATTGCTAATACAGTATTCCGAAATCACAGACAGACTCCAGATTGTTTTGTGCTTTAAGGGTGCTTATTTTAGTGCTCATAATTGGAGGGGGTAGCAAAATGGTGTGGGTTGATGGCGGAGGAATGTCCATGGCAGAGTCCAGTCTATTAGTTTCACAGGTGCATTGCCCATATGGGCATAGGAAGTGGAGCTGGGGCAGTTTAAGGATGGACAGGGTGACAAAGGGGGACAGTGGGATGACAATCAGGATGGTCTCATTTCTTGGCGGAGGTCTTGGCATCATTCTCTGTCTTGTTCCTGGATCTCAGGGACCGTTTGCGAGGTGGTTCTCCCTCTGCAGGGGGTGGGGTGCTGGTGTGGTGGTCCTGTGGCGGTGCTTCCTTTCCACTAGTGCCGGCGGAGGTGGTGGGCAGTTCATCGTCCAGGCTAGTGTTAGGGGCCCCTTGTAGTGCCACAGTGTCCCTCCTGGTGCTGAGGACTTCCTTCAGTACCCCTACAATGGTGCCCAGGGTGGAATTGATGGTTCTGAGTTCCTACTGTTCATCCTGCAGGCGCTGGGTCTCCTGAAACTTGGCCAGTACCATTGCCATAGTCTCCTGGGAGTGGTGGTAGGCTCCCATGATGGAGGAGAGGGCCTCGTGGAGAGTTGGTTGCCTGGTCCTGTCCGCCCCCTGTCGCACAGCAGCCCTCCCGGTTCCACTGTGTTCCTGGCTTTCGTTTGTGATTTGTTGTCGTAAGGATTTATGGGTGATTTGGGTGTGTTTTTTATAGTGTATTGAGTGTGTGGGAGTGGTGTGTGTATGTGTATCAGGTGTGTGTATTTTGAATTGTCCAATGTGGCAGTGTTTTGGAGATGTGTGTGTATTTTGAGCGCGGCGGTGTGTACCCCCAATGGAATACCGCAGTTGAAAGACCGCCGCGTGGATTCGTGTGTCGTGATAGTGTGGGCGTATTTCTGTTGGCGTGACGGTGGAGGTTTTGTTATCGCCAGTTTATGACTGACCTTTGGTGTGGCGGACTTGTGTGGTTGTCTGAATTTTGGCGGATTCTGAGCTGTGGGTCATAATAGCTGTGGCGGAATTCCGCTGCCGCGGCGGTGTGTTGGCGGTCTTCTGCACGGCGGTAAGTGGCTTTTACCGCCAATGTTGTAATGACCCCCTAAATGTGTACAACATTTTAATGTAATTCTGTAGTTCTTCACTATTTGTTTTATTTTATCAGTACTGTGAGACCATTCATATCATGGAACTCCTTTTAAATGAAAATAAGTTAAAATGTGGCATTCTGACTTGCAGTTATTTAAGACTGTTCTGTTCGCATTTCTGTTAATGCAAGAGTGTTTGTGTTCATGCATACTAGGGATGGGGGAGCCAACAAATTAACTGGGAGAGCAGATCCGAGCCAAGGGCCTGGCTTAGACCTGAGATGAACAGAGCCCTGAATGTTTGTGTTATGTACATTTATACGACAAATCGCATAAATTATGACAAAGTCTCTCCAAAGTACAAAAAAGGTGTACTTCTTTGACACTTGGAAACTTTGACATTATTAGGGCACATTATAGCACTGCACTGAGAAGTATTCATTAAAATGATGGTTTTGAACAACTGGTATTCTGTACTCACATATTTGAAAGTGCTTTCATATGCAACAATAAAGGAAAAATTGAGATTTGTTGAAATAAAATATTTGCCTAAGATAACACAGTTAAACAGGGAAGCCGCAATTTATCTCAGTATAAATCAGCCAGTAAATGGGTATCTATTTGCCTTTCTATATGTTATGGCTTTCCTTTTACTTCTTAGTGCATTCTGCTTGAGTTTTTAAAATATTGAGAAAAGTCGGCCCAAGGGTATTGGCGCTTTACATGACCATCAGTTACATTATACAAGGTGACATGCATTGTTTATTGGCACGGGGAGATTAAGGGGGTCATTACAATCCTGGTGGTCAAAGACCGCCAGGGTTGTTGTGGCCGATTTCACCACTAGCAAGCTGGCGGTGAAATCCACAGTATTACGACCGCGGCGAAAGCGCTGCGGTCGCACCTCCGGGACCGGCAGTTTCCCGCCACATTGGTCCCGGTGGATTTCATCCGCCAGAGCAGCGCTGCTAGCAGCGCTGCCCAGGGGATTACGAGTCCCCGTACCGCCAGCCTTTTCAGGAAAAGGCTGGCGGTACGGGGAGTCGCGGGGCCCCTGGGGCATGGGCAGTGCAGGGGCCCCCTGCCACGGCCCGTGCAGCTTTTCACTGTCTGCTATGCAGACAGTGAAAAGCGCGACGGGTGCCATTGCACCCGTCGCACGGCCGCAACACCGCCGGCTCCATTTGGAGCCGGCTCCTGTGTTGCGGCCGAGGTCCCCACTGGGCTGGCGGCCGGAAACCAGGTTTCCGCCCGCCAGCCCAGCGGGGATCTCACGGTCCAAGGTCGTAATGAGGGCCTAAGTGATTTGCCCAGAATCACATGATGTTGAGCCCACGCAGGACTCGAGCCTGGTTCCTGAGTTCCATAGTGGCAGCTCTGGCTGTAACGCCACATCCCAGGACCTGCAACTGAGCCAGAGCCACAGTCGAAAGCATGGTCCGAGCTTTCAGTAGCTTGTTCACCTATGACGCATATGTGCATGTCATATGGGTACAATGACCAGTAATGTGGTTTCCGACTCCCTTCAAGGACATACCAGTCTTTCACCCTTCTAAGAATAATTAAATGTGTTTCACTCATTTTTTGAGGTCGCAAATGGCCCGATTCCGAGAACTAAGCCATTTGAGATTGCAAAAAAGCATTTTGTAATGCACACATGACAAATTGTGATTGGGTAACTTGTTTCTGAGTCGCAGTTTGGTAATACGATTCGGTATTTGGAAGGAGCATGTCAAGGGCGTCCTTTTCAAATACTGAATTGCAGGGATATGAATTAATATTTTATGATCAAATTCTTCCTGTTGCAAAACTGTGATATTTTACATCTCCTTGAAGGAGGTGGTAACCCATTCGCAAACTAAAAAGGTCCCCAAGATATCCCTTCTCCTTTGAAAATATGAACAATTTGTTTTAAAGAGCAGGCAGGGGTCCCATGGACCAGTGCCTACTCTTAAAAAATGAAGGTTAAAAGTTTCATTTTCTTTTACTTTTTTTAAATGCATCCTATTTTCCCTTAAGGAAAATGAGCCATATTTTAAAAAATGCTTTCTTTAAAAGCTACCACACACGTGGTGGTCTGCTGACCCTTCTGCTGACCCTAGGAGGCCACCGTGCCCGTGATGGTTATAATTCCTAATGGATCACATACTGTGGCCTACCTCATTAATATTCATGAGGTAGGTAGATTTGCAACTCCCTAAAAATCTGTAGTTTCTAATACAAAGTTTTCATACATGAGGAATTGTGATTTCTTAATTGTGATTCAGTAAGAATCGGAATTTGGAAATTGCAATTCTTAATTTTTGCATGTCTGGCCCCTAACACTTATTTAATCAAAGACAATCTGTCAATGAAAGTTAGTGTTACAGTGGGTACAGGCAACAATACGAAAAGAAAGAAAAGTTTGAAAATACTGAAACAAACCAGCTGAAGTGATTTTCTAATACATAAAATAGCACTATGCAAGCCTTACCTTTTCCTAAATAATCCATGAAATCATGTCATGAGCTGTTAGTAATGGTGACTCTGTGTAAGACTTTTCTATGGACTTATATTGAGTTTATTCAAAAGCTTCATAAGTGTTGCACCACTGCCTTGTTGCACCACCAGGAGCAGACATCCAAGAGTGCTCTGCCACTGTGGGGAGCTGTAAGTAAGGGTTTCTTGATGACTGCACACCAACAAAGAGAGGCTGCTGCTGGAAGAAATGATCCTTGCACCGTTCATGCCTCTTATTGGAAGCCGTTGCTGAAGGTGGGGGGATGAAGGAGTTCAATAGTTATCCTCAGTCAAGGCTATGTCAGTATGTGGCAAGGCCAAAGAACCAGCAATGTAACAACTATAGTGAATGAATGTTAATGCCGGATGCCAAACCACACGAGCGTCTCCCGAATGCCATACCACACAAGCGTTTCCCGGATGCCATACCCCACAAGCATCTCCCGGATGCCATACCACACAAGGGTCTCCCGGATGCCACACCACACAAGCGTCTCCTGGATGCCACACCACAAGAGCGTCTCCCGCATGCCATACCACACGAGCATCTCCCAGATGTTATACCACACAAGCATCTCTCGGATGGCATACCACACAAGCGTCTCCCGGATGCCACACCACACGAGCGTCTCACGGATGCCATACCACACGAGCATCTCCCGCATGCCAAACAACACGAGGGTCTCCCGGATGGTATACCACACAAGCGCCTACCGGATGGTATACCACACAAGCGTCTCCCGGATACCACACCGCACGAGCGTCTCCCGGATGCCATACCACACGAGATTCTCCCGGATGGTATACCACACAAGCGTCTCCCGGATGGTATACCACACAAGCGTCTCCCGGATGCCATACCACACGAGCATCTCCCGGATGCCACACCACACAAGTGTCAAGCGTCATGCTGAGATTTGAAGAGCATCTGTTGAAAAAAAAATCTTTTGTTGGAAATGCGCACTGGGTGTGAAGAATTTCTGTTTACCAAGGTTCAACCTAGAATGCCAATCATACTAGAGAAATAAACATGAGAATGTTGTTGCTCTGGCACATTCATGGTAAGCAGAGCGCAGATGTGTTTTGAACCACAGAGGTGACGGAGATTCAGCTTCAGCTGCAGTAAGATCCAAGATGATGAGAGTGCAACTGCACTGAGTGTACACAACAATGCAGCAGCAATTTTGCTGATCAGTTTCAGAGAGGATATTGTAGTATCATGTGAAACTGATTTGTGCTGGAAACCTTAAAGAACTTTCCTTACTAAACTCGGCCATGTGGAACGGAAACACAACTGACTCGAATCAATACTAGATTGCTCAGAAAGCTCAGATGAGTGATCTTTTAAGCAAGCGAACCAGGATGTCTTCTATGTGAGGACCTCCTACTTGAGCAGTCACAAGCCATGGACATCAGATCCTGGAACACATCTCACATTGCGCAGATGCTCGCTCAAAATTACTTTGGGCCAGATGTATCAAGGAGGCCTTTTGCAAGTCGGAAATAGCGATTTTCAAGAAATCGCTATTTCTGATTTCAAAACGCTATGTATCACATTTGCGAATCGGTTATAGCGGTTTCTCAAAAATCGCAAATGCTATTACCGAATCGCAAATTGCGATACCGGCCCCATTCGCACCTACCGGCCTGTAGGCCCATATCTGCGAATATTTTGCATTTCCAAAATTGCGATTTCTTAACCAGAAATTGCAATTTTGGAAATGCAAAACCCCAGGGTGCTGGGGGCCTTAGGCCCCCTCTGCTGCACCTCAAAATATTTTTTTGCAACATGTAAGGTGCACACATGCAAAAAGGGCATGTGTGCTTTACATGTAAATTTTAAAAATGCATTTTAAATGCATTTTTAAAAATTGCACATGGTTACCACCAAGTTCAACTTGGTGGTAAATAGCGATTCCTAAATGCCCAATTCGCATTTAGGAATTGCTTCTTACATGTGCTAAGGAATCGCAAATAAGGAATCCTTATTTGCGATTTCTAATTTAGAGAGTTGCAATTTGCGACTCTCTAAACAGGGTCGCAATTTTAGCGATTCCTTAAAATTGCGTTCAGAATGTATTTCATACATTCTGAACTGGCTTTTTGCATTCGCAAACGGGCATTCGCACCGTTTGCGAATGCCAAATGCTTTCATACATCTGGCCATTTGTTCTTTCAGCACACACCACCACTAGCGTCCTGAACACTATGCTATGTTTTAATGTACCATACTTGTCTTAAGGCTTCTTAGTAGTTAAAATCAATATGCAATAGCCATGAATTTTGAAGAGTAAGTAAATAATTTTATTATCATGCTTCCCATGTTGCTTTGAAATGCTGGCTTCATGACCAAACACATTTAACAGGCATTTTCACCAGTTATGATTATGCACAATATCAGAGCACCCTCACATTCACTTCTTGTGCACCTAATTAAGGCAAGGCCTGTGACCAACAGCCCTTCCTGGGGTGCTTGCTGGACCTGCAGTGCTGGATTTGACAATCCAGGCGTGGCAGGGACAGGTTGTTGAATTTGCAGCTTTCTGTACTTGATAACATTTGATGACGTTTACTCTGCACTATGGCCCTCATTACAACCGTGGCGGTCGATGTTAAAGTGGGGGTAATACTGCCAACAGGCCGGCGGTAAAAAAAAAAGGGATCACAACCATGGCGGAAACCGCCAACATAGACAGCCACTTTAACACTCCGACTGCCAGGGTGGTAGCAACAAACACCGTGGCGGTTACCGCCAACAGCCAGGCGGAAGACAATGTACCGCCCACACTATTACAAGGCACCAATTCACCAGCTTCTCCGGGGCGGTGCCAACGCCATCAAAAGCATGGCGGAAACAGTACACAGAAGGGAAACCACTCACCTCTCGACACCCAAGGAAGAACTAGGATGCCATGGAGCCCGAATTGCAGATCCAACACATGTTGATGGATCTATTAATACACCACGAAGTGGAAAGAAGGCGGCGACGACGACAGTGAGTACTGCACTTAGCACAGAGGGGAGGGGAGGAGGGAAAAGAGAGTGACACACACACACGACACGCAACACCCCCACCCACAACAACATACACATATCCAATAAAATCACAGATACACCCGTCACCCCCTGCAAGAACGCAAGGACCAAAAGAAATGAGTTTAACTAGTGTAATATTGGAACAATCAGATAGATCAAGAGAACAGCAAATACTCAGTATACACAAATATTTACATCAAGTACACAAGTCCGTACACTGTCCCATAAAATGTCCGTGGACCAGTGGTCCCAAAAAGCATGGGCGAAGCCCACACATGACACCTGCCCCAAAACGGAGAGAACACTGCAAGGGCATCAGGTCGAAAAAAACACAGGCACCTCAGGGGGAAGGGGAGAGGGGGCACCTCAGCCGGATGATGGTAAGACGCCACTGCTCCTCGAGGGGGCTCCATGCCCACTGACGGGTCCTGGGGAGTGCAAAGCCACAGTCTCACAAGTCTCTCAAGTGGGTTCACTGCCCACTGCCTGGTCCTGGGGAGTGCAAAGCCACAGTCTCACAAGTCTCTTGTCAGGAATAAGGCTGTGCGTGGTCCAGGTCTCACCCGAAACCCCGCAGCGCGGATTTGTGGTGCTTTATGCGCACCATTGGTCATCCCTGCTTGTTCCAAGAATGGCCATCAGTGTCATCTGCCCTGTGGTAAAGCTCACGTAGCTGCAGGTTCAGGGCATTGGTGGACAAGATGCACTTATCAGTGCTATCCTATGAAGGGACTACATTTCCCATGTTTTTAGAGGCAGCAGCCATCTTGGGGTGTGGCAGGCCTGTAAAGCCCAGCCACACCCAAGCACGTTGCTCACTATTTTGAAGACTTCGATGCAGTCAGACCTCGAAGGGGTTTCCTCTGAAGAAGAGCAGAATTCCTCAGAGCAGATTGGCAGTAACTCTGAGGATCCTTGTTTCCATGGTGAATTCAGACACGAGTAGGTCGTACTCGTGGTGGTAAGGTCTTGATGAGCCTAACCCAGAAGGGAGTTGTTTCATCCAAAGTTAAAGCATCCCCTTAGCTTTACGAGCAAAGCGTTTCACGCCACTTTGATCAAGCGCTGGCAAGCGGCATTCTAGCACTTCAGTTCACAGCAATAACATGCATTTGCCCAGTGCTTCAGTTCAAAGGAATAAAGCGCATTTGCCCAGAGCTTTAATTCACAGGAATAACGCGCATTTGCACAGTGCTTCAGTTCACGGGAATAAAGCGCATTTGCACAGCGCTTCAGTTCACAGCAACAACGCGCATTTGCCCAGCGCTTCAGTTCAAAGGAATAAAGCGCATTTGCTCAGCACTTCAGTTCACAGGAATAACGCGCATTTCCACAGCGCTTCAGTTCACAGGAATAAAGCTCATTTGCCCAGCGCTTCAGTTCACAGGAAAAACGCGCATTTGTCCAGCGCTTCAGTTCATAGGAATAAAGCGCATTCGTTCAGCGCTTCAGTTCAAAGGAATAAAGCACACTTGCCTCAATATTCAAAAGCGCTTCAGTTCACGGAAGCAAAGCGTCCTTGGCTCAAGATTCTATGCGCCTCAATTCCCAGGAGTAAAGCTCACTTGCCTTGATATCCAAAGCGCTTCAGTTCAAAGGAGTAAAGCGCACTTGCCTCAATATTCAAAAGCGCTACAGTTCACAGAAAGCAAAGCGCCCTTGGCACAGTAATCAAAGCGCTTTTATTTACAGGAGTACAATTGTGAACATGTTTCAAAGATAAGCAAATCCCAGTTTCATTGTTTTAGGAAGCATAATATGTTAGATGCATATTTAAGTGTTTTATGATATGTGAGATATACATTTTAAGTCTTTATGAATTTCTAGACTGAGATCTCACGTTTTAAGTTTTATGAATGCATAGTAGTTCCAAGATTGATATTCAGAGAGTGTCCATAGTCTAAGGCTCTTGTCTTCTCAAGGTTCTGAGGTCTCAGTTCATTTTGTTTTCACGATTTAAAGAAGGGGCTATGCCCAATTCATAAAGGGTCTCAATCTGATATTACGGAGACGCCTTTTTTCAAGAGCTCTATTGGTGAGCTACATTGTTATGAATGAATATGTGCATTTTTGTTCTAACTTTTGCCTTTCAGATCTATCTCCCAGCAGTTCCCTACCCTAATTCCCTTCCCCCCGCCTGGCTTCACCATAACCTTGTGCTATCAAAGCTTTCTGAGTTGGTGACGCCGGGAGGTGGGCCTTTTTGTTCGGCAGCGCGCAGATCCCGAGGAAAAGGCACCATGACGTCTCGCAAGTGGGTTCACTGCATACTGCCTGGTCCTGGGAAGTGCAAAGCCACAGTCTCACAAGTCTCTCAAGTGGGTTCACTGCCCACTGCTTGGTCCTGGGGAGTGCAAAGCCACAGTCTCTTAAATGGATGCCTTTCTCCACTGGTTCTGGAGGGGGCTTTGTGCCCAGAGTGCTTCATCCTGCCAAGGACTGGGTGAGTGGATGCCTTTCTCCACTGGTTCTGGAAGGGGCTTTGTGCCCAGAGTGCTTCATCCTGACAAGGACTGGGTGAGTGGATGCCTTTCTCGACTGGTTCTGGAGGGGGCTTTGTGCCAGATGATGCTGCACCTGGGGTGTGGCAGTTGACTTCGTCTCACCCGGACATATAGAAAATGGCAGTCACGTCCACGGTAGTGCATACTGTCACCACCGGCGTACATCGTCATTGGCTCCTGGAACCCAGAGGGCCCAATGATAACCAATGCTGAATTGCACTGCAGTCTTCGAATGCCTACTGTGACACTGCACAACGCCAGCGCAGTTACCTCATTTCCCCTTGTCCCTCCTCACAAGTCAGGAGCCCCCATTTCAGGGGGGGACTTGGCATGGCACCTAACTGCGTCACAGCACAATTTGGCAGATATACGGACAAACTACGCCACACGCGGATTTACTCACATAACTGCAAACACACTTGGGTAACCTATGTGGTACATAACCCTCTGCTCACCATTCTCCTCCCTAGGGCACATCCGCTGGGGCAGATGATGAGATGGCATCATTCTCCGGTGTACAGACACCTGGTGGACCTGTCGACAATGGAAGACAGACACATCATTATCACCTACAGACTAGATCGTGCCACAATCCAAGACCTGTGTGCCCAATTGGAGCCAGACCCGATGTCAGCTATCCGCCAGCCCACAGGAATCCGCCTTCTAGTGCAGGTCCTGTCAGTGCTCCATTTCCTGGCAAGTGGTTCCTTTCAAACTACAGTGGCCATGGCATCTGGGTTGTCTCAGCCAATGTTTTCTAACGTGTTGACCAGTGTTGTCTGCCCTGCTGAAACACATGCGCAGCTACATCGTGTTTCCCCAGGTGGAGGATTTGTCCACAGTGAAAGCTGACTTTTATGCCCTGGGACATATCCCCAAAATCATTGGTGCCATTGATGGTACACATGTGGCATTTGTCCCCTCCGTGCAGAAATGAACAAGTGCACAGAAACCGAAAAAGCTACCATTCGATGAATGTGCAGATGGTGTGTTTGGAGGACCAGTACATCTCTCATGTGAATGCCAAGTATCCTGGCACTGTGCATGATGCCTACATTTTGAGGAATAGCAGCATCCCTTATGTGATGGGCCAACTCCAGAGGCACCGTATGTGGCTAACAGGTGAGCCCAAGGTCCCCACACAGTATGAGTAGGTGTCTGGGTATGGGGTAGTGCCTAAGGGTTAGTGTGTGTCTAACAGTTATCCCTCGACATTTGCAGGTGACTCTGGTTACCCCAACCTCTCATGGCTACTGACCCCAGTGAGGAATGCCAAGACAAGGGCAGAGGAACGGTTCAATGAGGCACATGGGTGAACTAGGCAGATTATTGAGAGGACGTTCGGCCCCCTGAAGGCCAGATTCCGGTGCCTCCATCTGACTGGTGGATCCCTGTACTACTCACCCAAGAAGGTGTGCCAGATCATCATGGCATGCTGTATGTTGCACAACCTGGCCTTGAGACGCCAGGTGCCTTTTCTGCAGGAGTATGAGCCTGGAGATGGTCTTGTGGCAGCGGTGGAGCCTGTGGACAGTGACGAAGAGGAAGCAGAGAAAGAAAATGTTGACAACAGAACAAACATTATACAGAAGTACTTCCAGTGACACACAGTTAAGAGACTGTAACTCCACTTAACATTTCAGTAATCTGTTGGACATTGTACAAGGCAGCCTCTTACCCTATGTCTATTGCCACTGACTGTTCCCTTTGGATTCTCTATTTTCAGAACTGTGTGCCCCATTCTGGCTCCTGCTATATGTACTGCTGCCCACCAAAGGTCATCCTGTTGTATATTTCACTTTACATATACGTTGCAATACTTTGAGAATGTTGTACTAATACATTTGAGATTCATTACACTGACTACAGATTGGTATTTGTTTCAAGGGTGTTTATTTAGGTGCTAATAAGTATGGGGGTATGTGGAAGGGGCTGGGGTGATGGTGGAGGAAAGTCCATAGTAGAGTCCAGTCTCTTGGTATCACAGGTGCATTGTCCAATGGGCATAGGAAGGGGAGTAATGGCAGTTCAAGGTGGACAGGGTGACATAGTGGGACAGAAGGGTGACAATCAGGAGGGTCCTATTTCCTGGCGGGGGTCTTGGCAATGTTCTTTGTCTTCTGCCTGGATCGCAGGGACCGTTTGCGGGGTGGTTCACCTTCTGCAGGGGGTGGGGTGCTGGTGGCCTGTTGTTCTAGTCCTCGGGGCCTCCTGTCCACTAGCGCTGGCGGAGGTGGAGGGCTGTTCCTTGATTTGGCTAGTGTCAGGGCCCCTTTGTTGTGCCACTGCCTCCCTCATGGTCCTGCCTATGTCAGCCAGCACCCCTGCTATGGTGACCAGGATGGTGTAGATGTTGGTGAGGTCCTCCCTGATCCCCATGTATTGTCCCTCCTGCAGCCGCTGGGTCTCCTGCAACTTGGCCAGTACTGTGCCCATGGTCTCCTGGGAATAGTGGTATGCTCCCATGATGTTTGATAGTGCCTCATGGAGGGTCGGTTCCCTGGGCCTGTCCTCCCCCTGTCGCACAGCAGTCCTCCCAGTTTCCCTGTTGTCCTGTGCCTCTGTCCCCTGAACCGTGTGCCCACTGACCCCAGGCCCCTGATCATCCTAGTGGGGTTGCCTGGGGTCCCTGTAGTGGTGGACACACTGCTGATTGACGTGTCCTGGGGACAGTCTCATGGGCCCGCTGGTTGGGTGTTGTGGTGGTGTTTCCTGAGGGGGGAGGTTCTGTGGTGGGTTGGGACTGTGGCAGGGGAACCGACTGTCCAGAGGTCCCTAATGGACCAGGCTGGTCATCTTGATCCATGCGTGCAGAGATGCTGTTGTCACTGTAGGCCTCTTCTGTGGGGGACTGGATATGGCTGGCACCTCCTGTCCGGTGACGTTGGGTAGGGGTCCTCTTGGGGTGTAAATGCATTGTTATTTTATCTGTGTGTGCCATCTTGTGCAATGGGTGTGTTTTCCTCTATTACCGTGCTTGCAATATCACCTTGGCCCTGGTGTGAGTGGCGATTGTGTGCCCTGGGTGAGTCTCTCTATTGGACATGCTTTGGTGATGGGTGCCCATGCATGTCTGTGATGGGTGTCCATGCATTGTTGTTGCATGCAGGGCTTGGTTGTGGTAGTGGTGGGGCGTGATGGTGGGGTGTGTGGGAGATGGTGGAGTCATCGGAGTGAGGGTGAGGGTGGGAGTATGTGATGGCATGCAGTCCTCCTGCTACTCCTGCGAGGCCGTCAGGATGCATTATTGCCAAGACTTGCTCCTCCCATGTTGTTAGTTGTGGGGGAGAAGGTGAGGGTATACCGCCAGTCCTCTGTACGGCTACCTGGTGTCTGGATACCACGGAACGTACCTTTCCCCGTAGGTCGTTCCACCTCCTCCTGATGTCATCCCTTGTTCTTGGATGCTGTCCCACTGCATTGACCCTGTCAACAATTCTCTGCCATAGCTCCATCTTCCTTGCAATGGATGTCTGCTGCACCTGTGATCCGAATAGCTGTGGCTCTACCCGGATGATTTCCTCCACCATGACCCTGAGCTCCTCCTCAGAAAACCTGGGGTGTCTTTGAGGTGCCATGATGTGGTGTGAGTGATGTGTGAGGGGATGGTTGATGTGATGTGTGGGGTGATGTGTTGGGGTGTGTAGTGTGATGTGCGTAGATGGTGCATGAGTGATGGTGTTGTGTGCCTCTGGATGCTGGTGTGATCTTTGCTTTTCTCTCTCTCTGCTTCTTCAACATTTTTCGGTGTAAGGGGTTGTGGGTAATGTGGGTGTGTGTTTTATAGTGTTGTGGGTGTGTGGTGTGTGTATGTGTGTCAGGTGTGTGTATTTAGAATTGTCCAATGTGGTGTAGTTTTGTAAGTGTGTGTGTATTTTGAGCGCGGCGGTGTGTACCGCCAATGGATTACCGCGTTTGAAAGACCGCAGCGGTGATTCGTGGGTCGTGATACTGTGGGCGTATTCCTGTTGCCGTAACTGTGTGGGTTTTGCTATCGCCAGTTTATCACTGACCTTTGGTGTGGCCGACTTGTGTGGGTGTCTGTATAGTGGCGGAATTCTCAGTGTAGGTCATAATACCCGTTGCGGATTTCCGCTGCGGACACGGTATATTGGCGGCCGTCGGCACGGCGGTAAGCGGGATTTACCGCCAGGGTTGTAATGAGGGCCTATATCTTTGAAAGGCACTTGGGATGTCATGCAGGTTTTCAGAGCACATCAAAGCCTCTGAATAGTTCTAAAATAGTTGAAATTAAAAGAAAAGAGCTAGACAAAGTCCGGAGGAGAAATCCTTTGGAGGTGCTTTTTCAATATGGAGCTAAAGGATTGAAAGAGTTAAAAATAAAGTAGAGGGGAGCTATACAGAATGAGGAAGCATAAGAAGGAAACCGAATGAGGAGATGGGTGACACCGATGATAAAGGAGAATAAACAGAGAAAGACATAAAAGCAGGAGGCTGATAAGAGCAGGAGATAGAAAAGCTCTTGCTGCAAACACACATTATGCAATCTCTACACATTCTACAGACTTCAGTGAAAAATGAGTTCAAGCAATGCAGCCAAATAGCTTAATAGGGTGCATTACTTTTAAATACTCTGCAGGTACCAGTGCTTATGAGTATGTTGCAAGTTTTGTGCTGATTCTGTATAGTGCTGGCACTTGGGGTCATCACACTTCATGCTCAGTTTCTGTCTTTCATGAGTGTTTGTCTAATCATCATATTTCCAAATGTCCAAATGTGGTGTTCATAGTTCAGCATTCTGTTTGTTATTGTGGCTGGACAGGAGGCATTCTCCATACTGACTGCAACACAGGTGATTCATGCAATGAGTCTGTGGTGCACATTATGGGGGTCATTCTGACCTCGGCGGTAAAAGGCTCTTACTGCCGGTCAGAAGACCGCCATTCTACCGCCGCGGCCGCGGTAAACCGCCACGGTCCTTCTGACCCACAACTGCCAAGCCGCCAAAAACCCGACATCCACGGAAGGCCGCCTCATCAGCAGGCAGCGATAAACTGGAGATGACCAAACCTCCACCGCCACCGCCACCGCCACGCCAACACAAACATGCCCATGCCATTACGACCCACGAATCCACGCGGCGGTCATTCAACCGCGGTATTCCATTGGCGGTACACACCGCCGCGGTCAAAATACACACCCAGCTCCAAAACACAGCCACATTGGACAATTTGAAATACACACACCTGATACACATACAAAGACCACTCCCACACATCCAAGCAACTATAAAACACACACCCACATCACCCACAAACCCCCACTAGTAGGAAATCGGAAAGAAGGCGATAGAGAGAGAGAGAGAGAGAGCACAGCAGTCGAAAACCCCAACACACACAGGAACCCAGCATCATCAACCACACCACATCTACGCACACATCACCACACACCACCACAAACACCACCCCACACCTCATCCACACCACCCCATGGCACCCCAAAGACACCCCAGGTTTTCGGACCAAGAACTCAGGGTCATGGTGGAGGAAATAATAAGGGTAGAGCCCCAGCTCTTCGGCACACAGGTGCAACACACCACAATAGCCAGGAAGGCGGAGCTATGGCAAAGGATCATCGACAGGGTCAACGCTGTGGGACAGCATCCCAGAAACCGGGAAGACATCCGAAAGCGCTGGAACGACCTACGGGGGAAGGTACGGTCGATGGTCTCAAGACACAACATCGCTGTGCAGAAGACTGGCGGCGGACCACCACCCACTCCTCCCGAATTCACAGCATGGGAGCAAGAGGTCTTGAACATCCTGCATCCTGCGGGCCTCGCTGGAGTAGGCGGAGGAATGGACTCTGGTAAGTCTAGTCTCAACTACTCCCCCCCCCAACCACCAGCATGCCAACCCACACCCCCACCCTCACCCCCAACCCCAACCCCCCAGCACACATCCTCCCTGCCAATGTCTCACCAGCACAACCCACCCAACCCAAAACCAAACCCTGAATGCCAACACAAACCATGGACACCCATCACCTATGCATGACCACTGCACAAACCCATCCCCCCCACAAACCACCCTCACAACTCCTGCCACAAGGGAATGCCAGCACTGGGGGACAAGGGCACCCACAAATCGCACGCCATGGAACACACAGAAGCAATAACCATAGTCTTTCACCCCTGCAGGGCCGGAACGCCAACACACCGGCCAGGAGGGTCCAGATATGTCCATCCCACCCCCAGAACAGGACCCCAGTGAGGACAGCAGCTCTGTCAACCTAGAACCTGATGACCAGCCCGGACCATCGGGGACCTCTGGACAGTCGGTTCCCCACACACAGACACAGGCCACAGCAGACCTAACCCCCTCAGGGAATGTCAGCACAGCTCCCACCCAGCGGGCCCATGCCTCTGTCTCCAGGACAGGTCAATCAGCGGTGTGTCCGCCACTACAGGGCACCCAGGCTGACCCAACACCCCAACAACAACAGGGACCTGGGGGCAGTGGTAGTGGGCACACCGTCCAGGGGACAGAGGCCCGGGGAAACAAGGCAACTGGGAGGGCTGCAGTGCGACAGGGGGGGGAGGACAGGCCCAGGGAACCGACTCTCCAAGAGGCCCTCACCACCATCATGGGAGCATACCACCGCTCCCAGGAGACGATGGCGACGGTACTGGCCAGGTTCCAGGAGATCCAGGCACAGCAGGAGGAACGGTACATGGGGTACAGAGAGGAGCTCAGGAACATCGTCCTGGCCCTGAACCTAATAGTCACCACATTGCGGGACCATGTGGCACCCCAAAGGGCCCCTGTCACCAGCCTGGACCAGGAACAGCCTACCACCTCCGCCGGCGCTAGTGGACAGGAGGCCCCCACACAACGACGGGCCACCAGAACCCCATCTCCTGCTGAAGATCAACCACCCCGCAAGAGGAACCTGAGATCACAAAGGAAGACAGAGTAGGATGCCAAGACCCCCGCCAGCATAAGATCCCCCCGGATGTCATTCCACTGTCCCACATTGTCACCCTGTCCAACCTTGAACTGCCCCTGCTCCATCCTTCCACAGGCATATGGACAATGCACCTGTGCGACCGAGAACTGGACTCTGCCATGGACATCACTCCACCCCCACCCATCACCGTTTTACTATCATGGACCTATATGTAGCACTTTAAATAAATCACTAATTGCACTTAAAACACTCAGGAGTCTGCTTGTATTCTTAACAAATGTATTACACATAACGGTTCAAAAATGTTCAGTTACATTGTGATGACAACATACCAATGTCAATGTGCTTTACTCCATGGGCGAACAAAGCAGAAGTCACGCAGTGGGTCATACAGCTCTGAAAAGGGAAGGGAAAGTCACAATTCAGTTGAAAGGAACTGGGGGGAAACACAGAAAGTAGAGATGCAGGAGGCCAGAAGTAAATGTAAAATGGCGTGAGGGATTCTTACCTGTGTGCTACTGAAAATACTGTTGTATGACTGTGTCCCTGTTGTCCGTGTCGTCCCCGTCGTCTTCCTCCTCTTCACTCTCCACAGGCTCCACAGCTGCTACAACACCACCATCTGGACCATCCTCCTGCAGGAAAGGCAACTGGCGTCGCAATGCAAGATTGTGAAGCATACAGCAGGCCACGATGATCTGGCACACCTTCTTTGGTGAGTACATTAGGGATCCCCCTGTCATATGCAAGCACCTAAACCTGGCCTTCAGGAGGCCGAAGGTCCTTTCTATGATCCTCCTAGATCGCCCATGGGCCTCATTGTACCGTTCCTCTGCCCTGGTCCGGGGATTCCTCACTGGGGTCAGTAGCCACGGCAGGTTGGGGTAACCAGAGTCACCTATTAGCCACACACGTTGTCTCTGTAGCTGTTCCATCACATAGGGGATGCTGCTATTTTGCATAACATACGCGTCATGCACTGACCCAGGGAACTTGGCATTTACATGGGAGATGTACTGGTCAGCCAAACAGACCACCTGCACATTCATTGAATGGTAATTTTTCCTGTTTCTGTACACCTGCTCATCGTCTTTTGGGGGTACTAAGGCCACATGGGTCCCATCAATGGCACCAATGATGTTGGGGATATGTCCAAGGGCATAGAAGTCACCCTTCACAGTGGCCAAATCACCCTCCTCAGGAAAAATAATGTAGCTCCGCATGTATTTAGTCAGGGCAGACAACACTCTGGACAAAATCTTCGAAAACATAGGCTGAGACATCCCTGATGACATGGCCACTGTTGTCTGAAAAGACCCAAAATGGAGGACTGACAGAACCTGCACCAGAGGGGGAATTCCTGTGGGTTGGCGGATGGGGGACATCAGTGCTGGCTCCAGCTGGGCACACAGTTCATGTATAGTGGCTCGGTCAAGTCGGTATCGAAGTATTATATGACGTTCCTCCATTGTCGACAGGTCCACCAGCGGTCGGTACACAGGAGGATTCATCCTTCTCCTCGCAAGTCCCAGCGGACGGTGCCTAGGAAGGACAACATGGAGTACAGAGTCAAGCAACCCACAGGTACGCAACTACAGCTTGCACAGTACACGATTCTCAATGCATTGAATGGCTTGTATGAGTGGCAATGCAAGGCCTAGGCCTGTGTGACGCAGTAGAAATTAAGCCATGTGGGCCCTTGAAATGGCGGCTGCCTGACCTGAGAAGTGTGACAGTGGGATGTGAGGTCAATGCGCTGGCGTGACACACCGTGGCGGTAGGCGGTCGAAGACCGCGGCGCCAAGCCGCATTGGTTAACATCGAACCCTATGGGTTTCACAAGCCAATGACTAGGTGCGCCGGCGGTGGCGGTACGCACCGCCGCGGGCGTGACCGCCATTTTCTATCTGGTTAATCACTCGAGACCTGATCATCCACAGGAGAGGACCTATACTGCAAGTGCTGCTGGGAACTCGGTCTGGAAGAGACAATGGCTGCTGCGACTGGGGAAAGGGCCCCTGCCTTCACTACAGAAGAGTTGGAGAAACTTGTGGATGGGGTCCTGCCCCAGTATGCGCGACTCTACGGTCCTCCAGACCAACAGGTAAGTACACTGTGTGCACGTTGAATGGGCTATGCCTGTGTTGAGTGGTGTGGATATTAGATGGTGGGGTGGGGAGACAATGACGAGTGCAAGGCACGACAGATGAGAGCATGTGCCACATGGCAAGGTTGGGGAGGGGGGGCCAATCGCATCTATCATGCGGAAAATTTATGATAGTTCCAATTCCACCCTGTACATGTCAAATAGGTCAGCGCCCATCAGAAAGTCGACATTTGGCGTGCCATCGCAAAGGAAGTCCGGAACCTGGGGGTCCACAACAGACGGGGCACCCACTGCCGCAAGAGGTGGGAGGACATCCGCCGCGGGACCAGGAAGACCGCCGAGTCACTGCTGGGGATGGCCTCCCAACCTAGGAGGGGTGCCAGTCGTACCCTGACCCCCCTGATGTCCCGGATCCTGGCGGTGGCCTACCCCGATTTGGATGGGCGCGTGAGGACATCACAGCAGACACAAGGGGGTGAGTACCAGCACATTCAGCTATCTTTACGCGCAGTGGAGGTGCCTGGGTGGGGGGAGAGGGATGTGGGTGACATTAGGCCAGGGCGCTTTCTGTAGTGTAGTCCTCTCCTTTAACCATGTCCCTGTGCCCCCGCCCACCACCTCTGTAGGGTGACAAGTACAGCTATCCATGGTCCTGCATCACCCATGTGCGCGTTTGTTGTCCCTAGACCTGTTGGCCTAGTCACAAGTACTGAGTAGTGTACCCCGATTGCGCGGCTTAGTGCATGAGGCTCCTGTGTCTGTCCTCTCCGCCAACAGTGTTGACAATGCATGCACTCAACCTGTTTTTATTTCTCCCCCCACCCTTTTTCTTTATCTTCTTGTGCATGTGTGCATTAGCATCATCAGGCGGAGGAGAATTGGCAGCGGAGCACGAGGGAGCTGCAACTCACAAGGCCCCGGTGGGCCATGGCACAGACACCGAGGCCACCAGTGATACGGAGGGCGAGGGGAGCTTCACAACGGGGAGCCGTGGTGACACCAGCGACACCGACACGTCCTCGGATGGGAGCTCCCTAGCGGTGGTGGCAACATCCGTGCCCCCCGCCTCTACAGGTACAGCCGCCACCCAGCGCACCAGCTCCGCCCTCCCAGCAGCCCCTCAGCCTTCGCTCCGTGCCCGCTCGCCCAAGAAGGCGGGCATCTCCTTCGCCCCAGGCACCTCAGGCCCTGCCCCTGTTACCCCTGCTGCCCTCAGTGAGGAGGTCATTGACCTCCTACAGACCATCATTGTTGGGCAGTCTACCCTTTTGAATGCCATCCAGGGGGTAGAGAGGGAGGTGCATCGTAGCAATGCATACATGGAGGGCATTCATTCGGGTCAGGCTGCCCATCAACGATCGTTCAATGCTCTGGCCTCAGCACTGAGGGCAGCCATTGTCCCTGTTTCCAGCCTCCCTCTTCTAACTGCCTCCAGCCTGTCTCTGTCTCCTGTTCCCCTGCCTATCCCACCCACACCATCAGACCAGCCTGCACACACCTCAACACCCAAGGGCAGCTCATCCAGACATAAGCACCACAGATCACACAAACATTCACCCAAGCAACACCCAGATGCAGACATGCCAACAACCACCTCTGTGTCCCCCACCTCCTCGTCTCCCTCCTCCCTCCCTGTGACGTCTCTACTCACACCTGCATGCACACCACCAACAGCCAGTACTTCCATCACCAGCACACCCTCCAGTACAGTCCGCACACGTGCAGTCACCACCCCCACTGCCATTTACACGTCCCCTGTGTCCTCTCCCACTGTGTCTGTCACCCCCTCTTCCAAGACACACAAACGCAGGCAGCCACCCACCCAACAGCCAACCACCTCACCACAGCCTCCACCCCATGCACCTTCACCCAAGGACAGCACACCTGAATCTCCTACAACCACCTCCTCTTCCTCCACTCCCATAACCACTACACCTACCCTTTACCTTGGTCCTAAAAAAGTTTACCTCTCCACTCTTGACCTCTTTCCCTCACCTGACCCCCCCCTCCATCTGCTAAGAGTCTCAAGAGCGCCTCAGCCACCACCAGCCCGGCTTCAAGGGTCACCGTAGTGCATGGATTTTGGAGTCCCCCCTTTGCCAGCAGTGATACATCGGTCAGCAGCAAGGGGACAGCCAGCCCCCCCCCCCTGGGAAGAGGACCCGTAAAGTAAGGGGCCGCTGCAAGAAGACTGACATGGCTGCCCCCAAGGACCAAAGTTCTGCCACTTCACCTGCCACAACATCCAGGGGAGGCAAGGCCCAGAGAGCCACATCGAAGGAGGGCAAGGGCAGCAGGGCGGAGAAGTCAGCCAGCAGGAGCGTGGACCAGGAGGGCCCCACAAGCCCCATCCCGGGTGTGAGGGAGGACACACAAGGGTCCAGGACACCGTCACCGAAGGGTCCAGCAACTGCACGGTCGGAGGGCGACTGAGCAGGGAGTCGTGGCCAGGTCTGACTCCCTTGACTTACAGAACAAGCACTGCTGAACAGGGCCCCGCCGTGCAGAAAGGCACCGCTGAAGAGGGCCCCGCCGTCCAGAAAGGCACCGCTGAAGAGGGCCCCGCCGTCCAGAAAGGCACCGCTGAAGAGGGCCCGCCGTGCAGAAAGGCACCGCTGAACAGGGCCCTGCCGTGCAGAAAGGCACCGCTGAACAGGGCCCCGCCGTGCAGAAAGGCACCGCTGAAGAGGGCCCCGCCGTCCAGAAAGGCACCGCTGAAGAGGGCCCCGCCGTCCAGAAAGGCACCGCTGAAGAGGGCCCCGCCGTGTAGAAAGGCACCGCTGAACAGGGCCCCGCCGTGCAGAAAGGCACCGCTGAAGATGGCCCCGCCGTGCAGAAAGGCACCGCTGAACAGGGCCCCGCCGTGCAGAAAGGCACCGCTGAACAGGGCCCCGCCGGGAGGAGCACCGCTGAACAGGGGCCCTTCATCTCAAGCACCGCTCCGCTGGGCCCTTCCTGTCAAGCACCGCTCCGCTGGGCCCCGCCGTCTCAAGCACCGCTCCGCTGGCCCCTTCCTGTCAAGCACCGCTCCGCTGGGCCCCGCCGTCTCAAGCACCGCTCCGCTGGGCCCTTCCTGTCAAGCACCGCTCCGCTGGGCCCCGCCGTCTCAAGCACCGCTCCGCTGGGCCCCGCCGTCTCAAGCACCGCTCCGCTGGGCCCTTCATCTCAAGCACCGCTCCGCTGGGCCCCGCCGTCTCAAGCACCGCTCCGCTGGGCCCTTCCTGTCAAGCACCGCTCCGCTGGGCCCCGCCGTCTCAAGCACCGCTCCGCTGGGCCCCGCCGTCTCAAGCACCACTCCGCTGGGCCCTTCATCTCAAGCACCGCTCCGCTGGGCCCCGCCGTCTCAAGCACCGCTCCGCTGGGCCCCGCCGTCTCAAGCACCGCTCCGCTGGGCCCTTCATCTCAAGCACCGCTCCGCTGGGCCCCGCCGTCTCAAGCACCGCTCCGCTGGGCCACGCCGTCTCAAGCACCGCTCCGCTGGGCCCTTCATCTCAAGCACCGCTCTGCTAGGCCCCGCCGTCTCAAGCACCGCTCCGCTGGGCCCTTCATCTCAAGCACCGCTCCGCTGGGCCCCGCCGTCTCAAGCACCGCTCCGCTGGGCCCTTCATCTCGAGCACCGCTCCGCTGGGCCCCGCCGTCTCAAGCACCGCTCCGCTGGGCCCCGCCGTCTCAAGCACCGCTCCGCTGGGCCCTTCATCTCAAGCACTGCTCCGCTAGGCCCCGCCGTCTCAAGCACCGCCCCGCTGGGCCCCGCCGTCTCAAGCACCGCTGGCCCAATGACATTGCCGGTTCTGTGTTGAGCTACTGTTCACGCTGCACTCGGGCCACCCTGCCTCCTCCATTGCCTGTGGAGACTGTTATCCACTTGATAGACGGTGGCTTTGCACTCCCCAGGATATGATAGTGGGCAAGCCACCCACTGTAGAGACTTGAGAGACTGTGGCTTTGCACTCCCCAGGATATGACAGTGGGCAAGCCACCCACTGTAGAGACTTGAGAGACTGTGGCTTTGCACTCCCCAGGATATGACAGTGGGCATGGTGGCCCCTTCTTGGATCTGGCGTCGTGGACTTATGTGGCTGTGGTGCCCCCCCTTCCATTTCCCCTGAGGTGCCTGTAGTTTTATCATCTGATGCCCCTGCAGTGTTCTCTCCAACGGACTCAGGTCTCCTCTGTGTGCTTTGCCCATGTGTTGATACACTTTGGCCCACGGACAGTTGAAATTTCAATGACTGTGCTGGACTTATTGCCTCTATTTCTCGGTTACGCAATGTTTAAACTTGAATATTTTTTATTCATTTTCCTATTTTACCATGACTTCAATGAACCTATTTTATACATAAATTTCGTTTCTCACTTTAATTATATCTTTTCATTATTCCGGGGGGTTTGGGTGGGGTCACTTTGACTTGGTGCTCTGCATTGGTGTGTAGATAGTTGGGGGGTGGGTGTATTGCGTATGTGTGTGCCTGTAACCCTTCCTCCTCCCCCCCTCCTCTGTGTCGTAGGTGCGGTACTCACCGTTGTCGTCTGCGCCGGAGTTCGTACTCGTGGTAGATGAGCAGCTAGACGAGAGCAGGTAGGATGTTCAATTCGGGCTCCATGCTGTCCTCCGTCCTCGTGGGGTGTATAGAGGTGAGCGTTTTCCCATTCGTAGTCTGTTTCCGCCGTGTTTTTATCGGCGGTGCTCCCGCCCCGGAAAAGGTGGCGGATTGGTGAGTTGTGATAGGGTGGGTGGTACATTGTCTGCCGCCTGCCTGTTGGCGGTGACCGCCGCGCTGTTTGTGTGTCCCGCCGTGGCGGTCGGAGTGTTAAAGTGGCGGGCTCTGTTGGCGGTTCCCGCCAGTGTCAGAATTCAATTTATTGGACCGCCAGCCTGTTGGCGGGTTGGCCGCCGCTTTATCACCGACTGCCAGGGTCAGAATGACCCCCTATGTGTTGGTAACGTATGCTGGTAAATATAGCATCGATAGAACAATAACTACAAAACTGTGCTTAACCAGTGGCATTTTTTGCAAAGCTTAATTCGGTGGTGGGCACCTACAGATTTTACAAGCGCTGTTTTTAAAACGGATTAGGTTGAGAATAATTGAAATGTGAGAGTGTTTATAGAATGCACCATTAGGTGCTGCTTGCGCCCAGAAACTAGAACCTGGATTTCTACATCTTACTAAGTCTAATGGCTAATGACTAAATGGAAGCAACATTTATCATTAATCCTTGCTGAAGAACCCTAAACCCATAGTAAGAGTTGTTATGCTAAGAGCAACATTACTGCCCAGCGTGCTGAAAAGTGGCTTACTGGCCATGTATCATCGAGACCAGCCACCCTATGTCATGTATTGCATCAGAAGAGTTAAAGGGGCCCCCACAAGTGATTCAGCTTTGAAGATGGCTCTGCCGCTTGTGGTTTATGTGTTAACCCCCCCCTCTAGTTGAGCCGCTGTGTATGAGGTATGGTCTAACATTTACTATGGCTGCTTTTGGCTCCCAGTCAAACCCTGAGTGCCAGGGGTACCCCAGCAACTGCTACCCATGGCTACCTTTATTAGATGTCTCTGATGGCCCCATGTCAATGTGTGTGTATGCATTCACAAGATTGTCTCCAGTTGTTCACTTCCTGGGGGCTGTGTGCCGCAGACTCCCCTCCAGGGGTAAAAGGCTGGACCCTGTAGCCCCTGTGGTTCAGCTGAGCCCTCAACCCTTCAGGGGCCTCCCAAACCTTTAAGGGTGCACCATTCGACCAAAGGCCAATGAATATTGAGAGATATGGGCTACTCCATGGCACCGGTTCACACTGTGCAGGGGGGCTGAAATGTATGTAAGGGCGGGGCAATGGAGAGATGAGGGGACTTCTTGGTGGGTGATAGTGAGTGAATCCGAAGAGGACGTCATGTTGGGAGGTGGGCACCAAAAAAGTTTGTCGCACTTGGCTAAAGCCGGCCCTCGCCTGGACCATTCCTGCAGAGCTCTAGCACTCTCTCTAAAACAAGATGCTCAATTAAAGGACACTGTTCCTTTTAGTTATTCTTAGCTAGCGCTGTATCCCACCCGCACCAAGAGCAGGCAACCTCCCCCTGCCCCCAAAAAGCATCATTCCTCCTCATACAATTATATATCAGGGGGGAGGCAGGTGGAGGCCTAGAGCTGATGGTGAGTCTAGGTACCACCAAGAGTCCAGTGACTCCATCAGTGAATGATTAATATATATGCTGATAAAGGAAGACGTGGCACCCTCGCCTCTGAGTACTGCTTGTCTCTTCCCACTTCTTGCTTCCACAGATGCTCATTCCATGCGCGCCGCAAGCACAAATCACTGCAAGCGACTGCAGGCCATGCTGCGACTGCACCTACTGATCAATCAATCAATCAGGATTTATAAAGCGTGGCAAATCACTTGCGAGGGTCTCAAGGCACTGATGAGCATCAGCTGAAGGGGTTGTGTGATGCTGGTCCTACAGACACTCTGAGCTGTCACCAGCAGCAGAACTGTTGAGATGCACCAAGCACCATCAGTCGTCTGGTCCAGAAGATCTTCAAGCAGCCACTGTGCCGTGTAACCTCCTGGATGCAAGGAGCGTCTCTAGCATAACCCCCTTAACCTCTTGACGCAGATCACGCCTGACCCCAGAGGGCACCCCGTGGTCCTCCCGCCTCCCCATCATCTGGAGCCTGTATCTTTCTCTTGTGGCCGTTTTGTGCTACAGTGCTTTGTAGCTAGACTGCAATGTGTAAATCCACATACATACGTAAATTTAAAGCTAACATGTTCACGATGTTCTGCATGTCAGCTTCTCTACCTCATTAATTATAGGATGGAGATGTGTCCTATGGCCATTTATATTAGGAATTAATTCAGTAAAAATTGTTGCAAACTAGGCACTGACTTTTACCAAATCCATTCTGTTTTTGCGAACCAATCTATGCACCAGAAGGTCAATTTGCAAAAACGAGATTTGTAGTGGGGCACAACTCAACCTACTTCATGAATATTAATGAGGTAGGTCATAAATTGCAACCCAGAATGAATTGCAGTCATCACAGGGATGGTGGCCTACTGAATTGGGAAGACCATCATGTCTGTGATTGCTTTTAACTGGAGAGATGTTTTTTTTAAAGGCAACCCATTTTCCTTAATGTTTTAAAAAACAAAAACTTTTAACTAACATTTTTAAGATAAGGCAGTCCTGCTCCTAGAAAATATTTTTTCAACATTCTCAAATGGGAAAGGGTCCCATGATGATCACTTCTCATCTGTAATTAGGTTACCACTACACTTCTGTATTCAGTAACGCATTAATGTTTTGCCACCAAATGTGGTTGCAAAACATTAAAACATACCATTACAAATCGGTATTTCGAAGGGGTGCCCTAAACATGCCCCTTTCAAATACTGATTTGCTATATTTGGTTGCAAACGCAATTTGCGATTCCACAACATGTTACCGAATTGCATTTCGGGTTTGTTAGATGCTAAAATAAAATACCTTTATTTACTGTTGCAAAAGGCCCGATTCTGCAAATTGGACCTTTTGCGAATGCAAAAGGGCTTCGTATATCTGGCCCCTTGTAGTCTATCTTGAACACTGACCTGGCTCTCCATGATCAATGTGACTGGGGTTTTTAGGAACTGTATTGTTTCTACAATATTCCTCTTAGTATGAAGAAGTTGAGATTTTCATTTACTAAGGGGTTCATTCAGAGTCCTCTTATAATATGCGGCACTTTCAGGAGCATGAGCCCAAATTAAGAAAACAGATATTTGAAGAGAAAACCGTACCCTGTTATTTGCCGCTTCTTTGGACTTCACCAGAAAACAAACAGAAAAGATTTAAGAAAGGAAAGTGGCTTGGAAGAGGAGAGCATGACAGGTGATGCACATAAGTCCACTCATGCTTGTTATGCCTCATTCTGGCCAAGAAGGCTGGGGCTGATGCAGAAACACCGCCCCTGGTGGATCCCGGGTATGGGTTCTTACCATAGGAGCACGAGGGAGGGCGCTGTGGGCCCCAGTGAGCGGCTCTTCCCTCCTCTGGCAGACACTGATGGAAGCAACTGGGCTCTAGTCTTTTTTAGGTTTCATTTTCCCTTTTATCATTATAGATCAGCTTTTTCTTACAGGTGCTCACCAAATTATTATTCACAAACTGTTTTATCAAAAGGATGTTGTATGTCCTAAATGATGTGCTGTAAAACCTTTCCTTTCCCACTTCTTCGGAGGAATATTTGTAATAAAATTGACAAACATAGCAGTAGAAATGATAACCAACTTTGCTAGGAGTGTCCAGGAGTCAGGATGGCTTACACATAAGTACAAACAACAACCCTTCTCGGAAAGAAAATGGACAGGCCCAGTCAGGAGCCCCCACACTCCAAAACTGACTACAGATGAGACAGGCAGGCTGGCTCCCAGATTCTGTGTCTGTCGGTGCTTAATTTGAGCCGGTGGTTTTTAGTGTTTGGCACCAACACCTAATTGTCAACACCGGTGCATGTAACAGTCTGGCACAAGGTGGCGCTGTATGGCTAATTTAGAGATGACCACAACAATGGTTAATTATCAATTCAATATACATTAAAAATTACTATTACCTGCCACCAAGCCATTCTTAGAGCTTTGGGACCTGAAATAGTCTGAATTCTCTCACGTGCAGGAGAGCGATGGTGAGTAGTTGTGTTGTTACTCTCATTGGCAGCATGGCAGGGGCTAGGTGTGGGGCAAGCTGCGTTGGCCTCCTGATGAGAGCCCGTGGTAAGCTTGTATAGCTACCAGTGTAGATAATAGGTCATTTATTAGAGTAACGTCATTTCTTGTCCATTTCTTTCTATGGAAATTCTGATCATATTTACTGTAGAATTTATGTAAATCTATTCATAGAGAACACACAAATGGGTAGTGAGGGTGAAAGGCGCCGCACATCTGAGCAATAAAACAGTTGTACTGAAACAAGTAATCAAAGTGAAAGCAGGGTCTGGTGCAGCCTGGCCCAGTGCCTTACTACCCGATGGGCACAAAGACGGGTAACAAAATACCCATAGACGAATTAGAACAAGATGGCCACAGCACACAGAGTATAAAGTCCAATGGTGTGACAGGGAAAATATTCCTGAAAGTGTATTTGTTGAAATGGAAAGTAGACTGGAGTCCAAGTTCTTGTTTTGCAGATGTAGCCTTTAATTGTAGATACCAGAGATCATTGTGTCATCAACGAGATACAGCCAACACGTGTTTCGTCACACAAGTGACTTCATCAAGGCTGGGCCGTCCGGCCAGAATGGTATGTAACAAAGGTAAGTAGAGAGGGAGCCCCGTGTTCAGTTAGCTGGGCTCCAGAAGGTCAATTGTAGCTTCTATGAGTTGAACTGTCATTAGTGTACCTGGGTAGGTAGTGAATACGTGAGAGGAGGACAATGGTAGTAGTAGACCCTGATAAGCCTATGGTCAAAGAAACCTGTAGGTCGAGGAGTATGGCACCAAGTAAGCAGAACGTAGTAGTGGGCCGTAAATCTATATTCGTATAAATTATAGGGAATATGTATGGCACCTATGTTATTTCTAATCTATTCTCAAATGTATTATTTATTTTATGGTTGTATTGAATTAATGGACAGTCTGAAGAGTTGTTGTCAATGTGGTAATTAGTGGTATTTGGTTTGTTTTTTTGGAGGGTAGTTTTTTTTGTTTTGTTTTTTTAAAAGGGGAAAGATGTGTGGTAGGCGTGTACCACATCTAGACGGTATAGGACGTTGGGGGTGTAATGCTGGAATGTCAGTGGTGACAGCTGGGAGTTTGGTGCTGATCAGTTATGGATGCAGGCAGGTGTTAAGCTGCCTCTTGTTGATAATACATCTTACCTGTGATGGACAGTTTCAGTTTCTTCCTTGAGACCAGTGGTTCCCAACCTGTGGTCCGGGGACCCCTGGGGGTCCGCGAAGCCTCCTCAGGGGGTCCGCAACTGCTTAGAAAATTAAATAATATTAACAGATTAGGTCCCCAGCTTTCAGTAATGACTCAATCGGGGGTCCCCGGATTCCAATAATAATTCAGTGGGGGTCCTCGGGTGCCAGTAATGATAAAGTGGGGGTCCACTGAAGTCAAAAGGTTGGGAACCACTGCTTTAGACTGCTTTGACACATATTTTTTTTTAACAAATTAAACGCTGGTGTCTGTGGGGGCATACATTTAGTAAAAGAAGGTCAGACAGAGAAGTATGTGCGTGAATGAAATGCTCTACCAGGGAATTAGTCCAAGCTTCAACCCCTGCAGATCGTAGGACCACAGCTGTTCACAGCTTCCTGGAACCGACCTCAGGTCCCAAGGCAGGGCTCCTGGTGGACCCTGGGGTGGCCGTCCCCGCCCTGGGCTCTGTCCTCCGGCTCGGCGCATTCCCTGGAAAGCACAAAGGCCCAGTGCTCGCCCCCTCCATTTTTTGCAGTCTTCCTTCCCATCTTTTCTTGACCTGTGCTTTCAGGAGAATGAATGAAAGTTGAGGCACATTTGTTAAAGCGCCTACATATTGACTGCCAAGTTAGTACTACACGTGCACGTTGGATGTGGTGTGACCATTTGCTCCAGATCAGTAGGGACCACGAACTGCTGTCCCTTGCATTTTCTTTGTTTTTTGGATGGTTCGAAGCACAATTCTCAAGTCACCCACATTTGGAGGCTGCCACCCCTAGACTCATCTTCAACCTCCAAACACGGAAAAAGCCTCTCGTTGATTCCAATGGAGTCACCTGTCCTGCAGAATCAGCTGCTACAAAACACTGTTTTCATCCTCCCTGGAGGCTGAAAGGGCATGACTGTGGAGAACCAAGATTTGAGTCTACCACTTCCAAAATAAACTTTTGCTTAGGTGATTTTTTTACATAACCACCTCTGATTAGGAATTGGAGGCAAGCCACATCAACAGATTGAAAAGGTTGACCCTATCATAAGGAACCACATGGACTCCCCCCCCCCCCGGCCCCTATCATCATTTGGACCAGCAGCGTCAACTACAAGACCCCCAGAAAGGACATCCCGACAGACCTGGCTAAGAAACAACAAACCTTTATTTTTGTTGTTCTTCTTCTTTGCTTGCTTTGTTTGCGGTCTCCCTCTCTGCAGGATGCCCACACCCCTAATTTGCCATGACTCTTGATTCCATCTTGTCATTGTCACTGCAGCCTCCCAGCATTACTATACTCAGGCTTCACCTGAACGATCCATCTCCTACCCTCTCCCCCTTGCTTTGTAGTTTTGTCTTCCCTCCCTTCTTTTTCCTCTCTTGCATTTTCCTTTCTTTCCTTCTCTCCATCTCTAGCTTATTTTCTCACTCCTATCCATCTTTTTCTTGCTTTTTACATTTTAGTGATCTTTGGCATTGGTGCGCCTGCTGCTAACAAACAACATTTGTATCTCACTATGGATTTATGCTGGACTTGCATGTCATTAGATTTGCTGATAATTCATTTTTGATACTTAATTTATACTAATAAAATAATTGATAGAAAAAAGAGATACAACAAACCACCGGAGGTGGACAGTACCACACCAGGAACCAGGATATCATGGGCTGTAGATGAGGCAGTGCAGTGCTTCATCCAGGATCTGGAACAACATCAGAACTACTCCAGCCCTCTTGCATCTCAGCTCCATCTTTCCCAGGAGCACCATCCCTAAAACACCAGAGCTCCTTCATAGGATGCATCACACCCTGGTCCTGTTAGCGCTCAGCTGCTGCCCTGCTAGGGAACCCCTAGATAAATGCAAGCAAACATGCGAGCAATCTAAGCACACCAAAGAAAGCGCTGAAGTATCTGCCTCCTGGATGTGGGAGGGACCAGGCAGAGGCGGCAGCGTCTTGTACTAGATCAGAGCAGCGGGGGCGAGGAGATAAGCGCGCCGGCGCATCTCCAGAGGGACCAGCCGGGCCAGGGAGTGATGGAGGACCAAGCGAGCCGCGAGACACGTCAATCAATCAATCAATCAATCAAAGACATTTGTATAGCGCACTGCTCACCCGGAGGGTCTCAAGGCGCTGGGGGGGGGGGGGGGAAACGCTACTGCTCGAACAGCCAGGTCTTGAGTTGCTTCCTGAAGGCGAGATGGTCTTGCGTTGTCCGGAGGTGGATGGGGAGGGAGTTCCATGTCTTGGCTGCCAGGTAGGAGAAGGATCTTCCTCCGGCGGTGGCTCTGCGGATGCGGGGGACGGTGGCGAGAGCGAGGCTGGCGGAGCGGAGCTGGCGGGTGGGCTTGTGGAAGGTCAGGCGGCTGTTGAGGAACTTGGGGCCCAGGTCGTGGAGGGCCTTGTGTGCGTGGGTGAGGAGTCGGAACGTGATTCTTTTGTTGACGGGGAGCCAGTGCAGGTCTCTCAGGTGTTCGGAGATGTGGCTGTGTCGGGGGATGTCCAGGATGAGTCGTGCTGAGGCGTTCTGGATCCGTTGGAGTTTCTTCTGGAGTTTGGCGGCGGTGCCGGCGTAGAGGGCGTTCCCGTAGTCCAGCCGACTGGTGACGAGGGCCTGGGTGACCGTCTTCTTGGTCTCGGTGGGGATCCACCGGAAGATCTTTCGAAGCATGCGCAGGGTGTTGAAGCATGAAGATGAGACGGCGTTGACTTGTCTGGTCATCGAGAGGGAGGAGTCCAGGATGAAGCCTAGGTTGCGAGCGTGGTCCGTTGGCTTGGGGGTGGCTCCCAGGGCGGGGGGCCACCAGGAGTCGTCCCAGGCGGATGGTGATGATCCCAGGATGAGGACCTCCGTCTTGTCTGAGTTCAGTTTCAGGCGGCTGTTCTTCATCCATTCGGCGACGTCTTTCATCCCTTCGTGTAGGCTGGCTCTGGCGGCGTCCGGGTCGCTGGTGAGGGAGAGGATCAGCTGGGTGTCGTCGGCGTAGGTGATGATCTTGAGGTTGTGTTGACGTGCGATGGTTGCGAGGGGGCTCATATAGACGTTGAAGAGGGTGGGGCTGAGCGATGACCCTTGTGGAACTCCGCAGATGACTTCGGTGGCCGCTGACCGGAACGGGGGGAGGCGGACTCTCTGGGTTCTTCCGGCGAGGAATGAGGCGATCCACTCCAGGGCCTTCCCCTGGATGCCGGTGTTGTTCAGGCGCTGTACCAGGGTGCGGTGGCAGACAGTGTCGAACGCTGCGGAGAGGTCCAGGAGGATGAGGGCCGCAGTTTCCCCATTGTCCATTAGGGATCTGATGTCGTCTGTGGCTGCGATGAGGGCGGTCTCCGTGCTGTGGTTGGCTCGGAAGCCGGATTGCGAGTGGTCGAGGGATCCGTTGGTCTCGAGGAAGGCAGCTAGCTGTCTGTTGACGGTCTTCTCGATGACTTTGGCAGGAAACGGGAGGAGCGAGATGGGGCGGTAGTTCTTGAGGTCGGAGGGGTCTGCAGTTGGTTTCTTCAGCAGGGCACTGATCTCGGCGTGTTTCCAGCACTCCGGGAAGGTGGCGGTGTTGAAGGAGGCGTTGACGATGTCACGGAGGTGGGGTGCGATGATGTGGTCAGCCGTGTTGAAGATGTGGTGTGGGCAGGGGTCCGTAGGGGATCCGGAGTGGATGGTGTTCATTGTGCGTGTTGTGTCTTCGGTGCTGACTGGGGTCCAGGTGCAGAGGGTGGCGGTGGGGGGCATCGGTTCGGTGGTGGGGTTTGTGGTTGGTGGGCCGAAGCTGTTGTGAATGTTGGCGATCTTGTCGTGGAAGAAGGCTGCGAGGGAGTCGCAGAGGTCTTGCGAGGGAGTGATGTCATTGTTTCCGGCGTCGGGGTTGGAGAGCTCTTTGACGATGCTGAAGAGTTCCTTGCTGTTGTGGGTGTTGTTGTCCAGTCGTTCCTTGAAGGCTGTCTTCTTTGTGGCGCGGATCAGTTGGTGGTGTTTGCGGGTGGCGTGTTTGAGGGCCGTCATGTTGTCTGTGGTCTGGTTGGTGCGCCAGGTGTTCTCCAGGGAGCGGCAGTTCTTCTTGGAGGTGATGAGCTCGTCGGTGAACCAGGAGGCTTTCTTGCTGCTGCGTCTGCTGGGGGGGTTCTTCTTCAGTGGTGCGAGGGCGTCTGCGCAGTTGGTGATCCACTGTGTGAGGTTGTTGGCGGCTTCGTTGGGGTCCGTTGAGCTGGTGGGGGGGTTCTGGCTGAGGAAGGTGGTGAGCTGGTCGCCGGTGATCTTGTTCCAGCTCCTGCGGGGGGTTTGTTGAGGGTGGTGGTGGGTCGTCGTTTTACTGAAGCTGAAGTGGACGCAGCTGTGGTCAGTCCACTGGAGATTGGTGGAGTGGCTGAAGGTGACATATTTGCTGGATGAGAAGACTGGGTCAAGCGTGTGGCCGGCGTGGTGTGTAGGGGTGGTTACCAGTTGCTTGAGTCCGAGGTTGGCCAGGTTGTCCAGTAGAGCAGTGGTGTTGCGGTCCTTGTCGTCCTCCAGGTGGAAGTTGAGGTCCCCCAGGAGGATGTAGTCGGTGGAATTGATGGCGTGGGGGCTGACGAAGTCTGTGATGTCTTCGCTGAACTGTGTGCGTGGTCCCGGTGGTCTGTAGATGAGGGTGCCTCTGAGCGTGGTCTTGGGGTTGGTGTGTATCTGGAAGTGGAGGTGTTCGGCGGAGGTGAAGGTGTCATCAGAGTTGGTCGTGATGCGGATGGTGTTCTTGTGGATGATGGCGATGCCTCCTCCTGTCTGGTTGACGCGGTCCCTCCTGGTGATTTTGTAGCCTTCTGGGACGGCGATGGCGACGTCGGGTGCTGAGGAGGCGTTCATCCAGGTTTCTGTCAGGAAGGCGATGTCTGGTGCTGTCGAGTCGAGGAGGTTCCAGAGTTCGACGGCATGCCTGTGAACGGAGCGGGTGTTGAGCAGGATGCACCTCAGGTGTTTGTTGCTGGGGCTCGGTTTAGTAGGTGCAGTGTTGGGTCGTAGGCTGGTGAAGCGGCAGGTCAGGCAGGTGAAGGGTCCGTGGGTGCGTCTCGGGGTGGCTCGGTAGCAGGCGGTGTTTGGGCCGGCGTTGAGTGCGTGGAGGGTTCTGGCATCGTAGCTGTGCAGGGTGTGCTGGCGAGGGCGAGGACCAGGGGGTCTGGCGCTGGGCGCGGTCCAGGCGCGGACGGGCGCAGACGGGCTTACCTTTGGCGCACCTTCGGCGCTCAGTCGGAGCTCCCGCTGCGCGCGTCCGCTGCGCGGTCGCTCTGGGGGCGTCATAAGTAAGGAGCCGGGAGGGAGGAGCAGCTGGGTGGCGGGAGCGGTCCGGCGAATGGAATCACAGGGGGGCGGGGCCGCAGGGAGGCAGCGGCGGGAAATCCCAGGAGCAGCGAGCGAGCGAAGGAATCTGCAGGCAGGAGGCGGCAAAGGCAGGCAGGAGCAGCAGCAGTGAGTGGGGCGACCAAGCCCTGTGGAGGGCTGAGCGGTCACACTCTGTGGTCCCCTACGGTCCCCTTAAGTAAGGAGCCGGGAGGGAGGAGCAGCTGGGTGGCGGGAGCGGTCCGGCGAATGGAATCACAGGGGGGCGGGGCCGCAGGGAGGCAGCGGCGGGAAATCCCAGGAGCAGCGAGCGAGCGAAGGAATCTGCAGGCAGGAGGCGGCAAAGGCAGGCAGGAGCGGCAGCAGTGAGTGGGGCGACCAAGCCCTGTGTGTCCAGCACAGGATAAGAAGTTTACTAACTGCAGGAGTCTGAGACAGGCGGGTACTTAGAGATGGAAATCTGCAAGAGAGGTCAGTGCGAGCAGGAAAGGAACAGCCTTCTGTGGCTAAAAGATG
Organism: Pleurodeles waltl; assembly: GCF_031143425.1. Classification (NCBI taxonomy): domain Eukaryota; kingdom Metazoa; phylum Chordata; class Amphibia; order Caudata; family Salamandridae; genus Pleurodeles; species Pleurodeles waltl. The sequence continues at coordinate 191,658,899 of NC_090441.1, read as the reverse complement.
CGAAAGGCGTCCTAGCTGCTGTAATGGCATGGAATCCATACATTACTGAAATACTGATTTTGAGCACAACATATGCCGTGTTGTTTTCAGGGGCCCTCTTCATGTGGGTTATCTGTGGCTTAAGTGGGACCTACTGCTCATTCATGTACACCTCACTCCTGAATTCCATTCAGTATATCACTCTTTGTATGTGTGTGATATTTGTGGAGCGCGAGCCAGGCTGAAAGGCAGTGGCGACCACACCAGTCGAGAGGGGCAGCTGGATTCTGGGAGCGGGAGATCACTGTTACTGCCCTGTGAAGGACTGAGCTCCAAGGATCTGTGCCTTCAACTCTGTCGTAAGTTGGACTAGCATTTGGGAGGTTCTGATGGATCCTGGGGTGTTGGTCCAGATTGTGGGTGCGTTGATGGAATGTCTACTCCCTTGGTTTTTTATCTTAATTACACTTCATAGTCTGCAGTCTGACGGTGTCCTGGTAACGAGGATGCTGAAACCAAATCTATTTTAACAACAACGTAGACTTTTTGTGACGCACCGACGGCACATTGTGCAGACCCATATCTGCAATGCCACGCAAAGCCATATGCGTGGCTTTTCATGGCCTCGTAGATAAGGTGTAAGGCAGACCAGTGCAAGTCGCTGCGTTGCCTTACACTACGACAGGGAGACTGGGTGTTGCGATGGGTGTTCCCACACAACAGCCATGAATTTTGACGCATTCCTAGAGTTACAAGGATCTGTAAACCTGAAAATGCATCAAAATCTTACACCTTCTCAGGGCAGGCGCAACAAGAAGCACTATCTTTATTTCTCCTTGTTGTTTGTTCTTTCGGTGTGTACTGCATTTTGCAGCAGACATAGGAAGAGGAAAAAAAACCACTGGATCATTTTGTCCAGGAAGGTGCCCTTTCCTATACAAAAACAATCCTGTCAACAGCGCAGACACCCTTGCACCATAGTGCAATAATGCCTGCGTTAGTGTTAGGCCGCAATTTGTGCACAAGTGCAGGGTGAAAGGACAGAATGCACTGTATATTGTACATACAGTCCATTTCTGCCCTTTCAAATTGGCGCAGGGTGGCACAGCTAAAATACTTGTGGCACTGCCCAATGCCAACTCCTTGTAAATATGCCTCTGAATATTCAGCTGCAAAAGGGCACAATGTAATGTTAGAGTATGGTAACCTAAATAACATGCTTGGATCCAAAAGTCTGAATAACATAAGCTGAGAAGCCACAAAACGTCTGTGGGCTTGTACTGTAGGCGCTTGGAAACCTGTCCCACTAGAGGAGCTGGGTGTTAAAAACGAGAGAGCGGTTGTGGGGGGCGAGGGGTACATTCTGGGCATCTCATAGCGGTGGGTGTCGGAACTGCAAGATTTTCATCAATTGTTCCTTTAGACCAAATATATGAGGGCAGTGTGGAGAAATGGTAAATGTGTGACTTTTAAAGAAATACATGTGAACAATTAGGAAAATTAATGCAGAAAAGTTAAAAGACATAAAGTACGAATTAATATGAATTTCGATTCGGAATAGGAAGCAAGTGGTGATCAGTCCCGATGCACCACTTTTCTTGCAACCGCCACCTAACGACACCATGGTTGAACCATATTTATAATACGGTGCACCATGGTGGTCTTTAGCACAATAGCAACAAAAGTTCTGACACTATTGTGGCGCTTTGCTGCACAAGCGTACAAAATGTTGATGCTAGTGCAGCAAAGCACAGGGAGGCCTATAGGTTAATATAGGTGCATCCTTTTAATGTCTGCTCTGAGTAGGCGTTAACCCGTTTAGTGCGGGCGCCCGCACTACCTCCCTGGTGCGGGTCACGACCAGTGGCCGACACCATGGAGGGGGTTAAAAAATCCTTGGGTGCGTCGCACCTGAGGATTTTTATGTTTTTGTTTTTTAAAAACAGGATACACAGAAGATCTTCCATGTGTCCCCCAACCCCCCACCCGCCCGACATCACAGTATTGTTTACCCCATCGGATCAGGAGGCGGCCGCAGGTTTGGTAGGTTTCCCTGAGTTAGAGGCCAAAATCCACAGCTAGGCACTTTGCAAAAAACAGCTCTGTTTTCTTTAGGAAAATGTGATGTGTCCACATTTTGTTTTGTGGTATTTCCTGTCGCAGGTGCTAGGCCTACCCACACAAGTGAGGTACCATTTTTATCGGGAGACTTTGGGGAATGCTGGGTGGAAGGACATTTGTGGCTCCTCCCAGATTTCAGAACTTTCTATCACCGAAATGTGAGAAAAAAGTGTTTTTTGATTTTCTCCAAATATTGAGGTTTGCAAAGGATTCTGGGTAACAGAACCTGGTGAAAGCCCCACAAGTCACCCCATCTTGGATTCCCCCAGGAGCCTACTTTTAAAAAATGCACAGGTTTGATAGGTTTCCCTGAGCTAGAGGCCAACATCCACAGCTAGGCACTTTGCAAAAAACAGCTCTGTTTTTTTTAGGAAAATGTGATGTGTCCACAATGTGTTTTGTGGCATTTTCTGTCGCAGGCGCTAGGCCTACCCACACAAGTGAAATACCATTTTTATCGGGAGACTTGGGGGAACGCTGTGTGGAAGGAAATTTGTGGCTCCTCTCAGATTCCAGAACTTTCTGCCACCGAAATGTGAGGAAAAAGTGTTTATTTAGCCAAATTGTGAGGTTTGCAAAGGATTCTGGGTAACAGAACCTGGTAAGAGCCCCACAAGTCAGCCCATCCTTGATTCCCCTAGGTGTCTAGTTTTCAAAAATGCGCAGGTTTGGTAGGTTTCCCTAGGTGCCTGCTGAGCTAGAGGCCAAAATCACCAGCTAGGCACTTTGCAAAAAACAGCTCTGTTTTCTTTAGGAAAATGTGATGTGTCCACATTTTGTTTTGTGGCATTCCTGTCGCAGGTGCTAGGCCTACCCACACAAGTGAGGTACCATTTTTATCAGGAGACTTTGAGGAATGCTGGGTGGAAGGAAATTTGTGTCTCCTCTCAGATTCCAGAACTATCTATCACCGAAATGTGAGGAAAAAGTGTTTTTTTTCCTCCAAATATTGAGGTTTGCAAAGGATTCTGGGTAACAGAACATGGTGAGAGCCCCACAAGTCACCCCATCTTGGATTCCCCTAGATGTCTAGTTTAAAAAAATGCACAGGTTTCCTAGGTTTCCCTGAGCTAGAGGCCAAAATCCACAACAAGGCACTTTGCAAAAAACAGCTCTGTTTTCTTATCGAAAATGTGATGTGTCCACATTGTGTTTTGTGGCATTTCCTGTCCCAGGTGCTAGGCCTACCCACACAAGTGAGGTACCATTTTTATTGGGAGACTTGGGGGAATGCTGGGTGGAAGAACATTTGTGGCTCCTCCCAGATTTCCGAACTTTCTAACACCGAAATGTGAGGAAAAAGTTTTTATTTTTCTCCAAATATTGAGGTTTGCAAAGGATTCTGGGTAACAGAACCTGGTGAAAGCCCCACAAGTCACCCCATCTTGGATTCCCCCAGGTGCCTACTTTTCAAAATTGAACAGGTTTGATAGGTTTCCCTGAGCTAGAGGCCAAAATCCACAGCTAGGCACTTTGCAAAAAACAGCTCTGTTTTCTTTAGGAAAATGGGATGTGTCCACATTGTGTTTTGTGGCGTTTCCTGTCGCAGGCACTAGGCCTACCCACACAAGTGAGGTACCATTTGTATCGGGAGACTTGGGGGAATGCTGGGTGGAAGAACATTTGTGGCTCCTCCCAGATTTCAGAACTTTCTATCACCGAAATGTGAGAAAAAAGTGTTTTTTGATTTTCTCCAAATATTGAGGTTTGCAAAGGATTCTGGGTAACAGAACCTGGTGAAAGCCCCACAAGTCACCCCATCTTGGATTCCCCCAGGAGCCTACTTTTAAAAAATGCACAGGTTTGATAGGTTTCCCTGAGCTAGAGGCCAACATCCACAGCTAGGCACTTTGCAAAAAACAGCTCAGTTTTTTTTAGGAAAATGTGATGTGTCCACAATGTGTTTTGTGGCATTTTCTGTCGCAGGCGCTAGGCCTACCCACACAAGTGAAATACCATTTTTATCGGGAGACTTGGGGGAACGCTGTGTGGAAGGAAATTTGTGGCTCCTCTCAGATTCCAGAACTTTCTGCCACCGAAATGTGAGGAAAAAGTGTTTATTTAGCCAAATTGTGAGGTTTGCAAAGGATTCTGGGTAACAGAACCTGGTAAGAGCCCCACAAGTCAGCCCATCCTTGATTCCCCTAGGTGTCTAGTTTTCAAAAATGCGCAGGTTTGGTAGGTTTCCCTAGGTGCCTGCTGAGCTAGAGGCCAAAATCACCAGCTAGGCACTTTGCAAAAAACAGCTCTGTTTTCTTTAGGAAAATGTGATGTGTCCACATTTTGTTTTGTGGCATTCCTGTCGCAGGTGCTAGGCCTACCCACACAAGTGAGGTACCATTTTTATCAGGAGACTTTGAGGAATGCTGGGTGGAAGGAAATTTGTGTCTCCTCTCAGATTCCAGAACTATCTATCACCGAAATGTGAGGAAAAAGTGTTTTTTTTCCTCCAAATATTGAGGTTTGCAAAGGATTCTGGGTAACAGAACATGGTGAGAGCCCCACAAGTCACCCCATCTTGGATTCCCCTAGATGTCTAGTTTAAAAAAATGCACAGGTTTCCTAGGTTTCCCTGAGCTAGAGGCCAAAATCCACAGCAAGGCACTTTGCAAAAAACAGCTCTGTTTTCTTATCGAAAATGTGATGTGTCCACATTGTGTTTTGTGGCATTTCCTGTCCCAGGTGCTAGGCCTACCCACACAAGTGAGGTACCATTTTTATTGGGAGACTTGGGGGAATGCTGGGTGGAAGAACATTTGTGGCTCCTCCCAGATTTCCGAACTTTCTAACACCGAAATGTGAGGAAAAAGTTTTTATTTTTCTCCAAATATTGAGGTTTGCAAAGGATTCTGGGTAACAGAACCTGGTGAAAGCCCCACAAGTCACCCCATCTTGGATTCCCCCAGGTGCCTACTTTTCAAAATTGAACAGGTTTGATAGGTTTCCCTGAGCTAGAGGCCAAAATCCACAGCTAGGCACTTTGCAAAAAACAGCTCTGTTTTCTTTAGGAAAATGGGATGTGTCCACATTGTGTTTTGTGGCGTTTCCTGTCGCAGGCACTAGGCCTACCCACACAAGTGAGGTACCATTTGTATCGGGAGACTTGGGGGAATGCTGGGTGGAAGAACATTTGTGGCTCCTCCCAGATTTCAGAACTTTCTAACACCGAAATGTGAGGAAAAAGTGTTTTTTTTCCAAATATTGAGGTTTGCAAAGGATTCTGGGTAACAGAACCTGGTGAGAGCCCCACAAGTCACCCCATTTTGGATTCCCCTAGGTGTCTAGTTTTGAAAAATGCCCAGGTTTGGTAGGTTTCTCTAGGTGCTGGCTGAGCTAGAGGCTAAAATCCACAGCTAGGCACTTTTCAAAAAACAGCTCTGTTTTCTTTAGGAAAATGTGATGTGTCCACATTGTGTTTTGTGGCATTTTCTGTCGCAGGCGCTAGGCCTACCTACACAAGTGAGGTACCATTTTTATCGGGAGACTTGGGGGAACGCTGGGTGGAAGAACATTTGTGGCTCCTCTCAGATTCCAGAACTTTCTGTCACCAAAATTTGAGGAAAAAGTGTTTTTTGGGCCACATTTTGAGGTTTGCAAAGGATTCTGGGTAACAGAACCTGGTGAGAGCCCCACAAGTCAGTCCATCCTGGATTCTCCTAGGTGCCTAGTTTTAAAAAATGTGCAGGTTTGGTAGGTTTCCCTAGGTGCCGGCTGAGCTAGAGGCCAAAATCTACAGCTAGGCACTTTGCAAAAAACACATCAGATTTCAAAGTAAAAATGTGATGTGTCCATGTTGCCTTTCCTGTCGTGAGCATTAGGCCTACCCAAGCAAGTGAGGTACCATTTTTATCAGGAGACTTGGGGGAACACAGAATAGCACAACAAGTGTTAATGCCCCTTGTCTTTCTCTACATTGTTTCCTTCCAAATGTAAGACAGTGTGTAAAAAAGACATCTATTCGAGAAATGGCTTGTGATTCACATGCTAGTATGGGCACCCCGGAATTCAGAGATGTGCAACTAACCACTGCTTCTCAACACCTTATCTTATGCCCATTTTGGAAATACAAAGTTTTTCTTGCTACCTATTTTTCACTCCTTACATTTCACCAAATGAATTGCTGTATACCCGGTATAGAATGAAAACCCATTGCAAGGTGCAGCTCATTTTTTGGCTCTGGGTACCTAGGGATCTTGATGAACCTACAAGCGCTATATATTCCTGCAACCAGAAGACTCCAGCAAACGTAACGGTATATTGTTTTAAAAAATCTGACATTGCAGGAAAAAGTTACAGAGTAAAACGTGGAGAAAAATGGCTGGTTTTTTTTCAACTCAATTTCAATATGTTTTTATTTCAGCTGTAATTGTCTGTTGGAAAACCTTGTAGGATCTGCACAAATGACCCCTTGCTGTATTCAGAATTTTGTCCACTTTTCAGAAATGCTTAGCTGTCCAGGATCCAGTATTGGTTTCACACCCATTCCTGTCACTAACTGGAAGGAGGCTGAAAGCACCAAAAATAGTAAAAATGGGGTATGTCACAGTAAAATGCCAAAATTGTGTTGAAAAATTTGTTTTTCTGATTCAAGTCTGCCCGTTCCTGAAAGCTGAGAAGATGGTGATTTTAGCACTGCAAACCCTTTGTTGATGCCATTTTCAGGGAAAAAACCAGAAGCCTTCTTCGGCAGCCCTTTTCGGGGCATTTATTTTTTTTTAAAAATAAATTTTAGCTGTATTTTGGCTAATTTCTTGGTCTCCCCCAGGGGAACCCACAAACTCTGGGTACCTTTAGAATCCTTAGGATGTTGGGGAAAAAGGGTGCAAATTTGGCGTGGATAGCTTATGTGGGCAAAATGTTATGAAGGCCTAAGCGCGAACTACTCCAAATAGCCAAAAAAGGGCTCAGCACTGGGGGTGGGGGGTGGAGGGGAGGGAATAGGGGGGGAGGCCCAGCAGCTAAGAGGTTAAAAATTATGGAAAAAACGTTGTAGTGAAATGTTGTAAATTTCATTGAGCTTTTATTTCAGTCCTCCCTGCGTCGGAATACCCCTCTTGCATGCATTATGCCTGATGCAGGCATAATGTGGCACAAGGGTTTACACAGTGGCGCAATTAATGCATTGCGCCACTGTGTAAATATGGAGTGGGTGAAAGGCCTCCTGAATGCTGCCTTACCGTAAAGAAAAATTATGCTCGGGCTGCGCAAGGTGGCACATGGGTCTTGTAAAATGCCCAACTGGGCAAAATACCAAGGCACATTTTGCGATTTGGTTATAATCACAAATTGCAAATGTTGCAACACCAGCTGCTGATGACATTAGTGAATCAGGAAGTCAGCCAGGTAGAGCGTGAGAGGCCAGAGGGGAGGAGTAGAGGCGCTATGTACTCCACTGAAACTAAAGTAAAGAGCCAAAGTGGCAAGTCCGAAGACCCTTGAGGATCTGTTCCACAAAAGAAAACATATGTTTAATGATGCTGAGCTCGAAATCCATGTGAAAAAGTGTGTTGCAGAGATTGACAAGTTCTTTGGCAAGTTTTTTCTGAATGTTCCAGAGGCCACCAAAAATTGGTATGGAGAAATATCAAATCATGCATGAATGCTGTAGACGATCAACTGGACCATCAATTAAATCATTAAATGTTGGTACGATTTGAGACCCAGAAGCAAGGAGAGCCAGCCAGAAAAATGCACCCTCGGTAAAGCAGAAATCAATGGGGTCAGGGGGTAAGTTGGACAAGCAGACATGGACAAAGGTCCCGGATAAATACACTCATACACAAATACGTAAGTATACACACTAACATCTCAAACATAATGCACATGCAATAGAAAATGGTAGAGGTCACCATTTTCAAAGACAATGCATCATGGAATTTGTAGTCCATGTGGGCATGTCCATAGTGCACCAACAGATTCAAAGTAATAGATACCACTTGTAGGAGGCTGGACTGGCTTGTAGTGAGTACCAAGGGGTACTTGCACCTTGCACCAGGCCCAGTTATCCCTTATTAGTGTATAGGGTGTCTAGCAGCTTAGGCTGATAGATAATGGTAGCTTAGCAGAGCAGCTTAGGCTGAACTAGGAGACGTGTGAAGCTACTACAGTACCACTTAGTGTCATATGCACAATATCATAAGAAAACACAATACACAGTTATACTAAAAATAAAGGTACTTTATTTTTATGACAATATGCCAAAGTATCTTAGAGTGTACCCTCAGTGAGAGGATAGGAAATATACACAAGATATATATACACAATAGTTAAAATATGCAGTATAGTCTTAGAAAACAGTGCAAACAATGTATAGTTACAATAGGATGCAATGGGCAAACATAGGGATAGGGGCAACACAAACCATATACTCCAAAAGTGGAATGCGAACCACGAATGGACCCCAAACCTATGTGACCTTGTAGAGGGTCGCTGGGACTATTAGAAAATAGTGAGAGTTAGAAAAATAACCCTCCCCAAGACCCTGAAAAGTGAGTGCAAAGTGCACTAAAGTTCCCCTAAGGACAAAGTAGTCGTGTTAGAGGAATAATGCAGGAAAGACACAAACCAGCAATGCAACAACTGTGGATTTCCAATCTAGGGTACCTGTGGAACAAGGGGACCAAGTCCAAAAGTCACAAGCAAGTCGGAGATGGGCAGATGCCCAGGAAATGCCAGCTGCGGGTGCAAAGAAGCTTCTACTGGACAGAAGAAGCTGAGGTTTCTGCAGGAACGAAAAGGGCTAGAGACCTCCCCTTTGGTGAACGGATCCCGCTCGCCTTGTATAATCGTGCAGAAGTGTTTTCCCGCCGAAAGAACGCCAACAAGCCTTGCTAGATGCAAATCGTGCGTTTAGCGTTTTTGGACGCTGCTGGGGCCCAGGAGGGACCAGGAGGTCGCAAATTGGACCTGAAGAGAGAGGGGACGTCGAGCAAGACAAAGAGCCCTCACTGAAGCAGGTAGCACCCGGAGAAGTGCCAGAAACAGGCACTACGAGGATGCGTGAAACGGTGCTCGCCGAAGTTGCACAAAGGAGTCCCACGTCGCCGGAGACCAACTTAGAAAGTCGTGCAATGCAGGTTAGAGTGCCGTGGACCCAGGCTTGACTGTGCACAAAGGATTTCCGCCGGAAGTGCACAGGGGCCGGAGTAGCTGCAAAGTCGCGGTTCCCAGCAATGCAGCCCAGCGAGGTGAAGCAAGGACTTACCTCCACCAAACTTGGGCTGAAGAGTCACTGGACTGTGGGGGTCACTTGGACAGAGTCGCTGGATTCGAGGGACCTCGCTCGTCGTGCTGAGAGGAGACCCAAGGGACCGGTAATGCAGCTTTTTGGTGCCTGCGGTTGCAGGGGGAAGATTCCGTCGACCCACGGGAGATTTCTTCTGAGGTTCTGGTGCAGAGAGGAGGCAGACTACCCCCACAGCATGCACAAGCAGGAAAACAGTCGAGAAGGCGGCAGGATCAGCGTTACAGAGTTGCAGTAGTCGTCTTTGCTACTATGTTGCAGGTTTGCAGGCTTCCAGCGCGGTCAGCAGTCGATTCCTTATCAGAAGGTGAAGAGAGAGATGCAGAGGAACTCGGATGAGCTCTTGCATTCGTTATCTGAAGTTTCCCCAGGGACAGAGACCCTAAATAGCCAGAAAAGAGGGTTTGGCTACTTAGGAGAGAGGATAGGCTACTAACACCTGAAGGAGCCTATCAGCAGGAGTCTCTGACGTCACCTGGTGGCACTGGCCACTCAGAGCAGTCCAGTGTGCCAGCAGCACCTCTGTTTCCAAGATGGCAGAGGTCTGGAGCACACTGGAGGAGCTCTGGACACCTCCCAGGGGAGGTGCAGGTCAGGGGAGTGGTCACTCCCCTTTCCTTTGTCCAGTTTCGCGCCAGAGCAGGGGCTAAGGGGTCTCTGAACCGGTGTAGACTGGCTTATGCAGAATTGGGCACCTCTGTGCCCAACAAAGCATTTCCAGAGGCTGGGGGAGGCTACTCCTCCCCTGCCTTCACACCATTTTCCAAAGGGAGAGGGTGTCACACCCTCTCTCAGAGGAAGTTCTTTGTTCTGCCATCCTGGGCCAGGCCTGGCTGGACCCCAGGAGGGCAGCTGCCTGTCTGAGGGGTTGGCAGCAGCAGCAGCTGCAGTGAAACCCCAGGAAGGGCAGTTTGGCAGTACCAGGGTCTGTGCTACAGACCACTGGGATCATGGGATTGTGCCAACTATGCCAGGATGGTATAGAGGGGGCAATTCCATGATCATAGACATGTTACATGGCCATATTCGGAGTTACCATGGTGAAGCTACATATAGGTAGTGACCTATATGTAGTGCACGCGTGTAATGGTGTCCCCGCACTCACAAAGTTCAGGGAATTGGCTCTGAACAATGTGGGGGCACCTTGGCTAGTGCCAGGGTGCCCTCACACTAAGTAACTTTGCACCTAACCTTTACCAGGTAAAGGTTAGACATATAGGTGACTTATAAGTTACTTAAGTGCAGTGTAAGATGGCTGTGAAATAACGTGGACGTTATTTCACTCAGGCTGCAGTGGCAGGCCTGTGTAAGAATTGTCAGAGCTCCCTATGGGTGGCAAAAGAAATGCTGCAGCCCATAGGGATCTCCTGGAACCCCAATACCCTGGGTACCTCAGTACCATATACTAGGGAATTATAAGGGTGTTCCAGTAAGCCAATGTAAATTGGTAAAAATGGTCACTAGCCTGTTAGTGACAATTTGGAAAGAAATGAGAGAGCATAACCACTGAGGTTCTGATTAGCAGAGCCTCAGTGAGACAGTTAGTCACTACACAGGTAACACATTCAGGCACACTTATGAGCACTGGGGCCCTGGGTTACCAGGGTCCCAGTGACACATACAACTAAAACAACATATATACAGTGAAAAATGGGGGTAACATGCCAGGCAAGATGGTACTTTCCTACACAACCCCCCCCCCCAAACGAAGGACAATAAGACTAGCCATGACCTGATGAGTCTTCATTGTCTAAGTGGAAATATCTGGAGAGTCCATCTGCATTGGAGTGGCTACTCCCAGGTCTATGTTCCACTGTATAGTCCATTCCCTGTAGGGATATGGACCACCTCAACAATTTAGGATTTTCACCTTTCATTTGTTTTAGCCAAAGTAGAGGTTTGTGGTCTGTCTGAACAATGAAGTGAGTGCCAAACAGGTATGGCCTCAACTTCTTCAGAGCCCAGACCACAGCAAAGGCCTCCCTCTCAATTGCAGACCAACGCTTTTCTCTAGGGGTCAACCTCCTACTAATAAAAGCAACAGGTTGATCCTGGCCCTCAGAATTAAGTTGTGATAGGACTGCCCCTACTCCTAATTCAGATGCATCAGTTTGGACATATAATTTTTTAGAGTAACAAGGGCTTTTCAGGACAGGTGCAGAGCACATGGCCTGCTTCAGCTCCTCAAAAGCTTTCTGACAGTTTGCTGTCCATAATACCTTTTTAGGCATTTTCTTGGATGTGAGGTCATTAAGAGGGGCTGCAATGGAGCCATAGTTCTTAATGAACCTCCTGTAATACCCAGTGAGGCCTAGGAAGGCTCTCACCTGAGTCTGAGTGGTAGGGGGAACCCAATCAATAATAGTTTGGATTTTCCCCTGAAGTGGTGCAATCTGTTCCCCACCAACAAGGTGTCCCAGATAAACCACCTTACCCTGCCCTATCTGGCACTTTGAAGCCTTGATAGTGAGGCCTGCCTTTTGCAGAGCCTCCAAAACTTTCCATAGGTGGACCAGGTGATCATCCCAGCTGGAGCTAAAGACAGCTATATCGTCCAAATAGGCTGCACTGAAAGCTTCCAGCCCTTGCAGGACTGTGTTCACCAACCTCTGAAAAGTGGCAGGTGCATTTTTCAAACCAAAAGGCATTACAGTAAACTGGTAATGTCCTCCAATGGTAGAAAATGCAGTCTTAGGTTTAGCATCTTCTGACAATTTGATCTGCCAATACCCTGCAGTCAAATCAAAAGTGCTTAGATACTTGGCAGATGCCAGTGTATCTATGAGCTCATCTGCCCTGGGTATAGGGTGAGCATCAGTTTTGGTTACCAAGTTGAGACCTCTATAGTCTACACAAAACCGCATTTCCTTCTTTCCATCTTTAGAATTGGGTTTTGGTACCAGTACCACAGGAGAAGCCCATGGACTGTCAGAGTGCTCAACCACTCCTAGTTCCAACATTTTCTGAACTTCTTGCTTTATGCAGTCCCTGACATGGTCAGGCTGCCTATAGATCTTACTTTTGACAGGTAAACTGTCTCCAGTATCTATAGTGTGCTCACACCAAGAAGTGGTGCCTGGCACAGTAGAGAAGAGTTCTGAAAATTGTCCTAGGAGATTTATGCAATTATCTTTCTGTTCAGCAGTAAGACAATCAGCCAAAACTACACCTTCCACAAGAGCATCTTGTTCTGTGGAAGAGAAGAGATCAGGTAGAGGATCACTGTCTTCTTCCTGTCCCTCATCAGTTGCCATGAGCAGGGTGAGATCAGCCCTGTCATAGTAGGGCTTCAGGCGGTTGACATGGAGCACCCTAAGGGGACTCCTGGCAGTGCCTAAGTCAACCAAGTAGGTGACTTCACCCTTCTTTTCAACAATTGTGTGGGGTCCACTCCATTTATCTTGGAGTGCTCTTGGGGCCACAGGCTCCAAGACCCACACTTTCTGCCCTGGTTGGTACTGAACCAAAACAGCCTTCTGATCATGCCATTGCTTCTGGAGCTCTTGGCTGGCCTGAAGGTTTTTACTGGCCTTTTTCATGTACTCAGCCATCCTTGATCTGAGGCCAAGTACATAATCCACAATATCCTGCTTAGGAGCTTTTAAAGGTTGTTCCCAACCCTCCTTTACAAGTGTGAGTGGACCCCTAACAGGGTGTCCAAAAAGAAGTTCAAAGGGGCTGAAGCCCACTCCTTTCTGGGGTACCTCCCTGTAGGCAAAAAGGAGGCATGTTAGAAGAATATCCCATCTCCTGCGGAGTTTTTCAGGGAGACCCATAATCATGCCTTTGAGAGTTTTATTAAATCTCTCCACCAGTCCATTTGTTTGTGGATGATAGGATGATAGGCCACATGGCCTTTAAGTATGCAGACATGAAATTGCTTCCCCTGTCTGATACTACTTCCTTTGGGAAGCCCACCCTGGAAAATATTCCCAGGAGGGCCTTTGCCACTGCAGGTGCTGTAGTGGTCCTTATAGGAATTGCTTCAGGGTATCTTGTGGCATGGTCCACTACCACCAAGATAAACCTATTGCCTGAAGCAGTAGGAGGGTCAAGGGGGCCAACTATGTCAACCCCTACCCTTTCAAAGGGAACCCCAACCACAGGCAGTGGGATAAGGGGTGCCTTTGGAGTGCCACCTGTCTTGCCACTGGCTTGACAGGTTTCACAGGACTTACAAAATTCCTTTGTGTCCTCAGACATCCTAGGCCAATGAAACAATGGAACCAATCTGTCCCAAGTTTTCATTTGACCCAGGTGCCCAGCTAGGGGAATGTCATGTGCCAGTGTTAGGAGGAACTTTCTGTACTCCTGAGGAATCACTAATCTCCTGGCAGCTCCAGGTTTAGGATCCCTATGCTCAGTGTACAAGAGGTTGTCCTCCCAGTAAACTCTGTGAGAGTCACTGACATCCCCATTAGCCTGTTTGACAGCTTGCTGTCTGAGACCCTCTAATGTGGGACAGGTTTGCTGTGCCACACTCAGCTCCTCTCTGGCAGGCCCCCCTTCACCCAAAAGCTCAGCAGTGTCTGCTTCCAGCTCCTCTGGTGTAGGTTCTGCACAGGGAGGGAATTCTTCTTCCTCAGAAGTAGAATCCACTGTAGAGGGAGGCATAGTAGGAAGTGGTTTGCTTCTACTAGCCCTAGCTTTAGGGAGCACTTGGTCCATTGTTCCAGGATCCAAGCTTCCCTGTCCTTTTTGCTTTTTGGCCTGAGCCCTTGTCAAAGCAAAAATATGCCCTGGGATGCCCAGCATTGCTGCATGGGCCTCCAACTCCACATCTGACCAAGCTGATGTCTCCAAATCATTCCCTAATAGACAGTCTACAGGTAAATCCGAAGCTACCACAACTTTCTTTGGACCAGTTACCCCCCCCCAGTTGAGATTTACAACAGCCATGGGGTGGCTTTGTGTTATGTTGTGAGCATCGGTTACTTGGTACTGGTGTCCAAGTATGTGTTGTTCAGGGTGCACCAGTTTCTCAATCACCATTGTGACACTGGCACCTGTGTCCCTGTAGGCCTGGACCTCAACACCATTTATTAGGGTTAGTTGCTTGTACTTCTCCAAGTTATGGGGGCAAGCAACCAAAGTGGCTAAATCAATAGCCCCTTCAGAGACTAAAGTAGCCTCTGTGGTCTCCCTAATCAGACCAACCCCAACTAAATTACCAAAAGTGAGCCCAGCTACTCCCTTGGATTGGCTATTAGTAGGTTTGCTCCCACCACCACTGCTATTAGTAGGGACACTAGGTGTAGCAGTAGGGGTTGTAGTGGTAGGAGCTGTGGTGCCTTTCTTTGGACAACTGGGATCTGTTGTCCAATGGCCTTTTATTTTACATAAATAGCACCATGGTTTCTTTTCCTTGTTCTGATTAAAGGAGGATTTGGACCCACCACCCCCACCAGAGTGTTTTTGTGGGCCTGATGAAGACTCATTTTTAGATTTGTCCCCACCCTTGTCAGAAGATTTACCATCCTTCTTTTTGTTGCCCTCTTTGTCACCCCCTGTATGAACTTTTCTGTTCACTCTTGTTCTGACCCATTTGTCTGCCTTCTTTCCCAATTCTTGGGGAGAGGTCAGATCAGAGTCCACCAAGTACTGATGCAACAAATCAGACACACAATTATTAAGAATATGCTCTCTCAGGATCAAGTTATACAGGCTGTCATAATCAGTAACTTTACTGCCATGTAACCACCCCTCCAAGGCCTTCACTGAATGGTCAATGAAATCAACCCAGTCTTGTGAAGACTCCTTTTTGGTCTCTCTGAACTTTATCCTGTACTGTTCAGTGGTTAAGCCATAACCATCCAGGAGTGCATTCTTAAGAACTTGGAAATTATTAGCATCATTTTCTTTCACAGTAAGGAGCCTATCCCTACCTTTTCCACTAAATGATAGCCATAGGATAGCAGCCCACTGCCTTTGAGGGACATCCTGTACAACACAGACCCTCTCAAGTGCAGCAAACCACTTGTTAATGTCATCCCCCTCCTTATAAGGGGGAACTATCTTGTGCAGATTCCTGGAATCATGCTCTTTTGCAGGATGACTATGGGGAATACTGCTGCTGCCACCATGGGTATCTAAACCCAACTTCTGTCTTTCCTTCTCTAATTCAAAAGACTGTCTATCCAAATCCAGCTGTTGCTTTTTAAGCTTCAGTCTGGTTTGTTCCACCCTCAACTTATTGAGTTCCCTCTCTAACATTCTGTCATCAGGGTTGGTGGGAGGGACATTTCTAGAAACAGAGCTATGATGGGAATGAACAGAAGGAGACCTGTCCCTTACAGAAGGCACCCTAACAGCTTGGTTTACAGAAACATTACTACCAGTATGGTGAGAATAAATGCTTTTGCTATGATGTGAGACAACACTATTTATTTGGTGTGGCTCATCATCATTACCATCTATGCTAGATTGTCTAGTAATGGGCAGGCTAGGAAGTTTCTTTCCTGAATCTTTTCCTGGGGGAGTCCCTGAATCAGATTGGGAACTATTAGGTACTTTTTCAACAGATGGGGCACCTATGGCCTTATCCTGTTCTCTAAGCATGTTAAGTAACAGTTCCAAGGAAGGATTCTTCCCTACACTCAAACCTCTCTCTATACAGAGACTCCTTGCTCTTTTCCAGCTAAGGTTGTCATATGCAAGTTTGGACAGATCAACACTTTGGCCTGTGCCAGACATTTTTAGAGAGAGTTAAAGTGATAGAAAAAGAGAAAAAAAAGTTTTCAGAACTTTTTGGAAAGACAGAAAAAACTTTTGAAACTTTTAAGAACTTTTTTTGAAAGTTTAGAAGTACTTTTCAGCACTTAGAAAAGAGTGAAAAGAGGAAATGCAAAACTTTTTGGCTATGTGTATATACACTGACCTTGTTTTGTATATTTTTCTCTTATGAAAAGTACAATGACAAGAGTGGTAAGTAGTCTCAAGCACTTATCCCACCACTGCACAACCAATGTAGGAGGCTGGACTGGCTTGTAGTGAGTACCAAGGGGTACTTGCACCTTGCACCAGGCCCAGTTATCCCTTATTAGTGTATAGGGTGTCTAGCAGCTTAGGCTGATAGATAATGGTAGCTTAGCAGAGCAGCTTAGGCTGAACTAGGAGACGTGTGAAGCTACTACAGTACCACTTAGTGTCATATGCACAATATCATAAGAAAACACAATACACAGTTATATTAAAAATAAAGGTACTTTATTTTTATGACAATATGCCAAAGTATCTTAGAGTGTACCCTCAGTGAGAGGATAGGAAATATACACAAGATATATATACACAATAGCAAAAATATGCAGTATAGTCTTAGAAAACAGTGCAAACAATGTATAGTTACAATAGGATGCAATGGGGAAACATAGGGATAGGGGCAACACAAACCATATACTCCAAAAGTGGAATGCGAACCACGAATGGACCCCATTTGCGGGTGCAAAGAAGCTTCTACTGGACAGAAGAAGCTGAGGTTTCTGCAGGAACGAAAAGGGCTAGAGACTTCCCCTTTGGTGGACGGATCCCGCTCGCCTTGGATAGTCGTGCAGAAGTGTTTTCCCGCCGAAAGAACGCCAACAAGCCTTGCTAGATGCAAATCGTGCGTTTGGCGTTTTTGGACGCTGCTGGGGCCCAGGAGGGACCAGGAGGTCGCAAATTGGACCTGAAGAGAGAGGGGACGTCGAGCAAGACAAAGAGCCCTCACTGAAGCAGGTAGCACCCAGAGAAGTGCCAGAAACAGGCACTACGAGGATGCGTGAAACGGTGCTCGCCGAAGTTGCACAAAGGAGTCCCACGTCGCCGGAGACCAACTTAGAAAGTCGTGCAATGCAGGTTAGAGTGCCGTGGACCCAGGCTTGGCTGTGCACAAAGGATTTCCGCCGGAAGTGCACAGGGGCCGGAGTAGCTGCAAAGTCGCGGTTCCCAGCAATGCAGCCCAGCGAGGTGAGGCAAGGACTTACCTCCACCAAACTTGGGCTGAAGAGTCACTGGACTGTGGGGGTCACTTGGACAGAGTCGCTGGATTCGAGGGACCTCGCTCGTCGTGCTGAGAGGAGACCCAAGGGACCGGTAATGCAGCTTTTTGGTGCCTGCGGTTGCAGGGGGAAGATTCCGTCGACCCACGGGAGATTTCTTCGGAGCTTCTGGTGCAGAGAGGAGGCAGACTACCCCCACAGCATGCACAAGCAGGAAAACAGTCGAGAAGGCGGCAGGATCAGCGTTACAGAGTTGCAGTAGTCGTCTTTGCTACTATGTTGCAGGTTTGCAGGCTTCCAGCGCGGTCAGCAGTCGATTCCTTATCAGAAGGTGAAGAGAGAGATGCAGAGGAACTCGGATGAGCTCTTGCATTCGTTATCTGAAGTTTCCCCAGGGACAGAGACCCTAAATAGCCAGAAAAGAGGGTTTGGCTACTTAGGAGAGAGGATAGGCTACTAACACCTGAAGGAGCCTATCAGCAGGAGTCTCTGACGTCACCTGGTGGCACTGGCCACTCAGAGCAGTCCAGTGTGCCAGCAGCACCTCTGTTTCCAAGATGGCAGAGGTCTGGAGCACACTGGAGGAGCTCTGGACACCTCCCAGGGGAGGTGCAGGTCAGGGGAGTGGTCACTCCCCTTTCCTTTGTCCAGTTTCGCGCCAGAGCAGGGGCTAAGGGGTCCCTGAACCGGTGTAGACTGGCTTATGCAGAATTGGGCACCTCTGTGCCCAACAAAGCATTTCCAGAGGCTGGGGGAGGCTACTCCTCCCCTGCCTTCACACCATTTTCCAAAGGGAGAGGGTGTCACACCCTCTCTCAGAGGAAGTTCTTTGTTCTGCCATCCTGGGCCAGGCCTGGCTGGACCCCAGGAGGGCAGCTGCCTGTCTGAGGGGTTGGCAGCAGCAGCAGCTGCAGTGAAACCCCAGGAAGGGCAGTTTGGCAGTACCAGGGTCTGTGCTACAGACCACTGGGATCATGGGATTGTGCCAACTATGCCAGGATGGTATAGAGGGGGCAATTCCATGATCATAGACATGTTACATGGCCATATTCGGAGTTACCATGGTGAAGCTACATATAGGTAGTGACCTATATGTAGTGCACGCGTGTAATGGTGTCCCCGCACTCACAAAGTTCAGGGAATTGGCTCTGAACAATGTGGGGGCACCTTGGCTAGTGCCAGGGTGCCCTCACACTAAGTAACTTTGCACCTAACCTTTACCAGGTAAAGGTTAGACATATAGGTGACTTATAAGTTACTTAAGTGCAGTGTAAGATGGCTGTGAAATAACGTGGACGTTATTTCACTCAGGCTGCAGTGGCAGGCCTGTGTAAGAATTGTCAGAGCTCCCTATGGGTGGCAAAAGAAATGCTGCAGCCCATAGGGATCTCCTGGAACCCCAATACCCTGGGTACCTCAGTACCATATACTAGGGAATTATAAGGGTGTTCCAGTAAGCCAATGTAAATTGGTAAAAATGGTCACTAGCCTGTTAGTGACAATTTGGAAAGAAATGAGAGAGCATAACCACTGAGGTTCTGATTAGCAGAGCCTCAGTGAGACAGTTAGTCACTACACAGGTAACACATTCAGGCACACTTATGAGCACTGGGGCCCTGGGTTACCAGGGTCCCAGTGACACATACAACTAAAACAACATATATACAGTGAAAAATGGGGGTAACATGCCAGGCAAGATGGTACTTTCCTACACCACTGCACCACCAACACATAAATCCGCGCACATATACATACAGAGGCCACTCACCTTCAGGCTGTAATACTCAAACTGCCTCCCACTAACTACAATGGAATTAGATGCACTGTAAACACTACTGTCACCCTCAGTGAGGGTCATGGGGTTTACCAGAGGGTCAAACTCAATATGACTGCCTAGTCTCCACACAACCAACTACCTAGAATATCACCGTGGAGACTCAGGAGGGGAGGCCAAGGACAGTCCACACTTAGGGCCCTTACAAGAGGAGACCTATGACTTTGGAAACCATCAAACCATGGCAATGGAGATACAGCAATAGGGGGGAGTGACACAGGTACCAAGAACAACTGCAAGCTCTTCTGTGACAAACACACCCACGTCCGCCACAGTCAATGCCACAGCATGAAACACACCCACGTCCGCCACAATCAGTGCCACAGCGTGGACCATTGTGTTGCGGCAGGTAGCCACTACTGCAAAACACAAGGAACTTCAATTAAAGCAGACCAAACAGCAGCATTAGCACAACACTGAGAAAGCTGGAGAGGGCAATGATGATGCTAAAATTATATGTCAGGCCATTTATGAATTGATGCACAGGGTGATGGACTCACAAAAAGCTCAGCAGAACGGATCCCACTCCATGCTTCGGGATGTAACGAAGAAAGCAGCAGTGCCGAGAAGTGCAGGTACTCTCCTATTCAACCTGAAGAAGTTCAGGTACTCAGTAATGGACAGTACCTGCAGAATTAAAGCACTACTGGGCACCACCTGGGCTATGAGCATCACCCAAGTGCATACTGTGTTCCAACTGTGTATAGAAAATTACACAGATGCATAGAGATGGCAAATCACAGATTGTTGGTAGTAGCACCATACTTAAGGATGTCATGTGATTAAAAACAGAAATTACACATCACAGCAGCTTTTGGTAGAGCAACCCCCGTGATATGATAAATGTGTTTCTTTTTTTTGTAACTGTTTATTGTGAATTTTCCGATCAAACCTATGCAACTGTTCTCTTGTAAACGGCTTATACGCAGTGCCAACAGTTCTTATGTTAAGTGCTCGGCTACCCTTTTAACTCTTGTTCACACTGTATAAATGTGCAACAATTAAATAATACTCTATTTATTCACCAAGTCATGTGTTTCAGCGTCCTTATTTAGTCCATGAACAACAGTTTCACGCCTAATGATCCATGTCGTCGCCACAGCTGTTCATCTGAAGGCGCTGCAGGTTTGCTGCTCAGCCACTGTCGTACTTCAACGGGATGTGGCAGTGAGGTTTCTGACAGCTGAGCCAGAGGAGGCGCTGCAGGTTTGGTGCTCAGCCGCTGTCATACTTCAACGGCATGTGGGAGTGAGGTAGCTGACAGCTGATCCAGAGGAGGAGGTGCAGGTTTGGTGCTCAGCAGCTGTCGTACTTCAACAGGATGTGGGAGTAAGGTTTCTGACAGCTGAGCCCGAGGAGACGCTGCAGGTTTAGTGCTCAGCTGCTGTCGTACTTCAACGGCATGTGGGAGTGAGGTTTCTGACAGCTGAGCCAGTGGAGGCGCTGCAGGTTTGGTGCTAGGCCGCTGTCATACTTCAACGGGATGTGGGAGTGAGGTTTCTGACAGCTGAGCCAGAGGATGCACTGCAGGTTTAGTGCTCAGCCACTGTCGTACATCAACGGGATGTGGGAGTGAGGTAGCTGACAGCTGAGCCAGAGGAGGAGGTGCAGGTTTGGTGCTCAGCCAATGTCGTACTTCAACGGCATGTGGGAGTGAGGTTTCTGACAGCCGAGCCAGAGGAGGCGCTGCAGGTTTGGTGCTAAGCCGCTGCTGTAATTCAACGGGATGTGGGAGTGCGGCTTCTGACAGCTGAGCCAGAGGAGGCGCTGCAGGTTTGGTGCTCAGCCGCTGTCGTACTTCAACAGGATGTGGGAGTAAGGTTTTTGACAGCTGAGCCAGGGGAGGCGCTGCAGGTTTGGTGCTCAGCCGCTGTCGTAATTCAACGGGATGTGTTGAGAGTGCGGCTTCTGACAGCTGAACCGGAGGAGGCGCTGCAGGTTTGGTGGTCAGCGGCTGTCGTACTTCAGCGGAATGTGGGAGTGCGGCTTCTGACAGCTGAGTCAGAGGAAGAGCTGCAGCTTTGGTGCTCAGCCGCTGTCATACTTCAACAGGATGTGGGAGTGAGGTTTCTGACAGCTGAACCAGAGAAGGCGCTGCAGGTTTGGTGCTAGGCCACTGTCATACTTCAACGGGATGTGGGAGTAAGGTTTCTGACAGCTGAGCCAGAGGATGCACTGCAGGTTTAGTGCTCAGCCACTGTCGTACATCAACGGGATGTGGGAGTGAGGTAGCTGACAGCTGAGCCAGAGGAGGAGGTGCAGGTTTGGTGCTCAGCCACTGTCGTACTTCAACGGCATGTGGGAGTGAGGTTTCTGACAGCCGAGCCAGAGGAGGCGCTGCAGGTTTGGTGCTCAGCCGCTGCTGTAATTCAACGGGATGTGGGAGTGCGGCTTTTGACAGCTGAGCCAGAGGAGGCGCTGCAGGTTTGGTGCTCAGCCGCTGTCGTACTTCAACAGGATGTGGGAGTGAGGTTTCTGACAGCTGAGCCAGGGGAGGCGCTGCAGGTTTGGTGCTCAGCCGCTGTCGTAATTCAACGGGATGTGGGAGTGCGGCTTCTGACAGCTGAACCAGAGGAGGCGCTGCAGGTTTGGTGGTCAGCGGCTGTCCTACTTCAACGGGATGTGGGAGTGCGGCTTCTGACAGCTGAGCCAGAGGAAGAGCTGTAGCTTTGGTGCTCAGCCGCTGTCGTACTTCAACAGGATGTGGGAGTAAGGTTTCTGACAGCTGAGCCCGAGGAGACGCTGCAGGTTTAGTGCTCAGCTGCTGTCGTACTTCAACGGCATGTGGGAGTGAGGTTTCTGACAGCTGAGCCAGTGGAGGCGCTGCAGGTTTGGTGCTCAGCCGCTGTCATACTTCAACAGGATGTGGGAGTGAGGTTTCTGACAGCTGAGCCAGGGTAGACTCTGCCTTTCAAAAGATACAGGTGCGTCAAGCTCATAATGGAGTGGAGGGAGCCAAGTGTTTGACAGACAAGCAGAGTACCCAGTCCGCCAAACTCTAAATTGGGTTCTAAGTCATGACTCTTGTAATTCTTGTTTGAAATAAACTGGTAGATTTTCGAGAAGGGATTTTCGATTCAAAATCCTTATCGGGTCAAATATCTTATTGCCAACAATTTGCTTACATTCTCTGTCCAGGAAGGGATTTCTGGCATTGTGGGTGTTATCTACCAATGCCCAATCAGGCTGCACTTTCTCCTTCTTCCCAGGAGTTCACCTCGTGGAGTGTGATTTATGGTTGAAATCTTTTTATTGGTTTAAAGCCGTGAGATACAAACATCAGCCCACCTACATCCAGTGGCCGGTGGGGGTAATAAGGAATAACAATACTGCAGCATAACCAGGAAAGGGGAAAAGGATGGTGAGTGGGGGGTATTGACCTCTGTTTCAGAAGAACGACATCAGAAACAGCGGACAGTGAACAGGGGCAGCAATAGTCGGGGGATGTGTAGCGTCAGCTGACTGACCCTTTGTCTCTTGGCGGATCAATTATGTGTGTGCTCCTTGTGTGGGAGCCGGAGGATCGCAGGTATGTCGGACAGGTCCACTCCCGGAATTTGTCTGAGAGGTAATGTATGCACGGCCTCCACGTCTTCTCAAACTGCAGTAAACTGTTGGACATCACTGCCGTCAATTTCCCCATCCCCAGAATATCTCAGAATTTATGTAGCCAGTCCATCTTCATTGGGCATTGGTTGGTTGGAGGCTCCCAGCGCCAAAGTAAGGGCTCGTCCTTTAACAGATTTTAGGGGTGTGTTAAAGGGTTTGGCAGGCCTAGTATCCTAGTATAATGTAGCTAGAGAAACTGGGGAGGTCAGTGGCAAACATGGCATCTATCACTGATAACACCACCATGCAGAAGACGTTGATTTTAGGGCATTGCCAGAGAAGGTGAGTGAGCATGGCAGGTTGGCCGCAGCATCTCCAACAGGCATCCCCACCACCTTGGCCAACGGTACCAGTGTGTAGTACCAGTAGTGAGCTATGTTGAGAAACATCTCCTTACTGGAGGTGTTGAGGGCAGAGACTTGGGCCAGGTATAGGATGTGGCTCCATTCCTCAGTCATGAACGTACATTTGCATTCCATCTCCCAGTGGCGTTGCGCAGCAGATTTCTTTGGCAGGGTTGGGGTGTTCAGGAATGTATAAATGTCTGACAGGAGATGTTTTTCGGAAGAGTGAGTGTGCAACCATTTCTCAAGTGTTGTAAGTGGATGCCCCTCACGTGCATGGATCTGTGGTTGGTTGACCCAGGGGCCGATGTCAATATGTTGCCAAAGAGCAGAGGGTGAGATACCTTGAGCATTCTGGATTTGAGGAAAGTCCATAATTCATTCTTCATCAAAGAGGTCTCCTATTCTTCTGCAGTTGGCGTCCTGCCATTGAGCGAAGGTTAAACTAGGTAGTGCAGGAGGAAAATCTGGGTTCCCTATAATGAGGGTTTCTGGAGACATGGAATTGGATAATTTCCCGAGGGTCTGCACTTTGTCCCAATCCCCTAATGTAGCTCGGAATATCAGAGACACATACACCCTGACTGGTCGGTGGCCCTTTGGGGCCTATGGCACCTTCCAAATATGATGCTTGCCACAGCCTGATCAATAAAGCACCAGTTTTCTGTACAGGGCTGTGACCATTTTACCATATACCTCAGTTGAGCTACTTGGTAGTAACGCATAAGATGGGGGATGCCCTGCCCCCCTTCTGATTGAGGTAGATAAGTATGGTTTCTCACCATTTGCGCCTGTTTCCCATCCCATATGAAGTCCTTGATGAGGTGTTGCAGCTTATCAATTACCTGGGGGTTGTGGGCGGTGGGAGCTGCAGTGTTTGCATAACGTATAACATTTTCAGTAGTAGCATCATTTTAATGGCTGACAAGCATCCCAGCCATGAGGGACTGTATTATAGGCACTTAGGCAGGTCGGAGCGGGAGGTTGTCAAGATCGCTGCATAGTGGTGGTCGACAGTGCATCCACCAGTGGAGCAGATCTGTAGGCCCAGATAGTTTATCCATTTTGGGGACCAGAAGAATAGAAACTGACATTCTAATTGCGCCTGATCTGTCTTTGGAATGAGGAGGTTCAGGGAGGAGGATTTCTGCAGATTGGGTTTGAACCAAGAAGTGAAACCAAACCTGGTGAACTCGTGCAGCACTGGATAGACACTGGGCTTGGACAAGGTCAACAGGACATTGTCTGCATACAGCGCCGCCTTATGTTCCCTACCATCCACTGAAATCCCAGATATGAATGGGTTGTCAGGTATCTGTCTTGCAAAAGGCTCCATGTAAAGAGCAAAGAGAAGGGGGGATAGAGGCAACCCTGCTGCATGCCCCTGCAGATATTAAAGGATTGATACTTGAGCCCATTTACCCTCACCACCGCCTTTGGGGAGGTGCAGTTACATTGAACCCATTGTCGGAACCGGGCTCCAAGCCGAAGCATTCCAACACCATGCCCAGGTATGGTCAATGCATCCGATCGAAGGCCTTCTCCACATCGATTGAGAGGAGAAGGGCCGGGATGTGAGCGTGTCGCTTGATATTCTCACAGCAACACCTCTCGGGTATAAACCTAATTTGATGAGGGTCTACCAAACCCTGCATACAAGGGGCAAGCCCATGCACCAAAATCCAGATGCAAATCTTAGCATCTACATTAAGCAACGAGATGGGGCAACAAGAGGAACAACATTTAGGATCTTTGCCCTGTTTGGGGAGCCCTGTAAGCGAGGGCAGCTGCATGGCATCTGTTAGAGTGCCAGTTGTGCTGTAGGAATTATATAAACGCACTAAGATGGGAGCGAGCAATGGCCTGAAAGCTTCATAAATCGGAGCTGTAGCCATCCAGGGGCTTTACCTGACTGTAGGTGTTGAATGGCCAGAAACACTTAATTGGCCACAATATCCGTGTCTGAGAGGGAAGCCTCGTTCCTGAGGATTAGATGTCAGGGGGGTGTGGGCTAAGCAGAACACAGCGTTATTATTGTCTAGCTCCTGCCTAATATAGCTCAGAAAAGAAACGCTTGATTTTCGTAACAGTTTTGGTCATCATTGTGGTGTTCGGAGCCCAAAATCTCTTCCACTCTATTTCGGGGTGCTAGGAAATGCAGTCGGTGAGCTAGAAAGTGTCCCACTTTGTTCCCTCCCGCATAATATTTCTGCTTAGTACAGAGTATCACATATTCCGCTTAGTAGCAATATTGTGTGCTTTCAATTGTTTGAGCGCTGCCGTAAACTGACACCTTGTCGCAAAGGAGCCTGCGCATGTGTGTAGCTCCTCTAAACCTTTTAAAGTGGATTTTAATGGAGTATGAGTATTGCATCTATCTTTATCAAGGCGCGCTGACAGGGCCACAAGGTGCCCCCTCAGATCGCCTTTGAGGGTGTCCCATAGAAGTGCTATAGGTGCGGATGGCTTGTCATTTGTGGATAGGAAGGAAGTGATTTCAGTAATATTTTTCTCATATGTTAAGAGCTTGGTGTTTAGGCGCCAGGTATGAGGAGGTGGTTCGTGTCGAGGGAAGTCGCACCTAAGGGTAACGGGGGGTGATTAGAGAGGGCAGCTGCCCCCCTCTCCACTGTCCTCATGGCCTGTGTGATGCAGGAGACGTAAGAAAAAAAACAATTCTAGCATATGTCTAGTGAGCGGCAGAAAAGAAGGTGTAGCCTTTGGCGTTGGGGTGCTGTAGTTGCCACACATCCATCAAGCCCACCTCCGCCCCCCATTGTTTACATGCAAGAGTGAGAGTTCCAGATTGTCGTGCACGCACTGAATTGCTGAATGGATCTGTCTATGGCTGTGTCAGGAGCGATATTGAAGTCCCCACCTATCGTGATGTCTGAGTCACAGCAGTCTAGGACACGGTCTACAGCTTCTGTTAAGAAGGCTTCTTGACAGCGGTTAGGGGCGTCCTTGAGAAGTGTTAACAACGCGAGACACTTCACTGGGGAATTAAGAGCCCTGATGTTTATCAATCAATCAGTCTTTTTTAGAGGGTGCTACTCACCTGTAGGGTCTCAAGGCTGTGGGGTATGTCCTCAGGGCTCAGTCGAAGAGCCAGGTCCTGAGGTCCTTCCTGAATTGAGGTATCGATGACAACTGTCTGAGGTGGAGAGGTAAGGTGTTCCAACATTTTGCCACAAGGTAAGTGAACGAGCTTCCTCCAGCCGAGGACTTCTTTATGTGGGGTATGGTGGCGAGCGTCTTCTGGGAGGGGACATCTGGCAGGGTATTAAAAGGTGATGCAGTGGTTGAGGTAGCTGGGTCCATGGTTGCGGAGGGCCCTGTAGGTGTGTACGAGGAGCTTGAAGTTGATCCTCTTCCCGACGGGGAGTCAGTGGAGGCCTCTCAGGTGTCCTGTGATGTGTTCTCGGCGGGGGATGTTTAAGACAAGTCTGGGGGAGGTGTTATGGATTTGTTGTAGCTTGCTCAGGTTCTTCTTGGTGGTTCTGGCATGGAGGGTGTTGCGTGGTGAAGTCTGCTTGTGATCAGGGTGTGTTTCACGGTTTTGCGGCAGTCTCTTGGGATCTATCTTAATATCTTACGTAGGAGTCGGAGGGTGTGGAAACAGGTGCAGGTCGACAGAGTTGACCTGGTGAGCACTGAGTCAAGGACGCCGCCTAGGTTGCGTGCGTGGTCTGTAGAGGTGGGGGGCTTCCAAGTGTTAGGACCACCAGGAGTCATCCCAGGCTGAGGAGGAGGGTTCCAGGATGAGGATCTCAGTCTTGTCGGAGTTCAGCTTAAGGCAGCTCTCCTTCATCCCGTTTTGGAGGTTCTTCTTGGCCGTTAAGGGGTTTCAGTCAGGGAGATGATCCGCTGGGTGTCATCAGCACAGGAGATGATGTTCAGTCCATAGTTGCTAATGACTGGGGTGAGTGTGGCCATGTAGATGTTGAACAGCGTGGACTCAATGAGGATCCTTGGGGTACTCTGCAGCTGGTCTCTGTAGGTTCTGACAGGTGTGGCAGGAGTCTGACTCTCTCCGTTCTGCCTTTCAGGAAAGAGTGTATCCATCGAAGGGCCTTGCCGCATATGCCTGCTGTGTAGAGTCTGGTGCATGGGGTGAGGTGGGACACTGTATCGAAGGTGGTCGATAGGTCTAGTAGGATGAGGGCTGCTGTTTGGCTGCAGTCGAGGAGAAAGCAGATGTCATCTGTAGCAGCAAGCAGGGCAGTCTCAGTGCTGTGAATAGTTCTGAATTCTGATTGGGAGATGTCCAGGATGTTGTTGTCCTCGATGTGTTGGCGGAGCTGAGCACTGATTGTTTGGCTGAAAAAGGCAGCAGCGAGATGGGGTGGTAATTCTTGAGATCCGTTGGGTCGGCTGTGGGTTTCTTCAAGAGTGGGTAAAGGGAAGGTGGCTGACTCTAGGGAGCAGTCGATGGTCTTGCGGAGCTCAGGCATGATCGTCCATCGTGCGGGGGATCCAGGCATGCAGGAACAGTGGGGGTTTGATGGATCTGGGTTGGGATGTGGTTGCTGAGTTTGGAGAGTCTTGGCATCCGAAGCTTTCATAGATGTCCTTGATTTGCCAATAGAAGAAGGAGGCTAGTCTATCGCAGAGGTCCTGGGATGGAAGGATGTTAGTGGCCTCAGCTTGTGGTTTGGTGAATTCCTTGATGACGTCAACATTTTCTTTTGTGTTGTGTGTGGTGGATTTGATACGGTCCTGCAGGTCGACTTTTACTGGTGGATCTGATGAGGCCATGGTGGGATCTTGTGGTGGATTTGAAGCCTGCAATGTCCTCTGGGGATTTGCTGTTCCTCCATTTCTTCTCCAGTTTCCTGCAGGAGTGCTTCAATTCCTGGAGTGCAGGGGTGAACCAGCTGGCTTTCTTCATGGTGTGTTTCCCTGTGGTCATTCGGAGTGAAGCTAGGGTGTTGGCGTAATCAGTGATCGATTGGCAGAGGTTGCGTGCTACGTTGTTGACATCTGTTGTGTCAGGGGGTGGCGAATTGCAGAGTGTGTTGACGAGTTGCTCTTCTGTGGTCTGGTTCCATTTCCTGTGGGAGGCAGGTGGTGTAGGCATGAGCTGTAGGTGTGGTGATAGAAAAATTGACGCAGTAGTGGTCAGTCTAGTGTAGTGGTGTTGAGTCGTCAATCGTGATGTCGCTGCTGGCGGAAAAGATGGAGTCGAGTGTGTGTTCGGTGATGTGCAATGGTGAGGTGACCAATTGCTTGAAACCGATAGTGTCAAGGTTCTAAAGTACCGATGAGGTATTGTGGTCATTGTAGTCATCAATGTGGAAATTGAGGTCTCCGAGGAATATGTTGTTGGTGGAAGCGAGTGGGTGGGGGCTATGAGGTCAACGATGGAGTCACTGAAGGCTGGGCGTGGGCTGGGTGGTCTGTACATGAGGGTGCCATGGATGATGGTCTTCGGGGTGACATGCACTTGGAAGTGGAGGTGTTCCATCAGGAGGGAATGTTCCTATGTGTTGATTGATAGGTGAAGGGTGGTCTTGTAGGCGATGGCTAGTTCTCCGCCTGGTCTAGAAGGTCGAGCCTTGCAAATCAGTTTGTAGTCGCTGGAGACGGCGATGGTGATGTCCGGGTCAGATGCTGTGTTTGTCCATGTCTCAGTGAGATAGGCAATGTCTAGGGGGGGGGGGGGCGGGAGTCTATCAGGTCCCAAAGTTCCATGGCATGCTTGTGCAGGGAGCAGATGTTGAGGAGGATGCTCTTGAGGTGGCCTGGAGGGTTTTTTGAAGGTTCTGTGGCTAGGGGGTTTGGCGTTTGGAGTGCGGAGAAGGTGTGGTGGCAGTTGCGGCAGGGAAAAGGTTCATGGGTGCCTCTGGGGGAAGCGAGGTGGCAGACGGTCATCCTGGGTTTGGACTAAGGATGTCGAGCATTGGTCAGTAGGTAAAAGAAAGTCTAAAGAGGCAAAGACTGTTGTGTTTCATGTGTAGGCTCCAGTACAATAAAGTGAAGGGCACTGCCCACTGTTTGTGTATGCTGGGTATAGGTCATTGGAAAGAGGGAGAGAAGGAAACACAATACAAGACAACTACAGCATTACCCGCCTGGAAACATAACACCAAAACAGGAGGGTCCACCATTGTACCAGAGTCCAGGAGCTACGTCGCCGAGCTAGAGCAGCAGTAATATCAAGGTGAGCCGGTCACCATGCTTCCAGGCAGTGTCCACAGCATGTGGTGGACATTGAAGAGATCCAGAAGAACCATCATCTGCCGGGGTAACAGCACCTTAGTAGCATCTGCAGCGAGGTCTTCAGTGTTCACTATCTGGATCGGGAGTACTGTCTCAATGGTGAAACTGACACAGCAAGGCTGGCCCTTTCCTCACACCTCTCAGTCTCTGAGGGCTTGCAGAACTTCTTTTTGCTGGAGCAAGCAGAATGCCGGGGTTCTGGATGGTGGGACACCAAGCCCTGTGATGGCAATGTAGCAGAGGAGTCGCCAGAGAGAGCGTCCATATTCAACAAACAGCAAGCTTCATCTATGGTACGGATGCTTCTAGTTTCATTGTCCCAGTCAAAGTGGATGCAGACGGGGTATCCTCACTTGTATCTGATGCCCTTATCACACAAGAATTCAGTTAGTGGCCAGAGAGCTTTCGGGGATAGATCCTGAAAGAGCCATATCTTTCTGCCTTCAAAGTCAATAGCATTTCTATCATGTACTCCAGCCATGCTGGCCTCCTTCTGCTTATAATAAGGAAGACAGGTAAGAGTGTCCTGAGGCTGCCCTGTAGAGTGGGCCGGAAGGCCTGCCCTGTTTGTGCGGTCAAGGAAGACATTTTGGTCTGCAAACTCTGGTGCCACGTGTCAGAATAGGCGTGTTACATATTCTTCCAGCGATCCAGGCACTGCCTCTGAGGGAACTCATTTGATGCAAATATTGGATGTCTTAGAGCCATTTTCAAAACATTCTAATTGATAGTGCAGATCCATGCCCATTTCTCTTAGCTCCAGTATCTCCTTACGGTGGACCTCTAATTGCTCCTCACAGGAGCTGTTGGTGGCTCTATGGGTTCTGCTCTCTGTCCCAGGTCACCAATGTCCCTTTGCAAGTCTTTTATCTCTGCCGCTAGGTCACATTTGATTTCAGCAATGTCCTCCCTTAGAGTCCCAAACAGGCCTTCCAGGAAACACCTTTGTGATTGGTGCATCCTTCCCTCGAGCACCATCCATAGTCACTACCGTCCTGTGGATTGCAGTAGGTTGCCCATCCTTGTCTTGGTCCGGTTTCTTCAGTTGTGGTTTGACAAACATTTCTTTCAGAGTGGCTTCCCTTTTGGCGTGTCTGTGTACAGACATGGTAGGATCCTGATCACTTTGTGTAAACAGTGACAAAGGGTATGCAGTGTCATAGGAAGCTGTTTGTTTCTAGAGCCTGAGAATGGCTGTTACGGCCGGGGTGGGGAGTCAAATTAAAATCTTAAGAGTTGAGGGATGACCATCAGCATGCCGAAAAAGTGGAGAGACACAGCCTCAGTTCCAGGTATGTTGGGGTGTGTGCCAGGCGGGGTCTAGCAATAAACCTTCCTTCTCACACAGCTCTTGTGTCACCAGCCATCAATGTGAGGGCAGAGGGAGTATCTCAATGTGGCAAAGCTTGGCGGGTGAGAGAGCAAAGCAGTTAATGGCAACAATGTTTGCCGAGTGCCACTAGATCCAGGCAACGGGGCCCAAGCACAAGTGAGGGAAGCTGGGTTCTGGTTGCAGTACCCCCCTACCCACACACACGTTTTGCCTGTTTTTTAGATGCAACTTTGACTGAAGTGCACTGAGTTCTTGCTAACCAGGTCCCCAGTGTTCCTTCCTTAAAATAAGACACCTGGTCACTTGATCCCCAAGTGACCAGGCCCATCAGACCCCTATAAGTCCCTAGTAAATGATACCCCTGGTACCTAGGGCATGGGTACTGAAGAGGGCCCCTCATAGCTGCGACACAACGTGCCATTGCAGGCTGCGTAACAAGGTGCTTCCAAAATTGAAAACATGACATGTCCCTTAAATACTGAATGCAAGATATGTAAGTCACCCCTCTATTAGGCCTTACAGCCGTAAGGCAGGGTGCATTATGTCACATGTGAGGCATATATGCCTCTGCTGATTCTGAGACATAGTAAATGCACATGGAAGCCATTTCAAATGCATGTGCTGGACACTGGTCATTAGGAGTTCTCCAGCTACATGATGGCTTCTCTGAATCCCGGGATGTTTGGTATCAAACATCTCAGAATAACAAACCCACACTGAGTCCAGTGACTGATTTATTAAGAAACTTACACAAAGGGCACCTTAGAGGTGCCCCTCGCTACTAGTGTGTTGATTGACTGGCCTGGCCAGTTCAGCCAACACGTTTCTGGACCCCCATTGTGAGATCTAGTGCTCTCGAAGCCCAAAGACAATAGCCTACACTGGGCAGAGGTGTTACCTCCTCTCCCAAGCAGGATGGACGTTCCAGGGCGTAACTTCTAAGGCCTTCCCGCACTTGTAATGTGACCCAGATCTCTCCAGATGGTGGAGATCACTAACCCTCCTGTCCTGACCCTACTTTTGGCAGCAGGGAAAATTAGTTACGTTCGGAGGAGAGCCCACTTCATGCCAGTCCTGCCCCTAAGATGGACGAGATGAAGTGGACACCACCTTTTACATTCCACCATCTTGTTTGGAAGGAATGTAGGCCACTAGGGTTAGGGTTATGCCCACTTCCCAAAAGGAAGTTGTCATGAAATGGGTGTAGTCACCCTAAAGGTAAGTAGCCCATTGGCTACCACCTAGTATTCCCTGTAACACCCCTGATTCAGTATTTAGGTGTCACCCCTGAACCCTAGAGCTCAAATTCCTGATAACATATGAAGAGCCGGACACAACAGAGTCGCATCAGCAGAGAAGACTGGAGGCACCATCTGACTCGGCCCCAGCCCTACCAGCCTGTCTGCAGGCCTCGAAGATCCTGCGCACCAAAAGATGACCTGTCCTGTAGCCCAGTGAGCTCTAAGGCCTTGAGAGGACTGGCTATCTTCGACAAAGAGCAAGATCTCTTGAGAACAGCGGACCTGTTCAAGGAGAAACCAACTTTAAAAGAAAAGAACTATGACTGAAGAACCATTAAACCGCCTTGAGACCCACCTCTGCACCCAACCTCGTGGCCCGAGTCCAAGTAGCCCACCAGCCCTGTAAAGTTTCACCAGCAATTCTGAGTCCCAGTCCACTCTGGGCTGACCCTGCCAGACTCTGCTCGAAGACTGCATCCTCAAACTGAACTTTCCCCCTGACCACAACCTGCCAGTAAGCTGATCCTGACGCCAAAGGACAACCCTACACCTGGAGCCCCTGGGCCTTGAGGATCTGGACCATTGGTGTCTCTACATCCCCTAGCATCAGAACGTACCTGGACAGCTGTGGGCTTTCTTCATTCAGCCTTCTGGCCCAAGCCTGCAGCCTTTTTCTAAAACTATTCTCCCCCATTGGTTTGTATAGGGCACCCGACACTGTGATAGCACTCACCACCAGGCTGCCCCTGTGCCGCTGAGGGTGTAAGATTGGTGCTGCCTTGAGGCCCCCTATGTGATTGCCTTTACCCCAGGAGATCGACCCCTGACACTGCTTTACTCACCTGTGAGCAGTGCATCTTCGGCTATCCCCAGTCTCTATTGGTTAACATTGGGCACTCAACGCTGTGCTGACACTTTGCACCCGGCTGCCACTGTGCCACTGTGGGTGCACTCTTGGTACTGATTTGAACCTTTCCTGGTGTTGACCTAAAACCCCGAAGACTGGATTGGTAAGAGGTGTACTTACCTGCAAAACGACATTTTTATTTTGCTCCCTTAGATTAACATTGCTGAACTGAAAAAGTGCACTGTTCATTTTTTTTCTTCTGATTATAATTCAGAATACAGGGTTCACACTGTTGTATACAATGGAGCATAGAAGGTGCATACTTAAGAATCCAAAACATATTGCATAATACCAGAGAATACGTCATGAAAGCCTTTTACGGCACTGCACCGCTGAGAGAAAATGCCTCCCCTCCATTAATTTCCATTCTTAGGACTCCCCTGACGGTCCCTCTCAACTCCCCCACCTCAGACAGTCTACCAATCTCCCAATCTTTTCTCCCATTTCCTGGGGCATCCCCTTTCTTTGTATAAGCTCTCTCGGCTCTCTGGCACCAATCTAAGTGGAGCTGCCAGTCTGTTAGCCGAGGGGTGGCCTACCACCCCACGCTCTCACTATGTTGCATCTGGCTACTCCCGATGCCA
The DNA here is from genome assembly GCF_031143425.1 of Pleurodeles waltl. Classification (NCBI taxonomy): domain Eukaryota; kingdom Metazoa; phylum Chordata; class Amphibia; order Caudata; family Salamandridae; genus Pleurodeles; species Pleurodeles waltl. The sequence continues at coordinate 191,625,506 of NC_090441.1, read as the reverse complement.
GTCTCAACCAAATATCCTTACTTCTGGGCCATGTGTTTCCCCTGAGATTCCCAGAAGGAACCATATGGGGTCCCGAGGTATTTCTAGTGCGGGGATCTGGGACGTCTCCTGGGCTATGTTGGACCAGTATTCCCGTATCAAGGGACATTCCTAAAGTTTGTGTATTAATGGTCCTTCTTCATTACAGCCCCACAAGCATAGTGGGTTCCCCGCCCTGTCCATTTTGTGTAGAAGCGAACGAGAGTAGTACGATCTGTGTAGGATTTTTAACTGGACTAGTCTGAACCTGGCCCTGATGACTATTTCCCAACCATTCATCATCTTCTAAATGTCCCAGGTCGGCCTCCCAAGCCTCCCTCAATTTACTCAGCAGGTCTGGAGAATTATTGAGTAACTTCCTGTAAATCACTGAGATTCCTTTTTTGGGAAGCGGTTCTACACTCAGTTAATTTTTGAAACTGCACAATATTTATGCTTGTACATCTACTTGCCTGATTACGAAGTTCTTGGGTTTGAAACATATAAAAAAAGAAATGTTTTTTTCTAAATTGGTTTCTGATTTATTCTTTGAGTGTGTGTCTCCATGATTGCCTTTGTGAGTACAACAAATGCTTAGCACTACCCTCTGATAAGCCTGACTGCTAGCCCACATTACCACAAATAGACCATTAGTCCTATCTACATTTGCATCGGCCAACCAATTGGGGATCCACTGGACTCTCTGCACCATTTACTTCATTTTAGTGCACTATTTAGAGAGCCAGCTTCTTACAAGTCAGTCCAAGTGGTCGCAGGGTACGGAAGCGAAGAGACACCATGAGGGGCGCAAGCCTTGCAGTGATTATAGGAGGAGTCCCTCTTTGTCTGTCCAGGTCACCCAGCCCTTGCCTGCCATCTGTTCCACTGGCTTCCTCAACTTCCTCCCTGGTATCTCCTATAATGCTGGTCTATGTCCCAACTCAGACTTCACAAAACAGGGCGCAGGAGGTGGCGTGAAAGCTGTTTCTGGCCTAGCCGGTTTGTTTTGGGCAGCAGAGGTCTAGAGTCCAGTAAGGGCCACCACCTGTCTCACGTACCTCCTATCGGGCAGCAAGTGTCATTTAGACCTCTCCAGCAGATGTGCTCAATGTCTTGGAGATGAGTATTTATGGGAGGGCCCCATGGTGTAAGGCGGCGAAAGCCACTGGACGACCGCAACGGGTGACTGCAATGTCCTGGAACGATGGCCTGTGTTGGTCCTCAGATCATCCACGTGGTGACTCGTAACAGCTGTGGGGAGTTGGTGCTGGTGTCAGGGGGCCACCCGGCCTGCCCAAGAGTGGTGTCATCTTCTACTGTGGATGGGAAACAAGTGAAAGCCCCAGTGGCCTGAAGCGCCTGAGCGCTATCGTTCGGGCCTGGGGCCTATTGTAGGGACCATCATGGTCGCGCTGCAGGTCTTGCCGCTGCTGTGCTGTGAATCTCGGGTCAGCGGCCACGGGTCACGCCACAACAAATTGCTGTCCACCCTGGCCTCAGGGGATCCTCGGGAGCTGGTGCCTGCTCCAGGGGGGCCGCGAGACACAGCAAACGCCTCATCCACCGTTTCAGGCGACGGAGCTCTGAGAGAGCGCTCCTACTGGAGTGCCATTTTAGTCACACCCCGTGGATTTAATAATGTAGATTGATGCAGCGTGTGGATACCCTCACGGGTTACAAGTAGTGCTCTACAAATCCACCTAACATTACATTACTGAGTGCAGCCGCAGTTTAATAGCAGTAGCTTTGCAATGTAGTTTAGTGTGGAGAGAATTGTTTTATAGAATCACAACGAGATCCACCAGAAATTTAGTAACATAAACTGCCGGGCAGTTCTAAATAACTTTTTCAATGTATTGTTGAAACATTTGTTTGAGGCAATGCAAGATTGAAAATAGAATGCTAACATAAGTGACCCAGGAGGCTATATTTTGAAAGTAATCACAGAAAGAATCTTCCTAGACACAGGCGTGCTCCATCTGTTCCAAAAAAGAAGACGCCGCAGCGTGTCCAAAACGATGCTGGCATATTAGCCCTTAGATTGCCTGGGCTCGCCTGTGCATCCAGGACACTTGATTTGCTGCATTGGCTTCAAGTGATGAAAAGGATTACTTGCAAACCCCTCTGCCCGGTGCACAGGGCCCTCCATCATTCTGGACCACTATACTTGAGGAAAAAAATGATTTTATGTCTCTGGTCACCTACTTCACTCTCAGGATATCTATCTCCTTTTTATCCCCAAATTTAATTGGGTTTGGTCTAGAGGCAATGGGCCAGATTTACAAGCCCTTAGCGCCTCATTGCGCCACATTAGGGGCATTTTTTTAATGCTAATGTGGTGTACAGAGGCAATTTTTGCTGTGCCATATTTACAAAGTGGCACAATGCACGCATTGTGCCACTTTGCAACGCCTTGCGCCACATTGTGCCTGCTTCAGGCATAATGTATACGAGGGGAGTGTTTCGGCGTTAGGAGGCCCCCAAAATCGGAGTAGTGAATTCTACAAGATTTCACTGCGCCATTTTTGGTGTAATTTTTAATGCCTGCTCAAAGCAGGCGTTGAAGTGACGCACCCATTTTAATCAATGGCCTCCTTCCACTTGCACTATCGTAAAATTGTTGATGCTAGCCAATCAATCAATCAGGAATTTTTAAAGCGCACTACTCACCCGTGAGGGTCTCAAGGTGCTGAACAAAGCTGTGCAGCAAAGCGCCAGAATAGCGTAAAAAAGTTTGACGCTATTGGCCTAACGTGCGACACAGTGTACCGCATTGTAAATACGGCACAACCATGGTGTTTTAGGTGGGGCTGGGGCGACGCAAGAAAACTGGTGCATTAGCACTGATGAACCATTTTCTTGTAAATATGCCCCATTGTTTTTTTAGTGGTGGCCACTAAATTGTGGAATTCCTTACCTTTAAGCCTGCGCAAGATGCCGGTTTTGTTATATTTTAGAAAAACTTTGAAGACTGTATTAGCCTCTCGTGGTATTTATTTTTAATTTGTTGTTTAATTGACCTAGATGACTTACAGCTGGACTTAGGCAATGTTGGTAGAGTCTTTCGGCGCGAGGACACCTTCCTGGTGTTTGCTCGCTCAATAAATTCTATCCCATACAACAAATACCAAAACAAATTTGTCACCTTCATAGTTCCTGATATCATCTCCTTAGGGAGGAAAAGTTATTGTTGATACAGAATTCCAACATGTCAAGAAGCATATAGGATAATCGTGACGTTTATTTAACTGGCGCGTCATCCTGTATCGTGGTCTGCAAGGACCACGTGAAGACATTGTCCATCTTCCAATGTGCTTTTCTGGTAACATAAAAAATGTAACCAGTGTTGGGTGTTCAACAGAGGTTTCTCTTTTCATCACTCCTGAATGAGCGTAGTTATTTCCTATTTTCTAGTTTCTGTCGGAGACAGAAAAGGTTATCAGTTGTTGGATCTAGAAATAAGTCATAGTTTAATTCAGAAAGCTTTTCATTCAAGGAGTGGAGTTTTGGTTGTCTAGTGCAACACAGAAATCCTTGTTGAAGTAAAATAATTTATTCTGTAGTAAACTGAGTTGCAGACAGATTGATGTTTACTGGCTGCAGGGCGGTGGTTTGTCCTGTATTAAGATAGGAGTGTCAGTTTCAGTCCCTGAACCGCTGCTCATTTTTAGGTTGAGCGGGCAAGCGCTCTGACCTGTTGCAATCTATCTGTGGCCCACCGCACACCCCACGCCCATGGCACGCCCATCACTGCCATTCAAATCCTCTGTTATCATTGGTAAATGCTTTACGTTTGTCCCTCTTTGGGGAAGTTCGGTTACTGTCTGGGACATCAACCCTGTTGCGCAATTGCTGATACGTTTGACTGTGAGCAAACTTCTTTTTCCTTTTGTGTCCTTCCTTCACGTTCATGGCGGAGATAGCGCTTTGAATTGGCTCGCTTATGTCAACTGTTTTACTTTTCAATTTCAATTTAACTGGCAAGAAAAGTACAGTTAGGAATTTACAACCTTTATAGCTCTAACTCGAGCACACACGAGACCCATTGCACTGCAAATCCTTGTCTGATAATGCTGTTGAGGTTTGTGTGGGTTTGTGTGGGTCGATTTGTCCAAATGTGTTACCTAATCAATGTCTCCTGACTTCTAAAATAGATCACCTGATCATGGGTGAAGTTACCGGCTGTTGTTAGTTCACTGTCACCGGAGGTGATTTCTTATCACACTTGGATGGACAGGATTTGTTTGATGTCTTCCTGGATGTGTCCAGTGGGATGTGTTTAAATATGCCATAGCCTCCCAGACTCCACACTGATACCCCTTAGGGACATCCTGCATGACGCATTATGTCTCATCCAGTGGGTGAAGAAATATCTCACATCACCGCCATGTGGATGGAACTCCATTAGCTCCCCTTACCTGCCCATACCCTACCAATCACATGCCGGCTCTCTAATCCTTAAATCAGTGAGGATGAAAGAAAACAAGAATGTCCATTTCATTCACATTGCGCTCTGGATCACCTTTGAATTCTTTATGCCAACAATAACTGGTGAATTTCTGTGGTGTTTGTTTTTAGTTCAAAGCACTAATGTTACTGATATATTCACATAACTACAACTTTACTTTAGCCTTTGATGTATATATATAATCCATTTTGTCATAAAGAGGAAAAAATGGTCACTCAAGGTCTCCAGGGGTGCAGATAGGCTTAATTGAGACTTAACAGTTCACGCATGAACATATGTGAAGGGGAAAGAAAACTGCATCCACATCAGTGCCATTTTTAAATATGTTATCTAACATCCACCTTGAATAATTTCACTCCCAATATTGTTCATTTTTCCAAAAATATATAAACCTTGTGCTATAATTAGACCCAAAAACACAGTTAACATAACAATATATTTAATGAATGGTTAATTGGGAATATCCAGCCCAGTTCAATATAACCGGGTTCAAATTTTTCGTAGCGATCAGGGGGTAAAACAACATTTTCACCAAACATAATCAGGAAAACCATCCTATTGAAAATGTTATCCCATTATAATCATACATAATGTAAATCAGTCCAATGGGCCGATTGACGAATCAGCCCCCCAAATAGAGCTAAACCTAAGAACAACCATCCTATTGGCACACATAGCATTGTGTAACCATGTTTCATGCTGGTCAGGTCAAGTAGACAGATTTGACGGCTCCATCAGCCAGTATCTTATATTGTCACACATGTGAGTAAAAACAAGTGATATATTGTACATCTCCCATGAGGGGCTCATGAGGTGGCTATTGGTATCTATGTGGACAACAATAAATGAAATTCTTATCTGTGGCCAAGTGTTCCTTCCCCTGAGGATCCTGAAGAAAAGCTTAGGGGGTGTAACCCTCCTGTTTCACAATCCTCGCTACCAGTGAACGAAAGATGCTTCCGCTTTCTCCAGTGTGCAATAAAGTGAGAAAGAAAATTGGTTAAAACAATGTTAAAGCCATGTCCCTATTGCACAGACAGAACACAAGGGCTACACTTTTACTCTGCATGTATTTTTAGCTCTTCTTCAACATTTAGGCCTGTTGGAAACCCTCAATCCATTAGGTGTAATGACTCTCTTTTTCTCAAATAAAGGGCCCCGTTACCAAAGCTTTTTTTTAATTTTGTATGTTCTATCATGTATAATTTCAACTGATTTAGATCTATGAAATGAGATTCTGATAAAAAGTTAGCAACCGGGTAATGTTTGTCCTCTTTGTCTATTGCCCTCGCATGTTCGCGTGTTCGCATGTGCGCCTCCCGGCTCGATGGATATTACCACCTATGTAGCACTTGTTGCAAGGACACACAATATTTCTCTTTTTCACTGACCCTTTGTACTGGTCTCTTTAAAAGCCAACCAGGGTATCCTCTTTCTCTGAATCTGGCCAACATGTTCTCTTGTCCCTTCCTGAAGAGTTCATCCATACTACAAGTGCTCCTTGTTCTCAGCAGCTCCCCATGGGGGATACTCCAGTTAAGGGGATCAGGGCCACTGATGAGGGCGGAGTAGCAAGGTGTGGCCAGCAGTACGTTTCTTCTGCGGTCTTGTTTTGAGATTGTTCTTCTGTATATCTCTTTAAACACTGAGAAATGTTATTCTTTTAATCTCTTAATCTGAAAGGTAACTTGCATTACAATGGTTTCTATTAAGTTCATGTATATCATAGCAAGATGTTCAAAAACACAAAAACTATCATCTAAAAGCCAAAAAAAGACCTAAACTTCATCAGTTATAGTTTACTGAGATAGCTTTAACTTGCACGCCCGCCATGCACTGCTTACGGCTCCAAATATTACTTCACTCATGGCATGTTAAATAATATCCCTGATGACATCTGAAATGACATAGCTCACTACTGGGGGACCTGAATGGTCACAAAAAAATGCTCTCTGTCAAGCAGAAGCCCCTATATTTTAAATTTTCTGTACCACAGGATTCCCACGCGACTCCAGCGGGACCAATCATTCCGATAGCACTATATTTATAACCCCTTCATGATCACCCTAATCACCTCTTTAAACTCAAGTTTCTCGAAAACAGCTAAATATGTTTACACCAAATACTGAAAAGCACATTTTCTGGGTAAAGTTCTAACTTCTTGCTAAATAGCGATATCTTAACAGCTTGTATTGTGAGAGTGCCATAATATTCCACCGTTACCATTTTTTTAATCTCAGTTCTGATTCGTCATGGGAGATTTTTCTCCTAGTGGCTATTTTGGTGGTACTGGGACCACAGTAGGGGAACAATCGGATTTGGCTGGCAGAGACATTTGAGAAAATGTTGCGGCTTCCATTACAGGACTCGGGGATTTGGCCTCTGAGTCCTGAAAAAATAAGAAAGGGCACATAAGAGGGCACGGTGAACACACCTTGATCACAGACCTATGTGGGAGGGTTTCTAAAGGGACTATCCCTTAGGTAATATTTAAATTACGGTACCCTGCAAGACTTGGGCCTCATCATAGGCCACGCCCTGTGACCAACCACCATTGTGGATGTGCAGTATGTATGCCTTGGGCAGTGGGGGGTTGCCTTCCTGTAGCAGGCTGGTCACAGGGCTAGCTGATGCTGAGCACATCTGAAGGCTGTGCACAGTGTGGGGATTGGCCATTTTGGGGTGGTCAGTTGGCAACCATGGTGGATTGGACCCCTGCAGAGAGTTGAGGGCAGTGGCCAGGCCCTGTGTTTAACTCTACTCTGGTCACGGTCAGAGGTTGTGTGCAGTGAGTTGGTTGGCTTCCCACGAAAGGTTTGGGGCAGAAGTTTGTTCTTAGTGGGGACTTGGGCGCATGCAGGGGGAGGGGGGAGAAGGAGTTGGTTGCAGTTTGCCCAGGGGGGTTGGGCATATGCCCAACTTAGAAAATTATTTAAAAAACTATGCAATTGACTAAAAAAGGCAAAGATTAAAATGGCATTACAGTTTGATATGAAGTAATGTGAACAGCTGTATCATGGATGGCGTCACAAGTGATTTTATTAGTGATGTCGTCAATGATGGCATTTAACAAGTCATGAGTGATTTAACTTGTGAGATCATAAGCCCTGCACAAACTGTTTGCAAATTATAGTTAGTTCACTAAAATATAACTGGTAATTTTCAGTGTTTCTTTCAGTTTTTAGATATTCATATCTCATTTCAACACCTAACTATGATGTCACTTTAACCTTTGTGTATTTAAGTGAATTTCTGGAAATGTTTGAACATAAGTTAAGATCATATCACCATATCTAACTGTAATGCCACTTTAATATTTCTTTTTTTCAGTGAAAAATATATATTTATTACAAATGTGCTCACAATTCTGGTCCCCCTTGTAGGTGGTCCACCAGTTGTATATGTGGCCCCTTGTGTTCCCCCCTAAAAATCACTTTTGAAGACGATACTGCCCTCCCTGTCCCACACATGCGCTCAGTTTCCTGCCAAGCGACTGACAGCCAACTCTTGGGGTCCCTTTGCTCAGCTCCTGATAGCAGCCACGTTGCAGAGCCCCCTCTCAGTGACCTGCCATGACACCACCAGCCTGGGCTCAGATTCCAGCTCAGCTATTGCTGTAAACATCACACCTGCCTTGTGTTCCCCCCTCCAGCGGCCTCATTTATTCTGGACATCAAACCTGCCCAGCCAGGAGCCTGGGCTCCCACCCGGTGAATACCTGAGCAGGCTGGGTCCAGCAGCAGCTGCCCTCAGCAGGAGTATGCAGCCACACAAGAAACAAGCACCACACACCGCACTGCAAGAGCATGAAACTTTAATGAGCGCATAATGAGCGCGACACGGAGTCCAAGGCAGAGAGCGCGTGTGATCCTGAGCTGTGCATTGGAATGTGGGAGGGGGAGCGATGTGGACATCTTTACAGGTGTATTCCACCAGGTAGCATCATTAGAGAGCCCACACTCCACGCTGGAGTCTCAGGGCGCAGGACTTGTACCGACAGTGATGGAAGCCACCTGCAGCCTTCCACCAGACCTGTTGTGAGCTGAAGAGGGGGTGGCCCGAGCTGGAGCCTGAGGAAGTGCCAGACAAGGGCGCAGGACTCTGCATCAGGGGGTGGATTCCATGGGTGGTTCCTAAGCGTTGCCATGCAACAGACTCGTGGGTTTTGATGCAAAACTAACACTGACAAGAGAAGGCAGGATTTTCCACCAAAAAACAACAACTTTTTGGCAGTGGTGTTAACTTGTTTTATTTTTTCAAACCTTTCTGACTTTGAATTTGTGCTGCACTGTACAGCTCACAACCAAAGTGGGAAACGTTTTAAAGTTTTGTCTGGATGTAGTATTTTGTGCTGAACGACTACCCTTCTGGTACAAAACCTATTCCAGACATCATGCACATGCCCTTGAGGCAGACCAGTGTTATTAAGAGGACAGCGCCACATCTTAATAGACATGGGGCCAGGTTTAGGGAGCCCCTTGCGCCCCCTTGCCTCACACTGGCATCATTTTTCAGACGCTATTGTGACGCTATTTTGACAAAAACGCCACGCCATATTTACAAAGTGGCACAATGCACGCATTGCGCCATTTTGTAAACCCTTGCTCCACATTATGCCTGTGCCAGGCATAATGTATGCAAGGAGGACGTTCTGGTGTTACGAGGCCCAGAAAAATGGTGCAGCAGAATCTATGAGATCCAACTTCACCTTTTCTAGTTTGATTTTTAACGCCGGCCTAAGGCAGGCGTCAGAAGGCAGGCGTCAGAATGAGGCTCCCATTGTTTTCAATGGACCTCCTTTCACTTGGCAGGATTAGCGTCAGAATTTTTGGCGCTAATCCTGCAAAGCACCAAACTAGCACCAACATTTTTGACTCTAGTTCCCTAATGTGCTCCATGGTGCACCGTATCATAAATACACATGGTGGCGTTAGGGGGGCACAATGGGGTGCAAGAAAAGTGGTGCATCATGGCATGAAACGCCACTTTTCATAAATTTGCCCCTCGGTGTCTTCCTGCTCTCACTCTCACACAGCAGAAGTACACAAAATGTGGTTGCTGCACTGTATTGCGCAACACCTTCGAAGACCTGCCAAAGGTGTCACAAATAACACTGTTCAACTTTGCAGTGTTTGTGCTGTGTCATGTGTTTCTGTGTTTAGAAGAGATGGCTTTTGAAAGTCAGCACGGACATTAATATCTCATTGCGGCCATAGGTGGAGGCATTTGGTGAAATACATGAGCCTGGACTTGGCCTAAACCTTTCCAGGCCACAGAAATAACAGTGCAAGGTTGTACCTTTCCAGATATGCACCACAGACCCATAGATTGATATCAGGTATTCAACCAATAGCAGAGGCGATTACTCTGGAATTTGTCACAGTTAATTTTTATGGTATGTTATGTTAAATGCATTTAAAATAGTGCGTCTCACACCTGAAGGTGTGTCTCGGCGCTAGCAACCGACAGACGGCAAGTGCAAGTAGCCCAGTTAAAATATCCACATTTTTAGAAAAAAATGTAATGTTGGAAAATCCTGGCACATCCTTATTAGCAAGGGGAACTTGTTCCAGTAAAATACAAATTAACATAACTAATGACATCACAGGCACACTTGCAGTGAAATCTCAGGGGGTGGTGGTAGCCATGGTGAGAAATTTTAACAAATCTCATAAATGACGCAGCCAATCAATCAATTAGTCAATCATAGCATTTGTATAGTGCACCACTATCACCCCTTGAGGTTATCTGGGTGCTTGGGTGCCCTGTCTCTGTCGAAAAGCCACGCCTTGAGTCTCCTTCTGAAGTCTACCAGGGAGGGAGCTGTTCTGAGGTGGAGGAGCAGGCTGTTCCAGGACTTGGCTGTCGTGTAGGAGAAGGAGCAGCCTCTGCTGTGGCTGCGATGGATGTGGGGTGTGTGTGAGAGGTACAGCGAAACGGAGCGAGTTGTCTTGCTGGGATGTAGAAGCTCAGTCGATGGTTGATGTAGGATGGCCCTAGGTTGTAGAAAGCCTTGTATGCAACTGTGAGGATTTTGAATTGGCATCTCTTCTGGACAGGGAGCCAGTGGAGGTCCTCAGGTGTGGGGAATGCTTAAGTGCTTGGGGAGGTCGAGGATGAGTCTGGCCGCGGTGTTCTATAGAGTCTTTTAAGTAGCTGGGAGGACACTCCCGCATAGAGAGTGTTGCCATAGTCAAGGCAGCTGGTGACCAGGGCATGCGTGATGGTCTTTCTGGTGTCAGTAGTGATCCATCTGAATATTAGGTGGAGTAAATGGAGGATGTAGAGGCAGGAGGAGGCAACTGAGTTTACTTGTTGATTCATGGATAATTGGCAGTCGAGGATGATGCTAAGGTTTTGTGCGTGGTCTGATGGAGAGGGTATTGGTCTGAGTTCTGCTAACCATCAGAGTTGGTCCCATACAGAGGTGTTTTTCCTGAAAATCAGGACTTCATTTATGTCAGTGTTTAGTTTGAGGCAGTTCTTTTTCATCTATGTTGCTACGTTGGTCATGGTGTTGTGGAAGTTGACTTCAGCATTGTGGGGGTGTTTGGTGAGTGAGAGGTTTAGTGAGTGTCGTTAGCATAGGAGACTACATTGAGTCTTTAGGATCTGACGATGTCTGTGAGGGGGTCATGTAGATGTTGAACAGAGTGGGACTGAGGGAGGATCCTTGGGGTATGCCACAGGTGATATTCTTGGGTGCAGAAGCGAAGGGAGGAAGATGAATGCTCTGCGCGCAGCCTCAGAGAAAAGAGGCGACCCACTTAGGGGCGTTTTGTTGGATGCCTATGTTGTGGAATCTGTTGAGGAGAGTGTGGTGGGAGACTTTATCGAACACTGCAGAGAGGTCCAAAAGGATCAGAGCTGCTGACTCCCCTTGCTTGAGGAGGGTCCTGATGTCATCAGTGGTGGCGATTAGTGCAGTCTCAGTGCAGTGGTTGGCCCGGAATCCTGATTGTTAGATGTCCGGAAGGTCGTTTCGTTCGAGGTAGTCAGTGAGCCGTTGGTTGAGGGCTTTCTCAAGCACTTTGGCCGGGAAGGGGAACAGGGAGATCGGTCTGTAGTTTTTGAGGTTCCTGGGGATGGCGTGTGATTTATTTAGGAGGGGTCTGACCTCTGCGCACTTCCATTCGTCCGGAAAGGTTGCTGTGGAGATGGAGGTGTTGAGGATATGGGTTAATTCAGTGTTAATAGTATTAGCTCCAAGGCCGAAAAGCCAGTGCGGGCAGGGGTCGGTGGGTGCCCCGTAGAGGATTGATGACATGATGGCTGCGGTGATCTGAGTGGTAATCGGGAACCAGGAAGTTATTTTGTGGCTGGTGTTTGCTGTTTGAAATATGTTGTCTAAGCTCAGGGTGGAGGGTAGGGGGTCAAAATTGTTGTATATGGTGATGATCTCGCTGTGGAGGTAGTCTGAGAGGGTGTCCCAGAGTTCCTGGAATGGGTGGATTGTGGTTTCTGTGGCTGTCAGGTTGGAAATTCCTTGATGATTTTGAAGAGTCCTTTCGTGTTTGGCTGTGGTGTTGATGCGGGCAGTGATTGCTGCTCTCTTTGCTGCTTTGATGTGGTGGTGGTAGTTGTTGAGGGCTGCCTTGTAGGCGGCTCTGTCAGAGGGGTCCTTGGTCATATTCCATTGTTTCTTGAGTCAGTGACAGTCGCACTTGGAGTTTCTAAGCTTCAAAGTGTACCATCTTACTGGCTTGGAGGTGTTGTTTTTAGGTGATTTCAGCAGGGCAATTCAGAAGACGGATTTGGTGATTAAGGTGGTGAAGTTTTGGAAGGCCTGGTTGAGATCTGCGATGGGCTAGCATTGTGTGGTGCCTTGGGATTGTGCCCATAGGGTCTCGGCTACCTTGCCCCAACTTCCGTGGGGGATGCTGAGGTGCTTGGAGGCGGTGTGCTGGGAATTAGAGATGGTAAAGTGGGCGATGTTGATATCTGTCCGGGTGAAATTGATTCTGTCACTAGAAGTGAAGATGGCATCTAATGTGTGTCCGGCTTTGTGCGTGGGTTTGGTGACCATTTGGGTGAGGCCGATGTTGCAGAGGTTCTCCATGAGGGAAGTGAAGTTGGTTTTTATTGGGGTCATTTAAGGTGGAAATAGAGATCGCTGAGTAGGCCGTAGTGGAGGAAGTCAACGGCTAGGGGAGCTTTAAGGTTGGCGATGATGTCGCAGAAGGCTGGGCATGGTCCTAGGGATCTGTATGCAAGGGTGCCTTGCATCCTGGTGTTCCCATCAGTCTGGAGTTGGAAGTTGAGGTGCTCCATGAGGGGCGCTGGGTCGCCATCGGTGATGGGGTTTGGATGCTTTAATTGAAGATGATGGTGATGCCCCCGCTGTGTTTGTTGGTTCGGTCTCTGCCACATTCAACAAGATGAAGGAACAAGTCTACCAATTCCACCACCTCACAGAAACACCCTATAAAAACTCCTCCCTCTGGATCAGAGATTCTAGTACCTCTGATAGAGTACATGTAGGGGTCTATTTACTAAATGTTCATGCTTTGCCGCAGCCACAAATGCTTCACTGCATTGTGTGAGAAGGAGAGACACCTGTGTTTATTGCGTAACTGCATGATTGAAGACTGTCTCCAGCGTAAAATATGGCAGCCCTTTCCTTTGAGGTGAACACAGATCCTTGGACACTGCCATATCTAATGTTTAACTGGTAACCCGCTGGCATGCTCCAGGAAAGAGTAAACTCCGTCCATTATATGAATCGTATTATGTAGGCCTTAGACAAAAAACACACCAGAGATTTCCAAGGTAATTTTCATGTGTTGCAAATGTAAGTGCCAGGCAGCCATTTTCTGATAGTCTAGACAAAAAACTGACACAAAATTATGGCTTCTTTTTAATGGACTTAAACCAAAGGATATCCTCCGATGAAGTTGAGTCTGTATATGTTACAACGTTCATTAAACAGTACTTACAAGGCTTGATGTCAGTGCTTATTTCCTTTACCATTTCTCCTCTCCTCAAGAAACTTTTAAAGAAAAATTACATTAACTTTTTTCATTAATAAAAAAATGCTCTTTTCATGTGGCAGTTTAAAGAAAATAATATATGTATTTGTTGACAGAGTTTTGGGATGGAAATGTCTCCTAACTGGTATAGAGGTGTACCCCTGCCCAGATTAACCCAACTGCATGTGAGACTTGTATCCTGACTTTGTATTTGCCCTGCCAACAAGCTAATCTAGTGTATATGCTGTGGTCAGGCCTTTCTGTGATAACATCAATGCCCATAACCTGTTCTGTGATCTGACGGGTACACCAACGTTGCCCTTATACTCGACATGGGACTGCTATCAATGTTCTGGGTTGATCACATAAAGCGTGTCAAGTTTTATGAATTATCAATCCTGACAAGACCTTTTTCTGTGCCAGAAAGGAGGGCTTGGTCAGACATTCACACCAGGATTTCATCGCAGAGTTTGGTCATGACACCTGAGAGGAAACATACTCAAGCTGGCCAACAGGCATCACACTTATATCCCTGGCCTGATATAAAGGCCTTTTGTCTACTGATCACCAAACACAAAGTAAATTGCCATCACCACTCATTGTACATGGTCAGGGAGAGAGATGGTAGTTTAATGCCCAGCATGGGCATGCTCTTGGTTTCTCTCCAGGACCTAAATGTCAATTTGGGACGAGGCCTGCAGTTTGCACACAGGATTCTGTGTTCTGAGACCAAATACAGTCAGAGTATCAGATTCACCTGCATTTGCATCACGCAGGGCAGTGGTACACGTCCTTTACCATGGAGAGGCACATTCCCATCACAACAGCACTTGCCCCCGCACAGCTCACTAAGAAGCCTTTGACTCCGAAATCACCGAGAAAGAGCCTCACATTTTTGTCAGAAAACACATGGCAGGACGTCATCCATGGCCATGCCTTAATTACATCAAAGTTAGATTACGCAAACGTCCTGCTCCTGGGGTCCTCTCAAGAGCTGATAAACTGACTGCAGCGTGTGCAGAATGTTACGGCATGCCTGGTGCTGAATATCCCATAGCATCACTCAGTCCAGATGGGCCTGAGTACCCTTCACTGATTACCTATTAGCCAAAGAATAACATTCAAAGCGCTCCTATTTACGTTAAGGGCATTGTAACAAACAGGTTGGGCTTATATACAAAACTTGTTCAAAAAGTACCAACCTTCACAAATCTTTGTTTGCCTCACCAAACTCTCTTCTACACCCTTCCTCCTGCCTGGCTCCTACCTATGGAATTCTCTTCCTGACCATCTTCGGAGTATCTCCTCAAAGGCCATTTTTAGGGCTCACTTGAAGACCCACCTCTTCAAAGAGTTATGAGTCTCTTTAGTTTCCACTCCGCCTCTCCTCTTGAAATATTATTGCTCCCTGGGAGGGTTTTCTTTTTCCAGTATCTTTTGTTTCTGCAATTAGCAATGGAATGCTCGGGTTGGAGCAGCTGATGCTCTTTACAAAAACCCATCATTCCTTCATTCATTCTTCACAAGGTAGTGTACTGGGCCCGGCTTGCCGAGACATAGTAGGATAGACCTAGGGTTCCAGTGGCAATTGACCTCAATCCCCACAGTGATGACCCAGTGGTCTTTGCCTGCTCTGTGGCCTTAGGTCTGACACTAACTATCTTACACAGGATAAAGGTAATAGTGGGTCATGGGTACCTTAGGCTTCAGGTAAATTGGGTCTATCAAGGGGAACAAGTAAATTGACACATTTTCTGAGTAGGCTACACAGGCAGTGAACTGTGAGAATGGTACCATAATCCAAGTCTCCTCTCTAAGTGATGTGCTGATTTACGAAACTAAAGCACACTTCAGAGGAAGATATTATTAAAAAACTGTGCGGTCACAGAAAAACTCTGCACCAGGACTAATAAGGATATGTTGGCCTCTCAGGGACCCATCTGTGTTATTTTGCAGACATTTACTTTCTACCGCTCTACTTCATTCAGATAATGATGTCACTAGATGCAATTCGTGCATCCTGTATAAATTGCAGAATCTGAGAAAAATATTACGGACTTAATGGCAAGGATCTTCCCTCATCTTGTAGCACTGCATAGACCAGTTCTGGTACCAGCAGCACTACTATCAGAACATGCCTGGTACAGCAGAAATCTCTGGTAGGTCCACCTATCACCTTTCATTCTGCCAGCACAGGTTCAAAATGACTCTGGAACACAAATGCTTCATGTATGTCCCTAGTTTCACCAAAAGACCAGAACCCAGCAAAGAAATACCTTTCCAGAACTTAATACAATTGTCTTAGCTATGCCTGAGACTGCTTGAAACAGGAAGTTGTTCACTTGTAGATACCAGGGGCCGTATTTATACTTTTTGGCGCACAACTGCGCCAACGCTGTTGTGCGTCAAAAAATTTAACGCCGGCTAACGCCATGCGGGTGCCTTATTTATGGAATGACGTTAGCCGGCGGAGCTGCCTGGTGTGCGTAAAAAAAAATGACTTACACCAGGCAGCGCCGGCGTAGAGGAAAATGGAGCTTGGGCGTCAAAAAATGGGGCAAGTCAGGCTGAGGCAAAATTTTCACCTCAACCCGATTTGAGCCATTTTTTTTTACTCCCAACCCCCATTTAAATGACTCCTGTCTTAGCAAAGACAGGAGTCATGCCCCCTTGCCCAATGGCCATGCCCAGGGGACTTATGTCCCCTGGGCATGGTCATTGGGCATAGTGGCATGTAGGGGGGCACAAATCAGGCCCCCCTATGCCACCCAAAAAAAAAAAAAATATACTTACCTGAACTTACCTTAAGTTCCCTGGGATGGGTCCCTCCATCCTTGGGCGTCCTCCTGGGGTGGGTAAGGGTGGCAGGGGGTGTCCCTGGGGGCATGGGAGGGCACCTCTGGGCTCCTTCCGAGCCCACAGGTCCCTTAACGCCTTCCCTGACCAGGCGTTAAAAAATGACGCTAAAGCGTCTGGACGTCATTTTTTTTGACCCGCCCACTCCCGGGCGTCATTTTTGCCCGGGAGTGTAAATACGGCGCACATGCCTCGGAGTCATTTTTTAGAAGGGAACGCCTACCTTGCATATCATTAACGCAAGGAAGGTGTCCACGCTAAAAAATGACGCAAACTCCAAGATCTTTGGCGCTAGACGGGTCTAACGCCAAAGTATAAATATGGAGTTAGTTTTGCGTCGGATTTGCGTAAAAAAAAACGACGCAAATCCGGCGCAAACAGAGTATAAATATGCCCCCAGGTGTTTATTCATTGCTGCAGGGGGTGCATATGGAGGGGTATTGTAAGCTCCCACCTCTGATCGGTCAATGCCCGTACAAAATGCCAGTATCCTACGAATGATGCAACAAGCAACATGACAAGAGCATTGCTCTAAAGGGGCATTGTGCTATAGGTAAGGAGTGTTGTTGATCACATTTCTAAGTACAAATTGTACTGTAGATAAACAGCTCTCCCAATTTGTGTTAGGATCATTGGCTACAGGCCATAAGAATCTAGTTAGAACCTTTTGTTTGTCCAATGGTTTGGGGGTGGTAAACATATGATAAGTTGCAACCAATGCCTAAGGAACTTTGGTGGGACTGTCAACACTTAAAAAGATAAAGTATTAGTTGATCTGATCTAATTTTTTGCAAGACAGTTTGAACAATCAGTTTGCTGACCAAACAATCACACAATTTTGTGGTTCATAGATATGTTATGTAAGCATGGAAAATGATCCATCTTTGACAACAAATATACAACATCTATAATGATAATATTATCTGCTTCTGAGGGAAAGAACACAACAATAAGGTTTATGGATATACCTTCCCATTGCAAAAATGTCATTTTGTCAGTCAGGACCACCAGAAACATCTTAAGACTCTCTATCTTAGTGGTAGAAAAACACCTAATTGGACTACAATACAGTGAATCAAGCTATCCTGAGCTGTATTTTATTGAAAAAATATATTGGATATATAAGGCAGTTAATTTATAAATAGTAACTAGTTATGTTTAGGCACGTGTGCTAGCCTCTGCTGGCCATGTGATGACTGGATTTCGACACTTGTGATCATTAAAATTAGTAATTGTGAGATGGCTTAATATTAAACATTTGTTTTCTTCTGTAGCATCCTTCACCAATTAAGAACACAAGTCTTTTAACTGATGTATTGAAACAGGCCCAAGTGCCTTGTCCTCTTGCATTTATTGGATTAAAATCCTGACAGTGGTCTCTGGTCCTTTCACAAAGTCTAGATTTCTGGTAAGAGTGCTGGCTCCTAGCTTCTTTCCTGTGATCCATATCAATTCAAAAGCTAAACCATGCAAATGCATTTAGCATTTGAAATTTTACAGTACCTTTACCTTACTGTCCACGTTAATATTGATTGCCTTCGTAGGCGGTTGCCACAGCCTTTTTGTAATGCTAACTTATTTAAGCCTAGAGGTGTGGCAGGCAGGATGAGGAACCCAGGAGCATTCTCACAATTTCTGGGTTGATGGTGCATGTTTGCCTAGAAAGCTTTCAATAAATTGAAAATAAAATGTCCTTCACCTTTCATTTTAATATTCATTGTAGACAGCCACATGAGATCTCCTGCTATATGGATCTTGAGACTGGTTAGCTGTTCGTTAATCATGGACACTGTGGTCTAAACAAGTGTACCTATGGCTGCAAAAGAGGTCTTTAAACAATATTCAGCAGATCTTTCAGGTTTATACTCGAAGGGGCGTAGCTTGGTCAGTAGGATTAGGGAGGGGGCTTTGAAGTAAACTCAGTGGTGTAACAAAGGCCCCTGCAGCCCCTGTGGTGCGGAGGGTCTGAGCTCCAGGGTCCCCCCTCAGCACAGAACCCTAGGCTGAGAGCTCCTTTGGTGAGTCCGTAAGGGGGAACCCCCTGTATGTAATTTGCAGGTGGGCTCCCTCAAGTTTTGTTACACCACTGGGTGAGCTTCAGATTTTCTGACAATCAGAGTAGCATATAATGTTTACATGTGTTATACAACAAGCATGGTGCATGAGAGGGGCATAAGAGGCAGTGGAAACAGAGAGGACATGGATTGGTAGGAGTAGTAAGAAAGAAAACACAATATTTTGTAAAATAACCAATATTTTGAGGACATTCAAAGCAGAGAGTGAGTGTGTGTGTGTTTGTCTTGTCTGTGTGTATGTAAAAATTCCTGCTGAAATCCGACTGACATCTCACAATACCCGACTTAAAGCACCTGTACTCAACTATTTAACAGAAAAAAACCATTGTAACACCCCTCCCCCCCAAAAAGCAACGCCCCTGTGCACTTGAATTTGAAGAAGGTGGATTTCAGGGGAGTGGAATAGTAATGGAAGAGGCTGTTACACTTCCAGTAGGAGAGACAATAATGTTAGACCTGAAGGTCAGGACCAAAAAGAAGCCATTTCCAGTTTCTTTTGAAAGTCAACTGAGATGCACTAAGATCAGTCAGTCAGTCAAGCAGCAGCACAGCACTTAATAAAGAACATTTTTGCAGAAAAAATGCCTTGCATGGAGTGCGTAAATAATACAATGGGGTATATTTACTAAGATTTTAAGCTGTGTTTGCGTCAAAAAAGTGATGCAAATCGACACAAAAACATTTTTACCTATTTACTTTCCAGCGCAAAACTTGTACCCTAAAAGTAAAGCAAAGCACTTGTTTGTGTTGCTTAGCACCAAGGGGGTGTTACATGGGTTCCCATGCAACCACCCATTATTGTTTACGCTAAATCCTATCTACTAACAGTAGTAGACAGTGTTTAGTGCCAAAAGTAGCACCAGTGTTTAGAGCTAAAAGCAGGTGTTAAAAGGGGAAATGTTTCATTTCTCCTTTCTTTTTCAGCTTTGCATGTGTGCTGCACTGTGCAGCACACTACAAAATAGGAAAAGTTCTAAGGTGTGTCTACGCACAATATTTGTATTGGACGGGTATCCTCCCAGTACAAAACCTATGCAGGACTCATGTGCACACCCTAGCACTATTGTGCTAAGGTGTGTGCATAGCGCTCGGCAGCTAAAATCAGCGCCGACACTAGGAAGGGAGGAGAAGGGAGCCATATTTCTGTAAATGTGGTGCTGTCCTGGTCCCTCCTTCTCACACAGCACAGCACAGCACAGATTTGTTGGGCCCTGTGCTGCGTGGGATCCAGGATGCATAATTATTAAAATTCTGTGCCAGGTTTGTAAACTGTTTATTTGGTATTTACTTTCCAGTGCAAAACCTGCTTTGCACTAAAAGGTTGCCTGGATGTAACACAAATCTTAATTTGCTTCATGAGGGTGGTTCATCAGTGGTGCATGGGCATTTCCATGCAACCACCCATGGGTTTTCACACAAAGTCCTATCTAGTAGTAAGAGTACATAACATCTTTTTGAGATTGAATTAACCTGTAGAAATGCTTTTATTTCTCCAAATGTTTCTGACTTTGCATGCGTGATGCATGGTACAGCTCACATCCAAAGTGGGAAAAGTTTTAAAGTTATTCTAGGCATAGTATTTTGTTCTGGAAGAAGACCGTTTCAGTATAAAACCTATGCTAGACATGACATAGAAACTTTTGCACCATAGTGCGAAGGAGTGTGTGTGGCTCTAGGCAGCCTGATTGGGCACCATCTCTAGGGAGGGAGCAGGAGAGTGCCATGTCATAGTAGAGATGGCACTTTCCTGCTTGGTCCCTCGCACTCAATGCAATGCTGCAACTTTGGTTGCTGTGCTGTATTGCATGAGTTTTTGGTAAATCTGCCACAAGGTATCTAGGTTTAGCAACTCAAACACTATACAACACCTGCCAAAACCATGCCCACACTATATCACCTTTCATTTCATTATTGCTTCAAAGAAAAATGCAATTTTTCCTAAGGGGTGTGTGAAATTTGTGTAATTTACTTTAGGGTAATTAAGCAAAATTAGGGCACAGTGTAAAGTTAGATGTAATTACACAAAATGCAAATTGGTCAATTAGTGATATATTTTATCATGAAATGCATACATGTTTTACTGGATGAGTTCATCACCAAGAGGGTGTAGCTGTGGGCAGATATCAGAAACAATTAAATAGGCTGTGTGTCACCACCACCACCAGACTAAGGCCCTCATTATGACTTTGGCAAACTCCTGCGACGGAATAACCGCACATGCGGCCGTACCTCCGCGGTACCTATTACGAGTTTCCTGCTGGGCTGGCGGGCTGAAACAGCGTTTACGCCCGCCGGCCCAGCTGGAAACACACCCCAACATTGACGCCAGCTCATAATAGAGCCGGCGGCAATGTTGTGGTGCGCCAGGTGGGAGAGGACCCGTGCGCTTTTCATTGCCTGTCCATGGGGGGCCCTCCACTGCCCATGCCAAGTGCATGTGCAGTGCCGGGCCCCCATGGAGGCCCCCGCACACCCTTTCTGGCAGCCTTTGCATGGCGGTGGGACCGCTATGCAAAGGCTGACAGAAACGCAGGTCTTAATTCAAGCAGCGCTGCCCTGCCGGACTGAGACCGCCAGCAGCTCCAGACCATGAAGCCTCCTCATAATATGGCGATTGGACCACCCCTGTTGGCGGCGGTCTGAGTGCCACCGTGAGTTGGCGGTTCATGGACTGCCAGACTCATAATGAGGCCCTCTGTGTGGCAGATGACCTCTATTTCACCCTGCCCCTTTTTAGGTTGAGCATGCGAGTGCATGCACTAGCGCTTGTTCTCTCGCTTGCAAGATTCTTGTGTACAATAATGGGCTTGGAACCGGCCCATATCTTACCTTTCATTGCCATCATTGTTGCTCTTGTTTGCTTCCTTTTCATTGGGCAGTGGCTTGGCATGCATCGCTTCCTTTTCAGTCTGTGGTGCAAGGGCCAATTACAGATTAATTAGCCTTAATATGTGCCCCTCCACTGCCCGCACTGCGATTCAGGTACTATTTGCACTATTACGTGATCAGCTGCCCACATCAGTGGTTCCCACCCTGTGGCCCAGGGAACCCTGGGGGTCCATGAAGCCTCGTCAGGAGGTCCGCAACTGCTTAGAAAATTAAATAAGACTAACAGATTAGGTCCCCAGCTTTCAGTACTGACTCAATAGGGGGGGTCCCGGGATTCCAATAATGAGTCAGTGAGGGTCCCCGGGATCCATTAAGGTTAACTTGGGGGTCGACAGAAGTCAAAAGGTTGGGAACCACTGGCCGACATCATAGCTCCTTCATGCAAATCAAAGCAAACCTGTTTTCTGTATCCATTCCTCCTCTCACTTGAGCAGTACATATGGCAGCTTTGACTGATCTAACTTTACAAAAACATTTTACACCATTATATTTAAAGGCACCTGGACAGAAAAAAAGGTCATACTAATTCCAATGTTGGTGCTAGCGTGCATTGTGCAAATGAAAGTATCCACTGCTGAAAGAACTAACTGACTGTTCAGGGAACCAGGCTAAGCATGAGGGACTCTCAACGCGATGCGCACTGAGGCGTGCAGTAACACGCTAGAGCGACCCAGAAGCTAACAAAGTGGGGCCACGGCCTCAAGCACAAAATATTTGACTTTAGCTACTGGTCCGAGTTCGTGTATACACCGCTTCAGCATTTGAAATCAGAAACGACCCCTCCCGCCATGTTTCAGTGCCATTTACATTTTCTGCATATTTGTTAAACCCAGAGTTGGAAAGTACATACCTTCCGCCAACCAAAGCCATCATGTCTACTTCAACTGCCCTTCTAAACTGCTCTAAAGTCAACTCCTGTCCGCCCACTTTTGAATTTGTCACAAAATATGACTGTTTTAGGGAATCCTTTCTTGTTCTTGTGTTCTGCTTAGTCACCCACCTTCTGTAGCGTAACGCATTATCCATAACATCACTGAAACAATTCAATTGTTTGGAACAAGACCAGTGCTTGCCTGGATAATTGTTTCATTACTTCCAGGTGAATGTGACTGTTTTCTATTTCAGTGCTGAGCTCTTCAAATTTAAAACCCATACACTGTTCCATGCATTTAGGGGCGTATTTAGTGCAGGTCCACTTTTCTTGCACCCCTTAGCGCCTCCCTACCACCACCATGGCGGTAGTTAGGGGACTAGCATCAGAATTTTTTACGCCAGTCCAACGCTTTGCAGGATTAGTATAAAATATTCTGACGCTAATTCTGCAAAGCACCCAGAGGCCCATTGTAACCAATGGAAGGCTCCTTTTAACACCTGCTCTCAGCAGGCGTTAAAAGTGCCGAAACAAATGGCACAAGGAAATCTCTTCGATTTCCTTGTGCCATTTTTTTAGCCCCCCTAACGGGGGAACGCCCCTTTTGCATACATTATGCCTGGTGGAGGCATACTGTTGCGCAAAGGGTTACAAAGTAGTGCAATGCAGGCATTGTGCCACTTTGTAAATATGATACAGCGTTATTGGCCTTCTAACGCTACATTAGCGTAAAAAAATTACGCTAATGTGGCGTTCAAATGACGTTAGGGGCTCTTAATATATCAGATGTATTAGCCTAATTAATTAAGTAGAAGGAAACCAACACTACAACAACCACAATGCCTTTCATGGTAATGTGGAAAACCAAGACTGTACTTTCCACCATGGACGTCATTTCGGGGTTCACCAGGGGTCACAACTGCTACCCCCGAATTGCCCCTTGCAAGCCCCGGCCTCTGAGGTGGCAAAATCAGTGCCAAGAGCAGAGTGTCAGCTCCTCCTTACAGACGCTGTTTGGGGTTCAACTTACCTTGTTTTCTCAAAGTTTTTGTTTACAATAATAGTGAATTATACTTCAGTATTCACTATTCGTGTAATAGAAAATGGAGTACAATTAGCTGGAATATGTTTTTTTCCAGACAGCTGAGGTAAGTAAAGAAAATGCTTCTAAATGTAAGTTGTGTGCATGCTTGGGAGTGGGTGTGTGTTGATCTGAGAGACTGTGTGTAAGTGTGAATGTGTGTGTATGTGTAAGCATTTGTGTGTGAGTGAAATTGAAGTTCGAAGGGCGTGTGATGCGACTTCCTCTACCCCTGGTATTTTGGTGAATTGACGTTCATGGTTTCCACAATTAAATGGGTGCAATAGGTGCTCTTTAGCAGCTGGACATAGACGTCGTTTTTTAAAATTATCCCCACCTCCCTGTTTCTTCTCCCTTGGACGCCCGGAACCCAGATGCAAAAGGTGCGGAGTAGCAGCGGGACGCACAGCTCATGTAGCTAGACCTCCATGAGAGGGGTATGGAAGTCTGCGGACTTGTTGCTACAGGCATTTTGTGACCTGGAAACAAGGAACAAAAAGTGTTCTTCTAAATGTTAACCAGAAAGCTTTTTGCATTTGCAACACTTTTTGAATCATGTACATTTATATTTTCATAAAGTGCCATCAACTATATTTGATGTGTTAAGTTCCCCAAACGTGGTTCATTGATGTCACTTTGCAGTCATATGACCAGTAGCAGCAGACGCGACGGCCAAGTCACGGAGTCTCAAAAAATAGACTTTTGTCTAGTTTAATGGACTATGGGCCAAATTTACAAGAAAGTGGCGCATCAGGTCTGATGCACCACTTTTCATGCGCCCCATGCGCCCCGCTAACGACACCATGTGTGTGCTGTATTTACGATATTGCGCACCATGATGCACGTTAGGACAATAGCGTCAAAATTGATGACGCTATTGTGGTACTTTGCAGGATTTGTGCCATAAACTGTGGCGCTAATCTTGCAAAGTGAAGGGTCGCCCATTGAAAGAAATGGGCACGTCATTTTAACACCTGCTATGAGCAGGCTTTGAAAATTATGCTAAAAATTAGGAAGTGAAATGTTGTAAATTTTACCGCACCGTTTCTACGGGGCTCCCTACGGTGGAACACCCCCTTGCATGCATCATGCTTGGCACAGGCATACTGTAGCGCAAGGGGGCACAAAGTGGTGCAAAGCAAGCATTGCGCTACTTTGTAAATATGGCGAAGGAGGATGGCCTCCTTAACACCACATTAGCATGAAAATATTGGCGCTAATGTGGTGCTAAGAGGTGCTAGGGCCTTGAAAATCTGGAGCTTTGTATCTGAATTTTCTTTTGAAACTTGGTATTTTTCTTGGACTTTGGCTGTAAACGTGTAGCTTGTCTGCGCTATTTACTTATGCACTTTTTCTATTTGATCATGGGCATTGTTAGCAGTGCTTCTTATACAGAACGGTAACTCATCATTAGTGAGTTATGGACAATACAACGATTCCAGGGTTGTACATTCAGGCAAGGCATTATTTTCAGTGCGTTTACATTTACTCTTAAGGTAACTTGATAGTGCTTTTGTTCAATCAGCATGTTGTCCAGCTACAGCTGCCCTCCCGTTCACCACCCACACCCCCCTCCCGTTCACCACCCACACCCCCCTTCTGTTCACACCCCACATAACCACTCCTGTTCGCCACTCACACCTGATGCTAAAGCCATTAGCTCCCCCATGGAGATACCTATTGACTTTGGCAACAGGTATGGGAGTGTAGGGAGATTAAGGGCCTCATTATGAGTTTGGTGGTCTGATAAGCCGACTGCCAAACCCACAGGGAGGATGCCACAGCCATGGTAGTGGTGCCCCTTGACCATATTGCAATGTTCTCGCCGGGCCGACCGGCGGTAACATAGTATTATGAGGTTTCTGCTGGGCTGCCCGATGGGAACAGTGCAGGATATTGGACTCGATACCGTAGCACCCCAGCAACATTGGACTGAGCACTGCTTGGAAAGCAGACAGTGCGCATTTCAATGGTACTGGGCAGGGGGGCTCCTGCACTGCCCATGCCATGGGCAGTGCAGGGGCCCCGCTCTGGCTTTCCACCAGCCTTTCCATGGTGAGGTGAGCACAATGAAAAGGCTGGCCAAAAGCTGAGTTGTAATCAGCTCAGCAGCACTGAGTTCAGTGCTGACGTGGCTTAGTTCAACTCCGGCCACCATCTGGGGTTGTAATGTGGCGGTCCGACCATCACCGTAATGGGTCCCATAGTAATTTGCTCAGAAACACAGGATATTGAGCTGAAGCAAGGACTCAAACCTGGTTTAGCAGTTCCAAAGTCAACTTGTCTGCCAATTATACTACATGTCCTTCCTCCTTTGCCAGTCTGCAAGTCCACAAACCTTCTACAGTTTAGGAGAGTTTCCCCATCTGTCTCCAGATGTCTTTTTAGCATTTTTAAAGGTCCCAATTCGCAAAATCAGGCTGTTTGTGACTGCAAAAAGGCCTTTGGTATGTAGCAAACACAAATTGCGATTCAGTAGCATGTTATTGAAGTGCAGTTTTGGTTTGTGACCATACACTGAATCAGTATTTAGGAGGGGCATGTTTTGGGGGTCACCGCCAAATAGCGTTTTGGAATGGGATGCATTAATGTTTTGCAACCGAAATCTAATCACAAAAAATTTATATGGAACTGACTAACCAAAAGATAGTGGTAACCTATTCGCAAAATGAAACGTGGTCGCCAAGGGACTTCTTCCTCTTGGTGAATGTTGGCAAAAACATTTGTTTAGAGTAGGTAGTGATCCAGGGGACTCGTCTCTTAAAAAATGTTCGCTAAACTTTCATGTTTTTTAACCACAACTAGGCCCATATTTAAACTTTTTTGGGTGCCAAATTTGCGCTGCTTTTTGACCAAAAGCGGTGCAAAATTACAAAATACAATAGTATTTTGTAAGTTTGCGCCGCTTTTGTGTCAAAAAATTACGCAAATGCGGCGCTAAAAAAGTATAAATATGGGCCCTAGTTTTTCTAGGAAAATGGGCTGCATATAAAAGAAAATGATTGCTTTACTCAAAAGCAGTCTCTGACGTGGTGGTCTGCTGACCCCAGTCGGCCTCCATCCCTGTGATTGCTGCAAACCTTAGGCCCAGATTTAAGAAAAGTGGTGCTTCATTACATGAAGGGACACTTTTCTTGCACCCCATTGCGCCTTCCCTAACATCAGCATATGTGCCCCATATTAATAATATAGCGCCCTGTGGCGCACTTTAGTATCAATAGCATTATAATTTCTGACGCTGTTGTGGCACTTTGCGGGATTAGTGCCAAAATTGTTGGCGCTAATCCTGAAAAGTACATAGAGGCCCAATATAAATAAAGGTATGCCTCAATTTAACGCCTGCACTGAGTAGCCATGAAAAATGACGAGAAAAATGGCTCATAGATTCTGCTGCGCCATTGTTCCGGGCCTCCTAACAGGGGAACGCCCCTCCTTGCATATATTATGCCTGGCGCAGCCATAATGTGGCCAGGGGTTTACAAAGTGGTGCAATGCATGCATTGGGCCACTGTAAATTTGGTGCATCATATTTGCCAATCTAACACCACATTAGCGTTACAAAAATGATGCAAATGTGCTGCAAGGCCCTTCTTGAATTGCGGCCTTAGAGTGTTGGAAATTGCGACCTTCATAAATACTGATATGTAATGTCGAATTGCAACTCACTGCGATTCGCTATTTTGAAAACCGGCCTATTAGTACATACATCAGTCTGCAAAACTTCACACACAAATTGCGACCAGTGCTTAGTCCTTCTGGCCCTGGACTACAGGATGTTTGACAAATAGACTTCTGTGAGCAGCAGCACCCTGGAGCAGGGAGTAGCAGGAAGCTGGGGCAGTGAGCAGCAGCACGCTGGGGCAGTGAGTAGCAGCACGCTGGGTAAGTGAGCAACAGCAAGCTGGGGCGGGGAGTAGCAGCAAGCTGGGGCAGTGAGTAGCAGCAAGCTGGGGCAGTGAGTAGAAGCAAGCTATGGTAGTGAGCAGCAGCAAGTGAGTAGCAGCAAGCTGGGGAAGTGAGCAGCAGTCAGTGAGTAGCAGCACGCTGGGGCAGTGAGTAGCAGCAAGCTGGGGCAGTGAGCAGCAGCACACTGGGGGAGTGAGTAGCAGCAAGATGAAGCAGTGAGCACCAGCAAGCTGGGGCAGTGAGCAGCAGCAAGCTGGGGCAGTGAGCAGCTGGGGCAGTGAATAGCAGCAAGCTGGGGCAGCGAGCAGCAGCAAGCTGGGGCAGTGAGTAGCAGCAAGCTGGGTAAGTGAGCAACAGCAAGCTGGGGCAGTGAGCAGCAGCAACCTGGGGCAGTGAGCAGCAGCATGCTGGGGCAGTGAGTAGCAGCAAGTGAGTAGCAGCAAGCTGGGTAAGTGAGCAACAGCAATTTGGGGCGGGGAGTAGCAGCAAGCTGGGGCACTGAGTAGCAGCAAGCTGGGGCAGTGAGCAGCAGCAAGTGAGTAGCAGCACGCTGGGGCAGTGAGTAGCAGCAAGCTGGGTAAGTGAGCAGCAGCAAGCTGGGGTAGTGAGCAGCAGCAAGATGAGGCAGTGAGCACCAGCACGCTGGGGCAGTGAGTAGCAGCAAGCTGGGGCAGTGAGCAGCTAGGGCAGTGAGTAGCAGCAAGCTGGGGCAGTGAGCAGCAGCAAGCTTGGGCAGTGAGTAGCAGCAAGCTGGGTAAGTGAGCAACAGCAAGCTGGGGCAGTGAGCAGCAGCAAGCTGGGGCAGTGAGCAGCTGGGGCAGTGAGTAGCAGCAAACTGGGGAAGTGAGAAGCAGCAAGATGAGGCAGTGAGCACCAGCAAGCTGGGGCAGTGAGAGGCAGCAAGCTGGGGCAGTGAGTAGCAGCAAGCAGGGGCAGTGAGCAGCAGCAAGCTGGGGCAGTGAGTAGCAGCAAGCTGGGGCAGTGAGCAGCAGCAAGCTGGGGCAGTGAGTAGCAGCACGCTGGGGCAGTGAGTAGCAGCAAGCTGGGCCAGTGAGCAGCACCAAGCTGGGTAAGTGAGCAACAGCAAGCTGGGGCAGTGAGCAGCAGCACGCTGGGGCAGTGAGTAGCAGCAAGTGAGTGGCAGCACGCTGGGGCAGTGAGCAGCAGCAAGCTGGGGCAGTGAGTAGCAGCAAGCTGGGGCAGTGAGCAGCACCAAGCTGGGTAAGTGAGCAACAGCAAGCTGGGGCAGTGAGCAGCAGCACCCTGCGGCAGTGAGTAGCAGCAAGTGAGTGGCAGCAAGCTGGGGCAGTGAGCAGCAGCACGCTGGGGCAGTGAGTAGCAGCAAGCAGCAGCAAGCTGGGGCAGTGAGCAGCAGCAAGCAGTGAGTAGCAGCAAGTTGGGGCAGTGAGCAGCAGCAAGCTGGGGCAGTGAGTAGCATCAAGTGAGTAGCAACACGCTGGGGCAGTGAGTAGCAGCAAGCTGGGGCAGTGAGCAGCAGCAAGTGAGCAGCAGCACGCTGGGGCAGTGAGCAGCAGCACGCTGGGGCAGTGAGTAGCAGCAAGCTGGGGCAGTGTGCAGCAGCAAGTGAGCAGCAGCAAGCTGGGGCAGTGAGTAGCAGCAAGCTGGGGCAGTGAGCAGCAGCACGCTGGGGCAGTGAGTAGCAGCAAGCTGGGTAAGTGAGCAACAGCAAGTGAGCAGCAGCACGCTGGGGCAGTTAGTAGCATCAAGCTGGGGCAGTGAGCAGCAGCAAGCTTGGGCAGTGAATAGCAGCACGCTGGGGCAGTGAGCAGCAGCACGCTGGGGCAGTGAGTAGCAGCAAGCAGGGTAGTGAGCAGCAGCAAGCTGGGGCAGTGAGCAGCAGCATGCTGGGGCAGTGAGTAGCAGCAAGCCGGGGCAGTGAGCAGCAGCACGCCGGGGCAGTGAGTAGCAGCAAGCTGGGGCAGTGAGCAGCAGCACGCAGGGGCAGTGAGTAGCAGCAAACCGGGGCAGTGAGTAGCAGCAAACCGGGGCAGTGAGCAGCAGCACGCCGGGGCAGTGAGTAGCAGCAAGCAGGGGCAGTGAGCAGCAGCAAGCTGGGGCAGTGAGCAGCAGCACGCTGGGGCAGTGAGGAGCAGCACGCTGGGGTAGTGAGCAGCACCACGCTGGGGCAGTGAGCAGCAGCACGCTGGGGCAGTGAGTAGCAGCAAGCAGGGGCAGTGAGCAGCAGCACGCTGGGGCAGTGAGCAGCAGCAAGCTTGGGCAGTGAGCAGCAGCAAGCTGGGGCAGTGAGCAACAGCAAGCTGGGGCAGTGAGCAGCAGCAAGCTGGGGCAGTGAGCAGCAGCAAGCTTGGGCAGTGAGTAGCAGCACGCTGGGGCAGTGAGTAGCAGCAAGCTGGGGCAGTGAGCAGCAGCAAGCTGGGGCAGTGAGCAGCAGCACGCTGGGGCAGTGAGTAGCAGCAAGTGAGTGGCAGCACGCTGGGGCAGTGAGCAGCAGCAAGCTGGGGCAGTGAGTAGCAGCAAGCTGGGGCAGTGAGCAGCACCAAGCTGGGTAAGTGAGCAACAGCAAGCTGGGTAAGTGAGCAACAGCACCCTGGGGCAGTGAGTAGCAGCACCCTGGGGCAGTGAGTAGCAGCAAGTGAGTGGCAGCAAGCTGGGGCAGTGAGCAGCAGCACGCTGGGGCAGTGAGTTGCAGCAAGCAGTGAGCAGCAGCAAGCTGGGGCAGTGAGCAGCAGCAAGCAGTGAGTAGCAGCAAGTTGGGGCAGTGAGCAGCAGCAAGCAGTGAGCAGCAGCAAGCTGGGGCAGTGAGTAGCAGCAAGTGAGTAGCAACACGCTGGGGCAGTGAGTAGCAGCAAGCTGGGGCAGTGAGCAGCAGCAAGTGAGCAGCAGCATACTGGGGCAGTGAGCAGCAGCAAGCTGCGGCAGTGAGCAGCAGCAAGCTGGGGCAGTGAGTAGCAGCAAGCTGGGGCAGTGAGCAGCAGCAAGTGAGCAGCAGCAAGCTGGGGCAGTGAGCAGCAGCAAGTGAGCAGCAGCACGCTGGGGCAGTGAGTAGCATCAAGCTGGGGCAGTGAGCAGCAGCAAGTGAGCAGCAGCACGCTGGGGCAGTGAGTAGCAGCAAGCTGGGGCAGTGATCAGCAGCACGCTGGGGCAGTGAGTAGCAGCAAGCTGGGTAAGTGAGCAACAGCAAGTGAGCAGCAGCACGCTGGGGCAGTGAGTAGCAGCAAGCTGGGGCAGTGAGCAGCAGCAAGTGAGCAGCAGCACGCCGGGGCAGTGAGTAGCAGCAAGCTGGGGCAGTGAGCAGCAGCAAGCTTGGGCAGTGAGTAGCAGCACGCTGGGGCAGTGAGCAGCAGCAAGCTTGGGCAGTGAGTAGCAGCACGCTGGGGCAGTGAGCAGCAGCACGCAGGGGCAGTGAGTAGCAGCAAGCAGGGTAGTGAGCAGCAGCAAGCTGGGGCAGTGAGCAGCAGCACGCTGGGGCAGTGAGTAGCAGCAAGCTGGGGCAGTGAGCAGCAGCACGCCGGGGCAGTGAGTAGCAGCAAGCTGGGGCAGTGAGCAGCAGCAAGCAGGGGCAGTGAGTAGCAGCAAGCCGTGGCAGTGAGCAGCAGCACGCCGGGGCAGTGAGTAGCAGCAAGCAGGGGCAGTGAGCAGCAGCACGCTGGGGCAGTGAGCAGCAGCACGCTGGGGCAGTGAGGAGCAGCACGCTGGGGCAGTGAGCAGCAGCACGCTGGGGCAGTGAGCAGCAGCACGCTGGGGCAGTGAGCAGCAGCACGCTGGGGCAGTGAGCAGCAGCAAGCAGGGGCAGTGAGCAGCAGCACGCTGGGGCAGTGAGCAGCAGCAAGCAGCAGCAAGCTTGGGCAGTGAGCAGCAGCATGCTGGGGCAGTAGCACGCTGGGGCAGTGAGCAGCAGCACGCTGGGGCAGTGAGCAGCAGCACGCTGGGGCAGTGAGCAGCAGCACGCTGGGGCAGTGAGTAGCAGCACGCTGGGGCAGTGAGCAGCAGCACGCTGGGGCAGTGAGTAGCAGCAAGCAGGGGCAGTGAGCAGCAGCAAGCTGGGGCAGTGAGCAGCAGCACGCTGGGGCAGTGAGTAGCAGCAAGCTGGGGCAGGTAGCAGCAGCAAGCTTGGGCAGTGAGTAGCAGCAAGCCGGGGCAGTGCGCAGCAGCACGCCGGGGCAGTGAGCAGCAGCAAGCTGGGGCAGTGAGCAGCAGCAAGTGAGCAGCAGCACGCTGGGGCAGTGAGTAGCAGCAAGCTGGGGCAGTGAGCAGCAGCACGCTGGGGCAGTGAGTAGCAGCAAGCTGGGGCAGTGAGCAGCAGCACGCTGGGGCAGTGAGCAGCAGCAAGCTGGGGTAGTGAGTAGCAGCAAGCTGGGGCAGTGAGCAGCAGCAAGTGAGCAGCAGCACGCTGGGAGTGAGTAGCAGCAAGCTGGGGCAGTGAGCAGCAGCACGCTGGGGCAGTGAGTAGCAGCAAGTGAGTGGCAGCAAGCTGGGGCAGTGAGCAACAGCACGCTGGGGCAGTGAGTAGCAGCAAGCAGTGAGCAGCAACAAGCTGGGGCAGTGAGCAGCAGCAAGCAGTGAGTAGCAGCAAGTTGGGGCAGTGAGCAGCAGCAAGCAGTGAGCAGCAGCAAGCTGGGGCAGTGAGTAGTAGCAAGTGAGTAGCAGCAAGCTGGGGCAGAGAGTAGCAGCAAGTTTGGGCAGTGAGCAGCAGCAAGTGAGTAGCAACACGCTGGGGCAGTGAGTAGCAGCAAGCTGGGTAAGTGAGCAGCAGCAAGCTGGGGCAGTGAGCAGCAGCAAGCTGGGGCAGTGAGTAGCAGCAAGCTGGGGCAGTGAGCAGCAGCAAGTGAGCAGCAGCACGCTGGGGCAGTGAGTAGCAGCAAGCTGGGGCAGTGAGCAGCAGCAAGTGAGCAGCAGCACGCTGGGACAGTGAGTAGCAGCAAGCTGGGGCAGTGAGCAGCAGCAAGCTGGGGCAGTGAGCAGCAGCACGCTGGGGCAGTGAGCAGCAGCACGCTGGGGCAGTGAGTAGCAGCAAGCTGGGGCAGTGAGCAGCAGCAAGTGAGCAGCAGCACGCTGGGGCAGTGAGCAGCAGCACGCTGGGGCAGTGAGCAGCAGCAAGCTGGGGCAGTGAGCAGCAGCACGCTGGGGCAGTGAGTAGCAGCAAGCTGGGGCAGTGAGCAGCAGCATGCTGGGGCAGTGAGCAGCATCACGCTGGGGCAGTGAGCAGCAGCACGCTGGGGCAGTGAGTAGCAGCAAGCAGTGAGCAGCAACAAGCTGGGGCAGTGAGCAGCAGCAAGCAGTGAGTAGCAGCAAGCTGGGGCAGTGAGCAGCAGCAAGCAGTGAGCAGCAGCAAGCTGGGGCAGTGAGTAGTAGCAAGTGAGTAGCAGCAAGCTGGGGCAGAGAGTAGCAGCAAGTTGGGGCAGTGAGCAGCAGCAAGTGAGTAGCAACACGCTGGGGCAGTGAGTAGCAGCAAGCTGGGTAAGTGAGCAGCAGCACGCTGTGGCAGTGAGTAGCAGCAAGCTGGGGCAGTGAGCAGCACCAAGTGAGCAGCAGCACGCTGGGGCAGTGAGTAGCAGCAAGCTGGGGCAGTGAGCAGCAGCAAGTGAGCAGCAGCACGCTGGGGCAGTGAGTAGCAGCACGCTGGGACAGTGAGTAGCAGCAAGCTGGGGCAGTGAGCAGCAGCACGCTGGGGCAGTGAGTAGCAGCACGCTGGGGCAGTGAGCAGCAGCAAGCTGGTGCAGTGAGCAGCAGCAAATGAGCAGCAGCACGCTGGGGCAGTGAGTAGCAGCATGCTGGGGCAGTGAGCAGCAGCACGCTCGGGCAGTGAGTAGCAGCACGCTGGGGCAGTGAGCAGCAGCACGCTGGGGCAGTGAGCAGCAGCAAGTGAGCAGCAGCACGCTGGGACAGTGAGTAGCAGCACGCTGGGGCAGTGAGCAGGAGCAAGTGAGCAGCAGCACGCTGGGACAGTGAGTAGCAGCAAGCTGGGTAAGTGAGAGAAAAGTCTCCTCATATTACAAGAAGCAGCTTCTTGGGAAACCATGGGCTCTGCAGAGGTTGCTTGTTGCTACACATCCTCCTGGAAATGAACCTGGCCCCTCCACAGTGATGTGCAGAGCAGCCAGGCTTTGGAGTCCACAGTGCACTGCAGCTGGCAGGGCAGCTCTCTTCTGAACTTCAGACTCACTCCCCAATTGGAGTTTAGTTTCCAAAACACGTCAGATGGAGCTGGCAGCTAACCTTATGTGTCAGCAAATGTGACACCTCTTAACTTATGGAGACTTTAATCAGCTTTTTTATACTAGCTCCAACCATAAATTGTTTTAATGTCAGTTTAAAAAATACCATCAAGCTTTGCATGGCATTTAAATCTGCATCATCGCTCAGGGTGCCGCGGTGCACCATGGGAAGGCTGCAGTGGCATTATCTAGGGGTGCTCTTTGCTGCCAATTCGAAATAGATCCTGGATTTCTCTCCTTCGGCTCCAGGGGTTGGCGTGCAAATCCAGGGCTGCAGAGCAGAGCCCCTTTCAGCCAAGGGCACTGCCACAATTTGCATCTTGGAAAAATACGACAACATTTACCCCAAATAGACAAATTACTAAATTCAGGTCAGTCCTGAAAGCTGCACTGTTGCCTCAATGTTTTGGTTTGCACCTAACTCACAGTAATGGTCACAATGCTGGGAAGTTGGGGAATTCTGCATTTTGCACCTCAAGTAGAATGATGCAGTCCACATTTTGAGAACAATGTTTTATTCTGCACCCCAAGGATAGTGCTGCAATCAGTACCCCAGTGTACCTGCTACATACTGCACCTCAAGCGCAATGTACAATATATACGAGTCAGATATATATCTACTCACATGTGTATTTACTATTACACCGAGGTATAACTCCACCCTTTTTGGCTGTTCACCATTTCTAAAGTGGTGATTTACAACTAGGTGAATATTACCACACTCCACCTACTCTACAGAGATGGGGCCGCCTACAATATAATTACCACCGATGGCATGGAGGTTCAGACCGCCATATAAAGATAACAGTAGTGGACTGGCTGCAAAGCAGCCAATTCACTACTACCCACCGCCAGGCCAGAATCGACCCCCGGGCTGATGGCAGCCACTTTCGACCCAGCGGTGGAGGCCAGACCGCTGGTGGGATAATGATACCATTTCCACCAGGGATCTCCTGCCGGGTTCTTGCCGGAAAGAATTTTAATTCCTGTCACCAGTATGTGACCCGCCAGGCACCCCCCTGCCACAATCCCCACCCCACCCCCCAAACCCTGAAAATCTACCCACATCCCTCCCTCCTTCAATCTCCCTGTTGGCCCTCCCCACCCCCCACCTCCCAGGGATGTGGAATTCCTATCACGCCCGGGACATCTTGTTTGGGGTCAAGGGCAACAAGTTTTTATGTTTACTTTGTCCTTGGGACAAGTAGGCCCAACCCCTCTGCAGCACAAACCCTTTGGCTGCCTGTTTACAGAGAGTGGAACTCTCTGCAGTTGAGGTAATGTGTTTCCAAAAGATAATGCTGTTCGAACTTGTATTTATGGTTCATTATTTGAAAGCCTTGATTATTAGGGTGAGTGCTGTAAATAAATGTTTTAAGGTCACACTTCACTACTGACGTTGGTTCCAGTACAAAAAAAAAACAGCTGTGTATACACATGTTTGAAAACTTTAGGCTATGAGGCTAAGTATAATGCTCCCAGAATGCTCTCTGATTAGATGCAAATGAAGTGTCATTTAGTAAAATGTGTTGATGCATGCTAGTATTTCCCAAAAATATTTCTAATGGAAAATCAGTGTAACCATTTTCAACACGAATATGGGAAGCATGAAAATAAACAAACACTGACAAAGCCAACTGATCTGACATATTTTTATAAGTCTTTTAGTTTCATCAATGCGTGTCTTGTTTTGACATGGCTTTTGTAACACTTTATTGTTGTGGGAGCTACCAGGCCCTCAACATTGTAACAAACACTGCCAAAAAAAAAACCCCAAATTTTTTGAACTCTAAAAGCACACGTTGCCACCAGTGGCATAACAAAGGCCCCGCAGCCACCCTCCAGGGGGCCCCTTTAGCACAGCACCTGCCCTGAGTGAGTCTGGAGAGGGGGCTCCTCCATGTTCTTTGCAAAGGAGCACCCTCCAGTTTCGTTACGTCACTGATTTCCACTGTAGTTCCTGACACTGAACAAAACTACTTTGTGTGCCAATATGCTCCTTGTGGAAGAGCAGAATGCAATCACTCACAGTAAAGCCAGCCAAAAGAGAGAGAAATAGAAGTTTTTATTAAACAAAATGTCTTTAACACCAGACCTAATTAGGGACCAAGACCCACATGTAGGTAGCTTTTTGCATGTCACAAACAGCGACTTTCGCTGTTTGCGACGTGCAAAAAGCACATTGCGATGCACAAACCCAGTTTTGCGATTCAGTAACCTGGTTACCGAATCGCAAAACGGGTTTGCGAGTCGCAATTAGGAAGGGGTGTTCCCTTCCTAATTGCGACTCGCAGTGCAATGTAGGATTGTTTTGTGACCGCGAACGCGGGCGCAAACCAATCGCAGTTTGCACCCATTTCAAATGGGTGCTAACACTTTCGCAAAAGGGAAGGGGTCCCCAGGGGACCCCTTCCCCATTGTGAATGTCACTGTAAACATTTTTTCAGAGCAGGCAGTGGTCCTGCGGACCACTGCCTGCTCTGAAAAAATGAAACAAAAACGTTTCATTTTTCGTTTTTGTAATGCATCTCGTTTTCCTTTAAGGAAGCAGTCACAGACATGGTGGTCTGCTGTCTCCATCAGGCCATCA
Organism: Pleurodeles waltl; assembly: GCF_031143425.1. Classification (NCBI taxonomy): domain Eukaryota; kingdom Metazoa; phylum Chordata; class Amphibia; order Caudata; family Salamandridae; genus Pleurodeles; species Pleurodeles waltl. The sequence continues at coordinate 191,589,586 of NC_090441.1, read as the reverse complement.
TCCCTGTGAGGGCCGCTATTCGCAAGGGGGTCGCAAATTGCGACCCACCTCATGATTATTCACTAGGTGGGCATTTGCAAAGCCCTTGCGAATCACAGATGGTGTCAGGGACACCATCCTACATTCGGATTTGCGACTCGCAATTTGCGGGTCGCAAATCTGAACCTACCTACATGTGGCCCCAAATTCTTAAAGAAAGTCACAAAAGTGCACCCATGGTATATGTTGTACCCCTATAAAATATTTGTGAACTGTATTTTAGCTTGGGTAAATACGCATGTGTAGATTTGCTCATGTGAAAATCTATTGAGCATCTGCAAGTTCATTTTCCCTCCGGCCACTTTCTTCCCAAACCTGGAAGAAGTTCTAATTCTGCCATTGTCAGGAGTAAATGTCCAACCTTTCTTATTATGGGAAAATATTAGAGAGAAGCTGGTGAAAATCTTTAAAACATGCAGGTTAGTAGGTTTGCAGACTCAAAGGCATTCCAGCCCTGGAACTATTGCTTACTGCTTCCTCCAGCCCCAGTATGCAGATCTGCAGAAAGGTGGCAAAATAAGGAAATTGCTACAGTAGGGATTGAAACTGCAAGTATTCAAGCCCTATTATGGTAGTAGCCCTGGCATAATCAGAGAGGCTATTATCAGAGCTCTTACATAATGAGATTGCTGCCATAATTTGTCGCCACACTACATGGCACCAAAGGGACAAGTAGATCTTTTTACAGGACAAGTAGATTTGAGAAGCAACCTGTCCCCTGGACAAGTAGATATTTTAATAAATTCCACACCCCTGCCTCCATTCAGGTCCCCCCCAACCCCCACATACACATGCACCCACCGACATATACACACACAAATTCATACACGCAGACACACATCTCCCTTCACAAACACACACGCACACCCCCATGCACGCACTCACTCACTCAACACACACCCCTACACCCCCTTCCCACCCTTCCCTCTCGGCAAGCACTTACCTGTTCCGTGTCACTGCTCCGGGAGGGAATGGGGTCCTAGGATGCTGCTCTTCCAGCATCGCTGCGTCTCCATACACCGTCACGCCTATGACTGCATCATTGTAGGCTTGGCGGTGTCTGGGCTGACGTGGCGGTGAGGGTGGAGTAGCATCCACCCCCACCACCCACTGCCAGCATGGCGCCTGGCAGCCCTCACTGCCATCAATGGTGGTGAGGCTCCAGGTGTCATTATCTGACGGGATGCCTGCCTCTGCCACTGGCGGTCTTCCGTCGACCGTCAGCATGGTTGTCGGCGGGCTATCCCACCAAGATCAAAATGACCGCCTAAGTTACCAGTAGTAATATTTCACTTGTTTATGGACATCCCCACCACCGAGGTGAGAGTATAGGAAAAATTATTAAAGTTTATTATTCTTTAAAAAATATCACAACAATTTTAATGAATGATATAAATAAAAATCAATGTGAAAGCATTGTTATTAACTTAGAACTAATAAAAGGCTAAGGCACACCAACTCAACAAATTCAATGTGTATTAAGTAATTTATTAATGTAAATAGTATTTCAATTTATAAATAGGTTTGAAATAATAATGTTTAAAAAATCATACCTTCACTAACATGTTGCATTTATTATGTAGTACATGTTGTTGAAATACTTTACTTAATTTATGATTACTTGATATGCAGTGTTATTTTATTTCACTGCCTCCATTGCTTTACATGGGATTGAGTTGCAGTACTTGTGAGTAGCCACGTGTGGTGCTTGACTTACTCCAAGCCTGGGCAAGAGTACATTTGAACCTATTTTGCACCTTTAGGGCCGTAGTAACTTTAGAAGCGTAGTTTGTGTATTCCAATATCTTACTCTTTTGCGGGTTTGTCTTCGTATTAGCATATGCCTCCCTAATTAAGTCCTTAAATTTCCTAAAGCTCTCTCATTTAGTAGTAAGTATTCCCCATTTTCAAGCCACTCCCCCTCTTCCCTCCCACATTTATTACAAAAATTCACCACCTTGGCGAACAAATCCACACAGAAAAGAAGGAGGAGCAGAGATGACATGAGTAATATTACTGTGTCACCACATTACATACTACAAAATGCAGTTTGTGAATCGGCCTTATGTCAAAGTCTGTCTCACGAGGGCTAGGATGTAATATACTCTTCAGTCAGAGAATATTACTCAAATTTATACACCAAATGCACCTCATGCACTACCACGCAACTCAAGTCTTTTCTCGCGGAATCCCTCCTACCACAGCTTGCACAGATCGATAGGGAAGTAATAGAAGCCCCCCTGACAATGGGGGAAATAGAATTAGCCCTAGCACAGATGCCCAGGAATAAAGCGCCTGGCTCAGATGGCCTTCCAGTAGAGTATTACACCGCATACTCGGCATGTCTAGGACCCCATCTCCTGAAGGTGTTCGAAGAAGCGTGGGCTAACGAATGCCTACCCACATCACAGAGAGAAGCAATGATAGTGGTGCTCCTCAAACAGGGCCGCGATCCCACAGATGTCAAATCCAACAGACCACTATTGCTCCTAAACTTAGATTGCAAAATACTGGGCAAAATACTGGCAAATAGACTAGCCCCTGTCATGCACACCATAATACATGATGATCAAAACGGCTTTATACCAAGGCGTAACACCTTCTTAAATATTCGTAGATTACTGTGCATAATGGGAGACACCCCCCCAGACGCACACAAAGAAATAGTACTCTCGCTGGATATTGAAAAGGCTTTCGATACGCTTGAGTGGGACTATCTGTTCTCTACAATGAACCGATTAGGGATAGGCCCCAACTACACACGCTGGGTCCGGACATTGTATTCTGGCCCACAAGCCAGGGTGAAGACGGGGGGGTGATTTCCGACAGTTTTTCGATCTCTAGGGCCACGAGACAGGGATGCCCGCTATCCCCGCTATTGTTTGCAATAGCAATGGAGCCATTAGCGGCAAGAGTGCGCTCCATGGAACACAGCTGGGGAATAGTCAGGGGAGGGGTCCATCATACAATCTCACTTTATGCAGATGATGCATTAATATATATCCGGAAAGGCCACGTGCTTGTCCCATCAGTAATATCTCTTCTGGCTGAATTTGATGCCCTGTCGGGCTTGGTGGTGAATTGGGAAAAGTCATGTGCGTTCCTGCTTGTAAAACGGCCACTTAAAAGACAAGGGGCCCCTTCGATGGGGCGCCTGAAATGGTGCTTTGAAACGTTTAAGTACCTCGGGATAAACATATACCACAACACAGAGGATCTCAGGGATGGGAACCTGGGCAGGGCGTTGGCCGCTATAAAAGACTCGCTGCAGTTTTGGAATAAGCTGCCGCTCTCTCCGCCGGGGAAGGTGGCAATTGCGAACATGCTGATTTTGCCCAGGCTGCTATACTACTTCGCGGCTTTGCCGATCACTATCCCCAAAAGCTTCTTCGGCAACTTGAACACAGCGCTCCTGCAGCTTATCTGGGGCGGGGGCAGAGCTCGGGTGGCTCTGGCCATGCTGCTGCGGCCGGTAGACATGGGCGGCCTGGGGGCCCCTAATTTTGAATACTACTATGCAGAGCACAGTTACAGTGGGTTCAGAATTGGATCCACAGACCGGCCCTGGCGGAAGCCATGCAGCTGAGGACCTGGTTAAAAGGAACCCCCCTGTTAATGTGGCTGTCATCTAAGCACTCTAAGGCAGATATCGTTGTCCCGCTGCTGGCAGTGGCGCATGCCTGCTGGGTCAAATATGTGCAGGGCGGGAGCTTCAAGCTCCTCTACACCCCATACATACCGCTGGATCACCTACCGGGGTGGACTGGGGCGCGCACGCAGGTATTGGCGGTGTGGACTGAAGCAGGGGTGCAGACAGTGGGCGATTGCTTTGAGGACGGTAAGCTAATGTCATTCGAGGCCTTACATGCCCTATCCGACATAAATCCTGGTCAATTCCTGACATATCACGCCATATGCCACGCAATTAAAAAAGCATGGGAGACAGGCACCACAGAACCAGAATCTTCCCCTGTAATTCACCATATATTACAATATGACGCCCAATTAAAAGTAATATCAAACCTATACAAAATCCTAAATAAACCCCCCGAGCCGCACGCGGAGAAAGCCAGGGAGAGATGGAACGCCGTTCTCCCTGTCCCGATCGCACTAGCCGAGTGGCCGAATGCTCTGCAACACGTCCGTGGTGTGTCAAGGAATCCCAGATTCAGGTACACCCAGTTTAACTACACGCATCAAACATACTTGTCACCTGCTAGGATAAAACGCATGTTCCCAGACTCCGACCCGGTTTGCCCTAGATGTAAAGCGCCGCTAGCACACTTCTATCACATGGTCTGGGAGTGCCCTAACATACAAAAAGTTTGGATGGAGGTGGAACAGGAGATCTCTGAACTAACGGGGCTGGCACTGGCGGTAGAACCCAAATCCTGCTTGCTGGGGCTTAGGTCAAGATCTAAAAAACAAAGACACTTGCACAAATTTGCAGACCTAGCCTGCTTAATGTACAAAAGATTAATAGCTATGCATTGGAAGGCACCCACAGCACCCGCCTGGAAATCTTGGAGCACCCTAACATTACGCTGGGCCCGTACGGAATACCAGGTATTAAAGAAGTTGGCGTGGGAGGGACAACAGCACACAGGGTGTACCGCTTGGGAAACACTGGTAGCCAAACTTGAGGCAAAAAATGATGATAAACCCCCATGAACTGGGGAATGCACGGACTGAATAACCAGCTCATATCCCTCAGTGCACCCATCACAGGAGCACAACCCAACGCGCAGTACATCAGCATTAATTTGGCTTGCACACTCACTCACAGGTACACTGACAGTACACTAACCCACCGGCACAGGCACAATTATAATACACAGGGCCAACACCTAATCTCCATTAGTATCTATACTTGCAGGACCCATAGAGAACCCATAACAGGCGACAGGCAATACAGTTCCAGCAGCAAGAGGGCTCACACCAATCATACGCGCGATCCCCTAGCAGTTACTGAGCAGGCGCTAAAGTTTTCAGCTAATGCAGTATATAAAGATGCTGAAGGATAAATAGTGATCCGAGACGTGTTTGTCGTGTGAGGTTTGGGGTTATTAGATGTTCTTCTTTTAAGCAGTTAAGTGGAATCCTGTGGACGCTAATTGTATTGCATGTAATGTGTCTCGGATATATAAAATCAATAAAATAAATAAAAAAAAAAAATAAAAGTAATATACTCTACAGTGAAAACACTATTTTCTCCATCCTAAGAACAGGGGTCTAACATGTAATATCTGTACTCAAGTGAATCTATGCTGCAGGAACAATGCTGCAATCTGTCCTCCAGGGACCCTACAGCAAAAATGCTGCTTTTGGTACTCCAAGGCCGACGGTGCAATCCATGCTGCCATAACAATGCAGCTACGGCCCACATTCTGACTTATGTGGGAACACCTCATAGGTAACTTTACACCTTATATTACTTAAACCGCACTCATCCATAATTCTGGGATACAGAATTTTAGAAGATTATGACTTTTTCCCTCTGGAATGGGGAGTAACAATGGACATCTGTGGTTCTGTACTGATTTACACAAAACATTGCCAAATTCTGGGCAATTTTCAGCAGGCATAGGGCTTGATTTAGAGGTTGGCGGACGGGTTACTCCGTCACAAACTTGTGTGACATATCCCGTCCACAGTACTTCGATTTCCATAGGATAGAATGGAATTGTAATACGGCAAACATTTGCAACAGGATGAGCCCAGCTACCAAACACAAAATCAGGCCCATATTCCTTGACATTTTATATGGCAAATATTTTCTTGGAAAAGTCAGAGGGTGCAGTAACTCTGCATGCCTGATCATCAACCATCAAAGGACACCGCTGCTGTCCAGAGGCAGTGCCTCAGTCTGCACTGAAGAAAGATTTGCACAATCTGTACTGAACGGACAGTGGTGCATTGTGTGCTGCCAAGACAATGCTGCAAGCAGTACTGAAGGAAGGCAGTCCTTCGCCTGGCATATGAGTGAATATTCCCCATCCAGGGTTCTTTCAGAGGGCGGCTCTCATGCCAAAACCAGTATTTATGCATCCTAAAAGAAAGCTGCCATGTTTATCAAAGGTAAAGCAGCGAGGACATCCAGCGCCACTAGATGGCAGCAGATGCTGGACCGCCAGTGTTGTCTTTCTGTCTGCAGGACCCGTTTTGTCGATTGTGAAGTAGGTCCTCCTCCATGGAAGTGCTCCAGTTTAGTTTGTTGACCCAACCCCACAAACACATTTGGGGCCAGATGTAGGTACGTTGGGTTTTGCGACTCGCAATTTGCGAGTCGCAAAACTGTATGCACAGCAGTGTCCCTGACACTGTTTGCGACTCGCAAGGGGGTCGCTAATGCCCACCTCATGAATATTCATGAGGTGGGTCGCAATTTGCGACCCACTTGAGAATCGCGGCACTCACAGGGATGGTGGCCTGCTGGAGACAGCAGACCACCATGTCTGTGACTGCTTTTAAATAAAGCAGTTTTTCTTTTTTTTTGTAATGCAGCCCGTTTTCCTTAAAGGAAAACGAGATACATTACGAAACAAAAAAATTAAGGGGGTGATTCCGACCCTGGCGGTAAATACCACCAGGGCCGGGGTCCGCGGGAGCACCGGCAACAGGCTGGCGGTGCTCCTTTGGGCATTCTGACCGCGGCTGTACAGCCGCGGCCAGAAACGGAAAGTTGGCGGTGTACCGCCGACTTTCCGCTGCCCAGGGGAATCCTCCATGGCGGCGCAGCTTGCTGCGCCGCCATGGGGATTCTGACCCCCTCACCGCCATCCTGTTCCTGGCGGTTTCGACCGCCAGGAACAGGATGGCGTGAGGGGTGTCGTGGGGCCCCTGGGGGCCCCTGCAGTGCCCATGCCAATGGCATGGGCACTGCAGGGGCCCCCGTAAGAGGGCCCCACTTTGAATTTCAGTGTCTGCTTAGCAGACACTGAAATTCGCGACGGGTGCTACTGCACCCGTCGCACACCTTCCACTCCGCCGGCTCCGTTCGGAGCCGGCTTCCTCGTGGAGGGGTGTTTCCCACTGGGCTGGCGGGCAGCCTTTTGGCAGTCGCCCGCCAGCCCAGTGGGAAACCCAGAATGACCGCTGCGGTCTTTTGACTGCGGTACGGTCTTCTGGCGGTTCCCGCTTGGCGGGCGGCGACCGCCACCCGCCAAGCTTGGAATGACCCCCTAAATGTTTTCGTTTCATTTTTTCAGAGCAGGCAGTGGTCCTAAATGTTTTTAATGCCATTCACAAAGGGGAAGGGGTCCAATTTGAAATGGATGCTAACTGCGATTGTTTTGCGACCGCTTTCGCGGTCACAAAACAATACAACATCGGGCTGCGACTCGCAATTAAGAAGGGAACACCCCTTCCTAATTGCGATTCGCAATCCCGTCTTGCGATTCGGTAACCAGGTTACTGAATCGCAAAACGGGGTTTGGGCATCACGATGTGCTTTTTGCACGTCGCAAACAGCAAAATTCGCTGTTTGCGACGTGCAAAAAGTTTAGTACATCTGCCCCTTGATGTGCAACACTGAAGAGGCAATTGTACAATCTGCACCAAAGGTAAAATGCTGCCACGTGCAGAGAAGAGACAGTAGTGCAATCTGACCTGCACGGACAATGCTAGAGTCTGTACTACAGGTCACTAAAGGGAAACTCTTACAATTTCTCCCAGATTCCACAGTGACCACGGCATGTCTCACAGTGATCACAGTGTAGACTGAATAACAGGCAGCTGTGGCCAGAGCCACCCAAATATTCACTGATGTTTCAGCATCTTAGACAGGCTTGATGTCAGCTGAGCTTCACTGTCTGCAACCGTGGACAGAGCCACTCAAGTATTCACTGATGTTTCAGCATCATAGACAGGGTTGATGTCAGCTGAGCTTCACTGTTTGCAACCATGGACAGAGCCACCCTAGTATTCACTGATGTTTGCAGCCGTGGACAGAGCCACCCAAGTATTCACTGATTTTTCAGCATGTTAGACTGGGTTGATGTAAGCTGAGCTTCGCTGCCTGCAGCCGTGGACAGAGCCACCCAAGTATTCACTGATGTTTCAGCATCTTAGACAGGGTTGATGTCAGCTGAGCTTCACTGTCTGCAACCGTGGACAGAGCCACCCAAGTATTCACTGATGTTTCAGCATCTTAGACAGGGTTGATGGAAGCTGAGCCGCAACCGTGGACAGAGCCACCCAAGTATTCACTGATGTTTCAGCATCTTAGACACGGTTGATGTCAGCTGAGCTGCAGCCGTGGACAGAGCCACCCAAGTATTCACTGATCTTTCAGCACCTTAGACAGGGTTGATGACAGCTGAGCCGCAACCGTGGACAGAGCCACCCAAGTATTCACTGATGTTTCAGCATCTTAGACAGGGTTGATGTCAGCTGAGCTTCACTGTCTGCAACCGTGGACAGAGCCACCCAAGTATTCACTGATGTTTCAGCATCTTAGACAGGGTTGATGGAAGCTGAGCCGCAACCGTGGACAGAGCCACCCAAGTATTCACTGATGTTTCAGCATCTTAGACACGGTTGATGTCAGCTGAGCTTCACTGTCTGCAACCGTGGACAGAGCCACCCTAGTATTCACTGATGTTTGCAGCCGTGGACAGAGCCACCCAAGTATTCACAAATTTTTCAGCATGTTAGACTGGGTTGATGTAAGCTGAGCTTCGCTGCCTGCAGCCGTGGACAGAGCCACCCAAGTATTCACTGATGTTTCAGCATCATAGACAGGGTTGATGTCAGCTGAGCTTCACTGTCTGCAACCGTGGACAGAGCCACCCAAGTATTCACTGATGTTTCAGCATCTTAGACAGGGTTGATGGAAGCTGAGCTTCACTGTCTGCAACCGTGGACAGAGCCACCCTAGTATTCACTGATGTTTGCAGCCGTGGACAGAGCCACCCAAGTATTCACTGATTTTTCAGCATGTTAGACTGGGTTGATGTAAGCTGAGCTTCGCTGCCTGCAGCCGTGGACAGAGCCACCCAAGTATTCACTGATGTTTCAGCATCTTAGACAGGGTTGATGTCAGCAGAGCTTCACTGTCTGCAACCGTGGACAGAGCCACCCAAGTATTCACTGATGTTTCAGCATCTTAGACAGGGTTGATGGCAGCTGAGTCGCAACCGTGGACAGAGCCACCCAAGTATTCACTGATGTTTCAGCATCTTAGACACGGTTGATGTCAGCTGAGCTGCAACCGTGGACAGAGCCACCCAAGTATTCACTGATCTTTCAGCACCTTAGACAAGGTTGATGACAGCTGAGCCGCAACCGTGGACAGAGCCACCCAAGTATTCACTGATGTTTCAGCATATTAGACAGGGTTGATGTCAGCTGAGCTTCGCTGCCTGCAGCCGTGGACAGAGCCAACCTAGTATTCACTGATGTTTCAGCATCTTAGACAGGGTTGATGGCAGCTGAGCCGCAACCGTGGACAGAGCCACCCAAGTATTCACTGATGTCTCAGCATCTTAGACAGGGTTGATGTCAGCTGAGCTGCAACCGTGGACCGAGCCACCCAAGTATTCACTGATCTTTCAGCATCTTAGACAGGCTTGATGTCAGCTAAGCTTCGCTCCCTGCAGCTGTGGACAGAGCCACCCAAGTATTCACTGATGTTTGCAGCCATGGACAGAACCACACAAATATTCACTGATGTTTGCAGCCGTGGACAGAGCCACCCAAGTATTCACTGATGTTTCAGCCTCTTAGACACGGTTGATGGCAGCTGAGTCGCAACCGTGGACAGAGCCACCCAAGTATTCACTGATGTTTGCAACCATGGACAGAGCCACACAAATATTCATTGATGTTTGCAACCGTGGACAGAGTCACCCAAGTATTCACTGATCTTTCAGCACCTTAGACAGGGTTGATGGCAGCTGAGCCGCAACCGTGGACAGAGCCACCCAAGTATTCACTGATGTTTCAGCATCTTAGACAGGGTTGGTGTCAGCTGAGCTTTGCTGCCTGCAGCCGTGGACAGAGCCAACCTAGTATTCACTGATGTTTCAGCATCTTTGACAGGGTTGATGGCAGCTGAGCCGCAACCGTGGACAGAGCCACCCAAGTATTCACTGATGTTTCAGCATCTTAGACAGGGTTGATGTCAGCTAAGCTCCGCTGCCTGCAGCCGTGGACAGAGCCACCCGAGTATTCACTGATGTTTGCAACCATGGACAGAGCCACTCAAGTATTCACTGATCTTTCAGCACCTTAGACAGTGTTGATGGCAGCTGAGCCGCAACCGTGGACAGAGCCACCCAAGTATTCACTGATGTTTCAGCATCTTAGATAGGGTTGATGTCAGCTGAGCTTCGCTGCCTGCAGCCGTGGATAGAGCCAACCTAGTATTCACTGATGTTCCAGCATCTTAGACAGGGTTGGTGGCAGCTGAGCCGCAACCATGGACAGAGCCACCCAAGTATTCACTGATCTTACAGCATCTTAGACAGGCTTGATGTCAGCTAAGCTTTGCTGCCTGCAGCCGTGGACAGAGCCACCCAAGTATTCACTGATGTTTGGAGCCGTGGACAGAGCCACCCAAGTATTCACTGATGTTTGCAACCATGGACAGAGCCACACAAATATTCACTGATGTTTGCAGCCGTGGACAGAGCCACCCAAGTATTCGCTGATGTTTCAGCCTCTTAGACACGGTTGATGTAAGCTGAGCTTCGCGGCCCACAGCCGTGGACAGAGCCACCCTAGTACTCACTGATGTTTGCAGCCGTGGACAGAGCCACCCTAGCATCACTGATGTTTCAGCCTCTTAGACACGCTTGATGTAAGCTGAGCTTCGCTGCCCACAGCCATGTACAGAGCCACCCTAGCATTCACTGATGTTTGCAGCCGTGGACAGAGCCACCCAAGTATTCACTGGTGTTTGCAGCCATGGACAGAGCCACCCTAGTACTCACTGATGTTTGCAGCCGTGGACAGAGTCAGTATCTCCTGTGGTTTCTAGGATAAAAATAACCATGAGAAGGGAGTAATATCCTTACCTCATGTATTAGGAGTAACTGGTTAGCCTGGCTGCGTGACGCTTCCTTCTTTCGTTGTTTACAACAACAATTGTTTGATGATGCTCATCTCCTTGACCCAAGGGTAGGTCGCTCCCCCTGCCGCTGCAGCTCCACCAGCCCAGGCTCCTGAGACCTCCTAGCAAGCTCAGCAAATTCACAGTAAGTAACCCCCCCACCGCCCAGCCCCTCGCCCTGCCCCGCGCTACTCACCTCCTCTCCTGCTTCTTTTCTTCATCTCTGATCTTCCTCTGTGCTCTTCTGTATTCTTCATCTGTACTCTTCTTTCTTCCCTGCTCCCCGTCTTCTGTCTTCATCTGTGTTCTTCTCCTGTGTGCTTCTTTCTCTCTCCTCTGCACCGCGACCTGCGTGTGCTTTCTTCTTCTGTGTCCCTCTTCTTGGCTCTTCTCTCTGCTGCTCATCGCTCCTCTTCTTCTTTACCTTCTTCTGTGATCTTCTCTCTTCTGCTCTTCTGCTCCTCTTCTTCTTTACCTTCTTCTGTGATCTTCTCTCTTCTGCTCTTCTCTCTTCTGCTCCTCTTCTTCTTTCACCTTCTTCTTGGATCTTCCTGCGTCTGCCCTCCTGCTCCTGACTCGTCTCTCTGACCTCCCTCACTCGCCACCCCCTCTGTAACGCCCCTATCTACCTATCTTTCTATCTTTTTCCCTCACACGCCACCTCCTCTGTAACCCCCCCATCTTCCTATCCGTTTACCCTCCTATCTCTCACCCTCACTCACCTCCACCTCTGTAACCCCCCTCCCCTATCTTCCTAACTTTCCTCCTAAACTTTCTTCCTAAACTCCCCGCCACCCTTACCCCCCCATCTTTTCTCCCCTCTACCTGTCCCCCCTCCCTCCACTTTCCCGCCGCCACCTCCTGCACGCCCCCCAGCTCCCATTCGTCGCCCTACTCCCGTCCCCAGCTGACCCCTCCCCCCCTCCTCCCTCTTATGGCGGCCGCTGCGCGACAGAGTTAGTGACCCTTGACCCAAGGGTAGGTCGCTCCCCCTGCCGCTGCAGCTCCACCAGCCCAGGCTCCTGAGACCTCCTAGCAAGCCCAGCGAATTCACAGTAAGTAACCCCCCCACCGCCCAGCCCCTCGCCCTGCCCCGCGCTACTCACCTCCTCTCCTGCTTCTTTTCTTCATCTCTGATCTTCCTCTGTGCTCTTCTGTATTCTTCATCTGTAATCTTCTTTCTTCCCTGCTCCCCGTCTTCTGTCTTCATCTGTGTTCTTCTCCTGTGTGCTTCTTTCTCTCTCCTCTGCACCGCGACCTGCGTGTGCTTTCTTCTTCTGTGTCCCTCTTCTTGGCTCTTCTCTCTGCTGCTCGTCGCTCCTCTTCTTCTTTACCTTCTTCTGTGATCTTCTCTCTTCTGCTCTTCTGCTCCTCTTCTTCTTTACCTTCTTCTGTGATCTTCTCTCTTCTGATCTTCCGCTCCTCTTCTTCTTTACCTTCTTCTGTGATCTTCACTCTTATGATCTTCCGCTCCTCTTCTTCTTTACCTTCTTCTGTGATATTCTATCTTCTGCTCTTCTCTCTTCTGCTCCTCTTCTTCTTTCACCTTCTTCTTGGATCTTCCCGCGTCTGCCCTCCTGCTCCTGACTCGTCTCTCTGACCTCCCTCACTCGCCACCCCCTCTGTAATGCCCCTATCTACCTATCTTTCTATCTTTTTCCCTCACACGCCACCTCCTCTGTAATCCCCCCTATCTTCCTATCCGTTTACCCTTCTATCTCTCACCCTCACTCATCTCCACCTCTGTAACCCCCCTCCCCTATCTTCCTAACTTTCCTCCTAAACTTTCTTCCTAAACTCCCCGCCACCCCTAACCCCCCCCATCTTTTCTCCCCTCTACCTGTCCCCCCTCCCTCCTCTTTCCCGCCACCACCTCCTGCACGCCCCCGCCCCCCCAGCTCCCATTCGTCGCCCCACTCCCGTCCCCCGCCCCCAGCTGACCCCTCCCCCCCTCCTCCCTCTTATGGCGGCCGCTGCGCGACTGCGCAACGGCCGCGCCGCTGGCACGCCAAAGGCAAGCCCGTCGGCGCCTGTCGGCGCCTGGCCCGCGCCCTGCGCCACGACCCCTGGCCCTCAGCACTCCCAAACCCCGCTGCACCGCTACGCCCCCATCACCCTCCACGCCCTCAACCCAGGGCGTTCCAGCACCTGCTTCCAAGCCAACCCGAAACGTACCCACGGACCCTTCGCATGTCACACCTACAAACTTACCTTCCACCACGAAACCACCACAACCGCCAGCCCACGCGCCATCAACCACCTCAAATGCATCCTGATCAACGCACGATCCGTCCACAAGCACGCCGTTGAACTCTGGGACCTCCTGGACTCCACTGCACCAGACGTCGCCTTCATCACTGAGACCTGGATGAACGCCTCCTCGGCCCCCGACATCGCCATTGCCATCCCCGAAGGCTACAAGATTTCCAGGAAAGACCGCACCAACCAAGTAGGAGGAGGAATCGCCATCGTCTTCAAAGACTCCATCAACGTCACCACCTCCACCGAAGACACCCCCCTCGCCGCCGAACACCTGCACTTCCAGATCCGCACAGACCCCAGGACCACCCTCAGAGGATCCCTCATCTACCGTCCCCCCGGACCGCGCGCCATCTTCAGCGACTCCATCACCGACTTCATCTCCCCGCACGCCCTCGCCTCGCCGGACTACATCCTCCTCGGCGACCTCAACTTCCATCTGGAACAGAACAACGACCCCAACACCACCGCCCTGCTCGACAACTTTGCCAACCTCGGCCTCAAGCAACTGGTGAACACCCCCACCCACATCGCCGGACACACGCTCGACCCCATCTTCTCCGCCAGCAAACACGTATCCTTCAGCCAGGCCTCCGCTCTACACTGGATCGACCACAGATGTGTTCACTTCACCTTCCGGTGCGAGACTAGCCACCTCCGCACACAACCCATCCCACGTCGACAGTGGAACGAAACCCCCGAAGAACAGCTTCTCTCCACCCTCATCGACAACCAACCCACCTTCTCCGCCAACCCCAACGACGCAGCCCTCAGCCTCACGAACTGGATCACCAACTGCGCAGACAACCTCGCTCCCCTCAGACGCCCTCCAAGACAGTCCAACACCAAAAAACCTCTCTGGTTCTCTGACACCCTTAAGGAATCAAAGAAAACTTGTCGCACCCTCGAGAAAGCTTGGCGTAAGGACCACACCGCAGACAACATGACTGCCCTCAAGAACGCTACCCGCGAACACCATCACCTGATCCGCGCAGCCAAAAGGAATTTCTTCACAGACAGACTGGACAAAAACAGCCACAACAGCAGAGAACTCTTCAACATCGTTAAAGAGCTCTCCAACCCCAACGCCAACGCCATCATGCCCTCACAAGACCTTTGCAACTCCCTCGCCACCTTCTTCCATCATAAGATTACCGACCTACACGACAGCTTCGGACACCAGACCCAGCCGACCACCACAGAACCCACACCCCCAGCCATCACCCTCAACGCCTGGACCCACATCAACACAGAAGAGACCAAAGCCACCATGAACTCCATCCACTCCGGTGCCCCCTCGGACTCCTGCCCACACTTCATCTTCAATAAAGCCGACAACATCATCGCCCCGCACCTCCAGACCATCATCAACACCTCGTTTTCGTCTGCCACCTTCCCCGAGAGCTGGAAACACGCTGAAGTCAACACCCTACTGAAGAAACCTACGGCTGACCCAAGCGACCTGAAGAACTTCCGCCCCATCTCACTCCTCCCCTTCCCTGCCAAAGTCATAGAGAAGACCGTCAACAAGCAGCTTACCAACTTCTTTGAAGACAACAACCTTCTCGACCCCTCTCAGTCTGGATTCCGAGCCAACCACAGCACAGAAACTGCCCTCATCTCAGTCACAGACGACATCAGAACCGTGATGGACAATGGAGAAACAGTCGCCCTCATCCTCCTCGACCTCTCGGCTGCCTTCGACATCGTCTGTCACCGCACCCTAATAACCCGCCTCCGCTCCACCGGGATCCAAGGCCAGGCCCTGGACTGGATCGCCTCCTTCCTCTCCAACCGCTCCCAAAGAGTCTGCCTTCCACCTTTTTACTGAGACCCCACCGAGATCATTTGCGGCGTCCCACAAGGCTCCTCGCTCAGCCCGACACTCTTCAATGTCTACATGAGCCCCCTCGCTGACATCGTACGCAAACACAGCATCATCATCACCTCCTACGCCGACGCCACTCAACTAATACTTTCCCCCACCAGCGCCAAGACCAACCTGCAAGATGGAATGAAGGACGTTGCAGATTGGATGAAACTCAGCCGTCTGAAACTGAACTCAGACAAAATGGAAGTCCTCATCCTCGGTAACACCCCGACCGCCTGGGACGACTCCTGGTGGCCCACGGCCCTGGGCACCGCACTGACCCCCTCAGACCACGCACGCAACCTCGGCTTCATCTTGGACCCTCTTCTCACCATGACCAAACAAGTCAACGCCGTATCATCCTCCTGCTTCCTCACCCTCTGCATGCTCTGAAAGATCTTCCGCTGGATCCCCGCTGACACCAGAAAGACCGTGACCCACGCCCTCGTCACGAGCCGCCTGGACTACGGCAACACCCTTTACGCTGGAACCACCGCTAAACTCCAGAAAAGTCTGCAACGAATTTAAAACGCCTCCGCCCGCCTCATCCTCAACATACCCCGCAACAGCCACATCTCCGCGCACCTGAGACACCTGCACTGGCTTCCCGTCAGCAAAAGGATCACCTTCCGTCTCCTCACCCACGCACACACAGCCCTCCACAACAAGGGACCAGAATACCTCAACCGTCGCCTCAGCTTCTACGCTCCCACCCGTCTTCTCCGCTCCACCAGCCTCGCGCTCGCCGCCGTCCCTCGCATCCGCCGCTCCACGGCGGGTGGGAGGTCCTTCTCCTACCTGGCGGCCAAGACTTGGAACACCCTCCCCACCATCCTCAGGACCACCCAGGACCACTCCGCATTCCGGAGACTTCTCAAGATCTGGCTCTTCGAGCAGCAGTAACCCCTTCCCCCTAGCGTCTTGAGACCCGCACGGGTGAGTAGCGCGCTTTATAAATGTTAATGATTTGATTTGATTTGATTTGATTTGCACCATAGTGAAAAATATGTTGTAGTAGATAACTCCTTTTTTCTGATTGGGTGGTAGAGACATTCAGGGTGTGGCTACAGGAGATATCTGTTCATTGCATGACAGAGGCGGTTGCCTGGAGGTGGTAAGCATCAGCTGCAAAGGTAAGTTGTGCGCATGCTCAGGAATGATGCTGGTGCGGAGGCCGGGAGTCAGCACACATACCAGTGGTTTTATGATGACAGTGTCACTACAGTGTGGAGTTGTGTGTTGCACAGAGGGTGCTACTCGTTGGCACACCCGATAGCACAAGATTCAGTGAATGGTGGACTCTTGTGGTGCATGGGAGCATCAAGTTGTGCAATGGCTGCGATGCTGTAGTAGAGTGGTGGAGCATGGTAAGAACACAATGGCTGTTACTAAGTTGTTGTGTTTTGAAGCAGTTAATGATACAATAACACCTATGCTATTGTTTTCATACAGAGTACCAAACTGCTTGGATTGACCCTGAGCACCAATCCCTCCCTCAAAGAACACATTGCCAAAAAAATAAAGCTAGCCTGGTACCACTTCTCTCTTCTAAAGAAAGTTAACATGTTTCTTCCAGAAACAGGCTTCAGAACTGCTGTTTATATGCTAGTACTCACATCTGGATGGTGGTAATGCCCTATTCCATGGCCTCCCAGACTCCACAATAGCATCCCTTAAGGACGTCCTGCATGCCACAGAACGTCTCATCCAGGTCCTCAAGAAACATGATCATACCACCCATTCCTTATGGAACTCTCTTGGCTCCCACTGCCATCCCCACCATCTTCTAAACTAGATGCACCATTTTCAAAGTCATCACAAACCACACCCTTGCTTATCGTGCAAACAAGCTTGTCATCTCTGGTGCTTCCCAGCACACCTGCAATCAGGATACCATTGGAATGTAGGCTAAGGGCCACATGTACAAATGTCAGATTTTGCGACTTTCAAATTGTAAGTCTTAGCAGCTCGCAATTTGCGAGATACAAAATCTGATGTACAACAGTGTCTCGGACATTGTTAGCAATTCCCAAGTGGGTCGCAAGGAACCTGCCTCATTGATATTCTTGACACAGGTTGCAAATTGCGACCCATTTGGTCATGGCTGCACTCACAGGGATGGTGGCCTACTGAGGTCAGCAGACCACCATGTTTGTGGCTGCTTTTTAAATAAAGCAGTCTTTTTTTTAAATGCAGCCCATTTTCCTAAAAGGAAAATGGGATAGATTTCAAAAATAAAACTGAAACATTTCAGTTTCATGAAAAAATGTTTGCGCCCCCATTCACAAAGGGGAAGGGGTCCCTTGGGGATCCTTTCCAGTTTGCAAATGGGTTAGCACCAATTTGAAATTGGTGTTGACTGCTATTGCTTTGCGACCGCATTCATGGTCACAAAACAATCATACATAACACTGTGACTCGCAATTAGGAAGGAACACACTTGGCACGCCCCTTCCTAACTGCAACTCGCAAACCTATTTTGCGATTTGGTAAATAGATTACCGAATCGCAAAATAACATTTGTACATACGAAAATGCTTTTCTCTGTGTGCAAACGGCGTGATTCTGTGAATAGGGCCATTTGCGCACAGAAAAAAAGCTTTGTACATCTGGCCTTAAGAACCCTAAAAAGTGCAGAACACAAGACAACACGCTTTTTCCATCTCTGCAGCAAGAGTCTGGAAAAACAACCCCATATCCATCAGGATCACTCCAATGGTGATCCAGTTCAGGAAAGAGTTGCAGTCTCACCTCTTTAAAGAACACTACATCGCAATGCAGGAACTTCCCACAACTCAGCTTCCTCTCCTAATACTCATTCACATTAAACTTTCCTTTGACCATGTACAGCATTCCACTACCTTTGGCTAGGTTTGTGCTATAGAAATACCACATAAATACGTACATGCCTACATGTGTTCCATGGGAGCACGCTATAATGAAATGGTTAGTAGGCTGTTGTGGTACACTGGAGCATACCAGGATGCAATGGGTTTTATTCTGTGGTGGTGCATGAGAGCATGCTATGATGCAATGATTGGCATACTGTGTGGTACATTTGAGCATGCAAGGGTGAAATGGCTATTACGCTTTTGGGGTTCAGGGGAGCACTTTATGATGCAGTGGCTGCTATGCTGTTGTGGTGCATGGAGGCACACAATAAAGCAATGGCTGCTATGCTGCTGAGTGCATGAGGCACAAAATAATGCAATGGCTGCTATGCTGCTGTGTTGCATGGAGGCACAAAATAATACAATGGCTGCTATGATGCTGTGATGCATGGAGGCACACAAGAATGCAATGGCCGCTATGCTGCTGTGGGGCATGGAAAAAAAAAACACATGGGAATCCCGAAAGCCCAGTGGAGACCTGGGTACAAAGAAATATCTGCAACAATGTCGCAACAGGTGTTATTTACAACCATAATTTGATACTTAATGAATAAAAATACCACAGGAGAGCACTCATGATATTATTACAGACTATATTGTTACTTTCAAGGCAATAAAGAATATAGCAACATCAACATTTCTCAAGAACAAGTGATGTGGATCATACAATGTGAACACAAAGTGCTCGTGAATTAATGCTTGTGAGCGGCATCAAGAAATAAAATACAGCGGCACATGGGCTAAAAAAATAGTACATATCTGATTCTAATACATGGGAAGGATGTTATCATAAGAAGCAGCTTATTGGTAAGCCAAATGTAATAGATCAAAGAAAACCCCCACTTAGCAGTGTCAAATGTCGACGTTTCGACCCTTGTTTATCTAAGGGTCATCATCAGGACAGCAAAGGGTGAGAATGTAGTGCTGGAAAGTAATTCATAAGAGGCTCTCACCATGGCCAATCAAGCAATCAAAATATCCAGAACCAATCAACAATCCGATCCGAATGGCATCTGAAAGGTGGTTGTGAGCCAAGGTAACCAGTCCTATTGATCTCTAAAAGTTGTTCCCAATGTTTATTTGTGTCCATCCATTGTAAACCAGTGCTGCCACGAACCCAATGCAAGTACCTCCGTTCACATTAGAGGAGATATCATGATAGATGCAAAATTTTTGGCGTGTTGACGAAATACAGGAAGCATGGGAAGCACATATAAAAATAAATTCATCACTGGAAACTCCGAGATAAGGAAGGAAAAAACTAACTCAATCGATAACTATCGCCACTAATTTAGCGAGTCAATCGCTCAATCCTGAGTAGAAACAAACATGGACTTGCATTTAACAGGGACTCAATCCGCATGTGAAGCCCTGTAGAACAGGAATCAGAGGAATACCTGCTCACCTACGAATAGTACTGCCGGGAACAACTACCTAGGTCAGTGGTTTCCAACCTTTTAACTTCTGTGGACCCCCACGTTATCATTACTGGAATCCAGGGACCCCCACTGAATCATTATTGGAATCTGAGGAACCCCCCCCATGAGTCAGTACTGAAAGCTGGGGACCAAATCTGTTATTATTTAATTTTCTAAGCAGTCGCAGTCCCCTGAGGAGGCTTTGTGTCCCTTGACCTCAGGTTGGGAACCACTGACCTTGGTCAAATACTAATGCCAAACCGATACTCTGAATGAAGAACTCCCACGTGTCCAACTAGAAAGACTAGACCGCATCCCTGTGTTGAGTCCTGTCAGTGCACCAGGGGGACTCACCGAGTCTTATTTAAGACCTCAGGACACAACGATTCAAGTATAATACAATTTCAAGTAGCAATCTCGGATTCCTCAATGTGTGGAATAAATATTTAAGCACCCAGGCACAAACTGAGAACACCACTGCTGAACAGAACAAAAAGGTTAATAAAATTCAGAAGGATATAAAAAACTACAGTAAAAAAAAAGCATACTCCTATACGAGTGACAAATTTTATAGTACAACCTTTACAACACCTCTAAGGGTTTCAGTTGGGGTACGTTCAGGAACAATAAATCCATTACTTTTTTGGATTCCTCCAACTCCTCAGCAGAGGACTCAGATCCCAGTGAGGGTACCAGTTCAGGTGTGTACATAATGGACCACCACATACAACTCAACCCTTCCGTATTTTACAGAGGGGCCGAGGACCAGAGAGAGGCAGGGAGCAAGAGAACTACCAATATGAACAACTGTGGGAACGTCAAACCAGTTGTAAATTCTACCACTGGGGGCTACCGCAACAAATGATGTCGCCAGGTCAGCAGGTACGGAGATGACACACCATCTGAAATTGTGGTGCAAAATTTCCAAAATGTGACCAATATTCAGAATGATCTGATGCCTGTCTTTAATCTTTCACAATACTCTTTGTCTTTACACGAGTAAGATCTCTTGAGCAGAAGCTTTTCTTTTGTATCTACAGAACGTATAGATTTTTTTCTGTTTACACAAAGGTCTATTAAGTTTCCTTAGGCGAGTGAGGTTGAGATACTTTTTTAATAGACCTCAGGACCAGACACACATGAATTCCCACTTTCATCCGCCCTCAACCTGTTTGCCTCCTTCATTCACAATGCCACCTGAAATATTGGTCTTCAAGAAGTTGGTTCTAAAAGAAATTCAGGAGTTTAAGAATTCTTGTGAGTACTTACCGTACAATCTGACCTTACCAGAAACACATGCTCTTATGGAAAATCAAGAGCTTGTTATCAAACCAGTAGACAAGGGTGGAGGCATTGTCATTATGGACAGTGCTAAATATAGCTCTGAAATGTTAGGACAACTATCCAACACTGAACATTATTCTCCTTTACGCTCTGATCCTCTTTTGGGTATTAACTCATGCGTCAAAGAAGTGAGAGACAGGGCGTTGGGCATCATTTGTACTAAAAACACAGGGTCTGATTTAAGAAAAGTGTGTGAGGAGGGATCAGAGAATGCGGCGAATTGCAGTAGCAGAACCAGTAAATTTGGAAGGGTTATTAGAAAAATAAAGGGATTGGAAAACTATGAGGCATATTTAAGAAAAGTGGCACTGCACCCCGTGCAACACCACTTGTTTTGCGCCCCTCAGCACCCCGTAATGCCACCACGTGTGCGTTGTATTTAATATAGGGCACACCATGACAGTATTTAGGGCAACTAGCGTCAAACTTATTGAGGCTACTTCGGAGCTTTACAGGATTAGCGTAAAAAATGTTGACGCTAATCCTGGAAAGCCCATTGAGGCCCATTGAAAACAATGAGAGCCTCCTTTTAATGCCTGCTTGGAGCAGGTATTAAAAGTGTACAAAGAATGACGCAAAGAAATCTCTTAGATTTGTTTGCGCCATTTTCTCACCTCCCCCCAACGGGGGAACACCCCCTTTGCATACATTTTGCCTGGTGCAGGCATAATGTAGCGCAAAGGGTTACAAAGTGGTGCAATGCATTCATTGCGCCACTTTGTAAATGTGGTGCTGCGATTTTGGCCTCATTGGGCCACATTAGCGTAAGAAAAATTACACTAATGTGGTGCAAGGAGGTGCTGGGGTCTCTTAAGTCTGCTGCACAATTTTCTGAACAACACCCACCCATGTACTCCGCTATTGTACATACTACCTAAAATACACCAAGACCTCAATAAGCCCCTCAGTAGACCAATTGTCTCTGGATGTGGTTCTATCTTGGAACCTCTGGCTAAATACAGAGATGCTATCTTCAAAGTTTTTGTCCCTGGCACCACAACTTATTTAAGGGATAGTGTGGACTTCATGTCACAAATTGAGCATGTGCTGTTTGATAAAAACACTGATCTTTTAGTTGGGCTTGGCATAGAATCTTTGTACACAAATATCCCATGGCAGGATGGTATGGTGGGCATTTCTCAACCCTCGTCCCTCTCCCACCAGGATTCCCACAGACTTTGTGATGGGACATTTGGAGATCAAACTTACCAATAATTACTTTTTGTATAGCAACACTTTTTATCTCCAAAAGAAAGGAGTTGCTATGGGTGCATGTTACGCCCCCAATATTGCTATTTTATTAATGTACAATCTAGAGAAAACAAAGATCCTTTCTCCATTGAACCCCCACCTCCGTAGCCAAATGATATTTTGGAAATGCTATATAGATGATGTCCTTATGATTTGGCATGGGGATGTGATTTCTTTGGCCTCGCTTGTCAAATGGCTAAATACCATACAAGGGCATCTTAAGTTCACATTTAAACTGTGTTTTTGGATCTCTCCCTTAGAACATATGACAACAGAATCAGCTCCACTTTGTTCAAGAAGCCACCACAAAGAAATACATTTTTGCTAACTTCTGCAACCACCCAAGAGACCTCTGTGATGGCTAACCATATGGACAGTTTCTCCATCTCCAGAGAAACTGTCGGTGGAAAAAGGATTATTTCCATGAGGCAGGCCTCTTAGCTGACAAGTTATTCACCATGGGTTACCCTTGATGACTGATCCAAGAGGGGCCCTACTCACTCCAACACTTAGTACCCAGAAGACCTGCATTCCTTTTGTGTCTACCTTCTGCCCTTCAAGTAACAGAGTGAGCAGAATAACCGAGAAGAATTGGGGAATTCTGTGCAGTTACTCCATCTTCTCGGAACTCCCACTTTTTCCTGAAAGACAGGTCACAATCCAGGTGATCATTTGGTGCATGCAGTAACCTGACCCATAGAACTAGCTGGAACCTATCTATCACTATCAGTTGGGGCCTACCACAGATAACTGGGCATTTTAAATGTCAAAATTGAGGTGCATGCTCTCAAACTGAGAACGTGAAGGAATTCAGGGCGGGCACAAGGGTATACTCTTTGGAACAATTCAGTAATTGCTGCACCAGTAATGTTTTTTTTTTTTTAATCTGTTTATTGAACAAGGTGCAAAAACTCGTAACACGTTACAATTAGTACAGAAGAATATGCAACATCTTTGCTTGTATATATTCACCAATATGTTTGAGCTCTAGGCTGCGTAATCAACATTAACTTTACTAATATACATCGAAAAGGAAAGGAAAAATAAAGAAAAGAAAGAACTGTGAGATATATAACTATAGTCACTCTGGTTGTAGTTTTTATGTATGAGTGCATAGTGGCGTTATAGGTAATGAGGGTAGCATTAAAGTGCATGGGGAGAGGAGGTGTACATCTAATGTGTGTCCAAGCGTTAATGACAGGAGCAAGATTTGAGTGGGTCCGGCTTGTTCGGATTAGCTTAGCGCGGTGCTCAGTGAGCGCATTGAGGGCCATGCTATTTTTTTTTTTCTTGGTTTATGTGTTAATTAATTATGAGAGTATCAACGCTTTTAGCGTGGAAATAGTAGTGGATCATGGGGGGAACAAGTCGTCTCTGGTTTCTATTTTTACTACATAGTTGTCCCATATTTCAACTCCCTCTTGTGGCTGGCCCCTTTGTTGTAGTTGTCTTAATGTGTATGCTTCTGCCTGCGTGCGACTATGTAATTCGCGGAGCCAAGCGGAGTAAGGAGGGGTTTGAGGGGCCTTCCAATGTATGGTGATCAAGCGCTTGTATACCACAAATGCTAGATCTATAAATCTGTGTAAGTGTTTATCACCTTTAGGGCGTCGGCGTATTCCCAATAAGCACGATTCCGGGAAGGAGTGAGTGTATGGTCAGCGATTTCTGATGTAGTTTCTGTGATTCTCTGCCAGCTTGCATGTATTGAGTGACATTCACAGACCATGTGAAAAAAGTTAGCTGAGTGTGTGGCGCATCTAGGGCATTCTGATTTAGCGCTAGGGTAGATCCTGTTTATGCGGGCTGGGGATAAGTAGGTTTGATGAATATAGTTAAATTGAGTGTATCTTAGTCTGGTGTTGCGAGATACCGTTTTGACTGCGGCGAGGGCAGCTTCCCAAGTTTTTTGGGAGATTGGTGCAGCGAGGGCGGTGTCCCAGCGGAGTTTAGCTGGGGATAAGTCTGTGCGGGTTTTTGCTAATAGTACTTTATATATTATTGAGATAATGCCTTTGGCTTTACCTATAGTTAGGAGTACTGTAAGTAAGAGGGATTTGTTGGGTTCGATATGATTGCTACCCCAGAGATTGCGTAGAAGTTTGACGATGGCACCATGTATTAAGAATGCTCCGGCTTGCATCTTCCCAGCAGCCACCTGTTCTGTGAAAGTGGCTGTATGGGAGTTAAAGTATAAGTCTCTCACCTTTAACGTTTTAGTTTCTCGTATATCATGATGTAGTGATAGGTCCTGTAACTTCGGTATTTGAGATAGGGGTATTAAGGGAGAATAAGGGGGGAGATTGGTTCTGCCCTGGATGTATCTTTTCCAGCAGAATTTAGCTACGGCTAGTATTGGAGCTCTATTTAGGGGGTAGGAGGAGCCAGCCAATAATGTCGTTAGGATTGTTTGTGGTGTTGTGTGTGCGTTCAGCGCTACGTATTCTGGGGAGGTTGGATTGTTGAGCCATGAAGCTATCCACTGCAGCTGAGCAGCTGCATAATCTAATTCCAGGTTTGGCATATCTAGTCCACCCTCTACTTGTGGGTGTTGTGTGATTGATAGCGCTACCCTTCGTCTAGCTCTGCCCCATAATAGATCAGTCAGGAGGGAGTGTAATTTTTTGAAGAATGTGCGAGGTAATGACAGCGGAAGGGCCGTGAAATAGTATAGGAAACGCAGCAGGATTAACATTTTAGCTATGGCAGTCCGGCCCATAGGGGATATTGGGAGCGAGCTCCAGAATGACATGGAGCCACGGGTAGATCTGATCAGTCGGTCCAGATTACCCTCCTTTTGGTCCGTCATAGAATGGTAAACCTGTATGCCTAGATATTTAAAAGTTGAGAGAGACCAAGGGAGTTGGTATTGGGGTAATCTCCTGTGTTGTTCAGTTGGTGTAGGAGCGAGGGGGAAGATGCATGATTTGGACCAGTTTATGTGTAATCCGGAGGCCAGTGCAAAACTGTCTAATATTTGCATTATCTCTGCAACAGATGTGGAGTGTTTACGCAGGTATATTAAGGCGTCATCAGCGTATAAAGACACAATGTGGTATGAGTCAAATTCTGGAATGCCCCATTTGTGAGCATTACTGCGGAGTTTAATTGCTAATGGTTCCATTGCTATAGCAAATAATAGGGGAGAGAGCGGGCAGGCCTGCCGGGTACCCCTCCCTATGGGAAATTCTTCGGAGATAATTTGTCCAGATTTAACTCCGGCTATGGGTGTGTGATATAGGTGGTCATTCTGACCCCGGTGGTAAAACGCACTTACCGCCGGTCAGAAGACCGCCATAACACCGCCGCGGCCGCGGAAACCCGCCACGGTCATTCTGACCCGCAGAAGGCAAACCTCCGAAAATCCGACAGCCACAACCGACCGCCAGACCAGCGGTCGGCGGAAAGGTGGAGGTGACAAAACCTCCACCGCCACGCCAACAGAAATACGCCCATGCCATTACGACCCACGAATCCACGCGGCGGTCATTCAAACGCGATATTCCATTGGCGGGACACACCGCCGCGGTCAGAATACACACAAACGAACAAAACTCAGCCACATTGGACGATTTGAATCCCACACACCTGATACACATACACACACCACTCCCACACACACAATACAATATAAAACACACACCCACATCACCCACAAACCCCTACGCCACAAAAATTCTGAAAGAAGGCCAGAGCGAGACACCAGCATCCACAAACTAGCAGCCACAGCCACTCAACACCATCACCCACACACTATCCACACACAAAACAACACACACCACCACACTTAACACACTTAACTACACATACTCCACCCCACACATCATACACACCACCCCATGGCACCCCAAAGACAACCCCGCTTCACAGACGAAGAACTCAGGGTCATGGTGGAGGAAATCGTTCGGGTAGAGCCCCAGCTGTTCGGCACACAGATACAATACACCAGCATTGCCCGGAGGACGGAGCTATGGCAGAGGATTGTCGACAGGGTCAACGCTGTGGGACAGCACCCCAGAAATCGGGAAGACATCAGGAAGCGATGGAACGACCTACGGGGGAAGGTGCGTTCCATGGTATCCAGGCACAACATCGCCGTGCAGAAGACTGGCGGAGGACCCCCACCTCAACCCCCACAATTCACATCATGGGAGGAGGAAGTCTTGAACATCCTGCATCCTGACGGCCTCGCAGGAGTCGGCGGAGGAATGGATACTGGTAAGTTGAAGCTTCACTACTGCTTCCCCCCCACCTGCATGCCAAATCATACCCCAACCCTCACCCCCATCCTCGAACCCCACCCTCACTCCCACCCCCACCACCATCCTCACCCCCACCACCATCCGCACCCCCACCCCCAGCACACCTTTTCCCCGCCAATGTCTCACCATCACAACCCACACATCCCAAAACCTAGGCCTGCATGCGTCCACTAAGCATGGACACCCATCACCAAAGCATGCCCAATGCATATACACATCCCCCCCACAAGCCACCCTCACCAAAGCCCCCACACACGAATGCCAGCACTTGGGGACACGAGAACCCATAGATACACCCATATGCCACACATTGAAACTATAACCATACCTCTATACCCCTGCAGGACCCGACCGTCAACACACCGCGGCGGAGGGGCCAGAATTCTCCACACCCCCCACCCAAGAGGCCGTCAGCGATGACAGCAGCTCTGTCGACCTGGACACCGATGACCAGCCCGGACCATCGGGGACCTCTGGACAGTCGGTTCCCCTCACACAGGCCCAGGCCACTACAGACCCAAACCCCTCTGGGAACACCAGCACAGCTCCCACCCAGCGGGCCCATGCCTCTGTCTCCAGGGCGCGTCAATCTGCGGTGTGTCTACCACTACAGGGCACCCAGGATAACCCACCACCCCAACAACAACAGGGACCTGGGGGCAGTGGTAGTGGGCACACCGGCCAGGGGGCAGAGGCCCAGGGAAACAGGGCAACTCGGAGGGCAGCTGTGCGACAGGGGGGGGACGGGCCCAGGGAACCCACTCTCCACGAGGTCCTCACCACCATCATGGGAGCATACAACCGCTCCCAGGAGACGATGGCGACGGTACTGGCCCGGTTCCAGGAGATCCAGGTACTGCAGGAGGAACACTATCGGGGGTACAGGGAGGACATCAGAGCCCTCAACACCACCCTGGTTACCATGGTAGGGCTGCTGCAGGACCTCGTCAACACCAGGGCGGACACTCAACAACACCCAAGGGCCCCTGCCACTAGCCTGGACCAAGAACAGCCAACCACCTCTGCCGGCGCTAGTGGACAGGAGGCCCCCGCACAGCAGCAGCCCACCAGACCCCCACCTCCTGCAGGAGAAGAACCACCCCGCAAGAGGGCCCTGAGATCTCGCAAGAAGACAGAGTAGGATGTCAAGACCCCCGCCAGCAATGGATACCACCTGATGTCATCCCACTGTCCCACATTGTCACCCTGTCCATCCTTGAACTGCCCATGCTCCATCTCTCCACAGGCCTCTGGACAATGCACCTGTGTGACTGTTACTCTGGACTCTGCCATGGACATTCCTTCACCATAGCCCCCACCCACTTGAAACCACCCATCCCATTTTGAGCACTTAAATAAACACCTATTTTGCACAAAACTATCTGGAGTCTGGCTGTGATTTAAAATATTGTAATTGACATGACAGTGCAAATATGTCCTTGTACATGGTGAAGTCAACAAACAGCTGCCACAAAGCTGTAGTCCATGGGGAAACGAAGCACAGGACTCGTAGTGGGGACCCCAGATCTGAAATAGGGAGGGAAAAGCCACAACTCAGTCATCATACACTGGGGCAAATAGACAGGCAGCAGAGATGCAGGAGAGTAGTTCACATTTACTAAATTATCTTTGAAATGTTACCTGTGTCCTATTGGAAGTACTGTTCAATGATTCTGTCCCTGTTGTCTGTTTCAGCCCCGTCGTCTTCCTCCTCGTCACTCTCCTCAGGTTCCACAGCTGCCACAACACCACCGTCTCGACCATCCTCCTGCAGGAAAGGCACCTGGTGGCGCAAAGCCAGGTTGTGAAGCATGCAGCAGGCCACGATGATGTGACACACCTTCTTAGGTGAGTACATTAGGGATCCACCTGTCATATGCAGGCACCGAAACCTGGCCTTTAGGAGGCCAAAGGTGCGTTCGATCACCCTCCTAGTACGCCCATGGGCCTCATTGTACCGTTCCTCTGCCCTGGTCCGGGGATTCCTTACTGGGGTCAGTAGCCACGACAGGTTGGGGTACCCAGAGTCCCCCACTAGCCATACACGGTGTCTCTGTAGCTGTTCCATCACGTAAGGGATGCTGCTATTCCTTAGGATGTAGGCGTCATGCACTGACCCAGGGAATTTGGCATTTACATGCGAGATGTACTGGTCAGCCAAACACACCACCTGGATGTTCATTGAATGGTAACTTTTTCTGTTCCTGTACACCTGCTCCCTGTCTCTTGGGGGAACCAAAGCCACATGGGTCCCATCAATGGCACCAATGACGTTGGGAATATGTCCAAGGGCGTAGAAATCACCCTTCACTGTAGCCAATTCGCCCACCTCAGGGAAAATGATGTAGCTCCTCACGGATTTCATCAGGGCAGACAACACTCTGGATAACACCTTCGAAAACATGGGCTGAGACATCCCAGAAGCAATTCCCACTGTTGTCTGAAATGACCCACTTGCCAAGAAATGGAGTACTGACATGACCTGCACCAGAGGGGGAATCCCTGTGGGTTGGCGGATGGGGGACATCAGGTCGGGCTCCAGCTGGGCACACAGTTCATGGATAGTGGCACGGTTAAGACGGTAGGTCAGGATAATGTGGCGTTCTTCCATTGTCGACAGGTCCACCAGCGGTCGGTACACGGGAGGATTCATCCGTCTCCTCGCCCAACCCAGCGGACGGTGCCTAGGAAGGACAACATGGAGCACACAGTCAAGCAACCCACAGGTACGTACTCACAGCTAGCACAGTAAACGATTCTCTATGCAGTGAATGGCGTGTCTGAGTGGCTATGCAAGGCCTAGGCCTGTGTGACGCAGTTTAAATTGAGCCATGTGGGCCCTGGAAATGGCGGCTGCCTGACCTGTGAAGTGTGACAATGGGATGTGAGGTCAATGCGCTGGCGTGGCACACCGCGGCGGGCGAAGACCGCGGCGCGAAGCCGCATTGGTTAACATTGAAGCCTATGGGTTTCAGGAGCCAATGGCGAAGGGCGCCGGCGGTTGCGGGACGCACCGCCGCGGTACGCACCGCCGCGGACGTGACCGCCATTTTCTATCTACTTATCCACTTGCGACTTGAACTTTCACAGGAGAGGACCTATACTGCAAGTGTTGCTGTGACCTCGGTCTGGAAGGGACAATGGCTGCTGCGCCTGGGGAAAGGGCCCCTGCCTTCACTGGAGAGGAGTTGGAGAAACTTGTGGATGGGGTCCTCCCCCAGTATGCGCTACTCTACGGTCCTCCAGACCAACAAGTGAGTTTAATTCAATCTGGATTTGGGGCCACTGGCTGGCTTGGGGGCCTGGCGGGGGGCCTGGCGGGGATGGGGGGCATGTTGGGCCTGGCGGGGGCATGGCGGGGGGCCTGGCGGGGATGGGGGGCATGTTGGGCCTGGCGGGGGGCATGGCGGGGGGCATGGCGGGGATGGGGGGCATGTTGGGCCTGGCGGGGGGCATGGCGGGGGGCCTGGCGGGGATGGGGGGCATGTTGGGCCTGGCGGGGGGCATGGCGGGGGGCATGGCGGGGATGGGGGGCATGTTGGGCCTGGCGGGGGGCATGGCGGGGGGCCTGGCGGGGATGGGGGGCATGTTGGGCCTGGCGGGGGGCATGGCGGGGGGCATGGCGGGGATGGGGGGCATGTTGGGCCTGGCGGGGGCATGGCGGGGGGCCTGGCGGGGATGGGGGGCATGTTGGGCCTGGCGGGGGGCATGGCGGGGGGCATGGCGGGGATGGGGGGCATGTTGGGCCTGGCGGGGGGCATGGCGGGGGGCATGGCGGGGGGCCTGGCGGGGATGGGGGGCATGTTGGGCCTGGCGGGGGGCATGGCGGGGATGGGGGGCATGTTGGGCCTGGCGGGGGGCATGGCGGGGGGCCTGGCGGGGATGGGGGGCATGTTGGGCCTGGCGGGGGCATGGCGGGGGGCATGGCGGGGATGGGGGGCATGTTGGGCCTGGCGGGGGGCATGGCGGGGGGCCTGGCGGGGATGGGGGGCATGATGGGCCTGGCGGGGGGCATGGCGGGGATGGGGGGCATGTTGGGCATGGCGGGGGGCCTGGCGGGGTGCCTGGCGGGGATGGGGGGCATGTTGGGCATGGCGGGGGGCCTGGCGGGGTGCCTGGCGGGGATGGGGGGCATGTTGGGCCTGGCGGGGGGCATGGCGGGGGGCCTGGCGGGGATGGGGGGCATGTTGGGCCTGGCGGGGGGCATGGCGGGGGGCATGGCGGGGATGGGGGGCATGTTGGGCCTGGAGGGGGGCATGGCGGGGGGCATGGCGGGGATGGGGGGCATGTTGGGCATGGCGGGGGGCCTGGCGGGGTGCCTGGCGGGGATGGGGGGCGTTGGGCCACTGGCAAGGAAAATGCTGACAAACTTGAACGTGGTATTTCTCCCTCCCTGTACGTGTCACATAGGTCCGCGCCCATGAGAAGATCGGGATTTGGCGTGCCATCGCCAAGGAAGTCCGGACCCTGGGGTCCACCATCGACGGGGCACCCACTGCCGCAAGAGGTGGGAGGACATCCGCCGCGGGACCAAGAAGACCGCCGAGTCTCTGCTGGGGATGGCATCCCAACGTAGGCGGGGTGCCTGCCGTCAACTGAGCCCCCTGATGTTCCGGATCCTGGTGGTGGCCTACCCTGATTTGGATGGGCGCGTGAGGGCAGCACAGCAGACACAAGGGGGTGAGTACAAGCATTATCTACTCTGTTGTCGCGCAGTGGAGGTGTCTGGGTGGGGGAGGAGGGCTGGGGGTCCCCCTAGGCCAGGGCGATATCTGTAGGCTGGGCACCCCCGTAAGCCCCTGTGTCCCCAGCCACCACCCTCAGTAGTTTGTCAGTACAGCCATCCCTGGGCCGTGTCATCCATGGGTGCAGTTGTCAACTCTAGGCGTGTAGGGCATGTTCCACGGAATGCGTAGCGGACCCCAAGTGCGCAACTTAGTGCAGGGGGCATCTGTGTCTGTCATGTCCGCTAACTGTACCGGAGATCCATGTACTCAATATCCCTTTATTTCTCTCTCCCCCCCCCTTTTTGTTTGTCTTTCTGTGCTTGTGTGCATCAGCATCATCAGGCGGAGGAGAAGTGGCATCGGGGCAGGAGGGAGCTGCATCTCACATGGCCCAGGAGGGCCATGCCACAGAGTCAGACTGGACCAGTGAGACGGAGGGCGAGGGGAGCTCCACGACGGGGACGACTGGACCCTGCAGCGACACGGACACGTCCTCGGAAGGGGGCTCCCTTGCGGGGGTGGCACCATCCGTGCCCCCCGCCATTACAGGTACAGCCGCCACCCAGCGCACCATCTCCGCCCTCCCAGCAGCCCCTCAGGGTTCGCCCCGTGCCCGCTCTGCCAGGAAGCCGGGCATCTCCTTCGCCCCAGGCACCTCAGGCCCTGCCCCTGTTACCCCCGCTGCCCTCAGTGAGGAGGTCATTGACCTCCTCCGAACGCTCATTGTTGGGCAGACTACCCTTTTGAATGCCATCCAGGGGGTGGAGAGGGAGGTTCATCGCAGCAATGCGTACCTGGAGGGCATTCATTCGGGTCAGGCTGCCCATCAGCGATCGTTCCAGGCTCTGGCCTCAGCACTGACGGCAGCCATTGTCCCTGTCTCCTGCCTCCCTCTACTAACTCCCTCCTCCCAGTCTCCTGTTCCTCTGCCTGTCCCACCCACACCATCAGACCAGCCTGCACACACCTCAACACCCAAGAGAAGCTCATCCAAACATAAGCACCACAGATCACGCAGACATTCACACACGCAACATTCCGATGCAGACATGCCAACAGTCACTACCACCTCTGTGACCCCCACCTCCTCGTCTCCCTCCTCCCTCCCTGTGACGTCTACACTCACACCTCCATTCACCTCACCATCAGCCAGTGTTTCCATCACCAGCACACCCTCCACTCCAGTCCGCACACGTGCAGTCACC
Source organism: Pleurodeles waltl (assembly GCF_031143425.1). Classification (NCBI taxonomy): domain Eukaryota; kingdom Metazoa; phylum Chordata; class Amphibia; order Caudata; family Salamandridae; genus Pleurodeles; species Pleurodeles waltl. The sequence continues at coordinate 191,557,267 of NC_090441.1, read as the reverse complement.
ACCCCCACTGCCATTTACACGTCCCCTGTGTCCTCTCCCACTGTGTCTGTCACCCCCTCTTCCACACCACACAAACGCAGCCACCCACCCACCCAACAGCCATCCACCTCACGACAGCCTATCCCTCCTGCACCTGCACCCAAAGACAGCAAACGTGACTCACCTACAACCACATCCTCTCCCTCCACTCCCATTCCCACTGTACCTCCCACTCTCCATTGTCCCAAGAAACTCTTCCTCGCCACTACTAACTTCTTTCCTGACCCTGAGCCCCCCCCTCCTTCTCGTCGGGGTAAGAAGAGCACCTCAGCCACCACCAGCCCTGCAGCCCCCTTGACAAGGGTGCAGGGGTATTGGAGCCCGCCAGCCCGCATGTCTGGATCTTCGCCCAGCAGCAAGGGGACAGCCAGCCCACCCCCTGGGAAGAGGAGCAGAAGGCGGAAGGGGCGCCGCAGGAGCCCGCCTTCTACATCCCCCCCGGACACCACCCAGAGACAGTCACCAGCCACAGCTCCAAAGGGAGGAAAGGGCCACAGGCCCACGACTAAGGAGGGCAAGGGCAGCAAGTCGGAGAGGTCAGGCAGCAGGCCTGCTGCCCAGGAGGAGCCCACAACCCCCATAGCCGCTGCCCCGGGAGGAACCGGCACAGCTGCCCCGGGAGAGCCCACCACCCCCATAGCCGCTGCCCAGGGAGGACCCAGCCCAGCTGGCCAGGAGGGCCCCACCACCCACAGCCCAGGTGGGCATTGAAGGAGCATCATCCCCGCTGCCCAGGAGGGCACCACCAGGCAATGAGCAGTTGGCCATAGACCGGCCGCCGTCTCCAGAACCGCTGAACTGGGCCCGCCGTCTCAAGAACCGCTCCGCTGGGCCCCGCCGTCTCAAGAACCGCTGAACTGGGCCCTTCAAGGCAAGGACCGCTGAACTGGGCCCCGCCGTCTCAAGAACCGCTGAACTGGGCCCTTCAAGGCAAGGACCGCTGAACTGGGCCCCGCCGTCTCAAGCACCGCTCCGCTGGGCCCCGCCGTCTCAAGAACCGCTGTACTGGGCCCCGCCGTCTCAAGAACCGCTCCGCTGGGCCCCGCCGTCTCAAGAACCGCTCCGCTGGGCCCCGCCGTCTCAAGAACCGCTGAACTGGGCCCTTCAAGGCAAGGACCGCTGAACTGGGCCCTGCCGTCTCAAGCACCGCTCCGCTGGGCCCCGCCGTCTCAAGAACCGCTGTACTGGGCCCCGCCGTCTCAAGAACCGCTCCGCTGGGCCCCGCCGTCTCAAGAACCGCTCCGCTGGGCCCCGCCGTCTCAAGAACCGCTGAACTGGGCCCTTCAAGGCAAGGACCGCTGAACTGGGCCCCGCCGTCTCAAGCACCGCTCCGCTGGGCCCCGCCGTCTCAAGAACCGCTGTACTGGGCCCCGCCGTCTCAAGAACCGCTCCGCTGGGCCCCGCCGTCTCAAGAACCGCTGAACTGGGCCCTACAAGGCAAGGACCGCTGAACTGGGCCCCGCCGTCTCAAGCACCGCTCCGCTGGGCCCCGCCGTCTCAAGAACCGCTGAACTGGGCCCTTCAAGGCAAGGACCGCTGAACTGGGCCCCGCCGTCTCAAGAACCACTGAACTGGGCCCTTCAAGGCAACGACCGCTGAACTGGGCCCCGCCGTCTCAAGCACCGCTCCGCTGGGCCCCGCCGTCTCAAGAACCGCTGTACTGGGCCCCGCCGTCTCAAGAACCGCTCCGCTGGGCCCCGCCGTCTCAAGCACCGCTCCGCTGGGCCCCGCCGTCTCAAGAACCGCTGAACTGGGCCCTTCAAGGCAAGAACCGCTGGCCCTTTGGCAGACGTGGCAGGGCAGGATCTATCTCGGGCAGGGCTGCAGGATGTCCTCTGGCCAACTTGCCTCCTCCAGTGGCAGTGGGGTCTGTTATGGACTGTATGGACCGTGGCTTTGCACTCCCCAGGATGGCCCAGTGGGCAGGCCACCCACTGTATGGACTGTATGGACTGTGGCTTTGCACTCCCCAGGATGGCCCAGTGGGCAGGCCACCCACTGTATGGACTGTATGGACTGTGGCTTTGCACTCCCCAGGATGGCCCAGTGGGCAGGCCACCCACTGTATGGACTGTATGGACTGTGGCTTTGCACTCCCCAGAATGGCCCAGTGGGCAGGCCACCCACTGTATGGACTGTATGGACTGTGGCTTTGCACTCCCCAGGATGGCCCAGTGGGCAGGCCACCCACTGTATGGACTGTATGGACTGTGGCTTTGCACTCCCCAGAATGGCCCAGTGGGCAGGCCACCCACTGTATGGACTGTTTGGACTGTGGCTTTGCACTCCCCAGGATGGCCCAGTGGTCATGGAGTCCCCTCGTGGATCTGGCGTCGTGTACTCAAGTGGCTGAGGTGCCCCCCCTTCCCTTCCCCCTGAGGTGCCTGTCCTATTTTCTTTCTGATGCCCCTGCAGTGTTCTCTCTGTGGAGTTCTTGTCGTGGGACTGGGCCTTGCCCCTTTGCACAGGACCCCTGTGATCCACGGACAGTGGTTGGACTACATTTAGTAGCTGTGTATATTTTGTACATAGTTTATTTATTTATTGGGATTACTGGTGTCCATATTTCAATATATCTGCCCGTTTATGATCTCTTCTTTTGGTCTTTGCATTATTTCGGAGGGGGGGGTTTGTGGGTTGTGACAGTGATCTGTGGGAATGCATTGATGTGTGTGTTGTAGTGGGTGTGGGTGGGTGGGTGTGTGCCGGTAATCTTTTCCCTCCCCTGTGTCGTAGGTGCAGTACTCACCGATGTCTTCCGCGCCGCCGGGCGTGCTCCTGGTATATGAGCAGGTATAGGAGTGCGGGGATGACCTGCAACTCTGGTTCCATACTGCCGGAATCTCGCGTGGAGTGCGTAGAGGTGAGCGTTTTCCCGTTCGTAGTCTGTTTCCGCCGTGTTCTTATCGGCGGTGCTCCCGCCCCGGAAAAGGTGGCGGATTGGTGGGTCGTGATAGGGTGGGCGGTACATTGTCTGCCGCCTGGCTGTTGGCGGGGACCGCCGCGCTGTTTGTTTGTACCGCCGTGGCGGGCGGAGTGTTAATACGGCGGGCTGTGTTGGCGGTTCCCGCCAGGGTCAGAATTGCATATTTTAGACCGCCGGCCTGTTGGCGGCTTGGCCGCCGCTTTATCACCGACCGCCAGGGTCAGAATGAGGGCCATAGTGTCTTAATCCAGTTTATGAAGCCACGTTGAAACCCGAATGCCTCTAATGTACGGTAGAGATAGTCCCAGCTGAGTGTATCAAAGGATTTTTCTATATCCAGAGACATAGCCACTGCCTCCTCCTCGACGGTGGAGAGCATCAAGTGAATTAATCTTCTGATGTTTAAGAAAGTATTTCTACCTGGTATAAGTCCAGATTGATCTGGGTGTATTAGCTCTGGTAGGTAAGGGAGTAGTCTGTTTGCTAGGATCTTCCCTAGGAGTTTACAGTCAGAGTTGAGGAGAGAGAGAGGTCTATATGATCTGACGTCTAGGGGATCTCGGCCTGGTTTTGGGAGCACGACTATTAATGCTTCACGCATGGAGTCTGGGAGTTCCTTTCTGTTGTGGGCTTCGTTGAACTCCTCAAGGAGGGGTTGCAGAAGGTGATTGGGTTGTGAGTTGAAGTATTCCGCTGGCAGACCATCCGGGCCTGGGGCTTTGTTACGTGCCTTTTGAGAAAGGGCCAAACGTAGTTCTTCTATTGTGACAGGGCCGTCTAACATTTCTGTGTTGCTTATTATGTGCGGATTTTGGGGGATCATTGTTAGCAATGCAGACAGTTGTTGTTCAGTGGGTGAGGTGGAAGGTTGATATAAAGTGCGGTAATACTTATGAAAGGCTGTATTGATTTCGACCTGCGTGTTAATGACAAGGCCTGTGTGTAGTTTATTCACGCCTATAGGTGATGACTGCATAGGTTGGCGAACCAGCCAGGCTAAATTTTTTCCAGATCTAGCCCCTTCTGCGTGCTGTCGTGGCTGATAGTGTCTGTAATCGTGTTTACATAGTCTGGTGTCTGCGCCCCTGTAGCTGGTTCTAAGAGCACTCAGTGTTTCCAGGGAGGATATATTCATGGAGACCTCCACTTCAGTGTCACGTAGCTTGATTTCAAGCTCTTGTAGCTCTTTAGTGAGTGCTCTTTTGACTCCCACAGTGGCCGCCAGACAGTGGCCCCGAATCACAGCTTTGTGAGCATCCCATTCGATAGCACGCATTGAGGCGGTATCCTTATTTGATGTGAAGTAGTTTGATAAGCATTTGGATATCTCTACTTGGAAGGGGGGATCTGTGAGGGCTTCTATTTGTAAGCGCCAGGTTGGGATGCGAGCATACATACGTCCCCATAATAATGTGGCGTGTAATGGATTATGGTCCGAGATGGTGCGGGCGAGATATTTTGACGTGTTTATTTTATGTAGTATGTCATGCGTAGCGAATAACATATCTATTCTGGTGTGGAGTTTATGTACTGACACTTGGCTCACAACCACTTTTCAGATGCCCTTTGGATCGGATTGTTGATTGGTTCTTGATATTTTGATTGCTTGATTGGCCCTTATGAGTTATTTTCCAGCATTACATTCTCATCCCTTTCTGTCCTGGTGATGACCCTTAGATAAACAAGGGTCGAAACGTCAACATTATATACAGCTAAGTTGGGCTTTTCTTTGATCTATTACATTTGGTTTCCCAATAAGCTTCTTCTCATGATAGCATCCTTCTCGGATATATACATATTTTTCTTGCCCATGTGCCGCTGTATTTTATTTCTTGTTGTGTTTCATATGCGCCGTTCACACGCATTAATTCACGAGCAATTTGTGTTCACATTGCATGATCCACGTCACTTTTTCTTGAGAATAATTGATTCTGCTGTATTCTTTACTGTCCTGAAAGTAACAATACAGACTTAATAATATTATGAGTGCTCTTCTGTGGTATTTTTATTCATTAATTATCAAATAGTGGTTGTAAATAACACCTGCGGAGACATTGTTGCAGATACCCCGGTGTGCTGCATAGAGGCACACAAGAATGCAGTGGCTGCTATGCTGTTGTGGTGTGTGTGAGCACATAATGAGGCAATGGTTGATGTGCTATTGATGTGTGTTGCAGCACGTGTGGAAGCAGTATCATGCTGTGTGGCACATGGAGCACATTGTGGTGCAGTGGCTGTGACGTCAGTTGTGGTGCATGCACCACATACTGAGTCCTTGACTGTATGGGAACTAAGGTGTTAGTTCCAAAGTATTCTGCAGTGTTCGTCTGGTGGAGGAGTACACGTTGTGTTGAGGTTGTCTTTAGTGGTGCAGTGTGAAGTATGATAAAGCTACACTCATGTTTTTTAGAGGCAGAGGGTTTGTGTTGTCATGTTGGAGTGTTGGTGGGTGGTACGACTGGAATGTGGAGCATGTCAACCAGGGTCTGTGGAGGGTGAGTGACAGCTGGATGAGGAGACTGAGCAGTAGTGTATGGGGCTCCTATCAGAGCATCATTTCTTCATAACTTATCTGAAACTGTAACCCGAACAAAATATAAAATTTACCTCCATGAACCGAAAGTTAGCATTTTGTTTGTCAGCACACAGCCACTGTCTGCATCTATTAATTACTAAGAAATAACCGTAGATAGAGAGTCAACGCCTGTCAGCGTTTATTACACTGACAAATAACTCTGGACAGAGCCACTGCCTGTTAGAGATTATTACACTGAAAAAACTCTGAATCTAGCCACTACCTACCAGTGTTTATTACACTGAAGAATAACTGTAGACAAAGCTGCTGTCTGCCAGCGCTTATTACACTGAAAAATAACTCTGGACAGAGCCACTGCCTAATATAGATTATTACACTGAAAAATGTTGGAGGCTGGCCCTCTATGCAGTGTACAAAAAACAAGTACACTATGCAGAGGGTCCAAACTACAACATGTTCGTTTTCAGGGGTAAAAATCAGACCCCCTAATGCTGTAATTTTTAAGGTAGATGGTGGAGCAGTTAGGCCAACCCAGGAGATGTGCTAAGTATTTACTGTACTCACAAATCCAATCATGCACCACACACACTCAATGAATAACTCGGGCTAAGACTTTATAAAAAATACTTCAGATTTTTATATAATTTTTAAGACCAAAATCTTTAGAATACTTTTCTTGTTATTACTTTTTATTGTTTTAGCAAAGGTAGTCTTTCTGTGCGTAATTATGCACCATTGGAATCAATAGACAGTCACTTTTAAAAATGCATAAAAAATAGTACGGTTGAGTTATCAATCTCTTCTTTGCAGGATGGCTGCAGAGGTCGGTGGGCACCTGGTGCCAGCTGGAGAGCTTCGGGCAACTCCCGGTTTTGGCTGGAGCAACGTTGGCAAAGTTCTTGGCACAGGCACAGGGCCACCTGGATGGGTCACTTGGAAAAGGAGCTGATTTGCAAATTCAAAGTCATGCCTGGGGGTCCCTTTTGGCTGTCGAGGCCACAAGGTGTTGGGGACCCGGAGCACACAGCAGAACCCGAGATGCAAGACCCAGGGCAGCCAAGTGCAGGGAGTTTTGGAGGCCTTGGATGCTGTGCGCGACAGAGTCCTCTGGAGCTGCAGGTAAGTCTCTTTGAGGGTCGCTTGCAGGACAACGGGGGCACTCTGTTCGGAGGTCCAGGGTGTTCCTGAAGTCCCTCGACTAGGGCTTCCTCCTGATCCTTTCTTACCTCTGGGGGAGCTGGTTTTCTGCTGGTCAAACGTCAGCTGATCTGGACCCAGGGTATTGCTCTATCTCGGCCACCAGGGGATTGCAGCACCACCAGACTTGGTACAGCTGGGGGGCTCTTCCGGACGGTTGTCTGTGTGTCGTTGGGTCCATCTGTGACTTGCGGTCGCGGAGATATCGGCGATTCAGTGAAGTGTCCTTCACTGGTTTCTTGGTCTTTTGCAGTTTACTTGCTTTTCTTGAGTGATGCCTTCACTTGGGAGGGAGATCTGGGGTGCTCCTTAAAGCCTGGAGGTCCCCTGGGTTTCTTGGGGTCAGTTCAGTGTTCAGCTCCTCCGCTGTCACGATTGTCGGGACTCTGGTGCAGCAAGCAGGGGTCTTAGCGCCTCTTCTGATGCAGCAGGTCCTCGGTTCTCGACCTGACGGATTCTCTGGTGCTGGTCTTCTTGTCTTCTTGGAATCCTTTTCAAATCTGTTTCAAATCTCAAATCTTGTTCTAGGGGAGCCCCCTGAATACTGAATTTAGTGGGCGTTTTAGGGGGAACCTGGTAATGTCCAATGGGGCACTTACCCTTGGGTGGCTACACCCACTCTAGTGACCACTTCCTGTGGGAAGGGTCACTTCCCTAAACCTCATTGGCTGTTTCTCTCCATTCCAGGATGGAGAAATCTGAATCATATGGTCCACTTTGCATGCAGGCCCTTAGGGGTGGTGCATGCTCAGTGAGGCCACTCCTCCTACCCTTTGTCTGGTTTCCCGCCTTTTCTCCCGCCAAAAGTGGGGGTTTGCAAAGGGGGAAGCCTTCTGCTGCTAACAGCAGGCCTGGAGGGTCAGGTTTCAGGGGCTGTAGCCCTTTGAAGCTCACCGCCAGGGTTTTGCACATTCCTGAGGGAGGGTGTGTTAGCTCCTCCACCCAGGAAGTGCATTGTCTTACAAACCAGAGAGCCAGGGCTCTTCCCAGGTTTGTATATTGGCTGTCTGGAGTGGCAGCTGAATGGAACCAGCCGGCAACTCTGCCAGTTAGGGTTAGCTTTTGCAGGGGGCACCTCTAAGGTGGCCCCTGGGTACATTCAAGGTTAAATCCAGTACTGGCACCAGTTTCGATTTAATATTCTGAGTTGTTTGATACCAAACAACCCAGGATGCAGAGTGGCCATTATGTACCTGGGGAACTCGTGTTTGACCAGTGCCCAGAACATACATTAAAATGGTTGCTCTGTTCACTCACCATGTCCCAGGTTTAGCAAGGACACAGTGGGGACATATTGCTCATGCAGCTACGCCCTCACATATAGTATGGTGCACCCTGCCTTTGGGCTGAAAGGCCTGCTAGAGGGGTGACTTACCCATAATATAACTGTAGACTGAGCCACTGCCTGTCAGTGTTTATCACACCAAAAAGTAACTGGAGAGAGCCACTGTCTGACAGCACTTGTTACTCTGAAAAATACCTCTGGACAGAGCCACTGCATTCAGCATTTATTACACTGAAAAGTAATTCTGGACAGAACCATTGCCTGTCGGTGTTTATTACACCGAAAAATCACTCTGGACACAGCCACTGCATGTCAGTGTTTGTTACCCTAAAAGATAAATCTGGACAGATCCACTGCCTGTCTCTGTTTATCCCTCTGAAAAGTAACTCTGGGCACTGAGAGTGACTGTCAGTGTTTATTACACTAAAAAGGAACTCTGAGCACATTCGCTGCCTGTCAGCATTTGTTATACTGGAAAATAACACTGGACACAGCAGCTGACTGTTAGTGTTTATTACACTGTAAAATAACTCTGGACAGAGCCACTGCCTGTCAGTGTTTATTACACTGAAAAATAACTGTAGACAGAGCTGCTGCGTACCAGTGCTTATTACACTGAAAAGTATCTCTGGACAGAGCCACTGCCTGTCAGCGTTTATTACACTGAAAAAAAAACTGTACACAGAGCCACTGCCTGTCAGTGTTTATCACACTGAAAAGTAACTCTGGAGAGGCACAGGGCATCATTACCGTCCTGGCGGTCTTAAGACCGCCAGGGTCACAGTGGCGGTCGGAGTGCCGCCAATGTGGCAGTCTCGCAGCCACTTTACGACCATGGCAGTCGTGCCATGGTCGGATCGTCAGACCGCCAGATCACGACTATTAATCGGTCTGGCGGTGCTGCGGTCCTAATCCGCAGGGGCAGCTCTGCCCTGGGGATTGTGAGTCCCTTCTTTGCCAGCAATTACATGGCAGTAGATCCGCCATGTAAAGGCATGGGCAGTGCAGGGCCCCCCTGACCAGCCCTGTTGTGATTTTCACTGTCTGCTACGCACTGCAGCATTGTCGACGACTCAATTATGAGCCGGCGTCAATGTTGTAGGCTGTTTTCCGCTGGGCCAGCGGGAAACTCTTAATGGGGCCTGCAGGAAGGGGACCGCACTGGGGGTAACCTGACCGAGGAAGTTTGGCGGATGGCCTTCTCCGTCCATCAAACTCATAATTACCCCCACTGCCTGTCAGCGTGTATTACCCTGAAAAGTACCTCTGGACAGAGCTACGGCCTGTCAGTGTTTATTACACTGAAATATCACTCTGGACACAGCCACTGCCTGTAAGTATTTGTTACACTAAAAAATAAATCTGCCTAGAGCCACTGCCTGTCAGCGTTTATTACACTGAAAAGTTACTCTAGACACTGCGACTGCCTGTCAGTGTTTATTACACTGAAAAGTAACTGCAGACAGAGCCACTGCATGTCAGCGTTTATTACACTGAAAAGTTACTCTAGACACTGCGACTGCCTGTCAGTGTTTATTACACTGAAAAGTAACTGCAGACAGAGCCACTGCATGTCAGCGTTTATTACACTGAAAAGTAACTCTGGACACAGCCGTTGCCTTCCAGCGTCTATTACACTTAAGAGTAACTCTGGACGCAGCCACTGCCTGTCACTGTTTATTACACTGAAAAGTAACTGTAGACAGAGCCACTGCCTGTCAGTGTTTATTACACTGAAGAGTAATGGTGGACAGAGCCACTGCCTGTCAGTGTTTATTACACTGAAGAATAATGGTGGACAGAGCCACTGCATATCAGTGTTTATTACACTGAAAGTAACTCTGGACACAGCCGCTGCCTTTCAGCGTTTATTACACCGAAGAGTAACTCTGGACGCATCCACTGCCTGTCACTGTTTATTACACTGAAAAGTAACTGTAGACAGAGCCACTGCCTGTCATTGTTTATTACACTGAAAGTAACTCTGGACACAGCCGCTGCCTTTCAGCGTTTATTACACTGAAGAGCAACTCTGGACGTAGCCACTGCCTGTCAGCGTTTATTACACTGAAGAGTAATAGTGGACAGAGCTCTGTGCTCACTCCAGCGGCCACAATGGATTACAGAGCCACTGCCTGACAGTATTACATACGGAGACTAGAACCGCAGAGAGAAGTTGTGCGTCAATGTTTTATAAAGCAAGCAGATGCTCTCTCTGCCTATGTAGATGGCAGTGATGAGAAACACGGATAGCGCCGCTCCTGGGGGTGCACATTCTCGGCGCGCGTGTCCTCTCGCTGTGTGAGCTGAGTCACTCCGCGGCTCTCGCTGACGGACCCAAAGCCGGTGCCCTGAATGAACGTCCCTCCATGTCGGGCACGGCCATCCTGCCCAAGGGATGCTGCGGCTCACACCTGAGGTTACCTAGGAAACCGCCTTTAGAGCATCAGAGAGCGCGAAGTCTACAGCTTCTCGGTGCCAGGGGCGGCTAAGTGCTGAATGCAGGCCTCGGGCACATCCAGGCTCAGCGCGCGGCCTCCAGCCCCCACGTGCCGCCTGAATGTCAAAGACAAGAGGTACATCTCTCTTCCTGAAAGAGTTCATAACCCAGATTAACTCATGCTTCAAACTGCCTCGCGGACCTGAAGCCAGTGCTGGCATACAAAGGGTCCTTCCCTTCTCTTCTCACCAATCCCTCTCCCTTTCCTTCCCCTCCCTCCCTTACATCCCCTTCTCGTCCCTTCCCTCCGCCCTCCTCTTCCATTCCCACCTCTACTACTCCCCCCACACCGTCTCTTCCCTTCACTTCCCTTTCCTCCTTTCCTTTCCCTTCCCAGCTCTTCCACTCCCTTTCCTTCCCCTCCCATTTTCTCCTGATCCCTTTCATTTTCCCTTCCCTTCCCTTCCCTTCCCTTCCATTTCATTTCATTTCCTTTCCTTTCCTTTTCTTTTCTTTACTCTCCTTCTCTTCTCTTTCCTTTCCTTTCCTTTCCGTTCTTTTCCTTTTCTTTTCTTTCCTTTCTCTCCCACTCTTTTCCTTTCTGTCACCTCTTCTACTGTCCGTTCCCTTCCCTTCCCCTTCTCTTACCTTCTCTCTCTTCTCTCCCACTCCCTTTCCTTCCCCTCCCTTTTCGTCTGTTCCCTTCCCTTCTTTTCCCTTCACTCCCCTTTCTTCCTTTCCTTTCCCTTCCCAGCTGTCCCTTCCCCTCCCCTTTTTCCCTGTTTCCTTCCCTTCTCCCTTCCCTTCTCTCCCACTCTTTTCCTTCCCCCCACCTCTTCTCCTGTACCTTTCCCTTGCCTTCCCTTCTCTCTTTTCTCTCCCACTCCCTTTCCTCCCCTCACCTGTTCCCTTTCCTTCCTTTCTGATCGGAGACCTACTCCCCAACAGCCACATCAAATCCACTGCTAACCGGTGACCCCCAACTCTACATGGAAGTCTCCTCTGCTGTCAGCCTTCATCGACTGAAGTGCTGCCCCCCCTCACTCAGGCTTGGATGGCCAGCACATACTCAAACCTCATCTCCACCAAGCTGTGGCCACTCTCCCTGACAACACTTAAAAACACAAACCCCAAACCTGGCTCAAGGGCATAAACTCAGGTGTCTCTAACCCCCAAATACCAAGTCAGGCAAAATTACCCGGTTTAACCCTCAACACCGAGGCTTCCGCAAGGCTCACATCACCAAGAGGCCCAAGATGTTCAGATACCAGGTCTCGCTGTTGAAGAGAGTGAAACCCTTCCTCACAGCCAAGAAATTATCATTTCCTGTCCAAGCCTTTGTAGTCTCACATCTTCTCGAAGTACACTCCATGCTTCATGACCTCTCCAGTGGTGTAACAAAACTTGAGAGGGACCCCCTGCAAATTACATGGAGCCCCCCCAGTACACAGTCAGGAGCTTCCAGTCCAGGGCCAGCTGCTGGTGCAAGGGGTACAGGGCAGAGGGGCTCCTGGAGCTCGCCCCCCCCACACTGAGGGCGCTGCAGGGGGCTGTGTTACACCACTGGACCTCTCAACGCCACACTGTCCACCCCTAGAGGATTTCTACTGGTCTTGGCATGCCTGGGATGGGCCTGAAGAAATGAAACCACCTCAGCCCTACCATGATGGAAACCCACTGGCTTTCCCTACATCTCCACATCATCTTCAAGGCCACCTTCTCCACTTCCCGGTCCACCGTGGAGGTCACACCTGCCATCAGGCTCACAAACACGCCATCTCTGGCTACACCTGGCAAGCAACCACTCCCAGGACTTCACCATAATAGAGACACATGAAACAGGCCTTCTCCATCCATGCACCCAGGATACTGAATAGCTTCTTTGTAACTAATACAACTTCTCATGCCCTCTACCAGTTCAGGGAGTAACTGAATATTATTCTCTTCAAAGAATCTCCTCCTGGGACGAAGAGCTGGCCTACTGGCTAGAGCTGCCGACTTTGACATTTGTAGACGCAGGTTCAAATCCTGGCCTGTGTGATTTTGGGCAAATCTCATAATCTCCCTGTACCTAAAACTATAAATTGTATTTGTGTACTGTACAGGATGGCATGGTGGAGTGATGTTGTGTGGTGTAGTATGAGGTTGTGCATGTAGCTTTTGAGTGAAATGGAGGGCGGAAGTTTAGTTTGTTGTGGTGACAGGAAGATTTTTAATGTTATTTAAATTAATGTTTTGATGTGTCTTCGGTATGATGAGCACATGGGGAGAATGAGAAAGCAGTAGGAACAGCGGGAGTGGGTTTTGTTGTGAGTTCACATGATGGTGCTTGGGGTGTGGTATTGTAAGGGTGTTTTAGTCTTATTTTAGCTACTCCATTTCCTCTTGATAAACCTTTAATGTTTATCTTACGCTCTAAAGAACCTGAAAATGTACATGCAGTACTCTACTATAAATAAACAATAAATAAATAAGTCAAAGAGAATCTACTTTTATTATTCAGGCCCTGTTTGGGCATTTTGTTTTACTGATTATTACTGCCATCTTAAGCATATCATTGGAGGCTACTGGACACCAGGAAATAAGCCCTGAATTTGTTTCAAGGGTCTGTGCATACCTCTCAGAGACTGCAGTGTTTGTACAGCCTTAAATTGATGGCTGTGTCTCAACACTTGCCATGATCTGTGCTTTGCGTTCCAGTACACAGCGGGCACCTGACCGCGGTACTCCAAACTCACTCCTGCTAAGTTTATTTTATAGAAGGACAGACTGGAAGAAAGGAAGGAATGCTGGCAGTACTTTATGAAAGACTTCACATCTCCAGAAGATGCACTGCCATTACCACCATTGGCTGACATTTCCTTGTGATTCGCAGACCCCTTGCTAGACAATCAGGATACTTTGCTGCTGCAAATAGGACCTTGTACCAGAAATTATGAAAACCTTTGAGATTGTTTGTTTTTCTTTGAAACTGTTTGGAGAGGGGGAGTTGAATACAGTTAATTATTTTAAGACTGTGAATCATGTTTGAAATCCAAATGTAATAGTTTGAAGTACTAAGTCTAATGTGCCAAGAAGGATTTTATAACTATAATTTTGTTGCACATTACTGTGTCCTATTTATGTGACAAAATGGAAAGGATCTGCTTCACTTTAAAAGACTGTTTAAATGTTCATGATGCACATATTATATTTAATGTAGTGGTGGGTGTTTAAGGAAATTATTAATTAGTACAAGTGTGAGTTATATAATTCTGATCAATATTTGTTATCTTACAGTTTCACAAAAAGATATGTACATATCTAAACCAGTCAGCTTCAACTCACAAAAACAAAAGGAAGTTAACTTGTTAGAGGAAAGAGTGAGATTATGTCAAAAGGCTTGAATAATATGATTTACATAGATATTATTTATGTTGCTGTTTCCAGAATGTCAAGAATGGCATAAAGAGAATTCTAAAGGTATATATTTACTATAGCAATTGATAAATTATTTAATATAGAGAAAAGGTACTAACGATAGTAATCTTCTCTTTAGCTGTCTATCTCGCCCATTAGATGTCAGTGCCCAATAGAGTGATAAGTCAGGGTGGACATATGCAATGTCTTGATTTTCTCTCTTACCCACTCCCCTTTACCCCAGGTCTACACATATCCAAAGTATTCTTTTCATGTTTGGTTCTCTGTAGATATGGAGAAACATGGAAACATTTATCACTCTTTTTACATTACGGCAGCAAGGTTAGTGGTTTCTGGCAACTCTTGCCTTTCCAAGAGGCGAATCAACCATCTGAGGCTGATGAGATGTACCCACTCCTTCATATTGGCTACTACTTGAGTAGCTAACCAACAAAAAAAAGTCACCACTAATGGTAAGTTAAGAAAGTTAATTGTTCTTCCCTTTATAAAAACAACTTACTGTTTGCTAGCCCAATTAGTTGCATCATTTACAAAAATGCATAATTGTCGCACAAGTAACTCCTGCAATCATAATAATGAAATATGAAGGAATATGTTGTCCATGCCCAGCACCACAAGTGAAATATAATCAAAGTGACAAAAAAGCAATGAAAATTGCTTCATGCTTTCTGGGCAAAACCAGCTGATGCCAGACAGAAGTATGAGCCAGGTCTAGGGTTCATGTATGTTTATTGGTGCAAAATGAGCAATAATGGTCCATGTTTAGGTTTCAGGAAGCACTGAGTGCATCGGCCATCATCGTGGCACCATTTTATTTAAAGGAGATGCTTAAAAATAGACATATGTATATGTTCACAAGTTATACCATAATCACTTCATGTTCTTAATTTTGACATACTTAGTCTTGCCTACTTTATTTCAGAAAGGTTGTCAACTACTGCTATTTTTGCATGTATTATTTTGCGTAAATTAGCCTTTTTATTTTGCACAGCACCTGCCACAGACTAAGCAGGAGTTGACAAGTCTGCCTATTATCTTGGGGGGTGGACTGTTCGCAAGAATGGTTGGGATTTTATTTCCGGCGCTTTAGTGGGTAAAAGGTAAATTTCAATGCTGTCACAATCTGAACTAAAGCAGCGGTTGGTATCCCATAGTACTACTGAGCTTCTAACCTTGGATCTGATTGGACTGATGTCACTAAAGAAGGCGGAGGTGGATGTCACGTTAAGTTGTCTGAGAAGCTGGAGAAGACCAACGACCTGAATCTTGTTTTTTGACCCATTAAGTTTTAGGCAGTTCTGGCTCATCGGGATGTTGAATGTTTTGAGAGTCACTGCAACATTTGTGGATTCATTGTTAGATTTGTGTGTCATCCCTCTGTGAGATATAATGACAGGTAGTGCATTCAGGAGAGGGCCTTAAGAGACTAGAAGGCTTCAGAGGAGGAAAGTGATGACCCTTATTGGACTAAGCAAGGATCTATGTTTATGGAGGCGAACAAGCCTGACTTGTGGCTGTGGTCTCCAAGGAAGGATTTGGATCTTGTCATTTAGTTGTCTGCCACATTTGCAATTGACTGGAAGTGAGATAAGCGGATGTTCTGGTCCACAGTGTGGAAGGTGCTGAAAAGCACAAGAAGGCTCCAGGTGTTGAGTGTACTTTGTCCATCTATATCTAGCGAGCCATCCCATGCACTTACCCAAGCTGCCTCCGTTCCATGCTTCGGGTGAAAGCTGCATTGTTGCTGGTTTCATTGTGGCTCTGTTACTTGCCATGCTTGTTTTACTGGCCTTATTTTATAAGATGATCTAAATTACAAGTCTTGTTCATCCTACTTTATTCAATCAACCCCATTTGGTAGGGATTTCACAACATAAGTAATAAATCCTTACTGCTAAAACTTTAACCGCTTGGTTCATAAACCGATGCCATTGATAGCACAAACTCCTCTGGGAGACCCTCAAACACAAGGCACACCCTCAGAGAAGGAAAGACATAATTATGAAGTAAAAGAAGAGATAGACCGGTGTGGGAAACTTGGGCTTATTAGAAATTTGTTTTTGATAAATTGTATAGGGTTGCATCCTTCAAATACTCCTGCTAGGGTCACCTTGGAACCGGGAAGAGGACAACATGAACTCTACACCAAGGGCCAGGTCCGAGGACTGTAATCAAGAGCTGGCTTTAGGGGGGTGCGATTGGTGCAGTCACACTGAGTGCTGACCTAGAGGGGGAGCCCTGGCTTCAGGTGATGGGGGGGGCGATGTGTTCAACAATAACTCACAAATTAAAAGATCTTGATGTTGAGTTCCTTATGGAACCAGCTTTCAGGCATCAATAAACTTGTCAAGATAACTCCTGTGAATAATATTCCTTCGAAAAAGTGAGATCGGAGTTTTTTCAAACCATAAAGTAGTGCAGAGGGTTAATGTGCCTGCTGCAAAGAACAGATCTGCATTTTAAGTGGATAGCTGAGTGGATTAGTAAATCCAGCCGTTACCAGCTCTTTAAAACAAATCAAATGTATGTGAGAGCGGAGCTATGGAGAGATGAGGGCCACTTTGGCTGCGTGGTACTGAGGAAAAATACTGCTGGGCGCCACTAAACTAAAGTCGGCCCTGCACCCGACTCACAGGGACAGAGTAGTCTGCAGCAGCAGGAAATACTGGCATCGACTCAAAATGCCCACTGTCTGAAGACCCTCTAAAGTCAACTTGTCTTTAGGTCTTGAATGTCCTTCGGGGCTAAAAGCTCTCTATCAGGTGGTCAGCTACTAAAGACTTGTAAAATCTGTAAAGATTATACTGAATAATGTCGTCAAACCAGGGAACAGCTGACAAAGGGGCGGTGTTAGGGCTGGGGTTGGGGCAGATTTAGGGTTTAGGAACGGGGAAGGGGTGATGTTAGGGCTCAGGGCTGGGGATGGGACAGTGTTAGGGCTCGTGGCTGGGGAAGGGTTGTGTCAGGAGGCAATGTTAGGGCTCAGGGCTGAGGATGGGACAGTGTTAGGGCTCAGGCTGGGGAAGGGTTGTGTCAGGAGGCAATGTTAGGGCTCAGGGCTGGGGATGGGACAGTGTTAGGGCTCAGGCTGGGGAAGGGTTGTGTCAGGAGCCAATGTTAGGGCTCAGGGCTGGGAATGGGACAGTGTTAGGGCTCAGGCTGGGGAAGCGTTGTGTCAGGAGGCAATGTTAGGGCTCAGGGCTGGGGATGGGACAGTGTTAGGGCTCAGGCTGGGGAAGGGTTGTGTCAGGAGGCAATGTTAGGGCTCAGGGTTCACATCGGACAGCAACATCAGCCCAGCTTGGAATATCACCCTCCAATCACCTCCAGCACACGGGAGATGTGAAGACTCAGTTGGGGTTTGAATTTCATGAAGCCAGCTTTCAAAGGAGCTCAATGGCCAGAGAAGCTTCTGAGGTCAGTAGTGTTTGTAATTCCACCCAACACCTTGCCTCAGCCTCTGACAATATTCATCATCAGATAGTTGACTCCTCAACATGAGGCTTGAACACAGTTCACCGGGGACAAGTACCATCTTGGAAGCTGGTCAGGCAGCCATTCAAATGACTCTGTTGAAATCCAGCGTCTTCTTTCCCTGTTTTGAAGACTTCACTTCGCTAATAGAGCCCTTTCTTTCTGTTGGGACAACCTTTCATCTCTGTTCCAGTCCTGATACCTTTTTGTTCCTTATAATGATTAAATATGTCTCTTCCTTTCTAAGGTTGCTGTGAGCTGTGCAGCCCTTTATATCTTTTCACTATACAGCACCTGGATGCCCTCAATGGCGATAAGCCGCACTCTACAAATACCATCTGATTGATTGATTGATTGATTGTGTAAATTATGCCATGTACACCACATACACTTTTCTCCCGGGGCATAGCCCTGCAGCTGAGACCACAATATCAAAGCCGAGCCAAGGATATCTTATGGGGAAACATGTCCAGGTTTCAGATCAGACTGTGCTGCAAAGCCCTGGAGGCTCCTGATGAATGGTTTCTGATCTCCTTACCACGGACCATAAAGTAAGAATTCACTCCCTCGCCCTTGGAGCAAACCCCATCTGCTTGTATGGCAATGCGTCTTGTCACTTTTCATTCCTAGAAAATCAACTTGCCTTTCACTGGCTTGCACTGTAGGACTCAACATTGTCCTCTTCGGTAGATCCCTTAATCCCCTTTCCCAAAAGTGTCCCTTCCCTGAGGAAGTGTCCCCTTTGGAGCAGAAACTGGGGCGGGGGAGTTGGTAATTTTATCAACCCTCAGAAGAGAGAAATCTTTTGTGACCTGTTATATATATATATTTAAGAAAACCTTTCAGCAAAACTACAAAAACATATTTCAAACATCAAATCTGCCCAATCTTGCACAGATCTAAAGAACTAATTAACTGGTGTCAGACACAGCGAGTTTCCTCCTCTGTGTCCAGGAGTCCCAGGAGTGTAAGAAGCAGATATGTTCAGTGAAAAATAAGTTGCATCTGGTCCATAAGGCTCCCTCTTCAGACTCTTTAGTGAGCAGCTTTCGGTGCTCTTTGTTACTTCATGTGCAGGAGTGTGTTTTGTCTCCCTGTGAAGCTCGCTATTTTCACTCTGTGCACAGCGGGGAGAAGAGCTTATGCCAAAGACTGGGCTGGGAACTGGAGTGAGGACAGAGCGCACGATGCATAGCGCCCGGCGCCATAGCACCTTACCGGGAGATGCTGCATAGGTGGCGCGGACGCCTTTCATTCCAAGGTCACAGGGCTCACTGCCTGATCTATCAAAGGGCTTTACTCATTCTGTGGCACATATACGAGAGGCTTGTGCTGCCAGACATCACTTTTAGTGATGGAACAGCGGTGCAAACCTTTCAACCATATCTATGAGGCCGCAGAGAGCCACTTTGCGTGGATTTGCATGGCCTGACAGATATGGAGTAAACCAAGGCAGCGCAAATCAGTGCGTTGCCTTACTCTGCATCAGCGGAGCATTCCATGGGCGTCGCAGTGGGTGTTCCCATGCAACATCTATGGATTGTTATGCATTCCCAGATTTACAAGGGTTTGTAAACCTGGGGACGTGCCAAAACCTTACACTTCCCAAGGGAGGGGCGATGGCAAGTAGCTTTATTTCTCCTTCTTTTCTCCTCTTTCTATGTAAAGAAAACCAGGATTGTTGTGTGCAGGACGGGGCATGCAACACAGGCACACTTGCACCATGGTGGATGGGTGATTGCCTTGGCGCGGGCTGCATGGAAACCCTAGAAGACTGGTAGGAGCAATTATGGGGGGTCCTCCAAGGAGCCCCCAGACTGCATGGAATCATGCAACCAATACTGGCAACAGTATTGGGGTATGATTCTGACATGCCCAGGTTCTGAGTTACCATTATGTAGTAGTACAAGGGTAAAATGGCTTCCCGGCACTTACGAAGTCCAATGGAACGGGCATTTGTAGGGGCACCTCTGCTCATGCAGAGGCGCCCTCACACACAGGGACCTGCACCCTGCCATTTGGGCTAGGATGCCCTACCACAGGGGTGACTTACAGTGACCTGGTGCAGTGTCCTGTGGTGAAAGGGTGCATGCTCCTTTTCACACAGGCTGCAATTGCAAGCCTGCAGACACAGTTTGCATGGGCTCCCATAGGTGGCACAATACTTGCTGCAGCCCATGGGGAACCCCTGGTGCCCGATGCCCTGGGTACCTAAGTACCATATACTAGGGACTTATATGCGAGTACCAGTATGTAAATTGTGGGGTGTGCAAAGTCCTAGGCAACCAAATTTAGAGGGATAGAGCACAATCACTGGGGTCCTGGTTATCAGGATCACACTGAAAACAGTCTAAGCACACTGATAGCAGGCAAAAAGTGGGAGTAACCATGCCAAAAAGACTGACTTTCCTACAACATGCATTAGATATTTTTTTGTTAATGGAGTAAATGACAGTCTTTTATATATAAAAAAAGAAAAGTTATGTCATACTGGTAAACTTTGGTAGTTTTATGAACGTTGGTCAATATCTTCTGCCATATATAATTTAATGAAGAGACAGATAGGTCAGCTGTGTACTGTACTTTAAAGTGGCATTTGATTCTTATGCAAGAATGTTCCTAATTCTTTAATTATTATTGAGACTTCATGAGCATTGTATCCCCAGGCTAAATTATACAAACATTGGGTAAATGTGACACTCAAAAGGTGTATAAGTGGTGTCAATAGACATGCCAACATTTAGAAGCTGTAAACCTCTTGGTCAAGCAGTACTGGATAAGGTACAAGAGGCTGGTGAAACATGAAAAGGAATATCTCTCCTATCATTAGCTATGAAGTTCAGCACAAATCATTTTCACACCATTCGTTCCATAAGATGAACCTATGGATTTTAATACATTGATTGTTCCAAACCATGGAGGAAGAAATCTGATCAACATCAGAGATTTATGAAAAGAAAACTCTATGTAGAATATCATGTCTAAGTTTAAGTAGAGACTTGTCCAATTGTTCTACGTATTTAGTGTACAGAGTACCTTTAATGTTATGCACGGATCACTGTTTCTTCTAAGCTCCCATGGAACTGAAGACACCTGACGATAAGTCAAAAGAGTACACTGTTCCTAAAAACAAATCATGGAAAAATAGGCACAGGTTCAGAAAAACACTTCTTAAATTAGATGCAAGAGCCCTCACACATCCAATGGATGTCATGCTTCATCATAGGGCCAGCTACTCGTCAGACCGGCGATGCAATATCTGATGGGCCCCACAAGGGGGCACTTTGCCAGAGATCTTGATCAAAAGTGTGTGCCGTGATAGAGGTAGGAATTAATTTAAACCTCACCTCAAGAGAGAGAAGGAGAAAAAAGAAGGATAAAATTGGTTCAAGAGCCTCCGAACAATAAGTTTTAATTGGTGTGGAGGCCGTTGGTCAATATTAAAAACACACGGGAGTGGAGAAGGAATAAAGTTCCACCACTCTCCATACAAAATCAAGCTAATAGGGGCAGTCTCCCTTAAGCTAATCTCTACGGTCAACAAGTTTCGTGCCCTAAGTGTCCCTACAGATCGTACAGCGCTTCATCAGGACCAAAAAGAAAAAACTCCTACACTACAATGTATACCCTAATCAGGTTTAAAGAAAAGAAACTACTTACAAAGAACGCTACACTACTTATAGCCTAAATAGGTGAACCTGTGCAGAAAAAATACAAAATATGTTTCAAAACACAGGCCCTCATTACAACCCCGGCGGTAAATCCAGCTTCCTGTCGTGCAGAAGGCCGCCAACATACCGCTGCGTCCGCGGAATTCCACTACAGGTATTACGACCCACAACTTGGAATCTGCCACAATACAGACACCCACACAAGTCCGCCACACCAAAGGTCAGTGATAAACTGGCGATAACAAAACCTCCACCGTCACGCCAACAAGAAAACGCCCACACTATCACAACCAATGAATCAACGCAGCAGTCTTTCAACCGCGGTAAACAATTGGCGGTACACACCGCCGCGCTCAAAATACACACTCATTTACAAAACACAACCACATTGGACAATTCGAAATACACACACATGATACACATACACACATCACACCCACACACTCACACCACTGTAAAACACACACCCACATTACCCACAAACCCTTACTACCAGAAATTTGAAAGCAGGCCAGAGAGAGACACTACCTAAAACAACACCACCATCCACAGACACACAACACCATCACTTACACAACATCCACGCACCTCAAACAACACACACCAACACATCCCCTCACACATCACAACAGACACCACCTCACACATCACCCACACCACATCATGGCACCTCAAAGACACCCCAGGTTGTCTGAGGAGGAGCTCAGGGTCATGGTGGAGGAAATCGTCCGGGTAGAGCCACATCTATTCGGATCACAGGTGCAGCAGACATCCATTGCAAGGAAGATGGAGCTATGGCGCAGAATTGTCAACAGGGTAAACGCAGTGGGACAGCATCCAAGAACACAGGATGACTTCAAAAAGAGGTGGAACAACCTACGGGGGAAGGTGCGTTCCGTGGTCTCCAGACACCAGATTGCTGTATAGAGGACTGGCGGTGGACCCCACCTCCTCCCCCACAACTAACAACATGGGAGGAGCAGGTCTTGGCAATACTGCATCCTGAGGGCCTCGCAGGAGTAGCAGGAGGACTGGACTCTGGTAAGGCAAATCTTTACTACCTTATCCCCCCACCCCACCTGCATGCCATCACATACTCCCACCCTTACCCTCACTCTCATCACCCCAACAACCCACAGATACCCCACCAACACAACCCACACATCCCAAAACCAAGCCCTACATGTAACACCAATGCATGGATACCCATCACCCAAGCATGTCCAGTACAGAGACACACTCATGCCCCAAAATCACTAATCACACAAGGACCAAGCCAATAATGCAAGCACAGGAGTAGAGGGTCACTCACCCATTGCAGACGATGGCACACACAGATACAATAACTATGCATTTACACCCCAACATGACCCCTACCCAACGTCACCGGACAGGAGGTGCCAGACATATCCAGTCCCCCCACAGAAGAGGCCCACAGTGATGACAGCAGCTCTGCACGCCTGGATCAAGATGACCAGCCCGGGCCCATCTGGGACCTCAGGACAGGTGGTTCCCCTGCCACTGTCACAAGCCACCACAGAGCCTCCCCCCTCAGGAAACATCAGCACAGCACCCACCCAGCAGGCCCATCCCTCTGTCCCCAGGACACGTCAATCAGCAGTGTGTCCACCACTACAGACACACAACACCATCACTTACACAACATCCACGCACCTCAAACAACACACACCAACACATCCCCTCACACATCACAACAGACACCACCTCACACATCACCCACACCTCATCATGGCACCTCAAAGACACCCCAGGTTCTCTGAGGAGGAGCTCAGGGTCATGGTGGAGGAAATCGTCCGGGTAGAGCCACATCTATTCGGATCACAGGTGCAGCAGACATCCATTGCAAGGAAGATGGAGCTATGGCACAGAATTGTCAACAGGGTAAACGCAGTGGGACAGCATCCAAGAACACAGGATGACTTCAGGAAGAGGTGGAACGACCTACGGGGGAAGGTGCGTTCCGTGGTCTCCAGACACCAGATTGCTGTACAGAGGACTGGCGGTGGACCCCACCTCCTCCCCCACAACTAACAACATGGGAGGAGCAGGTCTTGGCAATACTGCATCCTGAGGGCCTCGCAGGAGTAGCAGGAGGACTGGACTCTGGTAAGGCAAATCTTTACTACCTTATCCCCCCCACCCCACCTGCATGCCATCACATGCTCCCACCCTTACCCTCACTCCCATCACCCCAACAACCAACAGATACCCCACCAACACAACCCACACATCCCAAAACCAAGCCCTACATGTAACACCAATGCATGGACACCCATCACCCAAGCATGTCCAGTACAAAGACACACTCATGCACCAAAGTCACCAATCACACAAGGACCAAGCCAATAATGCAAGCACAGGAGTAGAGGGTCACTCACCCATTGCACACAATGGCACACACAGATACAATAACTATGCATTTACACCCCAACATGACCCCTACCCAACGTCACCGGACAGGAGGTGCCAGACATATCCAGTCCCCCCACAGAAGAGGCCCACGGTGATGACAGCAGCTCTGCACGCCTGGATCAAGATGACCAGCCCGGCCCATCTGGGACCTCAGGACAGGTGGTTCCCCTGCCACTGTCACAAGCCACCACAGAGCCTCCCCCCTCAGGAAACACCAGCACAGCACCCACCCAGCGGGCCCATCCCTCTGTCCCCAGGACACGTCAATCAGCAGTGTGTCCACCACTACAGGGAAACCAGGCAAACCCACTAACACAGGACGATCAGGGACCTGGGGTCTGTGGCAGTGGGCACACGGTTCAGTGGACAGAGGCACAGGATAACAGGGAAACTGGAAGGACTGCTGTGTGACGGGGGGGACAGGCCCAGGGAACCGACACTCCATGAGGCACTCTCCAACATCATGGGAGCTTACCATCATTCCCAGGAGACCATGGCAATGGTACTGGCCAAGTTTCAGGAGACCCAGTGGCTGCAGGAGGAACACTACCTTGGGATCAGGGAGGACTTGAAGTCCATAAACACTGCCCTGGTCACCATTGCAGGGGTGCTGGCAGAACTTCTCAACACCAGGAGGGACACAGTGGCACAACAAGGGGCCCCTGACACTAGCCTGGACGATAAACAGCCCTCCACCTCCGCCGGCGCTAGTGGACAGGAGGCACCGCCACAGCAACAACAGGACACCAGCACCCCACCCCCTGCAGATGGAGAACCACCCCGCAAACAGTCCCTGAGATCCAAGAACAAGACAGAGAACATTGACAAGACCCCCGCCAGGAGATGAGACCCCCCTGAATGTCACCCTCTGTCCCACTATGTCACCCTGTCGATCCTTAAACTGCCATTGCTCCACTTCCTATGCCCCTTTGGACAATGCACCTGTTAAACAAATAGACTGGACTCTGCCAAGGACATACCTCCACCATCACCCCAGCCCATTTTACAACCCCCTCCGCTTATTTGCACAGGAATAAACACACTTCAATCACAAAACAATCTGGAGTCAGTCTGTGCTTTCACAAATGTGTAATTGCAATAACTATGGAATATAGCAATGTCAATTTTCTTGTTCACATACCAAAGTAACACAGCTGTAGGCCAAGAGTAAACACAGCAGAGGGCACAAAGTGGGACCTAGGTCTGTGAGATGGAAATCTAAGTGACAAGACAGGGTCCATACACTGAGTGAAAATGACAGACTTATGCTAGCTCAAACAACAGTATGAGATGTGGGAAGCAGTGACATCTTCTTACCTGTGTCTCACTGGAAGTATTGCATGATGATGTTGTTTCGGTTGTCGATATCCTCTTCTTCTGCCTCCTCTTCTTCACTTTCCACAGGCTCCACAGCTGCCACAAGACCACCATCTGGCCCATCCTCCCGAAGAAATGGCACCTGACGTCGCAAAGCCAGGTTGTGCAGCATACAGCAGGCCACGATTATCTGGCACACCTTCTTCGGTGAGTAGTATAGGGAGCCACCTGTTAGATGAAGGCTCTGGAATCTGGCCTTCAGGAGGCCGAAGGTGCGTTCGATCACCCTCCTAGTTCACCCATGTGCCTCATTGTAGCGTTCCTCTGCCCTTGTCCTGGGATTCCTCACTGGGGTCAGTAGCCGTGACAGGTTGGGGTAACCAGAGTCACCTGCAAAGGTCGAGGGACAACTGTTAGACACACACTAACCCTTAGGGACAGCCCCATACCCAGACACCTATGTCAACTGTATTGGGACCTTGCCCTCACCTATTAGCCACACACAGTGCCTCTGGAGTTGCCCCATCGCTATTTCTCAAAATGTAAGCATCATGCACAGAGCCAGGATACTTGGCATTCACATGGGAGATGTACTGGTCTGCCAAACACACAATCTGCACATTCATCAAATGGTAGCTCTTCCGGTTTCTATACACCTGTTCATTCCTGCGGGGGGGTACAAATGCAACATGTGTCCCATCAATGGCACCAATGATGTTGGGGATATGTCCCAGGGCGTAGAAATCACCTTTCACTGTGGGCAAATCCTCCACCTGAGGGAACACAATCTAGCTGCGCATGTGTTTCAGCAGGGCAGACAACACTCTGGACAACACGTTAGAGAACATTGGCTGGGACATCCCTAATGCCATGGCCACTGTTGTTTGAAAAGACCCACTGGCCAGGAAATGGAGTACAGACAGGACCTGCACTAGAGGGGGAATTCCTGTGGGATGGCGGATAGATGAAATCAGGTCTGGCTCCAACTGGGCACACAGTTCCATGATTGTTGCACGATCAAGTCTGTATGTGACTAGGATGTGTCTTTCTTCCATTGTCGACAGGTCCACCAGGGGTCTGTACACCGGAGGATGCCGCCATCTCATCACCTGCCCCAGCAGACGTGCCCTGTGGAGGAGAACAGCGAGCAGAGAGTCATCCAACACTGAGGTATCACAATTTGTTATTTGCAGAAACATTATTAATCCGCAATGTTCCGGTATCTGTCTATATTCCCGGCCTAGATAGGTGTGACGCAGTGAACATCCATCCCATGTGGCCTCCTGAAATGGCGGCTCCCTGACCTGTTAGGTGGGACAGAGGATATGAGGTAACTGCGCTGGCGTTGTACACCGTCGCGGTGGGCGGTCGGAGACCACAGCACAATTCTGCTTCGGTTAACATTGGACCCTATGGGTCCCAGGGGCCAATGACGATGTATGCCAGCGGTGACGGTACGCACTGGTGCAGACATGACCGCCATTTTCTGCCTGTTCCCCCACTTGATACCTGAGCTTCAATCGGAGAGGGCCTACACTGCAAGTGCTGCTGTGACCTGTGTCTGGAAGCGACGATGACTACAGTGTCTGGGGAAAGGGCCCCTGCCTTCACTTCGGAGGAGTTGGAGAAACTAGTGGATGGGGTCCTCCCCCAGTACACGCAACTGTACGGTCCTCCAGACAAACAGGTGAGTACACTGTGAGCATGCTGCATGGGCAATGCCTGTTTGGTGAGTGCATGTGCATCAGGGCATGGGTGGGAACTGGTGGGCAATGAGTATGACGGTCCGGACGGGTAAGTAATTTCCTTTCCCCCTGTACCATTCCTCTAGGTCAGCGGCCACCAGAAAAAGGGTATTTGGCGTGCCATCGCCAAGGATGTCCGGACCCTGGGGGTCTACCACAGACGGAGCACCCACTGCCGTAAAAGATGGGAGGACCTGCGCCGCTGGAGCAAGAAGATGGCGGAGGCCCAGCTGGGGATGGCCTCCCAACGTGGGAGGAGTGCCCGTCGCACCATGACCCTCCTGATGTTCCGGATCCTGGCGGTGGCCTATCTGGAGTTGGATGGGCGCTTGAGGGCATCACAGCAGCCACAAGGGGGTGAGTACACTCTCATTCAGCTGACTCTGCGCGCACTCCGAGGTTGGGTTCCGCTAGGCTAGGGCGAACTTGGTAGGCAAGGTCCCTTGTGAGGCAGGCTATGTGGCACCCCAACCCCACCAGTGGTGAGAGCCATCTACACCTAATCAGGCTCCTGTGACTTCCAGGTGTGCAGCAATTGGTCTTAGGCCTCGTACCCCATGGTCAGCTGAAATTTCTAGGAACTGTTAGTGCATGGCGTAGTGCAGAGGGCTGCTCCATGTGTGTTGTGTCCGCCAACGGTAGTGGTGTTGCATGCACTGAACATGTCTTTCTTCTGTCCCCCCCCCTTTTTGTGGTCTCCCTGTTCTTGTGTGCAATAGCATCATCAGGTGGAGGAGCATTGGCACCGGAGCAGGAGGGAGCTGAAACCCACTTGGCCCTGGAGGGTGAAGCAACGGAGTCTGAAGCCACCAGTGGGACGGAGGGCAAGGGGAGCTCCACGGCAGGGACAGGAGCAGACAGCAGTGACAGCGACTCCTTCTCTGATGGGAGCTCCCTTGCGGTGGCGGACACCTCTGTGCCCACCGCATCAACAGGTACAGCCGCCACCCCCCCTACCAGCACTGCCCTCCCAGCAGCCCCTCAGCGTGTGTCCCGTGCCGGCTCACCCAGGAGGGTGGGCATCTCCTTCACCTCAGGCACTCACACAAGCACCATCCCCATGCAGACACAGCAACATCCACTGCCTCCACTGTGTCCCGCTCCTCCACGTCCTACTCCTCCCTCCCTGTCTCGTCTCCACTCACACCTGCATGCACTACATCCTCAGCCACTACCTCAATCACCAGCACGCCCATCTCCACACACCGCTCACGTGCACTGACCACCCCCACTACCATTCACACATCCCCAGTGTCCTCTCCCAGTGTATCAGTGAGCCCTCCTCCCAAAGTGCACAAATGCAGGCACACACCCACCCAACAGCCATCCACCTCACAACAGCCTCCGGCCCATGCACCTTCACTCAAATTCAGCAGACGCACACCTCCTACAACCACTACCTCTACCTCCACTCCCAAACCCCCTCCATCTTCCCGTCCCAGTGTGTCTAAAAAACTCTTCCTGGCTAACATTGACCTCTTCCCTACACCTCCCCACCCCGTCCTTCCCCTAGGGCCAGGCTTTCCAGGTCTCAGCCCAGCACCTCAGCCACCACATCCCCAGGCACAGTGGTGCCAGCAACTGCGGGGTCTTCGAGTGCGCCACCCATCAGGGCTGCCGGTGTGCCACGTAGCGAGGGCAAGGACATTCCACCACCTTCCAAGGTGAAAAAGGTGCCCACATCCTGGAGGTAGAAGCCGAAACTACCAGCCACCAAGGGCTCAGCAAAAACAAAAGGGGATAGTGGCAAGACAACCGCAGCACCATCAAAGGTGGGGAAGGGCCAAAAGCAGAAGAACAGGTCAAGAGAGGGCATGGTGGCACCGACTGAGGTACCAGTGTCACACCTTCTGTCCACGACCACGCAAACCTGTATGGCGGCGAACACCCCTAGCTGCCCCGCCAGCACAACTGCCACCTGCACCGCCACCTGCACCACCCCGGCACGTCTACAGCCTCAGCGATAGTCCCCAGCCTCTTCCCCAGTGGGCAGCCGTTCGAGGCTGCAGGAGACGTCCTGCTTTGTCCCTCAGCAGGTGCTGACCCATGCACGGCCGCCAGCACCGCCGCCACAGACACCGCCGCAAGCACCACCACCGGCCCCGCGGCGTCCTCCGACACTGGCACCACCGCTGACATGGCTACCATCCCCAGTGGTCAGTCGTCTGAGGCTGGAGGAGAGTTCCTTGGACCCTGGGCTGCATCCATGAGGCATGACTTCCATCACTGTTTGCACCTGCAGGTGGAAGGCAAAGCCGCAGCAGTGTGGGGTATGTCGCTGCCTCCATGGCATATCATGCTACCTGAACCTCACCAATCTCGTGTCGTGCACACCCAGGTGAGGGAATTGTACCGGCCACACTGCACGTGGAGCACTCTGGGCACCATGCCCCCTCCAGAATCAGTGGAGAGATACATCCACTACCTCAGTCCTTGGCAGGATGAAGCACTCTGGGCACCAGGCCCCCTCCAGAACCAGTGGAGACTGTTATCCACTTGAGAGACTGTGGCTTTGCACTCCCCAGGAAAAAGCAGTGGGCAAACCACCCACTGGAGAGACTTAAGAGACTGTGGCTTTGCACTCCCCAGGATAGAGCAGTGGGCAAACCACCCCCTGGAGAGACTTGAGAGATTGTGGCTTTGCACTCCCAAGGATAGAGCAGTGGGCAACCCCCCCACTGGAGAGACTTGAGAGACTGTGGCTTTGCACTCCCCAGGATACAGCAATGGGCATGGAGCCCCCTCGTGCAGCAGTGGCGTTGTGCGTTCATCAGGCTGAGGTGCATCC
The DNA here is from genome assembly GCF_031143425.1 of Pleurodeles waltl. NCBI lineage: Eukaryota > Metazoa > Chordata > Amphibia > Caudata > Salamandridae > Pleurodeles > Pleurodeles waltl. The sequence continues at coordinate 191,527,996 of NC_090441.1, read as the reverse complement.
CCTCCCCATCCCCCTGAGGTGCCTGCATATTTTCGATCTGATGCCCCAGCAGTGTTCTCTCCTTTTCCAGTCAGGTATCATGTGTGTGCTTCGCCCATGCATTTTGGGCCCAGTGGTCCACGGACAATGATTGGTACACTATTCGGACTTGTGTAGTTGGTGTACATATTTGTATATACTGAATTTTGACTTTTGACTAATGGATTTTTCCTGATTACAATCGTTACAATCATTTCCTTTTGTCCTTGCGTTCTTCCAGGGGGTGGGGGAGTGTATTTGTAATGTTGATGCATGTATTTGTGTGTATGTTGTGTGTGAGGGTGAGGGTGGGGGTGTTGTGTGTGTGTGTCACTCTCTTTCCTCCCCCCTCTCCTGTGTTGTAGGTGCAGTACTCACTGTAGTCGCTGCCGCCCCCGTTCGTACTCCTGGTAGAAGAGGAGGTAAATCAACATAGGTAACACCTGAAGTTCGGGCTCCATGGCGTCCTGGTTCCTCGTTGGGTGTCGAGAGGTGAGTGGTTTCTCTTCTGTGTACTGTTTCCGCAGTGCTTTTGATAGCGTTGGTTCCGCCCCGGAAAAGGTGGCGGATATGCATCTTGAAATACAGTAGGTGGTACTTTGTCTTCCGCCTGTCTGTTGGCGGTTACCGCCACAGTGTTTGTTTCTACTGCCGTGGCGGTCAGAGTGTTAAAGTGGCTGTCTATGATGGCGGTTTCCGCCACGGTCGTGATCCCATTTTTTTTCCGCCGGCCTGTTTGCGGTATTACCGCCACTTTAACACCGACCACCAGGGCTGTAATGAGGGCCACAATGTCATACATCAAAATATATTAGAAACACCAAATAGTGTAGTGACACACTGTGTATGACGTGCTGCCATGCAAAAGCATGAAACAATTCACAGTTAAAATGCTCCTTACCCTCCCATATTAGAGATCGAGTTCCTTGGGACAGAATGGACCACTGGACTAACGTCGCTCTATATGAGTCATAAAGACATCAAAGGTTATACATAAACAGGCTTTCGTATATACATGATTAATCATCATTTTCTACTGAAAGAAAACAAGGACGGACATTCTGTAATGTTATGAGGTCTGAGGTAACGAAGTCTGACAACCTGACTAGCATAAGGGGGCTAAAAAAGAGGGGGTTGATAACAGATTGCCCAATGTCCTATTAACCATTGTTAATACAAGTAGCAAAGCGATTTTAAAAGGAAGGGAACGCGTGAGTATACTAAGTGCCCAAAATGGGTCCTCACACGTATTAGGCAATGCAGCATGTAAAGCAGGGGCTGAGAATTGTCGGAACTGAAAGACGCTGTTTGCGTCAGCCACCTGCGTCGTTACCATTAACATATGCGCGGTGAACAGTCCATCAAAATGAATGTTTCTGCCTTCACCCATGGACCGACCACCTGATGAAATTTTGGCCATTAGTCTAAGCAGCTCTGACTATCTGCCCTATTGAAAACAAATGGTCCACTGTACCTATTTTCCGCTTTAGGACTACCAAGGAAAGCCTTGTGGACCCAAACAGAAAAGCCTAAAACTGCCTGGGTGTCATGGCCATTTTTTTTGTATTACAAAAATAAACTCCCACTTTGGCCGTTTGTTTTTGTAAAACAAAAAAAAGTTTGCTGAGCATCGTCATGAAACAAAGCAACCACTCAGCAAGCTTAAAATGCCCTCCACCAGGCAGGCAAAGATCTCTAAATAAGTGGGTGGTAGAATGCCAGGGCAGGGGAAGTTATCACCCCATCCCCAGTAGCAGGCGGCGGGCTGCCCACCACACTATACAGGAGTTGGCTTGATCATATTTTGTATATCTGTGTTCCAGTGGCTGTGAGAATAGTCCCAGCTTCATTAATCTGTGATTTTATTGTATGACACTTATGATCACAGGCAATCATGGCTTCTTTACATCCCTGGCTCTCTACAAGATATAGGTGATGTTTTCTGGCTCCCCCCAGTCCCAGTGCAGTCCCACTGGATCTATGCACAGTTATGGTGTAGGCGCTGCTCTCTGGTTCTCCACAGTCCCAGTGGATCCACACATATGTATGGCATATGTGCAATTCACTGGCTCTCTGCAGCCCCAGTGGATTCATGCACAGTTATGTTTTAGGGGGGGTTGTTGGCTGGCCTCAATCCTGTTGGCCCACGCATACGTATGGTGCAGTCCTAGTGGTTCATCCACACATAGTTATGGTGCAGGCTCTCCACGGCCATACTGGATCCTTGCATAGTTATGGCGTAGTTGTTGTTCTCTGCTTTCCATATTTCCAGTGGATCCATTCGTAGTTATGATTTAGTTTTTTTTTTCTGGCTCTCCACAGTCCCAGTGGATCCATGCATAGTTATGCTGTGTGTGCTATTCACTGGCTCTCCAGAGTCCCAGTGGACACATGCACAGTTATGGTGTAGGTGCTGCTCTCTGTCTCTCCACAGTCCCAGTTGATCCATGCACAGTTATGCTGTGTGTGCTATTCACTGGCTCTCCAGAGTCCCAGTGGACACATGCACAGTTATGGTGTAGGTGCTGCTCTCTGTCTCTCCACAGTCCCAGTTGATCCATGCACAGTTATGATGGGTGTGCTGTTCACTGGCTCTCGAGAGTCCTAGTGGATCCATGCAAAGTTATGGCGTAGTTGTTGTTCTCTGCTTTCCATATTTCCAGTGGATCCATTCGTAGTTATGATTTAGGTTCTTTTTTTTTCTGGCTCTCCACAGTCCCAGTGGATCCATGCATAGTTATGCTGTGTGTGCTATTCACTGGCTCTCCACAGTCCCAGTGGACACATGCACAGTTATGGTGTAGGTGCTGTTCACTGGCTCTCGAGAGTCCTAGTGGATCCATGCAAAGTTATGGTGTAGGTGCTGTTCACTGGCTCTCCACAGTCTCAGTGGATCCATGTACAGTTGTGGTGTAGGTGCTGCTCTCTGTCTCTCCACAGTCCCAGTAGATGCCTGCACAGTTATGGTGTAGGTGCTGCTCTCCGGCTCCCCACAGTCCCAGTAGATCCATGCACATTTATGGTGTAGGCGCTGCTCTCAGGCTTTCCACAGTCCCAGCGAACACACGCACAGTTATGGTGTGTGTGCTTCTCACTGGTTCTCCACAGTCTCAGTGGATGCCTGCACAGTTATGGTGTAGGTGCTGCTCTCTGGCTCTCTACAGTCCCAGTAGATCCATTCATAGTTATGGTGTGTGTGCTTCTCACTGGTTCTCCACAGTATTAGTGGATGCATGCACAGTTATGGTGTAGGTGCTGCTCTTTAGCTCTCCACAGACCCAGTGGATGCATTCATAGTCATGGTGTGTGTGCTTCTCACTGGTTCTCCACAGTCCCAGTAGATGCCTGCACAGTTATGGTGTAGGTGCTGCTCTCCGGCTCTCCACAGACCCAGTAGATCCGTGCATAGTTATGCTGTGTGTGCTATTCACTGGCTCTCCACAGTTCCAGTAGATCCATGCATAGTTATGGTGTAGGAGCTGCTCTCTTATTCTCCACAGTCCCAGTAGATCCATTCATCGTTATAGTGTAAGGGTTATTGTTGGCTGTCCCTATTCCTGTGGATCCATGCAGATTTAGGGTGCAATCCAAGTGGTTCATCCATGCTTAGTTATGATGCAGACTCTCTACATTCCCAGTGGATCCATGCATCGCTATGGTGTAGGCGCTGCTCTCTGTCTCTCCACATTCCCAGTGGATGCATGCAGAGTTATTGTGTAGGTGCTGCTCTCTGGCTCTCTACAGCCCAGTGGACTCATGCACAGTTATGGTGTGTGTGCTATTCACTGGCTCTCCACAGTCCCAGTGGATCCATGCACAGTTATGGTGTAGGTGCTGTTCTCTGGCTCTCCACAGTCCCAGTATATGCCTGCACAGTTATGGTGTAGGTGCTGCTCTCTGGCTCTCTACAGTCCTAGTTGATCCCTGCATAGTTATGGTGTAGGTGCTGCTCTCTGGCTCTCCACAGTCTCTGAAGATCCATGCATCGATATGTTGTAGGTGCTGCTCTCTGACTCCCCACAGTCCCAGTAGATCCATGCACATTTATGGTGTAGGCGCTGCTCTTAGGCTTTCCACAGTCCCAGCGAACACACGCACAGTTATGGTGTAGGTGCTGCTCTCTGGCTCTCCACAGTCCCAGTAGATGCATTCATAGTCATGGTGTGTGTGCTTCTCACTGGTTCTCCACAGTCCCAGTGAACACATGCACAGTTATGGTGTAGGTGCTGCTCTCTGGCTCTCCACAGTCCCAGTAGATCCATGCATCGTTATGGTTTAGGGGTTATTTGTGGCTGTCCCTATTCCTGTGGATCCATGCAGATATATGGTGCAATCCTAGTGGTTCAACTATGCATAGGTATAGTGCAGGATTTCCACTACCATAGTGGATCTAGGCAAGGTTACAGTGTAGGTGGTGAGCTTTAGTGTTTTGCATGCATAGCTAGAACATAGGGGGTATTAGGTGCGTCTCCACAGCCCCAGTGGTCATATTCATACTTATGGTGTACGTAGAGTTATGCGAATCTGTACTATCCCAGAGGACCCGTGCAAAGTCATGGTGTGGGTCATTTCCCTGGATTCCCCCAGTCCCTATGGATTCATGCATGGGTATTTGCAGGGCATGGAGTTAGGCCTCCACAGTCCCAATGGATCCATGAATACCAGTGGTGCAGGTGGTGGTTTTTGGCACACATGGATCCACGCATAGAATTGAAACAAGTGCAATTTTTCAGATTCCACAGTCCCTGTGGGTCCATCCTTAGATATGGTGCATGCGGCTCCGTGGGCTTCCTCAGTCGCAATGGATCCACGCATAGTTTATAGAGTAAGCAAAGTAATGGGGGTCTCCACAGACCCTGTGACCAATGCATAGTTTATGATGTAGCCAGAGCTTGTGGGTTTCCTCAGTCCCTGTACATCCACATATGGTTTATGGTACAGGCAGAGTTCTTTGTCCGTCCATCCTCAGATGCAGTGATGCATTTGTTAATGTAATTGCATAATATAGCGCTTGCTACCCCTGGCGAGACATTGAAGTGCTTTACATCAGGCAGCACGCGTTCCGGAACCCCAGGTTAGTGATTAGTCTAGTATTATTGGTTAATGTTGACTGCAGCATTAGTCTGTCTGCTCAAGCAAACCATCCGTGTATTTACATGCGAAGGATGGAGGGACGGAGACGGTTATTCGAAAGGAAAAAAAGGAGAGGGGTACATCAAAAGTTTCAGGTAAAGTCCAGTTTTTCCTGCTGGATTTTAGGGATATAGAAGATATTTTTTTAAATAGCATGCAATGTGGGGACGCAATACTGCCGAAAGAAACAGAATTATTTGTGTAAGAAGCTAGTGGTATGGGCCACTGTGCCCTCTGATAAATGTACTCTCTTACTTACAGTGGCCCAGAAAGTGATTTGTATCCACAAAGATTGTGTTGAAAAATGAACTCAAATAAATTCACAGCACTGCATCTAGACCGGATCTTCAGGCTTGCAGTCTCTGGCAGTCTCTGGCAAATTTCCAGATTACAAGACATTCATAGGAGGCTTGAAATGTAAAATAACTTAGGAATCTGTTAAACCTCTGCTGTATTGAGTCCCTCTTTTGAAATTGCATATCAGATTAATGAACATTGCCATGCAATACCTAGCGAGATTGCTATTGTGTTTGACAATAAAAATATTTTATCAAAATGTCAAAAGACTGCGCCTTTCAAAGTGTATGTATTTCTGAAAGGTCAACCTCTCCTACCTCAGGAGTTGTTTCAAAAGCTTCCCTCTTGTAATTGAGTTTCAGAATCAATCTGCTTTTGAAATCCAGCATTTTCTAGTAATGCTTTGGAAGGCACTTCGCATCCCTCTGCCTGCCTCTCCTGATGCAGAATGTCCTCTGTGCAGTGCCTCATACTCTCTGTGGAACTGAAGAGCCTTTCAGTTGTGGCCTTGACACAGTTCCATCCACCAGGCCTTTTAGAACAATATACAAATAAAGAACCATCATAGTGCACAAAGGAACTACTGAACTTCCTTCAGCCATTGACTTGTTGAAGTGCCCTCCCATCCTGGGTCAGACCACAGGAACCATTCACCAAGTGTGGGAGCAGCTGGACCTTTGCTTGGAGGGTCGGTCACAATTAGGATGAACCCACCTGAGAACCATTCATAGTTTGGGGTGTTAAGCAGAAGGGTGATGGCATTTTGCATTTTTTTCACTTGTACGTCTGTGTCAGGCTCAGTGTTTCATCTGTAAAAGAATGAGTGCGGGCCCTAAGCTTCTGCTCAGAGGCTGGTGTGTTGAGTACCGAGGCTGTGATGTCTAGATTTCACCTCATACCGCTTGAACCCACCACCAGACACTCGCTGCCTCTTTAGTTCACTCTTCTGGGTTCTTTTTCACTCCTGCTTCATCTCTTTGTCACATTTTTTCTCGTCTCTTTTCCTGCTACTTTGCTCCTCGTGTGTATTTTTTTGCTCCCTTTTTCTCTGGGTCAAAGTCTGATTCGGCAAAATAAGTGCCTGTCCCTCACAATGAGTTGTGGTGGACACCACCTTGAACCAAGTTCAGCACTGGGGTTCATCTCTGACGTCAATGCCTGCCCTCTGAGGAGTTTAGGGGATGAGGCTGGTGACACTGCCATAACCTCTGCACATATAATTGGTCAAATGACACCTGTAGGCCACGCCACACGTGTGGAAGGTGACAGGAGCATGGCAAGGAGGGCAAGAGTATTTGAGTACTCTACTGTCAGGAGTCTTTCGGCTCGTGCACCACCATGCAGGAGATCATTGCCTCCGGGCATGCACAAGGCCGGACTCACCTACCGGGCATCAGGTGTTTACCTGGCAGGCTGGAAGGGTGGGGGCACTCTGGTTACTGGGGGGAGGGCTGCGGGGGTTGTAGCAGTGCAGCAGTTTTAAAAGCACTGCAGAGTTCCTTGCATATTCAACAGTTTTAGGCAACAATAAAAGTGCCAAGATAACCCTGGTGATTAAGGCACCTGCTGGAGAGAGATCAGGGTCTTGTCAGGTGGCAGCTTTGACTCATCTAAGGTAGCGCAGAGGGTTAATATGCCTGCAGCAAAGAACGTGTACTATGCAAATCACAGAATGTGCAATGCTCAGTGGATACTGCTTCTGTCACAAAGCTCCTTTTGTTACTGTGCAGTTACAATCATGATCTAGCACAGTGAGCTATGCACTGCCGTCAAAGAGCTGCCTGCAAACTGCCCGGTACAGGTTACAATATTATGTTTTTTATTGAGTCAAATACAAGAACATTTACTTAACATTGCCAGGACAGAGATATGCAGTTGTGAATATATATGCATAAGAAATATTGTACTTGTAAATGCATATTTAAACATGTACATGAATTAGGCATATACAGCAATATAGTATCAAAGACTCCAAGTTTGAATAAAGAAAGAAGAAAGAGAGAGGGAGAGGGAGAAGAGCTTTACGGATAGAAAAGGGAATCAAGTGATAGCCATGTGGAGAGAGAGGTAATAGGCATTAGTTACAGCGGGGAACATCCTTCTTTACGACTTTTTTTTTCCGAAAGTCGTGGTTAACGAAAGCGCAACAACGCTTTTTTTAACCACAACTCCGGTTTTTTGTGCCTTAACTACGTATGTTCTGAACAACGAACATGCGTGGTTAAGGTACAAAGAAGTGAGTTGGCGAAGGTAAGTGGTGGGTTTAGGTTTTGGGGAGGGGGTGGGGGGTCAGGGGGTTTTAGGTTTTGGGGTGGGGTTGGGGGGGTGGAGAGTTTTTGGTTTTGGGGAGTGGGTGGGGTGTCAGGGGGTTTTAGGTTTTAGGGTGGGGTTGGGGGGGTGGGGCGTTTTTGGTTTTGGGGAGTGGGTGGGGGTCAGGGGGTTTTAGGTTTTAGGGTGGGGCGTTTTTGGTTTTGGGGAGTGGGTGGGGGGTCAGGGGGTTTTAGGTTTTAGGGTGGGGTTGGGGGGTGGGGCGTTTTTGGTTTTGGGGAGTGGGTGGGGGGTCAGGGGGTTTTAGGTTTTGGGGTGGGGTTGGGGGGGTGGGGTGTTTTTGGTTTTGGGGAGTGGGTGGGGGTCAGGGGTTTTAGGTTTTGGGGTGGGGTTGGGGGGTGGGGCGTTTTTGGTTTTGGGGAGTGGGTGGGGTTGGGGTGGGGTTGGGGGGGTGGGGTGAGGGATGTAGGGTGAATGGTGCCTATTGCTAATGATTTTACAGGAATGCCTTTACAACGAATTATCGTTGTTAAGGCATTCGTGGTAAAATCGTTAGTAGTAGCAACGAGGTCGGTGTTCCGACCTCGTTGTTAAGGCAGTAGTTGTTTTTGAAGTCGTTGTTTCGTCGTACAGTCGTTACAGCGAATGTAAGATGAAATAAGTATATATAAGAAGAAAAACAGGAAATATATTGACATTTTTTAAAAAGGAGGAGAAAAATCAATTTCCTTCGCAGTGCGTGAGAGATAGTTACTTAATGGCAACCATAGCTGATGACGTTTGAAGAAAGTTCCTGTTGAATCAAGCTTATAGCTGTCAAGTCTATGATGATAACATACAGAATTCCACCACTGTCTGAGAGTAATGTTCTCCGAAGATTTCCAGTTAGAAGTAATAATAGAGATTGCAATAGAAAGCAAAAGGTCCACCAATTTTGCAAGAGGCCTGAATGAACTCCAGATATCGTGTACGCCTCCCAAAAACAGTAATTCATATGACATTGGTAAGGAGATCTGAGCTATTGGTGAAATGCGAGACCATATTGAGGACCAAAAAGTAGATAGGGATGGACAGGAAAATAAAATGTGAAAGTCGGTACCCTGCTGAGTGCGGCAGCACCAACAATTGTCATTTTGTGCAAGTTTGAATTTGTAAAGGCGTACAGGAGTGTAGAAAAGTCTATTATAAAAAAAATATAGGGTCTGTGTGAGGCTTGCAGTGCGTGCAGTGGAATGTATCTTATACCATATTCTATCCCATAAAGAAGTTGGCCAAACAACACCAAGATCTGATTCCCACAATGTCTCAATAGGTGATTTGAGTCTAGGTGAAACAGACGTTCATAAAAGTTTATAAATTCCAGCTGCCCTAGGATAATTAGAAGTTACAATCGGGTGTGGAGATGATGCAAGAGAAGAATGATTATGATGTATAAGTTTATTGAGAGCCTCTTGGACTAGAGTAGAAAGAAGGATATATTGGGATTTCATGCGAATAGGGAGATTGTAAATTGCTGAGAGAGTAGTAAAAGGGATGATAGAGTCTTTATGATATAATTGGGAAATGAGAAGAATACCTTTAGTCATCCAAGCCCTCCAACACAAGGTTTTACCTTGTTTCCTAAGCGAACTATTGTGCCAAATAGGACTGTTAAAGAATTGATTAATGGGGTTAAGATGCAAAATAAAAAAAGGTTTCAGTAAGTTGACTGAATGGGAGATAGTGCTGGGCAACGAGAATTTTGGGGGGTTAGACATAAATATAATGTGTTTATGGGAAAAGGGAGAAATAAATGTTTCTTCCAAAGAGAACCATAGCTTTTTAGGGGCATCATTGAATGTAGATAAATAGGGATGTATTTGCTTAATGCCAAAAGATTTGTGATAAGTTATAAGGTCAGGGAAATTAACTCCACCTTGTACTTTAGGAAGTTTTAATTTTGAGAGAGAGATTCGGGATTGTTTACCGTTCCACAGGAACTTGGATAGAATTGTATCAATTGAACTAAAAAATAGTTTAGGTATCTTAATAGGAAGCATCATAAGAAAGAAGTTAATGATAGGGAGAAGCATCATCTTAATGGTGTCCAAGCGGCCCCACCACGTGAGATATAACGGAGACCATTTCTGTGTGAGATCTACAAGCTTTGCAGATAGGATTTCTAAATTAGTCCTTAATGTATCCTTAAGAGTAGTGCAGTACCATACCCCCAGGCATTTAATCTTAGAAGAATTCCAAGATAATCCTGCATCAAGGAATACAGAGCCAGTGCAATGAGCATTAAGTGCTAAGACCACTGTTTTGTCTATATTAAGTTTATAGCCAGATATATCAGATTATAAGTTGAGCTCATGCAGGAATGCAGGAAGAGAAGTGTCAGGGTGAGACATGAACAAAAGAATATCATCAGCATATGCCATAAATTTGATGTGTGCATTATTAATTTGAAACCCCGTAAATTGTTCAGACGTTTTTAATTGGTATAGAAAAGGTTCGAGAGCCAAAATAAATAGTAAATGAGATAATGGGCATCCCTGACGAGTACCCCTTTTAAGAGGGAAAAAAAGAGATCGGATACCGTTTGTTATAACTGAGGAACATCGTGAGGACTAAAGAATGGATATAAAATGTCGGAATTTAGTACCTAGTCCATGCCATTCCATTGCTTTCGACAAGAAACCCCAGTAGACCCTATCAAAGGCCTTTTCTGCATCCAATGATAAAGCTGCCAGAGGAATCTTAAGTTTAGATGCCTTGTTAATAATATTTTTAAAAGTACGGGAATTATCTGCTACATTTCTATTAGGGATAAAACCAGATTGATGAGAATCAATAAGGTCAGTGTAGACAGTCCCCACAGTATAGACACTCAGGAGAGGTAAATTTGGGTTTTTGAGGTAAGTATTTATTAGTAATTTGAAATAAGAACTGATGAAAAGTCAGTACGACGTTTAGCGCCAGTTTCTTCTCTGGAGTGGTGAATATCTTCCTTCTTATCTGTGTCCCTTTTCTTCCTTTTCTCTAGGTGGCGTACCGGATCGTCCTCATCAGGTCCCGGATGTGACATACAAGAAAAAGGGAACACATACCGCTGGTGAGTGGAACGGACGCCTTATACCACGTCTTCTACTTATATGTTTTACTGGGGAAAAGGTTTAAGGGGGGGGGGGGGGTTTATGTGTGATATAGGTGCCAGTGAGGACTTCAGGGCTTGTGTATATTCCGTACTTTACCCTTTTGTGCTCTCCCGGTGCTCTCTAAAGTGCCCTTCTCTCCTCCCTCCCCTCACCCTGCCTCCCTCCCTTCCCCAGCGTTTCTCCCCTTTTATTGTGCCCCTCGGTTTGTCCAGAAGGACCGTACCTTGTAGAGCCACGACCCTCCAGGGTCGTGGCTGGCTCTGTGGAGGTCCTCTCGTCGGTCTGGGCTGGTCTCCCCTGCTTCCGGTCGGGCGCTGTTCCTCTGGGTTCGGGTTCCGCCGCTTCCAGGCCACTGGGGTCCTCCTCCGATGTCCTTGTCGCCGTCTCTCTCTTCCTCCTTAGGTTCGCCGTCGCCGCCGTCGTTCTCCTTCCTCTCTTCCTTCCCGGCTCTCTCCCTCTCGACCGGAGCTTCCGTCTTTTGGCCGCCTGGTGGCCAATCCGGAGCCTCCTCGTCACCGGAGGTTGCCGAGGCAACCTCAGGACGCTGGCCTCGTTGCGGACGCGTTTCCAGGGGAACCTGGGAACGCGGCCGTAGTGGTTCCGTTTCTGCCGGTTCCCCGCTGTTGCCCGGGGCGGCCCGGTCACAGTCAGGTATATATGGGAGTAAACGGAGAGCTAAAACTTTGGCATAGAGTTTACAATCAGTATTAATTACAGATATGGGTCTATAATTTTTACAGTCAGTCGCATCCCGATCTTTTTTGGGAATAAGACAAATCATGGCCTCTGTAAATGAGCCAGATGCAGAACCTGACATTATAAAATGATTAAGTAATTGAAAGAGTTTGGGGAAAAGAGACTTAGCAAGCTGAATAAAGAATTCTACTGTGAAGCCATCTAGGCCTGGAGTCTTACCCTTGGGGAGAGATCGTAAAGCTGTATATAGTTCGGTAAGTTGTAGGGGTTGGTCTAAAGATGAGAGGTCAATCTGCAATGGGTCCCTTGGTTTGAGATTAGAGAAATATTGGTTGAGAGATTCAACTGTTGGTGTGTGTTCTGGAGTGTACAGGTCCTTATAGCAAGAAGCGAAACACAATGCTATATCTTTATCTCTAAAGTGTTTAACACCATTGTTATCTGTGATAGATTTAATAGTTGTTTTTTCTTTTCTTTGTTTCAAATATTGAGCTAGAAGAGAACCAGTTTTATTGTTACCACCATAATATCTGGCATTTATTTTCAGGAGGGTGCTGCATGCTTGTTCAGTGGTATATTGGTTAAACTCCATTTTAGCTGGGACTAGTGCTTCAAGATGTGATTTACTAGTTTTGTGAGTATAGTATTCATGTTCTAGGGACTTTATATTTTCAAGGATGGAAGTCGATTTTTGTTGAGCAGACTTTTTTTTGAGTGAGCGTAACTTATGATGAAACCCCTAGAGGCTGCTTTGAATGCATCCCACACAAAATGAAATGATAGTTGATCACTATCATTGATGTGAAAGTATTCTTCTATAAACTTACTGTAGGAAGCGATAAAAGTAGCATCTGAAAGTAGAGAGTTATTAAACCTCCATGAAGATGTTTTAGAACCATTAAGAAAAAGATCAAGGTCAGTAATCACAGGTGCGTGATCTGAGATCAAAATAGCACCGATTTCAGAGTTGGCCATATGTTGCAATAAACCTTTACTCAGAAAGATATAATCAAGCCTGGAATGGGAAGGGTGGGTAGGAGAATAAAAAGAGTATTCCAAGAGGTCGGGATTGCATACTCTCCAGGAATCAGAGAGAGAATGGTGTAAAATAAAGTTTTTAAAAGCTTTGTGGGAGGCATGTGTAATGAAACGTGACGTGGAACGTCTGTCCAAAAATGGATCGAGAATTTGGTTGCAGTCACCACCTGTTAGTAAATTGTTTGAGGAATGTTCAGAGACAATATGTGAAAGATCCTTCCAAAAATTTGGATCTGGATGTGTGGGGCCGTATATATTAAGGATAGTAAGAGAAATATTGTCAATTGTGTAGGAGGCTGGACTGGCTTGTAGTGAGTACCAAGGGGTACTTGCACCTTGCACCAGGCCCAGTTATCCCTTATTAGTGTATAGGGTGTCTAGCAGCTTAGGCTGATAGATAATGGTAGCTTAGCAGAGCAGCTTAGGCTGAACTAGGAGACGTGTGAAGCTACTACAGTACCACTTAGTGTCATATGCACAATATCATAAGAAAACACAATACACAGTTATACTAAAAATAAAGGTACTTTATTTTTATGACAATATGCCAAAGTATCTTAGAGTGTACCCTCAGTGAGAGGATAGGAAATATACACAAGATATATATACACAATAGCAAAAATATGCAGTATAGTCTTAGAAAATAGTGCAAACAATGTATAGTTACAATAGGATGCAATGGGGAAACATAGGGATAGGGGCAACACAAACTATATACTCCAAAAGTGGAATGAGAACCACGAATGGACCCCAAACCTATGTGACCTTGTAGAGGGTCGCTGGGACTATTAGAAAATAGTGAGAGTTAGAAAAATAACCCTCCCCAAGACCCTGAAAAGTGAGTGCAAAGTGCACTAAAGTTCCCCTAAGGACAAAATAGTCGTGTTAGAGGAATAATGCAGGAAAGAGACAAACCAGCAATGCAACAACTGTGGATTTCCAATCTAGGGTACCTGTGGAACAAGGGGACCAAGTCCAAAAGTCACAAGCAAGTCGGAGATGGGCAGATGCCCAGGAAATGTCAGCTGCGGGTGCAAAGAAGCTTCGACTGGACAGAAGAAGCAGAGGTTTCTGCAGGAACGAAAAGGGCTAGAGACTTCCCCTTTGGTGGACGGATCCCTCTCGCCTTGGAGAGTCGTGCAAAAGTGTTTTCCCGCCGGAAGGACGCCAACAAGCCTTGCTAGACGCAAATCATGCGTTTGGCGTTTTTTTAGACGCTGCCGGGGCCCAGGAGGGACCAGGAGGTCGCAAATTGGACCTGAAGAGAGAGGGGACGTCGAGCAAGACAAAGAGCCCTCGCTGAAGCAGGTAGCTCCCGGAGAAGTGCCAGAAACAGGCACTACGAGGATGCGTGAAACGGTGCTCGCCGAAGTTGCACAAAGGAGTCCCACGTCGCCGGAGACCAACTTAGAAAGTCGTGCAATGCAGGTTAGAGTGCCGTGGACCCAGGCTTGGCTGTGCACAAAGGATTTCCACCGGAAGTGCACAGGGGCCGGAGTAGCTTGCAAAGTCGCGGTTCCCAGCAATGCAGCCCAGCGAGGTGAGGCAAGGACTTACCTCCACCAAACTTAGGCTGAAGAGTCACTGGACTGTGGGGGTCACTTGGACAGAGTCGCTGGATTCGAGGGACCTCGCTCGTCGTGCTGAGAGGAGACCCAAGGGACCGGTAATGCAGCTTTTTGGTGCCTGCGGTTGCAGGGGGAAGATTCCGTCGACCCACGGGAGATTTCTTCGGAGCTTCTGGTGCAGAGAGGAGGCAGGCTACCCCCACAGCATGCACAAGCAGGAGAACAGTCGAGAAGGCGGCAGGATCAGCGTTACAGAGTTGCAGTAGTCGTCTTTGCTACTATGTTGCAGGTTTGCAGGCTTCCAGCGCGGTCAGCGGTCGATTCCTTATCAGAAGGTGAAGAGAGAGATGCAGAGGAACTCGGCTGAGCTCATGCATTCGTTATCTAAAGTTTCCCCAGAGACAGAGACCCTAAATAGCCAGAAAAGAGGGTTTGGCTACCTAGGAGAGAGGATAGGCTACTAACACCTGAAGGAGCCTATCAGCAGGAGTCTCTGACGTCACCTGGTGGCACTGGCCACTCAGAGCAGTCCAGTGTGCCAGCAGCACCTCTGTTTCCAAGATGGCAGAGGTCTGGAGCACACTGGAGGAGCTCTGGACACCTCCCAGGGGAGGTGCAGGTCAGGGGAGTGGTCACTCCCCTTTCCTTTGTCCAGTTTCGCACCAGAGCAGGGGCTAAGGGGTCCCTGAACCGGTGTAGACTGGCTTATGCAGAATTGGGCACATCTGTGCCCAACAAAGCATTTCCAGAGGCTGGGGGAGGCTACTCCTCCCCTGCCTTCACACCATTTTCCAAAGGGAGAGGGTGTCACACCCTCTCTCAGAGGAAGTTCTTTGTTCTGCCATCCTGGTCCAGGCCTGGCTGGACCCCAGGAGGGCAGCTGCCTGTCTGAGGGGTTGGCAGCAGCAGCAGCTGCAGTGAAACCCCAGGAAGGGCAGTTTGGCAGTACCAGGGTCTGTGCTACAGACCACTGGGATCATGGGATTGTGCCAACTATGCCAGGATGGCATAGAGGGGGCAATTCCATGATCATAGACATGTTACATGGCCATATTCGGAGTTACCATTGTGAAGCTACATATAGGTAGTGACCTATATGTAGTGCACGCGTGTAATGGTGTCCCCGCACTCACAAAGTTCAGGGAATTGGCTCTGAACAATGTGGGGGCACCTTGGCTAGTGCCAGGGTGCCCTCACACTAAGTAACTTTGCACCTAACCTTTACCAGGTAAAGGTTAGACATATAGGTGACTTATAAGTTACTTAAGTGCAGTGTAAAATGGCTGTGAAATAACGTGGACGTTATTTCACTCAGGCTGCAGTGGCAGGCCTGTGTAAGATTTGTCAGAGCTCCCTATGGGTGGCAAAAGAAATGCTGCAGCCCATAGGGATCTCCTGGAACCCCAATACCCTGGGTACCTCAGTACCATATACTAGGGAATTATAAGGGTGTTCCAGTAAGCCAATGTAAATTGGTAAAAATGGTCACTAGCCTGTTAGTGACAATTTGGAAAGAAATGAGAGAGCATAACCACTGAGGTTCTGATTAGCAGAGCCTCAGTGAGACAGTTAGTCACTACACAGGTAACACATTCAGGCACACTTATGAGCACTGGGGCCCTGGGTTACCAGGGTCCCAGTGACACATACAACTAAAACAACATATATACAGTGAAAAATGGGGGTAACATGCCAGGCAAGATGGTACTTTCCTACAAATTGTAAATGTAACAAGTACCCAGCGACCTTCTGTATCTTGATGCTGTGAAATTATGGTAGGTTTGAAAGATTTATGACATAGTATAATTACCCCATTTTTGTTTGTGATGGAAGGGGAGTAGAAAATGTCCCCCACCCATTGTTTTTTAAGCTTAATTGCCTCAGAGTCGTTGAGGTGAGTCTCTTGCAACAAAGCAATGTGGCATTTCAAACGAGCTAGGTGAGCTAAGACACGCTGACGTTTAATGGGGTGTTTAAGCCCCTTAACATTCCAAGTAACAGTTCTAAGTTGCATAACAAGAAGTATTAATAAACAACTGCTGTAACAATGAAAAAACTAGGCATATCAATTTTGCAAAAGCAAAGAAATGAGGAAGAAACAAGATAGTAAAGAGAAAGAAAAGGAGGAAGATGACCTCCAGAAGTTGTATATACATGGATGTGGCAATACAGGGACTAAAGTCCACGAAAGCTAAAAAAAGCAAGATAGAAAGTGAATACCGCGAAAGGTAGAGGGACAGCGGAGAACCTGAAAAGACAGGCAAGAATGGCTTCAGTACAAGAAAAGTGATATTAGATACTAAAACATATGAAGGCGAGTTTCATGGAAGAAAAAAAACAAAAACATACAAACGAAAAATGTACCATTCAGGAGAGCAAATAACGTAATAACTACAGTAAAGGACTGTGACATGAAAAACAATAAAAATCAAAGCTTAACAGTGGAACGTGTAGGAGAACAGTTTGGATGGTGAGAAAGGGATACGGTTGGGAAAGGAACATGAGGATTGCACAAAGAACACTATCTAAAAAATATATATATATGTATATAAGAAAATAAGAAGATGCAGAGATGGAAAACCATGGATATAAATATTAAACATAACCATTACTACTAAACTGTCCAAAAAAAAAAAAAAAAAGGACATTAAAGACAAATTTAATTATATCTTCAAGTAATTGCAGATGCTCCTAGTTCCATTGCTTCTGTTTTGTGTTGGTTAATAAACGTTTGTAGTGCTGAAGGTTCCTCAAACGAGTAAGATTTGTCCTTGAATGTAATTTTGAAAGGCATGGGTGAAGAAGACCATATCGAATATTCAAGGATTTGAGTTGTGGACGTAAGTCCAAAAATTGTTTGCGACGTGTAGCTGTAGCAGGAGAGAAGTCTTGTGTGAAAAATACTTTATGACCTGACCATAGCAAAGAACCCATCTTTTTGGCTTCCGAGAGTATTTGCATCAAGTCAGTAAATTGGAGAAAGAGAATAATAGTTCCTCTATGATGTGCACGAGGGCCAGTTGAAGTCTGTGGACCTAAACGATGTGCCCGTTGGATAGAGACGGGAGAGGTAGGAGGCAAGCGAAGAATTGAAGGTATTGTTTTTTGAAGGAATGCAATCATGTTAGAGCCTTCAGAACCTTCTGGAATCCCAAAAAGGCGAAGTTTATTTCTCCTATTTCTGTTTTCTAAGCTTTCAGTAAGCCTTTTAAGTTGAACTATGTCTTTAGAGATCTGAGGATTGACAGTGTTACAATCTTCAAGGCTACTGACTCTCTGTTCCAGAGTACAAATTTGTTGTTCGTGTTGGAACCATTGCTCCTCAATACGTTGCAAAGAGGCATTAGTGTCCATCATAAAGGGCTTTAGTGCACGCAATTCCTCCATGACATCATCTAGAGTAAGATGTGTAGGTGATTTTGAGGGAGAATCAAGGTCTTTTTTTGGGCGCTTAACGGAGGAAGTGTTAGATGTTTTTTTCGCAACTGCGCCAGCAGCAAGAGATGAAGAGGCGCCATCCTTTAAAAAGACTGCAGCACCATCCATTGTTAAAGTTGATGGTAGAGAAGATTTAGTTATATGTGTGCGCACCACTCGAAGAGGATTATTAGACTTGGAGAAAGATGATGACTGGCAACTCTGAGAATTATGTGGTCTCCCCATAAAAGCCAGCAGCAATTTGATAATAGGAAGCCAGCAATGTGAGGCGTTGATGAAATTATATTACAATGAGAAGCTGCTGCCAGAAGTTTCCAACAACATAGCAAAATATAATAAAAAATATATAAATAGAAAATCCTAAATTATTCTCTCATAACAGGTATGACAGAATACCACATTGTCAAACAATTGGTGACTAGTTTTAAGGGAACCTTCTGAAAAGGAAAAAAATCCCCTCCGTCAAAGGAAAGCATTTACCATGTTATGAAGAGCAATTTGAAAGAGCTCCTTGACAAGAGCTGCCAGTGAATACTGAAGTTGAAAACCTCAGCTAAATGTGTTTGAAGAGAGAGGTCAAAAGTTCAGCTGGCTGTTAGAAGGTAATAAATATTCCATTGCAGAGGAAACTAGATTTGTAGAATCACATCCAGGCAAGCAGTTAAAAGTCAAATAGAAACATTTCTGTGAAAGTTTAGGTTTGTGCAGAGCCTTATGATTTAAACACAAATGAAGCAGATAAATAATTACCTCAGCCCCTCACATGAAGTCTCTGAAATGACTTAAAAACTGATGTCTCTGTAAGATAAAGGCATATTTATGCAGTGGCAGTGCTCCAGTGCTCAAAAATGCTGAAGAAAGGCCATCTTGCGTGACCTCCAGCCACGCCCCCTTTTCTCAGTCTTTATTCATCCAAAGTTCGCTAAAAAAACGGGCTGTTTGGGCAGAAGTAAAGCCGACCCACTGTGTTACATTCCAAATCCTGGGTTATGCTTCCCTAGACCATGCACTCTTAAAAAACACTATTAGTATGGATGGCGTGTGAATCCTACACCTTGTAGTCCCCTTTGTCAACATTTTCTAGACACTGATTTACTCATGTATGACTCACTGGGCCAGATTTACAAGGCCTAGCGCATCTTAGCGCCACACTAGTGTTGTTTATTTGTATGCTGTTATGGCGTTAAGGAGGCCATTCTCCTTTGCCATATTTACAAAGATGCACCACTTTGTAACCCGTTGTACCACGTTATGTCTGCATCAGGCATAATGTATTCAAGGGGGACTTTCCCCCACAAGGAGGCCCATAAAAATGGCACAGTGAAATTTGCAACATTTCACTGCGCCATTTTTAGCGTCACTTTTAATATCTGCTCAGAGCAGGCATTAAAATTATGCGCCCATTACTTTCAACGATGCTATTATCCTAACGTGCGCCATGGTGCATCATATTGTAAATACAGCACACACATGGTGTCGTTGGGGGGTGCAAGACAAGTGCCCACTTTCTTGTAAACCCGGTCCATTGCCTCTGTATGTGTGTGGTGTAAAGTGCTCCAACACCCTATGCAGGTTAGAGAGGCGCTATAAAGCAAATGAAGTACATATAGGAGAGGGCTATGGAGAGATGAGAGGCACTGTTAGAGGGTGACAGTGAGGGAACCATTGAAGAGTCCCACGTGATGTACCATTTGCACTCGGCTTCCCTCCTACTGCCCACCCGGGGTACAGCGCGGTGGTGAAGGTTGGCAACCTTCAGGGTCTAGTGGTACCGGACACCATCAACCTGAATGGTGTCCTCAGTTTTGCGGTGGGGATGACAGCAGTGCTTATGGACTGCAGGTAGACAAAGGGACGCTACTTCTGGCTGGTTCTTCTTGTCATGCTTTAGCAAAAGGAATCCGACTACTCACCAACATAAAGAAGAAGGCGCCATGCCTGCAAAACCCTGCCCAAGTCCCAGGTCAACCACCTCCATCTGGAAACAATGGAGACACAGTTACCCAAGCCTGCTGTGGTGGTGATGGATGTTTCAAATGTTTGCTTTATACCTTTTAGAGGATACCCATATCATTAGTGGCATTAGTGGCATGGGGATCATACATTTCCTTAAAATGACAACTATGATTTTGTGTGTTGACAACCAATGTGGCCATTTCTGAAAACAGCCTTTTATTTCACAGAATGAGGTCAGTCACGTGAAGGGAGGTTTTGGTAAATTTACTTTTGGGATTCTGCAATGATGAGTTTGTTATCAACAAATCCTGAAGGTTTGATAACAAATTAAGAGGGACATATTGCCTTTGAAACATTAATTGATGCCTGCTGGGATTCCAAATTCAGTGCATATACAATGTGAAAACCTAATATTGAATTCCTAATGCTTTTATGTGAATGTGGCCTTGCACCCCATTTATCACAACATGCACTCATATGTTTGATAATCACATATGGATGCCATTTTCTTATTAAAGTGTCCTTAAGCCTCCCTGTACTTGCTAAGTTTCATGGGCCCAATTCATAAAGGTAAACTTAGAACAAAAGTGTAAGTTTAGACCAAAAGTCTAAGTTTAGACCTATAGTCTTACTTTACTCATAGTAAATTTAGAAGTTTGGTCTAAGTTCAGACTTTTGTTCTAAGCTTAGATCAAAAGTCTAACTTTACTACGAGTAAAGTTAGACTATAGGTCTAAACTTAGACCAAATGTCTACCTTTACTATAAGTAAAGTTAGACTTTTGGTGTACGTTTATACTTTTAGTCTAAACATGGGGCCTGATTCACAAAGGTATACTTAGACCAAAAGACAAAATTTAGACCAAAAGTGTCAACTTAGACCAAAAGCCTAACTCTGCTAGTAGTAAAGTTAGACTTTTGGTCTAAGTTTCCACTATTGGTAGCTTTACTATGAGTAAAGTTAGACTTTAGGTCTAAACTTACATTTTTGGTCTAAGTTTACCATTATGAATCAGGCCCTTATACTTTTGGTCTAAGTTTAACTTTGTGAATCGGGCTCCATGACCATTTTATTTGAGGAGGTACATTTGCACATTTCCTGCATCTTGTACCAAAGCGTAACCTCACTTTCAATATTAGGATCAGATTCTTGATTTTGGGAAATTAATGAAGTCAGCAGTGTGTTCAAGTATTGCATCTGGGTTTCACATTTTCTCTGTGAGAAAATACTGGGAGCTGCCCATTAGATACGTTTCATGAAAAGTACAAAGTTTTTGTCATGTGTTTACATTTCAAAGAATTGTATGGAAGGCACAATGTATAAAAACCTTTCACATGTTCATGTATTTTAGCATTGCATGCTCCAGCTGACCACTTTGGGCAAGATCTCTGGTCGCTTAAGATGACAATTGTCGCTTGATTATTTGCTGCTCCCTACTTTTGCCTTAAATGTATGTTTGACTTTTGTCTTCCTGATGTGTATTATTTTAACAATAACAAACACCATTTGTTATTTCTTGTATACCATTAGCATTGATCTGCTAGGAGGCTTGATAAGACACACCTTTTTGTAGAGTGATAACTCCTCGGAGTTGGATGAAGAATATAAGTTCTACAAACATCAAGGTCTCCAGAAAGTATTAGTCAGAGAAAGCCCCTCCACAAGTCACTGGGCCACTACTGTGCCAGACCCACGGTTCCTCCAACTCAGTTAGAAGATGTGAAATGATTAGACTTCAGTAAAAAAACAGTCTGATCTGTCTCTTCCATCAGAAACCTGTGACATAGTGACACATCTATCACCGGGCACTGGTTCAGTGTCTCAGTAGCCAAGTCCTACTTAGTGCAAGTCTTCTGGTGCACACGGGTGTTACTCAGGACTGGCCATGGGCTGTGAAAATGATCAATGGACCTCACAATCCTCCACACTTTCCCCTTGAGGGAGCCTTGGGTTACCCGGACCACACCAACTCTGAGAATTTGGAGCTACATGTATGATCCTTCAGTTTTGCGAATCGCAAATTGCGAGTCAGAGCGACTCGCCATTTGCGAGTCACAAAACCGAATGTTGTATAGTGTCAATGACACTATTTGCGACTCGCAAGGGGGTCGCAAATGCCTACCTCATGACTATTCATGAGATAGGTCGCAATTTGTGACCCTCTTGGGAACGGCGGCCCTCACAGGGATGGTGGCCTGCTGGAGACAGCAGACCACCATGTCTGTGACTGCTTTTAAATAAAGCATTTTTTTTATTTTAAATGTAGCCTGTTTTCCTTAAAGGAAAACGAGATGCATTTCAAAAGCAAAAAATGAAACGTTTTCGTTTACATTTTTCAGAGCAGGCAGTGGACCATTACCTGCTCTGAAAAAATGTTTTGACTGACATTCACAAAGTTTGCGATTGGGTTAGCACCACTGTGACACTGGTGCTAACTACGATTTTTTTGAGACTGCATTCGTGGTCACAAAACAGTCATACATGGGACTGCGAGTCGCAATTAGGAAGGGAACACCCCTTCCTAATTGCGAGTCGCAATCCCTTTTTGCGATTGGGTAAAATATTTACCGAATCACAAAAATTTGGTTTGGTACATGGGACAGTGCATTTTGCACGTCGCAAACGGGCAGGTTTGCCGTTTGCGACGTGCAAAATTGTACGTACATGTGGCCCCAAGTGCAGAAGGGGTACATGGCCCAGTTACTCAGTGTCCATAGTAACTCGGGCCACGTGGAGTAAAAGGCATCAACACACACGGTTTGGCCCAGTAACCCCTGCGTGTCCAGGGCCTTCTGAAAGGGGTTCTATCGGCCAACTAATAGAAATACACAAATAGTCTTTTCAAGTCTGATGTGACAAAACGTTTTTACCATCTTGTAGCCATAGTGTTGTTACTGCTGGACCCATCTGCCTTTCCAGTGATTGGGGAAGAACCCCTGTTGATCCACACAGGTCATACCACTAACCACCGTGCCTGGGCACAGTTTGTGTCTCAGTGCCAAGCCGTCATCCTCACTGCCTCCTGTGGAATCTTCTCTCCACTCCTCATGGCCCTCCTCCTCATACATGCCTGTGTGAAAGGCTGTGTACACATCAGTGTTCTGGTTGCACATGTGCCACACGTCAAGCAATGATGTGTGAGTATATGCCATTTACGCAGTGTCAATTTACGAAAACTGTGTACAGTAATGCACACAGTTGTGTGATGGATATGCTAACACAAAGATGTGTGATAAGCTCATTTTATGTGACATGCACAATTGGGTTGGATATGAAAGTGGATTGTCTGAGAATTCGTGTCACACAGATATAAATACACACGTGTGCACAGTACAGTTCCATATGGTACTGTTTACATATGCAAGAGAACAAATAAATAGTGGATTTGAAGAAAGATCTATGAATATATTTACACAATAAACATTGATGGGGCACTTGTAGTAGAAAAATATAGAGGAGTAGGAGCTATACTGTACTGTATGAACTACTCTGTACTTGTGGGAATTACACTGTACTGCAGAACTAAACTGTACTCAAGCAACTATACTGTCCTGTGGAATTATACTGTACTTGAGAAACTATAGTGTACTGTAGGAACTATACTGTACTGTTGAATTATACTGTACTGTAGGAACTATATTGTACTGTGGATACTATATTGTACTTACAGGAACTATACTGTATTATAGAGGCAATACTGTACTTTGGAACAAAATTGTATTGTAGAAGCTATACTGTACTGTAGGAATTATACTGTACTTCAGGAGATACACTGTACTATAGTAAATATGCTGTACTTGTAGAAAATGAACTGTACCGTGAAACTGCACTGTACTGTAGGAGCTATACTGTACTGCAGGAACTATGGTGTACTGTGGCACTACACTGTACTTGTAGGAGCAGTACTGTATGATGGAACCATACTGTACTGTATGAACTATACTGTAGTGTGGAACTACACAGTACTGTGGAACTATACTGTACTGTGAAAGTACACAGTACTGTGGAACTACACTGACCTGTGGAACTACACTGTGCCATGGAACTGTACTGTACTGTAGGAACTATATTATACTGTGAAAATGAGCTGCACTGTAGGAACTACTTTCTTCTGTAGGAACCACACTATACTGTACCATAGAAACTACACTTTACTGTGGAACTATACTGTACTGTAAGAACTACAATGTACTGCAGGAAATATACTGTACTGTAAGAATTATACTGTACTGTTGAACTAGACTGTGCTGTTAGGATCTATACTGTACTCTAGGAACTGCACTGTACTGGGGAACTATACTGTACTGTAGGAACTACACTCTACTGTTAGGAGTGTCACAGTTCATGCCATGCTTCCATGCTGTGCATTGGGGCAGGTCTCCAGTCTTCCAAAAAACAGGTTTGAAATGGCACTGAAAGAGTGACATATGAGAGAGGTCAAAGCATACATGATAACACTGTACACATGATAACACTTCATATACATGAGACTACACTATACACTGGTAACGCTCTGTACACATGATAGCACACTGTACACTGGTAACACTCTGTACACATGATAACACTGTACACATGATAACACACTGTACACTGTTAACACTCTGTACACATGATAACACTTCATATACATGAGAACACACTGTACACTGGTAACACTGTACACATGATAACACTTCATATACATGAGACTACACTATACACTGGTAACGCTCTGTACACATGATAGCACACCGTACACTGGTAACACTCTGTACACATGATAACACTGTACACAAAATAACACACTGTACACTGGTAACACTCTGTACTCATGATAACACTGTACACATGATAACACTTCATATACATGAGACTACACCATACACTGGTAAGGCTCTGTACACATGATAGCACAATGTACGCTAGTAACACTCTGTACACTTGATAACACTGTACACATGATAACACACTGTACACTGTTAACATTTTGTACACATGATAACACTTCATATACATGAGAACACACTGTACACTGGTAACACTCTGTACACATGATAACACTGTACACATGATAACACTATACACGTGATAACACTCTGTACACTTGATAACACTGTACAAATGATAACATACTGTGCACTGGTAACGGTCTGTACACATGATAACACTGTACACATAACACACTGTACACTGGTAACACTCTGTATACATGATATCACTGTACATACAACACACTGTACACATGATAACACACTGTACACTGGTAAGACTCTGTACACACGATAACACACCGTACACATGATAACACACTGTACATTGGCAACACTCTGTACACATGATAACACACCGTACACATGATAACACACTGTACACTGGTAACACTCTGTACACATGTTAGCACACTGGTAACACTTCATATACATGAGAACACACTGTACACTGGTAACACTGTGTACACATAATAACACTGTACACATGATAACACTTCATACACTATACATGAGACTACATTATACACTGGTAACGCTCTGTACACATGATAACACTGTACACAAAATAACACACTGTACACTGGTAACACTTTGTACACATGATAATACTGTACACATGATAACACTTCATATACATGAGACTACACTATACACTGGTAACGCTCTGTACACATGATAGCACACTGTACACTGGTAACACTCTGTACACATGATAACACTGTACACATGATAACACACTGTACACTGTTAACACTCTGTACACATGATAACACTTCATATACATGAGAACACACTGTACACTGGTAACACTGTACACATGATAACACTTCATATACATGAGACTACACTATACACTGGTAACGCTCTGTACACATGATAGCACACCGTACACTGGTAACACTCTGTACACATGATAACACTGTACACAAAATAACACACTGTACACTGGTAACACTCTGTACTCATGATAACACTGTACACATGATAACACTTCATATACATGAGACTACACCATACACTGGTAAGGCTCTGTACACATGATAGCACAATGTACGCTAGTAACACTCTGTACACTTGATAACACTGTACACATGATAACACACTGTACACTGTTAACATTTTGTACACATGATAACACTTCATATACATGAGAACACACTGTACACTGGTAACACTCTGTACACATGATAACACTGTACACATGATAACACTATACACGTGATAACACTCTGTACACTTGATAACACTGTACAAATGATAACATACTGTGCACTGGTAACGGTCTGTACACATGATAACACTGTACACATAACACACTGTACACTGGTAACACTCTGTATACATGATATCACTGTACATACAACACACTGTACACATGATAACACACTGTACACTGGTAAGACTCTGTACACACGATAACACACCGTACACATGATAACACACTGTACATTGGCAACACTCTGTACACATGATAACACACCGTACACATGATAACACACTGTACACTGGTAACACTCTGTACACATGTTAGCACACTGGTAACACTTCATATACATGAGAACACACTGTACACTGGTAACACTGTGTACACATAATAACACTGTACACATGATAACACTTCATACACTATACATGAGACTACATTATACACTGGTAACGCTCTGTACACATGATAACACTGTACACAAAATAACACACTGTACACTGGTAACACTTTGTACACATGATAATACTGTACACATGATAACACTTCATATACATGAGACTACACTATACACTGGTAACGCTCTGTACACATGATAGCACACTGTACACTGGTAACACTGTACACATGATAACACTATACACGTGATAACACTCTGTACATATGATAACCCTGTACAAATGATAACACATTGTGCACTGGTAACGCTCTGTACACATGATAACAGTGTACACATGATAACACACTGTACACACAATACCACACTGTCCACATGATAACACACTGTACACTGGTAACACTCTGTAGACATGATAACACACACCGTACACATGATAACACACTGAACACTGGTAACACTCTGTACACATGATAGCACACTGTACACTGGTAACACTCTGTACACATGATAACACTATACACGTGATAACACTCTGTACACATGATAACACACTGTACACTGGTAATGCTCTGTACACATAATAGCACAATGTACGCTGGTAACATTGTACACATGATAACACTATACACGTGATAACACTCTGTACACTTCATAACACTGTACAAATTATAACACACTGTGCACTGGTAACGCTCTGTACACATGATAACACTGTACACATAACACACTGTACACTGGTAACACTCTGTATACATGATATCACTGTACACATGATAACACACTGTACACTGGTAAAACTCTGTATACACGATAACACACCGTACACATCATAACACACTGTACATTGGCAACACTCTGTACACATGATAACACTATACATATGATAACACTCTGTACACATGATAAAACTGTACACATGATAACACACTGTACACTGGTAACGCTCTGTACACATGATAATACTGTATACATGATAACACACTGTACACTGGTAACACTGTACACATGATAGCATACTGTACACTGGTAATGCTCTATACACATGCTAACGCTGTACACATGATAACACACTGTACACGTGATACTGCACACATGATAACACACTGTACACTGGTAACATTCAGTACACATGATAACACTGTGCACTGGTATTACTCTGTACACAGGATAACACTGTACACAGGATAACACACCGTACACATGATAACACACTGTACACTGGTAACACACTGTACATATGATTAATAACACACTGTACACTGGTAACACTCAGTTCACATGATAACACTGTACACATGATAACACACTGTACACTGGTAACACTCTGTACACACGATAACACTGTGCACATGATAACACACTGTACACTGATAACACTGTACACATGATAACACTGTACACATGATAACACACTGTACACTGGTAACACTATACACATGATAACACTGTACACATGATAACATTGTACACATGATAACACACTGTACACTAGTAACATGCTGTACACATGATAACACACTGTACACGGGTAACACTCTGTACACATGATAACACTGCAAACACAATAACACACTGTACACATGCTAACACTTCATACACATGGGAACAGACTGTACACTGGTAACATTCTGTACACATGATAACACACCAGCATCTAGATTTGGGACAGGGTCTGATCATTGGCAAGGTTCACAAGATACAAGGCGCCTCCTTGATAATGTATTCCACAACATGCAGACAGTGATGTCCAGGGCGTCAGTACATTGATCAAGCGTTGGTAGATCCATTTGGCAGACTTCCCGCAGTGGGGACTCAGGAGAACAGGGGGTACCCCCAGACCATGTGCCCTGCCTTCACTTGGGGTTTGTAATTGGAGTGAAATCAGGACTGAGATCTGGGTGAAGGACTTCACGCACTGCACTATTGGGTAATTCACAGCAGGCCAGGTCGGATTAGCACACTAATGCTGGGGAGTGCAAAAGCACAACCGCGTGTAATCCAGGCATTGAACTAAAGCATGGCACCAGATGCCACCAGTTACTATTGGTATCGCTAGATCTTGTTGGAGCGAGAGGTGAGTACCTAGAAGTTACCATCTTGTGTCTTACAAGGCCCTGCTATAACTGGAGGAATTCACACTCTTCGAGTCACAACAGACCAAGGGAGGAAGAGGAATTGGAGGTAGGAGACTTGGGGACTGATTTAGATCTTGGCGGAGGGGAATACTGTGTCACAAACATGACTGATATCCCGTCCACCGTATTACGATCACATTATACCCTATGGAGATTCTAATATGGAGTAAGGGCTAACCATCACGTTTGTGACGGAGTGTTCCATCTGCCGAGATCTAAATCATGTCCTAGGTGTCCTTATGGAAATTCACTATGGACCCCACTGATTCTGCAACCTATAAAACTTCAGTGAGTCTGGAGAAAAAGCAAGATTAAAGCTGGTTACCGTTTCTAATTTTCTCTGACATCAGCTGCAACAAATGTTCAGAACACTTTCATTGATTCCTACCCAAACCTGCCCTTTTTCCCTCTGACAACCTGAACTCAAAACTGTGAATCCAAAGCTTAGAAGTTGTTATCCTAAATAATTAATTAAACACAACCTTGTTATGTACCCATAGGTAATTTAGCTTTCCTCTCTACAAACCCACCCATCCACTGGATAATTATACTTTAGTAATCCTCAAAAGGAAGGATTACTTCATTCCTATATTTCAGGAAACATTAATAAACATAACTAAGTAACATATATATTAGTCTTTTGCATACTACAAAGTCTGGAGCGGAGGATCGTATAGAATGCCAACATGAAGAGGACGGGAAATGTTTTTTATGTGAATTGAAGCATGGGTCTTACCATTTAGCAAAAGGATGGATTGCTATTGATAAGGTCTCTCTCTCGCTCTCTCACTCTCTCCTGCTCTCTTTCTGTCTCTCTCACTCTTACTTATTTTTTACAGCAGACTACGACCAGGAAAACTGCAGGAAACGCCAAAGTTGCTGCTACACACAAGGACCAAGAACCTACATGTAATGAAGTGGTTGCTGCCACACACAACGACCAGGAACATGCAGATAATATTTGACAAAAACAGGAAGGCAGCATAGCCAACACAGAGATGTAAGGCAAGTTTCTTATTTTTTTATTTATCTGTAACCAAGCTTGCCAAAATCGCAGGCAAACGCGGGCTCATGAGTGGAAGTTTTATTTTACACTTGTGAGTCCGATTGTGTCTTCCTGAAGGGGGAGGGACTGAAGCTGAAGGCTGAGGAACGCTAGAGCGTGTCCTCTGTCTTAGTGTGTCCCTCCCTGGGGCCATGGTGGCTATGCCGCACGCCCAATATCAGAGTCCGCGGCAACAGCCACTATATATGCCTTGAGCAGATCAATCGTCACTTCATAAACGCCTTGTGTCTGTGTGTTTACTCAGTGGTACTTTAGTTGTGAATGAGTAGGTGGAAATGTTATAAGGTTCCTAAGAATCAAGTAAGGCTGTGTATTTTTGGTCAACATAGACGTCAGAATATAAGGTCTCAATCTGACTATATCATCGGAAAATATTGACACGGTTCCTAGCTAGCTCCCAGTGACTCACCTGAACCCCTAAACCTATTAGGGTACCAGATGGTGTCTGCAACCTCAAACATGACTTACTCAGATTCCCAAGGAAATCAAGGGAACAGATCTACCCTTCTGTTGTGACTCCTTGTACCTAAGATGACACACAAGGAAGATGCAGGAATGCTGTTTAAAACATTTATTGCAACAATGTTATTATTATGTAAAAAAACATGAGCTATGATAATTAGTCAAACTAGACAAAGCATGATAACCAGCAATACAAATATGATGAAAAAGATTAACAGTTCGATCCTAATAATGTTATTGTGTTGGTACACTCCGATCTGTCACTACCTACACAGCAAGACTATAGTGCAAGCCAGATCATTTGGGAACACCTAACCCCCATACCTGGATGAGATGCATCGGGAAGCTGATCAGGCATAGGGGAGGCTATGGTCCTATGCAGGGTAGGGGCAAGACTCAGCATCAGAAACATCAATGCTGCATCGTGCCACGTTCAAGGAGAATCCTAGCTACAGTGCTCCTCTGCAAGATGTGGCGCGGAGGCAGTTTATATAATACACGCATCGTTCATGTCAAACGGTGTCAGAGGTGCAGGCTGGATGCTGTGATACATCAGTGAGGAAAGAGCTCTCTCTATAGACAATAACTATACTTGTGGCATCGCCCTCTGTGTGTATAACGCTGGACTGAATGGCAGCAGTGCTTATGAGAAACAAGCTGTATTTACACTGAGTTCTCAGTATATGTAAAGGGTCACCATCAGAAAAGAAATGCTAAGTTAAAAATGTGCATTTTAGAATGGGCTAACTAAACAGCCCTAATGTAGCCTTATCATAGCAATGAGTAGGAGTTTGAGCAATAAAGACACCTTGCATCTATGTGTGTACTCAGTGTAACTTTAGTTGTGAATGAGTGAGGTGATGATGGGTGGGCTTTGTGCGATGAAGACGCTTTGTGCCTGTGTGTATACTCAGTAGTACTTTAGTTGTGAATGAGTGAGGTGGCGATGAGTGGGAGTTGGGCGATAAAGGCTCCTTGTGCCTGTGTGTCTACTCAGTGGGACTTTAGTTTTGAATGTAGCATTGAGTGAAGTGGCATACGGTAAAGTGGCATAGAGTAGAGGAGAGTGGCGTAGAGTGACATTGTCTGGAGTGAAGTGGTGTAGAGAAGACTGGAGTGGCATGGAGTATAGTGGCATAGAGTAAAGTGGAGTGGTGTAGAGTAGAGTGGCGTATAGTGGAGTGCCATAGAGTGACATAGAGTAGATTGACATGGAGTAGAGAGGCATAGTTTAGAATGGTGAAGCGTGGCATAGAGTGGAGTGGCATAGAGTGGCTTAGGTTAGAGTGGAGTGGTGCAGAGTTGAGTGGTATAAAGTGGAGTGGCATGAAGTAATGTAGAGTAGAGTGGCATAGAGCAGAATGGTAAAGAGTGACATAGAGTGGCATAGATTAGAGGGGAGGGGCGTAGAGTAGGGAAGAATGCTGTAGAGTTGAGTGTTGTAGAGTGGCATGGAGTGGAGAGACATAGAGTGGGGTATTTTAGAGTAGAGCGGCGTAGACTAGTACAGTTGTGGATGTAACTAGAGCTGCAATAGAGACAGCAGATAGGACAAAAGTCATATAAATTAGACGCTGTATGCCTGTGTTAAAAGTATGGAAGCATTTTGCATTTCCAGGAATAATAATGAAATGCTTATATAATTTAAAAAATGTGCATTGCGAAAATATAAGGAAGAACAAAGACGAGGAAGAACACATGTGCTGGGTTCATGTTCCAGGGAGGAGATTACACAAGAAAGTAAGGGAAGCCGACAGGAAGCTAAATAGTCGAAAAATTGCAAATGTGAGTGACATTGAAAATAACAAATGGTACGCTGTGGGCAGGCTGTAAGTCAATTGAATTGTAAACAATTGTCTGACAGCACAGCAAATGCACTCTGTAGGCTGAGAAACAAGGCCCAGATTTACGAAACTCTTAAGTTGCCCTTGCATTATGCAAGGCGGTGCAAGGCAATGCTGCTGCTTCAGAGACATTTACTAAGCCATGCAAAGCCACCTTGCGTGGCTAAGTAAATCTGGAGTAAGGAAATGGAGCGTGAGTCACTGCCTTCTGTTACTCTGCGCTGGGAAAGCTTCCATTGGTGGAGAGTGAGTGTTCCCACTCATTCACCCATGGATTTTGGTGCATTCACAGATATACTAAGGTTAGGAACCTGGGAATTAGTTAAAATGCTGCGCCTTCCCAGGTGAGCTGTAATAAGGAGAAATATGTGTACTTCTCCTTATTACTTCCTCTTTGTATGCATGCTGAATTCTGCAGCACACATACCAAGAGGAATAAGGCTCTAAGGATTGTTTTTGTGAAGCAAGGTATTGCTTCCTGTACAAAACCAATCCTGCCTGTAATGCAGGCACCCTGCACCATGACGCACTGGGCAGGACACAGTGCACCAGCGCAGGGAGAGAGCGGGAATGTCTTACCTTAGTAGATATGGTGCATTCCAGCTCTCCCCGTCATGCAGTGCAGAGCAGCAAGATGTTTTGCAGTGTTGCATTGTGTTGCATTGTGTTGCATTGCACGACTTTTGGTAAATCTGGGCCCACGTTCTCTGTCCCTGTCCTCAAGTGATGAATGGTGACTTCTTCAATAAACACGTTTGCGATTACATGTGATGTTTGTCCACCTTGGTGATGGAGTTTGGTCGCCTTCAATGTTGAGTGAACCATGCTTTTTTAAGAACGTACACACCTCCGTGCAAATGAGGGAAATGAGGGGGATTAGATGATGACGATCATCTGTATTACTAAAGTGGTCATACAAGTGTATGCAACCCCTTCTTTAATACCAAAGTGCCCTGGAAATGCAAAAAGTGGGGGCACATGCGCCTTGGGACACTTGTGGTTATACAGCCCCAGGTGTCTACACCTTTTCTGTCAACCTCAAAGTCTCCTCCTTCCTTACACCCACCCTGGAGGTCAGACTTATGATAGATTTTGCAGTGGGGTTTCACCACTTTTATGGAACAGACTGATGCTAAATCAATGAGGGTATTTACAAAGCCATGCAAATCAAGATTGGTGTCGCTTTGTATGAGGTTTGAACACAAATGGAATGCAAGGCAGGGTATGCTGTGGCCTTGCGTTACCTTTCATCGGGGAGGTGTTATACGGGTGGAGTATAGGCGTTCCCGTGCTTCCACCCATGGATTTTGACATAATCCAGTATTTAGTAAAGTCAGTAAACAGGGGTTTGCTCCAAAATGGTGCACCTACCTGAGACTGGCATAACGAGGGGAAATATCTTTATTTCTTCTTGTCATTTACTCTAACCGTGTGATCTGCATTCTCCAGAAGACACGGAAGAGGACTATGCCTCAGAGGATTGTTTTTAACGTAGCAATGTATCCCTTCCTGCACAGAAGAATCCTGATGCATCATATTGCAAGGTTGCCAGCATTGGTGCCAGGCAGCTGCAAGTGCGCCAGTGCAGGGAGAGAGCTGAACAGTGCCGTTTTTCTGTAAATATGGTGCTCTTCAGCTCTCTCCCACTCACGTAACGCTGCTTTGAATGAACGTTAACTAAATCTGCCTCTCTGTTTAGGTTTTTGATTGCCGGACCACAGGATACCACCTCCACACCTCTCCTCCTCAGCCTCACTGCACCCTGCCCGTCATATGGACCACAGGACGCCGCCTCCTCACCTTCCCTCCTCAGCCTCACTGCACCCTCCCCCTCACACCGACCACAGGATACCACCTTCTTACCTTTCCACCTCAGCCACATTGCACGGTGCCCATCACACAGACCACAGGATACTGCCTCCTCACCTCTCCTCCTCAGCCTCACTGCACCCTGCCCATCACACCGACCACAGGATACCGCCTCCTCACCTTTCCTCCTCAGCCCCACTGCACCCTGCACATCACACAGACCACAGGATACCACCTCCTCACCTCTCCTCCTCAGCCTCACTGCACCCTGCCCATCACACCGACCACAGGATACCACCTCCTCACCTCTCCTCCTCAGCCTCACTGCACCCTGCCCATCACACAGACCACAGGATACCACCTCCTCACCTCTCCTCCTCAGCCCCATTGCACCCTGCCCATCACACCTACCACAGGATACGCCTCCTCACCTTACCTCCTCAGCATCACTGCACCCTGCCCGTCATATGGACCACAGGACACCGCCTCCTCACCTTCCCTCCTCAGCCTCACTGCACCCTGCTCATCACACAGACCACAGGATACCACCTCCTCTCCTCTCCTCCTTGGCCTCACTGCACCCTGCCTATCACACCGACCACAGGATACCACCTCCTCACCTCTCCTCCTCAGCCTCACTGCACCCTGCCCATCACACCGACCACAGGATACCACCTCCTCACCTCTCCTCCTCAGCCTCACTGCACCCTGCCCATCACACCGACCACAGGATACCACCTCCTCACCTCTCCTCCTCAGCCTCACTGCACCCTGCCCATCACACCGACCACAGGACATCGCCTCCTCACCTTCCCTCCTCAGCCTCACTGCACCCTGCCCATGACACAGCCCACAGGATACCACCTTCTTACCTTTCCACCTCAGCCACATTGCACGGTGCCCATCTCACAGACCACAGGATACTGCCTCCTCACCTCTCCTCCTCAGCCCCACTGCACCCTGCACATCACACAGACCACAGGATACCACCTCCACACCTCTCCTTCTCAGCCTCACTGCACCCTGCCCGTCATATGGACCACAGGATACCGGCTCCTCACCTTCCCTCCTCAGCCTCACTGCACCCTGCCCCTCACACCCACCACAGGATACCACCTCCTCACCTCTCCTCCTCAGCCTCACTGCACCCTGCCCGTCATATGGACCACAGGACGCCGCCTCCTCACCTTCCCTCCTCAGCCTCACTGCACCCTGCCCATGACACAGCCCACAGGATACCACCTTCTTACCTTTCCACCTCAGCCACATTGCACGGTGCCCATCACACAGACCACAGGATACTGCCTCCTCACCTCTCCTCCTCAGCCCCACTGCACCCTGCACATCACACAGACCACAGGATACCACCTCCTCTCCTCTCCTCCTTGGCCTCACTGCACCCTGCCCGTCATATGGACCACAGGACGCCGCCTCCTCACCTTCCCTCCTCAGCCTCACTGCACCCTGCCCGTCATATGGACCACAGGACACCGGCTCCTCACCTTCCCTCCTCAGCCTCACTGCACCCTGCCCCTCACACCGACCACAGGATACCACCTCCTCACCTCTCCTCCTCAGCCTCACTGCACCCTGCCCGTCATATGGACCACAGGATACCACCTCCTCACCTCTCCTCCTCAGCCTCACTGCACCCTGCCCATCACACCGACCACAGGATACCACCTCTCCTCCTCAGCCTCACTGCACCCTGCCCGTCATATGGACCACAGGACACCGGCTCCTCAACTTCCCTCCTCAGCCTCACTGCACCCTGCCCGTCATATGGACCACAGGACACCGGCTCCTCACCTTCCCTCCTCAGCCTCACTGCACCCTGCCCCTCACACCGACCACAGGATACCACTTCCTCACCTTCCCTCCTCAGCCTCACTGCACCCTGCCCATCACACCGACCACAGGATACCACCTCCTCACCTCTCCTCCTCAGCCTCACTGCACCCTGCCCATCACACCGACCACAGGATACCACCTCCACACCTCTCCTCCTCATCCTCACTGCACCCTGCCCGTCATATGGACCACAGGACGCCGCCTCCTCACCTTCCCTCCTCAGTCTCACTGCACCCTGCCCATCACACCGACCACAGGATACCACCTCCTCACCTCTCCTCCTCAGCCTCACTGCACCCTGCCCATCACACCGACCACAGGATACCACCTCCACACCTCTCCTCCTAAGCCTCACTGCACCCTGCCCGTCACATGGACCACAGGACGCCGCCTCCTCACCTTCCCTCCTCAGCCTCACTGCACCCTGCCCATGACACAGCCCACAGGATACCACCTTCTTACCTTTCCACCTCAGCCACATTGCCGGTGCCCATCACACAGACCACAGGATACTGCCTCCTCACCTCTCCTCCTCAGCCTCACTGCACCCTGCCCATCACTCAGACCACAGGATACCGCCTCCTCACCTCTCCTCCTCAGCCCCACTGCACCATGCACATCACACAGACCACAGGATACCACCTCATCATCCTCTCCTCCTCAGCCTCACTGCACCCTGCCCATCACACAGACCACAGGATACCACCTCCTCACCTCTCCTCCTCAGCCTCACTGCACCCTGCCCATCACTCAGACCACAGGATACCGCCTCCTCACCTCTCCTCCTCAGCCCCACTGCACCCTGCCCATCACACCGACCACAGGATACCATCTCCTCACCTTTCCTCCTTAGCCTCACTGCGCCCTGCCCTTCACACAGCCCACAGGATACCACCTTCTTACCTTTCCACCTCAGCCACATTGCACCCTGCCCATAACACCGACCACAGGATACTGCCTCCTCAACTTTCCTCCTCAGCCTCACTTCACCTTGCCCATTACACAGACCACAGGATACTGCCTCTTCACCTCTCCTCCTCAGCCTCACTGCACCCTGCCCATCACACCGACCACAGAATACTGCCTCCTCACCTTTCCTCCTCAGCCCCACTGCACCCTGCACATCACACAGACCACAGGATACCACCTCCTCACCTCTCCTCCTCAGCCTCAATGCACCCTGCCCATCACACCGACCACAGGATACCACCTCCTCACCTCTCCTCCTCAGCCTCACTGCACCCTGCCCATCACACCGACCACAGGATACCACCTCCTCACCTCTCCTCCTCAGCCTCACTGCACCCTGCCCATCACACCTACCACAGGATACGCCTCCTCACCTTACCTCCTCAGCATCACTGCACCCTGCCCGTCATATGGACCACAGGACACCGCCTCCTCACCTTCCCTCCTCAGCCTCACTGCACCCTGCACATCACACAGACCACAGGATACCACCTCCTCTCCTCTCCTCCTTGGCCTCACTGCACCCTGCCTATCACACCGACCACAGGATACCACCTCCTCACCTCTCCTCCTCAGCCTCACTGCACCCTGCCCATCACACCGACCACAGGATACCACCTCCTCACATCTCCTCCTCAGCCTCACTGCACCCTGCCCATCACACCGACCACAGGATACCACCTCCTCACCTCTCCTCCTCAGCCTCACTGCACCCTGCCCATCACACCGACCACAGGATACCGCCTCCTCACCTTCCCTCCTCAGCCTCACTGCACCCTGCCCATGACACAGCCCACAGGATACCACCTTCTTACCTTTCCACCTCAGCCACATTGCACGGTGCCCATCACACAGACCACAGGATACTGCCTCCTCACCTCTCCTCCTCAGCCCCACTGCACCCTGCACATCACACAGACCACAGGATACCACCTCCTCTCCTCTCCTCCTTGGCCTCACTGCACCCTGCCCGTCATATGGACCACAGGACGCCGCCTCCTCACCTTCCCTCCTCAGCCTCACTGCACCCTGCCCGTCATATGGACCACAGGACACCGGCTCCTCACCTTCCCTCCTCAGCCTCACTGCACCCTGTCCCTCACACCGACCACAGGATACCACCTCCTCACCTCTCCTCCTCAGCCTCACTGCACCCTGCCCGTCATATGGACCACAGGACGCCACCTCCTCACCTTCCCTCCTCAGCCTCACTGCACCCTGCCCATCACACCGACCACAGGATACAACCTCCTCACCACCTCTCCTCCTCAGCCTCACTGCACCCTGCCCATCACACCGACCACAGGATACCACCTCCACACCTCTCCTCCTCAGCCTCACTGCACCCTGCCCGTCATATGGACCACAGGACGCCGCCTCCTCACCTTCCATCCTCAGCCTCACTGCACCCTGCCCATCACACCGACCACAGGATACCACCTCCTCACCTCTCCTCCTCAGCCTCACTGCACCCTGCCCATCACACCGACCACAGGATACCACCTCCACACCTCTCCTCCTAAGCCTCACTGCACCCTGCCCGTCATATGGACCACAGGACGCCGCCTCCTCACCTTCCCTCCTCAGCCTCACTGCACCCTGCCCATGACACAGCCCACAGGATACCACCTTCTTACCTTTCCACCTCAGCCACATTGCACGGTGCCCATCACACAGACCACAGGATACTGTCTCCTCACCTCTCCTCCTCAGCCTCACTGCACCCTGCCCATCACTCAGACCACAGGATACCGCCTCCTCACCTCTCCTCCTCAGCCCCACTGCACCCTGCACATCACACAGACCACAGGATACCACCTCCTCACCTCTCTTCCTCAGCCTCACTGCACCCTGCCCATCACACAGACCACAGGATACCACCTCCTCACCTCTCCTCCTCAGCCTCACTGCACCCTGCCCATCACTCAGACCACAGGATACCGCCTCCTCACCTCTCCTCCTCAGCCCCACTGCACCCTGCCCGTCACACAGACCACAGGATACCGCCTCCTCACCTCTCCTCCTCAGCCTCACTGCACCCTGCCCATCACACCGACCACAGGATACCGCCTCCTCACCTTCCCTCCTCAGCCTCACTGCACCCTGCCCATAACACAGCCCACAGGATACCACCTTCTTACCTTTCTACCTCAGCCACATTGCCGGTGCCCATCACACAGACCACAGGATACTGCCTCCTCACCTCTCCTCCTCAGCCTCACTGCACCCTGCCCATCACTCAGACCACAGGATACCGCCTCCTCACCTCTCCTCCTCAGCCCCACTGCACCATGCACATCACACAGACCACAGGATACCACCTCCTCACCTCTCCTCCTCAGCCTCACTGCACCCTGCCCATCACACAGACCACAGGATACCACCTCCTCACCTCTCCTCCTCAGCCTCACTGCACCCTGCCCATCACTCAGACCACAGGATACCGCCTCCTCACCTCTCCTCCTCAGCCCCACTGCACCCTGCCCATCACACCGACCACAGGATACCATCTCCTCACCTTTCCTCCTTAGCCTCACTGCGCCCTGCCCTTCACACAGCCCACAGGATACAACCTTCTTACCTTTCCACCTCAGCCACATTGCACCCTGCCATAACACCGACCACAGGATACTGCCTCCTCAACTTTCCTCCTCAGCCTCACTTCACCTTGCCCATTACACAGACCACAGGATACTGCCTCCTCACCTCTCCTCCTCAGCCTCACTGCACCCTGCCCATCACACCGACCACAGGATACCGCCTCCTCACCTTTCCTCCTCAGCCCCACTGCACCCTGCACATCACACAGACCACAGGATACCACCTCCTCACCTCTCCTCCTCAGCCTCACTGCACCCTGCCCATCACACCGACCACAGGATACCACCTCCTCACCTCTCCTCCTCAGCCTCAATGCACCCTGCAAATCACACCGACCACAGGATACCACCTCCTCACCTCTCCTCCTCAGCCTCACTGCACGCTGCCCATCACACCTACCACAGGATACGCCTCCTCACCTTACCTCCTCAGCATCACTGCACCCTGCCCGTCATATGGACCACAGGACACCGCCTCCTCACCTTCCCTCCTCAGCCTCACTGCACCCTGCACATCACACAGACCACAGGATACCACCTCCTCTCCTCTCCTCTCCTCCTTGGCCTCACTGCACCCTGCCTATCACACCGACCACAGGATACCACCTCCTCACCTCTCCTCCTCAGCCTCACTGCACCCTGCCCATCACACCGACCACAGGATACCACCTCCTCACATCTCCTCCTCAGCCTCACTGCACCCTGCCCATCACACCGACCACAGGATACCGCCTCCTCACCTCTCCTCCTCAGCCTCACTGCACCCTGCCCATCACACCGACCACAGGATACCGCCTCCTCACCTCTCCTCCTCAGCCTCACTGCACCCTGCCCGTCATATGGACCACAGGACACCGCCTCCTCACCTTCCCTCCTGAGCCTCACTGCACCCTGCCCATGACACAGCCCACAGGATACCACCTTCTTACCTTTCCACCTCAGCCACATTGCACGGTGCCCATCACACAGACCACAGGATACTGCCCCCTCACCTCTCCTCCTCAGCCCCACTGCACCCTGCACATCACACAGACCACAGGATACCACCTCCACACCTCTCCTCCTCAGCCTCACTGCACCCTGCCCGTCATATGGACCACAGGATACCGGCTCCTCACCTTCCCTCCTCAGCCTCACTTCACCCTGCCCCTCACACCCACCACAGGATACCACCTCCTCACCTCTCCTCCTCAGCCTCACTGCACCCTGCCCGTCATATGGACCACAGGACGCCGCCTCCTCACCTTCCCTCCTCAGCCTCACTGCACCCTGCCCATGACACAGCCCACAGGATACCACCTTCTTACCTTTCCACCTCAGCCACATTGCACGGTGCCCATCACACAGACCACAGGATACTGCCTCCTCACCTCTCCTCCTCAGCCCCACTGCACCCTGCACATCACACAGACCACAGGATACCACCTCCTCTCCTCTCCTCCTTGGCCTCACTGCACCCTGCCCGTCATATGGACCACAGGACGCCGCCTCCTCACCTTCCCTCCTCAGCCTCACTGCACCCTGCCCGTCATATGGACCACAGGACACCGGCTCCTCACCTTCCCTCCTCAGCCTCACTGCACCCTGCCCCTCACACCGACCACAGGATACCACCTCCTCACCTCTCCTCCTCAGCCTCACTGCACCCTGCCCGTCATATGGACCACAGGACGCCACCTCCTCACCTTCCCTCCTCAGCCTCACTGCACCCTGCCCATCACACCGACCACAGGATACCACCTCCTCACCACCTCTCCTCCTCAGCCTCACTGCACCCTGCCCATCACACCGACCACAGGATACCACCTCCACACCTCTCCTCCTCAGCCTCAATGCACCCTGCCCGTCATATGGACCACAGGACGCCGCCTCCTCACCTTCCATCCTCAGCCTCACTGCACCCTGCCCATCACACCGACCACAGGATACCACCTCCTCACCTCTCCTCCTCAGCCTCACTGCACCCTGCCCATCACACCGACCACAGGATACCACCTCCACACCTCTCCTCCTAAGCCTCACTGCACCCTGCCCGTCATATGGACCACAGGACGCCGCCTCCTCACCTTCCCTCCTCAGCCTCACTGCACCCTGCCCATGACACAGCCCACAGGATACCACCTTCTTACCTTTCCACCTCAGCCACATTGCATGGTGCCCATCACACAGACCACAGGATACTGTCTCCTCACCTCTCCTCCTCAGCCTCACTGCACCCTGCCCATCACTCAGACCACAGGATACCGCCTCCTCACCTCTCCTCCTCAGCCCCACTGCACCCTGCACATCACACAGACCACAGGATACCACCTCCTCACCTCTCTTCCTCAGCCTCACTGCACCCTGCCCATCACACAGACCACAGGATACCACCTCCTCACCTCTCCTCCTCAGCCTCACTGCACCCTGCCCATCACTCAGACCACAGGATACCGCCTCCTCACCTCTCCTCCTCAGCCCCACTGCACCCTGCCCATCACACAGACCACAGGATACCGCCTCCTCACCTCTCCTCCTCAGCCTCACTGCACCCTGCCCATCACACCGACCACAGGATACCGCCTCCTCACCTTCCCTCCTCAGCCTCACTGCACCCTGCCCATGACACAGCCCACAGGATACCACCTTCTTACCTTTCCACCTCAGCCACATTGCACGGTGCCCATCACACAGACCACAGGATACTGCCTCCTCACCTCTCCTCCTCAGCCCCACTGCACCCTGCACATCACACAGACCACAGGATACCACCTCCTCTCCTCTCCTCCTTGGCCTCACTGCACCCTGCCCGTCATAGGGACCACAGGACGCTGCCTCCTCACCTTCCCTCCTCAGCCTCACTGCACCCTGCCCGTCATATGGACCACAGGACTCCGGCTCCTCACCTTCCCTCCTCAGCCTCACTGCACCCTGCCCCTCACACCGACCACAGGATACCACCTCCTCACCTCTCCTCCTCAGCCTCACTGCACCCTGCCCGTCATATGGACCACAGGACGCCGCCTCCTCACCTTCCCTCCTCAGCCTCACTGCACCCTGCCCATCACACCGACCACAGGATACCACCTCCTCA
Source organism: Pleurodeles waltl (assembly GCF_031143425.1). Taxonomy (NCBI): domain Eukaryota; kingdom Metazoa; phylum Chordata; class Amphibia; order Caudata; family Salamandridae; genus Pleurodeles; species Pleurodeles waltl. The sequence goes on along the minus strand of NC_090441.1, from coordinate 191,486,061 downwards.
CCTCTCCTCCTCAGCCTCACTGCACCCTGCCCATCACACCGACCACAGGATACCACCTCCACACCTCTCCTCCTCAGCCTCACTGCACCCTGCCCATCATATGGACCACAGGACGCCGCCTCCTCACCTTCCCTCCTCAGCCTCACTGCACCCTGCCCATCACACCGACCACAGGATACCACCTCCTCACCTCTCCTCCTCAGCCTCACTGAACCCTGCCCATCACACCGACCACAGGATACCACCTCCACACCTCTCCTCCTAAGCCTTACTGCACCCTGCCCGTCATATGGACCACAGGACGCCGCCTCCTCACCTTCCCTCCTCAGCCTCACTGCACCCTGCCCATGACACAGCCCACAGGATACCACCTTCTTACCTTTCCACCTCAGCCACATTGCACGGTGCCCATCACACAGACCACAGGATACTGCCTCCTCACCTCTCCTCCTCAGCCTCACTGCACCCTGCCCATCACTCAGACCACAGGATACCGCCTCCTCACCTCTCCTCCTCAGCCCCACTGCACCCTGCATATCACACAGACCACAGGATACCACCTCCTCACCTCTCCTCCTCAGCCTCACTGCACCCTGCCCATCACACAGACCACAGGATACCACCTCCTCACCTCTCCTCCTCAGCCTCACAGCACCCTGCCCATCACTCAGACCACAGGATACCGCCTCCTCACCTCTCCTCCTCAGCCCCACTGCACCCTGCACATCACACAGACCACAGGATACCACCTCCTCTCCTCTCCTCCTTGGCCTCACTGCACCCTGCCCGTCATATGGACCACAGGACGCCGCCTCCTCACCTTCCCTCCTCAGCCTCACTGCACCCTGCCCGTCATATGGACCACAGGACACCGGCTCCTCACCTTCCCTCCTCAGCCTCACTGCACCCTGCCCCTCACACCGACCACAGGATACCACCTCCTCACCTCTCCTCCTCAGCCTCACTGCACCCTGCCCGTCATACAGCCCACAGGATACCACCTTCTTACCTTTCCACCTCAGCCACATTGCACGGTGCCCATCACACAGACCACAGGATACTGCCTCCTCACCTCTCCTCCTCAGCCCCACTGCACCCTGCACATCACACAGACCACAGGATACCACCTCCTCTCCTCTCCTCCTTGGCCTCACTGCACCCTGCCCGTCATATGGACCACAGGACGCCGCCTCCTCACCTTCCCTCCTCAGCCTCACTGCACCCTGCCCGTCATATGGACCACAGGACACCGGCTCCTCACCTTCCCTCCTCAGCCTCACTGCACCCTGCCCCTCACACCGACCACAGGATACCACCTCCTCACCTCTCCTCCTCAGCCTCACTGCACCCTGCCCGTCATATGGACCACAGGACGCCACCTCCTCACCTTCCCTCCTCAGCCTCACTGCACCCTGCCCATCACACCGACCACAGGATACCACCTCCTCACCACCTCTCCTCCTCAGCCTCACTGCACCCTGCCCATCACACCGACCACAGGATACCACCTCCACACCTCTCCTCCTCAGCCTCAATGCACCCTGCCCGTCATATGGACCACAGGACGCCGCCTCCTCACCTTCCATCCTCAGCCTCACTGCACCCTGCCCATCACACCGACCACAGGATACCACCTCCTCACCTCTCCTCCTCAGCCTCACTGCACCCTGCCCATCACACCGACCACAGGATACCACCTCCACACCTCTCCTCCTAAGCCTCACTGCACCCTGCCCGTCATATGGACCACAGGACGCCGCCTCCTCACCTTCCCTCCTCAGCCTCACTGCACCCTGCCCATGACACAGCCCACAGGATACCACCTTCTTACCTTTCCACCTCAGCCACATTGCATGGTGCCCATCACACAGACCACAGGATACTGTCTCCTCACCTCTCCTCCTCAGCCTCACTGCACCCTGCCCATCACTCAGACCACAGGATACCGCCTCCTCACCTCTCCTCCTCAGCCCCACTGCACCCTGCACATCACACAGACCACAGGATACCACCTCCTCACCTCTCTTCCTCAGCCTCACTGCACCCTGCCCATCACACAGACCACAGGATACCACCTCCTCACCTCTCCTCCTCAGCCTCACTGCACCCTGCCCATCACTCAGACCACAGGATACCGCCTCCTCACCTCTCCTCCTCAGCCCCACTGCACCCTGCCCATCACACAGACCACAGGATACCGCCTCCTCACCTCTCCTCCTCAGCCTCACTGCACCCTGCCCATCACACCGACCACAGGATTCCGCCTCCTCACCTTCCCTCCTCAGCCTCACTGCACCCTGCCCATGACACAGCCCACAGGATACCACCTTCTTACCTTTCCACCTCAGCCACATTGCACGGTGCCCATCACACAGACCACAGGATACTGCCTCCTCACCTCTCCTCCTCAGCCCCACTGCACCCTGCACATCACACAGACCACAGGATACCACCTCCTCTCCTCTCCTCCTTGGCCTCACTGCACCCTGCCCGTCATAGGGACCACAGGACGCTGCCTCCTCACCTTCCCTCCTCAGCCTCACTGCACCCTGCCCGTCATATGGACCACAGGACTCCGGCTCCTCACCTTCCCTCCTCAGCCTCACTGCACCCTGCCCCTCACACCGACCACAGGATACCACCTCCTCACCTCTCCTCCTCAGCCTCACTGCACCCTGCCCGTCATATGGACCACAGGACGCCGCCTCCTCACCTTCCCTCCTCAGCCTCACTGCACCCTGCCCATCACACCGACCACAGGATACCACCTCCTCACCTCTCCTCCTCAGCCTCACTGCACCCTGCCCATCACACCGACCACAGGATACCACCTCCACACCTCTCCTCCTCAGCCTCACTGCACCCTGCCCATCATATGGACCACAGGACGCCGCCTCCTCACCTTCCCTCCTCAGCCTCACTGCACCCTGCCCATCACACCGACCACAGGATACCACCTCCTCACCTCTCCTCCTCAGCCTCACTGAACCCTGCCCATCACACCGACCACAGGATACCACCTCCACACCTCTCCTCCTAAGCCTTACTGCACCCTGCCCGTCATATGGACCACAGGACGCCGCCTCCTCACCTTCCCTCCTCAGCCTCACTGCACCCTGCCCATGACACAGCCCACAGGATACCACCTTCTTACCTTTCCACCTCAGCCACATTGCACGGTGCCCATCACACAGACCACAGGATACTGCCTCCTCACCTCTCCTCCTCAGCCTCACTGCACCCTGCCCATCACTCAGACCACAGGATACCGCCTCCTCACCTCTCCTCCTCAGCCCCACTGCACCCTGCATATCACACAGACCACAGGATACCACCTCCTCACCTCTCCTCCTCAGCCTCACTGCACCCTGCCCATCACACAGACCACAGGATACCACCTCCTCACCTCTCCTCCTCAGCCTCACTGCACCCTGCCCATCACACAGACCACAGGATACCGCCTCCTCACCTCTCCTCCTCAGCCCCACTGCACCCTGCACATCACACAGACCACAGGATACCACCTCCTCTCCTCTCCTCCTTGGCCTCACTGCACCCTGCCCGTCATATGGACCACAGGACGCCGCCTCCTCACCTTCCCTCCTCAGCCTCACTGCACCCTGCCCGTCATATGGACCACAGGACACCGGCTCCTCACCTTCCCTCCTCAGCCTCACTGCACCCTGCCCCTCACACCGACCACAGGATACCACCTCCTCACCTCTCCTCCTCAGCCTCACTGCACCCTGCCCGTCATATGGACCACAGGATACCACCTCCTCACCTCTCCTCCTCAGCCTCACTGCACCCTGCCCATCACTCCGACCACAGGATACCACCTCCACACCTCTCCTCCTCAGCCTCACTGCACCCTGCCCGTCATATGGACCACAGGACACCGGCTCCTCACCTTCCCTCCTCAGCCTCACTGCACCCTGCCCGTCATATGGACCACAGGACACCGGCTCCTCACCTTCCCTCCTCAGCCTCACTGCACCCTGCCCCTCACACCGACCACAGGATACCACTTCCTCACCTTCCCTCCTCAGCCTCACTGCACCCTGCCCATCACACCGACCACAGGATACCACCTCCTCACCTCTCCTCCTCAGCCTCACTGCACCCTGCCCATCACACCGACCACAGGATACCACCTCCACACCTCTCCTCCTCAGCCTCACTGCACCCTGCCCGTCATATGGACCACAGGACGCCGCCTCCTCACCTTCCCTCCTCAGCCTCACTGCACCCTGCCCATCACACCGACCACAGGATACCACCTCCTCACCTCTCCTCCTCAGCCTCACTGCACCCTGCCCATCACACCGACCACAGGATACCACCTCCACACCTCTCCTCCTAAGCCTCACTGCACCCTGCCCGTCATATGGACCACAGGACGCCGCCTCCTCACCTTCCCTCCTCAGCCTCACTGCACCCTGCCCATGACACAGCCCACAGGATACCACCTTCTTACCTTTCCACCTCAGCCACATTGCCGGTGCCCATCACACAGACCACAGGATACTGCCTCCTCACCTCTCCTCGTCAGCCTCACTGCACCCTGCCCATCACTCAGACCACAGGATACCGCCTCCTCACCTCTCCTCCTCAGCCCCACTGCACCATGCACATCACACAGACCACAGGATACCACCTCCTCACCTCTCCTCCTCAGCCTCACTGCACCCTGCCCATCACACAGACCACAGGATACCACCTCCTCACCTCTCCTCCTCAGCCTCACTGCACCCTGCCCATCACTCAGACCACAGGATACCGCCTCCTCACCTCTCCTCCTCAGCCCCACTGCACCCTGCCTATCACACCGACCACAGGATACCATCTCCTCACCTTTCCTCCTTAGCCTCACTGCGCCGTGCCCTTCACACAGCCCACAGGATACCACCTTCTTACCTTTCCACCTCAGCCACATTGCACCCTGCCCATAACACCGACCACAGGATACTGCCTCCTCAACTTTCCTCCTCAGCCTCACTTCACCTTGCCCATTACACAGACCACAGGATACTGCCTCTTCACCTCTCCTCCTCAGCCTCACTGCACCCTGCCCATCACACCGACCACAGAATACCGCCTCCTCACCTTTCCTCCTCAGCCCCACTGCACCCTGCACATCACACAGACCACAGGATACCACCTCCTCACCTCTCCTCCTCAGCCTCACTGCACCCTGCCCATCACACCGACCACAGGATACCACCTCCTCACCTCTCCTCCTCAGCCTCACTGCACTCTGCCCATCACACCGACCACAGGATACCACCTCCTCACCTCTCCTCCTCAGCCTCACTGCACCCTGCCCATCACACCTACCACAGGATACGCCTCCTCACCTTACCTCCTCAGCATCACTGTACCCTGCCCGTCATATGGACCACAGGACACCGCCTCCTCACCTTCCCTCCTCAGCCTCACTGCACCCTGCACATCACACAGACCACAGGATACCACCTCCTCTCCTCTCCTCTCCTCTCCTCTCCTCTCCTCCTTGGCCTCACTGCACCCTGCCTATCACACCGACCACAGGATACCACGTCCTCACCTCTCCTCCTCAGCCTCACTGCACCCTGCCCATCATACCGACCACAGGATACCACCTCCTCACATCTCCTCCTCAGCCTCACTGCACCCTGCCCATCACACCGACCACAGGATACCACCTCCTCACCTCTCCTCCTCAGCCTCACTGCACCCTGCCCATCACACCGACCACAGGATACCGCCTCCTCACCTCTCCTCCTCAGCCTCACTGCACCCTGCCCGTCATATGGACCACAGGACACCGCCTCCTCACCTTCCCTCCTCAGCCTCACTGCACCCTGCCCATGACACAGCCCACAGGATACCACCTTCTTACCTTTCCACCTCAGCCACATTGCACGGTGCCCATCACAGAGACCACAGGATACTGCCTCCTCACCTCTCCTCCTCAGCCCCACTGCACCCTGCACATCACACAGACCACAGGATACCACCTCCACACCTCTCCTCCTCAGCCTCACTGCACCCTGCCCGTCATATGGACCACAGGATACCGGCTCCTCACCTTCCCTCCTCAGCCTCACTGCACCCTGCCCCTCACACCCACCACAGGATACCACCTCCTCACCTCTCCTCCTCAGCCTCACTGCACCCTGCCCGTCATATGGACCACAGGACGCCGCCTCCTCACCTTCCCTCCTCAGCCTCACTGCACCCTGCCCATGACACAGCCCACAGGATACCACCTTCTTACCTTTCCACCTCAGCCACATTGCACGGTGCTCTTCACACAGACCACAGGATACTGCCTCCTCACCTCTCCTCCTCAGCCCCACTGCACCCTGCACATCACACAGACCACAGGATACCAACTCCTCTCCTCTCCTCCTTGGCCTCACTGCACCCTGCCCGTCATATGGACCACAGGACGCCGCCTCCTCACCTTCCCTCCTCAGCCTCACTGCACCCTGCCCGTCATATGGACCACAGGACACCGGCTCCTCACCTTCCGTCCTCAGCCTCACTGCACCCTGCCCCTCACACCGACCACAGGATACCACCTCCTCACCTCTCCTCCTCAGCCTCACTGCACCCTGCCCGTCATATGGACCACAGGACGCCACCTCCTCACCTTCCCTCCTCAGCCTCACTGCACCCTGCCCATCACACCGACCACAGGATACCACCTCCTCACCACCTCTCCTCCTCAGCCTCACTGCACCCTGCCCATCACACCGACCACAGGATACCACCTCCACACCTCTCCTCCTCAGCCTCACTGCACCCTGCCCGTCATATGGACCACAGGACGCCGCCTCCTCACCTTCCATCCTCAGCCTCACTGCACCCTGCCCATCACACCGACCACAGGATACCACCTCCTCACCTCTCCTCCTCAGCCTCACTGCACCCTGCCCATCACACCGACCACAGGATACCACCTCCACACCTCTCCTCCTAAGCCTCACTGCACCCTGCCCGTCATATGGATCACAGGACGCCGCCTCCTCACCTTCCCTCCTCAGCCTCACTGCACCCTGCCCATGACACAGCCCACAGGATACCACCTTCTTACCTTTCCACCTCAGCCACATTGCACGGTGCCCATCACACAGACCACAGGATACTGTCTCCTCACCTCTCCTCCTCAGCCTCACTGCACCCTGCCCATCACTCAGACCACAGGATACCGCCTCCTCACCTCTCCTCCTCAGCCCCACTGCACCCTGCACATCACACAGACCACAGGATACCACCTCCTCACCTCTCTTCCTCAGCCTCACTGCACCCTGCCCATCACACAGACCACAGGATACCACCTCCTCACCTCTCCTCCTCAGCCTCACTGCACCCTGCCCATCACTCAGACCACAGGATACCGCCTCCTCACCTCTCCTCCTCAGCCCCACTGCACCCTGCCCATCACACAGACCACAGGATACCGCCTCCTCACCTCTCCTCCTCAGCCCCACTGCACCCTGCCCATCACACAGACCACAGGATACCGCCTCCTCACCTCTCCTCCTCAGCCTCACTGCACCCTGCCCATAACACAGCCCACAGGATACCACCTTCTTACCTTTCCACCTCAGCCACATTGCCGGTGCCCATCACACAGACCACAGGATACTGCCTCCTCACCTCTCCTCCTCAGCCTCACTGCACCCTGCCCATCACTCAGACCACAGGATACCGCCTCCTCACCTCTCCTCCTCAGCCCCACTGCACCATGCACATCACACAGACCACAGGATACCACCTCCTCACCTCTCCTCCTCAGCCTCACTGCACCCTGCCCATCACACAGACCACAGGATACCACCTCCTCACCTCTCCTCCTCAGCCTCACTGCACCCTGCCCATCACTCAGACCACAGGATACCATCTCCTCACCTTTCCTCCTTAGCCTCACTGCGCCCTGCCCTTCACACAGCCCACAGGATACCACCTTCTTACCTTTCCACCTCAGCCACATTGCATCCTGCCCATAACACCGACCACAGGATACTGCCTCCTCAACTTTCCTCCTCAGCTTCACTTCACCTTGCCCATTACACAGACCACAGGATACTGCCTCCTCACCTCTCCTCCTCAGCCTCACTGCACCCTGCCCATCACACTGACCACAGGATACCGCCTCCTCACCTTTCCTCCTCAGCCCCACTGCACCCTGCACATCACACAGACCACAGGATACCACCTCCTCACCTCTCCTCCTCAGCCTCACTGCACCCTGCCCATCACACCGACCACAGGATACCACCTCCTCACCTCTCCTCCTCAGCCTCACTGCACCCTGCCCATCACACCGACCACAGGATACCACCTCCTCACCTCTCCTCCTCAGCCTCACTGCACGCTGCCCATCACACCTACCACAGGATACGCCTCCTCACCTTACCTCCTCAGCATCACTGCACCCTGCCCGTCATATGGACCACAGGACACCGCCTCCTCACCTTCCCTCCTCAGCCTCACTGCACCCTGCACATCACACAGACCACAGGATACCACCTCCTCTCCTCTCCTCTCCTCTCCTCCTTGGCCTCACTGCACCCTGCCTATCACACCGACCACAGGATACCACCTCCTCACCTCTCCTCCTCAGCCTCACTGCACCCTGCCCATCACACCGACCACAGGATACCACCTCCTCACATCTCCTCCTCAGCCTCACTGCACCCTGCCCATCACACCGACCACAGGATACCACCTCCTCACCTCTCCTCCTCAGCCTCACTGCACCCTGCCCATCACACCGACCACAGGATACCGCCTCCTCACCTCTCCTCCTCAGCCTCACTGCACCCTGCCCGTCATATGGACCAAAGGACACCGCCTCCTCACCTTCCCTCCTGAGCCTCACTGCACCCTGCCCATGACACAGCCCACAGGATACCACCTTCTTACCTTTCCACCTCAGCCACATTGCACGGTGCCCATCACACAGACCACAGGATACTGCCCCCTCACCTCTCCTCCTCAGCCCCACTGCACCCTGCACATCACACAGACCACAGGATACCACCTCCACACCTCTCCTCCTCAGCCTCACTGCACCCTGCCCGTCATATGGACCACAGGATACCGGCTCCTCACCTTCCCTCCTCAGCCTCACTGCACCCTGCCCCTCACACCCACCACAGGATACCACCTCCTCACCTCTCCTCCTCAGCCTCACTGCACCCTGCCCGTCATATGGACCACAGGACGCCGCCTCCTCACCTTCCCTCCTCAGCCTCACTGCACCCTGCCCATGACACAGCCCACAGGATACCACCTTCTTACCTTTCCACCTCAGCCACATTGCACGGTGCCCATCACACAGACCACAGGATACTGCCTCCTCACCTCTCCTCCTCAGCCCCACTGCACCCTGCACATCACACAGACCACAGGATACCACCTCCTCTCCTCTCCTCCTTGGCCTCACTGCACCCTGCCCGTCATATGGACCACAGGACGCCGCCTCCTCACCTTCCCTCCTCAGCCTCACTGCACCCTGCCCGTCATATGGACCACAGGACACCGGCTCCTCACCTTCCCTCCTCAGCCTCACTGCACCCTGCCCCTCACACCGACCACAGGATACCACCTCCTCACCTCTCCTCCTCAGCCTCACTGCACCCTGCCCGTCATATGGACCACAGGACGCCACCTCCTCACCTTCCCTCCTCAGCCTCACTGCACCCTGCCCATCACACCGACCACAGGATACCACCTCCTCACCACCTCTCCTCCTCAGCCTCACTGCACCCTGCCCATCACACCGACCACAGGATACCACCTCCACACCTCTCCTCCTCAGCCTCACTGCACCCTGCCCGTCATATGGACCACAGGACGCCGCCTCCTCACCTTCCATCCTCAGCCTCACTGCACCCTGCCCATCACACCGACCACAGGATACCACCTCCTCACCTCTCCTCCTCAGCCTCACTGCACCCTGCCCATCACACCGACCACAGGATACCACCTCCACACCTCTCCTCCTAAGCCTCACTGCACCCTGCCCGTCATATGGACCACAGGACGCAGCCTCCTCACCTTCCCTCCTCAGCCTCACTGCACCCTGCCCATGACACAGCCCACAGGATACCACCTTCTTACCTTTCCACCTCAGCCACATTGCACGGTGCCCATCACACAGACCACAGGATACTGTCTCCTCACCTCTCCTCCTCAGCCTCACTGCACCCTGCCCATCACTCAGACCACAGGATACCGCCTCCTCACCTCTCCTCCTCAGCCCCACTGCACCCTGCACATCACACAGACCACAGGATACCACCTTCTCACCTCTCTTCCTCAGCCTCACTGCACCCTGCCCATCACCCTGCCCATCACACAGACCACAGGATACCACCTCCTCACCTCTCCTCCTCAGCCTCACTGCACCCTGCCCATCACTCAGACCACAGGATACCGCCTCCTCACCTCTCCTCCTCAGCCCCACTGCACCCTGCCCATCACACAGACCACAGGATACCGCCTCCTCACCTCTCCTCCTCAGCCTCACTGCACCCTGCCCATCACACCGACCACAGGATACCGCCTCCTCACCTTCCCTCCTCAGCCTCACTGCACCCTGCCCATGACACAGCCCACAGGATATCACCTTCTTACCTTTCCACCTCAGCCACATTGCACGGTGCCCATCACACAGACCACAGGATACTGCCTCCTCACCTCTCCTCCTCAGCCCCACTGCACCCTGCACATCACACAGACCACAGGATACCACCTCCTCTCCTCTCCTCCTTGGCCTCACTGCACCCTACCCGTCATATGGACCACAGGACGCTGCCTCCTCACCTTCCCTCCTCAGCCTCACTGCACCCTGCCCGTCATATGGACCACAGGACACCGGCTCCTCACCTTCCCTCCTCAGCCTCACTGCACCCTGCCCCTCACACCGACCACAGGATACCACCTCCTCACCTCTCCTCCTCAGCCTCACTGCACCCTGCCCGTCATATGGACCACAGGACGCCGCCTCCTCACCTTCCCTCCTCAGCCTCACTGCACCCTGCCCATCACACCGACCACAGGATACCACCTCCTCACCTCTCCTCCTCAGCCTCACTGCACCCTGCCCATCACACCGACCACAGGATACCACCTCCACACCTCTCCTCCTCAGCCTCACTGCACCCTGCCCGTCATATGGACCACAGGACGCCGCCTCCTCACCTTCCCTCCTCAGCCTCACTGCACCCTGCCCATCACACCGACCACAGGATACCACCTCCTCACCTCTCCTCCTCAGCCTCACTGAACCCTGCCCATCACACCGACCACAGGATACCACCTCCACACCTCTCCTCCTAAGCCTTACTGCACCCTGCCCGTCATATGGACCACAGGACGCCGCCTCCTCACCTTCCCTCCTCAGCCTCACTGCACCCTGCCCATGACACAGCCCACAGGATACCACCTTCTTACCTTTCCACCTCAGCCACATTGCACGGTGCCCATCACACAGACCACATGATACTGCCTCCTCACCTCTCCTCCTCAGCCTCACTGCACCCTGCCCATCACTCAGACCACAGGATACCGCCTCCTCACCTCTCCTCCTCAGCCCCACTGCACCCTGCATATCACACAGACCACAGGATACCACCTCCTCACCTCTCCTCCTCAGCCTCACTGCACCCTGCCCATCACACAGACCACAGGATACCACCTCCTCACCTCTCCTCCTCAGCCTCACTGCACCCTGCCCATCACTCAGACCACAGGATACCGCCTCCTCACCTCTCCTCCTCAGCCCCACTGCACCCTGCCCATCACACAGACCACAGGATACCGCCTCCTCACCTCTCCTCCTCAGCCTCACTGCACCCTGCCCATCACACCGACCACAGGATACCGCCTCCTCACCTCTCCTCCTCAGCCTCACTGCACCCTGCCCATCACACCGACCACAGGATACCACCTCCTCACCTCTCCTCCTCAGCCTCACTGCACCCTGCCCATCACACCGACCACAGGATACCACCTCCTCACCTCTCCTCCTCAGCCTCACTGCACCCTGCCCATCACACCGACCACAGGATACCACCTCCTCACCTCTCCACCTCAGCCTCACTGCACCCTGCCCATCACACCGACCACAGGATACCACCTCCTCACCTCTCCTCCTCAGCCTCACTGCACCCTGCCCATCACACCGGCCACAGGATACCACCTCCTCACCTCTCCTCCTCAGCCTCACTGCACCCTGCCCATCACACCGACCACAGGATACCGCCTCCTCACCTCTCCTCCTCAGCCTCACTGCACCCTGCCCATCACACCGACCACAGGATACCACCTCCTCACCTCTCCTCCTCAGCCTCACTGCACCCTGCCCATCACACTGACCACAGGATACCACCTCCTCACCTCTCCTCCTCAGCCTCACTGCACCCTGCCCATCACACCGACCACAGGATACCGCCTCCTCACCTCTCCTCCTCAGCCTCACTGCACCCTGCCCATCACACCGACCACAGGATACCGCCTCCACGGCTCTCCTCCTCAGCCTCACTGCACCCTGCCCATCACACCGACCACAGGATACCGCCTCCTCACCTCTCCTCCTCAGCCTCACTGCACCCTGCCCGTCATATGGACCACAGGACACCGCCTCCTCACCTTCCCTCCTCAGCCTCACTGCACCCTGCCCATGACACAGACCACAGGATACCACCTCCTCACCTCTCCTCCTTAGCCTCACTGTACCCTGCCCCTCACACCGACCACAGGATACCACCTCCTCACCTCTCCTCCTCAGCCTCACTGCACCCTGCCCATCACACAGACCACAGGATACCACCTCCTCACCTCTCCTCCTCAGCCTCACTGCACCCTGCCCATCACACACACCACAGGATACCACCTCCTCACCTCTCCTCCTCAGCCTCACTGCACCCTGCCCGTCATATGGACCACAGGACACCGCCTCCTCACTTCCCTCCTCAGCCTCACTGCACCCTGCCCATGACACAGCCCACAGGATACCACCTTCTTACCTTTCCACCTCAGCCACATTGCACGGTGCCCATCACACAGACCACATGATACCACCTCCTCACCTCTCCTCCTCAGCCTCACTGCACCCTGCCCATCACACAGACCACAGGATACCGCCTCCTCACCTCTCCTCCTCAGCCTCACTGCACCCTGCACATCACACCGCCACAGGATACCACCTCCTCACCTCTCCTCCTCAGCCTCACTGCACCCTGCCCATCACACAGACCACAGGATACCACCTCCTCACCTCTCCTCCTCAGCCTCACTGCACCCTGCCCGTCATATGGACCACAGGACACCGCCTCCTCACCTTCCCTCCTCAGCCTCACTGCACCCTGCCCAAGACACAGACCACAGGATACCACCTCCTCACCTCTCCTCCTTAGCCTCACTGCACCCTGCCCCTCACACCGACCACAGGATAACACCTCCTCACCTCTCCTCCTCAGCCTCACTGCACCCTGCCCATCACACAGACCACAGGATACCACCTCCTCACCTCTCCTCCTCAGCCTCACTGCACCCTGCCCATCACACAGACCACAGGATACCACCTCCTCACCTCTCCTCCTCAGCCTCACTGCACCCTGCCCGTCATATGGACCACAGGACACCGCCTCCTCACCTTCCCTCCTCAGCCTCACTGCACCCTGCCCATGACACAGCCCACAGGATACCACCTTCTTACCTTTCCACCTCAGCCACATTGCACGGTGCCCATCACACAGACCACAGGATACTGCCTCCTCACCTCTCCTCCTCAGCCTCACTGCACCCTGCCCATCACTCAGACCACAGGATACCGCCTCCTCACCTCTCCTCCTCAGCCCCACTGCACCCTGCACATCACACAGACCACAGGATACCACCTCCTCTCCTCTCTTCCTTGGCCTCACTGCACCCTGCCCATCACACAGACCACAGGATACCGCCTCCTCACCTCTCCTCCTCAGCCTCACTGCACCCTGCCCATCACGCAGACCACAGGATACCACCTCCTCACCTCTCCTCCTCAGCCTCACTGCACCCTGCCCATCACGCAGACCACAGGATACCGCCTCCTCACCTCTCCTCCTCAGCCTCACTGTACCCTGCCTATCACACAGATCACAGAATACCACCTCCTCACCTTCCCTCCTCAGCCTCACTGCACCCTGCCCATCACACCGACCACAGGATACCAGCTCCTCTCCTCTCCTCCTTAGCCTCACTGCACCCTGCCCATCACACAGACTACAGGATATCGCCTCCACGGCTCTCCTCCTCAGCCTCACTGCACCCTGCCCATCACACCGACCACAGGATACCATCTCCTCACCTTTCCTCCTTAGCCTCACTGCGCCCTTACCTTCACACAGCCCACAGGATACCACCTTCTTACCTTTCCACCTCAGCCACATTGCACCCTGCCCATCACACAGACCACAGGATACTGCCTCCTCAACTTTCCTCCTCAGCCTCACTTCACCTTGCCCATTACACAGACCACAGGATACTGCCTCCTCACCTTTCCTCCTCAGCCTCACTTCACCTTGCCCATCACACGGACCACAGGATACCACCTCCTCACCTCTCCTCCTCAGCCTCACTGCACCCTGCCCATCACACAGACCACAGGATACCACCTCCTCACCTCTCCTCCTCAGCCTCACTGCACCCTGCCCATCACATTGACCACAGGATACCACCTCCTCACCTCTCCTCCTCAGCCTCACTGCACCCTGCCCGTCATATGGACCACAGGACACCGCCTCCTCACCTTCCCTCCTCAGCCTCACTGCACCCTGCCCATGACACAGCCCACAGGATACCACCTTCTTACCTTTCCACCTCAGCCACATTGCACGGTGCCCATCACACAGACCACAGGATACTGCCTCCTCACCTCTCCTCCTCACCCACATTGCACCCTGCCCATCACACAGACCACAGGATACTGCCTCCTCAACTTTCCTCCTCAGCCTCACTTCACCTTGCCCATTACACAGACCACAGGATACTGCCTCCTCACCTTTCCTCCTCAGCCTCACTTCACCTTGCCCATCACACGGACCACAGGATACCGCCTCCTCACCTCTCCTCCTTACCCTCACTGCACCCTGCCCATCACACAGACCACAGGATACCCCCTCCTCACCTCTCCTCCTCAGCCTCGCTGCACCCTGCCCATCACACAGACCACAGGATACCGCCTCCTCACTTTTCCTCCTTAGCCTCACTGCACCATGCCCATCATGCAGACCACAGGATACTGCCTCCTCAGCCTCACTGCGCCCTGCCCATCACACGGACCACAGGATACTGCCTCCTCGCCTTTGCTCCTCAGTCTCACTGCACCCTTCCAATCACACGGACCACAAGATACTCTCTCCTCACCTTTCCTCCTCAGCCTCAATGCACCCTGCCCATCACACAGACCACAGGATACTGCCTCCACACCTCTCCCCCTCAGCTTTACTGCACCCTACCCATCACACGGACCACAGGATACCATCTCCTCACCTTTTCTCCTCAGCCTCACTGCACCATGCCCATCATACAGACAACAGGATACTGCCTCCTCAGCCTCACTGCACCCCACCCATCACATGGACCACAGGATACTGCCTCCTCGCCTTTCCTCCTCGGCCTCACTGCACCATGCCCATCACACGGACCACAGGATACTGCCTCCTCACCTTTCCTCCTCAGCCTCACTGTACCGTGCACCGTGAAATATACTTAGGCAAAGATGATCCATTTTACCAGAAAAACTTGACGAGGCCCCTGTCCATGGTCACACTGATGCAGGAAAATAAACTATAACAACATAATTTGTTTAATCATGTTCATGGAGGATGCCACATATTACCTTGGACCATCTACAACAATGTGGCTACTGAGTTACAGTCTAATTCCTTGTCTGGAACATGAAGTCATTAGCAAAATGTGGCAGCCGTATTGGAAGGAAAAATGATGCTTACATACATGCACTAATTGTTGCATCCCATTGCATTGTATTTGTTTTCGTATATCATTGTGTTTTAGGTGTGTTCCGTGTTTGTGGATTTATGCAAGACTCAGGAGTTCCAGTTTAACTATCCTGAGCTGGGATTCCTTACTTAGAAGATCACTGTGGGTGAAGGACTCCTGGCTTAGAGAAAACCTTTCCTGAAACTTTGACTTAACTCTTTGTGATGTTTCCTCTGACGCGCACACAGCACTAATTGGGTCAAGCTCTTCTCCTCGAACTAATGCTCCATCAGCACTTCAGATCATCATTTCTGTCACATGACATCACCACTCCTTTGATATTCATTGCCCCTTCCAGTCCTCAGATCAATAAGGAAGGCTGAAAGTTTCCTCCAATAAACTCATTTGTACCAGTAGTCAGCCTTGACCGGTTCCGATGCTGGGATGAGACGCTGCTCGATCGCTGCATAGATCTCATCTCGGGCAACATGGATGGCAGATGAGCCTGGACTGGACCAGAGTGTCTCCAAGGCAATGGGCAGTTCTCCCTAGTGAAAAGGCAAACTACTTCCCAGATTTATGGGCTTTGTGGTGCAGGGTGGAGCAGCAAGTCATCCTGCTGCACTGCCCTGCATGGCAGGGAAAGGGAAGGAATGTGCCGCTGTATTTATCCAATATGGTGCATTCCTGTCCTTTACCCCAGTGCTGGCACCCTTTTGGCTGCCTGGTGGTAATGCAGGCACCCTTGCACCATGGTGCCTGGGTGCCTGCATTGCATGCAGGATTGTTTTGTACAGGAAGAGGAACCTTCCTGCAAAAAAATGATGCTGAAAGGCTTTTTCCTCTTTTTTATGTGTGATGCAGAATGCCGCCCACATAGGAAGCGGAACAAAATAGGAGAACTTAAGATATTTCTCCTTGTTACGTGTCTCCTCAGGAAGCATATATTTTTGGCGCATTCCCCGGTTTTTAAGTTCTTGTAAATCTGGGAATGCATCAAAATCCATGGATGTTACAGGGGAGCATCCAAGCAACACCCATGGAAACGTCTCCCTGGCACAGAGTAATGCAATGCAGCAATCTGTGCTGCGTTACATTACTCAAGATTTATGAAGCCACACAATGCAATGCGTGGTGGCCTTGCGTGGCTTCGTAAATCTCACTTAAGGTTTGCATCGCTCTTGCACTTCATTCCATGGTGCAAGAGAGATGCAAACCAGGCCATAAATATGGCCTTAAATGTCTAGATGTTCTCATCAGATAGCTTTTGGTCTTCATTTGCCTATAGAATCTCTAATGTCAAACTTCCTTTTTTGTTTTTTTTACCGAACCCCAGTAAACTCTACAGGCATAGTTTGCACTATATAATGTTGCAGAATAAATTTTTAAAAAAATTAATCTGTTGTCTTGCACTAGCAGACTCACATCTGATAGATTCTCCGTGGAGGTGTCATGTAAGAGAGTTGGGTCCTTATGGATTTTCCTATGCCAGAGCTTGAAGAGAGGTGGGTCCCAGTGTCAGTGTCTCCCTGACTCAGTGTTACTGTCTCCAAGTGTCCCTGTTCCCTGTCCCATGGTCAGCTCAGTGCAGCCCTGTCCAAGTGTCAGTGTCTGTCCTCCAGTGCAAGTGCCATAGTCAGTGTCCACTTGTCCCAGTGTCAGTGTGTCTCACTCTCTCATCTGCTACTGTAAAGTCAGTGTCTCGTGGTGTCAATGTTTCCCACACCCAGGTTCCACTCGTTCCAGTGTCAGCATTTCCCAGTGACAAGGTTTCCCTTTTTATGGGTCAGTATAGTTATCAGAGTCTCCCTATCACATTTCCACTATGAAAGAGTACTAGGGCTTGAACAGCAGTTTTATAGTTGCTTTCTGGAAGGAATGGCTGCTCCTTGTTCAGTAGAGTTGGTATCAGGCCATCTGAATTTTCTTGGCAATTTATTACTTCAGGTTAGTGCCCATGGTGAACCCAAGTGAATTGGCATTGTGTGAAGGTTGTTTTTTTCAGGCCATCAAGGTTCATGTCATAGCGTGACGTTTGTACTACTTATTGACCTGTTTTCTTTGCATATAACAAAAAGTTTGTCCCAGTTTCAGTTTGCTTTATTGCTCTTTTTATCCTAGTTTGTATCTCCACCAGCATGTACCTCCTTCAGTGTCAATGGTCGCCCAGTGACAATGCCACACTCTATAAGTGTCAGAGAGCCCATGTCAAATTTTCTTATCCTGAGTTTCTCCTACTCTGCCTACCCGTGTGTCTTTCCTAGTATCAGTGTCTCTTTCTTCTAATGGCAGCATCTCCCAATGTCAGTCTCTTTCAGTCCTAGAGTGAATGTTTTTTTTTGTGTCAGTTACTTCCAATATCTCTGAGCCCTAGTCTCAGTCTCTACTAGTGCCAGTGTCTGCACGTTCAAGTGTCCATGATCTTTGCACCAGTGTCAGTGTGTCACAGTGTCCTTGATGCCCTGCCCTAGTGTTGGTGTCAGCCACTCCTAGTGAATGTACTCCTAGTTACGTCTCAGTGTCCACCAGTGACCATGTCACTCTTCCAAGTGTCAATATGCTACTGGTGAAGTGTCAAAGTCCACATGTCCAAGCATTAAAGTCTCTAAACATCAATGTTTACATATCCAAGTGCACTCAATGTCTCTCTATCCTAGTATCGAGTATTCCTTCTCTAACCTTAGTGTCTCTCACTTTCAGATTTTCCCTGTGCCAGCGAAGTGTGACTTTTTTCGAGCACTGGTTACTTTCCCATTCTCAGTGTGTCGGTGTGTCATGTCAGTGCCTCCCACTGCCAGTGTCTCGGTGACCCAATGTCACTGTCTCATACTCAGTGCCCACCTGTCCACCCTGCTCAAGCAGTGTCTCTTATTGAGTATTTCCTACTGTGAGTGTGTGGCTGTCAGGTGTCAGCATTTCTCAGTGACTGAGGGCCTGATTTAGAGTTTGGCGGACGGGTTACTCAGTTGCAAACGTGAATGATATCTCCCCCACCACAATACAATGTCTTTAGGATATAATGAGATCGTAATACGGCAAACAGGATATCCGTCATGTTTATGACGGACTAACCCCATCCCCCAAACTCTAAATCAGGCCTTCAGTGTCTCCCTGCTCCACTGACTGTGGCACCCTGCCCAAGTGGTGTCTCTTATCCAGTATTTCCGACTGTGAGGGTGTGGCTGTCAGGTGTCAGCATTTCTCAGTGACCGTGCCATCTGCTGCCACTGATAATGTCTTCCTTTCCCAATATGAGAGTCTTCCTGAATCATCGTCTCCTTGTATCACTGTCTCCTGTCCCTGTGTTAGTGGTTCCCAGTGCCAGGGCCCCCTTGTTTCATTGTCTTCTGTGTCAGCTTTGCTCAGTGTCAGCAGCTTCCACTGTCAGTGTCTCCCAACTTTAGTGTCTCCCAGTGTAAGTCTCAGCCAATGTCCATGTCTCACTGCCCCAGTGGCAGGGGTTTCCACTGTCCGGCAGCTGCAGGATCAGCAGCTCCCAGAACCAAGTCACCCAGTGTCAGTGTCACCCAGTGTCAGCGTCTCCCAGTGTCAGTGTCACCCAGTGTCGGTGTCTCCCAGTGTAAGTGTCTCTCAATGTCAGTGTCCTCCATTGTCAGTGGCCCCATGTCTCAGTGCCCTCCTGTGTCAGTGGACTCCTGTCCGAGTGTCAGTGTCTCTCAGTGTCAGTGTCTCTGAGTGTCAGTGTCACCCAGTGTCGGTGTTCTCCTGTCCCAGTGTCCTCCAGTGTAAGTGGCCTGCTGCACCCAGTGTCAGTGTCTCGCAGTGTCTCTCAATGTCAGTGTCCTCCATTGTCAGTGGCCTCCTGTCCCAGTGTCAGTGTCTCTCAGTGTTAGTGTCCTTGAGTGTCAGTGGCTTCTTGTCCCAGTGTCAGTGTCTCTCAGTGTCCGTGCCTTCAAGTGTCCGTGCCTCCTGTCCCAGTGTCAATGTCTCACAGTGTTTCTCAGTGTCAGTGTCCTCCAGTGTCAGTGCCTCCTGTCCCAGTGTCAGCGTCTCTCAGTGTAAGCGTCCTTAAGTCTCAGTGTCCGCCAGTGTCAGTGTCTTCCAGTGTCAGTAGCCTCCAGTGTCAGTGACAGTGGCAGTATCTCTCAGCGTCAGTGTATCTCGGTGTCAGTGTCTCTCAGTGTTAGTATTCGCCCTTGTCAGTGGTTTCTGTCCCAGTGCCAGTATCTCTGTATCAGTGCCCTCCAGTGTCAGTGACCTCCCCTCCCAGTGACAGCGCCTCTTAGTGTCAGTATCCTCTACTATCAGTGTCAGTGTCTCTCAGTGTCAGTGTCTCTCAGTGTTATTGTCCTCCAGAGTCAGTGGCTTCTTGTCCCAGTGTCATTGCCTATCAGTGTCAGTGCCCTCCAGTGTCAGTAGCCTCCTGACTCATAGTCAGTGTCTCTCAGTGTCAGCATCCTTCAGTATCAGTGTCTCTCAGTGTCCGCCAGTGTCAGTGTCTTCCAGTGTCAGTAGCCTCCAGTGTCAGTGACAGTGGCAGTATCTCTCAGTGTTAGTGTATCTCAGTGTCAGTGTCTCTCAGTGTTAGTGTTCTCCCTTGTCAGTGGTTTCTGTCCCAGTGTCAGTGTCTCTGTATCAGTGCCCTCCAGTGTCAGTGGCCTCCCCTCCCAGTGACAGCGTCTCTCAGTGTCAGTATTCTCTACTATCAGTGTCAGTGTCTCTCAGTGTCAGTGTCCTCCACTGTCAGTGTCTCTCAGTGTTAGTGTCCTCCAGTGTCAGTATCTCTCACTGTCAGTGGCCTCCAGTGTCAGTATCTCTCAGTGTCAGTGTTCTCCAGTGGCAGTGGTTTCCTGCCCCAGTGCCAGTATCTCTCAGTGTCAGTGTCCTCCAGTGTCAATGCCTCTCAGTTTCAGTGGCCTCCAGTATCAGTGTCTCTCAGTGTCAGTGACCTGCAGGGTCAGTGTCAGTGTCTCTCAGTGTCATTAGTTTCCTGTCACAGTGACTCTCAGTGTCAGTGTCCTTCAGTGTCAGTGGTTTCCTGCCCCAGTGTGTCTCCCAGTGTCAGTGTTTACCCCATCCCAGTGTCCTCCAGAGTAGGCATTTCACAATGTCATTGTCCTCCAGTGTCAGTGGCCTCCTGTCCCAGTGTCAGTGTCTCTCAGTGGTAGTGTCCTCGAATGTCAGTGGCTCTCTGTCCCAGTTGTCAGTGTTTCACAATGTCAGTAGCCTCCTGACCTAGTGTCAGTGCCTCTGGATGTCAGGGCTGTTGCTGAGACTGGCAACATGTCCTAATTATAATACCTACATTGAGTAAATATATGGACTGGTGGCAACCTAGTCAGCTTTAGATGAGAATATCCGAGTTCCAGTTCTACGTTTCCTCTCAGCCACACTGTGATTCCTGGCCAATCACCCTCGGCCTGATTCACAGAGCCATTTGCTCACCCAATTTTCACTTAAGTGCTCACATGTCATGTGGTATGAGCACAAACTCATGTTTTTTCAATCAGGAATTGTGATTTTAAATCTGTAATGCAATTGATTCAGATATGAAACTGCATCAGTGTTGTGTCACATTTGTGTGAACTAATCTGTTCACAATGAGTGAGCTTTGCAAACCAGGGATGTAATGAAAAGCTGCTAAATATACAACTTTGTACATATTCACAAACATTGTTCATGCACATTCCCACCCTGGATGTAGTCCAGGGAAGGAGTAAATACATCTCCAATGGGCCACTTACCTCTGGGTGGCTACACCCACTAAGTGACCACTTCCTGTGAGACTGGGGTCACATCCCTATTCCTGGTTGGCTATTTTCCTGTCATGGAGGAAAATGAAATAGAGTGGTCATCCTGTCTGCCACACCTGAGGGGTGGTGCAGGCTGAGGGTGGCCACTCCCCCTACCTTTGCAATGTTTTCTTGTTAGTTTTCCCACCCAAACTGGGGAGAAACCATTGGGTGGCCATCTTCTGCCGGCAGCACAGGCAAAGGTCAGATTTCAAAGGCAATAAATCCTGTGAAGCTGACTGCTGGTGCAGGGTGCCTGCCTGGGGAAAGAGGTGTAACACCTCCACCCAGGAAAGGTTTACTGTTCTGGTTCCTGAGAGCATAGTTCCTCACCCCGGGTCTCCATACTTGTGTCTGACGGTGGCAGGGTGGTTAAGACCAGTCAGCAACCATGCCAGGGCTATTAGGTTTTTCAGGGGCCACCTCTAAGGTGCCCTCTGGGTACATTTTAGGATAAATCCCACACTGGCATCAGTGTGACTTTACCATCCTGAGTTGTCTGATACCAAACAACCCAGGGTTCAGATAGATCATCATGTAGCTGGGAACTCGTAGTGACCAGTGTCCAGCACATGTATTTGCTATGGCTTCCCTTTACATTTACTATGTCTTAAGGGCTTTGCAAAGACACAGTAGGGGCAGATTTGTTCATGCGCTATTATGCCCCACATGTATTGTAGTGTACACTGCTTTGGGGCTGCAAGGCCTGCCAGAGGGGTGTCTTACCTATACTGCATGCAGTGGTAGTGGGCATGGCACTCAGGTAGAGTTCGCAACTTTTGGGGTACACCTTGTCATGCACTTGCAATAGCAGTCTGCATGAGGCTAGTGTGGGACCTCCCAACAACATATATACAGTGAAAAATGGGGGTAACATGCCAGGCAAGATGGTACTTTCCTACACCTTGTCAGGCACTTGCAATGGCAGTCTGCATGAGGCTAGTGGGGGACCTCCCAGAGTGGCACAAATGCTGCTGAAGCTCTGAGGGGCCCTCTTCAGTACCCATGCCCTAGGTACCAGGGGTACCATTTAATAGTGAAGTACAAGGGATCCTGAAGTGCCAAGACTTGGTACAGTTTGAGGGGAAGAGATGTGGCCCTAGGAACCTGTTTATCAGGGGCCCAGGACACTTACAATTCAAAACCACATCATTTACCAGGCACAATGTTGGAGGGGGGGTAACCATGCAAACAGATACCCTTCCTCACAAGGGCCTCATTTATAGTCTGTCGGACGGCTCATTGCAGCTGTGACAGCAGTTCCTGTCAATGCATTTCGCAGTTTGGTTCAGGCCTTCATCAACACGATGAAGCCCTGCACCAAACTGTTTTTTTTTTACTTTCAAAAAGAAAATCCCAAAGCAGAATTTTCTTTCTGAAAATGAAAAACATAATGCCCTCCTTGCCATGGGAGATATCTCCGATGGTGAGGGGGGCTTTATTTCTTTTTTACTTTGCCCGGAGGAGACAGACAGTTAAAAACAGTGATATGTCCGCTCATCCTAATTGGGCAGATGCGCAGCTAGGGTCTCACTGCGAGAGAGGTGGTCCAAGGACGCCACACTCATGGTGACGGTTGACCGCTGCACTCCAGGTGGTCCAGCTGCATCATTACAACCCTGGCGGGCGGACACACCAGGGAGCCGCCCTTCACCCCCAGGAACATCGTTCCCGATGGGCTGATGGCTGTCTGAGTTGTGCCCAGCCATGGCGGCGCTGAAACCAGCATTGCTGTGTTGATTACAACTCAGCTTTCCACCAGCCTTTCCATGGCGATCACCTCGCCAGTGCCAGAGGCCACACGGGGGTGCCTGCACTGCCCATGGCATGGGCAGAGCAGGGGTCCCTTGCCCATTATCCTCGGAATGTGCACTGTCTACTTTGTAGACGGTGCCATTCCGATGGTGCTGGTGTGCTACAGTACTGACGTTGGCTCCTGAGACCGTAACCCTGTTTCCACCGGGTCAACCCGGCGGGAACGGCGTAATATAATGTTCCCAGCGGTTAGCCCGGCAGGAACATTCTAATACACTTAGGAGGGACGCCTTCGGCATGGCGCCCTTCCTGCAAGTGTGGTGGTTGGCTCGTCTGACCACCAATCCCATAATTGGGCCATGGCCAACTCTCCAATGGCCCTTACTCTGTCGGGCCTTCTGAAAAGTTTGGCCAAAGCAGTGAAGGATAAACGTAAGGTCCACCCATTTTCCTAATTTAAATGGGGCCGGCGACCATTGTGTTGGGGAGGAAACTCCGCTGCTGTTGTGACAGAGTTCCCTCTCTACCAGCATAGAAATCAGGCCCTGGGTATTTAATTTTGGGACAGATGAGATTCGCTTTCCGCCATAATTTTTTAGCACTCAAAAGAGTGAAATAACTATTGTACCGTTTGGGCCAGTGTGAATGGTCCCAGTCAAACATATGGCCCTGTGCCCTGCTCTTCTTCCGGGTAAGACTTTGTCCCCGTGCTCTATTGTCCTTCCGGGTTACTCTCTTGGCATCTCTTGGCTGTTTGCAAGAGCGATGAAAATACAGCATGTTTGCTTCCTTCTCCCTGGAGACTCCAAGACTTCAAGCCCACAGTCAGCTCTGTGTTTAATCATCTCCCCCGTGTTAATTAAATATTGTATTTTTTCTGACAGTTTAAGATGAATTATAATCAGACCTGCGCTGGCATGTTTAGCACCCGCTGTCAAGAGGATCAGAAATGCAGCCTTGCCACTGTGTATTAGGAGAGAAAGGGGACGGGGGCCCTGCTGTGTCCAGGCGGTATTAATTCTGACGTCAGTGACGATGCATGTGATGCGTTCTCTAAAATGTGCAGAGTTTACCAACTTTGCACAACTGTGATTGCACAGAAACGTTTTGGAATGGAAAAAATAATTTTGTGCAAAAATTGTCTTACAATTACTTTTGTCAGCAAAATACTTTTCCTACGGAAATTGAGGTTTTAGCAGCGTTTGTCGTGTTATTTCCATTCTTTTTAAACTGTGTACCCGTCCAAAAACATGTAATATTTAAAAACGAGCATGAGTAAACTCAATTGGCCTGGCCCTGCTAGCATGAAACATGTCATGTGACACAGTAAACTGTTTACTTCAAGAGCGTTCCTTGTTCCTTGCAAATGAAAACCGTACATGTGGCCTTTGATGAGCACACACTGAAGTTTAAAAAATACGCAGCAAAAAAGACACAGTGTATCCAATGTAATATTTGTTACTTGTAACGCTTAGAAATGACAACATTGAGGTATGCTGCACAATATATGTTAAATCACTCTTAACTTTTCCCACAAATAGGGTAAACACAATCCAGCACTACATAATTCCACAGTAGATTTCACGAGTGGACATTAGCATTCCATGGTCTCCCTTCCTTTAAATCGAGTCATAAGAGGGTCTTATATGTGTGGCAACACAAAAAAGATGATGGATGGAATGCTGAACATTGTCAAACATTCACCCCCAGTCACAGATCTGGGTTAAATCCATCATTTCTTTGCTTAACATGCGACCCCAATTTGGACCCAGCCGTATGCCAATCAGTCTTGACCCTGCTCGCCATGGGAACAGTCCAGCACGAAATGCCAAGCCAGGTCCTCCCTGGACCAGAAAGAAGCATCCTGGGACCGGTTTCAGGGTTTCACTCCTCATCAGCTAGGCTAGCTTGAATCCAGTGGCACAGTGAGCCCGGGACGCATTTCTGAGCATACCGTAGCCACTGAGGGCACACATAGCAACACCACAAAATAAAATGATGGACCGAGTGTTGAAACTTTTCAACCACCCACCCTCAGTCACAGATCTGGGTTAAACCCATTGTCTTTTTGCTCACCATGCAACCCATGTGCACAGAGACCCAGGCCCCACAAGAGATCAAAACAATGAGTCCCATAACCCCAGCTTCGCAATCACCCCTATCCTGCCTGAAAGTTCCCAGGAGGCCACTCGGAATGGGGAGCATCCCTTCTCCAAGCCTCTGGCTTTCCTCTGTCCTCAGCCCCACACTGCCACTCCATCCTCCTAGCCTTTTACCTTGAAGGGAGATGGCATCCGGAAGAGGGTGGTGTATCCCGGCAGCATGGCTGCCCATCATCTCTTATTTTTTCCATCCAAAAAGGATGGCTCATCCATTCACGTCTTTAAAGGAGAACAATCAAACACCCCCTGCTATGAACCACATCCTGAATGATAAGTTAGGTGAGTGAGGGTGTCTTGTTCAGGTGCTTCCCTGGGGGAATTCTGTAAACAATGTGGCAAAATGGCACCTTTCACACTTCAGTGGCTCAGTGGTCATCGGTCTACCCATCCTTCTCTCCATCCTTCTTTCTTTTTATCTATCCATCTAGCATCCATCCACTGATTCCTGCCTTCTTTCATGCTCCCTTCTTTCACTTGTTCCCCACCCCACAGCTCCATCATATTATGCCCTCTGTTTGGGGACCAGTGTCTCTGATGAAAGGTGACAACATTTTAATGTTTTTATCACACACCTCCATGGGGGTCGGACTGGGAAACCAAAACAGCGCTGTCAAAAAAGCTAAAACCTGCCTGCTTCCTTCATCGCTTCGTGGGTCGTGCAAACTCTCTGTTAGACTTTTTATCCTTGGCGTGGTCTCCCTTAACTTTTTGCCTCTGTTTCCCAGGTTGTTGATGTGTGCTGGGCTCTGATTTTGCTGTTTTTGTTACTCTGGGCACTTTACCACTGCTAACCAGTGCCAAAGTGCAAGTGCTCCTATACAAAATGCGTATGTAATTGGTTTATCCATGATTGGCATATTTTATTTATTAGTAAGTCCCTAATAAAGTGCACTAGAGGTGCCTAGGGCCTGTAAATCAAATGCTACTAGTGGGCCTGCAGCACTGGTTGTGCCACCCACATAAGTAGCTCTGAAATCATGTCTCAGACCTGCCACTGCAGTTCCTGTGTGTGCAGTTTTTAACTGTTAATTCGACTTGGCAAGTGTACCCACTTGCCAGGCCTAAACCTTCCCTTTTCTTACATGTAAGACACCCCTAAGTTAGGCCCTAGGTAGCCCCAAGGGCAGGGGGCAGTGTATGGTTAAGGTAGGACATATAGGTGGTCATTACAACATTGGCGGTAAAAGCCGCTTACCGCCGTGCAGAAGACCGCCAACACACCGCTGCGGCCGCGGAATTCTGCCACAGCTATTATGACCCACATCTCAGAATCTGACAATATTCAGACACCCACACAAGTCCGCCACACCAAAGGTCAGTGATAAACTGGCAAAAACAAAACCTCCACCGTCACACCAACAGAAATAAGCCCACACTATCACGACACACGAATCCACGCGGCGGTCTTTCAACCGCGGTATTCCATTGGCGGTACACACCGCTGCGCTCAAAATACACACACATCTCCAAAACACAGCCACATTGGACAGTTCGAAATACACACACTTGATACACATAGACACACCACACCCACACACCCAATACAATATAAAACACACACCCACATCACCCACAAACCCCTACGACCACAATTACAGAGAGAAGGCCAGAGAGAGACACCACCATCAACAAACTAGCATCCACAGGCACACAACACCATCACCCACACAACCTCCACACACAAAACACCACACACCACTACATATCACCACACTTATCACCACACACACCACCCCACACATCACCTACACCACCCCATGGCACGGCAAAGACACCCCAGGTTCTCGGAGGAGGAGCTCAGGGTCATGGTGGAGGAAATC
Organism: Pleurodeles waltl; assembly: GCF_031143425.1. Taxonomy (NCBI): domain Eukaryota; kingdom Metazoa; phylum Chordata; class Amphibia; order Caudata; family Salamandridae; genus Pleurodeles; species Pleurodeles waltl. The sequence continues at coordinate 191,458,590 of NC_090441.1, read as the reverse complement.
GTCCGGGTAGAGCCACAGCTATTTGGATCACAGGTGCAGCACACCTCCATTGCAAGGAAGATGGAGCTATGGCGAAGAATAGTCGTCAGGGTCAACGCAGTGGGACAACACCCAAGAAATCGGGAGGACATCAGGAAGAGGTGGAACGACCTACGGGGGAAGGTGCGTTCCGTGGTCTCAAGACACCACCTGGCGGTTCAGCGGACTGGTGGCGGACCCCCACCTCCTCCCCCACAACTAACAACATGGGAGGAGCAGGTCTTGCCGATTCTGCATCCTGAGGGCCTCGCAGGAGTTGGTGGAGGAATGGACTCTGGTAAGTCAAATCTTAACTATTACATCCCCCACCTTACCTGCATGCTATCACATACCCCCACCCTCGCCCCCACCCCTATCACTCCAACTCCTCACAAATGTACCAATATCACAAACCACACATCCCAACACCAAGCCCTGCATGCAACAACAATGCATGGACACCCATAACTAAAGCATGCCCACTTCACATACACATACACCCCCCTAAATCATCATCCCACAAGCTCCCACACAGGAATGCCAGCACTGGGGTACATGGTCACCCACCCATTGCACACCATAACACACACAGATGCAATAATCATGCCTTTCCACCCCTGCAGGACCACTACCCAGCGTCACCAGACAGGAGGGTCCAGACATGTCCACTCCACCCACAGAAGAGGCCCACAATGATGACAGCACCTCTGTCCACCTGGATCTAGATGACCATCCCGGACCATCGTGGGCCTCGGGACAGTCGGTTCCCCTCACACAGGCACAGGCCACCACAGACCTTCCCCCCTCTGGAAACACCAGCATAGCACCCACCCAGCGGGCACATACCGCAGTCCCCAGGGCATGTCAATCAGCTGTGTGTCCACCACAACAGGGAACCCAGGATAACCCACCACCCCAACAACAACAGGGACCTGGGGGCATTGACAGTGGGCACACGGTCCAGGATACGGAGGCCCAGGAACACAGGGGAACTGGGAGGGCTGCTGTGCGACAGGGGGCAGACAGGCCAAGGGAACCCACTCTCCACGAGGCCCTCTCCTCCATCATGGGAGTCTACCACCACTCCCAGGAGACGATGGCAACGGTACTGGCCAAGTTTCAGGAGACCCAGCGCATGCAGGAGGAAGAGTATTTGGGGTTCAGGGAGGAACTCAGAACCATCAGCTCCTCCCTGGGCACCATCGTAGGGGTGCTGAAGGAAGTACTCAACACCAGGAGGGACACTGTGGCACTCCAAGGGGCCCCTGACACTAGCATGGACGATTAACTGCCCACCACCTCCGCCAGAGCTAGTGGACAGGAGGCACCGCCACAGGACCACCACACCAGCACCCCACCGCCTGCAGACAGAGAACCACCCCGCAAACGGTCCCTGAGATCCAGGAACAAGACAGAGCACGATGCCAAGACCCCCGCTAAGAAATGAGACCACCCTGATTGTCATCCCACTGTCCCACTTTGTCACCCTGTCCATATTGAAACTGCCCCAGCTCCACTTCCTATGCCCATATGGGCAATGTACCTGTGAGACTAATAGACTGGACTCTGCCATGGACACTCCTCTGCCATCACCCCTCACCATTTAACTTCCCCCTCCAATATTTTGTATTTAAATAAACACACCTAAAGCACCAAAAGATCTGGAGTCTGTCTGTGATTTCGAAATAGTGTATTTGCAATTACAGTGACAAAATGTTCATGAAATAGTAATGTCAACATACCTATGTCACACAGCTCTAGTCCATGAGGAATCTAAGCAGATGACACACGTTGGGACCCACACCTGTGAAACCGTAAGGGAAAGTGACAACTCAGTGACCATACAATGGGTGAAATCGACAGACAGGATAGAGGTAGAAGTGTAAAAGTACATGTAGTAGGCAGGAATGTATTCTCACCTGTGTTTCACTGGAAATATTGCTGGATCACTGAGTCCCTGTTCTGCATGTCTTCTTCCTCTGCTTCCTCCTCATCACTGTCCACAGGCTCCACAGCTGCCACAACACCGCCATCTGGACCATCCTCCTGCAGAAAAGGCACCTGTTGTTGCAAAGCCAAGTTGTGAAGCATACAGCAGGCCACGATGATCTGGCACACCTTCTTTGGTGAGTAGAATAGGGATCCACCTGTCATATGCAGATACCTGAACCTGGCCTTCAGGAGGCCAAAGGTCTGCTCGATCACCCTCCTAGTTCACCCATGGGCCTCATTGTAGCGTTCCTCTGCCCTTGTCCTGGGATTCCTCACTGGGGTCAGTAGCCATGACAGGTTGGGGTAACCAGAGTCACCTAATAGCCACACACAGTGCCTCTGGAGTTGACCCATCACATAAGGGATGCTGCTATTCCGCAGGATGTAGGCGTCATGCACTGAGCCAGGGAACATGGCATTCACATGGGAGATGTACTGGTCTGCCAAACATACCATCTGTACATTCATGGAATGATAACTCTTCCGGTTCCTGTACACCTGTTCACTCCTGTGGGGGGGACCAAAGCCACATGGATCCCATCAATGGCATCTATGATGTTGGGGATATGTCCAAGGGCATAGAAGTCACCTTTCCCTGTAGGCAAATCCTCCACCTGAGGGAAAACGATGTAGCTCCACATGTGTTTCAGCAGGGCAGACAACACTATGGACAATACGTTGGAAAACATAGGCTGGGACATCCCTGATGCCATGGTCACAGTTGTTTGAAAAGACCCACTAGCAAGGAAATGGAGCACTGATAGCACCTGCACTTGAGGGGGGATTCCTGTGGGATGGCGGATTGCTGACATCAGGTCAGGCTCCAACTGGGTACACAGTTCCTGGATTGTGGCACGGTCAAACCTGTAGGTGATAATCACATTTCTTTCCTCCATTGTTGACAGGTCCACCAGCGGTCGGTACACTGGAGGATTCCGCCATCTCCTCACATGTCCCAGCGGACGGTGCCTATGAAGGACAACAGTGAGCACAGAGTCAAACAACTCAGAGGTATGTACCCACAGTCTACACAGAACACCATTCATACACAAAATCTGGCCTGTATGTGTGTTGAGACTAGGCCTAGGTATGTGTGACGCAGTTGGTAATTAGGCCATGTGGGCCCCTGAAATGGCTGCTGCCTGACCTGTAAAGTGGGACAATGGGATGTGAGGTAACTGCGCGGGTGTTGTACACCGTCGCGGTAGGCCGTCGAAGACCGCGGCGCAATGCTGCATTGGTTAACATTGGACCCTATGGGTCCCAGGAGCCAATGACGATGTACGCCAGCGGTGATGGTACGCACCGCCGCGGACGTGACCGCCGCGGACGTGACCGCCATTTTCTATCTGTTGAATCACTCGATACCTGATCTTTGACAGGAGAGGACCTACACTGCAAGTGTTGCTGTGACCTCGGTCTGGAAGAGACAATGGCTCGTGCGTCTGGGGAAAGGGCCCCTGCCTTCACATCGGAGGAGTTGGAGAAGCTCGTCGATGGGGTCCTCCCCCAGTACACGCTACTCTACGGTCCTCCAGACCAACAGGTAAGTACACAGGGAGTATGTTGTATGGGCTATGCCTGTGTGGAGAGGGCTGGTTGTAAGAAGGAAGGGGGCAGAGTTATGCATGCATGAAAGACGGTGGGTGTATGTGCCACTTGGCAAGGGTAGGGATGGGGGCCACTCACTTTGACGGCGCAGTTGGTAATGACTTCTCTTCGTACCCTGTACATTTCATGTAGGTCAGCGCCCACCAGAAGAAGGATATTTGGCGTGCCATCGCCAAGGACGTCCGGACCCTGGGGGTCCACCACAGACGGAGCACCCACTGCCGGAAGAGATGGGAGGACATTCGCTGCTGGAGCAAGAAGACGGCAGAGGCTCAGCTGGGGATGGCCTCCGAACGAGGGAGGGGTGCCTGTCGAACCATGACCCCCCTGATGTTCAGGATCCTGGCGGTGGCCTACCCGGAGTTGGATGGGCGCTTGAGGGCATCACAGCAGACACAAGGTAGTGAATACACTCTCATTCAGCTGACTTTGCGCGCAGTGGAGGTGTCTGGGTGGGGGAGGAGGGCTGTGGGTTTCCCTAGGCCAGGGCGAGTTCCATAGGCTAGGCCCCTCCGTAAGGCATGGCCCTGTGGCCCCCCACCCCACCTCTGAAGAGTGCCAAGTACAGCTATTCATGCACCTGTGTCATCTATGTGTGCAGATGTCGTCCATATCCTTGTAGGCCATTTCCCAGGAATTGCACTGTAGAGCCCAACAGCGCGACGTAGTGCAGGGGGCTCCTGTGTCTGTCTTGTCCGCCAACGGTAGCGGTAATCCATGCACTCAACATGTCTTTCTTCTGTCCCCCCCCCTTTTTTGTGGTCTCCCTGTTCTTGTGTGCATTAGCATCATCAGGCGGAGGAGCAGTGGCACTGGAGCACGAGGGAACTGCATCCCACATGGCCATGGAGGGCCACACTACGGACTCAGAATACACCAGTGGGATGGAGTGTGAGGGGAGCACCACGGCGGGGACAGGAGCTGAAACCAGCGACATGGACTCGTCCTCCGATGGGAGCTCCCTTGTGGTGGCGGCAACATCTGTGCCCCCCACTTCAACAGGTACAGCTGCCACCCCCTCTACCAGCACCACCCTCCCAGCAGCCCCTCAGCCTTCGCCCCGTGCCCGCTCACCCAGGAGGGTGGGCATCACCTTCGCCCCAGGCACCTCAGCCCTGCCCCAGTCACCCCTGCTGCCCTCAGTGAGGAGGCCAGTGACCTCCTCAGGTCACTCACTGTTGGGCAGTCTACCATTTTGAATGCCATACAGGGTGTAGAAAGGCAGTTGCAACAAACCAATGCATTCCTGGAGGGCATTCATTGTGGTCAGGCGGCCCTTCACCGATCCTTTCAAACTCTGGCCTCAGCACTGATGGCAGCCATTGTCCCTGTGTCTAGCCTCCCCCCTCCAACTTCCTCCACCCAGACCCAATCCCCTGTACCTCTGCCTATCCCAAGCACACCATCAGACCAGCCTGCACACACCTCACCACACAAGGGAAGCTCAGGCAAACATAAGCACCACACATCCCACAGGCACTCACGCAAGCATCACACACATACAGACATACCAACATCTACTGCCTCCACTGTGTCCCCCTCCTCATCATGTCCCTCCTCCCTCCCAGTCTCGTCTACACTCACACCTGCATGCACTACCTCTACAGCCACTACGTCCCGCACCAGCACACCCATCACCACACCCCGCTCACATGCAGTCACCACCCCCACTACCATTCACACGTCCCGTGTCCTCTCCCAGTGTGTCTGTGACGCCCCCTCCGAAGATACACAAACGCAGGCACACACCCACCCAACATACATCCACCTCACCAGAGACTCCAGCGCATGCACCTGCACCCAAAGCCACAAAACGTACACCTCCTACAACCACCACCTCTTCCTCCACTCCCAAACCCCCTTCAGCTACCTGTCCCAGTGTGTCCAAACAACTTTTCTTGTCCACCCTTAACCTATTTCCCACCCCCCGTCCAACTCATAGGTCCCGAACTAGCACCTCAGTCACAACATCTCCGGGACCAGTGGTGCCTGTTGTCACAGGTATGTGGAGTGCACCGGACACCAGGACAGCCAGTGTGTCACGGAGCCACAGCATAGCCAGTCCCCCCCCTGTGAAGCACCAGAAGTTGGCCAGTGCCCAGCGGGAGAGGGGGAAGACTCCAGCCACCCAAGCCGCTCCCAGGGGTCCCGGTGGGAGTGTGGACTCAGCTGTGACTCCTCCCAAGGTGGGGAAGGGCCACAAGAAACCCAGCAAGTCTGGGAGGAGCAGCACGGCGGAGAAGACCGCCATCATCCCCGCTGCCCAGGAGGGCCCCGCCAGCCCCATCGTCGCTGCCCAGGAGGGCCCCGCCAGCCACAGCCCAGCTGCCAAGGAGGGCCCCGCCAGCCACAGCCCAGCTGCCCAGGAGGGCCCCGCCAGCCACAGCCCAGCTGCCCAGGAGGGCCCCGCCAGCCACAGCCCAGCTGACCAGGAGGGCCCCGCCAGCCACTGCCCAGCTGACCAGGAGGGCCCCACCAGCCACAGACCAGCTGACCAATGAAGGACCGCCAGCCCCAGCCCAGCTGGGCAATGAAGGACTGCCAACTCAAGTACCGCTGAACAGGGCAAGCACCGCTGAACAGGGCAAGGACCTCCAACTCAAGCACCGCTGCACAGGGCGCGCACCGCTGAACAGGGCAAGGACCGCCAACTCAAGCACCGCTGAACTGGGCAAGCACTGCTGAACAGGGCAAGGACCGCCAACTCAAGCACCACTAGCCCATGAGCGGCAGGGGCACTGATGCAACAGGGACCGTCACGGGGTGAATGATGCACTCTGGGCACCAGTCCCTCTCCAGAACCAGTGGACACATACATCCTCTACCTCAGTCCTTGGCAGGATGAAGCACTGTGGGCACCAGTCCCCCTCCAGAACCAGTGGAGACATATATCCACTACCTCAGTCCTTGGCAGGATGAAGCACTCTGGGCACCAGTCCCCCTCCAGAACCAGTGGAAACATACATCCACTACCTCAGTCCTTGGCAGGATGAAGCACTCTGGGCACCAGTCCCCCTCCAGAACCAGTGGAGAAAGACATCCACTACCTCAGTCCTTTGCAGGATGAAGCACTCTGGGCACAAAGCCCCCTCCAGAAACCAGTGGAGAACGCTATCCACTTGAGAGACTGTGGCTTTGCACTCCCCAGGATTGATCAGTGGGCAACCCACCCACTGTAGAGACTTGAGAGACTGTGGCTTTGCACTCCCCAGGATTGATCAGTGGGCAACCCACCCACTGTAGAGACTTGAGAGACTGTGGCTTTGCACTCCCCAGGATTGATCAGTGGGCAAACCACCCACTGTAGAGACTTGAGAGACTGTGGCTTTGCACTCCCCAGGATGCAGCAGTGGGCAAACCACCCACTGTAGAGACATGAGAGACTGTGGCTTTGCACTCCCCAGGATTGATCAGTGGGCAACCCACCCACTGTAGAGACTTGAGAGACTGTGGCTTTGCACTCCCCAGGATTGATCAGTGGGCAACCCACCCACTGTAGAGACTTGAGTGACTGTGGCTTTGCACTCCCCAGGATGCAGCAGTGGGCAAACCACCCACTGTAGAGACTTGAGAGACTGTGGCTTTGCACTCCCCAGGATACATCAATGGGCATGGAGCCCCCTCGTGGATCTGGCGTCGTGCACTCATCCGGCTGAGGTGCCCCCCCTTCCCTTCCCCCTGAGGTGCCTGTTGTATTTCTATCTGATGCCCCTGCAGTGTTCTCTCTGTTTTGATCTGGTATCGTGTTTGGGCCTCACCCATGCATTTTGGGCCCAGTGGTCCACAGACTATAAATGGTGCAATACCTGGACTAATAATCTTGGTGTATATTTTGTTAATAGTGTATATATGTATATTTTTGCTTACTGATTTTTTATATATTACAATGGTTACACTAATTTCCTTTTGTCTTTGCATTCTTCCGGGGGGTTTGGGGGTGTAACTATAATGTATAGAAATGCATTAGTGTGTGTGTTGTAGTGGGTGAGGGTGGGGGTGGGGGTGTTGCATGTGTGGGTCCCTGTTTTTTTGCCTCCCCCCTCCCCTGTGTCGTAGATGCAGTACTCACCGTGGTCTTCGCCGCCGGCATTGGTGCTCCTGGTACAGGAGCAGGAAGACTATCGCAGGGAGAATTTGGAGTTACGGGTCCATGGTGTCCTCCTTCCTCGTGGAGTGTGGAGAGGTGAGCGTTTTCCCTTCGAAATTCCTGTTTCCGCCGTGTTTTTATCCGCGGTGTATCCGCCCCGGAAAAGGTGGCGGATTGGCCTGTCATAATAGTGTGGGCGGTACATTGTCCTCCGCCTGTCTGTTGATGGTGACCGCCGAGCTGTTTGTTTGTACCGCCGTGGCGGTCGGATCGTTAAAGTGGCTGTCTTTGTTGGCGGTTTCCGCCACGTCGTAATTCCAAAACTTTTTCCGCCGGCCTGTTGGCGGTCTTACCGCCGCTTTAACACCGTCCGCCAGGGTTGTAATGACCCCCATAGTACATCTTTTAGTAAAGTTGATTTTCAGATTGTGTGTTTGAAAATGCCACTTTTAGAAAGTGGGCATTTTCTTGATTAAACCATTTCTGTGACTCTGCCTGTTTGTGGATTCCCTGTCTGGGTCAGTTTGACAGTTGGGCTGGTTGCACCTCTCACTAGACAGTGACACCAAGGGAGCTGGGGTGTAGTCTGCATTTCCTGATGAGCCATCTGTGCTAGGAGGGAGAGGAGGAGTGGTCACTCACACCTGAAAGGGCTGTGCCTGCCCTCACACAATGCAGTCTCCAACCCCCTGGTGTGTGTCTGGGGTCTGGCCTGGGCAAGGCAGGATTTCACAAACAAGAGAGACTTTGCTTTGAAGTAAGCCTACTTCAAAGGGCAAATTGGGTATAAGAAGGGCATCCAAAACCATAGACTTTAGAACACTTCTGGAAACCAAGAGGAATCTCTGCCTGGAGAAGAGTTGAAGAGCTGGGGAAGAAGAGCTGCCCTGCCTGTGACTGTTCTTTGTTGAGCTATCCTGCAGTTGCTGCTTCTGCCTGTGCTAGAGGACAAAGACTGGACTTTGTGTGCCTTCCATCTTGTGAAGAACTCTCCAAAGGCTTGATTTAGAGCTTGTCTCCTGTTATTTGAAGTCTCAGGGACAGCAAAGACTTCTCTCTGCCAGCACCTGGAGACTCTGCTGAGACTCCTACTCTGCCAAGTGGTGCCTATCCAGTTCCTGGGACCCTGAAAGGAGAAACTGGCAGGACAAGAGTGAGAAATCCATGCACAGACCGCCGTGCGGGGAAAAAATTGAAGCAACTCTGATCCACGGCTGAAAAATCGACACACCGAAGATTTCGTGGCTGAAAATCGACGCTCGCCTGCAGCGCAACTGAAAGATCCGCACACGCGGCTGGAGAAACAACACGCAGCATCGCTGATGGAGGCTGGTGAGATCGTAACCCAGGCTGCCTCGTTTTCGGATCATTGTGCGGCTGGATTTCCAACGCAAACACCGCTGGGTGTGTAAAAATGACGCAAGGCCTGCCCGGACCCGCGAGTGCTGACCGGATGGACACATCCCCGTCCTGCGGAGAGAAGAAACGACGCACGCCGACCCGACTAAAGGAGAAACGACGCACGGTCTCGCTCGTGAGTGATATTGACGCATCGCAAGCCTTTTTTGACGCACACTCACTCATGTGGGGTTATTTTTGATGCACCCAAGATACATTTTCACGCTAACAGCATTAGCGTTGTGTTTAAAACTACATGAAGACTCTTTTTGCTTTTTAATTGCTCACTTGACTTGTGTATTGTGGATTTTTGTCGTTTGGTCTTGTTTTGTTTAGATAAATATTTTCTGTTTTTCTAAACCTGTGTTGTGTCATTTTGTAGTGTTTTCATTAAGTTACTGTATGTGTTGGTACAAATACTTTATACCTAGCACTCTGAAGTTAAGCTTACTGCTCCTGCCAAGCTAGCAAGGGGGTAAGCAGGGGTTAGCTGAGGGTGATTCTCTTTTACCCTGACTAGAGTGAGGGTCCTTGCTTGGACAGGGGGTAACCTGACTGCCAACCAAAGACCCCATTTCTAGCACAAGGCCTTTTACTTATAGCCAAGAAATACCCTGAGTCATCCTTCATATGTTGGCTCTCCTTCCTTTCTGACAAGTTGGAGGATGAGATCGCAATTTTGATAACAAGTCTTGAAATGATGGCCCTTGGTGCTTCATCCAGAAGTGGCAGCTCTATGTGGGCTCTCTTCAAAGTGAAACAAGTGGACAGAATCCTCGGCCTCAAGACGTGTGAGATCTATTATTCTAGATATAATTCAGTGGAGGCATTTTCACATCTCTCTGCAATCAGTCCTCTGTATTTTCCCACCTATTATGCTAAAGCGGGAGGGCTCAGAAAGAGATCTGATTGTGGTTCTCAGGTAAACCACCTATGGATTCAGCTCTTCTACTGTTTTCTCTGTCTCTAGGAATCTGTTGCTAACCTTGCACACATCTTCTTGCAGGAGATTCACATCTGACAAGATGGTGTCAATTTTATTCTCCAGCAGTATTTGTCAACGGTGGCCAGGATATGCATTGCAGTAATCTCCAATAGTGTCACCTGGGTTTGATTTTAAACCTGGTCAACTATAAATCTGTTAACTCCTGCTGTTGCAGTGTACTGGTCCAATTGTATCTGCTGTGATAATTTGGAAGCTTTAGCCTTCACCATTCTTCTAGATGCTACAGAAGTACCAGGCAGCTGGCAATTGCCCTTGCACACATCTGCCTAGACTCTACAAGTCAATACCACCGCATGTCCCAGGTTCTTGTTGTCTGTGGGGTCCATGGTAGAGCACACTCATTCCCTGTTCAATTCACATCTTTCAACACAACTTTCTCCTTCAAATGTCATGCCTGCAGTGATTCAGTATTGCTGGTCTGCTTATTTGCACCCCTTGAACCACTTATCTTCAGGACATGCACAGAATTACCCTGACCAGCAACATTTCTTCATGCCTGTACATCTTCCACCTCCATCAGGTGTTAGTCACTTACCAGGCTCTTCATGCATACCTCTTCCAGTGTCCAGTGCTGGCTGTGCTTCAGAAAGTTTCTCTCATGGCTTCTTACAATCTAATCACTGTGGGGCAGCAGCCAGGCACTTGATCCTTCATCTAACTCCACACAGCATAGGTCCTGGCAGTTGAAGTGAAGTAGACCTTTCTCTTCTGCATGACGTTCTGGCAGATGAAGCTCATCCTCCTCTATCTGGTGAGCTCCGACCCTGTACAATGAGGAGGTCTTAATTCCTCAGGACCCTCTCTCATGTCCCAGTCCCCTCTTCCCAGATCCACTTCTTTATTTTTTTTCATCTTTTTATTTGTATTTATTGAACATTACACACAGGGATAAACAAAATAGCAAAATTAGAAACAATCTCCATACGCAGTATGAGTACTTTTGGAATAGTACACTTATGTATAGCACCAATATTACAGTCACACCTTTGTGGTCTGCTTTCTTATATTAATGACTAGTTTGGTGTTTGCTGCTAGTATTCACTGAGATAGTTTGAGTGAGAGGAGAGAGATAGGAACTAAAGAGAAAAGTTAAGTGTAATAGTGGTAGAGAGCGTGGGAAGGGGGAGATATAGGGAGCCAGAAGGATCGGCTTCATTGTTGTAGCGGTGTTATTCGGTTTCTTTCGGTTAGTGGGTGTGCAGGGTGTGTTTAGTGTTATCATATAGGTTTTGCACTGCTTGCTGTTACTCCTATTGTTTGCTGTTCATTTGAGTGTTTTGTGTTTTTGTGGTCAGGGGGGGCGCTCATCGTCCTTGCTTTCAAGTGTTGTGACAAAGGAGTTCCAGGTTGTAAGGCCCTTCACTTTGATCCCTCTATCCTGTAGCGACTGCAATGTGTATGTCTCTGCTTTTGCCCGGCGCAATAGTTCTGTGTGCCATAGTGTCAACCCTGGTGCATTGGGAGCTTTCCAGTGCATAGCTAGTAGTCGCCTGTACAAGACTAACGCTAAGTCTATACATTTGTGTATTTGCTTTTTGCCTTTAGGTCTTTCTCTTATTCCCAGTAAACATAGCGCTGGGCTGAGGGCCAATGGAACTTCGAGCCATGCGGTTATTTGAGTTATTATGTTGCTCCAAGCATTCAAGATCGGGGGACATTCCCAGGTCATGTGAAAGAAAGTGGCTTCGATGTTGCTGTATCTTGGGCATTTCTGGGTTGATTGAGGAAACATTTGTGCGAGTCGGTGTGGTGATAGGTATGTCTGATGTAAGTAGTTGAACTGTGTGTATCTTAGCCTGGGGTTACGTGATACTGTGTGTGTCGATGTTATGGCCTGGTTCCACTCGTGTTGTGAGAGAGTGTAAGTGAGGGTCTGGTCCTATCTGCTTTTAGCTCGTTCTTGGCCTTGTGTGAATTATGTGGTCAGGGTTCTATATATTCCCGAGATATTCGATAGGTTTTGCGGGTTATTTAATAATTCGTGTAGGATTGGGGCTACAGTAGGTTCTTTGTTCCCGCATTTCCATGTAGAGCGTATTAATTGTCGCACCGCTCCGAACGTGATGAAATCACCTCGTCCTAGGTTGTGAGCAGCATCTAGTGCCTCGTATGTGCTTAATTGCCCGTCGTTGAATAAGTCGTCCACTGTTTGTATGCCTTTCTCTGGCCAGGTTGATAAATCTAGTTTTGCAGCTATTATTTCGACTTTGGGTATGTCTAATCTTGGGGGAGTATTGTGGTGTCCTGTCACCAACCACACAGCACATATTTGTGCCATATTCGTTGTGCATTATGCAGTAGTATATTTTGCGTACGCCATGTGTCGTCCCTATCTGATAGGTGGCGTATTATATTAGTATGTCCTAATTCGCCATATATACTTTGTGCTTCTGTGTTTGTAGGATCGCGTATCCATTTAAGCACCCACTGCAGCTGGGCGGATGCATAGTATAGTTCTAGGTACCCCCATCCCGCCTTGTGCCAGTGGGTAGTGTATTTTGTTTTGGGCCACTCTACGACGGCTGTTTCCCCAAATTAGGTCTGACAATATGCTGGATAGGGATTTAAAGAAGGAGGCAGGGAGTGTCAGTGGTAGCGCGGAAAAGAAGTATAGCAGGCGTGGTAAGACCACCATGTTTGCAATGGCCACTCTGCCCAGAGGGGAGAGTGGGAGCGAGCACCAGAAGGGTAAGGATCCGCGAAGGGCTCTGATCGCGCGTCCTATATTGCCTTCCTTTAGATCCTGGGGGTCATGGTAAATGTTTATGCCCAAGTACTTAAATGTAGTGTAGCACCATTGCAGCTCAGTCGAAGAGTGGACTATGCGGCATGAGTCTGGAACCGCACGCATTGGGAATAGACAGGATTTCGACCAGTTAACCTTAAGCCCAGATATAGTACCAAATTGATCTAGCAACTCGAGCATACCAGGAAGGGAGGCGGCATAGTTACGCAAAAATATCAATGCATCATCTGCATACAGGGAAACTATACGGTGCTGTGGGCCATCTTGAATGCCCCAGTCGGACGAATACGTACGAAGTCGGGCGGCCAGGGGCTCAATGGCGAGAGCAAACAGCAGTGGAGATAATGGGCATCCCTGCCTTGTGCCTCTTTCCACTCTAAACCTCTCAGATATCGTTTTGCCTGTTTTAACTCTAGCTGTCGGTTCAGAGTATAAAGTTCTTATCCACCCAACAAAGGTCTTGCCAAAGCCCATGAGTTCAAGTATTTCTAGCAGAAAAGGCCAACCCAGTGTGTCGAACGCTTTTTCAATGTCCAGTGACACCGCTACTCGTCCGTTTTCATTTTCAGGGGTGTTTGCCATTAATCGTAGTAAGTTCCTAATATTGACATGTGTGTTGCGGCCGGGTATGAATCCCGATTGGTCGTGGTGCACCAGAGCCGACAGCAATGGGAGAAGGCGATTTGCTAGTATTTTGCCTAGTAGTTTGCAATCTGTGTTTAATAGTGACAGAGGCCGGTATGAGCGGACATCCATTGGGTCTCGGCCTGGCTTGTGCAGCACCACTATTATTGCCTCACGTTGTGATTCGGGTAGTTGACCTCGTCTAGGGCTTCACCCAACATTTCAAAGTATAGCGCTAGTGTTTGCGTTTGGAAGGTGTTATAATATTCTATGGGGAGGCCATCGCCTCCCGGTGCTTTACTGTGTGTCAACTGACGTAATGCCTGTTGCACTTCCGCGATGTCTATTGGTCTATCTAGTTCCTCAGGCTGTATTAGTGTGAGTTGCTTTATTTGTATTCCACTAAGGAACTTACGCAGTTGTTCTTGTGTGGGGGGGGTTCGCTCTATATAATGTGCTATAATATTCTCTGAAGGCGTCATTTATTTCAGCCTGGGTGTTTACGATTGCTCCCGAGCTTAGCCGTATCGCCCCGATAGGAGCACTATGTCTCTCGCTTTTCAGGAGCCATGCCAGAAGTCTGCCTGGTCTATCGCCCTCTGAATGCCTACGGGCCATATGATATTTATAGTCGTATTGTCTCAGGCGGTGGTCTGCATCCTTCCACAGTGTGCGCGTAGCTGTGAGGCCCGCATTGTCTATTGCTCCCTCTGCGAATTTACATTCTGCGGTTCTCACATTTTGCTCGTGCATTCGGATTTCGTTTGTCAGTGTTTGTCTTACCCCCTTGTACATTGACATGCATATGCCCCTGACCACCACTTTATGTGTGTCCCATTAATTTGCTCTGGACTTCGTGGTTCCTTTATTAAGTGCAAAATATGTGGTAATTTGAGTGGCTATTTCTTTCCTGAAAGGGGGGCCCAGTAATAATTGTGGTTGCAAACGCCACGTTGGGATGAGTGTGCGTGGTCTGCCCCACTTTATTTGTGCTATAAGCGGGCTGTGATCTGAGATCACTCTAGCAGAGTATTCTGCTTTGGTGAATTTGTATGTCAGTTCAAGTGAGCAAAGTATTAGGTCTATGCGGGTGTGTAGAAGGTGCACAGGTGAGTGGTAAGAGTATTCCCTGTCCAATGGGTGGAGGTATCTCCACACGTCAATCAATCGGCGCTCGGATATCCAGGATTGCAGTGTTTGTGAGCTTTTCCTTACTGGGGCAGCCACCAGCGGGGGTGTGATCTGTCCATATCTATTTGTGGCACGCAGTTCATGTCACCACCCCAAATATTGGGTATGTTTAAGGTGTTTGATAGGTGAGATATGGTGGTTTGTAGAAATTCGCTCTGTTTAACGTTAGGAGTGAATAACCCAGTAATCGCTAATGGCTCTCCATCCAGTGTGCCGATCAACTGGATATACCTGCCTTCTTTATCTGTTGTATTATGTTTTGTAGAGTATGGCACCCCGGGAGCTATCTAGATCATAACTCCCCTCGCGAAAGATGATGTGCCTGCTGCGTATAGCTGTCCCGCCCAGCTTTTTTCCAATGATTTGGCATCTGCTGGAGTGATGTGTGTCTCCTGTAATATAGCAATGTGTATATGATGGCGTTTTAGGTGTGCCCGTACCCTGTTGCGTTTAACTGCACCGGCCATGCCTTTTACATTCCATGTTATTATGTTGTTCGTTGTGTCCTTATGTGCCATTTTACGTTGTGTTGGCTATCGCCCTGAGGGTCTGCCTCAGGGGATAATGTTGGCTCTTTGCATCGCCCGGCAAGGTATCGTCGCCACGCTTTAGCCCCCGTCCGATTACCGTCCCGCATGTGTAGGATATTGATGGCCCCGAGAAATTGGTGTAAGCACCTACTAAGAAAGGTAGAATAGAGGAAAGCAACAGAAACCAATAAAAAGGATATACTGGGCAAAGCCCAACTTTAAGTGTTTTGGCACAACCGGTGACTAAATCATGTCCGAAGGGGTACTGTTCCATTCAGGTACCATGTAGGTAGTGGGGGCGCGCGTAGATGAAGGCCAGTCCCTCGCCCCTGGCCCGTATCATTGCAGATTGTTCCCAGCGCCAGGATGTGAGTTTCCTTATAGTTAAGTGTTGTTATTTCAGCTTCAGCGCGCGGCCGCACCGGGCCAGCATGCCACCAGTGTACTTTTGAAGTGAGCTTTCCCTCGTATTATGTCCGTAGGCGTTTTAGGGCAGGTGTCGTTAGTTTCGGCCCTTTGGGGATACCAGGGAGTGATTCTCATATTTCGTCGGCCGCCCGTTGGGTGAGGCTCGGCCTCCTCGCCAGCAGAGAGAGGGAGGGGCTGGTATCACTGTGTTGCGAGCTGCTGTCGATACACTCTGCTTCATTGTTAGTGCTCAGTTGCGAACGTGCTAATGTGCTGATCTCTTTTAAGGCTTGCGCCTGGTCATCTGCCATTTGTGTTTTGGTTGGTCTCACCAAGTTGTTTTTCTTTTTTTTCCCTCTATGGGGGTATGGGGTTATCCATTCACCCTTTGGCTTGTCTTCTTTAGTTGGGTCGACTAGGCCTTTCGCGTGTGCCCAGGTCCAGGCGTCCTCCGGCGTTGGAAATATGATTGTTTTTTCATCTGAGATTATCCGGAGGCGAGCTGGGAACATGAGTGAATAAGTAATTTTATTCTCTCTTAAGACTTGCTTGTTTTTGAAGAGCGAGGCCCTTTTGTTTTGAACTTCAGTTGTGTAGTCCGGGTAGGCAGTGATAATGCAATTCTCCATGCTGGCCGTGCCAGAGGTTCTGAAATGCTGTAAGACAAGGTCCCTGTCTCTACAATTTAGAAATCTCGCTATCAGTGGGCGGGATGGGGCGCCCGGGCGAGGAGGTCTGCCTGGGATTCTGTGAGCTCTTTCTATAATTGGAACTTTAGTAGAGTCTTGTATTTTCATTGTGTCTTTAAGCCAGTTCTCCAGGAAAACTTCAGCCTGTGATGTTTCTGCTCTTTCTGGGATTCTCAAGAATCTGATGTTATTGCATCTGGACCGGCCCTCCGCCTCCTCAGTTCTTCGCTGTAGCTGTGTGATTTCTGCTTCTAGTTGCTGTGTTTTGTTTTTCATGACAGTTACCTCTGGTTGGACATTTTCTAATGCTGTTTCTGTGTCCGCAACCCTATATGTAAGTTTGTGGTGATCCGCTCGGAGGATGGTGATTTCCGAGATTGCAAAGTCAGTTCTGCTCTCAAGGGAGGTCTTAGTGTCCATGACTGCTTGCAGCAGTTTTTCGAATTGTAACGAGTGCGTGCGAAGTGTCTCATTCACTTGTGAGATTGTTGTCCTTTGTGAGTCTGGTGGGGTGCCACTGTCCGAGATGGGTCCCAATTTGGGTAGCTTTGGTTTGACCATTATGCCTTCTGTAGTATGCTTGTGGAGCAGCCAAGGGTATTGTGCTTTGCCCACACGGGCCGTTGAGTGCTGCAGTGAAGCGGTGTTGTCTTCCAGTGAGCAGCTTTTAAGTGGAAGGCTATGCGAGAAGTCCCCACGTTGTTTATCTGCTAGAACGGGTTGGCATTGCTTATTTTGCGCACTTGAGCCATGGCATTATGTTTGTTTTCGGGCGTCCTTGGAATCTGGCCATCCGCGGCGCCGTGGGCACCCGGTCCCACGATAGTGTCCTTCCAATCGTCGGCCCCACTCTCGGCTTCGGGGCCGACACCCTGTGTCCACTGCCCAAGGCGAGCTGCGATCGGTAGCGGGGAGCGCCCCACAGGACCGCTTGAATACTTTTATTCTTCTTGTCTCGGGCCGAGCTCACTCGGGCCGCGAACACCGCCTCGACCCGAATCCGTCACCTCCGCCATTTCCGGGCCTACGGGCCGCCAAGCAATGGGGAGCACCCAGCGGGGGGTCAGGCCGCCCCACCGTTCATAGCCCCGATCGAGCCGCGATCAGCCTGCGGAAAGCGCTTCCCCGGGATCGCAGTGTCTCCTCTGCGCTTCTTACCTTGGCCCGCCGCTCCGAGTTCCGCGACGGTCCGACCCGGCTCGTCCTGAGCTACTTGCTCTGCCTCGCCCTGCCGCCACCTCTTCTGGTTCCCCGAGCCTCGAGTGTGTGGCCGCGGGGAGCTCCGATCTACATAGCCGCACACTGCCAAAGATCCGTTACTTTCGTCCGGAGGGCTGGGCCGCAATCCCAGCCTCGTGAGGTCTTATCGGCCGGGATGGGCGGCGCCCATTGATATCCTCTTCGGCTCTGGCCCAATGGGACCGTGTGCCGCACGTTCCTAGTTGTTGCATGTGTTGCGGAGCCTAGCAATCCTATGAGAGGACTCAGAGGAGGCTTCGGATTACAACTTTGGTGTTATTTTGGCGCTGGGGTCAGGATCGGTGAAGGATTCTAGTGGGCCGAGAGCCGAGCTCCTCGTTCAAGCGTCCGCTCCGGCCGCCATCTTGGCCACGCCCCTTTCCCAGATCCACTTCTAACCCTCATGTTGTTTGTGTACTGATGGCAGTGGGTCAACAAAGTGTGAATTGGACGTGCAGCACATCTTCTCATGGAGTCACCAAAGATAAGACCTTAACTTTTTTCACTGCTCAGTTTTATGCAGTTAGCTTCCATGCAGGCAGCAACCTCTGTCATGCAGGACTTGGAAGTATCCAGAGTGGCACTGATGATCTCCTAAAAAGACAGAATAATCTGAATATCATCCATGTAGGACATTGAAGTGAAGCGAGAAGCCTGAGATCCATCAATCAATGAACAAGTTAGGATTTGTAAAGTGCAGATAATAACCAGACAGGGTATCCAGGTGTTGTCAGATTCCAGAGGCTCAGTCGAACAGCCAGGTCTTGAGGGCCCTTCAAAATCCCCAAAGTTAGATAATGATCCAGAGTTGCCTTGGGATGTTGCACATAGATCGGTGGGAAAAGCAAAGTGAAGGCTGTGAGAAACGAGTGAAAAGCACAGAAAAGGCACAAAAAATGAGGGGAAACCAAGGAGAGAGCAGTGAAAACAAAGGAAAGCCAAGGAGAACAAACATAAAAAACATTGGAAAAAGCAAGGAGAAAGCAGGGAAAAGAAGGAAAAAGCAAGGAGAAGGCACGCAAAAAAGAGGGGAAAAAACAAGAAGACAGGAGCAATGCCCAATTCAGCAGCATGGGGAGAGCTGGGCCTGGGACTACATAAAGAATCAAAATCAAGGAAGAAGTCTGGTGTACCATAGACTACAAAGATGGATCACCTGGGACTCATCTATAGGACATGTTATCCAGGCCATTGTTGAATGCTGGATTCCAGTACATAAGGGATGTTTTATAAGTTGCTTGTAATAGGCCGTATGGAATGAGCATTGAGTTCCAAAAAACTAAGACAGCTTTGCGTCTTTGATTGAGAATCAAGGCAAAGAGCATCAAATAAGATCTTTTCAGCCCCATGCTGGGGCAAAAACTTCACTGCTGTGGGTCGAAAAGAAAACTCAACACGAGAAAGCAAGCCAGTTGTATGTTGGCCTCTTTCCCTATGAGTCTGTAGTCTGAAACAGGAAGGACTCGAAGTCTTAGGGTGTGTTTCCTGGCACCACTGGGTTCTGAAAAACCCAGTACTTCAGAAGTGAAATAGTTTCCCGAAACCTTGGGATCAGTTGTTGTTTTTTCTTAAAAGCAAAATACAGTGCTTTTTTCCCACTCTATTTAAACATCAATCAGTAGAGCTTCATCTGCCACTTAGACCACCTAAATAATAGCTGTCTCTGTGCCGCATTGTGGTTTGAATCGCAGCTGATGGATTTGCAGGGTCATCCTCAAACGTTTTGCCTTCCTCTTCCTGTTTGTCTGACCCTCTTTTTGTTGGCTCTAGGACTCTGGGCACTTTATCACTGCTAAAGTGCATGTGGTCTCCCCTGTAAACTTGGTGTGAGTGGCTTACAATTGATTGGCACATTTAATTTATTGATAAGTCCCTTGTACAGTGGTACCCCTTTTACCCAGGGCCCGTAAATTAAACGCTACTAATGGGCCTGCAGCGCAGCTTGCACCACCACAGAAGTAGCCTTTCAAACCTTACTTAGGCCTGCTACTACTTACACAACTTTACTGCCACATTGGCTTGGCATCTAAATTTACTTGTCAGGCCTGGAACTCCCCTTTTACTACATATAGGTTGTCGTAGTTTGACTCTTGCTCTAGGCAAGCCTGCTGGTTGAAGGCTGACAGTACTTATGTTTGTAGGCGACTATGCCAGTTCTACAACAAGTCACAACTGTCGTCCCAACCCTCCCGGCTCACAAGTAGCACCTCACCAAAAACCTAAACAGTAAAAGGTGATTTGTGGCAGCCTTTACGCGTGGACTGAAGAGTGCGACATCTCAGGGAGTGTTGTGGTTAAACGGAGAGTACCCCTTTCTCACATTAACAACATGTCTCCATCAAACACAGGCAATGAAGAAGATGCAATAAGGTTTAAATAGGTTTTATTTAACAAAACTGCCATCTATGATAAGTTGCGTGGGCTGCAATGATTAGGACAATTAATAATGCAAGAAACAGAATGGTGAAGACAAGAGTCATTAGTACAAACACCCCCACCAACTTGCAATCACATGAAGTGACATGAGGTATGGAATATGTCCTAATACCCTAATGTCATGTACCTAATCTCTAACCTAAGAGAGAGCCTGGTGTGTTAAAGCTAATCTGCCAATGCCATTTCCGTGAGAAGAGTCCCCAACCCTTGTTACCTTGGAATGAGGTCTCTAGCTCAGACTCCATTGGGACACGAAGACTGGGTCAGCATCAAGGCGACGTGCAGCATTGATCGCAGCGATGGCATCTGGTCGGAATCCCTCTGACTATCTATCTAAGTGAGGTGCATTTATACAGATCTGCTCGGATCCCTGACGTAGGTCTGTTCCCAAACAATAGATAACAAGACATGCTTGGGAGAGCAATTTATGTAAACAATGCCCTCGAAGGCGTGAAGAGCGAAAATACCTAATGTGAACACCTAGAGTTGATTTATCTTTCTCGCTTGATATTGATGCCTTAGCGCAGTGGCACAGATAACGTGAAACTAAAACATTGGCCTAACTAGAAATAAGGCAGCCATCTTAAAAGATATAATTAAATAGATGCGCTAAAACAGAGCAAGCTAGGTAGGGTAAAAGTCACTAGGTGACGGGGGCACGAGTCTGCAAGCCAAAGGCTAAACTAACTCCTGTTTATCCCTAAAAACAAGCTAGGATTCGCTACATGGCCACTCCTAAGGTAGGCCAAGGATAGCCCCCTGGGCAAGGTGCAGTGTAGGTGAAAGGTAGTACATGTGCCTGTTGTGTGGCATATCCTGGTAGTGACAAACAACCTATTTGGTTTCTCACTGCTGTGAGTGATGCCCCTCTCATCTGTTTGCATTAGGAATGCCCTTTCATACGGCTAAGTGGTATTTTCTGATCTATGAGGAGTAGCGTGGGCATGTTTATTATGTCTGGAATGTTAATGAGAATTCCTGCTTATTGGTATAGGTGGGTTTTTTATTACTGTTGTGGAAATGACACTTTTAGAAAGTGGGCTTTTCTCTGTGCTTATGACTCTTGTGCTTTTCAGCCTGACTCTAATCCACGACTGGGGTAGAGCGACAGCTGGGCTTTGTGCATACTTCCCAGACAGCCATTACACAAGGTGTGAGGTGTAACAGGATTACATCTGTATACTGAGTGGTCTTCCTGGGCTGTGAGATTGGGAGGCGGGCACACTTAAATTTGTAATAGGCTGTGTCCTGCCCGCACACAAAGGGCTTGTTTACCCCCTACTGATGTCTGGAGCCAGGGCTGGGATTGAAGGGGGTGTTCTGCACTTCTAAAAGTCCTTTGAAGTGCCCCTGAGATCAAAGACAAATTGAGTACAATTACAATGTGCCCCATGTTTTTAGACACTGCATGCACCTGGAACCAAATGCTGCTGTGATGCTATAAGGAACCGCCATTGGACTGACTTGTGTTGTGCTTACCTGTGGCCTGCTGAGCCACAAGAAGAACTTCCACAAGGATCCTGGTGTGATGGCCTGTTGCTTGCCATCTGCCCTGTGTTCCCCAGTTGTCTCCAGGGGCTAGGTGGTGTGCCACTTTCCCCACTGCTTCATACTTCTGATTGTGGAGGGAAGCACTTTATTAGCTCTGGGAGAGCGCTTTTGCCCAGGAGGAAGTGTGAGGGTGTCCCTCCAAGGACAGCACAGGGAGCGCTGCCCCCTTGATACCTAGCGAGCACATTGAGAGTCCTCTGCCCTCTTTAGGGAAGGGCTGTGTCATTTCTCCCCCCTTTGGGCCGGGGCTAGTGGAGAGTGAGGAGTATTGTGGCGTATGGGAGTGTGGACGAGGCCCGCTCTAGCCCGTGTACCTGGGGAACAAGCAGACATCCACTTTGGTGACCCTTCACCGCCACGACCCGAGTCATGTGGAGAGCGTGAGCCTGCTCCCCTGCTTATGTGGGCAAGAGGGGGCCCACAGATGTGCCTGTGATCGACAACCCCGCTCGTCTAAGGAGGAGGATAGCCATTGGAACCTGAGCCGCAGCGTCATCTGCCTATGGGCAGCAGCCTAGTGGCGCACCAAGACAGTGGTCCGAGAAGGCTTGGAGGGAATCGGACACGCTATCGGTATCAAGGCGGTTTAGACGGAAGCTGCTGGAGTGAGCAGCTATCCTGCGCCAACGCGAGAGGCTGCCTGGTAAATTGCTGGTATACGCTGGGGACCCCGCGTGCCCTGTCATTGTGAGAGCAGTGTGTGCTCCCCACCATGTAGTGGAGTTACCCTTGGTTGCGGGGGCCTTGTATTTTTATATACGTATATATCCCTCTCAGGACCGGACGGAAACCTCAACAGAGGACCCGTCCTGCTGAGAATAGTTTACCACCTTTACCATAACTGGAGCTCAGGAGCTCTTGTGCTAGACGTGGCGAGTTTGCACTGCCGCATATCTGGTAAAGGAAGCGCAGTTGCACAGAGACCTTCACTTGGAAGGTGGTTCTGGAAGGCATGATATATTTGTCCTGTGTACTCCTGCCCTCATTTTGATGCTGCATCTGTCACAACCTAAGGTATATTCTATGGCATTTTGTATTCTACTGGCATGAGGCATACATGGTGTGACGTGTTTTGATATGCACTGAGAGGGTGATATTTGATGCTATGGGCTATATGGAAATATGTTGCTTTATGTTGCATTATTATGAATCATGGTTTGACAATTGCCTGTTTAGCAAAGTATTATTGATTCCTGTTGTTTTGGTCTACAGTCTGTGTATGCAATTACCAGTTTATTTTTACGCATCTTGTTGTGAAGTCTCTTTTGTTGTGTATTTATTGTGTCACTGTGCTGTTGTGTTGTGCAAACGCTTCACACATTGCTTTTGGAATAAGCCTCACTGCTCTCTGTCCAAAGCTACCAAGGGGGTGAGCAGGGGTTATCTTAGGTGTGTACCCCCCTTGCCCTGACTATAGTGGTGGTTACTGTCTGGCTTAGGTGTCCACCCTAGCCAACCAGGAACCCCATTTCTAATAAAGATCTTCTATTGGAGCTCGGCAGCCCTAGCAGTGATCTCTCCCAGGAACAGTAGGTTACTTAATGGTTGGTGGTTAGTGAGCACCTCTGGGTGCAAGCTGGGCTTCTACAGGAAATGCAGGACCCATCTGGTACTAGTGTTCAGGAAGACATCTTGGCTAAAGGAAGCACTGATTTTGTTCCTTAGGAGTGACCAGGTATTAAATTCACAAATCTGGAGTCATTTTAAGTTTTCAAAGATTTATTATAGAACAGCACAGTATCAGCCTGAAGTCAATCAATCATTCAATTAGTGATTTCTATAGCGTGGCTAATCACCTATAGGGTCTAAAGGTGCTGTTTGTGGGCATGCTGCTCAATCGAAAAGCCAGGTCTTGAGGTCTTTCCTGAACTGCTTGATTGATGCGATCTGTCTGAGTTTGAGAGGTAGCGCATTCCATGTCTGGGCTGTGAGGTAGGAGAAGGATCTTCCTCCTGCTGGGCTTTTCTGGATCTTGGTAACTGCTGCGAGGGCGATCTGGGACGAATAGAGTTGTTTGTTGTTCACGTAGAAGGCGAGGCGGTGGGTGAGGTATGCCGGTGCTATGTTGTGTAGTGCCTTGTAGGTGTGGATCAGGAGTTTGTATGTGATGCGCTTGTTGACTGGGAGCCAGTGCAGGTCTCTGAGGTGGGAGGTCCAGCCATCTCAACTCTCCAACTCCATTAATTCTAGAGCCAGAATCTTTTGAAGAAAAGAACTGGCATGAGACCAGGATTGAAAACCAAGAAATATATTTAAAGTAACCTACACAATATACAACACCAGGCCTCCCGTTATCTTCTTCACAACTTCAGGTGGGAAGATGTTATCTGCTGAGCATTCAGATTTCCGGGATTGGAGGAAGACAGATTTGTCCTTGGTGAGGAGGATGCTGGCGGTAGGACATTTGTGTGCGCTGAGGGTGGGAACCTCTGCAAGGTTTGCCTGATGGTGTTACATCGCTGGTGCGTTCTTGCTTTTTGTCGTTCTTCTTGCTGAAGCGAAGAATGGTTTGTTTTTCATTTTATCTTGGAGTAAGTGGTTTGTGGAACAAGATTGGGATTTTAATAGAAAAATCTATGCCAAAAATATTTTTTTCAGGAAAGTTCACTTGCAAACACAGCTTTGCAAGGGTAACATAGTTCACAACTTTGTAAGGGTGCAAGGTCTTCTACCTTTGTTGAACATCAAGGTTAGGATTATAATTTTGCAGACTCATAGGGCCGTATTTATGACCCAGTTTGCATTACTTTTGGACCACGTAATGCAAAAACGATGCAATGCAAGCCTTAAGTCAGATCCTGCAGCACACATAGAAAAAGGAAAACGCATCTCTGGATTGTTTTTGTGTGGAAAGGTTTCCCTTTGTGTACACAAACAATCCTGAATGCAACGCAGCCACCCTTGCACAATAGTGCAAGGGTACCTGCGTTGTCGCTAGGCAGCCAAAACGGTGCCAGCGCAAGGGAAAGTGAAAGAATGCGCCATGTTGGATAAATATGGCGCCTTCCTGCCTTTTCCAGTGATGCAGGGAGCGCAGCGCTCGGCGCCTCAAAAGACATAAATATGCCCATATAGTCCAGGAGTGACTTTTGAGAAGCTGTTGACGTGGACCCTAAGACACACTGGAGATAGTGGTATTTATTTCAGTTATTAGCTTTTTCACCCCAAACACAGACAGCATAAACCCAGTGCTTAATTTGCAAATAAAAACGTGCCGGTGCCCAAAGCCCTCCTGAACTGCTGCAATTAAATGTGCGAGCACGGGATACTGAGGCAGCGTAACCCGGAAGCCATCTCGGACCCCATTAATCCATTTACAGCCACTCCCGGCCCCTTCAGCTCACTCCTGCAGCTTTCTCCATCTCAGACGCTTTTTCGTTTTTCTCTTCCTCGATTTTCCCACATGTGTCTTTTGCTTGCAATAACAAGCTTGAGGCAGAAAATTAAGCGCCGGCCCTCAGAAATAAGTGTCGGTGCTCAGCACCGGAAGCAACAAGCACAAATTTAGCACTGCATAAAGCTCTTTCCATTTGAAAGCTCGGATCAGCAGGGCTTTGCTCTCCGATTCTCCAATGACCTCTGCGACCTTAGAGGTTCAAGGATGTAAGACACAGTTCTGGTCAGATGAACTAGTCTTGTCTGATGCACACTTGCCCTTTCAGTTAAATCCTGTCCACGTCTGAAGAAGAGACCTGTGTCCTCTCCAAATCTAATGTGCCATTTAAGTTTCTTACATGTTTTGTCGGCCAAACTAAAGTGACGGGTTTCTCCAAACAAAGGTTGTTTCTTGGCCCCCACTAACAGGCTCCGAGAGGTGCCCGGGGGCAGAAGAGATGTATCCTTCTTGGGGCTCCTTGGCAGGAGGACTGTTCTTCTTCAGGAGGGGACCCCCGGGCTGGCTCGGGGCGCCCGCTGCTCAGTGGCTCCTGTGTTTTTCAAGTGCATCTTCGGGGTCCCATTACCTGGCGTGGGTCACAGGGGGCACCCCCTCAGCGGCACAGACTACTGACTTTAATGCAATCATTCTGTAGGATGAATGCTGCGCCGGTGTGGGCTGCGCCCCAATGCTGAGAATCCCTCTATTTACTGCGCTTCCGTAGAATTGTATGGCTGCTTTGAAATCTCACTGCTTTGTCAGGCCCAATTAGGGCTTCATTCCCTCTCCGGGAGATGCTGGGATCACAATGTGAGCTCAATAAATGCCCATCACTTCCGGCGCCCCAAGCCCCGAGGCCGCTTCCCACAAGAAGGCTCTGTGTTATTTTTATTTTGACTATTTTTAAAGCACGCAGCGCCAGCTGCATTACACTGAAGGTCGTCGCTAGTCAGTCTTACTATCAGTGAGGGCAGGGGATCTTTAGAAGTGGCTTGGCGTGTCTCTGCCTGCAACTCCTGCGAGGGAGCCGAACTTCTCATAGGAGGATTTTAGAGGGGGTGACCACCCTCTCACGGAAATGTTGAAAAAAATGGTTAAATTAGAGCATTTTAAAGCACCATTTTTCACTTTAAATGTACTAAAAGCCATAGGTTCTGAAATAGCCTGATTTGCTCCAAGAGTGTACCCCTTTGTTCTATGATATATTAAGGGTGCCTCCGTATGCCAACTACCATGACTGCCCAAAATGGCAACAATTTACTGCTCCATGTCAGGGCTAAAATGTGGCTGTTAATACCTCCCATGTATCATGGATGAACCTTTAGGACAAAAAGTGCCTCCAGTATGTCAGGACCACCATTTTGTCATGGTTGCCACCCCCCCCGTATGCCCCGCTTATGACACAAAGTATCTCCACTAAGCAGGTACAGCATTCTCCCACCGATGCCCCAAATGCCATGAATTACCTTTCATGTGCCAGCCTTTTGTCACAGGCAGCAGTGGTCTGTCCTTAGGGGTGGAGGGGCCACGCCCTCCACTTGTTGGCGAACAGTGTCTGTCAGGCTGAACAAAGGTAACAGACAGCCTATATTTTCAGGCCAGGCAGCCAGGTGCACTTTGAAGAGCTGAAGATGTCACAGCCCAGTGGGTGTGACCTCTTCAGCCCAGCAAAGTGCCTCAAGGCCCTCCCCATCATGATGAAAGACAGAGTCACTGATATCTTTGGGCCTGCGGGCTTCAGTTTTAAGCCCTCAAGCGCCCAAGACTGAGTATCTATCATTGACGCCTAGTCACTGAGTGGGGTCGAGTGAGCGGTCTCCCTGACCCCACCCCCCCTCTGTGACAAGGTAGGGCCCGCCTCCTTCCTTCATTGGCTGATCTAAGGTCAGGCACTTGGGGGAGGTGGCAGTCCCAACCCTTCTGGAACCATGTTTGTGCAAGCGTGTGTGTATGTATGAATGTATGTTTATTTGTGAGTGCCTGCTGTGAATGGATGGGTGTATGTGTGCATGCATGTGAATGCATGGGGGAGCAAGTGTGTAGATGGGTGAATAATTATGTGTGCCCACCCCTCCCCTCCTGCTTGAATTACCAGACACCTCTAGTCACGAATGCCAAGAATTACATGCAGTATGCCATTGACATCATTTTGCCATGGGCACCCAAAATGCCAAGTATTACCAAGAGAATGCTGGGGTCAACATTTTGCCATGGGTGTAACACTGCTGGATCTGCACCAACCAAGAATTACCTTCGATATGCAAAGGCCAAAAGCAGACTCCCAAACATAACACACATTTCTCTCTCATGCTCATTTACATTCACTCACTCACATTCAGTCTCTCTCACACTCACTTTTCTTCAGTTTAATTTGCAGTCTTCTCTCACTCATCCTAACTCACTTGCATTCACTCTCACACATTCATTCTCACTAATCATTTGGAGTTACCCACTCATACTCTTACTCGCACTCACTTGAACTCACTTTCTTACACTCATGACTGGCTCATTGTTGCACACTCACTCATTCAGTCTCGCTCACTTGCACTCACTCTAGCTCTCTAGCTCATTCATTTGGACTCACTCATGACTTGCTCATTGTTGTACACTCACTCATTCAGTCTCGCTCACTTGCACTCACTCTAGCTCTCTCGCTCATTCATTTGGACTCACTCACTCTCACTCACAGGCACTTGTACTGAAGCCTACTCACACTCACCTATTCTTTCTCACAAACTCGCTCTGTCACTCACATTGACTTGCCCTCACTAAGGCCTAGATTTAAGAGGCCCTAGCGCCTTCTTGCTCCACATTAGCTTTACTTTTTGTGATGCTAATTAGGCCCAACGAGAACAAAATCACCACGCTTGCATGCATTGTGCCACTTTGTAACCCCTTGCGCCACATTGTGCCTGTGCCAGGCATAATGTTTGTAAGGGGGCCTTTCACCCAATAGGGGGACCAAAAAAATGGCACAAAGAAATCTAAGAGATTTCTTTGCAACATTATTTGGGCATTTTTAAAGCCTGCTGAGAGCAGGCGTTAATTGGGGGCACACCAATGGTTATAATGGGCCCCTATTTACTGTTCAGAGTGCACCAACATTTTGGCACTAACCATGAACAGTACTTCAATTGCGTAAAAAATGTTGACCCCATTGCCCCCTACCCTGTGTCCTGTGATGTCACTTATGCTACCCGCGGCATTTTGGTGAATTCACATGTATGAGCCCTTACACGCACATAGGGTGCCCTCCCTACATAATATGACCAACTCACTAGTCCTCAATGGTGATAGGTGGAGTTAGCCATCATTCAAACATGAGACCTTCACATTTCATGCACAGTCAGTTATCTCATTGGTCTTTTGCTAAAACAGGACCTAAAATGTTATGTTACCTTATTTTTGGTTTTGAGTCTACGCAGTTTCTTGAAAAAGGCTTACGGTTTACAAAACCTTTGTGCACAAAGAAGGCGGCCATCTTTAAAGGACATCTGTGAGTAGCTTTCAGCAGGAGACAAAGAAAGATTGGATGAAGCCAGAAGAAAGACTTCCTCTGCATCAGACCCCCTTCCCATTTTCCTTGAATTCTGTTTGATATCCTGCTTTTGTGAAACATGTTTGAAATAGAGTCCTTTTTAGTCTGACATCGGATTTTCTGATTGAAAACTAGGCTGATTTTAATTATATTTTAGCCTTGTATGTTAGATTCAGTGTTGCAAGTGGCTTTCAGATACTAGCACAGCAATTCACAGACAGAGGGAGAATGTTAAATAGGTTCCACTGGAGACATGGGGAAAATAGCAAGGCCTGACTGTGGTTTGATTCGACTGATCGCCTTATTTTTGTGGAAGGTACTTGTTCTGAGCTAGCTGCAGCAGTACCACTGATACTCCACACTTTAAGAGAGCACGAGGGTTTAAAGGCACATGGCCGGATGTACAAAGCCATTTTGTGGTTGCAAAGCCTACAATTTGCAAAATATCTGTGTTTTGTAATTGTGAAATGGTTGTTTTTGGATATGCTAAATCCATCCGGTAACATGTGTCTAAACGGCAAAATGAGTGTAGAAAGGCACTCCCACAAAAGAGAACCAGTGACTAAAATGGACCAACTCATTGCTCCGGCTTTATTCTCTGGACCTTTGGTGGACTCAACAAAATGTGACTGATACTAGATTAGACCAATAGATGAAAAACACTAGCTTAAAGTCCATATACACATGCACTAATGTCCCCACGGGTGGCCAACTCCCCCACCCCCACTGTTCACGGCCAAAGGGGGCATTGCTACAGGGCCTGGCCTCCACCAGGCCTTGTGCTCAGCTCCCCTATGGACAGCCAACCACCCACTGCTCATGACATGCAGAGTGGGAGGCTGCCCAGGCCCAACCCAGTCCCCGTGGGAGTCCAACCTATCCTTGTACATAGTCTATGGCCATGCGCAGTGGTAAGTCAGCCACATGTCCTGGTCTCTGGCCAGACCCTACGTCCACACCCACCACAGGTGGCTAAATCCCTGCACCTACCTACAAGCGGTGTGTAGCTCGGAGTTGGCTGCGGAGCCTAAGCGCAACTCCCCCCAGGGACATCCAACACCCCCGCTGTGCATGGGCTTTGGCTGTGCACCTTGGCAAGTTAGCAGCAGGGTCTGTGCCCACCCCTACCTAGAGCAGTCACCTCCTGCTGTGTACAACCTTTAGTTAACCCTGTGACCAACCAGCTGGCATTGGCCAGCCCCCACTTGCATACCCTATATTCCTCACAGTGCTGGTTGGCCACAGGGTCTTGTTTATCACCAAACCCTTGCATTCTATTTTTTTTTGCAATCATTTTTTTAATAGCGCAGTACCAATACCAGTAGTACATAACCACACGCTTTGTCACGCTTGGTTCTACACTACTCAGAGCTGGGACCACAGTACTCGTGCCCTGAATTATAAAAAAAAAGATTAACCAAAAGGGGGTCCATTGGGACTCTCCCACATGGCCCTGGGGTCAGGGTGAGCCTTCCCTGCCCCCTTATAGGTTATTTCCATTGCCAGGTTGCTGACCCAGCCCTTCCCACCCACCTTCTGTTGGTCAGTTTGCTGCTCAAGCCCTTGCTATCTGATCTCCCTTGTCCATGTCCTTCCCTAGTCCCCTCTACCCACCTTCTGTTGCCAGCTTGATAATTCTCCCCTCCTGCCAACTCTCCATTGTCAGCTTGCTACTCCAGGCCTTCCTGTCCTCCCTCCCTTGCCAGATTGCTGTGGTGGCCGATAATTTTAAGAGGCACACATTCATTCACACACGCACTCGCACACCCATTCACAACACTCTCTCACAAATGCAAATACATTCATACATGCACACATGCACCAAATATACAAAATAAAATAAAACTTACCTCAGCAGCTCTGACAAGTTAGCCAATGAGGAAAGGCATCAATCACAAGCCTCAGAGGTCCGAGGAGGGTTGGGGCTGCTGCCTTCCCTCATTGGCTGGCGTAAGGTCAGCCAATAAGGGAAGGCATCACTCCCACCTCGTCACAAAGTGAGATGGGGTCAGTGAGACTGCTGACCCCACCCCACTCTGTGATGAGGTGTCACTGATTGACACTGAGATTGACATTCGGCCCTGGGTGCTTCTGGGCTTAAAACTGAAGCACCCAGGTCCAAAGCAATCAGAGACATTACCCCTCATCATGAGGGGAGGGCCTCTGGACCCCTTTGCTAGGCTGAAGAGGTCACGCTCACAGGGCTGTGACCTCTTCAGCCCAGCAAAGTTGAGAGTCTGCCCATTTAGCACAGATCCAACTCCTTGTTGCCTGACCTGAGCCAGAAAAGTATCTGTAAGGTTGACTTTTACGGATGAGCCGCTGCTGTGTCATTGTCAGCTTACTGCCCCAGGTCCTCTAACCCGTCCTCCGTTGTCCATGGGCTTTCCCAGCTCTTCCCGTCTGCCTTTGCCAGCTAGCTTCCCCAGGGCCTTCCGCCCAACCTCCACTGTCAGCTTGCTGCCCCAGCCCCTCTCTGCTGCCCTCTGTTGTGAGCTTTCAGTCACAACCCCTCTCTCCCACCCTCCGTTGTCTGTGTGATTCCCCAGGATGCTGTGTTACCGGGAGCTGTGACCATGTTACGTGTAGCCAAATTATTATTATTGTCTTAAATGTTTAACTAATGGGATGTCCCTTTAAGACCCCCACATGGTCCTGGGGGTCATGGTGTACCCATCCTGCCCCCTTTTAATAACTTGTTCATTATTGTTTTTTTGTAGATCAGTAAAATGGAGAATCATATATCAGTTGATGTGCTGAAGGTGCACAGTGTTACAGAGAGCTGTCAGTCTCCAAGGTATACCCAAAAAATCCACAAGCAACATCATTCTCACAATCCCTCCCCATATTCGTACCCCCAGCCCTCACACTCAGCCCATTAACATACATCTTTTACCATTCCCTAATTATGTACAATGTGTGACCTTGAGCAGATTTACACGATAATCCCTGTCAGACCCATTTTACCCATTTCAGGGGTAAACAGGGGTTCACTTACTGCTCCAGAGCATTTCATGTCCCAAAGTCAAGCGCCTGGATACCCTCTCTCTCTCTCGGGTGATTAGTGTGGTATACAAATCAATATAACAGAGCAAAGTCCCTCTGATATGTTCCCCGCTATGCTCGTGGTGGTTACATCCAGTTCTCAGTCTTTGTATGACTGCTCTTGTAGCAGCTATGGGGGCAGTCCACTGTCATTTTTCACGTCCACTGATGTCATGAAGCCCTGACAGCTCGCCTCCATGTCAGGGTGTTATAAGTATTGAATGGTAGAGAACATCATCTGTCATTGTAAATATGTATATATATATATGTGTAAATCAGCATAACATAGAGACATTGAGTATTGGTTAAATATGTACATAATTCATGCCCAAGTAGTAACAGTAGTACGTTCCGTCCACCCTAGAATGTGGGGACTTTGGAATTACCGGGAGCTTGCTATAGAATGTTGAAGCAGTTGTGTCAGTGACTTGTGAGGAGTTGAGAAATAAACATCTTTTCCTGAGTTACCTGTGTGATTACTACAGGATAACTTAAATTGGCGACGAGGATGGGATTTCTTATCTGCAAGTAAAGAACTGCGCAGGGGCAGTGTGACTCCTCACCCCTGTACCTGTTAGTTGGCCACTCTTCTGCTCGGTTGACGTAGTCCTGAGAGGTCCACAGGTGAGCAGCGAAGCAGATGAATTATCTTTCTTCAATCAACCAGACAAAGCAGAGTGAGTTCTAGATTATCTTTCCGCCGTGGAGGTTTTGGAGCAGACCAGTCTACAAGTCATGCTATCACTCGTGAAGGTGTAAGGAAGGCGATCTCCGCAGCAGCATGGGGGGTATAGTATACTCCACGCCGAGAATTGCAAGTTGAAGCGAGAGGTGATAGGCGAGGAAGCACCTCTTTATTTCAATCAAGTAAGTGGCGCTAGTGAGGCGTTTCCTTGGTTCAGCGAGAGTGCGTCAGACCTGGACGCTAAACATATGTGGAGACACGGCTGAACCGGAGCACTTCTAATCGGCTAGGAAGCGTTCCTTCCTGCATCGGAAGTCCGTCCAAACAGAACAATAAACCAAAGAGCAGATGCGACTGAACTGCTGCTCTGAATCTCGTCAGTACACGTATTAGAGCCTTCCTACTTAGCGCTGTTAAAGGCGTCATTGGGAGGCAGTTCCCGAGTGGCCAGAGACGCGATTGGACTGCAGTTTAGACTCGCGTCAGGAAACACCTCCGAGAGCCTTCCTGCGTGGCGCGTTGCGAGGGCGTCATCGGGAAGTAGTTCCCGGGGGAACACTTCGGCAGCATTTATTTCCTTGTTGTGGTTAGCAAAGCCTCTGCATCGCGTCAAGTACTTAAGATTCTACATTTCCCAGAATGTCTTGTTGACATGTTAACGAAGTCATTAAGGACTGTTCATATGCTGTCAGTATTTCAATCGTTGTGTTGTTCTTAGTGTGGGAATAACCTCCTGCTTTTCCAAGCGGTGTCAATAGAACTCATTAACTCTTCAAGAAGGTATAAAGTCTTTACCAATAGAGCTGTGTTGTAGTTAAGAAATATTTAGTTAGATGATTATAATCTATGTGGAAAAAAAAAAAAGGAAATATTGCGATATAGTGTGAATGGTAAATGCTCATTGGATTCAATAGTACAGTCTCGGGAAGTATAATACACTGTGAGTGATATATATTAAAAAAAACAACAACAAAAAACTGTAGGAACATGGCTGCAGCTAGCATGACTCAACCTCCTCCTTTCCTAAATGATGCAGGGGAACCTAACCTATTAGGGAAGGACTGGAGAAGTTAATTTGAATCTTACCTAATAGCGATCGGTGGAGAAAAGTTTTCCCCACTAAGGAAACAGCATATTTTGTTGCACAATTTAGGTGTACATGGGCGTAAAGTGTATGACAATTTAACGGATTATGGGGAGGAGGAGGAGGATGTGGATGGAGAGCTGGATGTATACGATGAGACTCTTAAAAAATTAGAAGGACATTTTGGAGTAAAAGTAAATATCATGTTAGAAAGACACAAGTTTTTCAGTAGAGTCCAAGGAAGGGAAGAGAGAGTCTCAAGTTACATAGCTTGTCTGAGAGGTCTGGCAGCGACCTGCGATTTTGGCCACCTTGAAGACTCCCTTATTAGAGACCAATTGGTGAGATGTACCAATAATAGCAAAGTACAGGAAAGACTTTTAACTACAAGCCCTTCTTTGAAGGAAGCCATTGAAGTAGCTAAAAGCATTGAGCAAACAGCAGAATGTATAAAGGCTTTTAAAAATTCTAATGGAAGTGAAACCAACATCTTACCAAGAAAGTAAGGAACATAGTGGATTTGAGGAACACAAGATTCAAGAAATCACTAGTAAGAAAAGTATTGTAGGGAACTATAGGAATAGGTGTTTCAGGTGTGGTAGTGTGAAACATTTGGCTAACAACCCAGATTGCCCAGCCCGAAATTGCATATGCAGAAAGTGTGGGAACAAGGGGCACTATGCAAGGGTTTGTAAGGGAGAGAAAAATGAGAATTATGGTAGAAAAACCGTACATAAAGTGGAAGAGACCCAAGACAATCATAACAAATTTGTACTGCAAGTGAAAGAGAGTAATGAGGTCACAGACATGAAGACCAAGTATCCAACATGTGAAATAGATCTCGATGGAGAACGAATAAAAGTATATGCTGATTCATGTTCACCATTTACGTTTATAAACTTTGACACTTACAAGAGTAAATTCAAGGATAAGGGGTATGAGTTGCAACCAGCGGACATCAGTCCGGGAGGGTACAATAGTGATCCAATACCCCTAAAGGGAATGATATCTATGCAGATAACTTTTAAGGGTAGATCGACTAAGGGCAAGGTGTACTTTACCAGCAAGGGCTCGAATTTATTAGGTTGGGAACACCAACGTGATCTAGGGATACGCTTAGACCCTAACAGGGAGGAACCAGTTTGGTTAGTGGGAAATCCAGAGAATGATTACATTGTATGTGATGAATTTCCTAGCCTCTTTGAAGATAAACTGGGTCGATTAGTAAATTATCAGCACAAAATCATACTTAAAGAAGGTGCAGTTCCCGTTGCACATAGGGTGAGGCCTGTGCCACTAATGATGAGAGAACCTCTAAAACAGGAACTGGTACGTTTGGAACAGTTAGGAGTCATAGAACCAATTGACAGTGCATTATGGGTTGCTCCAGTCGTGATCACCAAGAAATCAAGTGGTCATGGATTGCGTGTGTGTGTAGATCTCAGGGATTTAAATGCGAACATTTGGGTAGAGAGGTTCCCGCTGCCAAAAATTAATGAAATGTTAAGCACTATGGGTCCAGCCAAAATTTTTAGCGTGTTGGATCTTTCGTCAGCGTATCACCAAGTGGAGCTTCATCCATCCTCACGCTCCCTCACCTCATGTATTACACCTTTTGGAGCTTACCGTTATCGCAGGATGCCCTTTGGGTTGGCCTCGGCGGCAGCTGTATTTCAACGCATCATGCAAAACATTTTGAGAGATGTGGAACATGTGTTGTGCTTCCAAGATGATGTGTTGATTTACGGGAACAACAAATCTGAGCATGACAAAACTCTAAGGAGTGTTCTTCAGGCCTTAGATAAGGCTGGTATGACAATTAAGAAAGATAAATGTCGGTTTGGGGTGTCATCAGTAGAATACCTGGGTCACAATATTTCGGGGGAGGGCGTCAAACCGAAAAATGATCTGGTGAGTGCAGTTAAGGAAGCCTTAGCCCCCTCAAACAAACAGGAACTCAGATCATTTTTAGGCCTTGCTGAGTACATGGCGAAATTTGTAAGGAACTTTGCTATGATTACTGCCCCGCTGAGATCACTTTAAAAAAAACCCACTCAATTTGAATGGAGTCGTGAATGTCAACAAGCATTCTGTAACGTTAAAGAAGCCATAATTAATTCACCACATCTTGGAAAATTTGATCCTAAACTAAAAACTTATGTATCCACAGATGCTAGTGGGCTAGGGTTGGGAGCCATGATAAGTCAGAAAGCTAATGGCCAAGAAAGAATTGTAGCTTTTGCGTCAAAAGCATTAAATGATGCAGAAAAGAAATACTCAACCATAGAGAGGGAAACATTGGCTTGTTTCTGGGCGATAACACATTTAAAAAAGTTCTTCTGGGGTCTACCATTTGTAATTAAAACGGACCACAAACCTTTAATTAATGTATTCACTACGCAAGGCAGGGAACGCGCCACCCCACGTATAGCCAAATGGTTACTAGGCCTGGAAGGATATAATTTTAGTGTAGAATATGTACCAGGAAACAAAAACAACATAGCTGATTTCTTGTCCAGATCCACTGCAGATAACAAAATAGATGGGAAGGTGGAGGAACAAGGAGAGGATTTACAAGCAGCTGAATCCATATTTTGGATAGATCTCGCTTGTCTCACTAAGAAGGAATGGATTGAAGAAACAGGGAAAGGCCAAATATTGCAAATAATCAAGAGCAAGATTATAAATGGGTGGCCGGATAGGGCAAAGGATGTAGAAGAACAGTTAAAAAGCTACTGGAATGTTAGATTTGAACTTCATATATCTAATGATTTAGTTATGAGAGGCGAAAGGATAGTACCCCCTAGTGCACTGAGGACCAAAATTAGCACATGAGGGACATTTAGGGCGCAGTCTCACAAAAAATAAATTGCGTGCTACCTACTGGTTCCCCCATATGGATAACGAGGTAGAGAGAGTAGTGAAGGATTATTGTGCATGTGCAGAAAGTGATAAATCTC
Organism: Pleurodeles waltl; assembly: GCF_031143425.1. Classification (NCBI taxonomy): domain Eukaryota; kingdom Metazoa; phylum Chordata; class Amphibia; order Caudata; family Salamandridae; genus Pleurodeles; species Pleurodeles waltl. Next base: position 191,422,376 of record NC_090441.1, on the reverse strand, counting down.
ATGCAACACGTAGAGTTCCACTGTCTCCAGTGGAGATCCCTTTGAAGCCATGGGATAAACTTGGTCTTGACATCTTGGGTCCTATGAGTCATCTGGGGAACAAAGGTCAGTATATGTTCGTTCTAGTGGACTATCACTCACGCTGGACTATGTTCAAGATAGTTAACCAAATAACCACAAGTGAAACCATTAAATTCCTGACAGAAGCATTCATGACAGAAGGTATCCCAAGCACATTGGTTACGGATAATGGAGTTCAGTTCACCTCTGATAACATGAAAGAATTCCTTAAAAAATGGGGAGTGCATCACTTCAGAACAGCATTGTACAATCCGAAAGCTAATGGGCTAGTAGAAAGAATGAACAGAGTAATAAAAGTATGTATTCAAACGGCTAAAATTTCAGGTGTGCAAGGAGATCAAGCACTCAATGAGATGCTCTGGTCGTATCACAACACACCGAATTTAGTCACAGGGTTGTCACCTTTCCAATCATTGAAGGGCAGGCAACCTAGTACTAAATTGAATCCCAATTGGCTAAAAGGGGGAGAACAAGTACATGAACAGAGAGATGTATCTGCAGAATGTTTCAAGCGTAAACAGAGCAAGTATGTAGAGTGGTACAATAGGAAATTTGGAGTGAAGGACAGACAATGGAGTGCAGGCCAATGGATAAGAATCCGACTCCCCAGGTACAATCCAAGTGACGGAAGCAAATTTTCTGATCCTATTAAAATAAAAGAAGTGTATCGGAACGTAGTCAGACTACAGAATGGCAAAGTATGGAGTATGGATCGCATCGTACCTTGCTATGAAGGTGAAAATAGGCCTGAAGAACAGACTGGAACCATGAACAATGCTGGACAAGTTCCGAGTGTTTCTCGGAGAAGGATAAGTTCACGTGACCGGAGAGTTCCAATGTGGCAGAGAGACTATGTTTTCTTTCTGTGAGGGAAGGAGATATATGTTATAAGTATTGAATGGTAGAGAACATCATCTGTCATTGTAAATATGTATGTATATATATATATATATATATATATATATATGTGTAAATCAGCATAACATAGAGACATTGAGTATTGGTTAAATATGTACATAATTCATGCCCAAGTAGTAACAGTAGTACGTTCCGTCCACCCTAGAATGTGGGGGCTTTGAAATTACCGGGAGCTTGCTATAGAATGTTGAAGCAGTTGTGTCAGTGGCTTGTGAGGAGTTGAGAAATAAACATCTTTTCCTGAGTTACCTGTGTGATTACTACACAGGGGCCACAGCTTGACCCCTCCTTACGATTGGTGGCTAATTCTATTCTGCTACGGTCAATTTATGAATATTTTTCAACTACTGTGCACTCGATGGTGCCCCCTGCCCTTCTGTACCATTGCAATATTCCTTTTGGCCAAAATTAATGCTACATCAATAATTCAACATCTGTGTTTTGTTTGTGTAGAGTGTTTCATGATTCCCCACAGCCAAACCAGGGATTAGTGGCAATTGGTTCCCCACATCCAACCTATTGCTCATGCCACCAGTAACCTGTATGCCAGGGTACGCCCATATGTTGTTTCTGCCACCAGTGACTTGTATGCCTGGATACAACCACCTGTAGTTCATGCCACCAGTGACCTGTATACCTAGCTATGCCCACATGTTGTTCGTGCCACCAGTGGCCTGGATATGCCCTCCTGTTGTTCGTGCCATCAGTGACCTGTATGCCTGGATATGCCCACCTGTTGCTCGTGCCACCAGTGACATGAAGGCCTGGATATGCCCACCTGTTGTTCGTGCCACCAGTGGTCTGTATGCCTTGATATGCCCACCTGTCATTCGTGCTACTAGTGACCTGAATGCCTGAATATGCCCACCTGTCGTTCATGCCACCAGTGACCTGTATGCCTTGATATGCCCACCTGTTGTTCGTGCCACCAGTGACCTGTATGCCTGGATATGCCTACCTGTCGCTCGTGCCACCAGTGACCTGTATGCCTTGATAAGCCCACCTGTTGTTCATGCTACTAGTGACCCGAATGGCTGGAAATGCCCACCTGTCGTTCGTGCCACCAGTGACCTGAATGCCTGGATATACCGACCTGTCGCTGGTGCCACCAGTGACATGAAGGCCTGGATATGCCCACCTGTTGTTCGTGCCACCAGTGACCTGAATGCCTTGATAAGCCCACCTGTTGTTCGTGCTACTAGTGACCTGAATGTCTGGATATGCCCACCTGTTGTTTGTGCCACCAGTGACCTGTATGCCTTGATATGCCCACCTGTTGTTCGTGCCACCAGTAACCTGTATCCCTAGACATGCCTACCTGTTGCTCGTGACACCAGTGACACGAATGCCTGGATATGCCCACTTGTTGTTCATGCCGCCAGTGACCTGTATGCCTTGATAAGCCCACCTGTCGTTCGTGCCACCAGTGACCTGTATGCCTGGATATGCCCACCTGTTGTTCGTGTCGCAGTGACCTGTATGCCTGGATATGCCTACCTGTTGTTCGTGCTACTAGTGACCTGAATGCCTGGAAATGCCCACCTGTCGTTCATGCCGCCAGTGATCTGTATGCCTTGATATGCCCACCTGTTGTTCGTGCCACCAGTGACCTGTATGCCTGGATATGCCCACAAGTCCAGACCATGTGGTAAAAATCAACCTGTGGTTGTCGGCCTCTAGGGTAGAGATTCAACGCCCAAGGTATATGCTGGCTACCCATTGTGGTGTAAGGTACATATGTATAAAAAGTTGATTTCTATCAATTTAAACCTTTGTCTCTGGTGACTATTTTGGGATAACCTAGGGAACTGGTCCAGTCAAACTCCAATAATTCCTTACCTAGTTTACTCTGCCACTGTGCTTTTGATGAAGAAAGAGCAGCTTAAATAAGAGGGTGCCAGAGTCACATACAGGATTGTAGGAGCTGACCCCCAATATTTGAGTACCCAGACATTTTACCTAACAAAATTGGCTCCAGCATTTCCAGTTGATCTAGCGGTTAGAGACTAAACTCCTCATCAGGATAACGCAGTTTAGCTGCGTTATATAGAAATAAATATTGGAAGCATATTGTGAATTGAGTTTAAGGCCAAAAGCAAAGCAAAAAGTGGATTTTTAGTACAGAAAAAATTAGATGCTGTAAAGACAATTTATGCATGAAATACCATAAAGGCTCAAAAAACAGAATAACAATATAAGAGCAAAATTATAGAACACATTAACCCGTAGTTTAGAGAAATCAAATAGCTATTTTAAGTGTCAGACTCATAAAAAGTACAGACACATCCCATAGAAAGTCTAAATCAAATGGACATAAAAATGAAAGCTCCAGTAACAGCAGTCCTAATGACAGCAATAAAATCGAACAGAACCCCAAATAAAACAGCATAATGGAGCTAAGACTAAACTGGAACAGTTAGGGTGCAAGAACGTTTATACACAAATCACACTTTCTGAAAATAGAATTTGCAAATTCATCACAGTGTGATGTTGCTTTGGGTTGAATTGGTAAATCAGAAATATCCACATAATAAAAAAGATATTAACACTAACCCATTTCTTAAGTTAAGAGAATTCTTCCATCTTTTTCCTCAGCATCCCCCCTCCGGAGAAGATGAAAACAAAATGAAACATCCCTCTAACAATAGCTCACAGAATCTCCATGTCTACAACAACACATCCAGTGGAAGTCTTTGAAAATGATACTTTGGGTACATGGTGGAAGTTTCATTCACAATATAGTCTTTCAAATAATGTTGTACATCACCATTACATTTACACCATTCACTTGGTGTTCCACAGAGACAAGGGGAGAGATGGCTTTGCAGTGGGGCACCGATTGGGAGGAGGGAATGAGCAGAAGAGTGTTGTACAGAACATCAGAATCCTCATCCATATTAGAAATAATAAAGTCTTGCACGAAAATGAGGCACAAGTTTTGATCTCATTATATGCTCTCCTAAATGACTCAAGCAATCCATTTTATTTGCAACATCACCAGTTCATCACTTTAAACTCTTTGCATTATAAAAAACACGAATTATGAGAAATCATTTTCCCACAAAATTTGCACATTTTTCATATTTTGGAAAATGCTAATACAAGATGGTGACAGGCATGTCTACAGGGGCCAACGTAAGTATATTCTCGAGCATGCAGGACCTCTCGGGTTCAGTGTCCTCGGCATCCTATGTGGCTCCTGTCGCTCTGACTAACAAAGCATGGGTCATGGACTGAACTACTTCTCTTCCCATCTCATCTCTTAGTCCTGGCTTCATTCCCAGGTCTCCTATTGAAAGTCTGTATTAGCGCTATAATGCCTGGTCAGGGCAGGCTTTAGGGCAGTGCGAGCTGTGCAGCTGCACCGGGTGCTCACCTGGATTGTGGGGCACTGACCTGAGAGGGGCGCTGTGTTTAGCAATGACTTATGGAACTTGCAATTTAAAAGCACCTGCTGAAAAGTTCCTTCAGGAAGCAATTGACATGGGAAGCTATCTCTTGTGATTTATGTTCCTGCTAGGGAGAGAGAAGGGAGTTTTGTCTGGTGGCAGCTTTGACTCGCTATAAAGTAGCGCAGAGGATTAATATGCTTGTTGCAAAGAGAAGAAATATATTTTATGTGGATAGCTGAGTGGATTAGTAAAACGAGCCTTTACCAGCGCTTTAAAACAAATGAAATGTATGTGAAATTGGGGCTATGGAGAGATGAGGGGCACATTTGCCGAGTGGTAGTGAGTGGATACGAGGAGAAGATCATGGTTAGGGGGGCGCTAAAAGCGTCTGTCGCACAGGGCGCCACCAGTGCTGAAGCCAGCCCTCCTTCTGATAGTTTCCACAAAGGTATATTGGGTGTATAGGATATCCACCTCCCAATTTATCCACATATTTATGCCAACAAAGTTTGGCTGACCGAACTGCCCTGATATGTTCCTGCATTCCTTGCCCATCCTCCAACAGCATTCCCACCACTCCCTTTTGGACCCGAGGCATCCAAGGATTCCTGACAGTCAACATCTGAGTTCCACCTTATCGGCCGTATATGTTGGGCTGAGTAATAAGACACCTTAAAATTAGGTGTGCCCGTACTACCTTCACTCAACGCCTGCACCATTTTCATTAACAGCAGTAGTTTCCTCTTGGTCGCTAATACCTCATCTGTTATCAGACGATTCAATTTCCTGAAAAAAACACTTCTTCTGTAATATTGGGATTGCTACAAACAGGTACAGTAATCACAGCAGGATTATGTTAGTAACAGCTACTCGTCCCAGGGATAGTCAGGTCCAAAAGGGGTGGGATGTCCTGATTCTAGATATCGCCTTTCCGGGTTACCTGTGAGACAACTTTCATCAGAGTCATATACTTGCATTCCCAGATACCAGAAAGTATTGGGTTCCCGTTTTAGAGGAGGGGGTTTGCTGCCCCCCACCCAGCGCCTTGAGACCCTAGCGGGTGATTAGTCGCACTCTACAAATTTCCTGATTGATTGATTGATTCCTCCACCCCTGGGAAAATCAGGACCATGCAGGACTTCTCACAGTCTACATTCACTCCACTGTTGCCCAAACCTATCCAGTATTTCCATGACCCTCTGCAGACTCATATGCGGTTCTCTTAGGTATTATAATGCATCATTGGCATATACTGAGATCGGGAAACATCCTTTTTTACGACTTTTTTATTACGAAAGTCGTGGTTAACGAAAGCGTAACAACGCTTTTTTTAACCACGACTTCGTATTTTTGTGCCTTAACTACGTATGTTCTGAACAACGAACATGCGTGGTTAAGGTACAAAGAAGGGAGTTGGCGAAGGTAAGTGGTGGGTTTAGGTTTTGGGGTGGGGGTGGGGGGTCAGGGGGTTTTAGGTTTTGGGGTGGGGTTGGGGGGGTGGGGCGTTTTTGGTTTTGGGGAGGGGGTGGGGGTTAGGGGGTTTTAGGTTTTGGGGTGGGGTTGGGGGGGTGGGGTGTTTTTGGTTTTGGGGAGGGGGTGGGGGTTAGGGGGTTTTAGGTTTTGGGGTGGGGTTGGGGGGGTGGGGCATTTTTGGTTTTGGGGAGGGGGTGGGGGTCAGGGGTTTTTAGGTTTTGGGGTGGGGTTGGGGGGGTGGGGCGTTTTTGGTTTTGGGGAGTGGGTGGGGGGTCAGGGGGTTTTAGGTTTTGGGGTGGGGTTGGGGGGGTGGGGCGTTTTTGGTTTTGGGGAGGGGGTGGGGGGTCAGCGTTTTTTAGGTTTTGGGGTGGGGTTGGGGGGGTGGGGCGTTTTTGGTTTTGGGGAGTGGGTGGGGGGTCAGGGGGTTTTAGGTTTTAGGGTGGGGTTGGGGGGTGGGGCGTTTTTGGTTTTGGGGAGTGGATGGGTGGTCAGCGGGTTTTAGGTTTTGGGGTGGGGTTGGGGGGGTGGGGTGAGGGATGTAGGGTGATGGGGCCTATTGCTAATGATTTTATCAGGAATGCCTTTACAACGAAATATCGTTGTTAAGGCATTCGTGGTAAAATCATTAGTAGTAAGGACGAGGTCGGTGTTCCGACCTCGTTGTTAAGGTTAGTAGTTGTTTTTAATTCGGTGTTCCGTCATATAATCACTGAGATCATGTGGACTCTAGTGTCAGCCCTGATTCCACAGTGGTCAAAATGCTGTGTTTGAGCTATTTCTGCGTTCTGGCCAGGCTTTATGGCTCTCATGGTTTATGTTCCCTGCCTCCATACTGGAGCTTGTGGAACTGCCCCACTGCCACAAATCTCAATGGGGGGAAGGGAGGAAAAAACAATAATTTAAAAAAACAACTAACCTTTTCTGCTGCTGCCTCCTCGCTTCTCTTCCCTCGATGGTGTTAGTGTCCCATCAGTCCCTGAGACACCAGCACAGGCTCTCCATGCAAACCTGTTGCTACTCTCATGCTATAACTAGCATGAGAGCAGCATCATGATTGGTGTGAGTGGCTTGGTCTGCCACGCAGACAGTGAATGGGAGTCTGTGCAGTTTCTCCAACCTGGCTGTGCAACACAGCGGCACTGGAGAAACCTAAGTGGGCATGTCAGTTTGGCCAGCCTAAGACTGCCAGCCAAACTAACATGCACACTTAGGTGCACTCTAGTCCCCCTTCCCTTTTTCCCCTCCCATGGCTCAGCCCGCCCCTCCTTGCACATGCTGCTGAAGCAGCAGCTGAAAAATAAAACAAAAGTAAAATATTGTTTTATTTTTCAGCTGCTGGCTCAGCCAGTGGGGCAATGCTCCTTTGCCATTGCAAAGGAGCCACCCCTGCCCACTGCTCCATTCCTTAACTACAATCACCAAACCTACTACTATCATTCAGTTATTGTGTGGTGTGTGCAAAGCAGAATGATAGAGAGTGGGTTGTGCGCATGGTGGTCCAGAGAACCCCCTGCAATCATATAAAGATCCTGCTGCACAATGCAGATCATTACCCTAGTGCCTGCAAGGTAACTGGGCTTGGGACTGCTTGCTCATTGGCAAGATGTAGCAATAATCGCTGCTCGGTGGTTTTCCGTGAGCTTTTGGCCCCTGTGCCACTGCACCTGCTGCACCATCTAGATCGTGGCCCTAGTGCCTGCAAGGTAACTATGCTTGGGACTACTATTTCAGTGGTAATATATAGCAATAATCGGTGGTTGGTGGGGTTCCAAAAGCTTTTGGCCCCTGTGTCACTGCACCTGCTGCACCATCCAGACCATGGCCCTAGTGCCCACAAGGCAACTGCACTTGTGATTGCTTGTTTACTAGTAAAACATAGCAATAATCAGTGTTCAGCAGGTTTCCTGGAGCTTTTGGCCCCTGTGTCACTGCACCGGCTGCACCATCCAGAAAATGGCCCTAGTGCCTGCAAGGTAACTGTGCTTGGGACTGCTTGTACAGTGGCAAGATATAACAAGAATCAATGCTCAGAGGGTTTCCTAGCGCTCTTGATCCCTGTGCCACTAAACGTGCTGCATCATCCAAATCATGCACTTGGGACTGCTTATTCAGTGGTAATGTATAGCAAAAATCGGTGGGCCAGGTATCCAAGAGCTTTTGGCCCCGGTGCCACTGCACCACCCAAATCATGACCCTGGTTCTTACAAGGTAAGTGCACTTGGGACTGCTTGCTTATTGTGCTGGAGACTTATTGCTTGCAATAATTGGTGCTCTGTGGGTTTCCTAGATCTTTTGGCCCCTGTGCCACTGCACCTGCTGCAGCTTCCACATCATGGCCCTAGTGCCTGCAAGATAACTGCACTTGGGACTGCTTGTTTGGTGGTAACATATAGCAATATTCGGTGCTCAGTGGGTTTCCTAAAGCTTTTGGGCCCTATGCCACTGCACCTACTGCGCCATCCAAATCATGGCCCTAGTGCCTGAAAGGTAACATGAGAAAATCATCTGTATCTAGTAACGTATGTGTTCCGCAAAAGGCACAGGTGAAGACAGAATACATAATTATTTTGTAGGTAAACAAACACAAAAGCTTTCATAAAAAGTGCCTTTAAATATATCCAACTCCCACAAACGACTTGCCACATATGTCTTAATAAAGGATATGCTTTACACAGCAATTTGAAAATCAAGCATTGTTAAATTGTGTTGCAATGTGGCTGGCTCTTTTCTGTGAAAAGATCTTATCCTGTGCTTTACAGTGGATAGGCTATAAGCAGTGGAAATTGCCCAAAATCACTGTATGCTGAAACTGAAATGCTGTGTTGTACTTTGTCCCTGAAAAGGCAGTTTCACAAATTGAATTGACTCAAAGAAAAATAATTTTGCAAAAAATGTGCAAATGTTTTGTGCAGATGACGAACAAAATACCTCTTGAGATGGCTATGTCCAAAATAAAATAAGGGCACAAGCAGGCTCCATGGAGAAAGGCTGCATTCCTCTTTCCTATAAAGGGTGTCACTCTTAAGACAGCAGAAAGCAAAACAAAATAACCAGGAAAATAACACAGCTTGACATTTGACCTCAGTCTTTGAATGCCCAGCAACCGTGACAGATAACAACAAGATTTAAAGGCCTGTTAACAGAAAAGAAGTTTGTGGAATTATTCTGTGAACACAGCTTTCTCTTCGGCCTCGAACTGAACCTGGACAGCGTAAAGCAAATAAAGCCAGCAAATAGGAAGCAAGAAAACGTGAGTCACAAAGCACAAAGCCAATGGAAAGCAACGGGCAGAATGCACCCCAGGTCAAATTTCTGAAACTTCACAAGATGTCTTTAGCATACATAGACAGCTGAACTGTCTGGTAGGCTGTGACCTAACAAAAAACGCTCTTCATATGAAAGCTCTGGTCTAACTATGACTGCACAAATGCAAACAAATACTGACACAGCATATACCATATATGCAGATGTGCAGAGTATATTATGCTAGTTATTACAATTGTTGAGTGTGGGGAGGGGGCATCATGACTCACTCGAGGCTTCTGCAATTATGGTGTATGACCCCTCCCCACATTCAGCAAACTCCCTGACCAATCAGAAGCCCCCATTTTTTTAAAAACTACACTACCACAAAATTGCTGCTGGACCAGTCATCCAGCTCTACCTAACTTAAAATTATCTTCCAGCTTACCCTTGAAAACCACGGAACAAATTTATACCAAATCACCAAAGTGTGATTTCCGAGCAAAGTTACAACTTTTGGTCAAAACTGGTGTAATTTTGTTCAGCTATTTTTTCTGCAATGGAGAGCAAAGTTTAAAACATTTTAAAAATAGAGTGATCTGATTGGTCAAGGGAGTTTTTCTCCCATGGGTCATCTCAGTCCTGCCGGACTGGTTCTGGCCCTGCAAGATATACAGGCCAAAGTCTGTGCACAGTGGAGGTGTTGCCGCACATGGAGGTTGGGGCGCAGCACTTTGCTACAGGTCAGACCTTATGCCGAACCCCCTGTACACACAGACACATGCCTTATGCAACGTGGGGCTGACAGCATGTGGTGAATTCCAAGCAGGACCTGAATCAGCCCCCAAAGAATGTGATGATTCAGTAATTAGAAGGTTGAACCTTTTCTCTCCCTAAAACTTGAGCAAAGGCATCTTAACCTGCTGCACAAAGCTGCAGTGGGATCAGGCATGATGACCTCAGTGAGGTACTTAGGCACCCTGCTCTAGAACACTACACACACTCGCTGTGGCTAAACATTACATCATATTGTGGCTAGAAATATTGTATGGCCATAGTGCAGAAAAATAGTTGATTGTCCTGAACATCCATCCTTGTGAACCACCCTTTGCCTACTGGCTGGCAAGGCCCCGGCAAGGAAGCATTGAAATGATAGGCATCACATCTTAAAATGTCTTCTGTCTGTAATGACGCCATTTTGTTGCAGCCGCTGAGATGCTCTTTCTCTCTCTCTCTCTCTCTCTCTCTCCATGTCTCTCTGTTTCTCTCTCTAGCTCTATTTATTTTTTTCATAAACGATAAGCACACTCATTCTGTCTCTCTCTCAAAGACCGTAGACTCTTTCTATAGAGCATAGTCTCTCTCTCTCTCTTTCTCTTTCTCTCTATCTCTCTCTCATAGACACTTTCTCTGTGTCATGAACCATAGACAGTCCCCCTCTGTCCCCCTCTTTCATAAATCATAGACTCTCTCAATCTCCCTCTCTATCACAGACATGACTCTTTCTCTCTTTAGCTCTCTCATGGACACAGATTACCCCCCCCCTCTCTCTCTCTCTCTCTCTCTCTCTCTCTCTCTCATCCACTCTCAAGTACAGTATAGTATATCTCCCTTTCTCTCTCTCTCTCCCTGTCTCATAGACCATAGTCTCTGCCTCCCTCTCATAGACCATAGTCTTTCTCGCTCTTTCTCACTCTCTTTTTTTTTTAGATATGTTTTATTTTATTTAACTCAACAAGTGAACATAATGAAAGTATACAAGTACACGAGATACATTGCAATGATATGCACATATCCCTCAAACCTTATTAGAGCAATAAATTGACCAAAAGTAATCGCGCTCGCTGGTGGCCCAGAGTGTTAAACCGGGCAGCGGCAGGCGCTCAATCGGTGAGGCAAGGTCCGGGGGAAGCGCTTTAAAATAATTTTAAGGGGGGGGGAATACTACGGAAAAAAAAACTAAAAAGGAGGGGAGGAGTGGGAGGGCCAAGAAGGGGAGGAGCAGGCGGGAGCTCGGTTAGTGTGGTCCCGTGGAGGGGGGGGGAGTTGTCTAGAGGTGCGCCGAGCCAGAAGTGCACGAGTACCTGATCACTCTCCACTCAGGCTATGCCTAACCTGTCGCTTGTGATAATGTTGTCTGATACATTTGCGGAGGGGCGTTATGGCGTATCTGGGGGTATTCGATAATGTTAACGGGTGTTGCTATTTTTGTGCCTGGGATGTAGAGGTGTTCATGGTGGGCGAACATCGTCTTTGTTTTCGATTTTTGTGATCAAGGAATTCCATGTCTTCAATCCTTTGATCGGGATTCCCTTAGCTAGCAGGAGCTGCAACGTCCGTGCCTTGGCTCTGGCCCAACGCAGCAGCTCTGCGCGCCACAGAACTATTCCAGGGGCGGCCGGGGCCTTCCAGTGCATGGCTATAAGGCACCTATACATCACCAGTGCCAAGGCTATGCATCTTGGTGAGTGCTTCCGGTTTCTGGGGTAGGGACCTATACCAAGCAAGCATAATTCCGGTGTGAGAGGGAGTGCAATGGCCGTCCACTCTGTCAACTGGGTTATGATATCTTGCCATATTGTACGGACTGGGAGGCAATCCCAGGTCATATGAAAGAAATTGACATCGGGAGTTGCGCATCTGGGGCAGACCTGGGGGGATTGGGGGAACATACGTGTAATGCGGTGGGGAGATAGGTATGTTTGGTGTACATAATTGAACTGAGTATAACGAAATCGTGGGTTGCGTGACACTTCTTTTACCATGTTCAGAGCCTGGGACCAAGCGCGCTGTGTCAAGGGTTCAGACAGCACGCTGTCCCATCTATTTTTTGCTTGGTCTTGATTGTGCTCTAAGTGAGAGGCGAGGATCGTGTATATCCTGGAAACATTTAGTGGGGCGGTTATGCTGCTGAGTATGTCATGAAGCTTAGGGGAGATGTCAGGTTCGTCGTTGCCGGAGTTCCAGCAGACACGAAGCACCTGTCGTATTGCACCAAATGTTATGAAGCCGCCTTGCCCCAAGTTATATTTAGTGGAGAGAACGCTGAACTTTAGGAGGTGGCCGTCATTGTATAGATCTCCAATTGTACTTATGCCTTTATCAACCCATCCGTTCAGGCCCACCCTAGGAGCTATACTTGCGAGTTTTGAGTTTGCCAGTAGGGGGATCCCGGGGGAGTACGGCGGAGATTGGGCATCTGATGCTACGTAGCGACCCCATATCTTGTGCGCTGTTTTCAATAGTATATTATGTGGGTGATTGGGGTGCTCGCGATTCATAAGGTACTGGAGTACTCCCGTGTTACCTAAGGAGGAGAGGATCTGCTGTGTTTCCGCTTTGTCGGGGCTTCCGAGCCAGGCGGATATCCAATGTAACTGGGCGGCCGCGTAGTATAGTTCCAATCTGGGAACACCCATGCCACCTCTAGCCAAAGGTTGATGTATTTTAGTTAATGCTACCCGTCGTCTTCCGTTGCCCCAGATTAAGGCAGTTAATTGACTATTCAGAGGTTTAAAGAATGAGGCTGGTATTATCAGCAGTAGAGCCATGAAAAAATAGAGGAGTCGGGGAAGGATTATCATTTTGGCAATGGCCACTCTACCCATAGGAGAGAGCGGGAGTGAGCTCCAGAAGGGCAAGGAACCTCTGATGGATCTGATCGCCTGCCCTAGATTTCCGTCCCTGAGATCTTGTGCATCATGGTATATGTTTATGCCAAGGTATTTAAATGTTGTGAAGCACCACTTTAAGTCGCCAGGGTTGGAGAGTGACCTGTGAGCCTCAGGAACCGGCCTCATGGGGTATATGCACGATTTTGTCCAGTTCACCTCCAATCCGGCTAGTGAGCCGAATTCACGCAATAGCTTCAGTAAGTCAGGCAGAGAGTCATTATAGTTGCGAAGAAAGATAAGGGCATCGGCTGCGTACAAAGAAACTATGCGGTATGTGTGGTCATCTTGGATGCCCCACATAGGGGCTACCAACCGTAAGCGGGCCGCTAGGGGTTCGATGGCGAGGGCGAACAGGAGAGGGGATAATGGGCATCCTTGCCTAGTTCCTCTTTCAATATTAAATGATTGGGAGATCGTGTCACCTGTTTTGACCCGTGCGGTTGGGTTAGTGTAAAGCACTTTCACCCATGCAGTATATGCCCGTCCGAAGCCCATGCGATGGAGGGTTTCCATCAGAAAGGGCCAACCAAGCGTGTCAAAAGCTTTTTCTATGTCAAGAGATACCGCTACTCGGAAGTAATCGTCCGTTGGGGAGTTCGCCATTAATCGCAATAAGTTCCTGATATTGCTATGGGTGCTGCGGCCAGGGATAAAACCGGACTGATCTTGATTGATCAGGTCTGTCATATATGGGAGCAAACGGTTGGCCAGGAGTTTACCTAGTAGTTTACAGTCTGTGTTTAGTAGTGATAGTGGTCTGTATGAGCGTACATCTAGAGGGTCGCGGCCTGGTTTAGGGAGTACTGCTATTAAAGCTTCCCGGCTAGTGTCGGGTAGTTGGCCCCGCTCTCTAGCTTCGGATAACATCGTGAAATATGGGGTTAAAATCTGCGGTGAGAACGTGGTGTAATACTCCGGAGGAAGACCATCGCTACCAGGTGCTTCATTTTGCGCTAGTTGTTGCAGTGCCTGTTGTATTTCTTTTATGTCTATAGGCCTGTCCAGTTCAGCTGTTTGTTCAGCGGCCAGGCAGTTTATGGTGATGTCTTTGAAGAACTCGTCAATTTTAGTTGTGGGGGGAGGAGGGTGAGCTTTGTATAGTGTGCAATAGTATTCTCTGAAGGCATTATTAATATCTGCTTGGGTATTTACAATTAATCCTGTGCTTAGGCGAATGGCGCCTATAGGAGAGTTCAGCGGATTAGTTCTTGTTAGCCATGATAGGAGTTTCCCTGGTCTATCCCCCTCAGAGTGTGTGCGGGCCATGTGGTGTCGATAGTCGAAGAGGCTTAGTCGTTTGTCTGTTTCATACCACTTTGCTCTTACTTCAGATAGCTCAGCCTGGCCAATCGTGCCGCTCGCTAGTTTATTCTCAGAGAGGTGGACTTCCGCTTCTAGATCGCGGAGTTCGCGTTCTAATGTTTGCCTTTCTCCTACTGTCTTTGATATGCAAGCCCCCCGTATTACTGCTTTGTGAGCATCCCACTCGATTGCTCTGGATTTAGATGTCCCGACATTTTGAGTGAAGTATGAGGAGAGATGTTCGGATAAGTCAGCTCTGAATGGCGGGTCCTGTAGCAGCTGGGTTTGCAGCCGCCATGTTGGGATGCTGGCACGTGACCTCCCCCATCTAATGTGGGCTATAAGTGGGGAGTGGTCTGAGATTACCCTGGCAGTATATTCAGCACTCGTGATTTTGTGAATCAGATCCGGCGTTGTAAGTATGAGGTCTATGCGGGTATGTAGAAGGTGTACTGGGGAATAATAGGAGAACTCCCGGTCTTGTGGATGTAAGTGCCTCCAGGTGTCTATTAGGCGGCGATCCGACATCCATTTCCGTAACAATTGCGAGTTTTTGGCGACCGGAGTGGCGGTTATAGGGGGGTGTGATCTATCTGTATCTATTTGTGGTACACAGTTCATGTCCCCACCCCAAATACATGCTGTGAGTGAGTCATTAGATATGTGGGATATAGTATTGTGTAGGAAGTCTCCTTGCCCTACGTTAGGGGCGTATAAACCGTTAATCACCAGTATCTCACCGTCCAATTGGCCCGTTAGATGTATATACCTGCCATCTTTGTCAGTAACACTACTTTGTACTATGTAGGGAACCCCGGGAGCAATCCACACGAGGACCCCTCTGGCGAAGGATGAGTTACCTGAGCCATATGCCTGTCCCGCCCAACCCTTCATTAGTCGAGGGATCTCCGCTGAGGGAATATGTGTTTCTTGGAGGATAGCTATATGGATACAGTGTCTTTTCAGGTGTGCGTATACTCTGCTGCGTTTTTTGGTGCCCGCCATGCCCTTAACGTTCCAGGTCATTATTTTGTATGTAGGTGTTTTATTCATTATATTGGGATGGGGTTTAGCGCATTGGAATTATGTTCCCGGGATCCCATCCCCAGGTTCCAGCATGAGTTATCATCCTCCCAGCGCGTGTGCACCTCGCGCATGCAGCGCGGCCGCCTCGCCCCCGCCTGACATCCCGCCCCGGCCCATAGAAGGGGAGATGGCGCCAAGCAACAATAAGAAAAAAGGAAGGAGAAAAATGCAATAATATACCACGATAAAGGATATAACAGGAAAGGCACGTTTTGAAACAAATTGGCACAACCGGTGCCTAAACAGCAGTTCAAACGATAAAGTTCCATTTGGGGAATTTTCAGTTGAGGGGGAGCGTGGGTTAGTAGAGGTTAGACTCCACGTAGTCCAACTCCAGGATAATTCTGCCCCTTTGCGCCTTGTGTTGTGGTCTAGCCCTCTGGTACCGCCTCGGCGAGCAGTCAACATGGCCGCCACGTCCTCAGCTCGCGTGATTTTGATCTAGTCCACCTGAGGAGTAGGGAGTCTCCCGGCCCCAGTGCGGCGCTCGGGGGAGCGCGGCAGCGGCGCGTAAGTTAACACTAAAGTTCGTCGGCAGAGCGCGGGGTAAGGTCGGGTCCAACCAGAAGCTGAGAGAGGGGAGAGCCAGATTCCCCCCCAGGAGAGCTTCTGTCCGAGATGCACGCCACGCTGCTATTATCAGCTTGGGATCCAGTGAATGTGCTGGTTTCTTTTAGGCTTTGCGCCTGATCAGCCTCTATTTGTGATCTCGACGGGCGAGATATTATCTTAGTTTTCTTTTTCTTGTTGTGTGCTGGCGTGGTCCATTCTTCAGTTGCGTCTTTGCTTTTAGGGGAGTCAGCCAATCCTTTTGCATTGATCCATGTCCAGGCATCCTCCGGAGTAGAGAACATGAGTGTTTTTTCGTCTATGACTACACGGAGCCGGGCGGGGAACACTAGTGAGTAGGTGATATTGTGTTCCCGCAGTAGTTGCTTTATTTTGATATATGTGGCACGTTTACGTTGCACTTCCATCGTGTAATCTGGGTAGGCAGATATGGTGCTGTTTTCTAAGCAAATTGGGCTGGATTTTCTGAAGTGTTGGAGGACTGAATCTCTCTCCCTGTAATTCAGGAAGCGGGCTATCAGAGGGCGTGGAGGTGCACCAGGTCGTGGGGGTCTGCTTGGGATTCTGTGGGCTCTTTCTATTACTGGCCCATTTGAGGTGCTTTGTATGTTCATTATTTCCTTTAGCCATTTCTCTATGAAGTCTTCGGCTGTAGGTAGTTCCATGCGCTCCGGGATGCCAACAAATCTTATGTTGTTGCGTCTCGATCAACCTTCTGCTTCTTCCGTCCTTCGTTGCAGCTGTGTTAGTTCTGTTTCTAGATGTAGGATTTTGCTTTTCATGATTGTTACTTCTGGTTGGATTTGTTCGATTGAGAGTTCTGCGGTTTGCACTTTGTCTTTTAATTTACGGTGGTCCGCGCGGAGCTGAGAGACTTCCAACGCTGCAGCGTCAATTTTACTTTCCAGTGATGTTTTCATCTCCATTATTGCTTGCATGATTTTGTCGAATTGGTGGGAGTGCGTTTGAAGTGTCTCACTCAATTGGAGCAGTGTGGCGTCCTGAACGGCTGAACGCCCCATGACGAGGGAGGGGTCCCCTACCGTGGGGGCCCCCAGTTTGGGATGTTTAGGTTTAACCATGGCGCGGATTTTGCCGCAGAGGTAGGTGGGGTGTGCCAACTTCCTGGGTAGATCCTGGAGGGGGAGACCAGTGGCCTAGTCTGTGCTGGCTATTGCTACTATGCTTGCTGCACGAAATGGTCGCATAGGTGTCTTTGTTACTTCTGTTAGTGTTATCTCTGGGAGCACGGTGCACGATCCTTAGATGCCACCCAGATCCTCTTTTTATTGTTTGGTCGCACTCTTCCTGTTTTTTTTTTTTTTTTTTTTTTTTTTGTGTGCCCTTCCCTTTCCACAAGCAATCTCCACTCCTTTCAGAGTTCAGCGTCGCTGGGTTTTACTATGCTGGGGGGAGGGGCGGGCGGGCACCATCAATGGATCACTGTCCTTGTCTTTATCTTTGTTCCCGGCCGCGACGTCTCGGACCAGGAAGCTCTTTTTGGACTAGGGGTAGATGCAATGAGCGAGCGGCACCTAACCTAGGCGTCCACTCGCAACGTTCACCGCGCTCCCAGGCAGTACATCAATCAAGCCCGAACTCTCCGCCGGCAGCCGCTCACCTTCCAGTTCATTTCTCCGCTCGCCGATCGCTCACAGGGCCTCGGCCGCGCGGGTGGAGCGCAGTCGGTACAAAGGGGGGAAGGACTCCCCCGCTGCCTCCGGCCGAGCGGCTCCCAGCCTTTCGGGCAGCGGCTGGTCGTCGGTTTACCCGCGTCGGTCGAGGTGGGGTCGTAGAGTTCAGCCCGGCCTCTTCGTAGGTGAAGGGGCGCTGTCCTGCGGAGCCGAGGCCACAGCCACGCCCCGCTCCACGATACGGGATTGGACCACCGCCAAAGTGGTCCGACCGGCCGTTTTATACACAGGGCTAGCCCCAGGAGCCGAGGGGGAGTCCCGGTAACTGATGGCGCTTTCAGGGGCCAGGA
Organism: Pleurodeles waltl; assembly: GCF_031143425.1. Lineage (NCBI taxonomy): Eukaryota > Metazoa > Chordata > Amphibia > Caudata > Salamandridae > Pleurodeles > Pleurodeles waltl. Next base: position 191,404,653 of record NC_090441.1, on the reverse strand, counting down.
TATTTTTAAAAGAAAAAGCGGACCGTGAGCGGAGCTCCGAGCTCAAGCGTCCGCTCCGGCCGCCATCTTAGCCACGCCCCCTCTTTCTCACTCTCTCTCTCACAATGTCTCTCTCTCTTTCTGTCTCTCTTTCTCCCTGTCTCATAGACTATAGACTTTCTCACTCTCTTTCTCTCTCCCTCACAATGTCTCTCTCTCTCTCTTCTCTCTCTCTCTTTTTCCCTGTCTCATAGACCATAGTCACTCTCTCTCTCATAGATATAAACTGTCTCCCTCTCTCATAGGCCACAGACTCTCTCTTTCATAAACCATAGACTCCGTCTCTCGAAGACCATATCTTTCTCTCTCTCGTAGACCATAATCTCTTTCTCTCTCTCTCTTTCTTTCTCCTTTAGACATAATCTCTCTCTCTCATAGACCACAGACTGTCTCTCTCGTCCTCTGTATTTCTTTTCCAGTAATGGCCCGATTTAGATCTCAGCGGATGGAATATTCCGTCACTACCGAGACGTATATCCCATCCTCGGTATTACGATCCCATTACATCCTATGGCGATCGTATAATGGCAGATGGAGAAACCCGTCTGCCAAACTCTAAATCGCACCCTAAGTCTTAATTTGGTTTTTCAAAAAGTAAGTACAAAGGCATACAATAGAACAACAACAAATTGTATGAAAATGCAGCAATACAACAATTACAGAGTGTGCAATGCTTTGGGAGTGGGCACAGGCTTGTCACATTTATTTTTGCAATTCCGTGCGTCTATTTGCATTTCCAGAAATGATTCAGCTCAGAGTATCCATGTAACCTCAGTTTCAACTCAGCTACATGCACACTGTGTCACCGAAACCAAGTTGTACCCAGCTGATGAGCCCATAACTAGGGAAAAACCGGTCCTGGGTTGCTTGTGTTCCGGTTTAGGGAGAACCTGGCTAGGCAGTTTGGACTGGACTGTTCCCATTGGAGCAGGGTCAAGGCTGATTTGCATATAGATGGGTCCAAACTAAGGTGGCCTGGAGTGCAGTATAGTGATGGCTTAGAATTCAGCCTCAGGTCTTTACCAATGGCTGAGATTAATTCAAGCATTCCATCCATCACTGTTTTGTATACTTTGATATGTTGCCCCAAGTGGAACAGGTTTGTCCAGATGTGGGTCCCATGCACACTGTGTTACTGGAACCAGGCTATTGGTATCTGGCTGTTGAGCCCATACCTAAGGCAAAACTGGTTCTTATTTGCTTGTGTTCCAGTTCAAGAAGGACCTGGCTTGGCAGTTCAGGCTGGACTGTTCCCCGTGGAGGAGGGTCAAAGCTGATTTGCTATAGCTGGGTCCAAACTGAGGTGGCATGGTGTGCAGAATAACAATGGACTGGGATGCGGCCCGAGTTGTTACCAGTGGCGGAGATTAATTCAAGCATTCCATCCATCACTGCTTTGTATACTTTGAAAAGCCTTCTTCCTGGCATGTACATTTGAGTCATTTCAGGCCCACCCTCGAGAATATTTGAGGGGCATGCTTGGGGGTAAGATATGGCTAATGTAAGAATTAAATTGGGTGTATTTCAAGCGAGGTTTCTGGAAGCTCCATGAGGTCCCGCCCACAAGACGGGCCCGTTTGTCCCTCAGAGCAGTAAAGGGCGCAACCAGGGCTTCCAATAGCACATTGTACAGCAATGTGGCTGCCCTTCTATTGTTACCATGCCTGAGCAGTAGCTGTAGTGCTAGAGATGGATGTAGTGGGTTCGGTCCAATCGGCCCCCATATAAACCTAATTGTGTTTGCCAAGGCATTGTAAGTCAGGAACTGTACCTCGTATATGTTATTTTGTCCCTGAGCTCTCAAATTACACCAGGGTTATGTGCAACTGAAGGAAGCCCTCCTCTGTCCATGGTCTTGTATTGGGGCAGTCAGCCACCTATGGAAGGCCAGTGGCGCCGGCGCCCACAATGGAATGTTTGATGAGTTTGGTAAGGGATTCTTCTGGGGTTGCACGTAAGTGTGACAGCAATGTTTAGACATTCTGGCCAGGCATCCTGGCAACAGGATATCCTTTGGGAATCCATCCACCAATCCACTATCTTGCGTCCACCATTGGCCCTCACATCAGCCACCCTTTTGGGAGTGGGGGCATTTGAGAGTCACCACATGGGCCACCACATAGTAAAGCTCATTCTGCAGAGCTCCAGGTCCTTCTTTGTTCAGTGGGCCATATAGTTTGTAAAGCGCCACTCTTTCTCTCCTCGCACCCCAGATTAAGTCAGAGAGCATCATATTTAAGTCTGAGAAGAAACACCTGGGCAAGGTACCAGGGAGTGATGAAAAGTGATACAACAACCTAGGAAGTGCCAACATTTTGGATAAAGCAACTCTACCGATCGTGGACAGTGGGAGAGAACTTTAGAAAGGTACAGTGTGGTGCGCACCAACATCCACCTTTCCCAGGTTACCCTGCACTAGGTCCTCATCTGAATAGTAGACAATAGAGGTATCAAGCCTCCATTCCAAACCTGCGGATAGGAGGGTGCCGCGGTCGTGGTCCAAAAGTCATCCTAGTGTAACAAGGCACTATTATGCCTAGTTTAGCTTCAGACTGGAGAATGTTCCAAATTCATCTATGATGTCCATCATCTGTCGCAGATCTCTGTGTACATCCCGCAAGTATACCAACATCTCATCCACATATAGCAAAACAGTCTCCCAAATATTGGTGCTCGTTATCTTCCAGAGCAGTCCCCACATCTGAAAGAGCCCTACCCTGGGCTTCATTGTCAGAGTAAATATGATCGGAAAGAGCGGACACCCTTGCCTGGTGCCCCTATAAATGCTGAAAACATCAGAAATCTCTCTGCCCATATATACCTGAGCAACCTGATCAGTGTAAAGGATGCCTATCCATTGCAATATCCTGTGCCCCAAACCCATTCTCTTCAGTACCTCCATGAGCTAGGGCCATCCGAGGCTGTCCAAAGCTTTCTCTATACCTAGTGAGGGATTTGTATGTGGTGGGTTCACCTGCAAACTTTCATCCATGAGGTGAAAGAGGCACCTCAAACTGAAAAATGTGTTTCTCCCTTGAATAAAACCACTTTTATCATAAGGGACCAGTCTGGTGAGACAAGGGAGCAATCTATTTGCAACAATCTTCACAATGATGTTACAATTGGTAAGAGGGACAGCGGCCTATAAGAGCCCATCTCTAGGGAGTTTTGCTCCGGATTAGGAAGGACTACGATCTGTGCCACCAGCATAGATGTTGGCAGGATACCTTTGTAACAGCTGATACACCTGGAGGAGCTCTGGGGCTAATACTGCCTTGTGGGCTGAATACAATTCCACTGGGGAGCCATCTGTCCTCTAAGCCTTATTGGGGGCCAATCTGATTAATCACCACCCTAACCTCGTTTATCACCAGTGGCTCATCAAGAACATGATGTTGCAGAGGGTCGATCCTTGGAATGGGCAACTTGTCCAGGTATTCACACAAGGGTGGGCCCCTGCGGTCTTCTGTCGCAGCATAGAGGAACCTATAATAATTAAAAAGACTTGGCTGATGCCTGACTGAGCGGTAAGGGTGTCTGTGGTGGGATTGAATGGCATTTACTTGGGATCAGGGTGTCTTAGATCGCAAGAGCCATGGAAGTATATGACCCACTTTATATCCCCTGGCAAATTGCTTAACTAGATTTTCCTTGTGCTCTAATTTCCTTAATATTTCCACTGTCGCTCCATGGTCTTTTCTGTTGGTTAAGATATCTCTTTTGTTCCCAACGTTCTGCCCCACTTGTACCTTTGCTGCTCTTAAAGCACCTTCAAGATCCAAGATATGCTTGCAAAGCCCAGGTTTCATGCCATATGTGGCCTTAATGCAGCGACCCCTTGAGACTGCCTTAAATGCATCCCATTCTACTTCCCTGTCAGTGGCAGTTTTCTCGCTGATCTTGAAGCATTGAGTAGTGTACGTGCCTATAAGTGTCATGGTATACACGTTGTGTAATGCTTGGGAATCACTATACACCCACCTACCCCAGTGATTAGTCATCTTGAGGGGGTTGTGGTCAGAGAGAGTGTGGTCCAAATACTCGGTGTCCGATACATTTTACATAATCTCTGAATCTCTGAATTACAGAGAAGAGGTCAATTCTTGTGTGCAAGTGATGGACTAATGAAAAGTGGTAGCACTCTGCCACACTGGGAGCGCCAAATGTCGTGCCAGCATATATGTTTGAGCCATTCTGAAACAGTGTACAATCCTGATAACTGCCCCTCCCTGCAGTTGGGAGAACAATCTCTCCCATATATTAAGTGCAGTCAGATCATGTATCTTAGTGTGAGACAAAATGTCTAGAAAGTGATGTTGCTTACGATTAGGTGCCTAGATTGCCACCAGTGTGATCGCTTCTCCACCCAACTCCCCCTCAACCACCACATATCACCGCTCAGAGTCAACCGACCTATGTGCAGTGGAGCTTGGGAGCCACCCATGGGCACCCTCCATCTCCTGTTCAGTTGAAGGCGCCCTCAACTGTGATGTGAGCTTCTTGCAGAGTTGCAATGTGTGTCTGTCTTTATCTCAAGAATGAGTAGACCTGGTGGTGGGGCTGCGGGTGGCCATTCGTCATATAGTCCACGTTAGGTGGTTGTATTTGGGTGGGGATGCCATGTTGACGTGTAGCGCTGACCCCTCTTCCCCCTGAGAGTTAAATCCCTGAGTTCATTGAGGAGTGCCCTTTGCCAACCCATATCAACAGAGTGACGCTGGTGCCTCACATATCCATGGTACTTCACATTTACCCAACTCCCATCCCCAAGTCTGGACAGGGACAAGTCTCGAACCAACCGTGAACTTTGACATAGAACAAGAACCATTGTTCCATCCGGAGGTGTGGGGGGCGTCAGCCAGAGGTGGCAGAGCGAGGGAAGGTCTCCCAGACCTCGCCCAGCTCACTGTCTCATCAGGACGACCCCTCCCCCCGTCCAACATAAGGGGTACCTCAGGAAAAAAGAAGGAAAAAAGGATGTAGTGTCCGAGTTCACGTTACTTCACCTGCCGTCGACTGAGTGAGTTCAGGCCCCAGAACTCACTCAGAAGGGCCTCCGGGGCAAAGGTCAGCTCCCTCTCCGGGGAGTCGGGTGCGCGGCTGGGAGCCCAGCGGGAGGGCTATGCCAGGGTCCCCGCTCTGCCAACTTATCACTGGTTGGTTCTGTGTGGATCTGCTCTCGGTGCCCTTGCGTGCCATAGTCAGGATCCCGGGCTGTGCCAATCGTAGTACAGATAAGCGCCCCTGGACGCCCGAGAACCCCCATCGTTTCCAACCATTTCCAGCCGTCAGCAGGAGACGTGCAAACAAGTGTACGGCCGGAGTCCACGACTCGAGGTCTGGCTAGAAACATGAGTGAGCATCGAGCACACAAACTAAGGACTGTTTTTTCGATCCGCTTGAAAGAGCCCCTGCGTTTCTGTGCGTCCACGGAAGGTAGCATGCGGCCCACTATTGTGGTGAGTAACCAATCCTCTAGGAAGAGCTCCATGTCAGGGCCAGACGGTCCCTCCTGGAGGCCCATTGCATGGATATTATTGCAGAGTCATGGCCATCGGCACGCTCTGCCCCGGCGCGCAGTGAAGCCCCCTCTGGCCAAGGGCCCTGATGCTGGTCTGCATGTCCAGAAGGGAGGCTGAACGCCCACCAGGGCACATTGCGCTGCCTCCTAATTTGGCCTGGTCTGCTCGTAGTAGCCCATATCGATTGTCAGGGTATGTAATTCAGGTCCATGGTTGGTCTCCACATCCCTGATAGCCTGAAGCAGTTCAGTGACCCCCTTGCACATGTGTGTTGGGGATTGGGGAGCCGCAACACCCCCTCCCCCACACACTTCAGGTGTGGAGCAGCAGAGGAGCAAGGCTCACAGCCCCACCAGAAGCACCCCCCCTGCTCGGTGTACTTTCACCAAGGCTGCATCATAAAATGTGCGGTGACCTGGAATGTGGGGTTGCAGGCATGGAAAAGTCAGAAACTCAGGCCTGATGGACCCCAATGTTAATGAGCCTCTGGGCAGTGAGAAAAATAAAGCGAATTCTCTACCAGAGACAGTGTGATCAGTGGGGGTCTGAAGATCAGCAAACAGTGACAGACAGGTATAGTTAGTAGTCCAGGTGGTAAATCTACCTGTGTTGGCTCCTGTCGGAAAGGCCCTTTCTGCAGGGTCATCCCCAAACTCAACTCATTGTTCAGGTTGCTGCCCCTGCAAATCTAGGTGGAGCGCTGTACTTGTGTCTGAAAGTAGCGCATGCAGAGCTCTTCAGCTGGTTATTATTATTACTATTAATATTATTATCCCATTTATAAAGTGCAACATTCTCCTGGCATGTATCTTGGCGCTAGGACCACTCCAGTAAAACGCCAGCAAATTACGCACTTGCAGTATCAACACAAAGAAATTAGGCACATATTCAATTATAGCCTCGGCTCTTAGACAGCTCAAGGAAGAGCCAAGATTTCAGCTTTCTCCTAAAGCTGTACAGGTTTTCCTCCTTCCTGAGGAGGATTGGTAATTTACTCCACCACTGTGCAGCTCTCACCTGAAAAGACCTGCCACCGTACCTAGGCTTTTAAAATCTGGGTACACACATAAAATTTGCTGATGGAGATCGCAGCTTCTCTGCGGGTTGTAATGCTTTCCTTTCCGTAAGTCAAGGACCAGTTCCACTCTTCACTTTAAAGACAATACACATGCTTTAAATATGATTCTTTCCTTCACCGGTAGCCAATGAAGCTCTCTTAAGGCACCTGAGGCTGAATCCTACCTGGATTTATTTAATGCTGGCACTGTTACAATTTTTTGTATCCTTTCCAATAATCTTTTCATTAGGTAGTCGAGAATACCTAGTAGCAATGCATTGTAATAATCTAGTCTACTAAGCACTGCTCGCTGTATCACCAATTTCCTTGCTAGTTGGGGTAGCAAGCCAACAATTTTCCTTTAGTTCCTCAGCAACCCCTACCAGGTTGTCACTGTTTTATTTACATATGTTTCCATTGTAAGATTTTCATCTATTAGGACTCCCAGATTACCACGCTTTGAGTAGTCTCCATGGTTTCTCAGATGTTCCACGGCCAAAGGTTACCTGATAGAGAGAGTGACATTTTCTCCAGTCTACAACATAAAAAGTCTGTCATACCCCTAATTGAATTTTAATTTATTCTGTTTAAGCCATATTACCATATCAAACAAGCAGTGTGCAATCTGTCTAAATGGGATGAGCCGTCAATATCCAACAACAAGATGATTTGCATATCGTCAGCATAATTAACAAAGGTAATCCCATAAGATCTGAGCAATTTCAATAGTGGCTGCAAATATACGTTAAAAAGGGTAGGACTCAGCGCCGATCCTTGTGGGACCCCATGCCGCATCTTTTTAAATTTTGATTCAAAGGGGGGATGTGAAAGAGCCTGGTATCTATCTCTTAAATATGAATCGACCCAGTTCAAAAATAACGCTTCACTCCAATTTCCTTCAATCTGTCCATCAGAATTAGGCGGTTGACCGTATCGAAGGCGGCAGATAGATCTAGCAAAATTAATATAATTTACCTACGTTTTTGGAGCCACATTAGTGCCGGGTGAGCACTTTGTTCTTTCACCCTCCCCTCGTTTTTAAAATCTGGCACGCAGTGAGCGCTTTAGGGCCGTTTTGTTCCAAGGTGGGCAGAGTAGCTGAATACTTGTGCTGGATCGCTACGTGGTACGAGAGCACCAGCGGGAAGCGCTTGCTCCCATCACCCTGTGACTAGACTAGTTGAGCATGGTGAACTCTTGTCAGTGGGTGTGGAGCGCTTTAGATCCGCCCCGCTGTTAGGCCAAGCACTGTCTATTGCTCCTAGTCCAGGGCGTGTTGTAGACTGGGTACCGTTTGCTGCCCACCAAGCCCCCAAGCGGAGGGAAGCCCTGCCGCAATCTCTCTCCCCATGGGACTCCCCAGAAGATGGATACATTTCCTGGCGACCCTGGGCTGGCCCGACACAGCCCAGGGTCGCCCGAGGAAAGTGTCAGAGGCATCTGGTCTGGGGGGAGGGGCTGAGGTTTAAAAGCAGCGTACCTCGTCCATGAGGGCTGCTGGTGCTGCTGCCTGCCCCCTCAACCATCAGAGGCTGCCGACGGCCAGAAAGGATTTCTCTGGGTGTGCGCATCTGCCCTGAGGCACCCAGGACACCAGGTAATTTGTTGGCAGCCGCCGTGTACCTATGTGGGCAGTTGCTGTGAGTGAGTCTGTACACAGGGGAGACCCAGGGAGGTCCCCCTGCTATAACTTACAGAGTGTGCGCCCCCTTCTTCAGCCCCACTTGAGTCAGCAGCACAATCCCCTTGCAAGGTGCTGAGCTGAGGCCGTGGATTGCGAAGGCATTGATGGTATTTGGAGATCTATGTATTTTACTTTCTGACCTAACGTACACCGTTATGCAGTTTGGATGTGCATTCTAGCAAAATACATCTTCCTGCTAGGACATCCACCCCTATGTCTATGGTGCCCTGGGCTTACCATGTGTTTCACTGGTACTAAGATGCTTGTGGGGACACTTGGTACCCTATTTGTGTGATTATTGTAACTCATGCCTTGATGGTTGCTAATGCATGACATGTCGGTTCTCTAAGAACCTGGACAACAAGTATAACTTCAGTGTTGACATCATCTGCATAGTATTTACGCTTTTATGATGTTTGTGGTCTAAGATACCTATGCATATACATAAAACTCTATTTTTATATGATTCTGTGTGGAGCCTCTTTTGTGGTGTATTCATTGTGTCACTGGTGTGAGTTGGTCGTGCAAACACTTCACACATGACCTCTGGGGATAAGCCTGACTGCTTTGTGCCAAGCTTTCAGGGGATGAGCACAGGTTAACTTTAGTGTTTAACTTACTTGCCCTGACTAGAGTGGTGGGTTATGCTTGACTTAGGTGCAAACCCTAGCCAACCAGAAATCCCATTTATAACAATCCCAATGAGGATATTCTATTTGATGGGTAAGTATTGAATCTTTTAATAGATTAAAGGATGCAATGATAACAGATGATCTATTTCATGAAAAATGGGGGATGAGCAATTGTATCATCTGGATCGAAATCCAACCCCATATGATGAGAGAAAGATTGAATTGGCAGGTTATTTTGACAGCCATATGAGCTACAAAGAAAAAATATTTTCGACAAAGTGTACATAGCAAGGAAAGGTTTAAATATCTTAGGTTGGTACCATCAAGGGTTATTCAGCATGACACTGAGGCCAGGGACAAAGGTTCAGGTGTCATTGGTCACAGACGAGGGGCAAGTTGCATCATCTCCCACGCAAGGTAAAAGCTGGACAAAATTTAATGTCTGTTTTTAATGACAAGTTGGGTAGAATCAAGTGGTTCAAAAATACAATTTAAGTCCAAAATGGGGCAAGTTCAGTTAAACACAAATAAAATAATGTGCCATTTAGTGGGGGGGGGAGATTTGGTTCATAATGTGTGATGATGGTGCAATGGAGCCACTGGACTCCTCGCTTGGGTTGTCTCCATTGATGATAGCACAGAAAAAATGGTCAACTCAGGGTTTGTGTTGATGTCAGAACTTTGCACAAGGTGACGTGTGGATTCTCATCTTCTTACTCGAATTGATGACATTATGTTCATGTTTGCAGGTTCCAGATTATTTAGCAAGATTGATCTGGCATCTGCGTATCATCAGGTCGACTTGGACGCTTCTTCAAAACAGCTTATGGCTTTTGTATCTCCAGTAGGCCCTTTTTAATTTAATGGTATGTTGTTTGGATTGACATCATCTGCATCTGTTTTCTGCACTTCAGCATTTTGGGAAGCATTCTTCATGATATCAAGGGTGTTGTTACATTCCAGGATGACATTTTGGTTGAGGGAGAAAATTTAGAGGAGCATGACAAACTGGTGAACATTGTTCTGAAATGATTAGAGAACGCAAGGATTGTTGCCATTATGAACAAATGTGAATTTGGAAAGAGTTGGTTTGAGTACTTGGGGCATGTCATCACAGTAAAAGGGGTACAACCCTGGGCTAGGTTTGGTTGAAGCTATCACAAAATATCCTATGCCAGAGAACAGGGACAAGTTGCTTCCTTTTCAGATGTATGTGAGATGTATGCTAGTTTTATCAAAAACCTCATTGCAAAAACAGTCAATTTAGGAGGCTTCCTACTATGGAGAAATAGGAAAGTCAGCAGCACATAGGTCATTGATTAGGTGCCTTGGTCTTGTGGTGAGTGCTCATAGGTGTGGAGGATCTAAGGCTGTGAGCGCATGTATTTAAACCAATTGTTGGTACAGAATAATTGCGGCATTTGGAGCAGGACTCTGATGGAGTGAGAACGGATAGCTTTAAGGTGAGTTTGACAGCTCGAGGTACCAATGGATGCATGGCTAGATGGGGCGCTCTGCAGTGAGTGGCACTGAACAACTATTCAGTAGTTACAATAGAAGGGTGAACGCTGGTGGACAGGGAGTCAGGGGAGGAGTAGGCATTGCCTCAGTGAATCGGGATGACTCTTATTTGTGTCAATAGAATCTGGTGTGAATTGGTGACACCATAGGAGAGATGAGAGGGATACAGCGGATCGAAGATTGTTGTTCGCCCTATGTTTGTGATGGATGCAATGATTTAATGAAGAATATCTGAGACAAGTTGCATAGGGGTGTACTACTATTATCGCAATTGGTGGCTTATGAGGTTTTTTATTGCAGTGGAAAATCATCCTTGTGGGGAGATCTGGACTCCTTTTACCCAGGAATGAATTTTACAGTGGACCCACAGGTAAGGAGAGATGATCACACTGTATAGGGAGAGCTCATGTCATATTAAGGGGGCAATTGATTCCATCTCCTTTATGATAGTGGCAGATTATCACTATAGTATTGTTTTGTTCCATATAGAGATAAATGGATTGAAAGTAAACACCAGAGGAAGGAAAACAATGAATGCTTTACAATAAGTAAAGAAATGAAGAGATGAGTAGGAAATGGTGATTCTGTTTTTCCTTTTTACAGTGCATGAGAGAGATGCACCTTCCATGTACCCTATGGAATTATGATCAAGTTTTACCAATATAAGATTTCAATATCCATGGAAGCATTAGGAGCTACACTGTCCGATAGATATTATATCTACATGAGCTAGTTGAGTTACTCAAATGAATGTAGTTATTATTGGTGACCCTTTTTGGGGTGCTTAATGCGAGTATGTTGAATGTATGGTAGGCACCTGAAGGAGGTTGTTCTCAGGATGGAATGATACGATTCCCCCGGGGTTGGGACAAGCTTGTGGTTTTAATAAGCTGCTTGCTTTATACATGCTATGTAATATGATCTCAAGTATTTTTAAATGTTATGTATTGTGTTTTTTGCAGATTGTTTGTGAAAAAAGTGGTAGATATAACCAATTGTGTTGTCCTGAAAAAGGTGTTTTTTAATTGATATTTCCACTGAAACACGTCAATGTGTATACTTGCAGAATATAAACATGAAAAATTGATAGAATCAGGGATCCCTGCTGATATCACTAGTAGTTATACAATTGTTTAAAAGACATATTGATGTTTCTGAATTGGTCTCCCTTGTGTTTTTATTTTGTATTGTTTTTAAAAAGAGGGTGGTTTAAGTGTTTTGAACTTTTTTTACATTTATATAAAAATGTTTGCATAGTAGAGATTTGTATTATTAAAATCATGTGTATTTTTTCACAATCTGTTGTGGTACTAGTCTATGAAGAATAAGTGATTTTGGATGCAGGTTGGGAGGCTGTGAATTTCAGAACATCAGAGAGTTTTAGCTGGTTTGCAGATAGATCTCAAGGGGAATTCTGTTAATTTTACTGAATGTCTGATCCACCATTTTGGCCATTTTGGCCATACCCCCTCCCCCCCTCTGTCATAGACCATAGCGTCTCTATCCCTCTCTCATAGACTATAGACTCTCTCTCTCTTTCTCTCTCTCATCTACATAGTGTCACATTATTTCAGACCATAGTCTCTCTTTATCTCTCTCTCATTCTCTCTCTTATAGACCATAGTCTCTCCCTCACTCTCACATAGACTATAGAATCTCTCACTCTCAGAGGCCACAGATCTCTCTTTCTAAGAGACCAGACACTCCCTTTATCTCTCATAAACCATAGTCTCTTTGTCACTATCTCTCTCTCTCACTCCCTCTCACTCTCTCTCTTTCTCTCTCTTGTAGAGCATAGTCTCTCCCTCTCCCCCTCCCTCTCTCTCTCATAGACCGTAGTCTGTCTTTCCCTCTCTCTCTTGTAGACTTTAGTCTCTATTTGTCTCAATCTCCATATTAGATTATAGTCTCTACCACTCCCGCTCCCCCCTCTCTCTCTCTCTCATAGACCATAATGTTTCTCTCTCCCTCTCTAGTAAACTATAGTCTCTGAAACTCCCTCTCACCCTTTCTCTCTGTCTCTCATAGAACTTAGTATCTCTCTCTCTCTCTCTCTCTCTCTCTCTCTCTCTCTCTCTCTCTCTCTCGTTGACTATCTCTCTTTCACTCGTAGACTATAGTCTCTCTCTGTTTCTCGTAGACCATAGTGTCTCTCTCTCTCGCTCTCTCTCTCCAGTAGACTCTAGTCTCTACCACTCCCTCTCCCTCTCTCTGTCTCTCGTAAACCATAGTCACCCTCTCTTTCGTAGACCATAGTCTCTCACCCTCTCTAATAGACCGTAGTCTCTCTCTCTCTCTCTCTCTCTCTCTCTCTCTTTCTCTCGTAGACCACAGTCTCTCTTTCTCTCTCTCTCCCTCTCTAGTAGAGTAGTCCCTACCACTCACTCTCCCCTTCTGTCTGTTGTAGCCCATAGTCTTTCTCTCTCTCTCTCTCTTTCTCAATCTCACTCTGGCCACAGTCTCTCTCTCTCTCTCTCTCTCTCTCTCTCCTTCTCTCTCTCACTCTCTCTCTCTCTCATAGACTATAGTCTCTCTCTCTCGTAGACTGTAGTGTCTCTCTCTCTCTTGTAAACTATATTCTCTCTCTCTCTTGTTGACTATAGTCTTTCTTTCTCTCTCTCGTAGACTATAGTCTCTCTCCCTCTCGTTGACTATAGTCTCTCTCTCTCGTAGCCTATTGGCTCTTGTTCTCTCTCTCTCATAGACCATAGTATCCCTCCCTCATAGACTATAGTCTCTCTCTCCATCTCTCTCTCTCGTAGACTATATTATCTCTTTCTCTGTTTCTCTCTCATAGACATAGTCTTCCTTTCTCGTAGACTATAGCCTCACTCTCTCTCTCATATACTATATTCTCTCTCTCTCACTCTTAGACTGTACTCTCTCTTTCTCTCTCGTTGACTATATTCTCTCTCTCTATCTAGCTCTCTTTCTCTCTCTCTCGGTCTTATAGGCTATAGTCTCTTTCCCTGTCTTCTTTCTTTCGCGCTCTCTCTCTTTCACTCTCTCACCATAGTGCTTCTCTCTTTTTGTAGCGGTAGACCCATTGCACTACATCTTTCTGTGTGAATTGGTCAATTGCAATCCGAAGGTACTGCTAGGACCTGATGAAGCACCACACCGCTACCTGAAGATGAGACTGAAAGTGCTGACATCCGCTAGAGCCCTATCCTCTTGGACTTGAATGGGCCAAGGTTATTTCAGAACCCATTGTGATTTTGAGTTTTTTGGATTACTCTATGTGATATACAAAGAAGCTACAGTGTAAAGACCATAATCAGCCATGGACTTGCTAAAGGCAGCGAAAGATGTTCAAAGAACCTTGACCTGGTAGAAACTCTTAAATTGTAAGAAACCCAGCCGGCTGGTTGAGGGGCGGGTGATTAAATATGTGGTAATGTAAACCCTCTGTAACAACCCAGTCACGCACGCCTCAAAGAGGCAAACCACAGACTACCTAAAATATGCTTGTCTCACCCTTAGCTAGCCGGGGCTGAGCTCTATTGAGGAAGCTGCTGAGGGGGTGCAAAGATCACAAACTCTAATACGTGATACAACTAAAAAAGTAAGGGCCTCATTTACAAGGAACTGACGCATCATTGATGCGTCAGTGTAGGTATGTTCTATTCATGTGGTAATGTCATGATGTAATGTGGAATGGAAGGGAATTAGAGTTCCAGAGGTTGGCAGTTGTTCTGCTGTCAGCCATCTGGAAGTCACAGATGTTGAACTTGATAAAGATTTAACTCACTTGCCAGTGTGAGTTACTACATAAATTGGCGACAAGTGGCCATGCAGTAGATGGAGATCGATGACTTCCACCGCTGGAAAAGACTTATTTGGACATTACTAAAAGGCTGACAGTAAGTGACTGAAAATGTATTAAGCATTCAAGTGTAGTTAAAAAGGAACGGCGTATTTAGGGAAATGCAACACTCAAGGAGCTGAACAAAGGATTTATGTGGATGTACGAGTTGAACATGGGAGTTTAAGCATTTTAAGCATAATTATCATAGCTATCGCCTCGTGCAGCCTTTCGTTGAATGGACAAGTGAAAGACGCTCGCTGGGCTGGACGTGTGCTGGATTCCTGATGAGTCCATCTCTCACTGTAATTGCTGGACACGTGCTTGGATTCCTGACGAGTCCAAGTCCACCTCACGCTACACATGCACCTCCAACAACGCGCTGGACAACGTGCGTTAAAGTGGGATTTACGATGTGCTTGAATACGATCAAAAGTTTTCATTTACTTAATTTAATGAATTTGAAGACCTTACTAATCACAATGTACAGCATTTTTGCTGCTCCGTGGTGAAGTGTGTCGTTTTCCTCACTAGGCGATGAGACGATTAGAGGAAGGACTTAGTGAAGATAGAGGAATGACTGTAGGAGTACAAATAGAGGAAGGACTGCAATAATTACAAATAATAGTCAGCAAGGTTATGAACAAAGTGAAAGTTTATTTTAGTCTACTGTTTAAAATTGTTATTTTAATTTGTTGTATTGATTGATTATTTTAATTAGTTATTTTAGAATTACTTTACAGGATGGCTGAACAAAGCATTATGGCTCTGCCCACTTTTTTGCCTACACCTGGAGAACCCACTATCCCTTGGAAAAGATGGAAGAATATGTTTTTTACATGTATTTTGGCAATGGTTGCTTGCAGACAAATATGGACCGATAAGGAAATAGGCAATTCTTTTACATCATTTAGGGGCAGAAGGAAGAAGGATTTATGATGATTTTCCAGAAATTTCATTAGGTATTGGAGATGCTCAAGCTGCAAATGTGTTTGCAATGTCTTTAATGATGTTTGATAAACGTTTCACTCCTAAAGTGAGTATAGGTTTTGAAAGGCATACTTTTTTTTCACGTGTTCAAAGAGAGGATGAAGACATTCTGACATATTTAGTGAAACTGAGAGGCTTAGCTGTTCCTTGCCAGTTCCAGGACAGTCTGATCAAAGATCAGATTGTACGCTGTACAAACAATAAAAGGGAGAAGGAAAACTTGTTGGTGAAGGACTTAAACTTAGATGGCACAGTCCAAATTGCAAGAAGTATGTCAGATGCTACAATATGAATTAAGGAAATGGACATTGGTAAAAAAGAAGTTAGAGAAGTGAAAGCAAATGGAGTAAATGAAGTGAAAGGTGTAGATAGGAAAAAGTAAATTAGAATGGGTGAAACCTATAACGGCACAAAGTCTGGCATAACTAGTACTGAAGGGCAAACAGCAACTAAAGTATTAGGGAACGAAGGAAGAAACATAATTTGTTATAGATGTGGGTGCCCACGGTATATTAGCTCTAATACCAGGTGTGGCACTAGGAATGTAATTTGTAGGAGTTGTGGTAAAAGAGGGCATGTGGCTAAAGTATGTAGAATGAGAGGGAGAATACAAGGAGTCAAGACAGTAGATGATGTATGTAAAAATATTAAAGAAGTAGTACTGTCAATAAATCAAATTGACAATCTGTGCAAGAAGTAGGTGATGGACAGATTGGACAGCGAGATGATGTAAAGGTGAAGATGGAAAGCAACTGTGTATTAGAGAAACCACAAGGTGATGTGACTTTTGATGGAAGGAAGGTACGAGTTTTGGTTGATTCGAGTAGTTTATTCACACTCATTGTTCGGAATATTATGACGAGCAATTTAAAGGAAATGTTAAAGATTTTCAGGTAGCTGACATGAAGGCAGTTGGATATAGTGGCAGGAAAATTGAAATTGTGGGAATGAAGTGGATGAATATTGCTTTCGGAAATAGTGAAGTTCGAAGTAGAGTATACATAACAGAGGAAGGTTCAGATCTTCTTGGGTGGCGTCATCAGAAGGATATGAACATCGTCTTGGATCCTAGTGCCAAAAAACTTGTAATGTCAATAGAACTGGTAAATAGACAGGACAAGGAATGTAGTGATGATGAGAATATAGTACTTGAGAACCCCTGAGTTTTCTCAGAGATATTAGGTTTAATGAAAGGTTTTACTCATAGAATCATTTTGAAGGAAAAAGCTGTGCCTGTTGTGCATAAAGCAAGACCCGTACCTCACTTGATGAGGGAACCGTTGAAGAAGGAATTGGATAAGTTAATGGCAGAGGGGATTATAGAACCCATTGAGTCTTCTGAATGGTTGTCTCCAGTGGTGGTTGCTCCAAACGATGGAGGGAAAATTAGTTTATGCATAGATCTACGAGAGTTGAAAAAAAAAAAAAACTTATGAGTGGAAAGACAGCCATTACCCAATATATCGGAGATGTTGAGAATGATGGGAGGAGGAAAGTGGTTCAGTGTCCTTCACATGTTGTCTGCATACCACCAAGCAAATCTACATAAGGAATCAAGACCATTGACATAATTTGTTACACCTTTGGGTGCATTCAGATATCGATGGATGCCTTTTGGTGTTGCCTCTGCCTCAGCTGTATTCCAAAGAATGTTGCAAAGTATTTTTCAGGGTATGGAAATGGTTCTATGTTTTCAGAATGACATTTTGGTAGTAGGAAATTCAGAGAGTGAACACAATGGTGTGTTGAAAGAGGCTCTTTCGAGGGTTGAAAGTGAAAGTTTGCATAGCGTGTAGCAATAGTGACAAGAGTAAGTTGAGGACAGAACAACCATTATGTTGCAGGAAGTTTCCATAAAAACCATGGGAACATTTAGCAATGGATTTTATTGGCCCGGTGCAGAAGCTGGGAAGGCAGAATAGTTTTTTGGCCATTGTTGTTGATTACCATAGTAAATGGTTGGTTGTGAAAAGTATGGAACATGTAAATACAGAAAATGTGGTAACATTTCTTGGAGAAGTGTTCATGGAGGAAGGAATTCCCAAAATAATCACCATTGATAATGAAGTACAATTTGTTTCCTCAATGATGGTGGGATTCTTAAGACTAATGGGTATTAAACATGAGAGGGGTCATTGTTTAGACCTCAAGCTAGTAGTTTAGTGGAGAGAGTGAACCGTATGATAATGGAAAACACTCAACTGTCAATGGCTAATGGTTTATCATGGAAGAATGAGTCAGATAAAATGATTTGGTCTCATTAGATTACCCCGCATTCCACTACTTGGGTGTCCCCATTTATTGCTCTCAAAGGGAAAGAACCCGCTACCAAAGAGTCTCCACTGTGTTTACAGGACAAGAAACAGGTGTGGGTTGATAGAAAGACCATGGAAAAAAAAGGTGGAAGAGAAACAGGAGAGGAGCAAACAGGACTATGATAAAAAGAAAGGGTTGAAGGTTGTACATTTGTGATGCAAAGAGAGGGTGGTGACAAACAAATTTGGTTTACTGAGGAAAGGGGAAAGTAAATATTCTCAACCTCATCAAATAGTAAAAGTAAAGAAAAATGTGGTTGTGTTGGAAGATGGAAAGGAATGGAGTTTCTGGAGTTTGAGCAAAGTGTGTGGGTCCACTGAATAAGAAAAGAATAAATTCTATTGTGCTTAATGTTAAATGTAATGTATAAATGTAATGTATAAATGTTTGAGAAAAAAATATAAAATGTTAAAATTAGTTTGGGGGAAGATATGTAGGAATGTTCTATTCATGTGGTAATGGCATGATGTAATGTAGAATGGAGGGTGTGCTATATTTACAAGGTAGAGCCACACAGTGCACCTTTTCATTGATGCGTCAGAAATTCTGAAGCATCTTTTGGCGCTGAAGTGATGCATTGCTGGAGTTGAGTCATAAAACTGATGCAACTCCAGCAATGCATCAGAACACGGAGGAGGATCCCATTGTAAAACGTTCTGCATCAAGTTTACGCCTGGTCTGAGAAGGCGCTGAAATTTTGATGCACTGAAGTTGAAGAATAATGAAGTGAAAAGTTGAAAATTTCACTGCACCAGTTCTACTTGACTTTTGGGAACTCCTGCCCTGCATACATTATACCTAGCGCAGGTAAAATGTGATGCAGGGATTTACAAACTGACACATTGGGCCCAATGCATCAGTTTGTAAACAAATAGCAAATAGTGTAGAGCACTGATTGGGCTGTCGCCAGTGCATCACTAGACAAAATGACGCAGTGTCTGTGCAAGGGGCTTGTAAATTAGGCCCTAATTAGGGTGAGTTCAATAGCCAGTTCATAAATAGGAAAACATCTATTAGCTAACCAACACAGAAAATGGAACAAAAATCGACAATGGAGAACTGTAAACAATACCTTTAGACATTTTAATAAAAGTTAAGGACAGCAACTTATAATAAGCACCACCTTGTTTTCCCACAAATAATTAAAACTCCGGAAAAGTATTAAATGACTGACT
This sequence comes from Pleurodeles waltl, assembly GCF_031143425.1. Taxonomy (NCBI): domain Eukaryota; kingdom Metazoa; phylum Chordata; class Amphibia; order Caudata; family Salamandridae; genus Pleurodeles; species Pleurodeles waltl. Next base: position 191,385,912 of record NC_090441.1, on the reverse strand, counting down.
ATCTTGGGTAAGAGTGGAGTTAACATTCACAAGAGTCATGAGTGCTTGTAAACATATTAAACTTGAAGGTGAGAAAAGCTACTTTAGAACTTAAGGCCTGATTTAGAGTATGGCAGGAGGCCTGCCAGGTCAGGAGAGACCATGGTTCCTCTCCTTTAGAGGATGGCCGACAGCCATATTTTGAGTCATTGCATCAGCGCTTGGATACCCTCACTGGTGTCAAACAGAACTCAACAAATCCACCTTACATTACATTGCCTTCCTGGTGGAATGTCTGTGCTTTCAGCTGAGCCACAATGCATTAGCTCCAATGAAGGCCCTGATGCTTTGCTGAGTGGGTGCCCACTTAGCACAGTTTTTTACTTTTGAAAAACAAACAATACATAAAAAAAAACATAAAGGCCCACATTAATGGGGATTTGTCACAGGGCAGAGCAGCAAGTCACTTTACTGCTCTGCCCTATGTCAAAGTGAAAGGGCAGGAATGCTCAATATTTATCTAATACAGTACATTCCTGTCCTTTTCCCCTGTGCTGGTGCCTTTTCGGCACCCTAGAGCCAACACAGGCACCCTTGCACCTGGGTGCAAGGGTGCCTGTCTTGTCATCGGGATTTTTTGAGTGCAGGAAGGGGCATCTTACTGCACAAAAACAATCTATAGATGCATTTTTTCCTCTTTCTAGGTGTGCTGCAGAATGCATGACACATAGAAAGAAGAAATAGACAAGGAGAAATAAACATATTTCTCCTCTTCACACCTGCCCTGGGGAGGTGTAAGATTTTGACACATTCCCAGGTTGACATGTCCTTGTGAATCTGGAAATGCATCAAAACCCATGGGAGTTGCATGGTAACACCCACCGCAACGTCCTTAGAACGCCTTCCTTGCAGAGAATAAGGCAACAGCGATCTGAGCTGTGCTACCTTACTCAAGATTTATGAGGAAATTCTAAGCCCCGTAATGTGTCGGTTTGTGGCTTCTGACTCAGAACCTGACGTATGTACAACTTTGTGGGGTGCAAAGGTGAAGCAAGGCTCTGATAAATTTGCACCCAAGAGTGGGAATTTGTTCTTGAAAAACAAAAACAAAAAACAATGGCCCCAATGTGCTGCAAGTTTCTCCCTATACCAGCGAGCCATAACACTGCCATGCCTTTCACGGCGATCACGTGCAAGGAACTATAGGGGCCGGTGTCTTGCCCTCCATGGGGTGTGGCATCATCTCTTTGGGAGCTGCATTTGGAATGTGTTTGACAAAAGTTCCAATTCAACTGGAGATTTTCGGCCTGGCTGAGAGAAGTTGGACTCTGGTGGTCCTGCAGGTAGCTCCTTTATTGGGAGGTAAATTATAGATTATGATATTTGTTTAGACCCCCCCATCAGTCTCCTTCTCTAACTAATCTCCACATTCACACATGCACAGGATGACATCTATAATATTACATGTAGGACATCATAAATTGCAAGCTTCATCAGGGCTTCCATGATGAATCCAAAGAACAGGTATTCTATTTGGACAGCCATTGGATACATCCGTGTTTGACCAGCAGAACTTAGTTGTTTTGGGACCTGCAGAACACAGAACATGGCACAAATATGTAATGATGTATGCAGCTTCCAATTGAATGTTTATTGTGTCAACATCAATGTACTGACTGGCTGTCCAGAGAGAGTACCTGTCCTTTGGATTTCATTTACATCATATAAGCCCTGCTGAAGCTTGTGAGTTATGAGCAATACACGGTGGCTGGTTTGCTGAACACATCTTATAACAAATTCTGGACTTCCTTGTTTTTTGGCTTAAAGAAACAATACTTTTGTTGTTGTTGCCTCTCCATTTTTCATTATTTATTTTATTATTTATTATTACTTTTGTTTACTAATTCTTACCTGTTTTTTCCAAGGAAAACCTGCCGTTGGAGTGATGAAGGCAAAGAAACAGGGCAGATTGAAAAGGGGAAAGGAAGTATTGTTTGTGATAGACTTTTATTTAGTCATTTGGGCAAAAGACATTTAAAGACACTTAAAACTTTAAACTCTGGCAACTTTATTCTGCTCAACATGCCTGTTTCCAGCATGACAGGGACCAAATGGTGGAGAAGACCAACCAGAGGAAGATGTAAGAGCCAACAGAATGTTCTCATACATCCTGCACAGTTTTTAATCTGCCAAATGTGCTTTACAAGAAAAGGTTACTGGAGTGCAACTGAAGACTATTTTAAATCTTTAAACTCAGATCTCTCCAAAAGTAAAAGAAGTTCATGACTTCTTTGTAACTACTAGAAAAAATACCATTTACTGACCCAATAGCCAAGGGTGGCCATCCCACAACTGCTGTGTTTGATAAATTCTCCTTCCTTAGCACTGAACAGGTCTCTAACCTAATCAAAGTCACTAAATCTGGACCTCCTTTAGACCATTGCCCTCCAAGAACTGCCCATCTTGTTCTGGAAATCCTAATCTCTCAACCGACTTTGATTTTTAATGAAATAATTAACACTGAGTATTTCCCCCTCAAATGGAAGAAGGCCTTCATTCTACCCTTAATTGAAAAAAAAACGGTCTTGATCCACAAGAGCCTAGTAGCTATAGGCCTGTCTCTAGGTTACCTTTTCGAGCTAAACTCCTGGAGAAAGCTTTGAACTTGGCACTTATGCCATTCATTGGCACTCATAGCTTGCTGGACCCCACTCACAATGGGTTTAAAAAAGCACATAGTACGGAAACAGCATTGGTACGAGGAGCTGAGGTCTTTCCTAGAAGGAGGAAGCAAGGCTGTATTGATATTATTAGATCTCTCGGAGGCCTTTGATATGGTCCTTCATACCATTCTGATTGATCAGCTTGCTGAGCTAGGAATAAGCAGTCTTGCCAATAGCCTAATAAAATCAATTTTAGTGGAAAGAGTGCAACATGTTGCATTAGGAGGCTTCATCTCAGATCAGTTTGGCTTGCCTGGTGGGGGGGCTCAGGGTTCCTTAATTTTTCATTCTTTATGCCACTCCACCAGCTAGGCTTGTTAAATCAGTTGGGTTCTCAGTGGTATCATACGCCGATGATACCCAAATAGTGGCATGGCTATCCAGCAATCCTGAATGTACGGCCTCAAGATTCAGCTCATGTAATGCTCGAGTAGGAAGCTGGATGAACTTAAATTGTCCCAAACTCAATTCTGTGGAAACAGAGGTCCTGCACCTGGGCAAAGACACTTCATTTTGGTCACCAAATTTGTGTCTTCGGGAAATTAGGGCTCTTCCCTCACCAGTCCATAAAGTGAAGAACCTGGGGATTGTCTTCGGCAGTCAACTCAACTATGAATATCAGGTTAATGCTCTTGCATCATCTGTATTTTTCACGTTAAGAATAATCAGGAAAATTTGCCTCTTCGTGCCCTCAGACAATCAGAAAACAGACCACTCTTGTCCTATCCAAATTGGACTATAGGAATGCCCTATTTATGGGCATTCAGGAAAAAATACCTTCATAAACTTCGTATGCTACAGAATGCATCATCTTGAATCTCAAAATATCAATCTGAGTCTCAGGACTTGGTTAAGCTACACTGGTTTCTAGTAGTAAAGAGGATATAATTCAAGGCCCTCTGCAACGCTTTTAAGGCTCAGCATAATATTGGTCCTGGTTACGTCCAGGACACATTCATTTAGCATGTCCCATCCAGAAAACTCAGATCCTCGGAAGCCAAGTGCTTGGTGCGTCCAAGGTTCAAATCAGCATCATGGTGGGGGGGGCAGAAGTTTTCTTCTGAGGACAGCAAGGCTACGGAACTCTCTCCCCATATAGTTAAAGAACTGCTTAGACCCTCTGGCCTTCATGAAATCTATTAAGACCTGGCTTTTTAATCATTAGAGTAGCATCATTTTATGGTTCCCATCTATGGCAGTTGCAGCACCAAAACCCTTCCGGGCATTTGAGTTCTATACAAAATCAAAATCAAATCTCTGTGGTCAGGTATCATCAAACTGCTCCCTCCAAAAGTGGGGGCATATTTATGAGCCCCTTGCACCACTGTGGCATCACCGGTGGCACCGACTACAAAATCCTGTTTGCGGGGCCACACAAAGATACTTTGCGTGGCTTTTCGTGGCCTCATGGATTTGGAGTAAGGCAACGACGCCCAAGTTGCTGCAGTGCCTTAATCTGCGCTCAGGATGCATTCTTTGTGTGTTGCAGTGTGTATTCCCATGCAACACCCATGGATTTTGATGCTTCCCCAGATTTACAAAACCATGTAAACCTGGGGATGCACCAAAACCTTGCCCCCCCCCCAAGGTGAGGCATAACGAGGAGAAATAACTTTATTTTTCCTCATTTTTTCCTCTTTCTATGTGTGCTGCTTCCTGCACAAAAACAATCCTGCCGACAATACAGGCTTCTTTCCACTGTGGTGCACCCTTGCCTGCGTTGGCGCTAGGCTGCCGAAATGGCACCAGCGCAGGGGGAAAGGACAGGAATGCACAGTATCGCATAAATACGGTGCATATCTACCCTTTCACTTTGGCGTTGGGCAGCGCAGCAAGGTGACTTGCTCTGATGCGCTACGCCAAATCCCCCTAAATGAGGGTTGTGGAGTCTAGCCCCTCCAGCAATATTAGTAGCGCAGGGTGTAGGACTCAGTAATGAAGCATTATAACATACATAAATAGTTCCCTGAGGGCAAGTGCATAGCCTTTGCTTCCTAGACTACAAGAAAAAATAAATCTTCATTGAACTAGAAAAAGAACCAGTTGTTTAATGAATACCCACCTGTTTGAAAGCACAAGCCTGTGCAGACATTATATGAATGTGTGTATATATGCATGATATTTGTACAAACACGTGATATTTATGCAAAAATAATAATATTTATGCAAAAAGCAGTTGGTGATCCTGGTGAACGGCACTGTGCAGTGATTAAGGTACAATGGTGAAAAGTGCATAGTGACAGGTACACACAGAACAAAAAGTTGATTTCAAGCATATTTATAGGGGAAATTCCAGAGCTCAAGTCACAAGTGACTATATGGGGTACACCCTTGGCAAACAATAATATTTAAAGTCAATAATCAGTATGTCGATGTTTCGACCCCTAGGTTACAACTTAAAGTGGAGTCATCATCGGGACAAAAAAAGTCAACACCTCTATGGTAGCTTAGGTAAAAATGCAAGAAGATTCTGACTGAAACAGAATAATCACATCATCCGCCTTGTAGGATAGAATGTATCAAGTTAATCTGGGACCAGCACCAAAGTATTTCAGTCGCTGGAGGAGAAAGCACAATGATGAAGCATGCCACACATCTGTGTGGGTAGGAATCCTTTTTAAAATCTAAGGACTACTTTCTGTATTCCTGGTAGGAAATAGATTGATGTAAGTCATTCCTAGCAGAGGGGCTCCTGCTTAATCATTTGTATAGTGGTAATAGCCATGAATTAAGCTCAAACTATCTACCCACTCCCCCCCCCAGCAAACCACAGAAGAGTCTGTCTACCTATGCTCTGCACAGGTCAAAATATGGCCCCAGCCTTAGGTGACACATCAGCGCACAGCCAATCCAAGAATCCCTTAGTCCCGTTCATTGGAATAGAATGCACCGATACCGACGGGGTTGCCTTTGACAATGGTGCTCCTGTGCTCAGCTGATGACACACATTTACATGGAACAAGAAACCTCTATGGTAGAGGACAGAAAAGTGCTTAATTTGTGCTTGTTGTTTCCGGTGCTGAGCACTGGCACTTCTTTTTGCGGTCCGTGGCTTAGTCTTCTGCCTCAAGCATTTGCTGCGAGCAAAAGACACATATGGGAAAGACGGAGGAAGGGAAAAACGAAAAAGCGTCACAAAGGAAGAAAGCAGAAAGCTGCAAGAGTGAGCTGAAGGGGCAGGGAGTGGTTTTATATGGATTAAAGAGGCCCGAGATGCCTTCAGGATTACGCCGCCTCAGTATTCGTGTTCACACATTTAATTGCAGAAGCCGCGTGTTTAAGAGGAGGGCTTAGGGCACCGGCACCTTTTTATTTACAAATTAAGCACTGGGACAGAAGCTGCAGGGTCAATGTGAAGAGCGGATCACTGACACAATATTGGAAACACAAATATCGTGTGGACAGAATATCGTGACTAAATATAGAGGACCAAATATAGCAACAGATGAGTATAGATTTACTACTCTTAACTCCAAATCTATGTATCTTGAAGATAAATATATTGTCAAGGTACATATATGTGGCGTTATATATAGTAAAAGTTACTTACCTATAAAACGTACCTTCATAATATTTTTGTCCTCAATATTTTGACACAATATTCTCTCCCACGATATTTGTGAGGTTTTTCCCCATTCCCCACTTGTGACTCCTACAGTTCCAGGGGGTCTCTCACCTCACTGCAGTGGGGCTGACATCTCAGTTCTAGCAGCTGCTGGCAACAAGGCAACAAGAGACAACAGTCAGCATTCTGACAATATGTCTCTGTCCATGAAAGTCTATTTTAAAGTTTCCTTGAATCTTCCTCGTAAATTGTAATGACAAGGAAGGGGCAGTTAATGATGCCATTCAGCTTCATGGTACAGCTGTGATTTGTAATATCCTAATCCTTGTAAACACTGGGAAGTTGGACGTCATGTTGTAATAAAGGCATTGCTTAGATATTCTTTGTGTTTATTACACACTTGTGCCATAAGGTGAGAGGGCAGTGCTGTGCCATGATGTTTATTCACTGTTTGGGTGGTCCCCCCGCAGCAATGTGGAGGCGCATGAGAAAAGCTATTAATGTAAATGTTTAGCATTAACCTTTATTCTTACGCATTCTTTATCAGCCCAGCTCGGCATCCGAAGGACACCTTGTACTATTAGCAAACTGAGAAAAAAACGATGCCACTTTTCCATATACTAGTGAAGGCTCAGAGTCCTCACCCCGACTGCAGGTTAGCTTTCTAGCCCACAACTGTAGGGGCCCGAATTGAGTATAGTGTGTGCTGTTGAGGGAATTAAAAGACATCCAGACATGACAGGCTGCCCTCGCGGGGGCCGGGGGCCTGCTACAGAAATATTACACTCACCAGAGAAATATCAGTAACAGAGAAATTCACTAGTCAAAGATGGCTGCACTATTACACAAACAACATCGTTTTCCTAATCGCAAAGAGAGGAAGAACAGAAGGGATGCCCTGGAAGAGACCAAGAGACGTGGATAGGGACATGTTGTCCTCAGGAAAGGCAGATGCCTGTCTGATTAGTGCAATCCAGAAAAGACTTTAGTGGCAGGATGTTCATGTGCACATATCTGCAAATGTACTCATCTCTGGGCACAAGGAAGCATGATAAACCCATTTATTGGCTCTTGGCGCCCTTAGATGATGCTTCTCTTAAGGCATGTTAACCGTTTGTAAAATCGTTGCAATTTTATGAAACATTTTCAAGACGCGCTGTTTTGGGGGTTCATCATGGGGTGCTGGTTTGTATATTTTCCAGGGGAAGTCCTAATTGTTATTATTTCTAAAATGACATTTATTTTGCTCCTGTGGGTTCCACATCAAGCCTTTTCTTACTAAGCAGCAAGCAATTGATGGGAGGTATTAGTGGGTTTCTATTAAATAGATTGTACCCTTTGATGCACGTTCTTGGATGCCTGCCACTGACTATCCCTGCAGATATCTGAAGACCGGTATTTTAATGTGAATTATATGCGCAATCATTTGGGGGTATGGCATTTCTAGCTGCCCGTTTTATGCTTTTCAATGTATAAATAATGTTTTCACATTGCTGAAATCATTCGGTGGCTGCACACCTGTGTTTGTAAATAGACCGTCAGATCATTGCTGCTGTGGGTATCACAGTCAGGGCTTGCAAGCGCTTATTGAAAAGCTCAGTTGATCATCATGTAATCAACTGAGCGCATTTTGTGGTTCGGATGCATAAGACTGACTGCCTGTGCAATGCGTATATTTTCAAAGTATTTTCGAGTTATTCTAGCTGGAAGCCTTTGAAGTTAAAAAAGGTATTTGATGTGTAATTTAAACTTCACAAACAAGCACAAGCACGTCCAACTGCAATGTTTGTATCAATGTGTATGTCTATCTCCCCACTTCAGTGGGCCAACTTCCACCAAAGGAGCCAGGGGAGGTTCTCTGTGTGACTTCATATAGGCAATGAAAGCAAAGCCCAGAATAAGCATGACGTCACTCGTGCAATGAGAGCAAAGCCCAGACTGACCATGATGTCACTCGTGCAATGAGAGCAAAGCCCAGACTGACCACGATGTCACTCAGGCAGTGAGAGCAAAGCTGGGAGTGTCCATGATGTCACTCAGGCAATGAGAACAAAGCCTAGACTGACCATGATGTCACTCATGCAATGAGAGCAAAGATGGGAATGCCCATGATACCACTCAGGCATTGAGAGCAAAGCCCAGACTGACTACGACGTCACTCAGGCAATGAAAGCAAAGTCCAGACTGACCACAATGTCACTCAGGCAATGAGAGCAAAGCCCAGGCTGACTATGATGTCACTTGGGCAATGAGAGCAAAGCCCACACTGACCATGATGCCAGTCAGGCAATGAGAGCAAAGCCCACATGATGTCCCTCGGGCAATGACAGCAAAGCCCACACTGACCATGATGTCACTCAGGCAATGAGAGCAAAGCCCCAACTGACCACAATGTCACTCAGCCAATGAGAGCAAAGCCCAGACTGACCACGATGTCACTTAGGCAATAGAAGCAAAGCCCAGACTGATAATTATGTTACTCAGGGAATGAGAGTAAAGCCAAAACTAACCATGATGTCACTCAGGAAATTAGAGCAAAGCCCGGACTACCCATGATGTCACGCAGGCTATCAGAGCAAATTCCAGACTGACCATAATGTCACTCAGGCTATGACAGCAAAGCCCAGAATGACCATGATGTCACTTGGGCACTGTGAGGAAAGCCCAGACTGACCATGATGTTACTCAGGCAATGAGAGCAAAGGCCATACTGATCATGATGCCAACAAGCAAATGACAGGAAAGCCCAAACTGTCCATGATGTCACTCGGGCAATGAAAGCAAAACCCAGACTGAGCATGATGTCACTGAGGCAATGAGAGCAAAGCCAGGACTGTCCATGATGTCACCAAGGCAATGAAAGCAACGCCCAGACTGATCATGATGTCACTTAGGCAATGAGAGCAAAGCCCAGACTGACCATGATGTCACTCAGGCAATGAGAGCAAAGGCCATACTGATCATGATGCCACCAAGCAAATGACAGGAAAGCCCAAACTGTCCATGATGTCACTCAGGCAATGGCAGCAAAGCCCAGACTGTCCATGATGTCACTCAGGAAATGAGAGCAAAGCCAAGACTGATCATGATGCCACTCTGGTCATGAGAGCAAAACCCTGACTGAGCATGATGTCACTGAGGCAATGAGAGCAAAGCCAGGACCGTCCATGATGTCACCAAGGCAATGAGAGCAACACCCAGACTGATCATGATGTCACTCAGGCAATGAGAGCAAAGCCCAGACTGATTATGATGTCACTCAGGCAATGACAGCAAGGTCCAGACTGTCCATGATATCACCAAAGTAATGAGAACAAAGCTCAGACTGTCCACAATGTCACTAAGGCATTGGAAGCAAAGACCAGACCCTGTGTGATGTCACTCAGGCAATAAGAGCAAAGTCCAGACTGTCCATGATGTCACTCAGGCAATGACAGCGAAGCCGGGACTGTCCATGTTGTCACTCAGGCAATGACAGCAAAGCACTCCGGCAATAGGAGCAAAGCCCGGACTGGACATGAATTCACTGAGGCAATGAGAGCAAAGCCCAGACTGATCATAATGTCACTCAGGCAATGAGAGCAAAGCTCAGACTGACTATGACGTCACCAAGGCAATGAGAGCAAAGCCGGGACTGTCCATGATGTCAGCAAGGCAATGTGAGCTAAGCCCACACTGACCATGATGTCACTCAAGCAATGGGAGCAAAGCCCAAACTGATCATGACGTCACACAGGCAACAACAGCAAAACCCAGACCAACCATATTATCACTCAGACAATAAGAGCAAAGCCCAGAATGACCATGATGTCACTCAGGCAATGACAGCAAAGCCGGGACTGTCCATGGTATCACTAACGCAATGAGAGAAAAGCCCACACTGACCATGATGTCACTCAGGCAATGAGAGCAAAGCACATTCTGACTATGATGTCACTCAGGCAAAGACAGCAAAGCCCAGACTCACTATGATGTCACCACGACAACGGGATCAAAGCCAAAACTGACCATGATGTCACGCAGGCAATGGCAGCAAAGCCCAGACTGACAATATTATCACTCAGGGAATGAAAGCAAAGTCCAGACTGTGCATAATGTAACTCAGGCAATGACAGCAAAACCCAGACTGACCACGATGTCACTTGGGCAATGAGAGCAAAGCCCATACTGACCATGATGTCTCTCAGACAATGAGAGCAAAACCTAGATTGGCCATGATGTCACTCAGGCAATGAGAGCAAAGCACATACTGATCATGATGTCACCAAGGCAAAGACAGCAAAGCCCAGATTGATCATGATGTTACTCAGGCAATGATAGCAAAGTCGGGACTGTCCATGATGTCACCAAGGCAATGAGAGCAAAGTCCAGACTGACCATGATGTCACTCAGACAATGAGATCAAGGCCCAGACTGACCATGATGTAACCAAGGCAATGAGAGCAAAGACCATGATGTCACTCATGCAATGACAGCAAAGCCCAGACTGTCCATGATGTCACCAAGGGAATGAGAGCACATCCCAAACTGACTATGATGTCACTCAGACAATGAAAGCAAAGTCCAGACTGCATGATGTCACTCAGGGAATCAATCAATCAATCAATGATGGATTTGTGAAGCGCAGCTAATCACCCATAGGACCTCAAGGCACTGAGGCAATGAAAGAATAGCCCAGACTGTTCATAATGTAACTTGAACTATGAGAGCAAAGCCCCAACTGCATTTTTTATTTGTTTCCCAATAAATTTTTTTGATTTTCAACAATACAAGGTCGTAAGCTAGTGACAATAATGCCATATACACCACAGCCACTTACCTATACAGTTATACCTCAGTTGACAGATATTCAAACCGAATCATATACAGCATAATCCCGTGCCTTCAACAGTAATACACAACAGTGCTATGAGCAGTTACATGTTAGGTGCCTAGTAAATCCTTATCACAATCATTGGCCTCAGTCCCTCATTATCTACGCAACTCTATATTGTGGCTGTCCAGCGTTACTAGCTATAAAGCCCCTATATGACATATACGGGGGAAGGAAAATAAACTTGGTGGGGGTATTAACTATACAATGTATCTGGTGTGATGTATTTCAGGGACAAAGGATAGCCGTGCAAACATGTCCAACGGGGACCCTCAGTCCAGGAGGGTATCTACCTGAGTCGGATGGTGGGAAGTGAATAATAGATGACCTGCGATCGATGAGCAGTGTACCCGGGTGCATATCTAACGTATACAGGAGGCATACCCTCACCCTGCTCAGTCGCCACCAGGGAAGCCCGGGAAGCATGGGATATCGGTGGGGGGGAATGGCATGGGGTTCTGAATAACGCAAAGGTGCTATCAAGTGGTGGGTTGTTGGGTTGTAGGCGATCCCACCGGTGGTTGGGGTGAACCTTGTGGGCTTGTTTCCTCATTGTCTGCCAGTTTCATCAAATAGGAGTCCCAGAACGCCGCAACCCCTCCTCTACCCTGCGAGTTACGGTCCCGCGCCAATACTTTAGCTTCCCTTTGGCCCAGCGAGAAACATGTAGCCAGTTCTCTACTGTAGGGGGCTGGTGCACCTTCCAAGACATAGCAATCAGTCGTTTGAACAGTACATGCACAAGGTCTAAACATTTTAGATAATGCTTAGTCTGATTGCTTCTCTTGGCAATCCCTAGTAGACAGAAGAGTGGGCCCAAGGGGAGTGGTATAACATCCGATACATGTTGCAGTATTTGTGACTATACAATGTGTAGCACCGGGCATTCCCATGTCATATATCCAAAAAGGTAGCATCCTCATGGCTGCACCTCGGGCACAAGGGGGAGGCTCCCGGGAACATTTTATGCAGGCTATGAGGTGTCAAGTAGGTTTGATGGACATAATTGATTTGCAAATATTTCAGTCTAGTGTTCCGCGAGACAGATCTCACTCACTCCAGTGCAATTTCCCATTGTTTATCTGTCAGGTCAATGCCTAGACAGTTGTCCCATCTGGCTTTGCTACGGGGATGTGCCACTCTCTGTGTCCCTCGCATCACTGTGTATAAGTGGGAGGCCGCCCTCCCACCTAAGCCATGCGTTAATACACAGTGTAGCCCTTGATGTACTGTGGGTTCTAAAAGACCCAACTGCCAGATCTTCCCGATCACTGCTTGAATGGCGGCATAAGCAAGGAACTGCCCCATGTCCAGACCCTATAATTCGCTCAAATTCGAAACGGAACGCTTCTGACCATCTTCGTAAAGATCGCCCAGAAGTGCAAGCCCACCCTCTCTCCATGTGTTAAAGTTACATATTTGACTAATGTCTCGCAACTGTGGTATATCCCACAATGGAAGTTGAGGGGAATATGGGAGCAACCTCCATCGTAGATGGACATATCGAGTCCAGACAGCTTTGCTGTTCGCAGTAGCAGACCCAGATCCACGTGGTGCACGTTCGATTGGAGAAGCCACCCCAATACCCCCCAGTTCCCCACAGCGGCTCTTACCATATCCCCCTCTATTGTATCGTCGTCAGCCAATCAGAGCATCGGCCACTACAGTTGAGCCGCTGCATAATATCGTTCTATGTCTGGCACTGCCATGACACCCTCAATCAGGGGATACTGGAGTGCATCTAGGGACACCGTCTTGCGTCCCGGTCCCCATATGAGTGCCATTAACAGGCTGCATATGGTTTTGAAAAAGGTTATCCCAAGGGGAATTAGTAGCGCCAAGAACAGATAAAGGAGTCTGGGGAGAACCAACATCTTAGCAGTAGCCGCTTTACCCACAGGGGAGAAGGACACGGGTGTCCAGAAGGGCAAAGATTGACGAGTGGAGGTCAGGGTCTTGCCGTAGTTCCCCTCCATCAGGTCTATCTCAGGGTGGTAAATATTGATCCCCAAATAACAGGAGGTCCCGGGAGCCCATACAAGTAACCCCCGCTTAAACGCATCCCTGTAATATCGTCTGTCTTGCACAAGGGGAATGCACAGGACTTACCCCAATTAACCTTAAGGCCTGCTACTTCACCAAATCGGTCTAATAAATCAAAAAGAGCCGGGAGGGTATTGGCTTTATCACGCACATAGATTAGAACATCATCTGCATAGAGTGACGTGACATGCCAGTGCCCCCCCCACCCGGAGTCCCCAGTCAGGCCCCCTCTCTCGCAACCATGTAGCCAGGGGCTTCATTGCCAAAGCAAAAAGCACTGGTAAAAGAGAGCAACCCTGTCGGGTTCCTCTCTGAATGGGAAATGAGTGGGATACCTGGTTGCCGGTGATGACTCGCGCCTAGGGAGCAGTGTATAATAGCTTTCCCTATCGTATAAAACGAGGCCGAATCCAAATCGTCCCGGACCCGCATGAGGTAGGCCCAGCTAAGTGTGTAAAATGCCTTTTCAAAGTCCAGGGAGACAGCCACTGGGTGGTCCATCCCCATGGAGACCGCATCTATGATGTGACACAGCCGTCTGGTGTTATGAGATCTAGCTCTGCGCAGCACTAATCCGCATTGGTTGGGGTGTATAAATTTAGAGATCACCGGGAGCAATCTGTTTGCTAGGGTTTTACTTAAGATCTTATAGTCAATGTTTAGAATTGACAGAGGTCGGTATGAGCTCCCTTCAAGCGGATCTCTACCCGGGCTTAGGTAAAACTACTATGACTGTTTCACGCAGTAAAGGTGGTAATTCCCCCTGCAGATAAGATCTCTCAAACATATCTAGCAGCCGAGGCGTGAGAGTGTCCCTAAAGATAGCATAGAATTCAACTGGAAACCCATCCAGTCCAGGGGACTTCCCTCTAGCCATCTGTTGAGTCACTAGATTTATTTCGTCTGAATGTAACAGTAGCTGTAGGTCCTTCCTCTGTTGCTGTGTCAATTTGGGTAAAGTTAGATTTTGTATGAATGAGTGGATGCGGGAGACGGAGGGGCAGTCGTGCTGAGTGCAGTTGTCTCATAGTACGGTGTAAAGGTTTTATTGTTTGCCTCTTGGGTGTTCACCACCTTACCCTCGTTGTCACGAATCGCCCCCACAACAGTCCTGGCAGCTTCCGAACGTAGCCACCATGCCAGTTTGCGTCCTGGTTTGTCCCCGTCTTCGTGTTGTTGAGTCAGGTGTGCTTGATAATCTACCTTACTGAGGCGCTGCAGCTCTTCCCGATATTGGCACCGTTGGGCCATCAACAGTGAGCACGATGGGGGGGACATGTATGGCCTCCTTCTCAAGCTTACGAATATTATTTTCAAGGTCCAATATACTGCACGTAAGGGTAGATTTCCCCCCCAGGAGGTGGCCATACAATGGCCTTGCATAACTAATTTCATCGCATCCCAATCCACCCTTAGGGCACCCATAGATCCTGAGCTTTCCTTAAAATACCCAGAGATGTTAGCACCTATCGCTACTTTATATGCTGCATCATGTAGAGCTTCCGCTCGTGGCTTCCACATTGGGATGGGTGTTTTAGATTTGCCCCACCGGAAAATAACTTTAAGGGGATTATGATCAGATAGGGTTCTGCCTATATATTCAGAACCATGGATGCTAGGCTAGAAAAGTGAGTCACAGAAAACATAATCTAGTCTCATGTGTATGTTGTATTCTGGTGCGTAGTAACAATATTCCTTGGCCTCTGGGTGACTCAACCGCCAGACATCATGTAAGCGCATAGAATGAGACCAATTTTGAAAGTGTTAAGTGGCTTGTAGGCCAGGGGGTGTTCGTGGGGGGGAGGGAACAATCGATCCAGTATAGTATCCTGTATACAATTGAAGTCTCCTCCCGAAACACTGGGATCCTCTGGATCTTGTAACAAGGACAGGGACAGCTCATTTAGGAAAGTCCCTTGAGCAGTGTTAGGGCCATATATCAATGCCAGCATCATAGATTGGCTACTTAACTGGCCCTCTAGGGGGACATACCACCCCTCCCGGTCCACGTGAGCCCTGGTTTTAACAAAGGGCACTTCCGGTGCTATCCATTTCAGCGTGCCTCTGCCATAAGCAGAGTTTGCAGTACCATAGATTTGGACCCTCCAGCAACATTCAAGCTTAATCAGTTCCCCATGTGTCAAGTGTGTCTCCTGGAGACACGCAAAATGTATGAGACGCCTGTGATGTATTGGAACATGTGATCACCGCACGCGATCGCGTCATTCGAAGGACGCGGACGCGGACGCGAGGTGACGGTTGGAGGTTCGGATCGATGGCTGAGGCGACATTGGATTAAACCTACATTTGAGCCCATAAACCTTGAGTGGAGCTTTGTTACCTTTTCACATTTGGTGACGAGGATGGTGAGAGTCGCCTCAACATCCAGGGAGTTGTGTCTCTCCATATAGGAGAGGTTACTTTTGATTCGTGTTGTCCTGGCGAACGTCTTGCGCATTTGGAAGAGAGGGCGGAGCAGCTGCACAGTTTGTTTTAGGAGGATTTGAGAGGGCGGACTGCAGAGGAAGCACACGTTTCACAGAACAAGCTTAAAACAGCACGTTTATAGTGAGTGTTGAAGAGAGCTACGATGCGTGAAAAACGTCTGTTTGGGGGCGTGCCAAACAACACCGAGGTCCTTAAAGGGACGGTTAGTTCAAATTTTTTAAAGGGAAGTTGTATTTTGCTACGAGCAGCAAAGCAAAATAGGGAACTACATTGAAACGGTGACAGGTAACCAATATATAAAAGAACAATCTTTAGTGTGATAGGCAGACCCAGACAAAACAGCGGAGAAAGAATTAATTAGCTGTTATAAAGAAAGTTTCAATGATAGGACATTGAAGGAGTGGTGATTCGCTAATACTGTTAAATATGATTGTCTATCAAGTGGAACACACGGTGATAGGCACACCCAGACAAAAAAGCGGAGAAAGTATTAATTGACTGTTATAAAGAAAGTTTCAATGTTAGGACATTGAAGGAGTGGTGATTCGCTAATACTGTTACATATTGGTTCACTTGAGGTCTGACATTCAGTGTGTGGTTCTGTAGGTTGGTCTAGTTTATCGGAATAATGCAGAACGTAACACCACCTCCATTTTTTTTAAGCAGTCCAGGTGAACCGATATATCCTTGGAACAAGTGGAAGAAGATATTTGCTCACTATGCTAGAGTGTGTGGACCGACACTGAGCGCGGAAAGAAAACATGCATTATTGTTACACTGTCTAGGGGGAGAGGGACAGGAGGTTTTAGAAAATTTGCCTGATTTATGTATTGAAGAAAATAGGAATTTGAATGAATATGAAGCATGTATTATGAAGTTAGACAAACATTACTTACCAACGGTGAGCACAATAATGGAGCGATATTATTTTGGAAAAAGGGAACAAGGGAAAGAAGAGTCAGTGGAAGATTTTGTAACTAGTTTGAGAAAGTTGGCGGTGTCATGTAAATTTGGGGCACTGGTGGACGAGAGAATTAGGGATCAGTTTGTGTTAAAGTGTTGTAGTGACAAAATTAGGGAAGAGCTGTGGTTGAAAGATGAACCACCTTTGAAGAAGTAATTATGGTGGCGAAAAGAGTGGAACACATGCTGAGGTGTGTTAAGGAATTAAGTGGAAACAAATTAATGAATGGAGAATGTACGAAGGTGGAGGAGATAGTGTGTGAAGTGAAGAACAAGGGAAGTGGAGGTGAGAAGAAAAAGGAAGATATAGTGAAATTCAAAGGAGAATGCTATCGTTGTGGTAATAGTGGCCACAAAGCCAATGCGAGCATTTGCCCAGCATTGAATGTAATATGTAATGGGTGTGGGAAGAGAGGTCATTTCTACAAATGTTGCCGTGGTAGAAAGAATAAATTCCATAAAGTCAATATGAGGAAAGAGATCAAGGAAGTATCTCAGGAGGTAGTGTTCCAAGTTGATGCTCAGGTTAAATGTGGAGAACATCCAAGTGAGGTGGTGAGAGTGGATGGTGTGGATTTACTAATGCGTTTCGATTCTTGTTCACAACTGACGATAATTTCAAAAACAAGTTTTGACAGGTTAATTTTGAAATCTAGAAAATTAAAGAAGATGGATGTATCTCCTGGGGGGTATGGTGGACAACCCATACAAATGCTAGGGTACTTTGAAGGTCATATTGAGTTCAAAAATAGACACCTGTTGGGAAAGGTTTATGTGTCCAATCAAGGTGACAATCTCTTGAGTTGGACGCACCAAAAGCTTTTAGGTGTCATTTTGAATCCTAACGCACAACCTCAAGTTCAAATTCAGTGTGTGGATGGTGTAGACAGTGAGTTAGTAACTGAATTTCCTGAAGTATTTTCAGACAGTTTGGGTTGTCTAAAAGGTTATAAACATAAAATTAGGTTAAAGGAAGGTGCTATACCCATGGTAGCGAAAATGAGAAGAATACCGTTGGCTTTACAAGAACCGGTGAAAACTGAACTCAAAAGATTAGAATTGATGGGCATAATTGAGGAAGTAGAGGCAACCGAATGGTTGGCTCCCATAGTTGTGGCCAAGAAGGGGAATGGTGATATCAGGCTTTGTGTGGACCTGAGGGCTCTAAATAGAGAGGTGGTGGTGGAAAAATTTCCCCTTCCAAACATTGAAGAGATAGTATCTATGGTTGGCGGAGCAAAGTACTTTTCCACTTTAGATCTTAAATCAGCATATCATCAGGTAGAGTTGGAAGAGAATTCACAAGAATTGACTGCATTCATAACACCTTTTGGTGCGTTTAAATTCAAAAGAATGCCATTTGGGCTTGTGTCGGCAGCCTCTGTATTTCAACGCATTATGTATAAAATTTTGAAGGAGGTTAAAGGGGTGAAATGCTACCAGGATGATGTGTTCATTTACGCTGACACAGCGGTGGAACATTGGGAACAAGTGAGGTTGGTTTTGGGATGTCTAAGTCGTGCTGGTCTTACTTTGAAGAGAAAGAAATGTCGTTTTGCTTTGACAGAAGTTGAGTACCTGGGACATTTGATTACAGGAGTTGGAGTAAAACCTAAACCTGATTTGGTTTTGACTATTAAGCGGTTAGTCTCTCCTCGAACCAAGGAAGAAGTGAGTTCATTTTTAGGAATGGTAGAATACTATGGGAGGTACATTAGGAACTTGTCAGAAAAAACTGTTAACATGCGAAATTTACTAAAGAAAGGAAGAGAGTTCAAGTGGAATTCCTTGTGTGAAGATGAGTTTGGAAAAATTAAAGAAGAACTAGAATTTGCTCCCTGCTTACAAGCTTTTAAACCGGGTAGGTCAACTGCCATTGTCACTGATGCTAGTGCTAAAGGTTTGGGTGCGGTTCTGATGCAAGAGGATGGAGGTAGGAGAAGAATGATTGCTTGTGCATCCAAATCTTTGAGTGGAACAGAGAAGAATTACTCTGTAATTGAAAGAGAATCACTGGCCATATATTGGGCATTGAATAAATTTAGACATTTTGTGTGGGGCACGGAGTTTGTGGTCTTGTCTGATCACAAACCTTTAGTAGAAGTGTTTGGTAGTAAAGGTCTTAATTATATTTCTGCAAGAATTAGAAGATGGATTATCGGGCTACAGGATTTTAAATTTAAAGTAGAGTATTTGCCAGGTGCATTGAATGTTAGCGCGGATTGTCTTTCAAGATTAGTAGAAGAAAACAGGAAGGATGAAGAACAAAAAGATATCACTTTTCAGGAGGAATTAATGTGTGAAGTATGTTGTGATGTGTCTGAAGTTACATGTGGAATAATAACCGAACAAGAGTGGAATGAGGCGTTGAAAGAAGATGTTGAGTTGAGTGGAGTGTGTGAGACTTTAGAGACTGGTAAATTTGAGGTTCTAGAGAAAGTTTGGAGGTTAGTGAAAGATGAATTGGCGGTGGATAAAGGTATATTGTTGAGAGGAACAAGATTGATCCCACCAAAAGTATTAAGAGTCAGGATAATGAATCAAGCCCATGAAGGTCATCTTGGGATTGGTAAGACAAAAGAAAATTTACGAGCAAATTTTTGGTGGCCAGGTATGGATGTACAAGTGGAGCGTATAGTTAGAGAGTGTATACAATGTGCACGGAGTGACAAAATTTTAAAAACTCATAATGCACCTATGCTTTGTAGAAGTTTACCATGCAAACCCTGGGATGAGGTAGCAATAGATATAGTTGGTCCATTACAGGGAGAAAATTCAATGCCATATTTAATTGTGTTAATAGATTTGTATTCAAGGTGGGTGGAAGTAAAAAATGTGCATGAAGTTTCATCTTCCAGTGTGATGATTTTCTTAGAAGACATTTTTAGGAAAGAGGGATTTCCAAAGTCATTGCTGTCAGATAATGGTCCACAATTTTGTTCGACAGTTTTTGAAAATTTTATGAGTAATTGTGGCATATCTCATAAGAAATCAGCAGTCTATCATCCAGAAACTAACGGTGCAGTTGAAAGATTTAACAAGTACATTAAGGAAAGCATTCAACTTGCAAAGGTGAATGCTCTGAATTGGCGTGCAGAACTTTTGAAAAGGATTACAGCCTATCGGTTCTCTCCACATTCAACTACTGGCAAATCCCCTTTTGAACTGTTTAGGAAAAGGATACCTAATACCAAGTTGTCTCCTGGATGGATGGAGTGGATAAAAAATGGATATAATTTGGTGAACACGGAGTGGAGAGATAGAGAAAAAAGGCTAATGGAGAAAAGGAAACAAGAATTTGATACAAGGAAGAGAGTACTACAAATAATATAGTTGTGGGTGATGTGGTGAAGGTGAAGGCACCAGTTGGATGTTTTGAAGGGTCAAAGTTCACTAGACCTCTACATGTGATTAAACTTTTCAAGAATGCTGTAAAAACTTCAGATGGCAAGATATGGAACATGAACAGAGTGGTTCGGCTGAAAGGGGTGGTGGAAATGGGTATTAGTAGTGAAAGGTCCAGAGGATTCAGAGACAATGTTGAGTCAAGAACACATAATAAGGGACGACATGGAGCTGATGAATTAAATGTAATGAGGAGAAGTTGTAGAAGGAAAATAAGTACCGGACATCTTAAAGACTATGTTCTCATTTGACAAAAGGTGATGTTTATAGGGTTGGGTGATAGCATGTATTAAACGTATTTAGCGGATAGGTGGGGTCGATAAGATGTTTAGTTTATATGTTTGGTGTATACATAGTTTTGGCTACTCATTTATTTGATGTCATGGTTATGTGGGAACATCATTTCTGTATTAACTTGTTCATTGTAAAAAAGGGAGATGTGTGATGTATTGGAACATGCGATCACCGCACGCGATCGCGTCATTCGAAGGAGAAGGACGCGGACGCGAGGTGACGGTTGGAGGGTCGGATCGATGGCTGAGGCGACATTGGATTAAACCTACATTTGAGCCCATAAACCTTGAGTGGAGCTTTGTTACCTTTTCACAACGCCGTCTAAGGTAGGTGTAAACCCTATGTTGTTTAGTAGGAGTGCCCATACCCCGAATGTTCCAGGTTAGAATAGCGTAGTAGGCTGCCATAGTATAAAAGTATGGTGCTCATCTCCACTTTTCTCCCTCCCCTCCCAACTCCCCCCATCACCTTCGTATGATTTGCATTTTCTCTGTCCACCAAGCACATTAAAAACAATAGGAACATGATCAACAACTTCCCGATAACAGGCCTAAACCATAACGGGCATCATGCCAAAGCTCCCCAACCAATCTAACATTGCGTTAAGCTCTTTGATATACATGTGTCCGTTTGGGTGAGGCACTAGGCCTCTCTGTTCTCTCTCTCCCAGAAGGGGGACGAAGGTAGGTCTATATGAGATGGATGTTCCTGCTTTGGGCCCCAGGGACACAAAATGAAGAAACAAGCCAGGACCCTGAGGAAGCAATGTGCCAAGAGGGGACAGGCCAATTACGCTGCAGGTGTCTCCTACCCACACAGGTTTGAAAAGTGCATGAGGGTGATAAAGTTGTGATTGGCATCAAAGATCATCCACCATGCGAGGAGTTAATGCTGGGCCCTCCTCCTCATGCGAGTTTTGGGAGGGCGTCAGAGTCCCTGCGTCTGTGTCAGAATCAGTTGGTAGCTTATCCAGGAGTGCAGAGAAAGTGTTATTGGATAGTTGCGAAGCTTCCGTTATTGCTCCCTCTTGTTCCCTGGCCTCCTGGGCATGGGACGTTCTGACTCTACTAGGTTTCCATCTGTGCCTGTTACCTCAGGGGGTCAGCCAAGTTGCCTCATCCCGAGACTCCTCCGTCTCTGCCGTTTCTGGGATTTCAGAGCTCAACACGAGGCTCCTTCCTCACTGAGAGGCAGTCTGCCTGGGGGTTCAGTCCAATACCTGCAAGTAGGGGG
Source organism: Pleurodeles waltl (assembly GCF_031143425.1). Lineage (NCBI taxonomy): Eukaryota > Metazoa > Chordata > Amphibia > Caudata > Salamandridae > Pleurodeles > Pleurodeles waltl. The sequence goes on along the minus strand of NC_090441.1, from coordinate 191,364,386 downwards.
GGCAAGCCGCCTGTTATGTGGCCTCCTCCCTTCACCACCACTGCCAGGTAAACAATGCGCAGCGGACGATCGTTTTAGCACTCTTCATCAATCATACCCCGCAGCCACACAAATATCGCCATCCGACCTCACCTAGGACCGCGGAAAGTGTCACCTAGCGCTACTTCGTTGTGTTCCGAGGCTCGCCTGGGTCTCACCAGAACCTCTCCTGGTTTAAGTTTGCAGCCGAGGAGGTGACGCCTCTCCGGCTCGTCGATCAGCACGTTGGGAGCTCACCCTCCATCAATCCTAGCCAGTGCTCCCTTGTCCTCTGGCGCCATGAGCAAACCGGCACGATAGTCATAGAGTGTGGTCGCGATCTCGGTGCGGTGGCACGGCGTCCTGAAGCCTCCGCAGGCTGACTCCTCCTCAGCCCACTCCAGCTGCACACGAAGCAAGCAGGTTCACGGGGACAGGAGTGGGAGCAGCCTGTTGGCCGCAGCGCGACTTGTCATGAGCAGCCTCTTCCTGCCTCCACCAGGCCTCTCCGCCTACTGAGCTCTGTGGTCTCAAGCGCGGCTGCAACCTGCAGGTCCAGGTGCCCTCCCCTGCGGCTCCATGGGCAGGATGCAGAGTGCTCCGGTCCGGGTACGGAGCGCTACAAGGATGACATCCCCGGGGCCTCTGTGGAGCTCCGGCTTAGACGACTGTGCCTGTTGCCATCTTGACTCCAGCCCCCCAGCAAAGCCCACACTGACCATGATGTGCACTCAGGCAATGAAAGTAAAGAGCAGACTCTGCATGATGTCACTCAGGTAAAGACTTCAAACCCCAGGAGGACCCTGATTTCACTCAGGCAATGAGAGCAAAGTCCAGACTGACTATGAATTCACTCTGGCAATGATAGCAAAGCTCAGACTGACAGAACTCAGTGATGGAAAACTCAGAGACATGCAACAGGCATCAAGCACTGCAGAGTCCCTGAGAAGCTAAAGGCCAAAAAATGTCGCTCTCTGAAAGATTTTGACTGGGGACTATTTTCATTCCTAACAGTACAGAGAACCATGTTTTCAGATTTTGTCTCTTCTGGTTATTGAGTTAAGAGAAATAGAAAAAAGACTGTGAAACTACCGTAAGCACAGGTATGTGAAGTATATTATATGATAGCCATTACATCAAACATTTAGACCATGTGCATTACTATAGATGAAATGGAACTCCCTGCTGACATTCCATAAGATTCGGAGAGGCTGGCAAGCATTTTAATTTTACTGTCTAGAGCATAATCTTCTTCCAGTGTCCTCCACTCGAGAATAACGTACAGACCATGTGTTTTGAGATGTGCCAACCTTTAATCAGGGCTAACTGAAGGACAGTGGGTTCTGAGACATGAGAACCTTCACTCATGGCTAACAGAGGAACCTTGGATTTTTACACATAGGAACCTCCAGTCATGGCTAAAACTGAGGAACAGTGTGTTCTGAGACATAAGAACCATACTCATGGCTAACTGAGGAACTGTGTATTCTGAGACATTAGAACCATCACTCATGTCCAACTCAGGGACAATGAGTTCTGCTCACCCGTGTAATGTGAAATGCTTCATCATTAGCAACCTCATCCCTCCATAGTAAGATAATATTACCAGAGCGGACTCAACCTCAAAGGGGACTACCTTGTGGAAGTTCTCATAGATGACTAAATACTATTGAAAAGCCTTACTTCGGGACAGTAAAGTGAATTGTGACCTCTGTGCTCCCTATAGTGCCAACATGTTTCTACCCTTCAACAAACCCTATACTAGGTCTCAGGCATTCATCAGGTCTAATGGGATCCCCAGATACAACCCACCAGTCAGCTGTGTCTGGGGGCATGGTAGGAATCTGGAGGGCATTATCCTTGATGGATGTGTGACAGTAGCAGACATCAACCCCACACGGACCATGAGGCAAGGCGCCCACCTGGCTTAGGTTATCTACTTGACCTATTAGGGAAAAGTAGGCCTTTTTACTTATAGACACCAATTACAGTAGTAGAGGGATCCTATTAGCCCTGATGAATGCCCAAGACTTAATATAGGCTTTGCAGAAGAGCAGACGCATCGTGGCACTATAGGCGGACACAGGAGTCATGATACCCCTTACTGTCCCGAATTAACACTGTTTATTAGTAATATTATCCATACCAGGACACCACCAAATAAAGGAACCCTTTTGGTTTATTGTTGTAATCTCTTAAACCACTATTGTAATCACATATTTTATAATCACATAGATCCTATTATGTATTATTCAGCAATCTGATCGACACTATGTACAGTTGTATTAATAGTTAGTTACCTTAGTAAATTTACTAATAAATAAGTGTATATATTTATGTCACTAAAAAATGGTATGTTCCACCCTCCTTTCCCCCTCTCGAGACTCGACAATGGAATGTACGGGAGTTAATCTTAGAATGTGAGACAGTGGTGAGACGCTTTTGAGGAGTCTGCTGTGGTTATTACACAGTAACTTTTGGCGACGAGGATGGGATGAAACTGCGCAGGGGGCAGTGAAGACTCCTCACCCGTGTTTGTGTTATCGCCATCTCACCTTGGCACATTTCGTGGTGGTGTTACTGGTCATCTACAGGACAACGTGTGGAACACAAGGACTTGAGTTAGCTAAGGTATGAACAGACGAGATACGGAAACTGTGTGAAGTAGTGTTCCGATGATCTTATTGATATTCCTGCAATTGTGCCTACTGACTGAATTATAGGTTTCATTTGGCTGCAAGTGCCCATTCCATTGACTGTCGCGGAAGAGGTACAGTACTGGGGTCATGTGTAGTATCATCTACAGATTTATTTACGGCAGACTACTCACCAGATGGCCAAGAAGGAAGTCGGTAAAACCGCTTGCTCCTTATCTTTGCGTTGTTGCAGTGGTTGCAGTGCATCTGCTGGTTGTGACGAGAGCAGGCGGCTGAGCAGCGGAAGGAGCGTAGAACCTGCCAGTGCTTGGAGTGAGTGGATCCAACCCTGTTGATGGTGCGGGAGGCCAACAATTATTCGCTCGTTGTATGTCGAGTTGGAAAGTGTTGGAGCGTGTGTGCAGTTGAAGACCATTTGTTTCCTTCGATCTGTGGAATGTCTCTGAAACTGGCGGCTATCGAGAAGGAACATGGTGAGTGTCTTTCTCCTTCATCCCAGAGCGGGCGGAGGGTAGAAGTTGCTGTACTGCTGACGAGCAAGGAAATAAGGAGGAGCCTTGTACTATATATTTTGTGTCTGGACCGAGGCCTCATGTTTAAATCCTTCTCCAACCTTGCGGCTGAGGAAAGGTTGAGAGGGCAGTCATTACCGATGTTGTGTAACATGGACGATGCAAAGGAAGCAAGGAGGAGCCTCATACCGTTTCTTGTTGTGTCTAGAGCACTACCTCAAGTGGACCTACATCCAGCCTTGTGGGCTAAATAGAGGGAGGGAAGGCGATCATCGACACTGTACTGGTGGAATCCAGTGCAACAGAGAATCAACACGTCGGCGATAAAGAGGATATACATTATTTAGGAGCGGACAAAGTGTGGGCATATACATTTTCTGAAAAAAAATATATATACTTGAGTTATGGTTATAGTTGACCTGTATGATTAAGAAGAATTATAAAAGTGACAGACAGAAATTGAAAATATTGATATTACCGAACTCAAGTTGGGTATTAAATGTACATATGGTTATGAGAGTGTATTGTAAACCAAGGTAGGGTATGAGTGTAATCTACTGAATTTATAGTAACTATTACTCATTTTTAGACATTGCTAGTACTAAATTAGAGCAAAAAAAATGTTATACCATTTATATTCTACTAAAAACAAATTCCTTCCACTCAGTGTACAACTAAATACTGTAATCTTCCTAGTAATCTCATGATATTTTCTTATGGCAACAGCGAGTATGCTGCAACCAGCTCCATTCCTTAATGAGGGAGGCAAACCCCTTTTACTGTGGAAGGAATGTTCAAAATTATTTGAGTTGTATTTAATATCAATTGGAGGGGACCAATTTACACCTATAAAAAAAAAATAATAATAATGCACGAAATGTGCATAAAAGGGAGAAAAATATATGAAAACTTATTAGAACCAGACACAGGTGATGATTGGGGGGGATAACCTAGATATATATGAAAAAACATTTCAAAAACTTGAAAGTCACTTTGGTCACAAACTTAATGTGGTTCTAGAGAGCCATGACTTTTTCAGCAGAACACAAGGGGAAAAAAAAGGTTTCTAGTTATATAGCATGTCTTAGGGGTTTGTCCAACACTTGTGAATTTGGACTCCTAGGAGATTCATTAATACAAGACCAATTAGGTAGGTGCTCAAACAATTCTCGTATTCAGGAAAAGATGCGGCTCATAATCCAGATTTAAAAGAAGCCGTAGATATTGCTAGAAGCATTGAGCACACAGCGGAATGTATGAAACTAATGAAACAATCCACTGAGTCAGATATGGTAAAAGAAGTTAAAGGGCAACCAAAACAAGAAGTGCCATGGACGAACCATGAAGAGGAATTGAGAGTACAAGGAATGTTCCACAAAAACGTTTCCGATTCAAACAACAAGTCAAATTAAAACAAATGTTATAGATGTGGTAACATTAAACACTTAGGGCAATAGTCCACTTTGTCCAGCTCATAACCGCATATGTCGGAAGTTTGGTAGGAAAGGACATAATGAGTGTGTTTGCAAATATGACAAAAAAGACAAAAAGTCCATACATACAGTAGAAGATTTGCAGGAATCTAAACACAAATTTGTTTTGTAAATAAAAGAAAAGGAAAATGTTAAGAAACAGGATAACACATATCCAACTTGTGACATTGAGCTGGATGGCATCAGAGTAAAGATATTTGCGGATTCTTGTTTGACTTTCACTTTCATGGATCATAGTGTGTTTGAAAGTAGTTTCCAAAAGAGATGGTGTGTGCTGCAACCAGCAGATATAAAGCCAGGCGGGTATAAATGAGATCCCATACCATTGATCGGAATGTTAACCATGCGCATAACTTGCAAGGATCATCATACGATAGGCAAGGTATATATTGCGAGGAAAGGTTCCAACTTGTTGGGTTGGAGACATCAAAAAGAACTGGGAATAAAGTTAGATGCTAATAATGTAGAACATGTATTGACAATGGAAAGTTCTGTGACAGGTATGGATTTATGCAAGGAATTCCCCAAACTGTTTGAGGAGAGATTTGGACTCCTGAAGAACTTCCTACATAAGATTAAAGTAAAAAAAAAAATGCTACACCAGTAGTTCATAAGGCCACACACATTCCCCATTTTATGCAAGAACCTTTAGAACAAGAGTTTAACAAGTTGGTAGAACAAGGGATCATAGAACCCATAGAAAACTCACTGTGGTTAGCTCCCATTGTGGTCACCAAGAAGATCAGTGGAAAGGACTTAAGACTATGGCCCTCATTACGACCAGCCGCCCGCCAAGATCGGACCGCCGGGCAGCCGCACCCCCGCCACGGCCATTTGGAGATCCCCGCTGGGCCGGCGGGCAGAAACCTAGTTTCCGCCCGTCGGCCCAGCGGGGATCTCGGCCGCAACACAGGAGCCGGCTCCAAATGGAGCCGGCGGTGTTGCGGCCGTGCGACGGGTGCAGTTGCACCCGTTGCACTTTTCACTGTCTGCATAGCAGACAGTGAAAAGCTGCACAGGGCCCTGTCAGGGGGCCCCTGCACTGCCCATGGCAGTGGCATTGGCAGTGCAGGGGCCCCCAGGGGCCCCGCGACTCTCCGTACCACCAGCCTTTTCATGGCAGTTCAAACCGCCAGGAAAAGGCTGGTGGTAGGGGGACTCGTAATCCTGGCGGATTACAACCGCCGGGCCATTGTGGCGGAAAACCGCCGGCCCCGGCGGTGCGACCGCGGCGCTTCCGCCGCGGTCGTAATGCCCTGGGAAGCACCGCCAGCCTGTTGGCGGTGCTTCCTCCAGAACAGCCCTGGCGGTCTTGGACGGCCAGGGTTGTAATGAGGGCCTATGTGTTGATTTAAGAGATTTAAATGCCAACATATGGGTTGATCGTTTTCCTTTCCCAGAATAAATTGGATGATAAATATGATTGGAGCATCAAGCTATTTCAGTGTGATAGATTTATCATCGGCATACAATCAAATTGAACTTCATCCCACCTCCAGACCTCTCACATCTTTCATAACACCACATGGTGTGTTTAGATTTCTCAGGATGCCCTTTGGCCTTGCTTCGGCCACGGCTGTTTTACAGAGAATTATGCAAAACATTCTGCGGGGTATCAAATGTGTAATGTGTTTCTAGGATGACATCTTGGTGTATGGAGATAAAGAAAGTGCTCATAATCAAACATTAAGAGAGGTATTCAAAGCCTTGGATGCAGTGGGTATGACTCTTAGAATGGATAAATGTCCAAATAGGAGTAGAATCAGTAGAGTACCTAGGCCATAATATAATCAAAGAAGGGGTTAAACTCAAATGGGACTTGCTCATTGCAGTAAGAGATGCTCCATCGCCCACCAACAAGGAAGAACTGAAATCCTTCCTAGGCTTAGCTGAATACATGGCTAAATTTGTTCAATTTTTTTTCTGAAGTAGCAGCACCTATGAGAGCTTTGCTAAAGAAAAATAACTCCTTTGATTGGGATTCAGATTGTCAAAAGTCTGTTGGCAAAATGAAGACTGCCACTGCTAATGCCCTCAACTCAGGGAACTTCAACCCGAATAGGAAAACGTTTCTCACCACCGACGCCAGTGGGAAAGCTTTAGGGGCCACCCTGTCACAAATGGTAGAAGGGCAGGAGAAAATAGTGGCCTTTGCTTCCAGGTCCCTCTGAGAAGCTGAACTTAATTATTCTACCACAGAAAGAGAAGCATCAGCCTAGTACTGAGCCATAACCCACTTTAAGTTTTTCCTTTTGGGTTTACCAGTCATAATAAGGACAGATCATAAACCTCTCACCCTCCTGTTTTCAACCAAGAGTAGGTAACATACAACACCACACATAGCTAAGTTGATGTTGGAGTTGGAAGGCATCAACTTCAGTGTAGAGTTTGTGCCATGAAAGAAACATTTCATTGCTGATTGTCTTTCTAGACTACCAAGAAGGGATGAAGAAGCAGAGGTGCATGATCTTCTAAACTCAGTGTAATATGTCAACTTATCGTGTCTAACAAAGGAGGAATGGGATAATGAGAGAAGGAATGATTCTATTTTAAGATTGATTAAGGAGAAGATTGTTAAGGGATGGTCGTTAAAACCCAAAGACCTGCCAGAAGAGCTTAAAGGCTATCAGGAAGTACGAATAGAACTCCAAATTTCCAATGATATGGTAATAAGAGGTGAAAGAATAGTCCCCCTGAGAGAACTATTGAATAAATTGGTGGACTTAGCTCACGAAGGTCATCTGGGAAGGAATGTTACCAAGAACAAACTCAGAGCTATGTACTGGTTTCCAACAATGGACAGCATGGTTGAAAACACTGTGAGAGACTGCATCAAACGCGCAATGAGTGATAAAACTAAATTTATACATAAGACTCCTTTGTCTCCAGTTGAGGTGGGACAAATTGGGGTTGGACATTTTGGGTCCTCTTAATCATTCTACTTTGGTTGGGAAGCACATGTTGGTGTTAGTTGATTATCATTCCCACTGGGTTATGATAAAGACTGTGAACCATGTAACCACTCAAGATGTAATTGGATTTTTATCTGATGCCTTCATGACTGAAGGTATTCTTAACATTCTAATTACAGACAATGGTGTGCAGTTCACATCATACACCATGAAAGATTTCTTGAGTAAAATGGATATTCAACATTTTAGATCAGCTTTATACAACCCTAGGGCTAATGGATTGGTAGAAACAGTGAATAGAATGTTTAAGGAATGTTTGCAAATGGCATCAATGTCATGTGAGTCGGTAGAGACTGCCCTCAAAAACATGTTGTGGTCATACCATGCTACGCCGAATATAGTTACAGGGATTTCACCCTTCCTATCATCAAAAGGAAGACTCCCAGGGACTAAGTTAAACCCACATTTTCTGAAGGGAGGAGAACTCCAGTGGGTGAACTGTGAAGAAGTATCTGAAAGAGATCAACATCATCAAGAGAAACATAGGAGCTGGTATGATAGAAAATCTAGACAGTGGAGAGCATGTCAGTGGATAAAAGTCAAACTTCCAGGCTCATGTCAAAAAGAAGGAAGCAAGTTCTCTAAGCCCATGAGGATAACAAGGGTGCAGAGAAATGTAGTGACCCTAGAAGATGGTAGAGTGTGGAGCATGGATAGACTTTCCAAAGGAGACTATTCGGAAACTTTTGAGAGAGATGTGTCTGATGGCCGTGTGACTAACCTAAACAAGAATGATCTCCTCGACCTACTAGGAGTAAAATGGCCCCACTATGGCACAAGGACTACATTTTCCATTAGTAAGGAAGAGAGATGTGTTGTAAGCTCTTAAAACCACAATTGTTATCACATGTTGTGTAATCACATAGATCATATAATGTATTGTCCAGCAATCTGATCAACATTATGTACAGTTATATTAATAGTTAGTTACCTTAGTTAATTTACTATTAAACAAGTGTATATATTTATGTCAATATAAAATGGTATGTTCCACCTTTCTTTCTCCCTCTGGCGACTGGACAATCAAATGTACGAGAGTCAATCTTAGAATGTGAGACAGTGGTGAGAGGCTTTTGAGGAGTCTGGTTGATGCTAATAAAACTACATCCTCATACATCTGTGTGGTGATTACATATATCCCAAGGTATTTTTAATCAATTAACTGGATCCCAGAGAAATATCCAGTAATCTATGCAAACTCCCTCAATGTAGTCCCCCTTGAGGTTGACTCCGCCTTAGTAGTATTATCTTACCAGGGTGGGATGAAGTGGCCAAGGATGAAGCATGTCACATTACGTGAGTGAGCCCACCTCATCCAGTTCTTGGAATTGCCCTGAGATTGACTAGGCAGGTTCCAGGGGTGGATACTACTTCTTGGAAATATATAGTAAAGATAAAAGACAAAGGGGCTCATTTTGACCCCAGTGGTAAAAAACGCCCACTGCCGCGGTGACGGCCACCAAAAGACTGTTGCCGCGGCTACCAGCCGTCTGCCGGATTATGACCACAGCCGGATTTCTGCCAGAAGGATGCAGCTGTGGCCATGCCGGCGGATGGAGGTAAGGTGGCACTGCTGGCAGCAGCAGCGCCACACCAGTAGACCGCTGCCGGCCATATTATGAGAATAATACAGCCTGGCCCGTCTCCTGTCGGAGGACCCCCTGACTACAGGTAAGTCGGGTGCTCTGACAGGGAAGGGGGGTGCGAGGTGTTGTGTGTGTGTGTGGTTGTGTGTGTATGTCTGTGCGTGCGTGTATGCGGGCGTGTTTTGTGTGTTGTGTGTGCATGTTTGGATGTTTGAGTGCGTGCATGTTGAGTTGTGTGAATGCATGTGTGCGTGTATGTATGTAAGTGTGTGTGAATGTCTGTGTGAAGGGATGGGCATGTATGATGGGGGGTCTGGAGAGGAAGGGAGGAGTGGGGGGGAGCCTGGGGGGGAGGGGGCAGAGGGGACCCCTATCAGTGACAGGGAAGGGATTCCCTGTCACTGATGGTGCCTACCGCCATGGTTTTCGTGGCGGTAAGGATGCCACAAAAACCATGGCGGTAGGCGGGGTCATAATCCCGCAGGCCGGCAAGTGATGGCCGCCAGGCTGGAGAGTGAAGTCTCCAGCCCGGCGGTCGTTACCGCCGTGGTGGTCGGTGTGGTACATTGGCAGTTTGGACCGTGGGTTCTGAGAAAATATAGCCTTTAGTCATGGCTGACTGAGGGACCACGGATTTTGATACATGAGAACCTTCATACCTTATTGAAGGACTGCGGGTTCTGAGACATGAGAGTCTACAGACATGGGTAACTGAGAAACCTTAGATTCTGAGAAACTAGAACCTTCAGTCATAGCTGACTGAGAGACAACAGCCTCACTTTGCCATGACTGACAATTCTCATGTTTCAGAACCCATAGTCCCTCAGTTAGCTATAGAAAATGGATAAAACCTCAGTACAGATTCAGGCAGTTCAGAAAAGGCAGTCATAAATAACCCACTGATTCCTGGTTCACCCAAGTGTGGTTTATGAGGTTCTACCCTTCATAGGAAACCTTATTTTCTAAAATGTTGGTATATGAGGCTAACATTTGCTTCTGTCAGTTTCCAAGCAGGTTATCAGTCACATAATATAGACTCTGTATGGAGGGTAAACTTTGGAGATCTGCAAGGTTTGATGAAGCGGAAAAAGAAAGACTAACAAACATTTACATATATCATGCAATAAAACTGCATAGAAAATGATGTGCTTTAGCAAAGCAAATAGTGTACGTAGAGAAATGTGCCCACAAAGTAGGTCACCACTAGCTTAAACAAACTTGATTAATCATGAAAACTAATAGAATGTATTATTAAATGTACTAATATGTCATATTTGAAGTTATGCTTTATGATTTTCTCATTAACACTGTTACACACTTAGCTTAAATTTAACAGAGGCTTTGGCCTAGTTGCCTGGTCTCAATTTTAACTGTGTAGTTTCACTTGTATTAAGAAAAGACATGTTTGAATCTCTAAAAGCTGTATTTTTCCGGTAGAATGACTAATACTCTTATCTCAAAGTTGCGTGCTAGGCAACTTTCATCTACTTTGAAGCTCAAGGTCAGTTTCTGCAGGTGCAGACAATGAAGACACTGATGCAGAATTTAATTGGCAACTTTGTTGCTACTTATGTTCCTAAATTCAAGGACACCTCATGCAAGGATGAACTTTAAGAGAAAAGACAACAATTCATTGGTCAAAGAACAATCACCCCATGGACCCTCCAATGGAAGAACTTGAAAGAATTGGAACTGTTTTTACTTAATACCACCGGACAGACAGCTATTATTATTCCATTTTTCCATTAGCCTTTAGCCATTTTCCATTTTGCCTTTGCCATTCTTACCTTGATGACACCTTGATGTCTTCTTGATGCCAGAGAGACTCTTTGAATAATTCTCACCCTAGAGACTTAAACTTTAAACTTTACCCCTTCTTGCCCATACAATAACTTTTGCCCCCTTTACCTTGCTGCCGCAAGGAAACTTGACTTAAACTTTGCCCCCCTTCGAAGCCTTGCCCCATGCTGATCGAATTGGTGCCCTGAAGGACGAAGACTTACCTTGAATGCTGATTGTATTTGGTAATTATAAAAGGATAAATGTATTATTCATTGTGCTCTTCCTTCTTAGGTACTAACTGCTTATTTTGACAGAGCCTAAGCTAGAAGTTTTCTAAATTTATGTTGACTAAATTCATTTTGCATGAAGCCCCACATGCCAATGCTAATCAGAGCTTAGTTGAGGTATTCATTTAATGCACCGTGCTGAATTGAAATCTTGCTATGCTGATCAATGTACGCAATTAGCCAATCCCAGTTGCTTTTTATGATTTACACCGCTATATCTGAGTGTATCATAATCCAAGTTTTGCTTAGATTGCGTTTCTTCCGCCGCTATGGACAGCCAGTAATGTTCGTGTATGTGTATCATTTGATTTTGAGACTTACATTGCATTAGCTTTGTTAAAATAGGGAAATAAACTCATTAACTTTTAATAACTTTTAACTTTTAGTAATCAAATCATAGCTGAAAGGTCATGGTGTGTTAATTACTGACTTCTAATGATTTCTAATTGTTGTTTGATTACTAATTAAGTATTGGTTATTGATCACAATTGATTATTGATTACTGATTTGTCGGATCTGATGATATTCTTTGGATGAGGAGAGCCCAACCCAGTCAAAAGGTTCACCGACCTCCGGCGTGTCCAAGTATGAGTAATTTACAAGGACTGGACGCGCTATCAGGTTAAACACATCTCAAAGGGCAGACAGAGTGTAGAGACTCAGACAGAGCTACCATCCAGGTCACTTAGTCCTCAGAGGTTCAGACAGAGACCATCTACGTAGAAAGCATCACAGTAACCTGTTGAAGGCCTTCAAGAACCTCAACAACTGGATCCCCACTTGTGCTGACACCCTGGCTACCCTCAAGCACAATCCAATAGCAGAAAGAAGCAGCCTCCTCTGGCATGGCACGTGGTGCCAGCAAGGAACAAGCTCCCAGTGCTAACTTCAATGAATGCAACACAATATGCTGAAATTCTGTCACTCATGGAAATCCGAGGAGTTTTGCAGAGGTTTATGTAACTCCGCAAAATACCATAGAGTAAAACTCTGCGAGTTATGCCCACCTCTAATCCAAAGGAACAGAACAGGAGGTCGATCAGTTCCCTACCAAGCCACCAAATCCTGGAGCAACCTCCTGGAACACATCAGGGCCTCCTCCTCACTCCTTGAATTTCTTAAGAAGCTGAAGACCTGGCCTTTCAATTAGTCTTTTTGCAGGACCATCAAGACTGTCTGTACTCAGACCTGGCCTCACGACAGGTTTACACTAAAAAACGCAGCACTTGAAAACCCTCACAGGTGACAAGCAGCAATCTACAAATCCACCTTACATTACATTACAACAAGCTCTTGCAATTTTACTGTAAGGAAATCCCCTCCATACATGACAAGAGGACCCCATCACCATCATAACTCACTTCCCTTAAACAGCCGAAGAATGAACCCTGACCTCGTGGCCCACTATCATCTCCGTTGAAATCGCTGCTACCATGAAGGTCATCCACTTTGGGGCTCCATCTGACCCTTGCCCCATCACATCTTCATCAAAAGAGTGCTACAACATTTGCTCGCCCTAATTTCATTTTAAAATCTCATTTTTAAATCTGTTATGTTTTCAAATTGAATTTATACTGTTGGAAGGCTACACTGAACTAATTGATATTCACTTGCACTTGGGGGCTTGAGGAATCAAATCAACTGATATTCACATCTGGGGGCATAGCGCTCACATAAAATGTATTGCTCGCATTCTTTTGGCACTATTGCAGGATTTGTAGGGGGGGGTAATCACTATAACAGTAAAATAGCTGGGACAAATGTGCACTTCATAGTTAGACAAGCTTTTAACCACATTGCACTTTAGTGGCTCCACTTCCGCTTTCCTTTGGAGTCCTCGTGGATCCGCCATTTTCTTTCGGTGCACTCCAGTCTTCCTATTGTTTCCTCCCTAAGTGAGGCACCTGATGCAGCAAATGCGCCCTAATTTAATTTAAAATCTCATTTTTAAATCTGTTCTGTGTTATGTTTTAAAATTGAATTTGTACTGTTAAGAATTTGAATTGTACTGTTGGGGGGCTATGCTGACATAACTGATTTGTACTCGTAGTTGGGAGGCTTGTGGGATCAAATCCACCGGTACTCGCATTTGGGGGCATTGCTTTTACTATTGTAGGATTTGCACAGTGGGGGGTAGATAATAATCACTATAGCCCTCCTTCTCCTACCTCACTGCCAAGATATTGAACGACCTCTCCTCCCGTCTGTAAACCACGCACACCCTCCTTGACTTCAGGAGAAAGCTCAAGCATGGCTCTTTGAGGAGTAGCTACTGACTCGCAGTGACAACCCACACCACCTGGATACCCCCGGGGTTCAAACCTGGCTGAAAGATTGCTCAGCCACAGATATTGCTTTGGTAATCTCCATGAAGCATATTGATAAAGGTGACAAACACTAATTAATATTGAAATAATATTGAAGGGTTGTCCTTCACTGTTGTTTTATCCTCAATTTTTGCATTACCTGGGACACTTATCTTCTGCCCTCCTGATGCCTCTGCCATCCTTTATAGCTTCCTACTGATGCCCTTGGCCAACTACCCCCTCTTCATGTCAACTGACTGACACTCAGCAATTTCAACCTTCATGTGGATGCTCCTAACAATAAACCCACCCAGCAATTTCTGTCCTCCATGGAAGGGTTCAACCTTAAACAATTAAGCAATGTCCCCACACACTAAGCAAGACATAATTTGGATCTCATCTTGGGTAATCCGGTGACACTCATGGCACAGCCACTTCTTAAACTTACTTGGTCTGACCACGTTCTGGTCCCTTTTAATTTGATCTCCACTGCTCCTTAAGGCGCGTGAACTCACATGCTGCAAGTCTGTCTCTCTCCTAAACCCCCACCCCTCTGCATCTTAAAACTTGTTGCCTCTGTGGTGAATCTGATATAAAACAAACTGCTAAATGATTCTTTAGACCAGGCGTTGGTTTCTTCCATCTGGAAACAAGCCCTGCTGCTTCCCCTGCTTAAGAAGCCATCGGCTGACCTGAAAGCTCTCAGCAATTTTAGACCCATTTCACTTCTTCCTTCAGTGGCTAAATTACTTGAGAAAAGGGAAAACAAGCTGATATCACATTTTCTGGAGTCTAATCAACTGTTGCATAACTCCCAATCGGGTTTTCATGCAGGCTACAGCACCAAGTCTGCCCTGCTTGAAGTCTCAGCACACGCCAAAGAAAATCAGGATTTAAATACTCCAGTCATGGTAATGCTACTTCACCTTTCCTCTGCATTCAATATGGTCTCTCATGCTATTTTGCTTGATAGACTAGAAAAGATCAGCATTAGAGACCAAGCCTTGTTAGGGCTGAAATCCTTCATTACTGACCATTCCCAGGCTGTCTTTCTCCCACCCTTTTAAATCTACTTCAAAACCTTTAGAGCGTGGTGTGCCTCAGGGCCAAGTTCTGAGCCCCACCCTCTTCAATATATATCTGGAGCCACTGGTGAAATTAGTTGAATCTTGGGGAGTGAGAGTCGTGTCATACACGGATGCCACCCAGCACCTCTTGGCTTTTCAGGAAAACATGCCTTCAACCCTGTGTTCCTTTAAACTCTGCCTCAAAGTGGTTGTAGACTGGATGAACGCAAGTTGTCTAAAACATAACTCAGATAAGACTGAGATTATTTTCTTTGGCATCAAAACCGCTCCTGAACCCAGCATCTGGTGGCCATCTGAAATGGGTGCCCTCCCCATCCGGCTCTAGTGGAAAGAAATCTGGGGGGTAAATTGGACTGTAACCTGACCTTTGAGCCCCAATTCATAGCACTATCCTTCACCTGTTTCTTTACTCTTAGGTCCTTAAGAAGAATGTTGCATCTTATTCCTGTGGAGTTTTGCAAAACGTTAGTCCATACCTTGATCACATCCAGGCTGGTCTATGCCAACATCTGTACTTGGGCTGCCCGCTTTCCTGATCCATCATCTAAAAATCATTCAGAACGCTGTTGCCAATTTAATTTCCAAGACCCTCCCCATACCTTTCCTACAGCATCTTCATTGGCTCCCAGTGAAAAAAAGGATTCCATTTAAGGCACTAATCTTTGCAGTTAGGACCTATACCCACAAATGTCCTCTTTATCTCAGGCGCTGCTTTCAGCCTTACACCCAGTCGAGATTGCTGCAATCTAAACAACTTGAACTTTTCCAACTCCCACTCATTTACAAGGCCAGAAGAGGAGGTAAAACAATTGTTTTCCTGGCCTCGAAGTTGTGGAATGCTCTTCCTCTTGGTCTGAAAAGTAGCCCATTTGAAGCTGTTTTCAGAAGAGGCTTGTACTCCTTGACCCCTGTATTGACATTTAGGATCTCTTTAGTTAGGTCTCTTGTAGGTTTACTTTCCGCTGGCACCGAGACACCTCTTTGGAGGTAGTTATGTGCTTTACAAATTCATTGCATAGTATTGGATTGTACCAATTAGCACTGCACTAACACCTACTTAGTGTCTCCATTGACTCAGCCACACTTCCGGACACCTGGAAACATGCCGCTGTCAGACCCTTGCTCAAGAAGCCATCTGCTAATCCAGAAGCCCTTTCCAGCTACAGACACATCTCCCTCCCACCATACCAGGTAAAAAGGTCTGATCAAAACGAAAGCTGACCCCTCACCGGCTACCTCAGCAACCACCAGCTCCTCAACACCACGCAGTCTGGATTCAGGCCTAACCACAGTACAGAAACAGCACTCATTGCTGCCACAAACAACATCCAAGTGACCCTTGACAGAGGAGACACAGCAGCCCTCATTCTCCTTTACCACTCTGCAGCATTTGACAGGATCTCACACCCCATCGTCATCAAGCACCTACACAGATTGGCATCCAAAGACCTGTTCTATGATGGATCTGCTCCTCCTTAATGAACACGATGCAAGCTGTGAGCCTGGCAACTTACTGCTTGGAAGCCCACAAGCTCCTCTGAAGATTTCTTACCCCCACCCTAACGTGCACATGATCCCTCCGCCCAACGTCATCCATGCACAGACCATCAACATCCTCTCCCATGCTGATGACATGAAACTCACACTCTTCCTCTCTGATAAGACCCCCAAAACAATAAACAGGTTCCCTGCCTGCATGACCAAACAACAAACTGGATGAAAGCCAACTGCCTCAGGCTCAACACCGACAAGACGAACTGGTGATGTTCAGTAATAACACCTCGCCATGAGACTCAAGATGGTGGCTGGCAGATCTCGGACCCACATAGCCAGAAAACACCCAGGCCAGGAACATCTGAATAATCATTGACAGAAAACTGGACATGACTGCACAAGGCAATACTGTTATTGTATCCTGCAACCATGCCCTGAAGATGCTGATCTTCAAGTATCTTCAAAGCAACACTAGAAAAACTGTCTCTCACCCCATAGTCACCAGCAAATCAGACTACGGGAGCACCTTCTACACCAGCACCATAAAGCCACTCATTAGAAGGCTACAAACTAGCCACAACTCATCCTCAACCTCCCACACAGAACTCCTATCATACCACACATCAGTGAGCTGCACTGGCTCCCTGTACACAAACACACCCATTTCAAACTCTTTACACACATTCAAGGCATCACACAACTTGAGCCCCACCTATCTGAACAGTGGCATCTCCTCCACCAACCACCCAGACATCTCTGCTTTGTAGGACTCCTACTCACACACATCTAATGCTTTCCCAGAACCAGATGCTTCAGCTCCACATCATAGCTGCCTCCTCTATTCTTGAATTCAGGAAGAAGCCGAAGACCTGGCTTTTCAGTGAACCAACCTACCATAGTCAGGGCTAAGTACACACGCACCTGCTCAGCGCCAGATTAACCTCTCAGGTAATAGTGAGCTTTCCAAATGGACATAACATAAAATCAGAGTTTAGAAGAAGAAGATTAAAGTTGTAAAAAGCTACCAAAACTGATGAACTGCTTCCTCATGAATTCACACAAATATCCTCTCTAGAACCAAGGAAACAATACCACAACATCTACAATAAGTGAACCAACTCAGAATGAATTATCACATAAATATCTGCTTTACAATATTTTGGACAAGCATACCTTGTGCTCCTAAATAGGCCTAGGTGAATTTTTTATAATTAGCATAATTTTGTTAATTTTAGGGGTGTGCAGGAAGCTCTACTCCGCTGGCACAGCTAACAGAGTTTTTGGAACTCCGCACTGTGATTGGAGTGCAGAGTTATGCAAGAAACTCTGCCAGTCCCACCAGTGGAGTGGAGCTTCAGCCCAAAAAGACAGTCTGGACTTGTGCTGCGCAGTCCATAACTGGGCTGCAGTGTGCACCAGAGAAGAGGAGGGAGGCAGCTGCTGGAGAGGACGGCAACGAGGAGAAGAGGACCCCCGGGAAGACCCAGGTAAGTCCTCGTCTCTTTCTTTATTTTATCATTGTTTGTGCACACTGGTGCACAAACAAGGACTGAAATGGAAGCTTTCAGTGCCTATGGCCCTGGTCTGAATTTAAGCCAGGGCTATACTCAGTGAAAGCTGCCGTTTCAGGCCTCTTGTGCAGTGCACGCGGGGCAGACCGGTGCACAACAGGCATTTCAGCTTTGCTGCCTACGGCCCTGGCCTGAATTCAGGCCAGGGCCGTAGGCAGAGAAAGAAAGCTGCCATTTCAGGCCTGTTGTGCACCGGCCTACGGCCCTCCTGAAAGCCCCCATCTCGGAAGCGCTAAGCACGGTCGGGGTTAGCTGACCAGGCCCCACCCTGCTTAGCGCTTTCGAGATGGGCACGCGGGGCATGGAACTCCGGCTTTGTGGAATTCCACAGAGTTTTTTTTTCAACTCCCTGGAATTCCACGAAGCCGGACTGCATTCACTCCACCCAGGCCTAGTTAATTTCACAATATTCTTGTTACGGAAAATTCCCGGAATTTTGGTATTACTCTACAACGATTAATTATGTACTGTTCTCTGTAAGTATTTCTTGCAACTGTGCTGTTCTTAGTTAGATCTTACCATGAATGCACAGGAACAACATGAGTTACAGAGCGCAAGAGACTGTTGTTTGCGGTATCTTTGATTTTTGCACTCTGTATGTAGAATAAAATGCACATTGCATCCAAAGTGGATGCAATAACACATTTCTCATTAAAATACAGCGCCAAATGGCAGTTTTGCATTTTGCGTAGTTAAGTGTTATGTGTAATTTTGCCAGAATTTTGTGTAATTACTCAAAAGCAAATTACGTGAATTTTGCACACCCCATCTCCAAAATGCTAGCTTTATATTTTCTGGAAATACACATATTTTACACTTGAGTAACGGTTTAGAACTCCTAGGAATGAATCTCCTTTTTTGGCAAACATTGCTTTGCCATATTTGAAGTACATATAGATTGTAATTTTCAGTTAAACACACACAGTCTCGTAAACATTAACTCATGCTTTGTTATAGGCAGCCTAACCTTACCATGAAGTAGCAGATTTCCACTTTTGGCGAATACTTTCATGGTTCCTCTGAACATCAGCCTCTCATTTTCTAGAAAGCCCACTATTAAGTCCTGAGACCCTTGTTTTCATTTTTAGTAAAAGCTTTAATTGTGTCCACTAGTGTCAGATTGCCATTTTGATTAGGCACTCCCAGTTGCTGTAGGGGAGGATACTTCTGGAATTACTTGGGTCCAGATAGATAGCTTCAAGCGTTTATTAAGTAAAAGTGATACAACCCCTTCCAGCACACCAGCACAGCCCTCTCTACCAGCATCTATTCTTCAACTGTCTGGAATCCTGGCACACAGCAGAGATAACCATGGTGATTCCACTTTGGTTGCCAGGATACAACAGATACGGCCTTTCATTCCCAGTCGGGATCTTACATTTTTAGGTTTAGTCTCACATACTGTGATACAATCAATCAGGAATTTGTAAAGCGCACTACTCACCTGTGAGGGTCTCAAGGTGCTGAGGTGGGTGGGAAGGGGGGAGGTGCTGCTACTGCTCCAACAGCCAGGTCTTGAGAGGTTTCCTGAAGGTAAGGAGGTCTTTGGTCTGACGCAGGTGGGTGGGAAGAGTGTTCCATGTCTTGGCGGCGAGGTGCGAGAATGATCTGCTGCCGTTTGTTGAAGTTCTGCGGACACGTGAGATGGTTGCGAGGGCAAGGTCAGCGGAGCGGGGATGCCGGGTCGGGCTGTAGAAGGAGAGCCGTTTGTTGAAGTATTCTGGTCCGGTGTTGTGCAGTGCTTTGTGAGGGTGGGTGAGGAGTTTGAAGGTGATTCTCTTGTTGACTGGGAGCCAGTGCAGGTCTCACAGATGGCCTGTGATGTGGCAGTGGCGCGGTATGTCCAGGATGAGGCGTGCGGAGGCGTTATGGAAGCGCTGCAACCTGTTCTACAGTTTGCCTGTGGTTCCTGCATAGGGGGCATTGCCGTAGTCCAGTTTGCTGTTTACGAGGGCTTGGGTGACTGTTCTTCTGGTTTCGGTGGGGATCCATTTGTAGATCTTTCGGAGCAAGCGGGGGTGTTGAAGCAGGAGGAGGAGATCGCGTTGACTTGCTGGGTCATGGATAATGAGGAATCCAAGATGAATCTCAGGTTGCGTGTGTGGTCGGTGGGAGTCGGAGCGGCTTCGAGAGTGGCAGGCCACCAGGAGTCATCCCATGCAGAGGGGGTGGAGCCGAAGTTTAAAACTTCCATCTTGTCAGAATTGAGTTTGAGGCAGCTGTTCTTCAGCCATTCGGCGATGGCCTTCATTCCTTTGTGGAGGCTGGTCTTGGCGGAGTCCTTGGTGAGGGAGAGGATCAGCCAGGTGTCGGCAGCGTATGAGATGATGTTGAGGTTGTGGGATCGGGCGGTGTTAATGTTATGTGTGTGTTCTTAGCGCGTTTCTGCGAACGCAAGCGTCTAAACATTCGGGAGTTGGCAGTTGAACCTTGTCTCTCCGGAGTGGCTGGACGCTAGGTCGCGCTGGTAATAAAGCTGTGTTTCAAGCTTGTTTATGCCGTGGACTTCATAGCTTTTATTCACCACAGTTTGGCGACGAGATTTTTGCGCGACCTAGGTCAGCCCTGGATTCTATTTCTGCCGTTCTTTTGTTCCGGTTGTTGGTAGCGGCTGGTCGTGAGGATCCTGTTTTGCCTGGCGGCGGCTTTCAGCGGCGGTGTCTCAACGAAGCAACTTGAAGGTGTGAGAACATGGATTTGAGGTCTGTCAACCAGAATATTGTGGTGGATGTCTATCCTTTGCCAAATATTAATGAGCTGTTAACCTCGGTTAAGGATGGTAAGTTTTTTTCAAAATTAGATTTGAGAAGTGCCTATCATCAGATTAGGCTTCATTCTGAATCCAAACATATTACGGCGTTTATCACTCCAGAAGGTACTTTTCAATTTACCCGCATGCCTTTTGGTTTGGCATCTGCGGCAAGTGTGTTTCAGCGAATGATGGCTAAATTGTTTGGGGATGTTAAAGGAGTATTATTTTTCCAGGATGATGTGCTAGTGATGGGGGAAACAGTTGGTGAACACAACATTACACTCCGAAAAGTTCTCAAGATTATTGATGAGGCTGGTCTGAGCTTGAATAAAGAGAAGTTCACCTTTCTGGTAGAAGAAATTGACTACCTAGGGTACTCGATTTCGAATGGGAGTATCAAGCCAAAGAAAAGCTTATTAGAAGCTATTAAGTTGGCACCAGCTCCGACTGATAAGGAACAGTTGAGGTCCTTTTTGGGTCTTGTGGAATATTACTCTAAATTTGTGGATAAGTTTGCAAGCAAAACTGAGGATCTTCGGAAATTGTTGAGGAAGGGAAGTAAGTTTTGTTGGTCGGATGAGCAGGTGTTGTGTTTTAATGGGATCAAAGAAGAAATCTGTGGAGCTGGTATCCTAACAGCTTTTGATATGAATATGCGCTCTATTTTGACTGTGGATGCCAGTAGCACAGGGTTGGGAGCAGTGTTGTCACAAATGCATGGTAAGTGTGAAAAAACTGTGGCGTTTGCGTCTCGAACTTTGACCCTGACAGAACGTAACTATTCCGTTATTGAACGTGAGGCCTTGGCGTCTGTCTGGGGAACAGAGTACTTTAGAACATATTTGTGGGGATTGGAGTTTACTCTAAGGAGTGATCACAAACCACTGTTAAGGATACTGTCTGCTGGTGGTGTGGGAAAGGGGTCAGCGAGGTTGGCCAGACTTTCTGCTAGGTTACAAGAATATTTGTATCGTGTGGAGTATGTCCAAGGTTGGAAAAATGTTCAGGCGGATTGCCTGTCTAGGTTGTCTATTGATTGGGAGAGAGTTGATTCTCAATCGATAAGGTGTTGTGATACTGATGATGCTGTGGCCTCCATTGGTGATGTGGTAGAGTGGGGTTTAGGTACATTCACATTCGAAGAATGGAAGCATGAGATGGCTGTGGATGATTGTCTGAAATGTGTTTTTAAGTTAGTTTCTTTAGGGGTTAGAAGAGGGAGTTCTCTTCCACTGTCTGTGAGGCCATTTTTTGATGTGTTGGACGAATTGTCGTTTTGTGGGGAGAGTGTATTGATGCGGGGTGAGCGTTTTATTCCACCAATTGGGTTGAGGTTTAAATTATTTTCTCTGGCTCACGAGGGTCACTTGGGTCAGGGAATGACAAGTAGGAGGTTGAAGGAGTTTTTTTGGTGGCCAGGCTTAGATGGTCAGGTTAAGTGTTGGGTGGAGCAGTGTAGGCTGTGTAAGGAGAGTGAAAAAAGGTTGAAAGTTGGTGTGGGCAGGGTGGAAGGGCATATTGAAGATCCAGGGAAACCTTGGCACACAATTTGTTTGGATTTTATCGGTCCACTATTGAAACTTCCGCTTCAAATGCGTTTCGCAGTGGTGGTGATAGATGTGCACTCAAGATGGTTAGTGGTTAGATTTGTACGTGATATCACCACGACCACAACCATAAAGGTTTTGGAGGATATTTTTATGGAGGAAGGTATTCCCACGGTTCTTATCACAGACAATGGCACTCAATTGACTTCAAATGAGATGTGTTTATTTTTTAAGAATTGTGGAGTGCGTCATACCAGGACGTCCCTATATTATCCACAGGGTAATGGAATAGTTGAAATAATCAACAGGTTAATCAAGGGTACTATACAACTAGCTCTGGCTAATCATTGTTGTGTGCGGAAAATGATAATTGATGTTGTACGAGCTTATCGTTCCACGATTCATAATGCTACTGGTAGCTCTCCTTTTCGAGTGATGAGGGGACGATCGGTGGGGA
The DNA here is from genome assembly GCF_031143425.1 of Pleurodeles waltl. NCBI lineage: Eukaryota > Metazoa > Chordata > Amphibia > Caudata > Salamandridae > Pleurodeles > Pleurodeles waltl. The sequence goes on along the minus strand of NC_090441.1, from coordinate 191,341,864 downwards.
CTAAATTGATTCCTTATTGGCTTCAAGAGTGGGTTGCATCTGGTGGATGCAAGACTTCTGTACCCTCTCAGCACAAGCATGGATTGAGGGTTGGAGATTGGGTCAAAGTCAAGTCTGGTAGACTGAAAGGGGGTGTTTCTAAATTTAGGGGCCCGTTTTGTGTGAGGAAGGTGGGAAAATTTCATGTTGAGATCGAAGGAGGAGAGAAGTGGAATGTGAGGAATGTGGCCTTGTACCAGAGGGGTGGTGAGTGTGATTTAAGTCGGGTGGAGGAAGAATGTTCTAGCTCTTTCTTCTGGGGAGGAGAGGGAGTGTCTACTTCTGGTGTAAGGCATGGTTCTGGTCATGAAGCTGAGGGGTGTGAGTCACAAGGTACCAGTGCAAATCAAGAGAGGGAGAATCAAACAAATGTTGCTGTTCGTGAACAACCAATGAGGACTCGGAAATGTCCTAATTATTTGAAGGATTATATAATGATGTAACAACTGGTTTGCCTTAGATGTTCTTGTTTTTTCTTATGTGTTCTCTTTTTATAATTACAATATAAGTATTCTTAGCATCCTTTATTAGTTATTTAATGTGAAGGGAAGAGGATAATGTTATGTGTGTGTTCTTAGCGCGTTCCTGCGAACGCAAGCGTCTAAACATTCGGGAGTTGGCAGTTGAACCTTGTCTCTCCGGAGTGGCTGGACGCTAGGTCGCGCTGGTAATAAAGCTGTGTTTCAAGCTTGTTTATGCCGTGGACTTCATAGCTTTTATTCACCACAGTTAGCAAGCGGGCCATGTAGATGTTGAAGAGGGTCGGGCTGAGGGACGAACCCTGGGGTACGCCACAGATGATTTTGGTGGCCTTCGAGCGGAATGGGGAGACGGACTCTCTGGGTTCTACTGGTGAGAAAGAAGGTGACCCAGTCCAGGGCTCTGTCACGGATTCCTGCATTGCTGAGGCATGAGCGTATGGTGTGGTGGCAGACGGTGTCAAACGCAGCTGAGAGGTCCAGGAGGATGAGAGCTGCGTTTTTGCCGTTGTCTAGTATGGTTCTGATGTCGTCGGTGGCTGTGATGAGGGTAGTTTCGGTACTGTGGTTCCTGCGGAATCCGGATTGGGAAGGGTCCAGGGTACAATTCTCCTTGAGATAGCAGGTTAGTTGTCTGTTGACAGCCTCCTTTATGACTTTTGCCAGGAAGGGGAGAAGGGAGATAGGCCATTCTTGAGGTCCTTCGTGTCCGCCTTGGGTTTTTTGAGGAGGGCATTGATCTCGACGTGTTTCCAGCTCTCCGGTAAGGTGGCAGACTTGAAGTAGCTGTTGATGATCTTTCGTAGTTTATGGTGTTCATGATTTCGATGGTGTCGTTGTCATTGACCGGGGTCCAAGAGAGCAGGAGGTTGGTCGGAGGTGAATCTGTGGTGTTGGTGGTTGCAAGGGGGGCCTGGGTGCTGAAGCTGTCGTGGAATCTTGCGGTGGAAGTAGGAGGCTAGGGAGTCGCAGAGGTCTTGAGTTGGCGGGATGTCGTTGAAGTTGAAGATGGGGTTGGAGAGTTCCTTCACGATGTTGAAGAGCTCCTTGTAGCTGTGTGAATTGTTGTTGATTCGGTCTTTGAAGTCAGTTCTCTTGGCAGTTCAGATGAGTTGGTGGTGTCTGCGAATGTCGTTTTTGGAGGCTGTGTGGGCGCCCAGAGTCTGATCTTGGCGCAACTTTCCTTCAAGTCTACGGCAGGTTTGCTTAGATTCGGGGAGGTTGGCTTTAAACCAGAAGGCCCTTCTGTCGGTGCGTCTGTTGGAGGGATTCTTGATCGGGCAAGAGTATTGGCACAGGTGTCGATCCATTGACTGAAGTTGCAGGCAGCTGCGTCAGTATCAGTGGTGTCGATGGGTGGGTTCCGGGAGAGGGTCGCAATAAGTTTATCTTAGGTGACCTTGTTCCAATTGCGGTGGGGGATCTGTTGTGGGTGGTGGTGTGTTGTGGGTTTTTTTAAAGGGGAAGTTGATGCAGCGGTGATCTGTCCAGTGGAGTTCGGTGGTGTGACTGAAGGAGACGTGGTTGCTGGTGGAGAAAATGGGGTTGAGTGTGTGTCCTGCGGAGTGGGTCGGTTTTGTGACGCTCTGTTTGAGGCCGAGGTTGGAGAGGTTGTCGAGCTGGGTGGCGGTGTTGTTGTCGTTGGTTCTCTCGAGGTGGAAGTTTAAGTCCCCGAGGAGCATGAAGTCAGTGGATGCGAGAGCGTGCGTGCTGATGACATCGGTGATGGAGTCGCTGAACTGCTGTCAGGGCCTGTAGAAGAGGGTCTCTCGGAGGGTTGTGTTTGGGTCGGTGTGGATCTGGAAGTGCAGGTGTTCGGCAGTGCTGAGGGAGTCTTCGGAACTGGTCGTGATCCTGAGGGTGTTCTTGTGGATGATGGCGATGCCTCTTTCTTGTTTGTTGGAGCGGTCCCTGCAGGTGATCTTGTAGCCATCCGGGATGGCTATGGCGATGTCAGGCGCTGAGGAGGGGTTTATCCAGGTCTCGGTCAGGAAGGGGACATCTGGGGAGGCTGAGTCGAGTAGATTCCATAGCTCTACTGCGTGCTTGTGAATGGAGCGGGTGTTGAGGATGATACATCTGAGATGGTTGCGTCCTGCCTTGGTGGGTGGGTCGTTGGGGGGAGGCTGGTGAAGGTGCAGTTCCGGCAGGAGAAGGGTCCGCGGGTGGTCTGCGGGGAGGCTTGAAGGCAGGCAGGAGAGCGGCCAGTTGTTTTGCTTTCACTAATGACCGAGCTGACAAAAATCTCTGGAATGCACTTATCAGTTCAAAGAAGACATTTATTATTATTTCACCACAAGGTTCCTAAAAGGAAATTAGCATATTGAAAGCACACGTTTAAAAAAAGTCACAGCAATGAAAGGAAAACATACCAAAATGATTCTCCACTGCAATTTACACAGCAAATATATGTATTTATATTATACTGCAAAGCAAATAATGAAGTAAAAATTAATCACCGTAGGGCCTGCCAAGCTCTGCATCTTTCTCATGCCAGCAAGATGATGACCCTGCTCGACTGCAAGAAAGAAATATCCACCCTCACGGGACAGATATCAGGCATTCGACGTCTAAAATCCTGACTGAGGTCACTCACCCTCTCACAGTCGCACTGGGTGTTTTTATATCTTAAAAAAACAAAAGGAGCTTTCTGGAAAAAAAAAACTAACTTCATAATTCCAACATTATGGCTAATTTAGGTCAGGGTTGAAAGAAACAGGTTAGAACTGGCTCATTTCCCAAGGTGTCTCACCCAAGCCTAAGCCGTTCCCTGCTGTCCTTACCATGCTGACTGACTAACTCCTCCATATTATGTACTAGCTCTTCGGTGATAATATGTCCTAGCTCTTTGGGGAGAAAGAGCACGAAAACAAGCACAGTTTACAATGTGGTAAAATACGAACAGCTTTTAACCTGGCAGTGTCTAATGCTACGATAAAGTCAATAGGCAGCTAAACTGAATACAAAATGTAGTCTTCAACTGGTGAACAATGGACAGCTAATCCAGGTGCAAAGTGGTCCAACACAAAGTCAGTGGTCAAAAATTCCGCCCTTTGATCAATGAGTTTGTGTAAAGTACAGATTTAAAATCTAATTTGCTCTTATTTTTTTTCTCTGAAAAAAAAACATTACAAGCCATTGTTCACAGCGACATAATGAAATGATAAAAGCAATCACTATAAAGCAAGTGGATTAACGGATTGATCTTATAAACAGTTAAACCAAACACACAATCAAAATACTGAAGCTTATATATTCTTATTGGGATGATAACTGATTGAATACTGTCTCTAGGATAGCAAGTTGGTATGGAATTAGGTGGAAACATCACAAATTCTTATCATGTAAAGGTACACGGTGCACCTGTAAGGTTTGCTGGAATATAAGTGTTCCCATACGAGAATAGTCAGGCAACTGCACTTTTGCTTAATGAGACTGGCAGCAGTCATCAGATGATAACAAGCCATGGGTTTGTTCAAATGTAAGTGTAATCAAACAGGTTGACAGAACATCGATTGTACTCTGCATTGTTCTCATGCAGAACTTTGATCTGTGAAGCTCAATTAACGCTAAAGGGATCCATAGGTGTTATACTTTAAAACCAACAGGAGCATTGCACAAAGGTTATCAATCAGGTTCAGGTTGGGGGTGTGGTCCCTCCCCTGACCCCACACGCAAATGCCCAAACACAGCACACTCATGGTCAATGGCAAGTCGTAGTAAGATCTGAAAAAGAAACAAATATGATTTTTCTTGCAAATAACGTTTGTCATCTGAAATGTGCTCCCCATTTTCCTTTCCTTAATCAGCAGGACGCTATTACTATAATTTCTGCAGGTTTTGGAGGGCCATTTGTGGATTCAACCCACACTTTAGCACTGAGGTTTTTATCCGATGAACTTCCCTTTCCTTGCACTGTCAGAAGGGCTGGGGTAGTCCCCTTCCTCACAATCCTCCATACACTGAACTTATGACAAGTTGGTCATTTCTGTCTCCAATCTATATGAACAAATCAGCTTCTCCACTATTAAACAGAATAGCTTTGATTTTTATCTGTCCTGGTAACTTTCCTCTCCCCAATTGATCTTTGACTGTTTGTGGGCAGATCACTGTTGTGTGTGCTGACAAATAGGACATTGCAAAATCACTGTTTTGATCAAATCTAGGGGAATGTGCATCCCTCTAATCTCTGCCCACCTGTGAGTGGCTTTTTCTCCCAGGTGTCCACATTTCTGGTGTGCCCACTTAGCCATCCCCACCAAGTGAGAATTCTGGATTGCCACTTCTGCCTCTGAAATTTTGGCTTTGTCGTCTGCAAGGGAATCAAACCAGCATTCTAGTGATTCAATGGGACAATGAACATCTAGGACTTTACTCTGTTCTAACATTTCCCAAATTTCCTGCCACAACTCTTCGCTCCACACTTCCTTTCAGTGAATAAAAGCAGTTATGTGCATGCCATGTGGGAAGCCAAATGGCTAATCCATTGGCAGTGGACCAAGAATCAATGTAAAAATGACAAGTCCTAAGCCGCTCTTGCTTTACAGCTCTTGATACATAGGTGGTCATTACAACCCTGGCGGACGGTGTTAAAGCTGCAGTAATACCGCAAACAGGCCGGCGGTCAAAAAAAGGGAATTATGACCGTGGCGGAAACCGCCAACATAGACAGCCACTTTAACACTCTGACCGCCACGGCGGTACAGGCAAACAGCGCGGCGGTCACCGCCAACAGACAGGCGGAAGACAATGTACCGCCCACAGTATCAGAACCCACCAATCCGCCACCTTTTCCGGGTCGGATTCACCGTGGATAAAAACACAGGGAAACAGCTTTTACAATGGGAAAACGCTCACCTCAACACACTCCACGAGGAAGGAGGCCACCATGGAGCCGGAACTACAAATACTCCCTGCGCTTGTCTTCCTGCTCCTCTACGAACACCAGCAACGTAGGCGCCGAAGACAACGGTGAGTACTGCACCTACAACATAGGGGAGGGGGGAGGCAAAAGTCAGGGGGACACCCCCCCAACCCGACCCTCACCCACTACAACACACACACCAATGCATTTCCAAACAACACAGTAACAACCCACAACCCCCCCGGAAGAATGCAAAGACAAAAGGAAATGAGTGCAACCATTGTAATGTATCAAAATACAGTAACCAAATATATACATATATATATATACATATAAACAATTGAAAAATCATACATCACGATTAGTACTGCAATTATGCACATATCAATGTCCGTGGACCACTGGGCCCACAATGCATGGGCGAGGCCCACACTAGATACCTGTCCACAAACGGAGAGAACACTGCAGGGGCATCAGATAGAAATACAACAGACACCTCAGGGGGAAGGGAAGGGGGGGGCACCTCAGCCGGATTACAGCACCACGCCAGTTCCACGGCGGGGCTCCATGCCCATTGATGTATCCTGGGGAGTGCAAAGCCACAGTCTCTCAAGTCTCTACAGTGGGTGGGTTGCCCACTGTACCATCCTGGGGAGTGCAAAGCCACAGTCTCTCAAGTCTCTACAGTGGTTGGTTTGCCCACTGTACCATCCTGGGGAGTGCAAAGCCACAGTCTCTCAAGTCTCTACAGTGGGTGGTTTGCCCACTGGACCATCCTGGGGAGTGCCAACCCACAGTCTCTCAAGTGGATGCAGGTCTCCACTGGTTCTGGAGGGGGAATGGTGCCCAGAGTGCATCACGCTCCCCGTGACGGTCCCAGTTCCGTCACTGTCCCAGCTGCACATGGGCTAACGATGCTTGATTTGGCGGTCTTTGCCCTGTTCAGTGGTCGTCACCATGGCGGTCTTTGCCCTGTTCAGCGGTGCTTGCCTTTGCTGTCTCTGACCTGTTCAGCGGTGCTTTGCCCTGTTCAGCGGTCTTCACCATGGCGGTCCTTGCCCTGTTCAGCGGTGCTTGCCTTTGCTGTCTCTGACCTGTTCAGCGGTGCTTTGCCCTGTTCAACGGTCTTCACCATGGCAGTCCTTGCCCTGTTCAGCGGTGCTTGCCTTTGCTGTCTCTGACCTGTGCAGCAGTGTGTGGCATGACGGTCCCTCAGTGCCCAGGGGGGCTGTGGCTGCCGGGGCCCTCCAGGGCACTGACGCTGGTGGTGGTCTCCGGACCAGTGACGATACTGCTGCCCTCCTGGGCACTGACTCTGGCGGTGGTCTCCGGACCAGTGACGATACTGCTGCCCTCCAGGGCACTGACTCTGGCGGTGGTCTCCGGACCAGTGACGATACTGCTGGTGGTGGCGTCCCGGCCGGCGGGGAGGATGGCGCCCTTCTCCGCCGTGCTGCTCTTATCAGACTTTGGAGACTTCTTCTGCCCCTTCCCCACCTTGGGAGGAGTCACAGCTGACTCGGCACTCCCCCCGGGACCCTTGTGAGCTGTTTTGCCGGCAGGAGTCTTCACCCTCTCCCGTCGAGCAATTTCCAACTTAAGGTGCTTTACAGGGGGTGGACTGGCAGTGCTTTGGCTCCGTGTCACACTGGCTGCCCTGGTTGCCGGTGCACTCCACAGACCTTTAACACGCACCACTGGTACCGGACTTTTTTTGGCTGAGGTGCTACTACGGGACCTATGAATTGGAGGGGTGGGGATGGTGGGAAAGAGGTCAACGTTGCTGAGGAAGAGTTTCTGACGAACACTGGGATGGGTAGCTGGAGGGGGTCTGGGAGTGGAGGAAGAGGAGGTGGTTGTAGGTGATTTGGGTGCAGGTGCAGGTATTGGAGGCTGTCGTGAGGTGGATGGATGTTGGGTGTGTGGGTGCCCGCGTTTGTGTTCTTTGGGAGGGGGCGTCACAGACACACTGGGAGTGAACACAGGGGAGGTGTAAATGGTAGTGGGGGTGGTGAGTGCAGGTGAGCGGGGTGTGGTGCTGGGTGTTCTGGTGCAAGTCCTAGTGCATGTAGATGTAGTGCATGCAGGTGAGAGTGTAGACGAGACTGGGAGGGAGGAGGGAGACGACGAAGAGGGAGAAACAGTGGAGGCAGTGGATGTTGCTGTGTCTGTATGTGGGTGATGCTTGTGTGAGTGCCTGTGGGATGTGTGGTGCCTATGTTTGCCTGAGCTACTTTTGTGTGTTGAGGTGTGTGCATGCTTGTCTGATGGTGTGGTTGGGATAGGGGTACAGGGGATTGGGTCTGGGTGGAGGAAGTTGGAGAGGGGAGGCTAAACACAGGGACAATTGCTGCCATCAGTGCTGAGGGCCGAGATTGCAGGGTTCGATGATGGGCAGCCTGACCAGAATGAATGCCCTCCAGGAATGCATTAGTGTGTTGCAACTCCATTTCTACACCCTGGATGCCATTCACAATTGTAGACTGCCCAACAGTGAGTGACCTGAGGAGGTCAATGGCCTCCTCACTGAGGGCAGCAGGGGGGACAGGGGCAGGGGCTGAGGTGCCTGGGGCGAAGGTGATGCCCACCCTCCTGGGTGAGCGAGCACGGAGAGAAGGCTGAGGGGCTGCTGGGAGGGCGGTGCTGGTAGGGGAGTGGCGGCTGTACCTGTAGAAGTGGGGGGCACAGATGGTGCCGCCACCACAAGGGAGCTCCCATCGGCGGACGAATATGTGTCGCTGTTTGCTGATCCGGTGACTGACGTGAAGCTCCCCTCGCTCTCTGTCCCACTGGTGTATTCAGAGTCTGTTGTGTGGCCATCCATGGCCATGTGGGATGCAGCTCCCTCGTGCTCCGGTGCCACTGTACCTACGCCTGATGATGCTGAAGCACAAAAGAACAGGGAGAGCACAAAAAGGGGGGGACGACGACAGAAGAAAGACAGGTTGAGTGCATGGCTTACCGCTACCGTTGGCGGACAATACAGACACAGCAGCCCCCTGCACTACGCCGTGCTCTTGGCCTCTACAGATGCAATTCCTGGGACATGGCCTACATGGCTATGAGTGTCATCTGTCCACATAGATGACGCAGGGGCATGTATACCTGTACTTGGCACTCTACAGAGGTGGGGTGGGGTGCCACAGGGCCATGCCTTACGAAGGGGCCTAGCCTACGTAACTCGCCCTGGCCTAGGGAAACCCACAGCCCTCCTCCCCCACCCAGACACCTCCACTGCGCGCAAAGTCCGCAGAATGAGAGTGTACTCACCCCCTTGTGTCTGCTGTGATGCCCTCAAGCGCCCATCCAACTCAGGGTAGGCCACCGCCAGGATCTGGAACATCAGGGGGGTCATGGTGCGACGGGCACCCCTCACACGTTGGGAGGCCATCCCCAGCTGAGCCTCCGCCGTCTTCTTGCTCCAGCGGCGAATGTCCTCCCATCTTTTCCGGCAGTGGGTGCCCTGTCTCTGGTGGATCCCCAGGGTCCGGACGTCCTTGGCGATGGCACACCAAATGTCCTTCTTCTGGTGGGTGCTGACCTACATGACATGTACAGGGGAAGAAGAGAAGTCATTACCAACTGCACCGTCGAAATGAGTGGCCCCCATCCCTACCCTTGCCATCTGGCACATGCATTCACACTCCTTCATGGTGGCAGACCTGTGCCCCCTTCCTACTGACATCCAGCCCTCTCCACCCAGCATAGCCTATACAACGTGCTCCCTGTGTACTTACCTGTTGGTCTGGAGGACCGTAGAGTAGCGTGTACTGGGGGAGGACCCCGTCCACGAGCTTCTCCAACTCCTGAGCAGTGAAGGCAGGGGCCCTTTCCCCAGACGCAGCAGCCATTGTCTCTTCCAGACCGAGGTCACAGCAGGACTTGCAGTGTAGGTCCTCTCCTGTTGAAGATCAGGTATTGAGTGATTGAACAGATAGAAAATGGCGGTCACGTCCCCGGCGGTGACGTCCGCGGCGGTGCGTATCATCACCGCCGGCGCACTTCATCATTGGCTCCTGGGACCCATAGGGTCCAATGTTAACCAATGCAGCATTGCGCCGCAGTCTACGACCGCCTACCGCGACGGTGTACAACGCCAGCGCAGATACCTCACATCCCATTGTCCCAGTTTAGAGCTCAGGCAGCCGCCATTTCAGGGGCCCACATGGCTTCATTTACTACTGCGTCACACATACCTAGGCCTACACTCAACACACATACAGGAAGAGTTTTGTATTTGGTGTCGTGTTCTGTGTAGCTGTGGGTACATACCTGAGAATTTGTTGACTCTGTGGTCGCTGTTGTCCTTCTTAGGCACCGTCAGCTGGGACATTTGAGGAGATGGCGGAATCCTCCAGTGTACCCACCGCTGGTGGACCTGTTGACAATGGAGGAGCGACATTTTATCATCACCTACAGGTTTGACCGTGCCACAATACAGGAACTGTGTACACAGTTGGAGCCAGACCTGATCTCACCAATCCGCCATCCCACAGGAATCCCCCCTGAAGTGCAGGTGCTATCAGTGCTCCATTTCCTTGCAAGTGGATCATTTCAAACAACAGTGGCCGGGCATCAGGGATGTCCCAGCCTATGTTTTCCGACGTGTTGTCCAGAGTATTGTCTGCCCTGCTGAAACACGTGAGGAGCTACATCGTTTTCCCTCAGGTGGAGGATTTGGCTACAGTAAAAGGTGACTTCTATGCCCTGGGACATATCCCCAACATCATAGGTGCTATTGATGGCACCCATGTAGCTCTGGTCCCCCCCGCAGGAGTGAACAGGTGTACAGGAACCGGAAGAGTTATCATTCGATGAATGTACAGATGGTATGTTTGGCAGACCAGTACATCTCCCAGGTAAGTGTTATGTTACCTGGCTCTGTGCATGAAGCTTACATCCTGCGGAATAGCAGCATCCCGTATGTGATGGGTCAAATCCAGAGGCACCGTGTGTGGCTATTAGGGGACTCTGGTTACCCCAACCTGTCATGGCTACTGACCCCAGTGAAGAATGCCAGGACCAGGGCTGAGGAACGCTACAATGAGGCCCATGGGCGGACTAGGAGGGTGATCGAACGCACCTTCGGACTCCTGAAGGCCAGGTTCAGGTGCCTCCATATGACAGGTGGTTCCCTTTCTACTCACCAAGGAAGGTGTGCCAGATCATCATCGCCTGCTCGATGCTTCACAATCTTGCTTTGCGACACCAGGTGCCTTTTCTGCAGGAGGATGGTCCAGATGACGGTGTTGTGGCAGCTGTGGAGCCTTTCGACAGTGATGAGGAGGAAGCTGAGGAAGAAGACATAAACAACAGGGAGTCAGTCATACAGCAATATTTCCAGTGACACACAGGTGAGAAATTTTTTTTTACAATTACATTCACTTTCACACTTCTACCTCTATCCTGTCTGTCAATTAGAAGCAGTACTTGGTAACTGAGTTGTACATTTCCATTATGGTTTCACAGGTGTGGTTACCAACGTGTGTCATCTGCTTGCATCCTTCATGGACTTGTGATGTGTGACATAGGTATGTTGACATTACTATTGTGAACGGATTTTGTCACTGTCATTGCTCATACACATTTTCAAAATCACAGACTGACTCCAGATTGTTTTGTGCTTCAAGGGTGTTTATTGACGTGCTAAATATTGGAGGGTGGTGGCAAAATGGTGATGGGTGATGGTGGAGGAATGTCCATGGCAGAGTCCAGTCTATTAGTCTCACAGGTGCACTGCCCATATGGGCATAGGAAGTGGAGCTGGGGCAGTTCCTATCTGGACAGGGTAACAAAGTGGGACAGTGGGATGACAATCAGGGTGGTCTCATTTCCTGGCGGGGTCTTGCCATCTTGCTTTGTCCTGTTCCTGGATCTCAGGGACCGCTTGCGGGTGGTTGTCCGTCTGCAGGGGGTGGGGTGCTGGTGTGGTGGTCCTGTGGCGGGGCATCCTGTCCACTAGCGCCGGCGGAGGTGGTGGGCAGTTCATCGTCCAGGCTAGTGTCAGGGACCCCTTGGAGTGCCACGGTGTCCCTCATGGTCTTTTGTATGTCCTTCAGCACCCCTACGATGGTGCCCAGGGTGGAGTTGATGGTTCTGAGCTCCTCCCTGAACCCCAAATACTGTTCGTCCTGCATGCGCTGGGTCTCCTGAAACTTGGCCAGGACCGTAGCCATCGTCTCCTGGGAGTGGTGGTATGCTCCCATGATGGAGGAGAGGGCCTCGTGGAGAGTGGGTTCCCTTGGCCTGTCCGCCCCCTGTCGCACAGCAGCCCTCCCAGTTTCCCTGTGTTCCTGTGCCTCCGTCCCCTGGACCGTGTGCCCACTACCACTGCCCCCAGGTCCCTGTTGTTGTTGGGGTGGTGGGTTATCCTGGGTTCCCTGTAGTGGTGGACACACAGCTGATTGACGTGTCCTGGGTACGGAGGTATGGGCCAGCTGGGTGGGTGCTGTACTGGTGTTACCAGAGGGTGGAAGGTCAGTGTTGGGCTGTGCCTGTGCAAGGGGAACCGACTGTCCCAAGGCCCACGATGGTCTGGGCTGGTCATCTGGATCCAGTTGGCCAGAGCTGCTGTCGTCACTGTGGGCCTCTTCTGTGGGTGGAGTGGAGATGTCTGGACCCTCCTGTGTGGTGACGTTAAGTAGTGGTCCTGCAGGGGTATAAGAGCATGATTATTGCATGTGTGTGTGTCATGGTGTGCAATGGGTGGGTGTGCGTGTACCCCAGTGCAAGCATTCCTGTGTGGGGGCTTGTGTGATGATGGTTGGGGGGGTGTTATGGGTATGTGCAGTGAGCATGCTTTAGTGATGGGTGTCCATGCTTAGTTGTGTCATGCAGGGTTTGGTGTTGGGATGTGTGGTTTGTGTTATTAGTACACATTAGTGAGGAGTTGGAGTGATAGGGAAGGGGGTGAGGGTGGGGGGGTGTTAGCATGCAGGTAGGGTGGGGGATATGATAGTTAAGATTTAACTTACCAATGTCCATTCCTCCAACGACTCCTCCGATGCCCTCTGGATGCATGATGGTCAAGACCTGCTCCTCTCATGTTGTTAGTTGTGGGGGAGGAGGTGGGGGTCCGCTGCCAGTCCGCTTAATCGCGATGTTGTGCCTGGAGACCACTGAACGCACCTTCCCCCGTAGGTCGTTCCACCTCTTCCTGATGTCCTCCCGATTTTTTGGATGCTGTCTCACAGCGTTGACCCTGTCCACGATTCTTCGCCATAGCTCCATCTTTCGGGCTATGGAGGTGTGCTGCACCTGTGATCCAAATAGCTGTGGCTCTACCCGTACGATTTCCTCCACCATGACCCAGAGCTCCTCCTCGGAAAACCTGGGGTATCTTTGGCGTGACATGGGGTGGTGTAGGTGATGTGTGGGTGGTGTATGTGTTGATGAGTGTGGTGATGTGTGGTGGTGTGGGGTGTTTTGAGCATGGATGTTGTATGAGTGATGGTGTTGTGTGCCTCTATGTGGTGGGGTTGTCTATTGCTGTGGTCTCTGTCTGTCCCTTCGTCTCTGATTTTGAGTCGTAGGGGTTTGTGGGTGATGTGGGTGTGTGTTTTATATTGTGTTGGGTGTGTGGGAGTGGTGTTTGTATTTGTATCAGGTGTGTGTATTTTGAATTGTCCAATGTGGCGGTGTTTTGTAGATGTGTGTGTATTTTGAGTGCGGCGGTGTGTACAGCCAATGGAATACCGCGGTTGAAAGACCGCTGCGTGGATTCGTGTGTCGTGATAGCATGGGCGTGTTTCTGTTGGAGGAATTGTTTTCGCCAGTTTATCACTGACCTTTGTTGTGGCGGACTTGTGTGGGTGTCTGAATTTCGGCGGATTCCGTGCTGTGGGTCATAATAGCTGTGGCGGAATTCCGCAGCCGCGGTGGTGTATTGGCGGTCTTCTGCACGGCGGTTAGCGGCTTTTACCACCAATGTTGTAATGCCCCCCATAGTGTACAACTCTGCATATGGCTACTTTTTCCTTCTCCTGTGGTGGTCAACAACTTTTCATTAACTGGATTGTATGACACTGCTTTCCAATGTCTTTTGGTACCCATGTATTTGAATGAGCCATTAGTAAATCAAACATGCTTCCTATCCTCAGGGGACAAGAATTCAAATGGCACACTCCATTTCACTGATGACTCTTAAACCTGTGGTACCTCCTGCATCCTCTTCTCATCCTGTATAGGGGATTGTGACACCTGTTCATGTAGGGTTGCAGTGTCTGCCGGTCCTACTTGAGCCCTGCCTTGTATGTACCAAATCCAGTGTATGTTACTAGCCTCTTTTGCATGTCCTATATGGTGAGATTTAGGTGAACTCATCACCCACTGCATGATTGGTATTTCAGGTCTCAGAATTACATTATGACCTAGTGTAATTTGCTCTGTATCCACTAGAGCCCAATAACAGACCAAAAGCTGTTTTTCAAAAGGAGCATAGAGCTCTTCAAAATCAGGTAGTTTTCTAGTCTAGAACCCCAGGGGCACCCTCGTCCGTCCCTGTTTCTGCCACATACTCCAATTTGCATATTGTCCCTGAACAGTTGCATGTAACTCATTGTCTCCCTCTTGCACTGTCCACAAGTCTAAAGTCTGTTGAATTATTTCATGAGCCAAATCAAAAGCATACAGCTGTTCTTCACCCCATTCAAACTCATGCTTTTTCCTGGTTGCTTTGTACAAAAGGGTTAAGATTTTACTCAGATGAGGGTTATGCTGTTTCCAAAAATCAAACAATCCCATGAAACTCTATGGGCCTCATTATGACCCTGGCGGGCGGCGGAGGCCGCCCGCCAGGATCCCGCCCTCCAAATTACCGCGCCGCGGTCAAAAGACCACGGCGGGTATTACGAGTTTTCCCCTGGGCTGGCGGGCGGTTCCAGTTAAACCGCCCGCCAGCCCAGGGGAAAACGACCTTCCCACGAGGATGCCGGCTCGTAATCGAGCCGGCGGAGTGGGAAGGTGCGACGGGTGCTACTGCACCCGTCGCGTATTTCACTGTCTGCAAGGCAGACAGTGAAATACATTTTGGGGCCCTCTTACGGGGGCCCCTGCCGTGCCCATGCCATTGGCATGGGCACGGCAGGGGCCCCCAGGGGCCCCGCGACCCCCCCTACCGCCATCCTGTTCATGGCGGCTTTCCCGCCATGAACTGGATGGCGGTAGGGGGGGTCAGAATCCTCATGGCTGCGGAGCGCGCTCCGCAGCCATGGAGGATTCCAATGAGCAGCGGAAAGTCAGCGGGAGACCGCTGACTTTCCGCTTCTGACCGCGGCTGAACCGCCGCGTCAGAATGCTCATTGGAGCACCGCCAGCCTGTCGGCGGTGCTCCCGTGGTCGGTGGCCCCCAGGGTCAGAATGACCCTCTATGTCTCTTGCTTAGTGCAAAGAGTAGCAAACTCCAAAATCTATTTTTACCTGTGACAACATCTCTCTCTGTTATGGATTCTACTGAATTCCTAGAAACTGCAAATTTTATGACAGTACATGTGTGTTGTCTGAATTAATTGTACACACCGTACTCTGGAAAAGTATTCTCTGCAAAAGTTGTCTGAATGTGCCGGTTGTGTGGTGTAATCTTTTAAATAATACATTTCAACTCCTAGCAAAAACTGTGGGCTACTCTGCGCACAAGCTACATTCTGCTCATGCAGCTCACACTGGCCCCCTTCTTGGCAGCGCCGCAGAGGCCATTGACGGTGGATGTCCCAAGGGGCCTAGTCGACAGGAAAGTCGGCCCACAGGCCCCTCGGGTGCTGGTGTTGGTGTTCCCGGCGGTCTGGGTGGGCAGGCGGGGCTACGCTTGTGCTCTGCTCCGCCGCGTGGCCTGGACGGAGGGTGCCTGGAATCCTTTGGGGGTGCGAGCATTGGTGCCCCGAAGACGCACCTGAGGCCTGGCGTGGAGGGGGCGTGGCTGGATGGCGGCCCCCCTGACTTCTGAGGTGTGATCTGGTGGCCTTGCTTGGTGCCTTGGCTGTGGGCTTTCTGCTGCGACCTATTGGGGGTGGAGATCATACCCTGCGACGCGTGGCCTCAGCAGCAGTGACTGCTGCTGGGACCGGGAGACGCCACTCACAGTGGAGTGAACTGGTGCTGCAGGCGGGGACCCATTCACCTCTACTTTTGACGGGGTGTGCTGATACCGTCTAGAGGCTGCATGTGAGGGCACTTGGCCCCCGTTGAGTTGGGAGATAGGTAACGTCCCCTGTCCTCCCTCTGGCCCGGGTGGTTGCCCATGTTGGTTTGTTTCACAGTGTCGACTTATGTGGTGCGGTGAGAGCTATCTGCCATGGGGAAGGGGGATCAGAAGCAGTCTAAACTTACGTTTGAGGGCAAAAAGAAGAGTGGCCAAGCTGGTAGGTCGTTGGACGACCTACCCCAAAAGGTGGACACGCAATCGCCTTCTGTGAAAGCTGTTTGTAGACCTTAAGCATAGCCTGACTTGAATGGATGGGAAATTGGACCATTTGACTGAAAAAATGGAATGCCTGAAGGAGAGGGTGGATGGTCATGCCACCCGTCTTGAGCATGTGGAGTCTCGCACATCGGATCGGGAAGATAGCCGTTGTGAAGGTGGAGAGAAGCTACTGCGGATGGAAAGAGTATTAGAACGTACCCGTAATAAGAACAGGATCTTGAGGCCCGGTCCCGCCGCAATAATGTTTGCATTTTGAGTCTGCCGGAGTCAATGGCCATGGGACGCATGGAGGATTATGTGGAGACTATGGGCCTTATTACAACTTTGGAGGACGGTGTTAATCCGTCCCAAATGTGACGGATATACCACCTACCGTATTACGAGTCAATTATATCCTATGGAACTCGTAATACGGTAGGTGGTATATCCGTCACATTTGGGAAGGATTAACACCGTCCTACAAAGTTATAATAAGGCCCTATGTTTACATCGCTTTTCTCTGGTGAGCTCTCTCAGATGCTGGTGTTGGAGCGGGTTCACCTGTCGCTCGGGCCCCGGCCTCCTCCGGGTGCGCCGGAGTGGCCAATCATTGTGCGCTTATTGAATTACCCGGACAGGGACACCATACTTCGACCGGCTCGAGAACATCGCCCAGTGATATATAACAACAATGAGATCAGTATTTTTCCGAATCATACTCCCTGGGTGCAGGCTGCCCGTAGGGTGTTTCTTCCGGTCAAGTGTGCCTTGAGTCAGAGGGATGCCAAGTTCTCCCTCATTTATCCTGCCAAAGCAAGCTACATTTCTTTACGGACCCGCAACAGGCGGCCAGATACGTCAGGACCATCCCAAGAAAAGCGCCTCCGGCTTGTGCACAGGAGGATGGGGCGGGTGCAGAGCTCCCTGATGGTAGCGATAATGACTAAAGGCTGTTCGGATGATGTGGCTTGCGATGGCCCCTTTGCCTGTGGGATGGAACTGGACCAGCTTCGACTTGGGCTGGCTCTGAAGTGGTCGGTCCTGGGGCATTAACGGTATCTTGATGCTCCAGCCCATCCACCCCAATCGGGGCGGTTACCAAATGGCCTCGCTGATGCCCCACTGGATGAGTCCTAATAAGATGTTTGCTGTTTTGCAATGGGTTCTGAGTTTGGGTGCAGGTGGGATCACTGGACTGGCCCGATTGGTGGACCAGCGTGGGTGGGGACGTGCACTATTTGTTGTTGGGGTTGTACGTGCTATTTTTCTTCCCTTTCTCTCTCTTTCCCCTTCTTTAGTAGCTGTTGCTTTCTGTGGAATGGCTGGGGGTGGCATGCGATTGGGTGGCTGCTGGGATGGTGAATACAAGCACAATGGCTCTTAAGTGCCTCATTTGGAATGTCAGGGGGCTGAATGATGGACGCAAGATGTGGTTGCTGTCGGCCTATATGCAGCGCCACGCAATTGATATCTGTATGCTGCAGGAGACCCACTTGGTTGAGGGCACAAAAGCGAAGGTGAGGGCTGGCTGGATCGGCGAGAGTCACATGATGTTGGACTCAGGCTATGCGCGAGGTGTAGTGATTTTGATTCGGAAGGGACTGCTGTGGCACACAGGTAGGGTGCTAGTGGACCTGGGGTGTGCTTCCTGGGCAAGGAGGCGAGGGTGCGGATCTATGGTGAAGGTGAGCTGGTTGGAAATAAATTGGTGGCCATGCTTTATAGGCCGTGGGCTGGGAATTACATCGTAGAACTGACTGACTCAACGGGAATGCTTCGGACGGGTACGGCATAGGTTCAGTGTGTCATGTCAGACTTCTATTCGGAACTGTATGCTGAGTGCCCAGGGATTAGTGGTTCGGATGCTGTTTCTTACTTTGAGGAGGTTAGCTTGCTTTGGCTTGAGAACTCCCACAGACAGTACCCGGATGCTCCTTTTTTGGTGGAGGAATTTTTTCAGGCTATAAGTAGTTTGCCAAGCGATAAGGCCCCGGGACTGGATGGCTTGACGCCTACCTTCTATAAGGAGTATGCAGATGTCCTGGCACCTCGCCTTCTTGAGGTCTATGCTGAAGCGCTCGAGGGCAGCGTCCTTCCAGCTTCAATGCGGGAGGCTCTAATAGTGACGATTTTAAAACCTGGGAAAGACCCTAGTAGTTGCGACTCGTATCGGCCACTCTCACTTATAAATATAGATAATAAGATCTTAGCAGAACTCATTGCGGCGCGTCTGCAGCCCCTACTTCCATCCTTGGTATTACCGGACCAATCTGTTTTTGTGCCAGGACGTTCGACACTGTATAATCTGCGTACCTTTTTTGCAATTTCCCATTTGACCGGGCCTGACGATCGCACGCCAGCGGTCTTTCTGGATGCTGCGAAGGCATTCGATTCGTTGGATTGGTCGTATATGTTCGCCCTACTAGCTAGAGTGGGGCTTAGCTCTAGATTAATTCAACTCATCCGTCTGCTGTACTCAATGCCAACTGCTCGATTGAGAATCAACAAGATGCTGTCGGATTCTTTTTTGATTGCCAGGGGCACTCGTCTGGGTTGCCCCCTTTTACCTATACTTTTTGCGGTGGCGATCAAACCCCTTGAGGTGTGGCTGCGACAGCACTATAACCATAGGGTGTTGGCGTTCTGACAGCGCCCTATTCTAATTTCCCTGTACGCGGACGACAATGCATTGTATGTCCGTGACCCGCAATTGCACCTTGATGTTTTGCTGGATGAGGTTGTTCAGTTTGGCCGGCTCTCCGGGATTATGATCAACTGGTCAAAGTCAGTGGTGCTGCCTCTGTCTGATGCTACCGTGCAGTGCCCTTCTGGCTACCCCCTCTGTTGGGCGGACGGGCCGGTGTGCGATCTGGGTATTTGGCTGAGTCGGAAGGTGGATGAGCTGTGGTCGGCTAACTATGGCCCAGCAATTGTGAGGCTGGAGGATAAGGTGGCGGTCTGGCGCTCACTGCTGCTCTCGCTGACCGGGCGCATTGCAATAGCAAAGATGGTGGTTCTGCCTAAATTATTGTATCTTTTTGTTAACTTACCTCTGGTGCTCACGACTGGCTTCTTGAAGCGGCCTCGATCTTCGCTTGTGGCCCATGCATGGGCAGGGGGGCAGCCCATAATTTCATGGGCGACTCTGACTTTACCGTTTGAGCAGGGAGGGCTTGCAGCCCCAGATCTGAACCTTTATTATTACTGTGCGCAGGCCCACTTTGTGTATTTTTGGCTGCATTCCATATGATATTTGCCCCACCTGGCTCCTGAATATGACTCGGTATGGTAGGACAGATTGGATGGGGTAGTAGGTGGACCGCCTAAGCCCCATTAGCGGGATGTGGACACCGTGGCGTGTTCGGGGTGGGCTTGAACGTGCTTGCTGAGGTGGGCTGGAGTGCGTGAGGTGTTTGTGCCTTCGATGCTGGAGCGAGATGCGGTGGGTCTCCCCCATTGCCAGATGGATGGCCAGATATCTGAATGCCTCCGGAAGATAAACATGTTGACTTTGGGGTCTTGGTTCTTGGCGGGACCGTTCCTTTCCTTGGAGGACGTGCTGGGAGTGCTCAGCGATACTGGGATCTATTGATTGTTCTTTTTTAGGATCCATGCCTTGTTGCGGGCGTGGTACTCCTGCTTTCACGCGGAGCCCCCTCTGTGGCGAGCGTTAGAATTGTTGTACAAGGTGCCGTCTGCCCGCCAACTCATTACGAGTCTGTATGTTTTCCTGCAGACTACGGAGCCCTTGGTTGAGTCCAAGGCCAGGGTGCACTGGGAGATGGATTTGGGCGCGCCCATTCCGGAGAAGAAGTGGCGCTACGGTTGTGCCCAGATGCGGGAGCTCTCCCCTAACCACAGGCTGTGCCTTATACATTTTAACTTTTTACATCGGCTGTATTACACACCTAGTCGACTGAAGAAAATGGGCCTTAGGGAGGATGCTAGATGTGCATGTTGCCCATCCTTGGAGTCGACTTTCTGCATTTGGTGTGGGACTGTGGGGCAGTGCAAGGTTACTGGTTTGAGGTGCTGCATGCGCTTGACGAGATGACTGGGCTTGTGTTGCCGCGTACTCCTGAGGTGGTGCTTTGGGGATATGTGGAAGAGATCCCCTCTACATCCAGACGGTTGGTGGGATTGATGCTGCTGCTGGATAAACGCAGGGTGGTGATGTGCTGGGGATGGAAGCGGATACCCCGTTGTGATGACTGGCTGAAAGACACTGAGTACTGTCAGGAGCAGCTAGTGGTATACTGGGAATTGATGCCGGAGGGTTCCCGCCCGCAGGATATATGGGCCCCCTTGACGGCACTTCTTGCGGCTATCGCACACGGGAAGACTAGCCTGTCTTGCCTCCCCCTGAGTGTCCAGCTGTGGCTATTTTACTTTCTGAGGCACAAGAATGTGAGCCCCTCTTCTGTGGGCATTAAGATGGCAGAGCTGCTTCCTTTCCCTCTCTCTTTTCTGTCCTCTTATCTTCCCCCTCTTCTGCTGGACTCTGTTTCCAACGTTCACTTGCAATATTGAACGGAGGTGCTCATGTAGGGGAACAGTCTATCCTGTTGTTCATTTTGATGTCTGGTCATTCTTGCTCTTTCTGTGAGGCCTCCTAGCCGGATATGGTAGATGAACACTGAATGTGAACAATACTTTGCTCTGTTTGATGGTTCTAATTTTCTAAATGCAAAAATAAATAAATAAAATTTTTTAAAAAAATAGAGGAGTGAGGGATGAGGCCTCTACTTACCAGGTGGAGTCACAGGAGGCAGAGAAGTGCAGTGACCAGGTCAGTGGTATTGCTCGACGTACCACGCAGCGGCAGCCATTAAGGAGGCAGCCGCTGCTCACAACCCGCTCATAAATCTGACTTACGGCCAGATTTATGAGATGAGTTGTGCAATGCTTGCAACATTCAACGTGGTACATGCCTGGTGTAACCCACTAACTCATATTTTTTCAGCCATGCAAAGCCACTTTGCACGGCTTTGAATGGCCTAAAAAATATGGACTAAGGCAAGGCAGCCCAAATAGCTGAGTTGCACCACTCTGCTCAGGGAGGCATTCCAAGGGCATTGCATTGGTGTTCCTACGCCACTCCACGGTTTGCAATGCCTTCCCAGATTCACAAGACCTTGTAAACATGGGAACACGCCGCAAAGATATGCCTTCCCAGCAGGGGTGTGTAACAAGGAGAAATGTCTTTATTTCTCCTTGGTTTTTTTGTCTTTTTCTATGTGTGCTGCATGCAGCACACATAGTAAGAGGAAAAAGAATCGCAGGATTGGTTTGAGGCAGGAAGGTGTCCCTTCTTGCACAAAACAATCCTACATGCAATGCAGGCACTTCTGCACCATGATGCAAGCATGTCTGTGTTGGCACTAGGCTCCCAAAAGAGCGCCAGCGCAGGGGGAAAGAACAAGAATGCGTCATATTGTAGAAATACAGCACATTCCTGCCCTTTCACTGTGAAACATGGCAGTACTGCTGCACTGCCCTGTGCCACAAAGCCCATAAATATGGGCCTTAAATTCCAACACACTCCCACTGTACTTCGGAGATGCTATGAGGACTGTTATGGCAACTGTTCCCGACAGAAGACTGGATTAAGCATAAAGCACTTACCTTGGCCCCCCCAAATTGTAATATTGAAAGAATACAACTGCTTCAGAATGGAGTGCATAGGCTGGTATTCAATCAATCAATCAGGGTTTATAAAGTGCGCCAAATCACCTGATAGGGTATCCAGGCACTTGCAGATCCTGGAGGCTTATTCAAACAGCCAGGGCTTGAGGGCCATTCAGAATTACCGAAGTGAGGAGAAGGTCCAAAGGTGCATGGGGAGGCTGTTCCAGGTTTTTGCTGTGATCTGAGAAAAAGAGCATCCTCCACTTCTGCTTCGGTAGATGCAGGGAGTAATGGCCAAATGAAAGGGAGGAAGAGCACATTCTTCTTGACGGTTGGGGAAGTTCAGTTGGTGGTTAATGTTTGTTGGTCCTTCTTGTGTAGAGCCTTGTGTGTGTGGGTCAGCAGCTTCAATTGGCATCTCTTCTGTATGGGGAGCCAGTGGAGTTGCCTGAGGTGGGGTGTGATGTGGGTTTATCGGTGAAGGCCAAGGATGAGTCTGGCTGTGGCGTTCTGTATGGCCTGAAGTCTCTGTAGGAGGTGCATGGCAATTCCTACGTAGAGGGTGTTGCCATAGTCCATTTGGCTGGTGATGAAGGCCTGTGTCACAGTGCATCTCATGTGTAGAGGTAGCCACTTGAGAATCTTAAGTAGAATGCAAAAAGTGAGGAAGCAGGTGGAGGAGATGGCGTTGATCTGTGATCTCATGGTGAGCTTGTTGTCAACAATGATTCTGAGGTTTCTGATGTGGTAGGAGGGAGTGGGTGTGAGTCCTAGGGCTGATGGCCACCAGGAGTTATTCCATGTGTAGCTGCTGCTGCCAAAGATCAGTACTTCTGTCTTGTCTGTGTTCAGCTGCATGCATGCCGTTCTTCTTCATCCAATCAGTAACGCTTGACATGCATCTATGAAGCTGGTTCTGGTGGTGAAGGAGTCGTTGGTGAGTGAGAAGATGGTATTCAAAGCCCCTTGCAGATCACACACCTTTCCAGTTTAAAATGTGCTGCTTAGTTTTGAGGCTTTGCATAGGTTGGTCCCAGATTTTTCGACCAGTCGAGTGGTGAAATATGCTCCAAAGAAGATCTCCGCTCTCCCAAAGCTAATTTTGTGATGGTGCTAAGGTTCTGCAACTCAAGAGTTTGAGGTCGCAGGTTCCCGTTCTTAGTCTTGCTCGTTTGGACCTGTGTCCCACTGCAAATTTGATCCCTTATTGAATTAAAAACCTTCAGGACTGCATTGAAAACCTGCCTCTTTAAGAAAACATTTGAGTCCACCCTTAAAGTTAGCCTTGTGCTTTAGTGTATTCATCTTTCTCTCATTGTTAGCGACATGATACCGTCAGGTGAATAAGTGCTTTATAAATATCGGATAACATGACATGCAAGGAATGAGCATTCCGTGCTAGCGATGGCAACTAACATGTCCTGGATGCTGCCAATGTGTCACGGATGGCTAGAATATGCCAAAGATGGCTACCATAATGCTAGAGATGGCGCTGAAGGCAACAATATGATACAGATAGCTACATTCATGCACGTCCGTGCCACCATCATGCTAGGGGTGGCTACCAAAATGGTGCTGAGGGCAACAATATGGTACAGATATCTACATTCATGCATGTCCGTGTCACCATCATGCTAGGGGTGGCTAACATAATACCACAGATGGCAACAGTATGTCACAGTTAGCTACCATGATGGCTGTGACTGACACCACTAGCTTAAGGGTGGCAACCATGCACACCCTTGCTACCATCATGTGTAGAGTTTGGTACCGTAGTGCCACAGATGGCAACAGTAAGTTACAGATAGCTACCATCAAGCATAAGATTGCCACCACCATCCTAGGGGTGGCCGCCATATTGGCACTGATGGCAACAGTATGTCACCGACAGCTACCACCATGAACACCCTTGCCACCATCATCCTAAGGGTGGGCACGATGCACACACTTGCCGCCATCATGCCAGGGTTGGGCACTGTAATGCCACAGATGTCAGCAGTATGTCACAGACAACTACCATCATGCATGTTATCGCCACCATCTTCTCATGCCACCACAGTCACTGTAGTTGAAGGATGATGCCAGTACTACAAGGTTCAAAGACTTTATTACATCACTAGCTCCAGTGTGCAAAAAATGACAACTGAAATGCTACGTGTGGCCCCACTATTATCCCAGCGAGTGCCTGAAGAGGCCAGGGTCAGCCCCATTGCCCACCCTATGATCTGTAAAAGAAAACTCTACACAACCATCCAGGAAGACCCATAATCACCAGAAAGGAAGTCACTAAAATAAAACAACCATTGTCAGCTGTCAGGTGACGGATGATTGACAGCCTCCATCTGCTTCACTCAGATCCCTTCTTGCACCACTTATTAGATGGTTGTTATTATCTTTTAGTTATAAACATTCAAAGAGTGGAGGGGTCAGAAACTCCTCATCCATTGGACGTCTGCTGCTGTCGGAGGCACACAGTCATCCAATAAGAGAAAAAAGGAGGCCCTTGAGTATCTTATCCAGTTCACAGGGCAAATCCAGCATCTCCTTGGGACCAGGGCAGTGATTCACATCTGTACCAAAATGTGATACAAAAGAATAAAATGATTGTGCCTGATCTGGATCACACATAACAAAGCTGCATGTTTAAAACACAATCTAATTACTCATTTATTTTAGAAACTCCAAGACTCAGAGTACATTATGTAATGTATCTAATTGTCATGAGATAATTAAGAGGTGAGTGTGAGAGACAAAAATGAAAAGTAGAAAACTATTAAATGAATGTTGATATTCTGTGTTACGATAATCTTGGTTAAACAGGTTTACAATTTTGTTTGAGACAAAGGAGAGCAGAAGAAGTTGACATTTCAGCCCAGTAGCATGAATGATGTGAACCATCATCAGGGCAAGTTAAAATAAATAGTGAAACTTAAATGGAAACGATATAAAACAACATTACTTTCATGCAGAATGTGTGTTTTTTACAATCTATTGTATAATAAATGTAATGATCTGTAATTGAATTTGGGGGTCATTATGACTTCGACGGATGGAAAAGCCCGTCTGCCGAAGTTCTGACGGGGAGGTTGCCGCAGTGCAGATGCCTGCCCATCAGCCCTATTATAAGTTTCCCGCTGGCCCAGTGGGAAAGGGCCTACAGCATTGTCGCCGGCTTGCAATGCTGTAGTGCTTAGGGTGCACTAGCACCAGTCGCAAAGTTCACTGTCTGCAAAGTTGACAGTGAACTTTGTGACGGGGCTGACCACGGGGGTCCCTGCACTGCCCATGCCAAGTGCATGGGCAGTGCAGGGCCCCTGTGGGGCACCCTGCACCCGATCTTCGCCAGCCTTTACATGGCGGGGCTACCGCCATGTAACAACTGGCGGAGAGGAGGGTCGTAATTCCCAGGGCGATGCTGCTTGCAGTGCTACCCTGGCAGATTAGGACGGCCAGCAACGCCAGGCCCTCCTGTGGAGGAAAACTGGTGGTGCGTGCGGTCCGACTGTGGCGCTACTCCCGCGGTCGTAATGCGGCGGTTCAACCACCACCGCAACACTGGCAGTCTTAAGTCCGCCAGGGTCATAATGAGAGCCGAGGTGGGGTTCTAACAGAGGCGTCTAAGAAGGTGTTCTATAAAGCAGCAGTTCCTACCCCATGGGACTGAAGGGGGACCGCAATTCCTATTTAAGGGGTCCACGACTGCTAGAAAATTAATAATATTAACAGATTAATCAAGTAAATATAAACAATGAAGTAGAAAGTAAAACAGAAAATTGTAAAGAATTCTGTAAATGTGAAGGCATTTGAAATTGGAGGCTAAACATTGAGGGCCTGAGTTAGAACTCAGCGGAGAGGTTACTCCATCACAATGGTGACGGATATCCCCTCAGCCGAAATCTAAACCCCATTACGTTCTATGGGATTTGGATTTCAGCAGACGGGATATCCGTCACTGTTGTGGCGGAGCGACCCGTCCGCCGCCTTCTAAATCAGGCTATAAGTCACTATCCTGAGACGGATTCATGGGAGCAGTGCAAGTGCATGAAACAGAATATAGTATGGACCTTGAGGGGCCTCAATTGGCTTTAGAAAAGTTCCATTCTTCCCATTAAAAATAACATTTTGTCTTTTTTATGTTTGTTTGTGAACTGAATAAAATATTTCATCATTTGTGGATTTGTTTCATGAACGCTTGTTTCCATATTTGTAAGTAATTTGTAGTCATCAAAATTGCTTAGGCGGGTCACCGGTTTCCAATGATGACTCAGTGGGGGTTGGAGGCGCATACCACTTATGATTCAGTGGGGGTCCTCAAATTTCAGTAATGATTAAGTAAGGGCTCACAGAAGTGAAAAGGTTAAGAACCACTGCTATGAAGATTATGTCATAGGGCTAATCTTCATATACACACAGAATAGTGTCACAGGTGCCCAACCGGTAAGGAAGGATCATTCAGGATGTCTGATTATCCCACGACAAGAAGAAGAGCTTGTAATGTGAGTATTAGTCCCTCTGACCCGTCAGAACCCAATTCTGCACCTATAGACTTGTGGCTCTCGCGTGGTCTTTTAGTCACACAAGTGATGCTGGATGTTGAACAGCATTTGAGAATTGAATTAGGTCGGATCGCTGATTCTTCAGATGTAGGGTTGATGGCATGGTGTTGACCCCATGGGTACCACGCCATGTGGCAAGAAGTAATGGTCTGGAATTAGAGTGTCAAGACTTCACTGGGGGGGATGAAAGATCTGACGTCATCATTATCCGTATTAGCCATGTGAGTAACTTGCTGCAGCCTCACAGCTGACAAGGAGGATACAGGTATCTGGTCCCCAGGAGGATTGCTGGGGAGAAAAGGAATGTTTCCTGGTTGTCTTGGATGGAGGTGTTTATGTTTTAATTGTCCACAACTCTTGTCCTGTCTTATTCTGGCATGCTCGCTCCCTTTTATGTGTTTTCTAAAAGTGAGGTGTGCTTCACTATGTTTCTGTTACTTCTCCTAAAATATGTCTCACTCTTCATAATTTTGGCGGGCTGATGCAACCCTCTATTTTATTTCTCAAAATGTCCCTCTTAAATGTTCCCAAATGTTGAAATGTTTCCTCTTTGTGAATTTCTCCCATCTCCGTAGCATAGGTAGTTGTCACTGTGTCTGAAAACTTCCAGGCAGTGACAATGCCTGTCTACTGCTGAGATATCCCTACACCATAGGTCAAGAAATGATAATGCACCATTTTCCTCTAGGAATTAGATGAATGCAATGCTCTGACTTGAACACTAGGGGGCATATTTACACGAAAGTGGCACCACCGTAGCACCGCTTTAGCACCAAAAATATGACGGTAAGGCGCCAATAAGGCCGCGCAAGGGGCTCTTAAATATGCACTTAAGTGTTACATGCTACATCAACACCCAACGTGACAAACTGGCGGAAAAGGTCTTGGTTTGCTTGCACTGTGGTTCAGACAGGACCTGGTTTGACAGTTCGGGCTGAACTATTCCCATTGGAGCAGGACCATGGCTGTTTGCGTATGTCTGGGTCTAATCTGAGGTGGCATCATGGACAAAAAAACAATGGGTCGGAATGCTACGCCAAGGGATTGATAGTGGGTAGACCATTTGCAAGCCTTGCTCCCATCGCTTTTTATGCATTTAGTGACTACCGATTGATCGGGCATCCCAGATTTGCCAGGGCAGTCCCGGCTGTTCACCTGCTGTCCTGGCAGCTGTCACTAAAGGTGCCCCGATTCTCGGAGAGGGCCAACTGAAAACAGTGGGAGACAGCTTTCATGTGTTTCCACCTCAACACTGGCTAGCAACTGTTATCAGAAAGAAATTTAATAACTAGATAAGATGCTGGGCTTAAAAAAATGCATTTTATTTCCCTAGTACCTTGTTGTCTCAGAGGCTGCGGAGGGCTTTGTTATGTCCCTGTGTTGTCTGTGTTATTACGCGAATGAGCGCTGTCATTCTGTCACCCTTGGATGATGTAAAATTGTGTTCCTCCTTCTATTTCTGTCAAATGCCCCGATTTTTTGTTTTACAACTCTGTCACCCCACCTAGGTGGCCCCGGGTATGCCTAGACATGGGTCCCGTGCTCACTGTCCCACTGGAGCTAAGTTGCAGCCGCTGGAGAGGCCTAGCTAGGATGAAGCACGGAATGGGTCGCCTCTGATCCTAGTAAGGGCGGACCTGGCTTGGCAGCTCGGGCTGGAATGGTCCTACTGGGGCATGAACACGGCTGATTCGCTTAATTCTTGGTCTATAATCGGATGTTGCATCGTCAGCGGTTAGACTATTTTGCAGGGATTGCGCGCATCACTTTATGTGTGTTTAATGGTTTAATCTCCGCAGTGACGTTACCACTCCCAGCTCACCCGCACACAAGCCCCCCACCCGGGTGAGCCCGAGCGTGCAGCCCGGCGGGTCAGCGCACGTGCACCGCTTGGTTTGGGGGCGAGCAGTCGGCAGTGTCTGTCAGGCTGACGGCGCTAATGTGCATTCAAGTGTTCTCTCGGTGGCCTAACGAGGATGGAAGGTGGCGGGAGAGCGTGGGAGCCGCCAGGGGCAGCCATCATTACCGGCGAGCAGGCGGATTGCAAACCTAATTTAACAAAGCTCCGAACAACAATGGCTTGAAATAACTGCGAACAAACAGAAGCAGGATCCCGGAGCTGCGGCGGTTTAACAAGCATTGGCTTTGAATAGTGGATGTACACATTGTCACACGGGTTGCATAGCAGCATCTATGCAAACAGACCCACAAGTGTACAGATGGCAGACCCTGTGCCCTGTATAGCATCCTTAACATGTCACAAGGGGTGCACAGCCCTGGCCGGCACAGCTCTGGCCAGGACATGTGACTGCAGACCCCCAGGGGCAGCCCCACCTGCTGGTCAGGAGATGTCTCCCTGGGGCAGCCCCACCTGCTGGTCAGGACACGTGACTGCGGACCCCCAGGGGCAGCCCCACCTGCTGGTCAGGAGATGTCTCCCTGGGGCAGCGCCACCTGCTGGTCAGGAGATGTCTCCCTGGGGCAGCCCCACCTGCTGGTCAGGAGATGTCTCCCTGGGGCAGCGCCACCTGCTGGTCAGGAGATGTCTCCCTGGGGCAGCCCCACCTGCTGGTCAGGAGATGTCTCCCTGGGGCAGCGCCACCTGCTGGTCAGGACACGTGACTGCGGACTCCCTGGGGCAGCCCCACCTGCTGGCCAGGACATGTGACTGCAGACCCCCAGGGGCAGCCCCACCTGCTGGTCAGGACACGTGACTGCGGACTCCCTGGGGCAGCCCCACCTGCTGGTCAGGACACGTGACTGCGGACCCCCAGGGGCAGCCCCACCTGCTGGTCAGGAGATGTCTCCCTGGGGCAGCCCCACCTGCTGGTCAGGACACGTGACTGCAGACTCCCAGGGGCAGCCCCACCTGCTGGTCAGGACACGTGACTGCGGGCTCCCTGGGGCAGCCCCACCTGCTGGTCAGGACACGTGACTGCAGACTCCCAGGGGCAGCCCCACCTGCTGGTCAGGACACGTGACTGCGGACTCCCTGGGGCAGCCCCACCTAATGGTCAGGACACGTGACTGCAGACTCCCAGGGGCAGCCCCACCTGCTGGTCAGGACACGTGACTGCGGACCCCCAGGGGCAGCCCCACCTGCTGGCCAGGAGATGTCTCCCTGGGGCAGCCCCACCTGCTGGTCAGGACACGTGACTGCAGACTCCCAGGGGCAGCCCCACCTGCTGGTCAGGACACGTGACTGCGGACTCCCTGGGGCAGCCCCACCTGCTGGTCAGGAGATGTCTCCCTGGGGCAGCCCCACCTGCTGGTCAGGACACGTGACTGCAGACTCCCAGGGGCAGCCCCACCTGCTGGTCAGGACACGTGACTGCGGACTCCCTGGGGCAGCCCCACCTGCTGGTCAGGAGATGTCTCCCTGGGGCAGCCCCACCTGCTGGTCAGGAGATGTCTCCCTGGGGCAGCCCCACCTGCTGGCCAGGACATGTGACTGCAGACCCCCAGGGGCAGCCCCACCTGCTGGTCAGGACACGTGACTGCGGACTCCCTGGGGCAGCCCCACCTAATGGTCAGGACACGTGACTGCGGACCCCCAGGGGCAGCCCCACCTGCTGGTCAGGAGATGTCTCCCTGGGGCAGCCCCACCTGCTGGCCAGGACACGTGACTGCGGACTCCCTGAGGCAGCCCCACCTGCTGGTCAGGAGATGTCTCCCTGGGGCAGCCCCACCTGCTGGTCAGGACACGTGACTGCAGACTCCCAGGGGCAGCCCCACCTGCTGGTCAGGACACGTGACTGCGGGCTCCCTGGGGCAGCCCCACCTGCTGGTCAGGACACGTGACTGCGGACTCCCTGAGGCAGCCCCACCTGCTGGTCAGGACACGTGACTGCAGACTCCCAGGGGCAGCCCCACCTAATGGTCAGGACACGTGACTGCAGACTCCCAGGGGCAGCCCCACCTGCTGGTCAGGACACGTGACTGCGGGCTCCCTGGGGCAGCCCCACCTGCTGGTCAGGACACGTGACTGCGGACTCCCTGGGGCAGCCCCACCTGATGGTCACGAGATGTCTCCCTGGGGCAGCCCCACCTGCTGGTCAGGACACGTGACTGCAGACTCCCAGGGGCAGCCCCACCTGCTGGTCAGGACACGTGACTGCGGGCTCCCTGGGGCAGCCCCACCTGCTGGTCAGGACACATGACTGCAGGCTCCCTGGGGCAGCCCCACCTGCTGGTCAGGACACGTGACTGCGGACTCCCTGGGGCAGCCCCACCTGATGGTCAGGAGATGTCTCCCTGGGGCAGCCCCACCTGCTGGTCAGGACACGTGACTGCATACTCCCAGGGGCAGCCCCACCTGCTGGTCAGGACACGTGACTGCGGGCTCCCTGGGGCAGCCCCACCTGCTGGTCAGGACACGTGACTGCGGGCTCCCTGGGGCAGCCTCACCTGCTGGTCAGGACACGTGACTGCGGACTCCCAGGGGCAGCCCCACCTGCTGGTCAGGACACGTGACTGCGGACTCCCAGGGGCAGCCCCACCTGCACCCTGGGCTGAGGGCACGCCCACAGCAACACCCATTGCACGCCCCTTCCAGGCAAAGTGCTGCGTGTGAAGGGGCCGTATTTACAAGGTGGCGTTAAGCCACAAAAAGTGGCTTAACGCCACCTTGTAAACTAAATATGGTGCAGGGCATAGCACCACCAGAGCATCACAAAAAGTGACGCTCAGGAGGCGCTAGAGGCTTTTAAATATGCCCCTTATTATTTCCTATGGACGTCATTTAGGGTCATCAGGGGTTGCAGGTCATCAGGAGTTGCCACTGCGACCCCTGGTTAGTCCCTTTCAATCCCTAACACCGTCTTTGCGACCCCTGGCCTCATAGGTTGCAAAGCCAGTGCCTGGAACACAGTGACAGCTCCTCCTTATAGACGTGTGTTTGTTTTTCCCCTTTTTTTCATTACACTAATAGTCATTATTCACTATTAGTGTAATAAAACAATGGAGTACATTTAGCTCGAAAATGACCTTCCCCGACAGCTGAGGTAAGTTAAAAAAAATGCTTTTTAATGTATGCTGTGTGCGTGCTTCTAGAAGGGTGTGTGTTTAGGTGAGAGTGTGTAGGCGTGAATGTGTGTGTGAGTGAAATTTAAGGACAAAGAGCTTGTGATGGGTGTGCGACATCACTTCCGCTACCCCTGGCATTTTGGGGAACTGAGGTTCATGCTGTTTCCATGAAGAAACAGGAGGACGACGACGAATGATCACATGCTGTTGACAGACCCTCCTCTTCATCAGCCTACCTATTCACTGCTCGGGGCCGACAGCTGAGCTATGCTTTGTCAGCCGAACGCAGCAGAGCTATCCCTCACTTGGCACAGACAGCAGAGCTAACGCCCCACTTATCGAAGGTGGTAGAGTTACTCTTCCCTTACCATACACACTATGGTTGTCTCTCATCTTTGGCACAACAATCCTTTGCTCAGTTAGCAGATCTCTTTCTTAGCTCAGGCAGCAGAGCTATCTATCACTTGACACAGACAGCAGAGTAGCCCTAGCTTCATACAGACAGCAATACCCTGTGCCTACCTCCACTCAACGGTGGCCTACCCCCCTCGCCTACAAGGCCTTTGGCCGTGTGCAGCGTGGAGTTGGTAACAGGACCCGCACCCAACCCACTACGAGAGGCCAAACCCCCACTTTGCACATCTTTTGCCCTTTGGCTATGCATGGCATGAGTTGCCTGCAGCTTCTGTACTCATCTCCCGCTGGCGACCAACCCCCCCCAGCTGCACACGTTCAAAATCTTGCAGTCAAGCCCTGAGCCCAACCCCTCACTGGGGTCCAGTTCCCCATTGCAGGTCAACCACCCCCACTGGTTATGCACCAATCCAGACACCTATTGCATTTTCCATGTTTTTCGCAGTACTGTGGTACTGTCGCACAAGTAGTACACAAAGGTAACGTGGGGCAGTATAAACTTCACTTTTTAATGCTTGCATGGTCCTGTGGTACTCCCGCAAGTTCTCACCGAGGGCCTTTCTGGGTCATGGAGGAGTCTTGGAGAACCCACCATAGCACTTTTTTTATTTATATTTTGACCCGGGGGGTGGGTCTCTCTGGGCACCCTCATAAGGCCCATTGGGTCAGGGTACCCCTACCCTGTGCCCTTGTACATTATATTTTTTTAACTCATGACACAGGCACTGAGTTCCTTTGTCTTAAAATAGCAGCTGCAACATTACGTTGGTGTTGTAGCCAACCAGTCAGATTGCTCAATATCACTGGACTGCCACTGTCTTGGTGGAAGCAAGGAGCTGATGGGAAAGCAAGTCCTATTAGCCAATAAGAAAGCTCTATTTTTTAAATATGCGTACCACAGAAGTATTTTGGTACTCCCGCAGGTTCAACTATATTTTGAAGCTTAATTTCTCAGATTGACAGATTTACACTATGGGGGTCATTATGACCCTGGCGGTCGGTGCTAATGTGGAGGTAGCAGCCGCCGGGCTGGAGATGAGAATCTCCAGCCTGGAGGCTGCCATTGTGACACCGACAGTATTATGTCCCTGCCTACCGCCATGTTTTTGTGGCGTTCATAACGCCACGAAAACCATGGCGGTAGGCCCTATCAGTGACAGGGAATTCTTTCCCTGTCACTGATAGGCGATCCCTTCCTCCCCCAAACCTCCCCTGAAAACCCCACTTCTCTACATCCACGCCCCCAAAACACACACGCACGCAGATGCACACTCATCCAAACATACATAGACGCATGCATACATTAATTCACGCACACATCCGCACACACATCATCACATACACGCTGATACGCATACATATTACCATACATATACGCAGTCACGCACATTCATGTATGCACTCACAAACATTCATCTACGCACTCACACACATTCATACACGCATGCAAACAACACTACACACACACTCGCATTCACTCACACACTCAGACATACATGCACACACACACACACAACACCCGCAAGCCCCCTCCCCTGCCGGAGACCTGACTTACCTGGATCCAGGGGGTCTTCCGGTAGGGGACGGGACGGGGTGCTGCTACCGCCAGCAGCTCCCATCAGCAGAACACCACCAGGCCGTGTTATTTGCCATAATACGGCTGGCGGTGGTCTACTGGTGTGGCGCTGCTGGCGGTAGCAGCACCACCTTACCACCATCCACCAGTATCGCCACAGCAGGATTTCCGCCCTTCTTGTGGCAGACATCCGGCTGTGGTCATTTTATGGCAGATGGATGGTAGACGCGGCAACGGTCTTTTGGCGGCCGTCGCCGTGGCAGTTGGCGGTTTTTACCACCATTGTCAAAATGAGGGCCTATACATATAAAATGCATTTTCCCCATGGAATTTCGCATAGGGATTTTTGACACGACTACAGCCCGAACCACTGAAGAAATCACACCAAATTAGACAGAAAGGTAGATCTTGGTCCAGAAAGAGTGCTTTTTGTAATTTGATGTAATTTACTGTAGATCCGCTCAACAACAGCAATGCCGTGATTGGCTGGCCGTCACCTGTGAGAAAAGTTGTGCCCACCATTTTGTGATGTGGGACACAGCTCCCGAGGGGGGGGGAATTAATTAGGATAGAATGGGTCAAGTTAGAGGTATCACAACTCCATGGGGCTGATGGAGGGTTGGACCCCTCACTGGCAAGAAATAGCCCAAAAACATTTTTTTGGGACACCCGAGGATCCACAGATCCTTTTTGGTGCCCAGCACGGCGTCTGTATGAATTAGCGACAGATCCGCAGATCAAGACCCCAATTAAAAAAAAATCACATCCACTTGCACACACACTCACATGCCTACATACACACCCATACAGCCACTTACCCACTCACTGACCCACACAGCCACTCACGCACCCACTCTCAGACCCAAACAGCCACTCACTCACTCACCACATACTCACACACCCACATACATACTTATACAGCTACTCAAACATCAACTCACAGACTTACACAGCCACTCACACACACACAGCCAGATACAAACCCATACAGCCAATTACAGACCCAACAGCCACTTTCCCACCCGCTCACACCCAGACAGAAAAACCACTGACAATTCACTCACACACCCATACAGCCACTGACACACCACTCAGAGGCCAACATAGCCCCTTACACATCTACTCATACACCCACCACTCACTCACATGTTCACTTACACACCCACACAACCACTCACACACCCACTCAGAGACCCAGAAAACCAGGGGGTTGGCTGCATGCAGGCGGTTGGTCACAGGCCATGCGGCCAACCACCCCATGCGATACAGGGCATGAGAATGGCTGCATCAGGAGGTTGGCCGCAGGGCCTGGCTGCAGGCCAAGCCCTCTGGTCAACCCCCACCGCATATGGCTAAAGGCCATGCGTGGCAGTGGTTGGATTAACAAATGGTAATGAAATATTACTTTACATTAAACAAAATTCTAGAAATTCACTTGAAAACGCTACAGGGATATTATAGATCGGAAATAGCATTAAAAACATAGAAATTACCTGAAAAATCCAAAGGTATGCCCGTACTCTCCTGGGCAGAAAACACCAGTGTCCCGGGTAATGGTCCTGGGACATTGCTTGTCCCGGCTAAGGGGATGGGATACTTGATGCCGGTCTGCAGCTTGGGAAGGGGGAGCAGCATGCCCACCACCCCCTAATATTAAAGACAGGCTGGGGGATGAGATCCCCCGGGCATCGTGGAGGCTTAGGAAGGAGGAGCCCCCTGTGTCCCCTGAATAAGTTAACTGCACCATCCAGCAGGCCCGGGAACACCCTTGCCATTTTTTTTAATTGGAGCTGCAGATCCATGTGCGATGGGGGCAGGGTATCTCTAGTTCTGCAGTATCCCTGGGACTCCATCCCCAGGTATTTCTACTCTGGTCTGCAATATGTTTTGTTCTACTTTTTTCAAGGACAGGGGACAGAGTGTCAGAGACCTAAGTTTGCTGCTGCCACATTTTTCTTCATGTGGTGGCAGACAATCAGACCTTATCTAGAGATCCTTCAGCTCCACAGATCCTCCACTGCGTGAAATATTATTTTTTTACCTTAATTTCTCAAAACCTACCAACGGATTGACACCAAATTTCATTTGGACCAAGATCTAGCTTGTGGCCAAATTTGGTTTGATTCCATTCAGCCATTTTAGATGTAGCTGTGTTTAATTTTCCTATGACAGGGAAAGGCAGGGAAAGTGCAGGAATGCACCACATTTAAAATAATGGGAAAAATGAGTTTTGGAATCCACCTTTTTTCACAGCCCCCACTTGAAGGATCACCCCGAAAATTACCAGGAAGGAACTCAGGTGGATGAGATGTTTTTTTGGAAAGTTTTGTGAAGATTTGTC
This sequence comes from Pleurodeles waltl, assembly GCF_031143425.1. Classification (NCBI taxonomy): domain Eukaryota; kingdom Metazoa; phylum Chordata; class Amphibia; order Caudata; family Salamandridae; genus Pleurodeles; species Pleurodeles waltl. The sequence goes on along the minus strand of NC_090441.1, from coordinate 191,306,546 downwards.
AAACTGTGCCAAAGTCAAAAGCAAACAAAAAAATTAATTTCCTATGGAAGTTGACACTGGGTAATATAGATAGACAGGTAAATAAATCCAAATTTGTAAAGTGCGACAAATCCCCCATGAGGGTCTCAAGGTGCTGAACTGTCTAGAATCACAGGATCTTGAGCCGACGCTGGAACTCAAATCTGGTTCCACCAGCTCTGAAGTTGGCAGCTCAGGCTGTTATGCCACATCTTCGCCCTATAGAGATCTATACATAGACAGACGGACAGATGGGTAGATAGACAGATAGGTAGATAGATAGATAGATAGATAGATAGATAGATAGATAGATAGATAGATAGATAGATAGACAGACAGATGGGTAGATAGATAGATAGATAGATAGATAGATAGATAGATAGATAGATAGATAGATAGATAGATAGATAGATAGATAGATAGATAGATAGATAGATAGACGGACAGATAGACAGACAGACAGATGGGTAGCTAGATAGATAGATAGATAGATAGATAGATAGATAGATAGATAGATAGATAGATAGATAGATAGATAGATAGATAGATAGATAGATAGATCGATCAAAGGTTAAAGTGATGTTACAGTTAGGTGAAATGAGATAAAACTAATGATTAAAAACTATTAAAAACACTGAAATTTGTGAGATTAGTTTACTGAGCTAACCATAACTTGCACCTCACCATACACTGCTAAATACCCCAAATATTACATTAGTCATGGCATGTTAAATGACATCATTGAATATGTCTTGTTAAAGTGCATTTACTGTTTTATTTTATCTTGTTCAGCCAACACTGCCACTGAGCACGGCCTTTGACCGTTCACGGACTAGATGCCTTCTTTCCACACAATCCCTCCAATGGATTCCCAAATTGAAGGATATCGACCTAACATGGTTGAACAGGGAACAGGACTTCACATGTTTCTTGTGGAAACACGGGGCAGTTTTTCAAAAAGTCATACTGCGCAGCGTAGCGGGTCGCCCTGCTGCGCTCCGCTGAGTGACAGGGAAAGTGCAGGAAGGCACCACATTTAAAAGAATACGTTGCATTCCTGCTTTCTCCCCTGCGTTGGCACCGTTCTGGTCGCCTAGCCAGGCAACCATGGTACAAGGGTGCTCCCGTTGTAAGGATGATTGTTTTTGCGCAGGAAGGGGTACCTTCCTGCGCAAAAACTATCCTCTGAGGCATTTTCCTTTTCTATGTGTACTGCAGAATGCAGAATGCAGCATACACAGAAAAAAGAGGAGAACAACAAATATTTCTGCTCATTGTGCCTCACTGGGGAGGCGTACTGTTTTGGCACATTCCCAGGTCTACCACTTGTGCTAAATCTGGGAATGCATCAAAGTCCATCGATGTTGCTTGGGAACACCCACGCAACACCCATGGAAATGCTGGAATGGCGCAGATTGCACTCCAGACTTATGAAGCTATTCAGCGGCACGCAAGGTGGGCTTGCATGGCTTCATAAACCTCACTTAAGGTTAGCGTCACGCATGCACTACTTTGCGTGGTGCAATGCAGCACAAATTGGGTCATGATATTGTCCCATAGTGAGCAAGCACACCGTTGGGTGTGAATCATTGGGTGTGAAATCTTTGAAGATTACCAGGTCGAGAGGGACTGCATGACTGCAGGAGGATCTGAGAGCTATGCGCTCAGGGGGATGGACCTGTGAGAGACAGCCAACGCTATCGGAGGTGATTATAGCAACATAACTTTGTTATTGACAGTTTGTGAAGCTGTGGCCCGAAAATACGTTGTCTTTTACCAATACAGCATCCCAGCAAAGGACGGGATACAGTGCTGAGGATGAAACGTTTGCATTTATCACTCATTGATTGTTGCGAAAATTGGATCGACTTTTTAAGCCCCATGCAAGATTTGCTGCAGTACAGAAAATGATTTTAACCAATCGATAGTTCGTTCTTAGATCTTTCTATGTGAGTTAGGTGACAATTCCCTGACACAGCGATTGTATCTCTGATAGAGACTTACTTTATATAAAATCCTAATGTACTCAGATCATCAGTAACTTTCTTTTTTGAGGCATTTAAAGAGATTTGGGGTGCTTCAGTTATAACGTTAGTTTGAGTGGGGGATTTGTGCAAGAAGTGCTGTTTCTGGGAAACCTTCAGGCAAGAGGCCTCTCTGGCAAGTTCATCGAGTAAACTCCACAAATATTTCTTAGATTACCTGTCATTATTTGAGGAGAAGTGGCCACAATAGGGGGCAGCTTGAATCCTATAGCACAGTGAGCACAGAACTCTTATTGTGACATGGTGTCACCCTAAGGGAGTCATAGAAAATCAACAAATGGGTGGAGTGCTTACAAAAGTCTTAGAGCTGGAAATCACTGAGGCCTCATTCCAGGGTCATATATTTTTCTGCACACTGCAACACCATCCAAGAGAAACAGCTAAATGGCAATCTTTGTTCTTTGTATTTTAATAGGAACAAGCTGCTAAAGGATGAAACATGTCAGCAACGAAGAGAAGAGCACAAGAACAAGGAGTAGAATAACACGAAATAATGGATTAAAGGCAGTAAAGGTGTTACTGCCTGAATTGTCCTTCTGATAACTGATTTAAATTAGTAATACAAATTATAAATATATATCTATAATATATATATATATATATATATATATATATATGCTCTCTAAAAACAAAATAATATTTAGACAATTAAAATATGTGACAGAAAAGGTTAACAATAACTTAAATTAAAATGTAACAAATAAATATATAATAAAAACATATATGAAACTTAAATTAAAAATTAAATTAATAACAAAAATAGTTTTAAATAATGACATAAACTTAATACATAAAGAACTATAAATGTACAGTTTACAATAATAAAAAGCAATATATAAACAGTTTGAAAATACATTAAAATGTTAACAATAACATATAAAGTTACAATCAACAAACATATATTAACAGAACCATGCATCACACTTATTCAAATAAAGTTTACAAAAAACAATAACATTTCAATAAAAAACGTATAATTCCTTTTTATAAATAATCGAAACATTACATAAAAAAGGAGTCTGATTTAGTATTCTAACTAAAATGTATAATTTAAGCAAAAGCAGAACATTTTTGGACTTTGGGGGTTAGATTTACCACTCTGACTCCAATCTTAGCAACAGAAAGGGAAAGAGTTGGACTTTAGAGGGGTTATATACACTAATCCCATTCCAATATATTCAGATCAGAGGAAGTGACATCGCACACCCTTTGACCACCTATGACATGAAATTGTTGATTTTTGTCTGATCCTTCACCACCCAATAGACTTTGCTGCTATGGCAAGGGCATGGAGTGAACACTTCAGGAAGTAAATATAGCTTCTTTTGGATACATCTACCTGTCGATTACTCACCTTTTGAATATCCCAATGTGCCAGAATTCCACTGAAACTTTTCTACATAGATCTCCACGCCGTCATAATGTCACGGCTCTGCACGCAACTCCGTCTGATGTCATCTGAGCCGTAAGAAGCCCTCGTCGGCTTGCATCAGTTCCCTTTTTTCCACTCAATGCGCAATGGTTTTCTGATAGCTCTCAAGTTACATTGTAGACTTTCTTTCACAGTTTGTACTCCAAAGTAGCTTCTTTGTTGCGGGAAAAGATATGCCTCCTCCAAGGAAGTCAGGCTTTAAGCTGTGCAGGGAATGCGTACCTTGCATTCCCCTAATTGTTTCTGGGATATTTCACCACACAACATTTACCATTCCCTATTTTGCATCAGTATTTACTGCTCAGTGAGTTTCCCACCTAATGTGTTTTTTTAACCTTTGGCTGTTCTGTTGCTCCATGTGTTCCCTCTGTATTTGGAGCAGATTCTTCGATGACGCAGTGCCATTGGATGGGGTTGGGACAGGACCCGGCTATTTTTTGTTGTCTTTGCCAATCCCTGCTTCTTATTCCCCGTTTCCTCCCCAGAAGCAATTTTACATCTGCTGTTGCTGTGCTGTTTTGGGCAAAATGTCCTGTGCGGTAGATGGCAGGAAGGCTGCAAAGCCCCTTGGATCACTGAGAGGAGGGCAGTGAGGGCAGTGCTAGGTGATCCAAAGAACATGTCAGCAAGTCATGCTATCCCTGGCTCTCTACTGTGGGGTCCATGTAAAGCCATGTCCAGATTCAGGGCAAGGACTTGTCTCTGTTTTGGTTCTAAGACAGAATACAGCTGAGCCTAGGAGGTCACTTTTTTGTGAATGGTGGAAAATGGCATCCAGGCAGTGCTTAGTTTCTAAAAAAATAATAAGCGCCAGGGTCCTAGTCAGGAGGCCACTGTATCTTGCACCACCCAGTGCCTCTACCAGCCCAACTACTAACCATAACACTCTACAAGTGTGACACTTCAGATAATTCCATGCCCACAGAGCTATAATATTAGCTTGAGCAGCAGATATTACTCATTTTTATGTACATTGAATTAATAAACAACTGTTGTTCTGCTCCTCCATAAATTACATAAACAGTGCCACCATGTGGCAGATTGTCATAAGTGCTGGTGTTGATAATTATGTGCCGGTGCCAGCACCAGAAACCACTGGCTAAAATTAAGCACTGCATCCAGGACAGAAAGTAACAGGCAGATCACAAGCCCTCGTATGCTGGCCTCGGTTGGGATGGCTGAAGCAGTGTGGCTGCCAGCTTCAGATGAAGCTGTGTTCTTGAACCTCATAGAATTTAACACTGCTGTCATTGTCAGGACCTGTCTGGATAGCAGTGGAAGAAAAGCTATAGGTATAAAGCACTCTAGCTGATCTCCCATTCCACCTAACTCCAACAGCTCACAAACAGGCATGACCAAGCCTTCTCGAGTTACCCTTGGATTACCATCAGGTGTGCAAGGAAACCTTGAGGCTGAAGCCCTCTCAATGCAGGGGATGTAGGGATAAAAAACAAAACTGCAGTACAATTAAGAGACAAATAACTTGGGGCCACATATACCAACATTTGTATTACCCATTTTCCAATTGCGATTTCCTGTGAATCGCAATTAGGAAATTGCTATTTCAAATGTATGAAACCCTTTAGAGTTTCATTTGCAATTCGTAGTGGGTCGCAAAAGGACCTACCTCTTGAATATTAATGAGGTAGGTTGCAATTTGCGACCCATTAGTAGTCATAGCCATCACAGGATGGTGGCCTGTTGGGCTCAGCAGACCACCAGGCCTGTGATTGCTTTTAAATAAAGCAATATATTTTTTTAAACTTAGCCTATTTTCCTTAAAGGAAACCAGCTGTGTTTAAAAAGAGAAAATGTAATGTTTAAGTTTCATTTTTTAGGAGTAGGCAGTAGTCCGTGGAACTAATGCCTGCCCTTAAAAAATATTTTCGCCACCATTTGCGAATGGGTTACCACAAACTTTGTATTGGCGGTGAACTGTGAATGTTGTGCAACCACATTCCAGTTGCAAAACATTCGCACAACCCTTTCCCAATGGGTATTAGGAAGGGACACCCTCAACACGCCCCTTCCTAATACCGAATGGCAAAACCCACATTGCTATTCAGTAACAAGTTACTGAATCATTATTTGTGCTTTGAACATCCCAGAAAGTATTTTTCTAGTCGCAAACGGGGCAATTCTGTGAACTGGCCCATTTGCGACCAGAAAAACGCTTTGTACATGTGGCCCTTAGAGTCTAAACTAGAGTCATACGCATAGCAGCTGATGCACGCCCTGGAAAACACCCACTTACCCTGCTATGTGGTCCTGCTTCTTCTGCTTCATGGCAGCCCAGTTACCAGTGAGCTGTACATGCTGTGGCAATGATACAGCTCCTGCCTTCGATTCCCAGGCTTACTTCTTGTCCCCTGACAAAGTCTCTACCATATCACTACTGCCTCCTGCTCTTAAGCTCAGAGATTTTTTGGCTGTTGTCGAGGACAAGTCACGTCTTCAGTTGTGAGATGTTTTTTCCTGTTACTCTTGCTCCTCACCCCCTTCCATTATATGTCCCTCTCTTGCTTGCATCAACCACAAAGGCTGCCCCACCCTTTCCTGCACACGGTGGGCACCATGCTTTTACAGCAGACACAAGTTTTTTCTCTCCATTCCCTCTTCTCATCTGCCCCTCCCCTCCACATAGGTGGTCTCTGTCCTCTGCATTATAGTTGCCATATTGTGTTGGCTTGCTTCTGTGCTCCAGTCCCAGCACCTCCCCTTGGCTGCCTCCTATCACCAACATTCAGGACACCAATAAGTGAGGTTGTGCTTGAAGGTGGGGAACAAATACCATAAGGAGGAGACTGTCCACCAACAAGTGAGTCTTACAAACGATTGAGATTCTATTTCTGATTGAAACTGCTTTAAGTCATAGGACTTGCACTAGCTAAAAGAGATTGTGCAGCAAGGTGTGAGACTCACAGATCTAATCAATCAATCAATCACATAATTTATAAAGCGCGCTACTCACCCGTCAGGGTCTCAAGGTGCTGGGGAGGGTGGGGGGAGCTACTGGTCGAATAGCAATGTCTTGAGGCGTTTCCTGAAAGTCAGGAGGTCCTGGGTCTGGCGTAGGTGGAGCGGTAGGGAGTTCCAGGTCTTGGCGGTGAGGTGAGAGAAGGATCTTCCTCCGGCGGTGGTGCGGCGAATGCGGGGGACGTAGGCGAGGGCGAGGCTGGCGGAGTGGAGCTGGCGGATGGGAGTGTGGAAGGTGAGTCTGTCGTTGAGGTAGGCCGGACCTGTGTTGTGGAGGGCTTTGTGTGCGTGGGTGAGTAGTTTGAAGGTAATCCTCTTCGATACGGGTAGCCAGTGTAGGTCTCTGAGGTGGGCAGAGATGTGGTTGCTGTAGGAGGCTGGACTGGCTTGTAGTGAGTACCAAGGGGTACTTGCACCTTGCACCAGGCCCAGTTATCCCTTATTAGTGTATAGGGTGTCTAGCAGCTTAGGCTGATAGATAATGGTAGCTTAGCAGAGCAGCTTAGGCTGAACTAGGAGACGTGTGAAGCTACTACAGTACCACTTAGTGTCATATGCACAATATCATAAGAAAACACAATACACAGTTATACTAAAAATAAAGGTACTTTATTTTTATGACAATATGCCAAAGTATCTTAGAGTGTACCCTCAGTGAGAGGATAGGAAATATACACAAGATATATATACACAATAGCAAAAATATGCAGTATAGTCTTAGAAAACAGTGCAAACAATGTATAGTTACAATAGGATGCAATGGGGAAACATAGGGATAGGGGCAACACAAACCATATACTCCAGAAGTGGAATGCGAACCACGAATGGACCCCAAACCTATGTGACCTTGTAGAGGGTCGCTGGGACTATTAGAAAATAGTGAGAGTTAGAAAAATAACCCTCCCCAAGACCCTGAAAAGTGAGTGCAAAGTGCACTAAAGTTCCCCTAAGGACAAAATAGTCGTGTTAGAGGGAAAATGCAAGGAAAACACAAATCAGCAATGCAACAACGATGGATTCCTGACTGAGGGTACCTGTGGAGCAAGGGGACCAAGTCCAAAAGTCACAAGCAACTCGGAGATGGGCAGATGCCCAAGAAATGCCAGCGGTTGGTGCAAAGAAGCTCTTACTAGGCTGAAGAACTGTGAATACTGCAGGAACGACAAGGGCTAGAGACTTCCCCTTTGGAGGATGGTTCCCCCACGCCTTGGAGAGTCGTGCAGAAGTGTTTTCCCGCCGGATGGACGCCAACAAGCCTTGCTACACGCAAATCGTGCGTTTGGCGTTTTTGGACGCTGCTGGGGCCCAGGAGGGACCAGGAGGTCGCAAATTGGACCTGCAGAGAGAGAGGGGACGTCGAGCAAGACAAAGAGCCCTCACTGAAGCAGGTAGCACCCGGAGAAGTGCCAGAAACAGGCACTACGAGGATGCGTGAAACGGTGCTCGCCGAAGTTGCACAAAGGAGTCCCACGTCGCCGGAGACCAACTTAGAAAGTCGTGCAATGCAGGTTAGAGTGCCGTGGACCCAGGCTTGGCTGTGCACGAAGGATTTCCGCCGGAAGTGCACAGGGGCCGGAGTAGCTTGCAAAGTTGCGGTTCCCAGCAATGCAGCCCAGCGAGGTGAGGCAAGGACTTACCTCCACCAAACTTGGGCTGAAGAGTCACTGGACTGTGTGGGTCACTTGGACGGTGTCGATGGATTCGAGGGACCTCGCTCGTCGTGCTGAGAGGAGACCCAAGGGACCGGTAATGCAGCTTTTTGGTGCCTGCGGTTGCAGGGGGAAGATTCCGTCGACCCACTGGAGATTTCTTCGGAGCTTCTGGTGCAGAGAGGAGGCAGACTACCCCCACAGCATGCACAAGCAGGAAAACAGTCGAGAAGGCGGCAGGATCAGCGTTACAGAGTTGCAGTAGTCGTCTTTGCTACTATGTTGCAGGTTTGCAGGCTTCCAGCGCGGTCAGCGGTCGATTCCTTATCAGAAGGTGAAGAGAGAGATGCAGAGGAACTCGGCTGAGCTCATGCATTCGTTATCTAAAGTTTCCCCAGAGACAGAGACCCTAAATAGCCAGAAAAGAGGGTTTGGCTGCCTAGGAGAGAGGATAGGCTACTAACACCTGAAGGAGCCTATCAGCAGGAGTCTCTGACGTCACCTGGTGGCACTGGCCACTCAGAGCAGTCCAGTGTGCCAGCAGCACCTCTGTTTCCAAGATGGCAGAGGTCTGGAGCACACTGGAGGAGCTCTGGACACCTCCCAGGGGAGGTGCAGGTCAGGGGAGTGGTCACTCCCCTTTCCTTTGTCCAGTTTCGTGCCAGAGCAGGGGCTAAGGGGTCCCTGAACCGGTGTAGACTGGCTTATGCAGAATTGGGCACCTCTGTGCCCAACAAAGCATTTCCAGAGGCTGGGGGAGGCTACTCCTCCCCTGCCTTCACACCATTTTCCAAAGGGAGAGGGTGTCACACCCTCTCTCAGAGGAAGTTCTTTGTTCTGCCATCCTGGGCCAGGCCTGGCTGGACCCCAGGAGGGCAGATGCCTGTCTGAGGGGTTGGCAGCAGCAGCAGCTGCAGTGAAACCCCAGGAAGGGCAGTTTGGCAGTACCAGGGTCTGTGCTACAGACCACTGGGATCATGGAATTGTACCAACAATGCCAGGATGGCATAGAGGGGGCAATTCCATGATCATAGACATGTTACATGGCCATATTCGGAGTTACCATGGTGAAGCTACATATAGGTAGTGACCTATATGTAGTGCATGCGTGTAATGGTGTCCCCGCACTCACAAAGTTCAGGGAATTGGCTCTGAACAATGTGGGGGCACCTTGGCTAGTGCCAGGGTGCCCTCACACTAAGTAACTTTGCACCTAACCTTTACCAGGTAAAGGTTAGACATATAGGTGACTTATAAGTTACTTAAGTGTAGTGTAAAATGGCTGTGAAATAACGTGGACGTTATTTCACTCAGGCTGCAGTGGCAGGCCTGTGTAAGAATTGTCAGAGCTCCCTATGGGTGGCAAAAGAAATGCTGCAGCCCATAGGGATCTCCTGGAACCCCAATACCCTGGGTACCTCAGTACCATATACTAGGGAATTATAAGGGTGTTCCAGTAAGCCAATGTAAATTGGTAAAAATGGTCACTAGCCTGTTAGTGACAATTTGAAAGTAATGAGAGAGCATAACCACTGAGGTTCTGGTTAGCAGAGCCTCAGTGAGACAGTTAGGCACCACACAGGGAACACATACATGCACACCTATGAGCACTCGGGCCCTGTGTGACAGGGTCCCAGTGACACATACATATAGGCCACAAACCTATGAGCACTGGGGTCCTGACCAGCAGGATCCCAGTGACACATAACAAACATACTGAAAACATAGTGTTTTCACTATGAGCACTGAGGCCTGGCTATCAGGATCCCAGTGAGACAGTGAAAACAGTGACAAACACCCTGACATACACTCACAAACAGGCCAAAAGTGGGGGTAACAAGGCTAGAAAGAGGCTACCTTCTCACACAACCCCCCCCCAAACGAAGGACAATAAGGCTAACCTTGGCCAGTTGAGACTTTATTGTCTAAGTGGTGATAAGTAGAGAGTAGCTCTGCAATAGACTGGTTACTCCCTTTATCATCCACTATATGGTTACTTCCCTGTGGGGATGTAAACCACCCTGTTTGAAGTTTTTTAGCTAACCAACAATGTGAAGATGTATTTTCAGAGTTTCTATCAGTAAGTTTTAGTTTAGAGCAGTGGGAATTATCCACTGAACCTATTTGTAATGATGGAAATGCCAGACAGGGATGCTGTCTCAGTAAAGCCATAGCTGGGCAAAAACTTTGTCCATTTGGCTGGAAGAGAGAACAGGGATGCTGTTTCTCTTGAGTTGGAGCAGGGCAGGGATGCTGTCCTATGAGCTCCACACTAGGGCAGGGATGCTGTCCTAAGTGTTGTGAGGTAGTGCAGGGTTTCTGCACTAAAGTTTCTCTGGGAGGGTTGGAGGGATGCTCCATGTTAACTAAAATGGTGCTGTTTTTCTCACCAATGTTAGTTATCCCACAGAGAGGTACTTCCACCTCAGGGAGTACAGTTTTGCCAACTGATGATTCCCTTGGAACAGGTGCCACCCCAGGAGAGGTTTCTCCCACCACAGGAATAGTATCCTGAATGGTAGGGTGGTTAGGGGATACTGTGATACCCTTTTTACCTGTTGATGGAGAGGGATCCTGAGTTTTCAGGCCTTCTCTCCTTTGCTTTTTCATTTCACTTGAAATGAGAGGGAACAATTCCTCAGGGATGCCCAGCATGGCTGCATGGGCATAAAACTCTACATCAGCCCAACCTGAGGCCTCTAGGTCATTACCTAAGAGACAGTCTACAGGCAAGCTAGGTGATACCACCACCTGCTTAGGGCCAGTAACTCCACCCCAACTAAACTGAATTATAGCTAAGGGAAGAAACTTAGTGGAGTTATGGACATCAATAATCTTATACTGTTGTCCAATGATGTGTTGTTCAGGAGGCACTAGGTTTTCAGTCACCAAAGTGAAACTGGCACCTGTGTCCCTGTAGGCCAAGGCCTCAACACCATTTATTGAAACTGTCTGCCTGTACTTATCCATTGTAAGGGGACAAGCAGCCAGTGTGGCAAGGCCAATGCCACTAGGTGTGACAGAAACTGTCTTGGGACTGATTACATCAGTTTCCACTATGGACCCATAAGTGAACCCAACTACACCCTTTGCTTGACTGTTGCCAGCAGTCCCACCACTAGTACCACTACTGCTAGGGGCACTAGAGCTTGATGTATTAGTGGTGGTAGGCTCAGGGGGTTTACCTGGACAGGACTTATCCCCTGGCCTATGGCCTCTGTTTTTACACACAAAGCACCAAGGCTTTTTAATGTGTGCAGGTTGGGAAGAAGAGGAAGAATTTGTTTTATCCCCACCCTCTGAAGAGTGTTTAAGATTTGAAGTGGGATCTTTGGTTTTACCCTTATCCCCATGCTTATCTTGAGATTTTTCACCATCTTTCTTCTTATTGCCATCTTTGTCACCCCCTGTATGAACTTTTCTGTTCACCCTTGTTCTGACCCATTTGTCTGCCTTCTTTCCCAATTCTTGGGGAGAGGTCAGATCAGAGTCTACCAGGTACTGGTGCAACAAATCAGACACACAATTATTAAGTATATGCTCTCTCAGGATTGTGTTATACAGGCTTTCATAATCAGTAACTTTACTGCCATGTAACCACCCCTCCAAGGCCTTCACTGCCTGGTCAATGAAATCAACCCAGTCTTGTGAAGACTCCTTTTTGGTCTCTCTGAACTTTATCCTGTACTGTTCAGTGGTTAAGCCATAACCATCCAGGAGTGCATTCTTAAGAACTTGGAAATTATTGGCATCATTTTCTTTCACTGTAAGGAGCCTATCCCTACCTTTTCCACTAAATGATAGCCATAGGATAGCAGCCCACTGCTTTTGAGGGACATCCTGTACAGCACAGGCCCTCTCAAGTGCAGCAAACCACTTGTTAATGTCATCCCCCTCCTTATAAGGGGGAACTATCTTGTGCAGATTCCTGGAATCATGCTCTTTTGCAGGATGACTATGGGGAATACTGCTGCTGCCACCATGGGTATCTAAACCCATTTTCTGTCTTTCCCTCTCTATTTCTAAAGACTGTCTATCCAAATCCAGCTGTTGCTTCTTGAGCTTCAGTCTGGTTTGTTCCACTCTCAATCTATTGAGCTCCCTTTCTAACAATCTGTCATCAGGGTGGGTGGGAGGGACATTTCTAGATACAGAGGTATGATGGGAATGAACAGAAGGAGACCTGTCCCTTACCAAGGGCACCCTAACAGCTTGGCTACCAGCATAATGTGAGAGCACATCATCAGTATGATGTGATTCAACCTCTGTACCAACTATGCTGGACTGTCTAGTAATGGGCAGGCTGAGAAGTTTCTTTCCTGAACCTTTTCCTGGGGGAGTCCCTGGATCAGATTGAGAACCATTAGCTACTTTTTCTACAGATTGGGCACTTATGGCCTTATCCTGTACTCTAAGCATATTAATTAACAGTTCTAAGGAAGGATTCTTCCCTACACTCAAACCTCTCTCTATGCAGAGGCTCCTTGCTCCTTTCCAGCTAAGGTGATCATATGCAAGTTTGGACAGTTCAACTTTTTTTCCTGTGCCAGACATTTTTTAGAGAGAGTTAAAGTGATAGCAAAAGAGAAAAAAGTTTTCAGAACTTTTTGGAAAGACAGAAAAAAAACTTTTTAAACTTTTAAGAACTTTTTGAAAGTTTAGAAGTACTTTTCAGCACTTAGAAAAGAGTGAAAAGAGGAAATGCAAAACTTTTTGGCTATGTGTATATACACTGACCTTGTTTTGTATATTTTTCTCTTATGAAAAGTACAATGACAAGAGTGGTAAGTAGTCTCAAAGCACTTATCCCACCACTGCACAACCAATGTAGGAGGCTGGACTGGCTTGTAGTGAGTACCAAGGGGTACTTGCACCTTGCACCAGGCCCAGTTATCCCTTATTAGTGTATAGGGTGTCTAGCAGCTTAGGCTGATAGATAATGGTAGCTTAGCAGAGCAGCTTAGGCTGAACTAGGAGACGTGTGAAGCTACTACAGTACCACTTAGTGTCATATGCACAATATCATAAGAAAACACAATACACAGTTATACTAAAAATAAAGGTACTTTATTTTTATGACAATATGCCAAAGTATCTTAGAGTGTACCCTCAGTGAGAGGATAGGAAATATACACAAGATATATATACACAATAGCAAAAATATGCAGTATAGTCTTAGAAAACAGTGCAAACAATGTATAGTTACAATAGGATGCAATGGGGAAACATAGGGATAGGGGCAACACAAACCATATACTCCAGAAGTGGAATGCGAACCACGAATGGACCCCAAACCTATGTGACCTTGTAGAGGGTCGCTGGGACTATTAGAAAATAGTGAGAGTTAGAAAAATAACCCTCCCCAAGACCCTGAAAAGTGAGTGCAAAGTGCACTAAAGTTCCCCTAAGGACAAAATAGTCGTGTTAGAGGGAAAATGCAAGGAAAACACAAATCAGCAATGCAACAACGATGGATTCCTGACTGAGGGTACCTGTGGAGCAAGGGGACCAAGTCCAAAAGTCACAAGCAACTCGGAGATGGGCAGATGCCCAAGAAATGCCAGCGGTTGGTGCAAAGAAGCTCTTACTAGGCTGAAGAACTGTGAATACTGCAGGAACGACAAGGGCTAGAGACTTCCCCTTTGGAGGATGGTTCCCCCACGCCTTGGAGAGTCGTGCAGAAGTGTTTTCCCGCCGGATGGACGCCAACAAGCCTTGCTACACGCAAATCGTGCGTTTGGCATTTTTGGACGCTGCTGGGGCCCAGGAGGGACCAGGAGGTCACAAATTGGACCTGCAGAGAGAGAGGGGACGTCGAGCAAGACAAAGAGCCCTCACTGAAGCAGGTAGCACCCGGAGAAGTGCCAGAAACAGGCACTACGAGGATGCGTGAAACGGTGCTCGCCGAAGTTGCACAAAGGAGTCCCACGTCGCCGGAGACCAACTTAGAAAGTCGTGCAATGCAGGTTAGAGTGCCGTGGACCCAGGCTTGGCTGTGCATGAAGGATTTCCGCCGGAAGTGCACAGGGGCCGGAGTAGCTTGCAAAGTTGCGGTTCCCAGCAATGCAGCCCAGCGAGGTGAGGCAAGGACTTACCTCCACCAAACTTGGGCTGAAGAGTCACTGGACTGTGTGGGTCACTTGGACGGTGTCGATGGATTCGAGGGACCTCGCTCGTCGTGCTGAGAGGAGACCCAAGGGACCGGTAATGCAGCTTTTTGGTGCCTGCGGTTGCAGGGGGAAGATTCCGTCGACCCACGGGAGATTTCTTCGGAGCTTCTGGTGCAGAGAGGAGGCAGACTACCCCCACAGCATGCACAAGCAGGAAAACAGTCGAGAAGGCGGCAGGATCAGCGTTACAGAGTTGCAGTAGTCGTCTTTGCTACTATGTTGCAGGTTTGCAGGCTTCCAGCGCGGTCAGCGGTCGATTCCTTATCAGAAGGTGAAGAGAGAGATGCAGAGGAACTCGGCTGAGCTCATGCATTCGTTATCTAAAGTTTCCCCAGAGACAGAGACCCTAAATAGCCAGAAAAGAGGGTTTGGCTACCTAGGAGAGAGGATAGGCTACTAACACCTGAAGGAGCCTATCAGCAGGAGTCTCTGACGTCACCTGGTGGCACTGGCCACTCAGAGCAGTCCAGTGTGCCAGCAGCACCTCTGTTTCCAAGATGGCAGAGGTCTGGAGCACACTGGAGGAGCTCTGGACACCTCCCAGGGGAGGTGCAGGTCAGGGGAGTGGTAACTCCCCTTTCCTTTGTCCAGTTTCGCGCCAGAGCAGGGGCTAAGGGGTCCCTGAACCGGTGTAGACTGGCTTATGCAGAATTGGGCACCTCTGTGCCCAACAAAGCATTTCCAGAGGCTGGGGGAGGCTACTCCTCCCCTGCCTTCACACCATTTTCCAAAGGGAGAGGGTGTCACACCCTCTCTCAGAGGAAGTTCTTTGTTCTGCCATCCTGGGCAAGGCCTGGCTGGACCCCAGGAGGGCAGATGCCTGTCTGAGGGGTTGGCAGCAGCAGCAGCTGCAGTGAAACCCCAGGAAGGGCAGTTTGGCAGTACCAGGGTCTGTGCTACAGACCACTGGGATCATGGAATTGTACCAACAATGCCAGGATGGCATAGAGGGGGCAATTCCATGATCATAGACATGTTACATGGCCATATTCGGAGTTACCATGGTGAAGCTACATATAGGTAGTGACCTATATGTAGTGCATGCGTGTAATGGTGTCCCCGCACTCACAAAGTTCAGGGAATTGGCTCTGAACAATGTGGGGGCACCTTGGCTAGTGCCAGGGTGCCCTCACACTAAGTAACTTTGCACCTAACCTTTACCAGGTAAAGGTTAGACATATAGGTGACTTATAAGTTACTTAAGTGCAGTGTAAAATGGCTGTGAAATAACGTGGACGTTATTTCACTCAGGCTGCAGTGGCAGGCCTGTGTAAGAATTGTCAGAGCTCCCTATGGGTGGCAAAAGAAATGCTGCAGCCCATAGGGATCTCCTGGAACCCCAATACCCTGGGTACCTCAGTACCATATACTAGGGAATTATAAGGGTGTTCCAGTAAGCCAATGTAAATTGGTAAAAATGGTCACTAGCCTGTTAGTGACAATTTGAAAGTAATGAGAGAGCATAACCACTGAGGTTCTGGTTAGCAGAGCCTCAGTGAGACAGTTAGGCACCACACAGGGAACACATACATGCACACCTATGAGCACTGGGGCCCTGTGTGACAGGGTCCCAGTGACACATACATATAGGCCACAAACCTATGAGCACTGGGGTCCTGACCAGCAGGATCCCAGTGACACATAACAAACATACTGAAAACATAGTGTTTTCACTATGAGCACTGAGGCCTGGCTATCAGGATCCCAGTGAGACAGTGAAAACAGTGACAAACACCCTGACATACACTCACAAACAGGCCAAAAGTGGGGGTAACAAGGCTAGAAAGAGGCTACCTTCTCACAGTTGCGACGTGGGATGTCGAGGATGAGTCGGGCGGAGGCGTTTTGGATACGTTGCCTTTTCGTTTGTAGTTTGGCCGTGGTTCCTGCATAGAGTGTGTTGCCGTAGTCCAGTCAGCTGCTGACCAGGGCGTGGGTGACTGTCTTTCTAAGAAGTGAGACTTAGAAATAATGAGTGACACAATACTAATTCTTCAAAATTGAGATTCAGAGCTAAGAGATTGGGCTGCAATCTGCCATTCTCTGTTGTCTGAGTCCCCAAAGATGTACTCTGCTATCTCTCTGTCACCTGAGTCCCCACAGATGTACTGTGCTATCTCTCTGTTGCCTGAGTCGCCACAGCTGTACTCTGTTATCTCTCTGTCGCCTGAGTCCCCACAGCTGTACTGCGTTATCTCTGTCGCCTGAGTCCTCACAGATGTACTCTGCTATTTCTCTTTCTTCTGAGTCCCCGACCTGTACTCTGCCATCTCTCTATTGTCTGAGTCCCCACAGCTGTACTCTGCTATTTCTCTTACATCTGAGTCCCCACAGCTCTACTCTATCTTTCTGTAGCCTGAGTCCTCACACCTGTATTCAGCTATCTTTCTGTTATCTGTGTATCCACATGCTATATTCTGCTATCTCTCTTTCACCTGACTCCACACAGCTGTACTCTGCTATCCCTCTGTCGCCTGAGTCCCCATAGCTGAACTCTATAATCTCTCTGTAGCCTGAGTCCTCACACCTGTATTCAGCTATCTCTCTGTTATCTGTGTATCCACATGGTATATTCTGCTACCTGTCTTTTTTATGATTCCCCCCGGCTGTACTCGGCTATCTCTCTGTCACCTAAGTCTCCACAGATGTACTCTGCTATCTGTTGCCAGAGTCCCAGAGCTGTACTCTGCTATCTCTCTGTTGTCTTAGTCCTCACAACAGTATTCAGCTATCTCTCTGTTATCTGTTTATCCCCATGCTGTATTCTGCTATCTTTTACTTTCGAGTTCCCACAGCTGTACTCTGCTATCTCTCTTTCTTCTGCGTCCCCCCAGCTGCACTCTGCTATCTCTGTTGCCTGAGTCCCCCCACTTTATTCTGCTATCTCTCTGTCACCTGAGTCCCCGATCTGTACTCTGCTATCTCTCTGTTTTCTGAGTCCCAACAGCTGTACTCTGCTATCTCTCTGTCTGCTGAGTCCACACAGTCCACTATCTTTCCAATGCTTGACTCCCTTCAGAATCAATGGTAGACCGAGGGTGACTCTGACCAGCAAAAAAGAATTTACTCTTCACCCATTGAGGTTTCCATAGGATGTGTAAGTCAGGGCTATGGGATGACCTATAGAGGGGAAAAGGGTGCATGAAGAGAAAGGGAGAGATATACTGTACAAGTGTCTGCAGCTAACATCTTCAGGAATGGTGACAGAAGATTTTCAGCCAAGACGTGCGGAGTTGGTTGTCAATGTGTAATGTAATGGAGGATGAGGAGATAGTAGAAACAGGTTCAGGAAGGATATACATAACATATGGACATAGCGGTCTTACTAGCTAGATTAGTGAGTGTTGCTGTAAGTAGCCCACTGGCCATCTGGGAGCAGAAGCAGTGTTGCCGACACCGGCAACAAAGAGTAATGGAAGGAAGAGCAACTTTGGAATCAAAGGCCTCAGAAACAAACCTTTAGTAGTGAATAAATGAGCATCAAAGACCTGATGAAAAATGTGCAAGTACTCAAGATAGGTGCAATCTGAGTAGACGACGTGTCTGACTTCATTCAGTGTGAAAAGGCAAGCTTAATACTTCACACTACACAAAAAGTATTGTTAGAAATGGGGTCCTTGGTTGGCAGTCAGGTTACCCCCTGTCCAAGCCAGAACCCTCACTCTAATCAGGGTAAAAGAGAATCACCCTCAGCCAACCCCCGCTCACCCCCTTGGTAGCTTGGCACAAGCAGGCAGACTTAACTTCATAGAGCTAGGTGTAAAGTATTTGTACCAACACACACAGTGTTGAGACGGGGCCACTCACCTGAAAAGCAGGATGTCTGCAGGGGTGATGGTATGCTTCCCGACCTCCTGGAACACCTCTCGGCACTTCCTGGGGGACACAGAAACCCCGGCAGGTGTCCCAAAAGGAAAGGGGGAGTGGAAGAGAAAGAGACAAAACACTGCCACCTCTTGCCGGTCCAGCCAGGCACCCTGTATCTTTGGGGGGGCAGGTTGTTGTTGACAGAGTGATAGTAGAGTTAGTGCACTCAACTTCCTTGAAACTGAATGTCTCTCTCTGATATGGACACAGGAGCGGTAAAAAACACTGGGATGCTCCAGCACTTTTCTTGGATAATAATAACTGTTGGCACAATTACTAACACTGCATTACCAAAAACCCAAACTGAGTACCATAAAAATAAGTACTGTGACACTAGGGCTGGCTTTACAGAGATTCACTGTTGCACACTACAATTAGAACTGTGGTTAAACTAAAAGGAACAAAAACAATCCAAGAAATACAAATGTCCACTCGGGGTTTAAACAGTTAGGGTGGCACAGTTTGGTTTGGTTTCACTGGGTGTGTGAAAAACGCTTCAAAAGCAAATTCCTCAAACCTAAAACACAGGCATGAATGACACAATTTAAATCCAAGAGTTATGCTATTAGAGAAAGAAAAGTCACGTAAATGCTCTTTTAAAATTGCACTGTCACTTTTTGTAGTACTTGAGCTCAAGCAGATTTCCTGAAGCACATTTAGGCAAGTAACTACAATAATAATGTAGAATGTTCAGAAATGCATTTGTCTCTTCAAGGTAAGCACTCTCCCAAAATACGAGGTCTGAAATACACCAGCTGTTCTAGGAAAGCACGGCGCTCAAAGAACAAACTCCCTGGAGAATACTAGTCACTTAGCTGCAGTCTTTTCCGGAGTGCTGGAGGAATGCCTGGTGTCAGCTGGTACAGGAACGAAGAAAATAATGGCCTCAAAAGTCCTGAATACGAGGATGACAGCAGGGGCTGGACTGCCAAATCAGATGCTGAGATCAGGAAGCAAAACAAAGCCAAGAAGGGAGGCATGTGTCACTCTGCTATTTATAGCCGATCAGGAAAGCAGTTGAGTTTCTACATGTGGATGAGTCACCACACCCAATTAGAAGCACATGTCTACACCACACCCAATTAGAAGCACATGTTTACACCTGCTCACATTAGCAAACAAGCATTGGTAAAACAAGCATTGATAAAAACTAATTGTGTAACACAGCACATTATGTTTACTTAGAAACATGAAGGTTTAACCAAGAACAGAGATATGATTTAACCCTAATCCCTGGGGATGCTGACAGATAACGCAGGAGGCACCTCGGGATTCCTGACACACTGTAACTTAATGAAAACACTACAAAATGACACAACACAGGTTTAGAAAAGTAGAAAATATTTATCTAAACAAAACAAGACCAAAACAACAAAAATCCACAATACACAAGTCAAGTTATCAATTAAAAAACAAAAGGAGTCTTCATGTAATTTTAAACACAATGCTAACGCTGTTAGCGTGGAAATGTACTTGGGTACATCAAAAATATCCCCGCACGGGCGAGTGTGCATCAAAAGGGGCTTGTGATGTGTCAATATCACTCACGAGCGACACGTGTATCGTTTCTCCTTCAGTCGAGTCGGCGTGCGTAGTTTCTTCTCTCTGCAGGAGAGTGATGCGTCGATTCGAACAGCACTTTCGGGTCCAGGCAGGCCTTGTGTCATTTTAACATGCACAGCGATGTTTGCGTCGGAAATCCTGCCGCAGGATGATCCAAAAACCACACAGCGCGGGTTGCGATCTCACCAGCCTCCATCAGCTATGCTGCGCATCGTTTCTCCAGCCTCGTGCGTCGATCTTCCAGCCGCGCTGCAGGCGAGTGCCAATTTTCAGTCGCAAAGCCGGCGGTGCGTTGATTTTTATGCCGCATCTCAGAGTTGCGTCGATCTTTTCCCCGCACGGCAGTCTGTGCGTGAATTTCTCACTCTTGTTCTGCCAGCTTCTCCTTTCAGGGTCCCAGGAACTGGATGAGCATCACTTGGCAAGGTAGGAGTCTCAGCAGAGGCTCCAGGTGCTGCAGAGAGAAGTCTTTGCTGTCCCTGAGACTTCAACAACAGGAGGCAAGCTCTAATTCAAGCCCTTGGAGAGTTCTTCACAAGAAAGAGGCAACACAAAGTCCAGTCTTTGTCCTCTTGCACAGGTAGAAGCAGCAACTGCAGGATAGCTCCACAAAGCACAGTCACAGGCAGGGCAGCTCTTCTTCCTCGGCTCTTCAGCTCTTCTCCAGGCAGAGTTTCCTTTTGGTTTCCAGAAGTGTTCTAAAGTCTGTGGTTTTGGGTGCCCTTCTTAAACCCATTTTGCCCTTTGAAGTAGGCTTACTTCAAAGAAAAGCCTCTCTTGTTTGTGAAATCCTTCCTTGCCCAGGACAGGCCCCAGACACACACCAGGGGGTTGGAGACTGCATTATGTGAGGGCAGGCACAGCCCTTTCAGGTGTGAGTGACTACTCCTCCCCTCCCTCCTAACACAGATGGCTCATCAGGATATGCAGGCTACACCCCAGCTCCCTTTGTGTCACTGTCTAGTGAGAAGTACAACCAGCCCAACTGTCAAACTGACCCAGACAGGGAATCCACAAACAGGCAGAGTCACAGAAATGGTTTAAGCAAGAAAATTCTCACTTTCTAAAAGTGGCATTTTCAAACACACAATCTTAAAATCAACTTTACTAAAATATGTATTTTTTAATTGTGAGCTCAGAGACCCCAAACTCTACATGTCTATCTGCTCCCAAAGGGAATCTACACTTTAATCATATTTAAAGGCATGCCCCATGTTAACCTATGAGAGGGTTAGGCCTTGCAACAGTGAAAACTGAATTTAGCAGTATTTCACTGTCAGGACATATAAAACACATTAGTATATGTCCTACCTTAAACATACACTGCACCCTGCCCTTGGGGCTACCTAGGGCCTGCCTTAGGGGTGTCTTACATGTAAGAAAAGAGAAGGTTTAGGCCTGGCAAGTGGGTACACTTGCCAAGTCAAATTGGCAGTTTAAAACTGCACACACAGACACTGCAGTTGTAGGTGTGAGCCATGTTTACAGAGCTACTATTGTGGGTGGCACAACCAGTGCTGCAGGCCCACTAGTAGCATTTGATTTACAGGCCCTGGGCACCTCTAGTGCACTGTATTAGGGACTTACCAGCAAATCAAATATGCCAATCATGGATAAACCAATTACATACACATTTTGTATAGGAGCACTTGCACCTTAGCACTGGATAGCAGTGGTAAAGTGCCCAGAGTAACAAAAACAGCAAAAACAGAGTCCAGCTCACATCAACAACCTGGGAAACATAGGTAAAATGTTAAGGGAGACCACGCCAAGGATGAAAAGTCTAACAAGTATAAAGTATTTAAGAAGTTTCTAAATTTGCAACAGCATGCCTGACAAGCGATCTGCTCAGGCAAACTTCGGCAATGCTGTGAAATTTTTACTTTGGCCACAGTGACCATCTTTGAGCTTGAAGGACATCAGTCATGCGTCTAAGAGTCTCTGCTAGACGGACCCATAGCATCATGATTAAGTGCTCTTGATCACGCCAGTAATTCATTCCTCCTGTGGGGTTTGGCTTGCGCCTTCATTCTTGTTCAGGGTGGGATCCTACATGAGTTCCAGGACAAGGAAGATCTCTTCTTTCACTTCAGACTCCAGGAGCTGTACCCACACATCTGGAAACCCAGCTATCAAGCATACATCATTCCTGGCTGTGCAGTAGTCCTCTGGATAATCTGCGGAACATCCCTCCACCACCCGGTCAACAGAACTTTAAACTGGATCCACATGTGGGTCAACAGCTCCCAATTTTATACAGGTACATCAAATAGGACATGTGCATTCCTCCTCTGCCATTTCCATCTGCGTAGCTTGGTCAGGAAGATAGGAGGGGGTGTGAGACGATTAGGCTGGCATATAGGGGGTCATTCTGACCCTGGCGGTCATGGACCGCCAGGGCCAACGACCGCGGAAGCACCGCCAACAGGCTGGCGGTGCTTCCTGGCCAATTCTGACCACTGCGGCAAAGCCGCGGTCAGAAAAGGGAAACCGGCGGTTTCCCGCCGGTTTTCCCCTGGCCATAGGAATCCTCCATGACGGCGCTGCTTGCAGCGCCGCCATGGGGATTCCGACCCCCTTCCCGCCATCCTGTTCCTGGTGGTTTTTACCGCCAGGAACAGGATGGCGGGAACGGGTGTCGTGGGGCCCCTGGGCGCCCCTGCACTGCCCATGCCAACGGCATGGGCAGTGCAGGGGCCCCCTAACAGGGCCCCATAATGATTTTCAGTGTCTGCTTAGCAGACTCTGAAAATCGCGACAGGTGCCACTGCACCCGTCGCACCCCAGCAACTCCGCCGGCTCCATTCGGAGCTGGCTTCATCGTTGCTGGGTCTTTCCCGCTGGGCGGGCGGGCGGCCTTTTGGCGGTCGCCCGCCCAGCGGGAAAGTCAGAATGACCGCCGCGGTCATTTGACCGCGGTGCGGTCTTCTGGCGGGGGAACTTTGGCAGGCGGCCTCCGCCGCCCGCCGAAGTTGGAATGACCCCCATAATGTTTAAATACATTATACAACAAACAGGGTGCATGAGAGGGGCCTACGGGGCAGTGGAAATGAAGAGGAATGAGGATTGGTAGGCGTGCTAAGAGAGAAAATAAATATTTCATAAAATAACCAATATTTTGGAAGAAACAACAATGGAGCGTGTGTGCGGTTTTGTCTGTGTGTAAATATTTCTGCTAAAATCTGACTGAAATCTCACAATACCCGACTGAAAGCACCTGCACCCAACTATTTATCAAAATACATTTATTAGGGGGGGTGAAACTCCCCAAACAGCCCCCTGAAGCTACGCCCGGCCCTTTCAGAAACAATTTGGGTCACACGTCCTTCTCCGGCTGTCTCACAGACTGAGCCTTTTTCTAGAATGATGCTCCTCACAGCAGGGTGGTCTCCAGAACCGGAGCACCCACAACAGAGACGCAAAGAGGTGTGAGCATTCCGCACCTGGCTAGCAGAGCCACACTGATCAAGGCAAGAGACAAAAGGCAGACCCCTTACTAAAGGACCCTTCACACTCTGACAACAGGATCTGCAGTCCCGCTCTTCATCCTGAGCATCCAGCAGAAGGCAGCATTTAAGGAGATTAATTAACAGCTCTCTGCAGTGAAAGGACCCCATTGAATTTCTAAGAGGAGGGAGCTTCTCACTCCAGTTTCTACATCCCTTCCCTCCAATACAAAGACAGCCACCAATGCACTTCCGCTGTCTGTAAAAGTAGCCGCACATCCATCTTGTGTTCCTGAAAAGTCCTGGAGTTTCCAAAATGGCACCACAGGCCTCTTTCATTCAGGTTCACTCAGACATGCACATGCATGCCAACATTTTAGAGCAGGCAAGTGGGAGATTTAAAAAAAAAAACATCGTCAGAAGAATGTATTTTCCCCACTGACTTATACTGAAGCTGAGGCAATCTGAAAGAATAGGTTCTATTGGTGTGTTTGATGACAGACAAACAGCATTTCATTTTTGGCAGCTCAACAACATAGTGCGAACAACAACAGAGCTCTAAATTCTGGTTTTGTTTGTGCTATGTAAAACTGCCAAAAATAAATTCTCGAGGCCTGTCACATACTCTAATCTCTCCCACCAAGAATTAAGACAAAGTGTTAACCTTTGTCGTCAGAGGTAAGTCTCGAAGCAGGAGATTGGAGCCTGTGTGACAGTCCTCAACCTTTTATTTTTGACAGTTTTACAAATCTCTAGTCGGGTTTCTGCATGCAGGAATCGGAAGGCGGGAGACTAGTCTTGAAATTGGTAGTCTCCTGTCTGAGTCCGGAGGGGTGGCATGTATGTACAATATGTGCAACAAGCTGACCACACACATGTCTACGTACACACGAGCTCAGGATAACAGGAATCTGAGTTGACAGACGCAGGAGACCTTAGCACTAGTGGGCCTGTAGGTCACCTGTAGGTCACCCCACCTGTGATAGAGCTGGAAACAACGTTGGCTCACACTAAGAACGCTACCACCGCTGCTTTACATGCATGAACTGTCAGCTGCCGCTACGGAGAGCATGCTTGGTGGAAGGTTATATGTTGGAACCGTGGGTGCTTCAAGCACCCGTGGCTCAACAACGAGGTCGGAACAACGACCTTGTTCTAACCACTAATGCCTTTACCACGAATGCGTTTACAACGATTTTACCATTGTAAACGCATTCCTGGTAAAGGCATTAGCGATCAGCATGCACGGTTCCAGCTTGCTTCCCTCCCCCCCCAAACACTAATCACCCCCAGTCCCCCGCCCCACCCCATAAACTAAAAATACCCCGAGTCCCCACCCCCGCCCCTAAAACCTAAACACCCCGTTGTTCAGACGTGCGTGGTAAAGCTACCAAAAACAGGAAGTTGTGGAAAACGAAAGCGTTGTTTCGCTTTCGTTTTTCACAACTTTGTGGTTTCGGAGTCGTTGTTCTGGGTGTTTTCCTTGGCGGAACCCTCCAGGCCCAGGCACGTCCAGCCTTGGACTCTCATCAAGGGAGAGGCCTAGGACTTCATGCACATGCTAGATTAGCGTGAGGCTGGGCCTAGAATCCAGAACTAGGAGACCAGGTGTTTACAGTTGGCTGCTCAGGGTAGGGCACATGATTGGACACCATGCAAGGGGCAGTCATTTTCCAACAGAGAGTAATCCACCAACCATGTTACTGTAACTTTATCGTGAATTTAGATTTATCTTGTGACTCAACAATGCTTGATGCAAAAGTATCACTCTTAAGGCAAAGCACAGGTACGGAGATGTGTCATTTCACATGAACCTCCAACAGCTTGCATTGTGTAGTGTCCAACACTCCAGATATAACTGGTAACAATTGTTGAACAACAGTGGCCCTCGCATCTCGGGTTCAGTAGAAGATGCACTTTAATTGTCAGACTTCAAAATATGTTTATCTACGGCCAGATGCACATAGGTTTGGCCCTAAGATTACCAAATAGCAAATTTTTGTGATTCACTGTTTGATAATCACAAACACCCATGTACCAATGTGTGTTTAACACATTGTGCAAGTGACATTGAGTCACAAATAGACCTATCTCATTAATATTCATGAGGTAGGTCTCACTTTGCAGCCCACTGGGAAACGCTAAACTCACTGGAGTGGTGGCTTGCTGGGGTCAGCAGACAACCATGTCTGGGATTGCTTTTGAATAAGCAATCTTTGTTTTTTGACATGCAGCCCATTTTTCTGAAAGAAACACAGGATGCATTTCAAAAACCAAAATGAAAAGTTTTCTTTTAATTTTTCAAGAGTAGGCAGTTGTCTGTGAGACCACTGCCTGCTCTTAAAAAAGGTTTTCACCAACATTCACAAAGGGGAAGGGATCCCCAAGGGACCCCTTACTATATGCTGATCGGTTACCGCCAATTAAATGGTTTGCAACCATATTTAGTTTTCAAAAACTTTCACACATCCCACTGTGAGTCACTATTAGGAAGGGACGCACTAAACACGCCCCTCCCTAAAACTGAATCGCAAACCCAATTTGCTAATCAGTAATAGGTTAACGAATCACAAATAAGGCCTCTGTAGATTTAAAAATGCTTCTTACCAGTCGCAAATAGACGGATTCTACAAATCACAAATGTTTGTGACCCAAAAAAGCTTTGTACATCTGCCTTCTTAAATTGACATCCCAGCTCTTTGTAACCTCTCAGTAATTTTGGAAACCGGAAGACAACATAGCACGCCTTCATACATGCCAACCTTCCCGATTCAGGCGTGACAATACTGATTAAAAGTCTAGTCTCCTGGCTCCCGATTCCTCAGTGGGCTTCAACTGATATAGCCTGGTCGTGTGTAACTCATAGTATGCACTGCTAGTAATCTGCTTCCAAACATGCCAACCTTCCGGATTCAGGTGGGACACTACTGATTTCAAGGCTAATCTCCTGTATTGCAGTTCCTGCATGTAAAAACCTGATTCCTCAGTGGGCTTCATCTGACAGGGCCTGGTCTGCTGTAACTCGGAGTATGCACTGCCAGTAGCCTGCTCCTGCTGGCCAGTGTGCAGCACTTGCATCACACTCTCTGTATGCAACCCAGTAACATGCTCCTGCAGGCAAGTGCACAGCACTTGCATCAAGCTCTCTGTATGAAACCCAGTAACCTGTTCCTGCTGGCCAGTGCGCAGCACTAGCATCACGCTCTCTGTATGCAACTCAGTAACCTGCTCCTGCGGGCCAGTGCGCAGCACTTGCATCACGCTCTCTGTATGCAACCCAGTAACCTGCTCCCTGCTCCTGCAAGCCAGTGCGCAGCTCTTGCATCACGCTCTCTGTATGGTAACCTGCTCCCTGCTCCTGCAGGCCAGTGCGCAGCACTTGCATCACGCTCTCTGTATGCTACCCAGTAACCTGCTCCAGCGGGCCAGTGCGCAGCACTTGCATCAAGCTCTCTCTATGCAACCCAGTAACCTGCTCCTGCGGTCCAGTGCGCAGCACTTGCATCACGCTCTCTTTATGCAACCTAGTAACCTGCTCCTGCGGGCCAGTGCGCAGCACTTGCATCATGCTCTCTGTATGCAACCCAGAAACTTGCTCCTGCGGGCCAGTGCGCAGCACTTGCATCACGCTCTCTTTATGCAACCCAGTAACCTGCTCCTGCGGGCCAGTGCGCAGCACTTGCATCATGCTCTCTGTATGCAACCCAGTAACCTGCTCCCTGCTCCTGCGGGCCAGTGCGCAGCACTTGCATCACGCTCTCTGTATGCTACCCAGTAACCTGCTCCTGCGGGCCAGAGCGCAGCACTTACATCACGCTCTCTCTGTATGCAACCCAGTAACCTGCTCCTGCGGGCCAGTGCGCAGCACTTGCATCACACTCTCTGTATGCAGCCCAGCAACCTGCTCCTGCGGGGCAGTGCCCAGCACTTGCATCACGCTCTCTGTATTCAACCCAGTAACCTGCTCCCTGCTCCTGTGGGCCAGTGCACAGCACTTGCACCACGCTCTCTCTATGCAACCCAGTAACCTGCTCCTGCGGGCCAGTGCGCAGCACTTGCACCACGCTCTCTGTATGCAACCCAGTAACCTGCTCCTGCGGGCCGGTGCGCAGCACTTGCATCACGCTCTCTGTATGCAACCCAGTAACCTGCTCCTGCGGGCCAGTGTGCAGCACTTGCATCACGCTCTCTGTATGCAACCCAGTAACCTGCTCCCTGCTCCTGCAGGCCAGTGCGCAGCACTTGCATCATGCTCTCTGTATGCTACCCAGTAACCTGCTCCTGCGGGCCAGAGCGCGGCACTTACATCACGCTCTCTCTGTATACAACCCAGTAACCTGCTCCTGCGGGCCAGTGCTCAGCACTTGCATCACACTCTCTGTATGCAACCCAGTAACCTGCTCCTGCGGGCCGGTGCGCAGCACTTGCATCACACTCTCTGTATGCAACCCAGTAAGCTGCTCCTGTGAGCCAGTGCGCAGCACTTGCATCACACTCTCTGTATGCAGCCCAGTAACCTGCTCCTGCGGTCCAGTGCGCAGCACTTGCATCATGCTCTCTGTATGCAGCCCAGTAACCTGCTCCTGCGGGCCAATGCACAGCACTTGCATCACGCTCTCTGTATGCAACCCAGTAACCTGCTCCCTGCTCCTGCGGGCCAGTGCGCAGCACTTGCATCACACTCTCTGTATGCAGCCCAGCAACCTGCTCCTGCGGGCCAGTGCGCAGCACTTGCATCACACTCTCTGTGTGCAGCCCAGTAACCTGCTCCTGCGGGCCGGTGCGCAGCACTTACATCACGCTCTCTCTGTATGCAACCCAGTAACCTGCTCCTGCGGGCCGGTGCACAGCACTTGCATCACGCTCTCTGTATGCAACCCAGTAACCTGCTCCCTGCTCCTGCAGGCCAGTGCGCAGCACTTGCATCACGCTCTCTGTATGCTACCCAGTAACCTGCTCCTGCAGGCCAGTTCACAGCACTTGCATCATGCTCTCTGTATGAAACCCAGTAACCTGTTCCTGCTGGCCAGTGCGCAGCACTAGCATCATGCTCTCTGTATGCAACTCAGTAACCTGCTCCTGCGGGCCAGTGCGCAGCACTTGCATCACGCTCTCTGTATGCAACCCAGTAACCTGCTCCCTGCTCCTGCAGGCCAGTGCACAGCACTTGCAACACGCTCTCTGTATGGTACCCAGTAACCTGCTCCTGCGGGCCGGAGCGCAGCACTTACATCACGCTCTCTGTATGCAACCCAGTAACCTGCTCCCTGCTCCTGCAGGCCAGTGCGCAACTCTTGCATCACGCTCTCTGTATGGTACCCAGTAACCTGCTCCTGCGGGCCAGAGCGCAGCACTTACATCACGCTCTCTCTGTATGCAACCCAGTAACCTGCTCCTGCGGGCCAGTGCGCAGCACTTGCATCAAGCTCTCTCTATGCAACCCAGTAACCTGCTCCTGCGGTCCAGTGCGCAGCACTTGCATCACGCTCTCTTTATGCAACCCAGTAACCTGCTCCTGCGGGCCAGTGCGCAGCACTTGCATCATGCTCTCTGTATGCAACCCAGTAACCTGCTCCCTGCTCCTGCAGGCCAGTGCGCAGCACTTGCATCACGCTCTCTGTATGCTACCCAGTAACCTGCTCCAGCGGGCTAGAGCGCAGCACTTACATCACGCTCTCTCTGTATGCAACCCAGTAACCTGCTCCTGCGGGCCAGTGCGCAGCACTTGCATCAAGCTCTCTCTATGCAACCCAGTAACCTGCTCCTGCGGTCCAGTGCGCAGCACTTGCATCATGCTCTCTGTATGCAACCCAGAAACCAGCTCCTGCGGGCCAGTGCGCAGCACTTGCATCACGCTCTCTGTATGCAACCCAGTAACCTGCTCCTGCGGGCCAGTGCGCAGCACTTGCATCATGCTCTCTGTATGCAACCTAGTAACCTGCTCCCTGCTCCTGCGGGCCAGTGCGCAGCACTTGCATCACACTCTCTGTATGCTACCCAGTAACCTGCTCCTGCGGGCCAGAGCGCAGCACTTACATCACGCTCTCTCTGTATGCAACCCAGTAACCTGCTCCTGCTGGCCAGTGCGCAGCACTTGCATCATGCTCTCTGTATGCAACCTAGTAACCTGCTCCCTGCTCCTGCGGGCCAGTGCGCAGCACTTGCATCACACTCTCTGTATGCTACCCAGTAACCTGCTCCTGCGGGCCAGAGCGCAGCACTTACATCACGCTCTCTCTGTATGCAACCCAGTAACCTGCTCCTGCGGGCCAGTGCGCAGCACTTGCATCACACTCTCTGTATGCAGCCCAGCAACCTGCTCCTGCGGGCCAGTGCCCAGCACTTGCATCACACTCTCTGTATGCAGCCCAGTAACCTGCTCCCTGCTCCTGCGGGCCAGTGCGCAGCACTTGCATCACACTCTCTGTATGCAGCCCAGCAACCTGGTCCTGCGGGCCAGTGCGCAGCACTTGCATCACACTCTCTGTATGCACCCCAGTAACCTGCTCCTGCGGGCCGGTGCGCAGCACTTACATCACGCTCTCTCTGTATGCAACCCAGTAACCTGCTCCTGCGGGCCGGTGCACAGCACTTGCATCACGCTCTCTGTATGCAACCCAGTAACCTGCTCCCTGCTCATGCGGGCCAGTGCGCAGCACTTGCATCACGCTCTCTCTATGCAACCCAGTAACCTGCTCCTGCTGGCCGGTGCGCAGCACTTGCATCACGCTCTCTGTATGAAACCCAGTAACCTGCTCCTGCGGGCCTGTGCGCAGCACTTGTATCACGCTCTCTCTATGCAACCCAGTAACCTGCTCCTGCTGGCCGGTGTGCAGCACTTGCATCACGCTCTCTGTATGCAACCCAGAAACCTGCTCCTGCGGGCCAGAGCGCAGCACTTACATCACGCTCTCTCTGTATGCAACCCAGTAACCTGCTCCTGCGGGCCAGTGCGCAGCACTTGCACCACGCTCTCTGTATGCAACCCAGTAACCTGCTCCTGCGGGCCGGTGCGCAGCACTTGCATCACGCTCTCTGTATGCAACCCAGTAACCTGCTCCTGCGGGCCAGTGCACAGCACTTGCAACACGCTCTCTCTATGCAACCCAGTAACCTGCTCCTGCGGGCCGGTGCGCAGCACTTGCACCACGCTCTCTGTATGCAACCCAGTAACCTGCTCCTGCGGGCCGGTGCGCAGCACTTGCATCACGCTCTCTGTATGCAACCCAGTAACCTGCTCCTGCGGGCCAGTGCGCAGCACTTGCATCACGCTCTCTGTATGCAACCCAGTAACCTGCTCCCTGCTCCTGCAGGCCAGTGCGCAGCACTTGCATCACGCTCTCTGTATGCTACCCAGTAACCTGCTCCTGCGGGCCAGAGCGCGGCACTTACATCACGCTCTCTCTGTATGCAACCCAGTAACCTGCTCCTGCGGGCCAGTGCTCAGCACTTGCATCACACTCTCTGTATGCAACCCAGTAACCTGCTCCTGCGGGCCGGTGCGCAGCACTTGCATCACGCTCTCTGTATGCAACCTAGTAAGCTGCTCCTGTGAGCCAGTGCGCAGCACTTGCATCACACTCTCTGTATGCAGCCCAGTAACCTGCTCCTGCGGTCCAGTGCGCAGCACTTGCATCATGCTCTCTGTATGCAGCCCAGTAACCTGCTCCTGCGGGCCAATGCACAGCACTTGCATCACGCTCTCTGTATGCAACCCAGTAACCTGCTCCCTGCTCCTGCGGGCCAGTGCGCAGCACTTGCATCACACTCTCTGTATGCAGCCCAGCAACCTGCTCCTGCGGGCCAGTGCGCAGCACTTGCATCACACTCTCTGTGTGCAGCCCAGTAACCTGCTCCTGCGGGCCGGTGCGCAGCACTTACATCACGCTCTCTCTGTATGCAACCCAGTAACCTGCTCCTGCGGGCCGGTGCACAGCACTTGCATCACGCTCTCTGTATGCAACCCAGTAACCTGCTCCCTGCTCCTGCAGGCCAGTGCGCAGCACTTGCATCACGCTCTCTGCATGCTACCCAGTAACCTGCTCCTGCAGGCCAGTTCACAGCACTTGCATCATGCTCTCTGTATGAAACACAGTAACCTGTTCCTGCTGGCCAGTGCGCAGCACTAGCATCATGCTCTCTGTATGCAACTCAGTAACCTGCTCCTGCGGGCCAGTGCGCAGCACTTGCATCACGCTCTCTGTATGCAACCCAGTAACCTGCTCCCTGCTCCTGCAGGCCAGTGCACAGCACTTGCAACACGCTCTCTGTATGGTACCCAGTAACCTGCTCCTGCGGGCCGGAGCGCAGCACTTACATCACGCTCTCTGTATGCAACCCAGTAACCTGCTCCCTGCTCCTGCAGGCCAGTGCGCAGCTCTTGCATCACGCTCTCTGTATGGTACCCAGTAACCTGCTCCTGCGGGCCAGAGCGCAGCACTTACATCACGCTCTCTCTGTATGCAACCCAGTAACCTGCTCCTGCGGGCCAGTGCGCAGCACTTGCATCAAGCTCTCTCTATGCAACCCAGTAACCTGCTCCTGCGGTCCAGTGCGCAGCACTTGCATCACGCTCTCTTTATGCAACCCAGTAACCTGCTCCTGCGGGCCAGTGCGCAGCACTTGCATCATGCTCTCTGTATGCAACCCAGTAACCTGCTCCCTGCTCCTGCAGGCCAGTGCGCAGCACTTGCATCACGCTCTCTGTATGCTACCCAGTAACCTGCTCCAGCGGGCTAGAGCGCAGCACTTACATCACGCTCTCTCTGTATGCAACCCAGTAACCTGCTCCTGCGGGCCAGTGCGCAGCACTTGCATCAAGCTCTCTCTATGCAACCCAGTAACCTGCTACTGCGGTCCAGTGCGCAGCACTTGCATCATGCTCTCTGTATGCAACCCAGAAACCTGCTCCTGCGGGCCAGTGCGCAGCACTTGCATCACGCTCTCTTTATGCAACCCAGTAACCTGCTCCTGCGGGCCAGTGCGCAGCACTTGCATCATGCTCTCTGTATGCAACCCAGTAACCTGCTCCCTGCTCCTGTGGGCTAGTGCGCAGCACTTGCATCACGCTCTCTGTATGCTACCCAGTAACCTGCTCCTGCGGGCCAGAGCGCAGCACTTACATCACGCTCTCTCTGTATGCAACCCAGTAACCTGCTCCTGCGGGCCAGTGCGCAGCACTTGCATCACACTCTCTGTATGCAGCCCAGCAACCTGCTCCTGCGGGCCAGTGCCCAGCACTTGCATCACACTCTCTGTATGCAGCCCAGTAACCTGCTCCTGCGGGCCAGTGCGCAGCACTTGCATCACACTCTCTGTATGCAGCCCAGCAACCTGGTCCTGCGGGCCAGTGCGCAGCACTTGCATCACACTCTCTGTATGCAGCCCAGTAACCTGCTCCTGCGGGCCGGTGCGCAGCACTTACATCACGCTCTCTCTGTATGCAATCCAGTAACCTGCTCCTGCGGGCCGGTGCACAGCACTTGCATCACGCTCTCTGTATGCAACCCAGTAACCTGCTCCCTGCTCATGCGGGCCAGTGCGCAGCACTTGCATCACGCTCTCTCTATGCAACCCAGTAACCTGCTCCTGCTGGCCGGTGCGCAGCACTTACATCACGCTCTCTCTGTATGCAACCCAGTAACCTGCTCCTGCGGGCCGGTGCACAGCACTTGCATCACGCTCTCTGTATGCAATCCAGTAACCTGCTCCCTGCTCATGCGGGCCAGTGCGCAGCACTTGCATCACGCTCTCTCTATGCAACCCAGTAACCTGCTCCTGCTGGCCGGTGCGCAGCACTTGCATCACGCTCTCTGTATGCAACCCAGTAACCTGCTCCTGCGGGCCGGTGCGCAGCACTTGCATCACGCTCTCTCTATGCAACCCAGTAACCTGCTCCTGCTGGCCGGTGCGCAGCACTTGCATCACGCTCTCTGTATGCAACCCAGAAACCTGCTCCTGCGGGCCAGAGCGCAGCACTTACATCACGCTCTCTCTGTATGCAACCCAGTAACCTGCTCCTGCGGGCCGGTGCGCAGCACTTGCATCACGCTCTCTGTATGCAACCCAGTAACCTGCTCCTGCGGGCCGGTGCGCAGCACTTGCATCACACTCTCTGTATGCAGCCCAGTAACCTGCTCCTGCGGGCCAGTGCGCAGCACTTGCATCACACTCTCTATATGCAGCCCAGTAACCTGCTCCCTGCTCCTGCGGGCCAGTGCGCAGCACTTGCATCACGCTCTCTCTATGCAACCCAGTAACCTGCTCCTGCGGGCCGGTGCGCAGCACTTGCATTACGCTCTCTGTATGCAACTCAGTAACCTGCTTCTGCTGGCCGGTGCGCAGCACTTGCATCACACTCTCTGTATGCAACTCAGTAACCTGCTCCTGCGGGCCGGTGCGCAGCACTTGCATCATGCTCTCTGTATGCAGCCCAGTAACCTGCTCCTGCGGGCCAATGCACAGCACTTGTATCACGTTCTCTCTGCGTGCCATGGCACTTTCTCTGGGCTCCTGCATAGCGCTTTCTCAGTGCTCCTAACAGGTAAGGAAAAATAAAGTACATTTGCATATCTAATATCCGCTCCTGCAGCAGCCCATACGTAGCAGTAACCGGATTCAGGCCCTAATAGAAGTGAACGCGGGCATTCTCCTAGTTCTTTCCTAGAAATCCCCCACTTTCCTCTTCTAAAATGTTGGCAGGTGTGCGCCTTTGTTAGGCAGAGTCAGGCAAACTCGTGGAATTTCCCACTTTGTGATAGTCATGAAGAGCCCCAAATGTACCCCCCTCCCAGGCTGGTGTACTTTAAAGGGGAGTTGTAGGGTCTCCGCCTCTTGTAACCCCTTCACCGAGAGCCATTTATCCTTGGGTGTGGGGGGGTCCACATTGCGTTTACTGACAGCTGATGATGCGCGACCGTTGTAGTCTGGCCCTCAGTCCTGGAGTCATCCCCGGGGGGTTGGGAGGCTGCCAGCCAGAGCCGGGGCCCTGCCGTCTCTACGGAGGGAGTGGGGAGGGCGAAACCCTTTTTTGGAGGGACGTGGGGCGAAAAACCCACGAGAGAGCGCAAAGACGCGGTTCCGGCGAAATTTGTTTTTGTCATTTAACGCGACACAGCTGGCGACGAGTTCCCATTACAGCAGGGAGCCCATCCAGGCAGCGGATGATTGATGAGGGCACACACTGGTTAAATAACAATTTGAAACTCTAAAATTTAATTTAAGGAAATAACATAAATCAGGCGCACATTACGGCGGAGCGACAAGCCCCGGGTGCCCGCAGGAGTGTGCTGCTTCCCCCGGCCCTTCTTTAGCTAACTGCGCACGGCCGCCTCGGGCCCCGGCTCAGCACACGCATCCTGGGCGGAGAGAGGTGGAGGGAGCGGTGGGCCATGCCTGGCAGGGTGGGAGCTGCGGGGTCCGGCTCAGCACACACATCCTGGCGGAGCGGTGGAGGGAGCGGTGGGCCATGCCTGGCGAGGGTGGGAGCCGCGGTGTCCGGCTCAGCACACACATCGTGGGCGGAGGGAGTGGTGCAGGGAACGATGGGCCATGCCTGGCGAGGGTGGGAGACGCAAGGTCCGGCTCAGCACACACATCGTGGGCGGAGGTAGTGGTGCAGGGAGCGGTGGGCCATGTCTGGCAGGGTGGGAGCCGCGGGGTCCCCGGCTCAGCACACACATCCTGGCGGAGCGGTGTAGGGAGCGGTGGGCCATGCCTGGCAGGGTGGGAGCCGCGGGGTCCGGCTCAGAGCCTCCAGAGATATGCGCTAATAATATCCCCGCTGATTGATGCGCGCCTTCTAGTTTGTGTAGATGTTTTGTGTTCTTTCATGTAAATTGATTTATAGTTTCCGTTTACTCCATTGATTTAATTTCCTGTTCCTAGTTCAGGACTTTGACTAAAGTTGATTGCGAAGAGGTAACACGAGGCGGGGGTGTAGGGAGAGGCTGGCAGTAATAAAATGAGGTACATCCGTAGCCCACGGACAGGCAAGCGTGTAGCTAACTTTCTACCTGTGTATCTCCAGCTCTGGGGTGCTTGCGACCCCATAATAGTGAACGGATCTGGGTGCATGAGGAATGGCAGCATTTATTAAGGATGGGCACCGTCTGAAAAAATACTCGCCAAATTTTGGAAAATGTAATGAAAATGTTGTGAAATTCTGGTTTTATAAATGGTTTGCGGGTATCTATTGTCACTTTACCCGAAAGTGCACCGGCGAACACATCTTGCTGGATGGCTGGCGGCGCCCGGTGCGATAATTTCTTTGGCACCCTACCCCTTGACCTCCTTCTCCAGGAATTACTTCACCACCACCCTCCAGCAGTGCCCCCATCTCTCCACCCTCCCTCACATCCATTTCATTTCTTTATAGCACTACTCCTACGTGTTTCACACTCAGCTCTGTGATCTGCATGGTACATGTTCTTAGCAGCAGGCACATTAACCCTCTGCAGTACCTTAGGATGAGTCAAAACTGACACTAGACTGAACCCCATCTCTCTCCAGCAGGAACATTAATAACCAGAGCTATCTTGCCAATTTTATTGTTGCCTGAAAACTGCTGGACACACAATAAAAACTGCAGCCGTACTTTCAAACCCATACATTGTTTATTTTAATCACACCGCTCCCTGCCCCCAATGACAGCACCAGGTGTGGCTGCACCGGTCGCACCACCCTAAAGCTGACCCTGCCAGCAGGAGACTGGTTCAAGAAGAAAATTTCTCTCTGCAACATACTTTCTGTGCTAACCAGCCTTCCACTGGTTTCTAGAAGGATTTTTTGAGGAAAGTTGCGCATTTAAGTGACATTTTGAGTAAGTTTAATTTCACATATTGCAAAATTTTGGAAAAGACAGGAAACATCATGTCGAGTGATACATACAGGTGAACATTTGGCCAGGAAGTGGCAATCTCAGTCTAATTTACTCCTTCCTAGCTGTTCCCTTAACTCATCCATCCCCATCCAACTAACCTCTGCCCATCTCTCACATTTGTTTTTAATTTTCCTTGCACTTTTTGTCTCCTCTTCACGCCTTCATGATGGAGGAGGTGGCTGAATCCCTCGACGTCGGCGTGAGGGGATGCACCACATTTGTTTCAGAGGAGGGGATGGTAATAGCTGCAGTCCCCGTCATGTTGGCAGCAGGCGGAAGGCCTGGCAAGGGAATCAGCCTGGAGAGGCCAACCCTGCGCTCAGGAGAGTGCAGGCAACACATACCCGGGTCACTTGCATCCATCCAGCGGCAGGTGATGCACCACTGGGCTGACATCCTGGACCAGGAAGTATTTGTTTACATTATAGATAAATATATATATATATATATATATATTCTTTTTTTCACTGAAAAACAAAGGTTTTAGGGACGTTATAGCTAGGAAATATAATAAAAAAAACATAGAAAGTCAGTTAAAAAAACAAAGGTTTCAGGAAAGTTAGAGTGAGGCTTACATTTTGACATACAAAACCATAGAAAACCATAGAAATTCCCCTGTTATACTTAGGGGTATCTCAAGTAACTATAAATCATGCCCTGAGGTAGCTATAACTCACGCCCCCGCCATGCACAGTTTTAATTTTACTTCAGCTATTACATAGATATTATCAATGATGTTATCAAAGATGTCATGAGTGCCATAATTTGTGGGGTCACTAGCAGTGCATGGCGAGGAGGCAACATATACTTACCTTAGTGCACGAGTTATAGTTACTTGAGATAACTTTAACTATAAATGGTGAATTTCTATGGCTTTGTACATGTAAAATGTGAACTTAACTATAACATCCCGGTAACCTTTGTTTTTTTGAGTGAATTCCTATGTTTTTTTAAAATTCTATTTCCTTACAGTAATGTCCCTGTAATCTTTGATTTTTCAGTGAATTTCTATGTTTTTTAAACATAAAGTAATTTTCAATACTATACGTTAATCCACCCACCGCCGCACATTACCTTTGGCCATGTATGGCGGCAGTTGGCCGCAGGGCTAGGCTCTGTGGCCAGAACCCCTATAACCACCCAACCTTGCGCCACGCATGGCCTACAGCCATCAGCAGTCAGGTAGGCTGCAAGGCCTGACCTGCGGCCAATCCCTGTGGCCAACCTCCCTAATCACCCAACCGTGAGAGAGAAAGAGAAAGTGAGAGACTGAGAGAGACACAGCAATTTAAGTTTTGATGAATGATAGATTTAGAATGTGCTATTTCCAGACAAATTGAAAAGAAAAATGTTTTTGTCAATTAAGAAGAGTGAGATCACCTTTCAGTATGTAACTTAAATATTTATAGTTGAAAAGAAACTTAGGTAGGACATGACCCCAGATTCAACTAGACTAGAACCCTTAAACTTTAGTGTGCACATATGACACCTTAACCACTAGGCCAGAGGTGACTTCTTACTGTGCAGTGTCCAGACTTAGCTATGACATTCAACCCACAATTTTTGAGGGTAAAAAGAATTCAATGTTCCATCACTAGCAATGTTTAACAGTAAAAACACCAGAAAATAAACAGTCACACTGTGATGAGATAGTAGGATTTGACAGTGCAAAAGCTTTACCACTAGGCCAGAAGGGACCCTTCTGTGCTGTTCATAAAAACACAAGTATAACTTTAGCGCAAAGCCTCTTGCTAGTCTGATGCATTGTAGTTATTGCATGGAGTGACTACTGCAATAACAATCTCTCTTTCTCTCTCTTCCATCCCATTATGGGATGGAAAAGAGAGAGAGAGTGACAGGACTGCGGAGGGAGCCTCAATGCCCCCAGGGTCCTAGCCAGCTCTGGGGTCCTAGCCAGCTCTCTGCGTTCTGCAGAGCGGGCATTGCTCTCACAAACAGGGAGCAGAGTTTTCATGTGTTTCCCTGCACGCTTATTTAAAAAAAACATTTTTTACAGCAAATTGATAACACCACAAATTCATATAAATTTTTTTTTAAAGTGTTTTTGTGCTCTGGTGGTGTCCCTCTGGGACCCCAGCACCAGAGCTAGAGGGTCAGGGTGTCCCTACCTGGGCTCCTTTTTTTTTTTTTCACTGCTTCTCTGGGGCTCGGATGAAGCCGAGTCCCAAAATGACTGCCAACACTTCCTGGTTGAAGTGTTGGCAGCCAATCAGAGCTCTGCATTTCCCTGCATACGCTCATCATTATTTGCGAAGAGTTTGCAACCTTAGATATACAAATGTATTTTTCCTTTATTATTTAAAAAACTACTAAATGGATATACACCAAATCACAAAAAACACACTTTCTGGACCAAGAGCTAGCTTTCTGCCAAATTTGGTGTAATTCCGTCCAGTGGTTCGGGCTGTCATTGGGGGTTATTCTAACTTTGGAGGAGTGTTAATCCGTCCCAAAAGTGACGGTAAAGTGACGGATATACCACCAGCCGTATTACGAGTTCCATAGGATATAATGGACTCGTAATACGGCTGGTGGTAAATCCGTCACTTTTCCGTCACTTTTGGGACGGATTAACACCTCCTCCAAAGTTAGAATAACCCCCATTGTGTTTAAAACACCTCTGGAAATTAACATGGAAAACTTATGTTGTTTGATCCCCCCTTTTTCTCGGCCCCTGCTTGACCGATCACCCCGAAACTTTCCATGCGCAACAATGGCAAATTTGGTGATTATGCATCAAACAGTGCCAAAGATATAGGCAAGTAAAAAAACGCTTTTTCTATAGAAACATAGTCATAACTATAACTATTTAGTGGCAACTGCCAGTAGGTAATATATATATATATATATATATTTATATATATATATATATATAGTTAGAACAACGTTTCCATAGAAAAAGCATTTTTTTGAATTGCTTATAAGTTTGGTGCTGTTTTGACGACTCTACCCAATACTTTCCAACAAAAGTCTCATTCACTTCAGTTCTTTCCTGGAAAGATTTTGAATATTTTGGGTTATACATGAATTTGGGGCCAAGAAAAAGGAGGAGCCCTAAAACGATTTCTCCCCATGCAATTTTCCATAGGAAAGCTAACAGCAATACCACAAAAAACAGCTCAACGGATATACACCAAATTTAGCAGAAAGCTAGTTACTGGTCCAGAAAGTGTGCTTGTTGTGATTTGTTGTAATTATTTTCAGAATATTTTGAGAAATTAAGGTTTACATTTATGTATGTATCATGCTGTGGAGGATCTGCAAAGCCAGCAGATCTTAAGGTAAGATCTGATTGGCTGCTACCACATCCACA
The DNA here is from genome assembly GCF_031143425.1 of Pleurodeles waltl. Lineage (NCBI taxonomy): Eukaryota > Metazoa > Chordata > Amphibia > Caudata > Salamandridae > Pleurodeles > Pleurodeles waltl. The sequence continues at coordinate 191,267,166 of NC_090441.1, read as the reverse complement.
AAGATGTGGCGGCAGCCATTTTAGGACTTGTGAACCAGTCCCTAGTCCTAGAAAACAAATAAAAAAATATATAGGGGTCCAGGGTAAGAATACGTACCCTGCCCGTAGGCATGGTAGTGAGTGACTGAGGGACCTCCCATTGGACCAAAAGTGTATTTTTTTATTGCCGCTGCAGATCCAAGTGGGATCAATGGAACTGTGACAAAAAAAAATCGTAGTCCCCTGATTTAGGCCCGGGGTGGACACGTTAATTTTTGATGAATGTGATGTTGTGCCCCCCCCCCCCCCTTTAACCTCATTGAGGTCCTGGGTACCCCATCCCTCAGTATTTTTTAATTTTAGTTTTCACTAAATGGGAAGGGGATGTGCAGACCCCCTCCCTGATCCTTGTTTTGGCCCCAGAGACCCCTATCCCCCAGGGATGATTGATTTTTAGTGGAAGGACTGTATGCTCCCACCCTAGCCTCATCGAGGCCCAAGGGACCCCATCCCTGAGTGCTGAGATTTCAATTTTGGGGAGGGGGGAATGCGCCCCCTCTTCCCAAGCCATAGATTGACCCTGGAGATCCCGTTCCCAGGGCCTGGTACTGCTGCAGTGTCCCAGGGTCCCCATCCCCGGGTACATACTGTTCCCTGCCCAGGAAAGTGCAGGCGGGGATTATAAACATTATTTCATGCGTGCACTCTCCCAGCAGTAAACACAAATTTGCTCCACTGTGAGAAGGAGCAGAGGTAAAAGCTGCTCCCGCCTGTGGGGGAGCACAGGATCAGGCCCTGTGTCCATGGTCAGATGACACACTGCCAAAGGAAGTGCTCGGTGGGGGCTGGCCACCTGCGGTTACACCCTGCGCCCGACCATACACTGCACACAGTAGTGGACATCCTGCATCGCGTTAAAAAACATAGAAACTTACTGAAAAAAACAAAAGATAAAACAAGGTTATGCTTAGGAATTGTAATAATATCTTACATTAAATATTAAAAAATGTAGAAATAACTGTAACGTGTGACCTCACCATTCACTGCTAATTGCATCCTATATTACATCACCGAGGACATGTTACATGACATCATTGATAGCATCACTGGAACATACAAAATGACATCACTGTTGACAACACTGTGCATGGTGGTGGAACAAGTTATAGTTACTTTAGGGCACAAGTTATAGTTATTTTAGGGCACAAGTTATAGTTATTTTAGGGCACGAGTTATAGTTAGATGAGAGAACTATAACTGGTGAATTTCAGTGGTTTTGTTCATTTAAAGTGGTATGCGTTAACTGACATTTTGACTTAACTTTAATATCCCTTTAACCGTTTTTCAGTGAGTTACTAAGGATTAAAAAAAAAAATGTAAAGTAACATACTATTACAATCCCTGATTATGACATCACTTTAACCTTAACTTTTCAGTGAGAATACATTTGTATGTGCACACACACACACTAATACACACACACACATAGTCACACACAAATATGTAGACATGCATATACATATACAAACATATATATGACATATATGGATGTATACACACATTTGCACAAATACAAAATTATTTAGATATTAAATAAAGTTTAGCACTGTAGAAAAAAACACATGTAAAGTTCAAATAATGATAATTACACGCAAATGTTTCTTTATGTGCACATAAATTGGAGTTTAACATCAAGATATATTATACATTAAGATTTCTTTTGACTTAGTTTGTAGGTGGGAAGTGTTTTTTTTTTGGCCAGAGTGAGAGTATTGGGGAATTGTAAGGTCTGGGATGTCAAAATTAACAAAAATGGCATGTGCTTCTTCTAATAACAGTGCTCCTAGACCATTCCTTCAGACCTTGAATACAATTACTAAAAATCAGAAACACAGACAAGCTTTACAAAATGGTGGTTGGTGCGTGACTAGCAAAGAGGGAGGCACAAAGAGCCAAGACAAATGAGTCAGTTATCACACACACACAACACGCATGACTCCACAAAATGTTGTTTTGACATTGCTGAATAATACACCCACACACAGACACTCCACAAAATGGTAGCCCCCGCATGGATGGCCAGGAAAGGAGGCATGGGGAACAAAGACAAGAGTGATGCTTTCACTTCAAAATCCAAATTGACCAAAAGCAGGACATTCCACAAAAGACAGGAATGAGTCTGCAGGACAGGTGAGGAATTTGATATTGTACGTGCCGTACAATCACTCTCAATCACACATCCTCTGTGTACACCAAAAATATGAAATTAAGATAAAAATATTAAAAAATGAGTGTTTCAGTCGTAATTTACCAGGATGATCCACTCAGGTAGAATAGTTAACACAGATTGACTTTTCATGGTCATTTATTTATGCCAGCATTAAATAAATGCTGCTCACATTCACAGACTGCATTCTGTAGTACATTCAGTTGTACTACAATAGTACTGCTAAAGTACTACAATAGTACTGCTAAAGTATAACGAAATTCTATTCACAAACCTGTGAGTGCAAATCTACGCCTCCACCTCTCCTCTCTTTCTATGAGAAGGTCCTCGCACATGTACATTTACTACTTAGGAGTAATTGTGGAAGGGATCGAGGAAGAGGCTGGAGAAATGGGCATAGGTACTGCTATGAGGGAGCGGTTTCAAGAGGAGTAAGAAGGGGGTTTAGGGAAGGGCTTAGGTAGGGACGGGTATACACATATTTATGTATAGTTATCAAGACGGAAGTAAAAAATGGCAATCATATGAAGAGTTAAAATATTTTGAATAAAAGTTATGAAAAATGTTACTGAATACAGTTGGTGCAACTGCTTTATTCTAGTATTGTCCATCTTAGAAGCATGGGTGAACTACAGATCAGGAGCTCCATGGAGGACCTATAGAATAAGAAAAACATTATAATATTTGAGAGTGGAGGTAAATATGGTGCACATGGAGTGTGGAGCACGTCCATGGATGCTTGAACTTAGTTCAGTGTACCAATGCTTGAGAGTGAAAGTACATATTGTTGCTGCCCCACACAACCCCACTCCAAACATAGTTGATGTGGTGCACGTTCTTTCTGGGTTACTTAGCAGTCCCTTAAAAAGGGGCCAGGGATGCAGTAGTAATTCAAACCCAGTTTCGTTCCTGAGACTATCACACACAAATTCTGCACTAAGAGAAAAGACACTTTATATTAAATAGTGAATTTATTTGAACAGGCTCATCCTGTTGCTTAGCACATATAAAATAACTATACAGAATATTATTAAAACAATGCTGATGGATGTTACTAACAACAAGAATAATGTGAACATTTCTAAAATAGTAAACATGTCATTTGACAACCTAACACCTTAAAGACTACTTCTATGTGGTATACGTTGAGAACATGGAGTAACTTAGCTTGCATCTAGAGTTTCTTAGGATTCAGGGCACTGCATGCCTGTATACAGCAAGACGCTGTAATTATCAGTAGCCGGGACAAAGTGTTCCCTTAAAAGGAAAACAAACATCTGCTGGGCTCAGCTCATCTCCCCTCCTATCAAACTTGGCTTGCTATCAGCTCACATTGTAAGGGTGGGAAATACAGCAGTACCGCAATCTGGTGGTTTCTGTCAGGATATCTGATGGCATCTTGGATGTTGGACCTCTAGATCTAAATGGCCTCTTGATGAGTCTTTTAAATCTTTGAAGAATTTCTGATATAACCTGTTTGCATCAATAAGCTAGTCTTAAAACAAACTGCTATAAAAAATATGGTAAGACTATGTCAATCCAGACTACATTGCTCATGTTATTTTCACTATCTGACCTTGAAATATCGAGAACAAGGCATTAGTCCCACGCATGTCACATATCGTGTCTTATCAATGTCATTGTCTGGATATTTTGACACTGCCACAGGTTCTTCGAAAGATAAGGACAGGCACTTTAGATTAGCCGTCACTCGCCACTTAGCCACCAAAGACTGAGTACTCCATGATTGTTTATCCATTTAAATTACTTTGGATTAGTCCACATAATTTTTCAAAGTAGTTTATAGTGAAAAGAAAAGTTACTTTCATTTATACATTTTTTTAAAAAGGTGTTAAAATATATGTATAATTAAATAAGAAATATGTTTTGTTTTTAAATATTTATTTTCCCAATTTTTTTTTATTGATCCTATGTTCGATGATTAGCCAGTGCTTTAAAACTCAGTCGAATATATCTGGCAGTTAATCTTAAAGCCAATGTCTCATTTATATTTTCTTTAAGATACCCATAAACTCCTTCTCCACTCTCTTTATTGGGCTTACACTTAGTCAACCATTATATCATCCAGGACTTCCATCTCTCATAGACTCTTATCAATTCTGCTTACTGCATACTTATTACACGCCTAGACTACATCATTACCATGGTGATCTATATGCTCTGTTTATCTTCCTCCTCCCCACATTCCTGGAATTACATCAAAGCTTTCAGCCATGTAGGGCATACACAGCCTGCAATCCCCTGAGACAGTAACCACACTAAGGGGTGCCAAACTGTTTCATAGACTTCGGCATTATTCAGTGCTCCACACACCAACTTTCTAGATATTTTTTTAAATATTTAAAAATATTTATTTATACTTTAATTATTTTAAATAATGTAATTTAACTTTATTTCCTATGAGGCTTTATTTTAGGTCCCTGTTTCTATTTCGTCTATTGGGGGGTTGCCGCAGTGTCAGTGATTGGCCATGTTTGGTGCTGGAATTATTACTGTTCTCTTAGGCAATAGTAATGTACACTTCTAAAGCAGTGAGTAACTTTACAATATCCAAAAGCAGTGTAGTTACTCACAAGTATAACAGTAGATTACATATGTAAGTTCCAAGGATAAGTTGCCTTTGTGAATACACCCATTTGAGTGTACCTTGTATCTCAGTGGTCAGTAAATTAGGTGAAGGGTGTGATGATACATGGGTGAATACAGGCACAGATAAATCAGGCATTTCTTCCTTTAACCAGTGTGTATTTTTCAATGCAAACCTCTGCCTATCACCCCTTTACCCCTTCCCTCTCTCACTTCAAATTGCTGAATTAACCCTTTATCTGAATCCTTTCTTCATTGTCTGAAGTCAAAAATGCATTGATTTGTAAACTAGGAGTCAATTTTCACATTTTTATTTGTATAGATTTATCACAGCTCTGGCTAAGTTATGCTAGTCCAGGCAATGAAATGTCTCAAATTCCCTGATGTCAAATGCTCTTATGGCTACAATTACTGAAATGGTGTGCTCTACATGTTCCCTTTATGTTAATAAATATAGTTAAAAAATGTTTGTCCTTTTTCGTAAATGTTTTCAATCTCTGCCTGAATGATCTGAGTAGAGAACATATTGTGAATGTCTGTCTACTCCCAGTTCATGTTCATAATATTAATTAACATAATGCGTTTCGGGACTTCAGTGCTTCTATCCTATTTGTTTAAATGGAGCCAACAGTATGTTTTGTTCATCTGAAGACCAAGCTCAGCATCTTTGAGGTCCTCTCAGTGAGTGGAGCATGCTATTTCATGCATAAACTTGTGTGCCATCTTCGTGAAAATGTATTCTAAAAGTACACAAAGATTTATTGGTGTGGTGAGGTCGACGGAGTTGTGCAGCTTAATGTGCAGTCTTTCATGACAAACATGAAGATGTGTGCCATCTCAAAGCCTCATGGTTATAAATGCCATCGCCTAACCAGACACCCATTTCAGTAGACCACAGCCACCACCTCACCATCAGATGTGCTACTCTGTAGCAGAGACTATATTCCAGAAACCCACCTGCCCTGCCGCACCCAACTACTTGACCATGCTTAAGGTCCTGGGTTCACCCCCAAAACATCCTATAAACATGTCCTGTTTTCAGTGTTTATTTTTTGTGGATTTCAGTGGTGTTTTCTCAGTGTTTTCCAAAGCTTTTGAAATCAGTGCTTATCTGGGTTTATTCAGCTGCCTAAACCCCAAAATTGATAAAAACTGTTTTCCAGTGTTGTTTTTTTGCATGGTTGTTATAAAGCACATATCAAATTTAAATGAGAGGCAATGGAGGCTATGTAACGTCTTCAGTGACCCTATGTTAGACTGTTTTAAGAATAAAGTTTGTGTATTACACTCTCTTTCACTTTCGCATCTCATTACCCTCTCTCACATATCATTAGCTCTCACACTCACTACCTCTGGTTTACAAGACTATCAATGGATTAACATATATTCAAATGTTTTAATAAACATACTCCTGGGCACAGTTTGGGGGGGCTATCATTCACCTATTCCTTAATAAATATTAAGACAATGTAGGGGTGGTCAGCAGCGTAGTGTCTTGTAAAACCTCTAAACTTTTAAATTATGCCATATTAATCTAGAGCCCTGCATTCTAAGGCACCTTAACCTTGAGATGCTAAGCATGCTCACCACTGCTTTTCTGCACTTTTTACCTGACTACATTAAGGTGGTGCAGCTGCTGTATGGACATTCGTAGCTGCCAAGTGAGCCCATGGCAAACGTCTCTCTTTAGGTCAGCCCTGACCTTCTAATCGACATCACATTGCCCTCTGTGACTTGAAATGGTGCTGTTAACATTGTAAGAATGGGCTGGGAAAACCCAGCACAAAAGGTGCAGTTGGCTAAAAAGCCAGGATTAGCTGAAGGTATCATACATTACAATGGGACACCTTGCAGCTATTTGTTTTGTTGGATGAGGAAAGTCTTGTGTAAGTTTTTCACCCCTATGCCGTGTGCATGGTGACAGCACTCTTTTCACAGGCATCTGTCACATTGATGCCCATATTTATACCTTTTTTAGTGCCGCATTTGCGTCGTTTTTTTTACGCAAAATCGGCGCAAACTTCCAAAATACAGTTGTATGTTGGAAGTTTGCGCTGCTTTTGCGTCAAAAAATTACGCAAATGCGGCGCTAAAAAAGTATAAATATGGGCCTGAATGTTTAAAGCCTGAAGTATTTTGCAGGTGACTTGTTATCAATGCTAACGTGTTAGAAAAGGGGGCTGATGTCTCAAAGGATTTTACACATTCTGTGTCTGTGGGTAACTATGATAGAAAATATTGACCAAGATTCTTATCAGCCTGCCATTTTATAAGTGAAAGGATTGAACACTGCCAAATGATCAAATATGATGTTAATAATCCCAGACCTTCTGATGTGTGTATAATAATCAGATCAGACCCAAATATGCTTCCAAGGCCTGCACCTTTAATCCAAGCACACACATTTGGAGAAAAGAAAAGGAAGAAGACAGCATTTTAGTGACCTCCCTAAACAACAAAACTCAACCAGAATAATCATGGACCCGGCTTTTTTGCTGCTACTTTGCAAAGTAACAAAGTTATATTGGGATGCTCCTTCAGGAAGAAATAAAAAAACACTCATTCTTTCTCACCTTCTTTTCCTTGAATGCATTTTAGCTTGTGATCCTGTAGGTGTCTATTAGTGTTTAAATGTTTACACTGATGATGGCTGTTGCCCTTTTGGTAGGGTTTTATCAATTATTATAGGCTTAATACTAATACAACATAGTCTACCTATGTTCAATGCTGTGTATTAACAAACCTTGAGCTCACTGTGCCACTGGATTCAAGCTAGCCTGGCTGATTAGGGGTGATACTCCAAAACCAGTCCCAGGATGCTTGTTTCTGGTCCAGGGAGGACCTGGCCTCACAGTTCGGGCTGGACTGTTCCCATGGGGAGCAGGGTCAAGACTGATTTGTATATGGCTGGGTCTAAACTTGGGTGGCATGGTGAGCAAAAAAACTATTAATTAAACCCAGATCTGTGACTGGGGGTGAGTGTTTGCATTATTCAGCATTCCATCTGTCATCCTTTCTTTTTGTTTTTGTTGCCATTGGTGGGAAGGGTATGCCCAGACCTGTGGCCCGTGCTCCCCATGCCACTGGATTCAGGCTAGCCTTGCTGATGAGGGGTGATATCCCGAAGCCGGTCCCAGGATACTTGTTTCCGGTCCAAGAAGGACCTGGCCTGGCAGTTCGGGCTGGACTTTTCCCATGGGGAGCAGAGTCAAGACTGATTTGCTTATGGCTGGGTCTAAACTGTGGTGGAGTGGTGAGCAAAAAACAATGGATTAAACCCAGAACCGTAACTGGGGTGAATGTTTGCATTGTTCAGCGTTCCATCCATCAACTGTTCTTTTTGTTCTATTAAAGTTCACCTAGATGTTTTGCAATAGCATTTGGTCATAAAACAGCATGTTTAAAGCCCTCTGTTTCCCTACAAACCTTAGCATAATTTAGGGCCTGCTTATCTTAGAAACACATTCACATATTGTTTGCCCTCTCTCTTCCTGCTCTCTGCCTGCCTGCATCAAGCAATGATCCCTAAGATCAAATTATGCAGACAAGGAGGTCGAGTCTTTTCCTATTGGTGAGCCATACTATGGAATTCCCTTCAACCACATATTCAAGAAAAATTTAGCCTTAATTTAGCAGGAAAAAAATTAAAACTTGGCTATTTTAATTGCCATAAGTTGCCATCCACTTACTTCCTGGGGTTTTCTAAGCTCATTTTCATTAATTTGTCCATTAATTCCTCATGCTGTTGTGGCTCATTCTGATTTGAAAGATTTGGTATCCGGCACAAAGAGCTAGCAGACCATGGCTAACCAGTAATTCACTGCAAGAGTCGCCAGATTAAGATGCTGACCCATGCATACAAAGCCCTGCACAACAACGGAAAAGCATACATCAACAAATGCATGACCTTCCACCAACTGACCAGACACCTACGATCTGCCTCCCTCTTCCTCGCAGACAACCCCATCACTAGATCTGCTGAATTATCTGTGAAGGGCACTTCTTCTCACACCTGGTGACCTTCCCCTGCATCTCAGGACCACCCCATCACTCTGGCAATTCATGAAAGGATTCAAGACCTGACTATTCGAAAGAACAGACCCCCACAGAGCAGCTCCAGTGCTTTGAGACCCTCACAGGTGAAAAGCTGTGCTTTATAGCTTTATATAGTATTGATTAATTGACAGGAGAGCTGAAACCATCTTCTCGTAATGAGTAGTAACAGTAGCTTTCCTGGACCTGTGTTTTTCTGCTGAATGACCTTGGAGCACTTGCTGATTACCTAAAGCAGGTCTTCTTCTGCAGTGAGGTTTGCTTCAGTGTTTACAGCTCCCTATGAATACAAAAGAATGATGGACGGAGTGCTGAACAATGCAAACACTCACCCCCAGTCACAGATCTGGGTTTAATCCATCGTCCTTTTGCTCATCATGCCACCCCAGTTTTTATTTTGTGATATTGCCTACAGCCCCCTAGGAGCATATACCTGTCAGTAATGCTAGTAGCCAGAAAAAGTAATGCTCTCAGAATGTTTAACTTTGCCAGTGAAGTTGGGTGAATTCAATACTTTCCCCAGAGGTTCAGTTTCTGTGCCTGGCCCCAGCAGTGACTAATTCTTGCTACAGGATGTTCTGTGGTGGGAACACTCATAGCCTAGGATCAGACTTCCCATTAGCCAGGGCAGGGTGGGAGGGAAGGGTAAAAGTGCCTGTGACAGAGATCAGAATTTACTTGTGAGGAAGCAGGGCTCAGGTGAAAGGCTATGAAGTGTCTTTTGTGTTGGTATCAGCATGGTGAGGACAGGGCTCAATTCGGAGAATGAAGGGTCCATGCAAGTAGAAGGAGTTCCCCCATTAAGTTTAGGAAAGATTTCTCATCCCAGTTAGCCCTCAGCTTCAAGGCCCATTGAGGCTGGGAGATGTGCTTTTATTGTGAACTGAAGACTTATTGCAGTGTCACCTTGCTTCTTCCCCACCACCTTTGTGGTGGGGCATTTTCCATGTGTAAACATTATGGTTGTTTCTCTGTACAAGCATTCAGTCAATCAATCAATCAATCAATCATTTGTAGAGCACGCTACTCACCTGTGAGGGCCTCAAGGCGCTGAGGAGGTGGGGGGCACGGAAGGTGCTACTGCTCGAACAGCCAGGTCTTGAGGTGTTTCCTGAAGGTCAGCAGGTCCTGGGTCTGTTGTAGGTGGATGGGGAGGGTGTTCCAGGTCTTGGACGCGAGGTGGGAGAACGATCTGCTGTCAGCTGTATTTCGGTGGATGCGAGGAACGGTGGCAAGGGCGAGGTCGGCGGAGCCGAGTTGACGGTTGGGAGTGTAGAAGGTGAGTAGTTTGTTGAGGTTAGCAGGGCCGGTGTTGTGGAGTGCTTTGTGGGCGTGGGTGAGGAGCTTGAAGGTGATCCTCTTGTTGACGTGGAGCCAGTGTAGATCTCTCAGGTGGGCTGAGATGTGGTTGTGGCATGAGATGTCGAGGATGCGTGCAGAGGCGTTCTGTATACATTGCAGTCTTTTCTGGAGCTTGGCCGTGGTTCCAGCGTAGAGAGCATTGCCATAGTCCAGTCTGCTGCTGATGAGTGCCTGGGTGACCGTCCTTCTGGTTTTGGTGGGGATCCACCTGAAGATCTTGCAGAGCATGCGGAGGGTGTTGAAGCAGGCAGATGAGACGGTGTTGACTTGCTGGGTCATGGTGAGCGATGAGTCCAGGATGAATCCTAGGTTGCGTGCATGGTTGGCAGGCGTCGGTGCGGTTCCTAGAGTGGGTGGCCACCAGGAGTCGTCCCAGGTGGAGGGGTTGGAGCCGAGGATGAGGATCTCCGTTTTGTCTGAGTTCAGTTTCAGGCAGCTGCTCTCCATCCAGTTGGTGACGGCCTTCATTCCGTCGTGGAGGTGGGTTTTGGCGGTGGCGGGGTCCTTGGTTAGTGAGAGGATCAGCTGGGTGTCATCGGCATAGGAGACGATGTTGAGGTTGTGTGATTGGACGATGTTGGCGAGCGGTGCCATGTAGACGTTGAAAAGGGTTGGGCTGAGGGAGGATCCTTGGGGAACGCTGCAGATGGTCTCTGTGGCCTCAGATAGGAAGGGAGGGAGGCAGACTCTCTGGGTTCTGCCGGAGAGGAAGGAAGTAATCCAGTCCAGAGCTTTGTGTCAGATCCCTGCGTCGTGGAGGCGTGTGCGTAGGGTGTGGTGGCAGACGGTGTCGAAGGCAGCTGAGAAGTCTAGGAGGATGAGGGCCGCAGTTTCGCCTCTTTCTAGCATGGTCCTGATGTCGTTGGTGGCGGCGATGAGGGCGGTCTCGGTGCTGTGGTTGCTACGGAAACCGGATTGCCATGTGTCCACGGTGTTGTTGTCTTCAAGGAAGCGGGTTAGTTGACCGTTGACGATCTTCTCGATGACCTTCGCCGGGAAGGGGAGGAGGGAGATGGGCCGGTAGTTCTTGAGGTCTCTTGGGTCTGCTTTGTGTTTCTTTAGCAGGGCGTTGACTTCGGCGTGCTTTCAGCTTTCCGGGAAGGTGGCGGTCTCGAAGGAGCTGTTGACGATCATTCGGAGTTGGGGAGTGATGATGGAGCTTGCTTTGTTGGAGACGTGGTGAGGGCAGGGGTTGGAGGATGAGCCGGAGTGAATGGTGCCCATGGTTTTGATGGTATCATTGTTGTTGATGTGGGTCCAGGAGAGCAGGAGGTTGGTGTGGCTGGGGTCCGGTGAGTTGGGGGTTGTGGTGACTGCGGCTGTCGTGGTGGTCGAGTTGTTGAATTTGTCATGGATGTTCGTGATCTTGCGGTGAAAGAAGGTGGAGAGGGAGTAGCAGAGGTCTTGCGAAGGTGGGGTGTCATTGGAGCAGGACCTGGGGTTGGTGAGTTCCTTAACGATGTTGAAGAGCTCTTTGCTGTCGTGTGCGTTGTTGTTGATGCGTTCCTTGTAGGAGGATCTCTTGGTGGTCCGGATGAGCTGGTGGTGCTTGTAGATGGCGTTCTTGAGGGCAGTGTGGTTGGCCTTTGTTTGTTTCTTGGCACCACTTCTTTTCGAGTTTTCGGCACTCCCGTTTGGAGGCCTTAAGGTCGGCGGTCAACCAGATAGCCTTAGTCCTGTTGCGGTTGTTGAAGGGTTTCTTAATCGGGGCGAGGATGTTGGCGCAGTCATCTATCCATTGTCTGAGGTTGCGGGCGGCTGTGTTGGGGTCAGCGGTGATGGGTGGTCTTCAGTGATCTTGTTCCAGCCCCAGCGGGGGATCTGTTGTGGGTGGTGGTGCGTGGTGGGTTTCTTGAAGGTGAAGTGGACGCAGCGGTGGTCGGTCTAGTGGAGTTTGGTGGTGTGGCTGAAGGTGACATGGCTGCTGGCTGAGAAGATGGGGTCCAGCGTGTGGCCGGCAGAGTGGGTGGGTTTTGCAAAGTATTGAATGGCTTTGCATTAATGTGGCTGGACCTGTGTCCCTTTCAGCGCTGGAAGTCCAGGAAGTGATCAATAAGGCAGTAGCTAAGGCTTTAGCTGCCAAGGGCAAGACTAAGACTTATTTTCAGTGTGACAGGGGTATTGATTCAGATTCCTCTTCGGACTCATAGCCTAAGAGCCATGTGGCAGCTGGGGGAAAGTTTATGTCCAGAGAGGAGATGTTCGATATCCTCTCTCATATCAGAGAAAACTTGAGTGTGGCACCTTCTTTGCTGGAGGGGGCAGCTTAGGATCTTTTTCTACAATTTGCAAGGCCTGCAACTCTAGCACTGCCTTTGCACTCCAAGATTACGGGTGCCATATTCCAGTCATGAGGGGGGCCTGAATACAGCCGAATTCCAAGTTTTCCCCAGAAATCTTATGCCTTGGAGGATGGGGATAAGGTGTTGCAGTCTGCCATTAAAGAAGATTCCACCTTGACCCCTCAGATTGGCAGATACTCTTTGAATCCGAATTAGTGTTTACCCTCAGATCAGGTTCATCTCAGGGATAATGGGTGCCTTAAGAAATCTTTTGTGGCTTCTATTCTGGTTCCGAGGGTTGCTTCCTATCAGGTTTTGACTGCGCAGTCTTTGGTTAAGGATTTCGAGATACTGGAGAAGGCCATGCAGAAAGGTCCACGTGTGTTGGATACCCTGCTGCACATGGAACAACAGGCAAAGTTTTTGGTGGATGTGTCAGCAGATGTTACAAAGGCAGCAGCCGTGGCTTCATCTTCTGCAGTCATGGCCAGAAGGAACCTCTGGTTGCTGGACTGGAGGGCAGATCTGGCAGATAAATCTTCCTTTTTGAAGCTGCCATTTAAGGGTTGAAGGTTATTTGGTGGGCTTTTCTATGGACTTATCAAAAAAATCTTTACGGACAAGAAACATACATGGTCTTATAGGTTTTCTGCTGGGAAATCTGTGAAATCTTGCATCCGGATGGATACTAGAGATACCACAGACTCAGCTCATAGGATATTCACTCTTCTTCATTCTGTAGGAAAATATTTCATCCCTACTCCTGACCCAAGGAACCTGGTAGGGAGGGAAGCCCTGTTGGCAGACGTTGAAGTTCTGTGTGAGAGAGGGCCTCTTTTTGACATGGTTAAACCCTCCACTTTTCGCCTGATGTTGATGTGTCCTAAAAATGGCAGTGCCCAGGCTCCCTGATAACCTGGTTCCCTGGGCCAGAGCTCTTTCCCTAAATTTGTTTTGATGCATTGGCACAATTGGATACACCCTTAGCTACCACTATAAGTCCGCTGTAAGTGGGCACCTATGTGCCCAGGGTATGGGGAACTATCGGTAGGCCCCTGAGGGCAGCACCACCGATTGTGACACCCTCTAGGGCCATGCATCCAGATGCACCCAGCACTGCCATTGCAGACTGAGTGTTCTGGTGCAAATCCATACACTGCATTTACTATGGGAAAGACAGGCCTTATAGCCCTCAGGGTGCTCCATATTATATGTGAGGGCATAGCTGCATGAGCAATATGCCCCCACTGTGTCCTTGCCAAACCTGGGACATAGTGAGTGAACAGAACAGCCATTTTAATGCATGTGCTGGACAGTAGTCAACACAAGTTTCCCAGCTACATGATGGTTCCTCTGAACCCTGAGTTACTTGGTATCAAACAACTCAGAATGATAAATCCAAACTGGTGCCAGTCTTGGATTTATTGCTAAATGTACTCAGGGGCCACCTTAGACATGCCCCCTGCAAAAGCTAACTATCCTGGCATGGTTGCTGACTGATCTTATCCAGCTGCCACCTCCAGACAGCCAATATACAAACCTTGAGGGAGAGACCTGCCTCTCTGGTTTGTAAGACAATGCTCTTCCTGGGTGGAGGAGCTAACACCCTTTCCCTTAGGAATGGGCACTCTCCTGGTGGTGAGCTTCAAAGGGCTTACCGCCCCTGAAACTCGAGCTCCAAGCCTGCTGCTAGCAGCAGATGGCACCCCCCTTTGGATACCCCCACTTTGGCGGGAGCAAAGGCAGGAAACCTCACAAAGGGTAGGAGGAGTTGCCTCACCTGGCATGCACCACCCCTAAGGTGCTGCCTGTGAGGTGGACCCTCTTTTTCATTTTCCTCCATCTTGCATGGAGAGAAAATAGCCAATGAGATTTAGGGAGGTGACCCTTCCCACAGGAAGTGGTCAATATCGTGGGTGGAGCCACCCATAGGTAAATGTCCCATTGGACACTACCAGGTTCCCCCTAAAACACCCACTAACTTCAGTATTTAGTGCCCATCCCTAGACCAAGATTTCAGATTCGAAAAGGACAAAGAAGCCCAACACCAAAGAAGATCCAAAGCAAGAGAACTGTGACCCTGCTGCATCAAGAAAAGGCACCAAACCCTGCCTGCTGCACCCAGGACGCGACAATTGCCACTGCAGAGAAGCTGGATACTGGACTGACCTCAAGAAACCCAGAGGACCTCAAGGCTTCAACAACCACCCAAGTTCGCCCTTCTGAATGGAGGTACCACTCTGCAAACCAACAAAGACCAACAAGCCAGTGAGAGTCACTTCACTGACTGGCCGATATCTCCTGAACTGGAAGTTGCAGCTAGACCCAACAACACACCAATGACCACCAGGACCAACCCTGTAAGTGCACTACGTTTGGTGGCACTGCACCCTCCAATGGCCGAGTCGTGTTAATACCCCTGGTACTGGTCAGTGGATGTCGGACACCAAGAAAACCAGCTCCCCCAGAGCAGAAAAAGGACCAGGAGGATGTCCCTGTCAAAGGACTTTAGGAACACCCTGGACCTCCCACCACAGTGCCCCTGTTGTCCTGTAAGCCGTCCTCCAAGAGACTCACCTCCAACTCCAAGGGACTCCATTACGCACAGCTCCTGGAACAATCGCCCTGCACTCGGCCGTTCTGTGCCCTGAAATGAGGAACCAGCTGTGCCCACAGGGTCCCACACCCCATGCGACCATGACACCCAAAGGGGACCCCAAGGAACCACCTTTAAATCTGCAAGAACCACCCTTTTCCAGTTGGTCCCCCTAAGTGGCCCTGTACCTGCTCCAAGAGACGTTCCAATGATGCTCCTGCCGGAGCCGCCCGAGCCTCTCCAGCTGGCACAATGTGCCCACCAACAGCCTCGACCAACCTGCAAATGTGGAACCTGGTAACATAACTGTGCGATTTTATATACATTTTTAAAAGTGACTGCCTATTGATTGCTATAGTGCATAATTACGCACAGAAAGACTGCATTTATTAAAACTTTAAAAATTCATAACTTTAAATGTACTTGACCAATCTTAATGAGCTTGGTCTTAAAAATTATGTAACCATCTGAAGTATTTTTGTAAATTGGTCTCGAGTTATTCCTTTGAGTGTGTGTGGTGCATGATAGATACTGTGATTACTACAAATGCTTTAAACTTCTTCGAGATTAGCCTAACTCCTCGACCAAGCTACCTCACAAATTAGAGCATTAGGTGATCTAGATTTTGCCTCTGGAAAGGAATGTGTGGTTGCCTGGACCCCTACACAGTGTGCTTAGCTATGTACACTACATAGAGGTCCAGCCTCCTACATTCTGCTAAAGAAAAATGCTGTCATCCCTGTGCCCCAGGATTGGGCCAGTCTGAAGGTGTATTTGATACTATTTTTGGTCCAGGCGGTGTCAGGGGAGTTTCAACCTGTGTTGGACCTAAAGTGACGCAATCACTAGGTGTCTATCATTCTTTTCAAGATGTTGTTGTTGCAGCAGCTCATTCCTCCGATGTCTCCGTGAGAGTTTATGACCACCATCGACCTTCAGGATGCATACCTGCATGTCCCTATCCAACCGAGTCATCAATGGTTTCTGAGGTTTGCTGTAGGTACGGCGTATTTCCAGTTCTAGATATTGCCTTTTTTCAAAGGTGTTGGCTGCCTTGATGGCTGTTCTTCAACTCCATCTCCAGATGGGGATATCCATCTTTCCCTACCTCGACAACTGCCTGGTGAAGGGAGTGTCTCTTTTCCTGACCCCTTCTCATGCGGTTACAGTACTAGATCTTATCTCTTCTTATGGAGTTTTGGTGAATGTAAAGGAATTCCATCTGACTCTGGCACAGGACCACATCTTTTTAGGGGCCAGGTCGTGGATGGAGCTAGGCTTGGTCATACTGCCGGACTCAAGAGTGGTCAAGATTCACTCTCATGTGTGGGACCTGTTGTCAGCTACTTCTCAGCCAGTCTCACTCTGGATGGAGGTACTGGGCAATCTGGCTGCCACTGTGTTTTTGGTTCCCTGTGCCAGGGAGCAACTCAATGTTCTCATGAAGTGTATCCTGAGTCACTGGGTTCCCAATGTGCAGGATATGTTGTGTCTGATTCCAATCAGAGGTGGGGGAAAAATTCCACTCCCCCAGCAGAGAGCGCTAAGTTCTGCCCTCTTCGCATTCCACCTGAAGTGTGGCGTTCTGGCAACGTGAGTGGACATGGCAGAGTGCAAATGTTTGCATCGAGAAAGCTGCCGCTCGAGAAGGAAACAGACTTGAATGGCAGAAAGAAGCAGTGCACCATGGCGCGCTGGGTGGTGCCATTCTTGCTGATTTTACAGTGAAAATAGCATCCTGGCACCAAAAATCAGCATGAGCAGTGCTACTTGCCTGATTCCACCCCCTCACGGAACTCCGCAGAATCTCGCTGAGTTTTTTTGTGGCTAAGTGGAATTCTGAAATGTGAACCTCTGCAAGTTCTGTCCAGGCCTAATTCTAGTGATAATAGTACTCTGGAGGGAAGTGGAGTGGTGGCTCATTCCTTCCAATATCTTGCAGGGTATTCCTTTGCCTGCTGCTGCTCTGGTGGTCATTACGATGGATCCCAGAGAAAGTTTTTGTGGGGCATGGTCAGAAGCACTTCTCTATCTGGTTTTCTCTTCTGATGGCGATGAGGGTGGGGCAGGAGTGGTGGCTTCCCTTCGTCCCTTCTTCCCTGAGTTTTTCGGTTCTTCAGGTCAAGTCTCTGGTGAAAATCAAGTTGACGGGTTGAAGGTTGAACAGGGGTTTGGTATTTCAGGGTCTTTCAGAATCTGTCTCTTCTTTTCTGTGGTCTTCCAGGATGTTATTCACCAGGTCTTCATATGTTCGGCACCTGAAGACTTTTCAGCGATGGTATGATTGGAAGCACCTGCTTCCTCTTTCTGTGTCTCTCCCCCAGATCCTCGAGTTTCTTCAGGATGGGTTTCTACCGAGCCTCAGTCCTGCCACTCTTACCCTTCAGTGGGCGGCTATTAATGCTTTTCGATCCCCATGGGATGGTCTGGTTGACAATCAGGGGTTGGTCTCCAGGATTTTTAAGGGGTTTTCAAATCTCTGCCCTGCTCCACAGGTGGTCGTCCCTCCTGGGATTTGCAGTTGGTGTTGCAGGCTCTCGAATATTCCCTATTTGAACCCTTGTCTTCTATGGGTACACGACCCCTCACTCTGAAATCATTCTTCTTGGTGGCCGTTACTTTGGCTTACAGATTGGGAGAGTTGGGGTCTCTGTCTTCCCTCCCTCTTTTTTTGGATCTTTGATGACAGGATTGTCCTTTGGTTGGGTTCTGGGTTTGTCCCAAAGGTGAAATCTAGGTTTCATCTACAGCAGGAAGTGATTCTTCCTGTGTTTTTTCTAGATCCTCGGTGTCCCGAGGAAGTGGCACGGCTGTCCCTTGATGTTCAGAGAGCGTTTTGATCTACCTGGAACATTAGAAGGAATTTCAGGTTTTCTCTGCTTTGTCAATTTTAGACCCTCTGGTAAGAGGGTTAAGCTTCTACTCAGACCTTGAGCAGGTAAATCAGATCTGTGATTCTGCTGGCTTACAAGCTGTTTGGGTTGTCGTCCCCTCTGGGGATCCGCGGGATCCAGGGGAGGTCTACCTATTTGCATTTGTTGCTGAGATTCAGGGAGCCTATTTGCAAGAAACTTTCAGAGCTGTCACTTGGGCAGTTCCTTCTACTTTTGTTAACCATTATCGGGTGATACAGGTCTTGGTTTGAAGGTGTTGGCATCTGTGTTGTAACAGTTTGCTCTTCTGTTGATTAAAACGTGTTTCTGAATATGATGCCCCATTGTGCTGGTCCGTTTTGTGACTTGGGTACGTCTCACATAGCGATTGACTGCGGTCAGAGGGACGAGGTGGTAATGCTCTGATTACTTACCGGTAACGGCAGTACCCTGAGTCCTCTCGGTGTGATGAATCAGCCAACGGCGCCATGTCAGGGGCTTGGTACGGAAGAGGCAGTAAGGAGGGGGTCCTACAGCTTGAGGACTATTGTGAAGGGAGCCACGGGGGGCCTCATTCAGGGACTCAGGGCCAGAGAAGGACTCGGGGGATGCTATTACCGCTAACTAATCACAGCATCAGCAACAGGGTTCTTCTAAAGTGCTAAGAAGCATTTCCAGAGTCTGACTCTAGTTATTAACCAAGGAAGCATACAAACAGGACACACAATATGTCACCCAGTCTCATATAAATTACCTCCGGTCCCCAAAAATGCAGAAAGGATTCCACACAATCTCTGGATGGAGGGTATTTTACGTTCTGCCTCGTTCTTCACTGACCTGGTCTCTGTTCAATTCATCTGAAGTCGGTTGCATTATTGAAGGAGATTTTCGATCATTTTATGGAGAAATGAAGTCCGTAACTGGGAAAACTTTGCAATTGATTGGGCCCGTGAGGTCGGGATTTTTTTTATGTTATTAAAGTTGAAGATTAATTATTTTCTTATGGAAACTCAGTGCCTTCCATTAAGAGAGGAATCCATCGGTCCTTTGTGGAGACGCGCTTTAATGACAGTTTTTACATGGCGGCGATTAATCATTCGGAGTGAATAAGCGGCTGTGCCCCCAAGCTAGTGCCTGTCGCTTCTAGGCACTGTGAGGGCGCCCCAGACCGGGTGAAGGTCGTGGACTGACTGACGGACCCTTAGGGCAGGGATACCCAAACATCTTAATTAGGGGTCAGGGTACAGTATTTTATTCAGTGAGCACTCCACTCCCCTTGTCAGTAACTTGTGAAAAAGTAATTTCTGAAGTTATAATATGCAGGTAAGAACAGATGTGCCTTGTGAGATCTCAGGTTTATGTCAGTTAGGGATTTCAGCGCCTTACAGAGATGCCCGGCCCTCACAGAGCACGTGACTCCATGCCAGCCCCATGCCAGCCCGCTCTCACCTCCACCGCCCACGCCCTCCCTCCAGATGCCTGTGAGAGCACCATCACGTGTGCTTTTCACGTGCAACTTGTTACCAGTCATGGATGTTATGACATCTCAGCGGGTTCACGCAGCTGCTGTGGAGATCTGTGTAACATGCACAAGTTAAGATCCCGGGAAGCAGCTCAGGGGGTTCTGTGCCTTCTGCAAGGAAAGCCCCCGCTACCCGCCTGCTATAAGCTTGAATAGTTGCAAGTCTTCATTCTTCCAATGCTGATGAAAATGACACGTTTTGAGTTGAGCAGTGATATTATTAAATGGCGAAAACTGTTTGTGTTCTGTGCTAAATAAAAAGTAATTAATAGGAGAATCGTACATGGATGTGTGACGCAGAGGACATTACTGAGTGAATGAATACATGAATCATCCATCTGGGCAGGAAGTGACATTACTGGTTTTCCTGCCAAGACTGTCTTTAAAAGAAGCAGTCAATCAAGAGGACTTCATTTCCCATCACACATCAGCACAGGAAATGACATCATGGCTCCCTAGACTCCCTCTCCCACCCCAGGACCTACTTAATCACAGCTGCAACACGGACGCACAGTGGGTGCGCCATTGGTGTACAAAAGGGAAGCCAACCTGCATCTCTTCACTCCTGGACCACACCCAGAGCCAGGAACCCTGGTCCGATCAACACCCAGTGATACTCTGCAGCATTCCTGTAGGAAGGTAGCCTCTTTCTAGCCTTGTTACCCCCACTTTTGGCCTGTTTGTGAGTATATATCAGGGTGTTTTTACTGTCTCACTGGGATCCTGATAGCCAGGACCCCAGTGCTAATAAGTTTGTGGTCTATGTGTGTTCCCTGTGTGGTGCCTAACTGTCTCACTGAGGCTCTGTTAACCAGAACCTCAGTGTTTATGCTCTCTCTGCTTTTAAAATTGTCACTGCAGGCTAGTGACTAATTTTACCAATTCTGATTGGCACACTGGAACACCCTTATAATTTCCGAGTATATGGTACCTAGGTATTGGGGTTCCAGGAGATCCCTATGGGCTGCAGCATTTCTTTTGCCACCCATAGGAGCTCAGACAATTCTTACACAGGACTGCCACTGCAGCCTGAGTGAAATAACGTCAACGTTATTTCACAGCTATTTTACACTGCACTTAAGTAACTTATAAGTCACCTATATGTCTAACCCTCACTTAGTGAAGGTTAGGTGCAAAGTTACTTAGTGTGTGGGCACCTTGGCACTAGCCAAGGTGCCACCACATTGTTCAGGGCTAATTCCCCGGACTTTGTGAGTGCGGGGACACCATTACACGTGTGCACTACATATAGGTCAACACCTATATGTAGTGTCACAATGGTAACTCCAACATGGCCATGTAACATATCTAGGATCATGGAATTGTCACCCCAATACCATTCTGGTATTGGGGAGACAATTCCATGCATCCCCGGGTCTCCAGCATAGAGCCCGGGTACTGCCAAACTAACTTTTCGGGGTCTCCTCTCCAGCTACTGCTGCTGCCAACCCCTCAGACAGGTTTCTGCCCCCCTGGGGCCTGGGCAGCCTGGTCCCAGGAAAGCAGAACAAAGGATTTCCTTTGAGAGAGGGTGTTACACCCTTCTCCCTTTGGAAATAGGTGTGAAGGGCCTGGGAGGAGTAGCCTCTCCTGGCCTCTGGAAATGCTTTGAAGGGCACAGATGGTGCCCTCCTTGCATAAGCCAGTCTACACAGGTTCAGGGATCCCCCCAGCCCTGCTCTGGCGCGAAACTGGACAAAGGAAAGGGGAGTGACCACTCCCCTGACCAGCACCTTCCAGGGGAGGTGCCCAGAGTTCCTCCAGTGTGTCCCAGAACTCTGCCATCTTGGATGCAGGGGTGTGAGGGCACAATGGACAGCTCTGAGTAGCCAGTGCCATCAGGTAACGTCAGAGACCCCTCCTGATAGGTGCTTACCTTTCTCTGTAGCCAATCCTCCTCTGTGGGCTATTTAAGGTATCTCCTGTGGGCATCTCACCAGATAACGAATGCAAGAGCTCACCAGAGTTCCTCTGCACTTCCCTCTTCAACTTCTGCCAAGGATCAAAGACTGACTGCTCCAGGACGCCTGCATAACCGCAACAAAGTAGCAAGAAGACTACCAGCAACATTGTAGCGCCTCATCCTGCCGGCTTTCTCAACTGTTTCTTGGTGGTGCATGCTCTGAGGGCTGTCTGCCTTCACCCTGCACTGGAAGCCAAGAAGAAATCTCCCGTGGGTCGACGGAATCTTCCCCCTGCTAATGCAGGCACCAAACTTCTGCATCACCGGTCCTCTGGGTCCCCTCTCATCCTGACGAGCTTGGTCCCTGGAACACAGGAGCTGGGTCCAAGTGTCTTTGTCAGTCCAGTGGCCCTTCTGTCCAAATTTGGTGGAGGTAAGTCCTTGACTCCTCACGCCAGACAGTAATCCTGTGTACTGCATGAACTGCAGCTGCTAGGGCTTTTGCAAGACTTCCTTTGTGCACAGCCTAGTCCAGGTCCCCAGCACTCCGTCCTGTATTGCCCAACTCGCTGAGTTGGACTCCGACGGCATGGGACCCTCTTTTGTGACTCTGAGTTGACCGTTGTCCTCAGATCTTCTAAGTGCCTGTTCAGGTACTTCTGCGGGTGCTGCCTGCTTCTGCATGGGCTCTCTGTATTGCTGCGCGACCCTTCTGTCTCCTCCTCCAAGGGGCGACCTCCTGGTCCTTCCAGGGCCCTAGCAGCACCCAAAATCCTCAACTGCGACTCTTGCAGCTAGCAAGGCTTGTTTGCGGTCTTTCTGCGTCAAAACAACTCTGCATCCTCCAGCACTCCGTGTGACATCTTCTGACCAAAGGAGAAGTTCCTGGCACCTTCTGTTGTTGCAGAATCTTTGGCTTCTTCCACCCAGAGGCAGCCCTTTTGCACCTTCATTAGGGGTTTAGTGGGCTCCTGCCCCCCCTGGACACTTGCGTGACTCTTGGACTTGGTCCCCTTCCTTTACAGGTTCTCAGGTCCAGGAATCTGGCTTCCGTGTTTTGCAGTCAGTTGTTGTCCTTGCAGAATCCCCTATCTCGACTTTACTGTCTTTCTGGGGTAGTAGGGTTGCGTTACTCCTACTTTTCAGGGTCTTGGGGTGGGGTATCCTGGACACCCTTAGTGTTTTCTTACCCTCCCAGTGACCCTCTACACACTACACTAGGCCTAGGGTCCATTTGTGGTTCGCATTCCACTTTTGGAGTATATGGTTTGTGTTACCCGTAGGCCTATTTCTCCCTATTGCATTCTATTGTGTTCTATATTGTTTGCACTACTTTTCTAACTGTTACTTACCTGATTTTGTTTTTTGTGTATATATATTTTGTGTATATTACTTACCTCCTAAGGGAGTATATCCTCTGAGATACTTTTGGCATATTGTCACTAAAATAAAGTACCTTTATTATTAATAACTCTGAGTATTGTGTTTGCTTATGATATAGTGCTACATTATATAAGTGGTATAGTAGGAGCTTTGCATGTCTCCTAGTTCAGCCTAAGCTGCTCTGCTATAGCTACCTCTATCAGCCTAAGCTGCTAGAACACTACTAATCTACTAATAAGGGACAACTGGACCTGGCACAAGGTGTAAGTACCACAAGGTACCCACTATAAGCCAGGCCAGCCTCCTATGATTCCTTAGGGCACTAGGCCCCATTCCATTAGATGCCATTCCCCCAACTGCTGGCATGCCACACTTCACACCAAGGTTGGGGGCTTTCACTTGGGCCCACTGCTGGTTCTCCAATAGCCACCCACCCACACCCCCAACACATACACTAACAATGCCCTCAACACTCCTTCCCAACATGCACACATCACAGAAGAACCAACAATGCCTACATCCCCAAACTACACCACTCGTCACAGCAAACCCTGACATCAACAACCACTCACATGCATGCTTCTTAAAATACAATCAGCAAACACACAACCGAATCATGGGACCTTCTGGGCAGCGACGCACTTAACATCTTCATCACAGAGACCTGGCTAAAACCCTCATCGGCTCCTGACATTGCTACAACAATCCCAGTGGGCTATCCGCTCGACAGGACCATCTTCACAAGGCAGGAGAAGAATTTGTAACTATCTACAAGGAATCTATCAAATGCACAATATCCACAGACAACACCATCCCATTCATAGAACACCTGCACTTCAAGCTGCACATCTGAAACTTCACCCTGAATGGAACCCTCGCATACTAACCACCTGGACCACGAGCTATCTTTACCAACATCATAACCAACTTTGACGCTCTGCTCACCATCGACTCCAGAGCTTACATTCTCCTCGGTGACCTCAACTTTCACCTGGAAGACCGAAACAACCCCCGCTCTGCAGCACGTCTCAAAGCTTGAGCGACATCATACTCACTCAGCTCATCTCAGAACCAACACACAGAGCAGGACACACATTTGACCACATCTTCACCACAAGCAACAGCATCAAATACAACTCCACCACACAGCTCATGTGGACCGATTACTCCATCATCCACTTCCAAACTGCCACACCTCAAGTACCAGGTTTAGATCTCCAAGCTGCAGCTTGGGCAAAATCACAGAAGACTGGCTCAGCGCTCTCAGCACTGATCAGTCTAAGCTCACAGACAATCTCAACCAGGACAACAACAACTTCAACAATTGGATCAAGAACTGCATGGACTCTCTCGGATCTGTCAAACCCAATAAGCATAGAAGATCAAACATGCTGGCCATCTGGTACACAGAAGACCTCTGAGACACCAAACAACACTGTAAATAGCTAGAAAGGAAATGGAGAGCCAGACACAGCGCCACTGACAGAACTGCCACCAAGGCTGCACTCAGATGCTATTGGCAACAAATTAGAGACACCAAGAAAAAAGCACAAGTGGGCCGCATTGAAGGAAGCTTCAACACCTGCAAGGAGATCTTCTTGATCGTTAAGGACTTCTCCTCGTCCTTAGCCACTGTCAGTAACACTGCTGCCTCACAACAACTCTGCTACAACCTATCCAGCTTCTTCCACAGCAAAACTACAAACATCTGCAGCAACTTCACACAACAACCCAGTCCCACAGAACTCACTGCTAACCTACCCACCACCAACCAAGAAACGATACAGCAGCAATTATGCAGACCATCCACTTAGGGGCCTCAGAGGAACTATGCCCTTACCACATCTACAACCTGGGAACATCACCAATCAGCACCACCCTGACCCACGTCATCAACACTTCGCATCATATCCACCACTTTCCTGGATGAAGGGAAACTCGCAGCAATCAATGCCCTCCGCAAGAAGCCCACAGCCGACTTGAATCAACTGAGAAACTTTTGACCCTTCTCCCTCCTTCCCTATCCTGCCAACGTGATTGAGAAGGCTACTAACAAGAAACTCACAACCCACCTTAAACTTCACCATCTTCCAGACAACACACAATCAGGATTCAGAAAGAACCACAACACCAAAACAGCACTCATTGTGGCCACCGATGACAATCGAAATGTACTGGACTAAGGAAAAACAGCAGCACTCATCCTGCTTGGCCTCTCTGCGGGCTTTGACAATGCCTCTCACAACACCATCATCCTCTCTCAAATGGATGTGTTCCTTCCTCACAGCAATAACCCAAAGGGTCAGGCTGCCACCCTTCACATCAGAGACCAACAAACTGATATGCAGAGTCCCACAGGGATTGGCCCTCAGCCCCTCTTATTTCAACATTTACATGACACCGCTCTCCAGCATCATCTGATCACAAGACATCACTGTCATCTCCTATGCCGATGACACCCAACTCATCCTCTCCCTGACAGACAAAACAAACACCAGCAGAACCAACTTCACCAACTTCATAACCATGGTAGGAGACTGGAAGTAAATCAACTGCCTGAAGCTCAACTCCAGCAAGAAAGAACTACTTGTCTTCAGCGACAAGACCTCTCCATGGGAGCCCAACTGATGACCGTCAGAGCTAGAACCAACACCCACAGATGAAACAAGAAATGTAGGGATCATCCTAGATGACAATTTCAACCTGATGGCTCAAGTCAACACCTCCTGTGCACCTCTTGCTTCCACATCCTGTGCATGTTGCAAAATATCTTCAAATGGTTGCTTCAGACCACCGGGAACCATCACACAAGCACTCATCACAAGCAGGCTGGATTATGTCAACATTCTCTATGGTGGAATCTCCAGCCACCTCCTACACAGACTTCAGATCATCCAGAACACAACTGCAAAACTCATACTCGAACTCCCACGCTGCACCCACATCACACAACACCTCAGGAAGTTTCACTGGTTTCCTATTCATAAGCGCGGCCAATTCAAACTTCTTATGCACACAAAACCCTACACAACAATGGACCAGAACAGTCGAACAGCCACATTCACTTTCACCAACCCACCAGACACCTGCTCTCTGCCTCACTCGCACACAATTTCAGCCTCCGTGGATCCACAGAAGCAAAACTGGAGGCCACGACGCACTTACATCACACCTAAGACATGGATCAACTTCCCTCAACATCTGAATACACAGGATTCTCTTCCTCACTTTCTGAGTTCCTCAAGAAGTTGAAGACCTGGCTCGTCATATAAGCACCGTGTAACCACACACCTTGCTCAAGCACCTGGATACTCTCTAGGGTTATTTGTGAACTATGCAAATTTACATAACATAACTTAACATGATGCAATAAATCTTCCTCTCTTGTTTTCACATGGAGAAAGTCACCTTCTGAAGTTCATGCAGAGGTTTTGTAGACATTTTTTACAAAGGTGGAAAGGACTGGATAGTAAAAGATGCAAATAAAGAAAGGAGAATAGCAGCAACTAAGCCATCTTTTGACCAAGGTATAAACCTGTATTTCTCCTCATAAGTTCACTGTACTTCATTTTCACTTTGGTATGGCTTCTCGATTCCACCTTAAAATACTGAACCGGCAAAAAGTGCCCATACACTTTAGTCAGACTCTGGCTTCATTAGTAGGTGGCACACACCTCTAATTATTGTTTATATCTTCAGTAAACCATCATCATCACATATCACCCTTTATTCTTCATTGTATGTATCAGTATCTCATTCCTTAGGTACTTTCACTACCAGTTCCTGCAGTGTTCAACATATGTTTCCCAATTCATTTTGGGGTAGCAGTCTCATCTTCAGGGAAAACCAGGGATTTGCCCCACAATAGAGTTATAAATGTAGAATGTACTGGTAGCAGTGACTACCACCATATTCTTAATAAAGCACAAAACCTTCTCATTTTAGTTTAGTTTTTTGCATCAAAGTAAGTTCTGCTTCTGGTGTTTCTGATGCCACGTGCTGTGCAACATTCCTCATAGGACACAAATAGCCAAGATGGCGGCTGCATTTAGTGCATACCACTGTGACATGGTTATCAGCATTGGAAAAGAATCAAATAATTTAATCCGACTACAAAAAGCTCACAGTTACCTGAACAGAATTACTAGTGGGTGTTTCCTCAACAAAATACATAAAAAGCATAAAATCCAAGCATAACTCATCCACTCACCAAAGTCTTTTAACTATTTTCATTATAGCCTGATTTCCCACACTGTTGAGAATATCACCAATAGTTTTAATTCTCTACAGCACCACATGTAGTGATTCAGACGCTTCTTAATTGTCATTTAAAGATACAAACACAAAGTTTAAAATGTATGTAAAGTCTTACAGGATTATCCATTTTGCTGACTTGAACTTCACCGTCCACTCCAGTAGTCTTTTTTCTATATCTACTAGAGTGTGAGGCTCGATGAAGATATATGTAAATGTAAATTAGCACTTGTATAGCGCACTACTCACCCGTTAGGGTCTCAAGGCGCTGTACTCATACCGCTATGGAACCCCTCCTGGCTTTTCCCTGTGAGGAGCCCACTCCTGAGCACCCCCAGGGTGAAGCCAGGCATCCAAGCGCTGTTGGGGCCGTTAAGCAAGCTATTGCCCAGAGTTGCAGAGTGGGACCCATGAATTAGATTAGGCACTGAGGCGAGAATTATCTGGTCAAGGGGAATTGAGCCCAAGACCTGCCGAAGCGGGACTTGAACCCTGGTCTTGAGCCAGATCTCTGCTTCAGGGTCTGCCGCTCTAACCATTGAGCCACACTTCTCCACATATCAAGAGTGTAAAATGTATTGGTCGCCCAAGTTAGAATTCTTCATAGGACGTTACCATATATTTTGTGCCAATTTAATGTTACCCCAAAATCTTAAGGACCTTTTTCTCATACACGTCAATCCAAGGTTTTGTATGTAATTTGAACTTGAATTGTGATTTGTGTCCTGGTTTCCACTGTAGGCTCTTTCAGGTAGGGTTCTTCCTGTAAGGGTGACATCATTTTTTCAATGTACTATACTTTGTCCATGAGAACAGTCACTCCCCCTTTGTCAGTTATCTTACCACAACTCCCTGCATTTTTGCTAGATGAGTCCCTGCTACTCATTGATAAGGTCCGTCTGCATCTTTTAGGTGAAAAAACTGATTTTCTGACTTTTTCCTTCTACAAGCTCAGGAAAAACCAAATAAGAGAAGGTTAAACCAAATATCAACACAAAAGCCCCCTGTGATTAACAAGATAATAGAAATCTAATAAAAAAAAGTTTTGCAATATTTACAGAAAATCTGTTTAATTTCTTTTTTTTTTTTGGACTTTCTAAAGCAAATAAAAACCAAGTGTTAACAAAGCCAATATGTCCGGTTTAAATGTTAGCACATGCACCAGTAGCACATTAGATTGGATCAAGAAACACAAGAGGTAGACAGCAAGAGTAGACAAAAATGAATATAGTTGTCAAGTGGTCCTTTGTAGTGTTCAACGCAGGCCTTGGAGAGGAGGTGGAATAGTACATCTCAACAGGCAATAGTATAAAATAAGTGATAAATACTCTAGTTGACTGAGACAAGATGCAAAGATGACGGAGAATGTCTTAAGCCAATAGCCGAAAAAGTCTAGTTGAAGACAGCCTTGTTTATGTGGCTCTGTGTGTGTTGCATTTTGCAGCACACGTAGAAAGAGGAAAAAGCCTCCATGGATTGTTTTTGTGCAGGAAGGTGTCTCTTCCTGCACAAAACCATCCTTCATGCAATGCACACACCCATGCAACATAATGCAAGAGTGCTTGTGTTGATGCTACACAGCCCATTGTTCACCAGCACAGGGGAAAAGGGCAGGAATGCACAGTATGCCATAGATATGGTGCATTACTGCCCTTTCACATTGGCAAAGGGCAGCGCCGCAAAGACCTGCGGAGCTGGCCTATGCCAATTCCACATACAAATGGGCAATTTTTTTGTTGGAAGGTGTACAGGCTGTGCTGGCCACAGCGGTGTAACATCAGCCCGCATCCCCTGCGGTGGGGGGCCAGAGCTCCAGGTGGCCCCCTCAGCACAGTATCCTAGCATGAGAGCCCCTGACTGAGTCCAGGGGTGGTGGCCCTTCTTGTACTTTGCAGGGAGGGCACTAGCTGACAGTAAAGGCCTGCTTCCTTCACCTACTAGGGGTAGAAGTAACTGTACTCCAGAATATGCTGTGTTGAGGCTGCAGGGAGTCGGCTCAGGACAAGGGGCTCTAAACCTAAAACCTTAATTCACACAGTTTTCTAAGCCCTGGTTCGCTAGGGGTATATATTACAGGAGAAGTCATTGATATAGTAAGGGGCATTACCGCAAACATAGGTGATGTTCAGCCTTGTTAAATTTTCCCTCCCTCTCCATGCGGCTCTGGATGAATAACTTCAGTGGCAAGAAATTATCCCTTGGTAATGTCCCTGGAAGCATTAACGCTATACAAGTGTTTAGTTGTCCTGTGCTGGGCAGCCAACCACATCCCTCGGAAGCTATACTGCACCTCCCGGTGCTGACCTCCCTCCAGCTGGGGCTCTCACTGGAGACTGACTACTGAGTTTCTAGAGCACGGATACTCATAGTACGGCGCGGGGGCCACATGCGGCCCGCCAGACCCTTTCTTGAGCCCCCTCCTCCTTGTGAGCATTCCACTGCTATTGGAAGCCTGGGACCCTGAAAGCAGCCACCATTGTGTCACATTATCTAGATGTTAACAAACCATTCAATACACACCGAGGCCCTGCAGACACGTACAGGAGAGGGCATTAACACATTCCCACGGCACCGCCGCTTATTTCAGGATTGCTCTTCTAGCTGGCCCAAAGCCCTCCTCTTAAACGCACGGCTGCTGTAATTAAATGTGTGAACACAGAACACTGAGGCAGCGTAATCCTGAAGCCATCTCGGGCCTCTTTAATCCATTTACAGACACTCCCTGCCCCTTCAGCTCACTCTTGCAGCGTTTTACTTTCTCCCTTTGTGACGCTTTTTCATTTTTTCCCTTCATCCGTCTGTCCTATATGTGTCTTTTGCTCGCAGCAAATGCTTGAGGCAGAAGAATAAGGGCCGGCTCTCAAAAACAAGTGCCAGTGCTCAGCACCGGAAACAACAAGCACAAATTAAGCACTGCCCCTCCACCCACCAATGCGGCCTCAGATGAAACCCTAAGACTTTACCAGTGGCCCCTTAGTAAATATTTGTGAGTACCCCTGTTCTAGAGGGCTGGGGGGCAGGCTGGAGATTCCTATGTACCCCCAGCTTCCTGCACTTGAAGCTCCTGCTTCCCAATACTTCACACGTGGTTTAAGCCTATAATCGGGGAAGGGCCACTAACCAGTGTTAATCCACCCCCAGGGTAAACAAGCCTGTACACTCCCATCCTTCTCCCGGTTTGCACTTGCTTTCTTTGGGGAGAGTTCAATGGCTCCTGATGCCTGTCTCCCACCCCCAGAGGTAGTTTCGGGGCCCTTTGGCAGGTGCCCGGTGGCACCCCGGGGAGGGGAAGGGGACACCTCGCTGGCGGTCCCGGAGCTCGAGGCGCATCCCATTAATTACAGGAAGCCCCGAGTGACAGGCGACACGCGAGTAACAGGCCGTAATCACCCCTAATTGAAAAGGGCTTGTGTGAGGGGGTATCACACGGTGGCTGCCCCCTCCGCCGGCCACGCCGCCGGGACTCATGAGCAGGAGAAGATGGATGGGAGCGGCGGCGGGGGGATGCTGCGAGGAGGAGGAGCGGGGAGAGAGGGAGAGAGAGAAAGAGAGAGAGAGAGAGATAGGGTGAGAGAGGGAGAGAAAGAGAACGAGAGAGGGTGAGAGAGGGAGGGAGAGAGAGAGAGAGAGAGAGATAGGGTGAGAGAGGAAGAGAAAGAGAACGAGAGAGGGTGAGAGAGGGAGGGAGAGAGAGAGAGAGAGAGAGAGAGAGAGAGAGAGCAAGAGAGAGGAAGAGAAAGAGAACGAGAGAGGGTGAGAGAGGGAGGGAGAGAGAGAGAGCGCTAGAGAGAACACGAGAGAGAGAGAGAGATAGGGAGAGAAAAAGGGAGAGCAAGAGAGAGAGAGAGAGAGAGAGAGAGAGAGAGATAGGGAGAAAAAAGGGAGAGCAAGAGAGAGAGAGAGCAAGAGAGAGAGAGAGCAAGAGAGAGGGAGAGAAAGAGAACGAGAGAGGGTGAGAGTGGGAGGGAGGAGAGAGAGAGCGAGATAGAGAGAACGAGAGAGAGGGAGAGAAAAAGGGTGAGAGAAAGGGAGAGAGAGAACGAGAGAGAGAGCGGGTGAGAGAAAGAAAGGGAGGGAGAGAAAAATATATACAGAGGGAGAGAGACAGAGAGAGAGGGACGGAAGGAGGGAGAGAGGGAGAGAGGGAGATAGAATGACAGAGATGGAGGGGGAGACAGAAAGAGAGATGGAGAAGGAGAGAGAGGTGTGAGAGAGAGAGACAGAGAGGAGAAGGGTGGGTGGGGGCAGTTAAGACTGAGGGGGCACTAGAGTGAGAGACAGAGAGCGACAGAAGGGGCCCCTGCACAGAGAAGAGAAGGGGGTGAGAGAGAGAGAGAGCAAAAGAGAGAGGGCTGGAGCCACAAACAAGAGGAGAGGGGGACTGGAGAGAGAGAGAAAACGATATATATATATACATATATATATATATATAGAGCGAGAGAGAGGGAGGGAGAGAGAGGGAGAGATGAAGAGAACGAGAGGGAGAGAGAAAGAGAGAAGCGGAGAGAGAGAGACTGAGAGACAGAGCGAGAGACAGACAGAGAGAGAGAGGAGAGAGGGGAGAATGAGGGAGAGAGGGGGGAGAAAGGTGGGGGCACTGAAGAGAGAGGGGGCACACTGGAGAGAGAGAAAGAGAAGGGGCCCCTGCACAGAAGAGAATGGGGCGCTTGAGAAAGAGAAAGATTGAGGAGGAACCATGGGAGAGAAGATGGGGAGCAATGGAGAGAGAGGCAGAGAGAGAGAGACAGCAGGGCAGAGAAAGGGAGTGTACCTCAGTGGTAGAGGAGAAGCCCCGCAGAGGTGAGGGGTGCACTTGAGACTGCTCTGTGTAACTTCACATGCTGATACTTCTTGTAAAAGGGCTTCACCTTATGTCGACACACAGCCGAGTAGCACCTCATGCAGCCAGACAAGCAAGGACAAAGCCACACACCACTGAGAAAAGAGAAATGTATTCCTATGGAGGCGTCAACCGACAGACGGGACTGTGGGGTGCACATGCATTGATGCTCCTGCCACATGGGACACCATCAGCCACTCTGTGGCCTCAGTTCTCTCTGGTGAATGGTGTCACAACGTGCCTCGAAACTCAAGCAGATATCAGCAAAGGAATAGTTAGGAATGCTTATGGCTTTGTATTGTTAATTAGGGGTGGGCACTATATTCTGCTCTGCCAGTTTGTGATACAGAGTGGTGGCCAAAGTATGCCAACTGACGCGTGGTGGAGTTTTTTTCTCACACACGGTTCGAAATCAGTAAGTTGGCGAGCGAGATTTGACGTCCCCTAGTGCGATTTTCGGTTGCTAGGAGGGCCACCGGTGAGTTTTCTCCAGGGCGACCGTTCATCGTCAGCTGCAACTCACATAGAAAATCTACTCGAGTGGCAGCAAAATCTCCTGAAGAAGCTGCGCCCTCTGCGCACCGCGTGATGCCGTTTGAGCTGATTTGTCAGCATTGAACAAGCCCTCTGCAGTATTTCACAGTGCGAGCAGAACAGCACACCTGTTTTTGCCCATTTGCAGAATTACGTGGAATCTTGCATTTTTTTTGTAACTCTGCGGATTTCTGTGGAGTAAAACTCCGCGAGTTACACCCAGGCCTATTATTAATGCTTCATGAGAGACATGTTTTTTCTGCACACTGAATAAGTCCTCTCACACATCCCTTTGCTTCCTGGAGCTCTTGGTTTTAAGCCTCCTCTTGTCCGCATCAAGCATGGCCATTAAAGTCCCAGCATGCTCAGTGTTTCTAAGTGCAAGCGCAGACCTGGCTGAAGATGTGGCGCGTGATTTGGGACACTTGGTGCCATGTGTACTTCTTTGTTGTGATGTGCTGAAGGACTTCATTTGGTGTTTTGCTGCACCCAACAGTAAGCTGACAAGTTACCTTTAAGCTCAGGATATTCCCAAATGGTGGAGTTTCAAATCCCTGTGTGCCCCTGTGCCACAAAGTGTAATCTTGCAATATTTTAATATCTCAAACATGCTTTGTAATACCCCCCCACGTTTAGCGTCTCCAGTTTAAGGCACTCCTCTGTAAAACAAAGGGGGGTAGCTGTCGATACTGCAGCATGTGCAGGGGCACCGGGGTCCAGGGTCCTGCTTTCCAATGGTTTTTTTTACTGCCAAACCAAGTGAACGGGGGCATTTCCTTTCTTGCATTAGAAACACCACTGTATAAAACCCTCCTGGTGCTCGAATATCAAAGAGAGTGAATACGCAAAAGAGTGTTTTGTTTTGGGCTGGTAAATGCAGGGGTTTCTTGAAGTCGGTTTCGTTGCTCGCATTGAATGCGCCCTGCTGCCTTGCTAAGTGCTTTGGACACAGTTTTTGTAAAAGGAGCTTGTTGTGACACTAAAGTGCTTTGGGTAAAGTTTGTATGAAAGCATCAGCAGGTACATCACGGCACCGTTTGTTGGTGCAGCACATTGCCACTCTGAGGCAGCTTTGTCACAGTTTGTATGAAAGCCTCTCTCCTTGTACATGTGTTGTGTGCTCTGAAAGCCATGTGTCTGTAAAGCGCTGCAAACCGAGCGTGTGTTCAAAACATCCTGCTTGGGCCGAGTATGTTTGAATGTCTGGCTCAGGAGCTACATTGTACCAGTGACTCTTGGACACCCTCTGCGTGTCCTTTTACTGCTGAGGTCATTTGGAAGAAACCTGTGTATATAGCGCCTGCACCCCAGGCTTTCTGAGCATGTGCTGCAGAACCGACCTAGAGCTGAACTTGTGGTTTTGTGTTGCAGCACAACAGGCCTGGAGGCCACCTTGCACTGTCAGTATGGAAAGAGCCTCCATGGAACTAATGTTGGATTTACCTGTGACTGTGGTTGGACAGCTACCATGAGTTGCTCTCCAGCTGCGAAACCATTTGGCTGCTTGGTTCCCACTCTTACCCCCCCCATTACTAGTTGCCCTGATGTGTATCTCCAGAGGGAGTACTGGGGCATGGAAATGCCCCAGAGTGGCCAGAGCTCTGGACCTGAAATGATCATATCCGGTAACACAGGACCCAGTATTACTAGATGAGACTCTGCACCTGGATAAAAAAATGCTGAGGAGAGGGTCAAGTGTTGTGGGCAGATGCATGGCCATGCATTCTGAGATAACTGAATGAGCAACTGAAAGCAACTACAGTGTAAAGGCACAGCTCAGGCTCTTTCCACCACAGGAGATTCACCCCTTTTCCATAGTATCTCTGAGGCCTAGGGGGGTCCCTGCTCAAGGATTGCCTAAGGAGGGTAATCTCTGAGCAGAAATCCACCCCACTGAACTACCAGCCAAGATAATGAAGGGAGTATGGTCTAGCCCCTTTAAATGTCTGGTCACCCTTCCACCCCTGATGCTCGCATGACATTCTAGGTAAGAAAACATGGTGAGATCCACTCACCCTTCACCACCTTGCACTTCTTCAGGTATATATATATGTATATATATATATATATCTGATAGGGTTTCCCAAGCTGCAGATGTCCCCAGGCCTGAATATTGCAGGTACCCCCATCCCAACAATGGCTGCA
The DNA here is from genome assembly GCF_031143425.1 of Pleurodeles waltl. Classification (NCBI taxonomy): domain Eukaryota; kingdom Metazoa; phylum Chordata; class Amphibia; order Caudata; family Salamandridae; genus Pleurodeles; species Pleurodeles waltl. Next base: position 191,232,606 of record NC_090441.1, on the reverse strand, counting down.
GTTGAATACAAAATCCTTGAGGATCCACAGTGGGTTTTGAGGTCTCTTTGTCCCCAGGAGATAGGTCCATTCATGCAAGTAGGGTACGGTTTTATTTTAGGTGAGATGTGCAAACACTGGGTTGTGGGACTTCTGTTGTTCTCCACATATTATGGAAGATGCTGTCACAGATATGTGTGGAAATTCTGTGATTTCACCCAAAGTCTGTCGTCTGAGGGGCATCCTGGGTACTAAAGCGTGTGTCTAATTTTCAAACAATGTCTGAAGTTGGTATGTTTCTTTGGGCAAAGCAGATTCCTGACCCAATGTACTCATGCAAAATGTTCTCTCTTCACATGGTCGAATTTATAGATCTTTCCTTTTTGACGCGATAGGTCCACCTGCACATGCGTGGTAATGATTTTATTAGGAACTCAGAATGGAAAGACATTTGTTTATATCAATTACGATGGCAGCAGTGGAATAGGAGTTGCACATCCAGGGAAAGTATGTCTCATTTACATGAACACATAAGGCGAGAGAGAATGTGTGGTTATATTATTTGCTCGTGATACTCACCAGAAATCACCCTGTTACCCGGGGGTGTCATACTAGTGATTGGTGAAAGGTGTCAATCAGAATCTACACAAGCCCAAAGGCTATTACCCAAGTTAGTATGACATCAATATATACTCTTGAGCACAAAAAGTCTATACTTTTTCTATCGCCCACCTCTCTTCTCTAGTCTCAGTGCCCTGGTCTCTTCTGTAAAGGTAGCAATGTTTCTTGTTTATGTCAGTTTTGTTGCTTAGTAACAAAGTGAAATGTGATGTATGCTATTGGGATCGTTTGGACACAGACACCATGTTTGCCCTGATGGAAAGTTTACCTCCTGAAATAGATGGTTTAATGAGAAAAGGTTGTCATCAGTGAGTCATCAGCGGGGCAAGCTGGATCAGGATCAAGCATTGATGACGGCAGGTTGCTGAAGTTCACAGCCCTGGTGCAATCATCAATGAAGTTGAGTGGGTGAAGTCTGTGCCCAGAAAGGCCTCGATGTCGAGTGGATGCTGCTCACTGTTAGCCCTGGTGAACCCCTTTACGTTCAGACTTAGAAACTTCTCTGGAAGTTGGATCTCTTTCAGCGGAACAAGCTGGCAAGTTCTGGCTGACTGCCAATTTGACATCAGTGGCTGCGGTGTTATAGTGGCATTGGTCTGTTATGTGTATTTGTTAAGTTCACTATCACCTGCAAAGGTATCCTGGCACTCAGCTGGTGTGTGTGCCTATTCCTACATATGGTAGGTTGGTTAATTGAAAAGCCAAGACTTCAGCTTCATGCGGAATTCAAGAAGATAGTAGGAGGCTCTGCTGCGGAATGGAATACTATTACACATTTTACGAGTGATGTAAGAGACTGCCTGGCCTCCTGATCTGGATCTGTATATGCATGGCATGTGTGTGAGTAGGAGTCCTGTGTGAAGATGATGTCTTGGTGGTTGGGACTGTTCAGGTAGCTGGGTTCTGAGTTGTATAGTGCCTTGAATGTGTGTTTGAGGAGTTTCAGTTGAGTGTGTTTGTGTACATGGAGCCACTGAAGTTCTCTGACGTGTGGTATGACATGAGTTCTGGGTGAGAGGTTGAGGCTTAGAATGGCTGCGGAGTTCTGGATGGTTTGCAATCTTCTAGTGAGTTGCTTAGTGACACCCTCATAGAGGGTGTTCTCGTAATCAAACTTGCTGGTGACTAAGGTGTGAGTGATAGTTTTTGTGGTTTTGCTTGGGATCTTTTTTAAGATCATCCTCAACATCCTCGGGGTATGGAAGCAGGATGCCAGACGGGCGTTGACTTGTGCAGTCATCTCCAGTTTGCTGTCCATGATCATTCCTAGGTTCCTGGTTTGGATTTCGAGTGTGGGTCCGAGTTTGGCTTTCTACTAGTTAGAATCCTGTGGTGAGGAGTCCTTTCCGAAGATCACTATTCTGTCTTGGTGCTGAGCTTGAGAGAGTTGGCTTTCATCCAATTAGTGAATTTGGTCATGCAGAGGGTTAACTTGTTTCTTGTGTTGAGGGTCTTGTCTGAGAGGGAGACGAGGGGTTGTATCATCAGCATAGTAGAGGATGATGTTGGTCAGAGGGATCATGCACGTGTTGAAGAGGGGGTGGCTGAGCGATGAACCTTGAGGCACTCTGCAGTAGCTTGCATTCTATCCAAAAAGAAAGAGCAGATCAAGCATTGAACAGGTCCTTGGATGCCAATCTTGTGAAAGCGCCTGATGAGGATGGGGACGTGAGACCATGTCAAATGCATAAAGGTTCAGGAGAATGAGGGCTGCCATGTCCCCTCTGCCAAGGGTCATGCGGATGACATTTATGCTAGTTATGAGTGCTGTTTCTGTTCTGTGGCTGGGCCTGAATCCAGACTGTATGGCGTCGAGTAGCTGGTGGTTGCTGAGGCTGTCAGTGAGGCATCAGCGGATTAGTTTCTCTAAAGCCTTTGCAGGGTATGGTAGAGGGAGATGGGTCTGTAGTTGGAAAGTATGGCTGGGTCAGTGGATGGTCTCTTGAGCAGGGGCATGATGCTGGCATACTTCCAGATGTCTGGGAATGTGGTCGACGGACGCATTGATGTCCCCGTCGGCTCTCCAGGCAGAAAGTTGGAGAAAGATTTCTAAGTCCCACTTCTTGCGGTTTGGGCAGGATGAAGTACACTCTAACACCAGCCAAGGGTCCAGGACCTGAAGGGGCACCACATTGGCATTAGGACCAACTCCAACAGATGCCACAACCAGGGTCCAGGGTAGTTTCAGTTGAAACTGGTCAGCCGAGGTTGTTTAGGAAAGTGGGCTTCTTTCATCTTTTGTGTCCCTTTTAGTTTAACTGGAAGTCAGCCAACTGACCTTTGGAGTCTACTTCTTTGTCCTGGGTACAAGTGGGAGCAGGTCCCGCCCTTAGGATTCTCCTTACAGGTTACAATAGCAGGTGCAGTCCTTCTTGTGTTTTTCACAGGTCCAGTAGTGTTCTGAAGAAGGTATTTGCATTTTTCCATCCCCAACTCACACCATTTATTCCCTGCACTAAACTGTGAGTGTGGGTGAATCCTGGCCCCTCCCTAACCAATAGGGAAACAGTTTCCCGGGGCAACCTTACCCATGTTTGCAGCATTTCCAGCAAACAATCCCACACTGCAGTTCTCTACCCAGAACCAACAGAGCTGAACTTTTCTTCCCTTGTGCAGAGCTCCATGTGCCCACAAAGAGGTGTGGATATGGAAATGGATATTCCCTTATCAGGTCACACTAAACTAGTAATGTTGCAGCTCCCCCTCCCCTGAACTAACCTGACGAGGAAGAGAAAAGGGAAGCAGGACCAGGTGTGAGCTCCATCTGCCAGTGACCAGGTAGGCATCCTTTGAAGCTCAAGAAGTGGCTGTTCACAGCCTCTAGACCAACCTGCTCAAAGGAAAAACACTCCTCTCCACACTCAAAGCCTTTTGTCCACAGTTTGGGAGCAATGCACATCTCACTCCAGGGGAGCCATCAGGGATCAAGTGGCAATTGGACACTGTCTGGAAGCCTTTTAGCAGTGCAGAAACCAAATAACTTTTTTAAAGTGTCTGTTCCTTCATAATAAAATAAAATCTGACTTTACCATCAAACTGCATTCTAAATTAATATTAAAATAAGACGTTGAACCATTTCTTAGCTATTGCCAAACTGAATTTAGAACGTATTAAATGTAATAGTGTAAACCAGTGTTGCCCTATGGAACACCTTGCCTTGCCACAGTGAAAAACCACTTTAGAGGTAATTCATTGGCAGGGCATGTAAAACATTAAACATACACGTCTTACGTTTACCTGGCCCTACAGGCATTTAAGAGATGATTTAAGGCATGGACATCAATTCACCAAAATGCCCGGAATAGTTAAAGTGACATCACACGCTATTTCATTTTTACTTTTACTCATACACACATGCTTATACATACACACATTTACTTCAACATACACTCTATCTTACATAAGCACACTGTCACCTGCAAGCATGCGCACAATATATATTAAAAAGTGTTTTACTTATCACAGCTCCGATGGAGGGTCATATTCTGGCTAATTGCACTCTGTTTTTGATTACACTAATAGTGGATAACAGTGGGCCAGATGTAGGAAAATTGCAAATTGGGACTTGCAATTTGCGAGTCCTTCCGACTCGCAAATTGCAAGTCGCAATTTGCAATGCAGAACGGTGTCTCAGACACCGTCTGCGAGTCGGTATGGGGTCGCAGAGACCCACCTCATTAATATTAATGAGGTGAGTCGCAAATTGCGGCCCCATACCGACTATAGGCACTCGCAAACATGGAGGCCTGCTGTAGTCAGCAGACCTCCATGTTCGTGACTGCTTTTAAATAAACAGTTTTTTTTTTTAAGTGTAGCCCGTTTTCCTTAAAGGAAAACGAGCTGCACTTAAAAAAAAATCCGAAACCTTTAGTTTCGGTATTTTTTCAGGGTAGGTAGTGGTCCCTTGGACCACTACCTGCCCTGAAAAAATAATTTGGGGTCCATTCACAAAGAGGAAGGGGTCCCATAGGGACCCCTTCCAATTTGCGAGTGGGTTACCATCCACTTGAAGTGGATGGTAACTGCGACACCATTTGCGACCGCATATGCGGTCGCAAATGGTATTGTATACCACTAGGAATCGCAAATAGGAAGGGAACACCCCTTCCTATTTGCGATTCTGAAATGCATTTTGCGAGTCGGTCCCGACTCGCAGAATGCATTTCTGCATTGGAAACACGCATTTGCGAGTCGCAAACGGCAGATTTTGACGTTTGCGACTCGCAAAGTGTTTCCTGCATCTGGCCCAATATTATTAGTTGCTGGTGTAATACAAAAACTGGCTGAAAACAAGGAAGTGGAGCCCCAACCAGCTGCCCCTGGGTTACTGACACTGATTTTGCCACCTCCGAGGCCAGGGGTCGGAAAGGTAGTGCCAGGGGTCGCAAGGGGCATCCTAGGGGTCACAGCTGCGACCCCTAAATTATGTCTATGTCGTAAGGCTGACCTATAAGTATTAAAATTAAGGTTTTGGCCTATTAAAAGGTTTATTTCGACAGGTGGAAACAGGGATTTTAAACTTGCACCACCAGGCTGCAGCGGCAGGCCTGGAGACATGTTTTACCTTGTCACTTTCGTGGCGCACAATAAGTGCTGCATTCCATTAGTGGCTAACTTACAAGCCTTGGGTACATGGGGTCCCATATAATAGGGACTTATAGATAAGTTGAATGTGCAAATGAAAAATTTATCAAATTCAACATGTTTTAGGGATCACAACACATGTAGTGGGACTGGTCAACAGTGTCCCAGTGTGCAGAGTTCAAAAGCCAACAATAACATCTAGCATAAAATGAGGATATCCCCTCAAAAAGGTGTATTTTCCTAAAAACAGTTAAAGTAACGCTATAAGGAGGCATTGCAATGAGACACGACTAGCGTTAAGAGATAAAATACAACAGTTTACAGTTTACAGACCTAACTATAACTTGAGTCCAATCATGCCCTGCTTATGACCTCACATATTACATCATTCATGACATGTTAAAGGACATCATTGATGACATCACTGTAAACATCTATGTCATAGACTCAAGCCATACCCTGCATCCAGTCCTCACCAGGACTTGGACCAGTGCGGATGCTCCAGAAAGGCCCGGCACCCAAGCCCCTCCAAGCATCAAACCTCAACTGCACACAATCTTAAGCCATTTATAGGACACGTTTGACACAGGACTTAGCATGTGACAAGGGTCTGTACCAACCACACTACAAGCAACCAACTTCCACTATGCGCATACTTTGAACATGCACAGTGAAGGTTTTCTGCAAGGCCTGGTGTCACACCAGACTTTGCATCCAACATATATTAGAAGTTGGGCTGTTGGCTTGCGTTTTGACCAGATCCTGCAACCAACCCTGTGCATTCGTCTGACACCTGCTGGACATGACCTTTGGCATTTGCCTTTGGTCATGCACAGCAGGGAATGCCCCAGGGCCTCGTCTGTGGTCAGGCCCTGTGCTCACCGGCTCTGTGCCCACTCCTCCATGACCACCTAACTCCCTACTTGTTCAGCACTCATACCTTCACAGCAACGATTAACCATTGGCTAGCTCTCTTCAAGTGACCTACCCCCCACTGTTCACATTGTTTGTAGGAATACAAGTAAAAAAGACAATGACATCCTTCAAAAGTGCTTCAATCCTATAGCACACTTCCAGGATCACTGGTTGGTCTCAATAATGTAGTCAGTGATGTCATCAATGGTATCATGTATCATGTCATGAGCGGTGTAATATGTGATGTCTTAAGCAGTGCATGATAGGGTTGCAAGTTAGAATCAGTCCTCTAAACTATAACTGGCATATTTCAGTGTTTTTAACGTTAGCTTGTGACTCATTCCAACACCTAACTATAATGTCACTTTAACTGTTGTTTTAAAAGTCACTAATTAAAAGGGAGAGAGCTGATAAATGACTGCGAAGATGAGTAGGTTGAGTAAACACACGCAGAAAGGGGATGCTGTATCTATTCAGACGTCTCTCTCTGTAACTATTTTTAGCCCCTTTAAAAACTCATTATGGGGGTCATTATGACCCTGGTGGTCCTGCCCCGCCACGCCGGAGGTGACGGTCAGACCACCAACAATATGACAGTGTAGGACCGCCAAATTATGACCACTGCAGTGAATTGGCTGCATCACAGCTAGTTCACTGCCTGTACCGCCATGGGGGTGGGACCGCTTGGCCGAAGGTTGACCACCTTCGGCCCAGCAGTCCATCTAACACCGCCCGTGGTATAATGAATATTCTTACCGCCAGGAATTTCGTGGTGGCATCCCCCCCACGGAATCCCTGGCGGTAAGGATACTGGTGACAGGAATACTCATTCCTGTCACCACTACAGGACTCCCCAAACCACCCCCCTCCATGTGGGAACCCCCCTTCCCTGACCCCATCAGAAGCCCCCAACCCCCTCAAGTAGCGACATCACCCTGATCCCTGTTCTGTACCCCCGCCCCTGATCCCCTTTCTGTACCCCTGCCTCCCTGGATCCCCGTACTGACCCCGCCGATCCACGCATGAACACACCACACATACAGACATACACGCATACATCCACACTTTCTCATTCACACACACATGCACACATGACCACAACACTCCCCCACCCCCTGCATACATGCACACATACTCCCCCACCCCCCGCATACACGCAGTCATACAAGCACACAGACATTTGCGCACAGACATTTGCACACACAGGCACACAAACACACACAACATCCCCCCAACACCCTCCATTCACACACACACCCCTCATTCGCGTACACAACACTCAGCACCGACATCCATCCCCTGTCGGTCGATCACCTTTTCTGGTGGTAGTGGTGGTCGTCCGTGAGGAAACAGGATCCATGGCGCTTGTTCCTCTACCAGCGCCCTGCCAACACTACACCACCACGCCATCTACAATGTTGTAATACGGCAGGCGGTGTTGTGGTGACGTGGCGGTGGCGACGGAGCAAGCTCCACTAGACCGCCGACCGCCAGTATGGCTTCTGGCGGATTCCCCACCAAATAGTGGCGGAGAGCAGCCAGCAGCCATAATATGACAATCTGATGACCGCCAACACTGGCGGTCACATGGCGGGCGTGATTTTGGCAGTCTACTAAAAAGACCACCGAAGTCATAATGAGGGCCTATGTCTCAAATTACTAAAAGCTCCCGTCACCCCTCACATTTTTAACTCTCTGCTTTCATGTCAGCATTAACAGCGCAGTGATCATTTGCTTAAGCCTGCTTTTCAGGAAATGCTTTAGAATCATCAGCTCTTATTGCAAAAAAATGGCATTTAGGAGGGCTTCACTTTTCTCTTCCATAAGGGTGTGCAGGGAGCTCTGCTCCACTGTTGGAGCTAACAGAGTTTTTGGAATCCGCACTCCACTTGGAGTGTGGAGTTGTCCAAAACCACTGCTAGCCCTGCCAGCAGAGCAGAGCTCACCCGGTGTGCGCTGCAGCCCAGAGCACAGAGGGAGGCAGCTGCTGAAAGGACTCATCGCCGTCAGATGATGAGGAGTGGAGGTCCCCCGCCAGGAAGACCCAGCGAAAGAAAGCTGCAGTTTCAGGCCTCTTGTGTACCGGCCTGCCCCGTGTGCACTGCACACAGGACAGGCCGGTGCACAAGAGGTCTGACTTGGAAGCTTTCACTGCTTACGGCCCTCCTAAATGTGCCCATCTTGGAAGAGCTAAGCAGGTTTGAGCCTGGCTGACCAGGCCCGACCCTGCTTAGCACTTCCAAGATGGGCGCATTCACGAGGACTCGCCGGGACACGGAACTCCGGCTTCACGGAATTCCACTAAGTTTTTTTCCAACTCCGTGGAATTCCGCGAAGCTGGACTTCGTTCACTCCGCAAATTTAAGCAATCTTGTTGTTCATTAGAACTCCCTGGTGATGCTACAGTTGATTATTAAGGAGATAACTAAAGCTGAGCTGATCACTATGGAGGCAATTCTATGTCTGGACCGGAGGCTTCAATTATGCTTCTCTTTCTTCACACTTTATTTTTTCAGTCGCCAATAAAGCAAAACTTTTTACAAACACTGCATATCCCCTAAATACCCCATAGTCACATGTCCAGACATAGAGCCACAGCCCTAAATATCTACCATACTGCAATATCACCTCCTCTTTCTTTGCTTCTTCGCAGCCAGTTAAGTGCACTCCTAATATATTTCTATTCTGATCTATTCTTGCAGTCTTACAGAACGCATGGCTACACAGAGGCCTCCCAGTGCTGCCCAAGACAAAGAGAGAGCGGCAAAAAGGGCAGAGTTAACTGTCAAAAAGACTTCAAGGCTTTGAAAAAATAAAATTCATGCTCTAAGAGACACAGTTCCAGTGGCAAAGAGTTCCAGAGTCTGGGAGCCACATAGGAAGTGGTACAGCCACCCCATCGCCCCCTACGGATTCTGGGGGACCTTCAGTCAGTGTGAAGATGATGAGCCGAGGGGTCTCTCTGGAAGATAGGTAACAGCGAGAGAACGTAGCATAATGGGGCCTTTGTTATTAACAGCCCTGTGCATCATGCAGAGGGTCTTGAATTGTGCGTGACGTTCCACCGGGAGATCACAAAGATAGTCCGGAAGAGGGCTTGAGATCGTATGGCTGAAGTTGTTACCGAGCAACATAATGTACATTTTATCCTCATTGAGATTCAATTTGCAGTTCAACATCCAGCTGGCAACCTCCTGAAGGCATGAGGTTAGGGGGAAGTGACCAAGACATACTTCAGGGGAGATTGACATGACCAGCTGGGTGTTGTCAGCGTAATACAAATAAAGAGAAGGGATAGGAGGATTTTATGGTCCAGTGTATACCCTCCGGTCAACCTGATAATATAATATAATACACTGTTCCAAACAGTGTATTATATTATGTTGTCAGCGTAAGACACCAATGACAGCCCATGAGCCTGGACAATCTTGGCCAGGGTGCGCAAGTAGATATTAAATAAAGTGGGGCCCAAGGAGGAGCCCTGCGGCACCCCACAACATGATGAAAAACTGGCACAGAGGTAAGAGTGATCTTCGACCTGAAAATAGCAATTCTGCAAATAGGAGGCAAGACAGTAAAAAGCTCTGCCTATAACACTGACATTAGAGATCCTCTGCAAAAGTGTGGAATGATCTACGGTGTCAAAGGCCACACTGAGGTCAAGCAGGATACTAGCTGCTGAATGTCCTTGATCTAGGATATTTCTGAGCTTCTCGACCACCGCCAGTTGTGCTGTTTCTGTGCTTTGTAAAGCGCGAAAGCCCATTTGTGTGGGGTGTAACATCGACAGTGATTCGAGAGAGCCTGAGAGATGCTTGTTGAGATATATATAGTTTGGAGGCCCCAGGTAGAAAAGAGACTGGCCTGAAGTTACTCAATTTCAAGGGATTGAAGTTGGCTTTCTTAATTTACATATGAGATGTTACTTCTGTGAGTATTGTATTGCGGTGTTCCATTATTAATACATATGCTTTGTTTAGTATTGTATTAACAGAATTGCATGCTGTTTCATGAATAGGTGTTTTTTGTCAGTGATTACTGACAGGCTGCGTGACTGATTGTTTTATCTGAAATGTAAGCCGCATACTCTGGCAGATACGTTGCTTCCCATGCGCTTGACTATTCCGCGTGTCAGAAAGGTTTTTCATTATTCGCAGTACTTGGGAGCATTTAACCTCCCAGCGGGGTGGCGAGCCGCCTGCTCTTCAGTGTGGTGGAATGGGAGAAAAGGGAGCAGGGACGGTACAGTATCTCTTCTGCCTCTCCCTTCACGAGCAGGCTACCAGTGATGCCCTGGGAGAACATAACTTCCAAAGGCCTGGAAAATTCTGAAGAGGCTCTGCCCAGAGTGGTGAACATGTCCTCCCTCCACATTTAGCATACATTTATTCCACCCAGATGGTAATTGGAGCTGTTTGAGGCATAGTGAACTGTTACCCCCAGTGATTGCCCCCCTGGGGTCATTATTTTTAGAATTTCTTTCTTCTTGGGCATATTAATCATGTAACCCTACTGAGGCGGATAATACTGCACTGCACACAAGATGTTTGATGTATATGATGAAGAGAGAAGGTCATTTTTATGACGACCCCACAGGATCCTTCGAACAAAACCTAGTGCATGCACTGGACGCCAGGGTGTGCCAGATGGTTTATGAAACCCTAGTGAGAGCCATTGGGCCCCTGAACCAACACTTATGTGGCTTTGCACAGCAACAAGGCTGGTTACCCTCAACCTCAGGGTTACTCGAGGGCGGCAAGGGGATCATGCTAGACAAACCCCATACGGAGGCCTTTGATAAACTGTTTGCGTTCCTGACTAACGAACACACGTACAGTGTCCTATCGGACCCCTCTCCGGCTCGCAGGTCAGAGGACACAGATTCTTCCTCCGCCCAGAGTTCTGACCAAAGGAGCAGCCCTTGCTTGAGCAAATGGTAGGGGGAAACACACCATGGCACAACCGTAAACAACCAAAGGTCCTTACATTTGAAACAGGGGATATCGTACACCCAAAGTCTATAATATGGGTCCCCCCTCAAGAAGTGGCAGACTATTTGCAAGCGCACATTTGCCAAAGTTTTGATAAAGAGGTGTGAGTGCATCTACGATCGGAATGCCCCAGCCCAGAGTTACCTGACAAGGTAACAGACACCCCTGAAGTGGACCCCACCATCATGACCTACCTAAAAAAGTATGCCAAGGACCCAAAGAAGGGTCTTGATCGTGATTGGCGATCCTGCCAAGATAAGCTCTTGGATATATCTAGGCCTTTAACAAAAATATTAGAGATGAGCTATCACTCCAAAGAATCGAAGTCACCCGTCAACGCGGACGTATTGATTGGCTGGGCCCAATTGGACAAGGCTAACTGCCCTATCTCTAGTGAATGCCGCAGATCTACACTTCTCAAGCTATACCAGAAGCTCACTGAACTTGCCTCCTCTGAATTGCCCAGGGTCTCCTTTTTGGGGCTCCTTTTCTAAAAGACCTATCAAAGTTTATGGCAACATACACCAATTTAGACAAGACCCAAGTATCAATTAAAAGGTTTTCCAACCACTTTTTGGACAAGGACCGGACGCTTCAAAAGGCGAATGTTCAGCCGCGGATGTCATCAAGGCCCTCAAAGGGATTATTATCAAAAACGTAGAGGAGGATATCAGGATTCATCCAGCTCTACTTTCGACCCCTCACGATCCTGGAACTACAGAGGTTATTTCCGAAAAGGACGTTTCAAAGGTTCACAAGGATCTTTCCAAGAGTCTGGCTCCACAGGTGAGAATTATTCATTTATTCGAGGTCTCGCTGGGGGAAAGAACTAACCTGTTTTTCCACAATAGTCAATTTTTGACACAGGATCTGTAGGTTCTCAGATCACTACAAGGTTACAGACTAGAGTTTTACGATCCTCCCACTCAAAAATTCCTCACACACAATGTATTTTTCTCAAGTAGATCAGACATTCAACTCTTCAGAAATACAAGCGCTCTTATAGTAAGGCACAATAGACGTGACATCCACTCACCCAAATGGATTCGTCAGTTGCATTTTTGTAGTAGAAATTAAGGGGCGTTGTCTCAAAATTGGTGTTAAATCCCAGGGACTTCAATGGTTGGATACTTTATCGTGATTTCAAGATGGAAGGAATCCACCTATTGAAGGACACCCTACAAGCAGGAGACTGGATGGTTAAATTGGATCTGAAGGATGCCTACCTGACCATTCCTATTTGATCTCCTCACTGACATTTTCTCCAATTCCGTTGGCAAAATGTTTGTTACAAGTTCAAAGTTGTTCATTTTGGACTTGCCTCCGCCCCTTGGTGCTTCACAAAGATGAAGCCAGTGGTGGAATCTCTGAGGGATCAGGGAGTTCACCTAATCATTTACCTGGATGACATATCATTATGTCCCTGACTGTCCATAACCCATCTTGAGTGGATGACTCTTCTCCTTCAAGACCTTGGATTCATAATCAATGTTCAGAAATCAATCCTGAACCAATCTCAAGGCCTGGAGTTCCTGGGTTTTCAGGTGGACTCTCAACCTGCCCAATTGATCCTCCCACCACAGAATGTGAAGACCATTAAGAAGGAGTTGGGATCAGTCTTGAGCGGATAGGCTACATCCTTGAGGTCCATAGCTCGGCCTGTGGGTCTGTTGGCCTTGTCCATACAAGTGATCTTTCCGGGTCCCCTTCACTATCGCACCTTTCAATGCCTAAAAATCCAACACCTCCACAAGGGCCTTGCTTATTCACAACAGATCACTCTTTTGGACAACGTCAAGACGGAAATCTCCTGGTGGTTAGACCATATGGAAGTGTAGAATGGCAGAGCTATATTTGGCTCAAGACTGGAGATGATAATAGAATCCAATGCCAGTTGTCGGGCTAGGGGACCCGCTGCGGTCAGATCTCCATGGGGATTCGCTGGTCCAAGACAGAATTGAATCTCCACATCATTTGCCTGGAACTCCTAGAGGGGTCCTTTTGCGATTCAGAGTTTCTCGCCAAGGAAAGGAAAATGTTGCATCCTTCTTCGCATGGACAACGTTTTGGCAGTCTGCTATGTGAACAAGTTAGGCAAGACCAAATCCCAAATATTGACCGAGATAGCCAAGGACTCTTGGCACTTTTGCCTTCAGAATCATATTTCAGTGATGGCGGAATATCTCCCAGGTCAACACAATATAGTTGTGGATTGGCACTCTCAGCATCTGCGGGACTCCCGTGACTGGAGACTTCACCCAAAAGTCTTCCATGCTCTTCACCTCCATTGGGGCCCTTGCGAGATAGACTTATTCACATCTCGCCTTAATCATCAACTTCCAATATATTGCAGCAGGTGCCTGGATACGGAGGCTTGTGAAACTGATACATTTCTCCAAGATTGGAATCCTTTTCTGAACTATGCCTTTCCCCTGTTCATGGTGATCCCCAGAATGTCTACACAGCTGAGGCGACAGAAAGCAGAGATGGTGTTAGTGACTTCTATGTGGAGAGCACTAATGTGGTGTCCAGTACTGCTGGAGGATCAAGTGTGTGCCTTTCTGGTTTTACTCCCGATCGCACAACCTCAACATCGTCTCATACGCCAATGACACCCAGCTGATCCTCTCCCTCACCAAGGACCCCGCCATCGCCAAGACCAGCCTCCATGAAGGAATGAAGGCCATCGCCGAATGTATGAAGAGCAGCTGCCTGAAACTGAATTCCAACAAGACCGAGGTCCTCATCTTTGGCTCCACCCCCTCCACATGGGATGACTCCTGGTGGCCTGCCACTCTGGGAACCGCACTGGCACCCACCGACCAAGCATGTAATCTGGGATTCATCCTGGACTCATCACTATCAATGACCCAGCAAGTCAACGCCATCTCCTCCTCCTGCTTCAAGACCCTCTGCATGCTTCCGAAGATCTACAAATGGATCCCCACTGAGACCAGAAGGACGGTCACCCAAGCCCTCGTAAGCAGCAAATTGGACTACGGCAATGCCCTCTACGCAGGAACCACGGCCAAGCTCCAGAAAAGACTGCAACTCATACAGAACGCCTCCGCACACCTCATCCTGGACATCCCCTGCCACTGCCACCTCCCAGCCCACCTGAGAGACCTACACTTGCTCCCCGTTAACAAGAGAATCACTTTCAAATTCCTCACCCACGCTCAAAAGGCACTGCACAACACCGAACCAGAATACCTCAACAGACGGCTCTCCTTCTACACCCCGACCCGACAGCTTCGCTCTGCCGACCTCTCACCACCATCCCAGGCATCCACAGAACGACCGCTGTGGCAGATCGTTCTCCCACCTTGCTGCCAAGATGTGGAACACTCTTCCCACCCACCTGCGTCAGACACAGGACCTACTTACCTTCAGGAGACATCTTAAGATATGGCTGTTCGAGCAGTAGCAGCCTTGAGACCCTCACGGGTGAGTAGTGCGTTTTACAAAGACTCTGATTGATTGATTGAACCTAGTGGTGGACCTGGGAGGTCTCCCACATTCATTGATCCAATCAAGACAGCTCTCGTTAGTGGCCTGGAGGGTTTCAGGGAAAGATGGAGCCTCCCTGGTCTTTCGCAAGCATCTCAAGACTACATTAACCAAGCTTGGTCTTCAGGTGCGCACAAAAGATATGCGTCGGCATGGAGACACTGGTGTAGTTGGTGTAGTGAAAGGAGTACAGAACCCTTTGGAGCAGATTGCAATATGATTGTAAACTTGTTATCTTCGTAAGCAGCCTCAGGTTAGGCGTATTGGTCAGTGAACAATTTTAGATCAGCCATTTCAGTGGGTCACTCCCTAATAGGTGGCAGACCTGTGGGAGAGCACCCAGTGGTGTGAAAATAATTAAGAGGTATTTTGATGGTAATACCACCCCAATCAAAATATTCAGTTTTATGAGACATTAATATAGTGTTACGATTGCTAGATTCTTGGCTGGATAAAAGATATCCTTTTAGAAAACAGTTATTCGCCAAATTGACCATGTTGTTATGCTTCACTTCTTGTAAACAAGTGTAGGATGTGAAAGCATCAGAACTGGCGGGATGAATTTTCTCTCCGAAGGCATTTCATTTACTATTTCCAGACAAACTAAATGTAATTCCAGGTCAGTATCTTATCCAGCTTTTCCAGATAACCCTAAACTTTGCATAGTGCAATGCCTGAAAGCGTATGAGTTAAGTACCACTGAATTCCGTACGGATATGAGAGTTCAACTATTGATTGCCCTGCGGAAATCGTTTTGTCCTATACCATCCTTTAGCGAGATGGATTGATGCCTCCTAGCGGAAGCAGGTATTGACATTACTACATTTGGTGTCCATTCCGCCAGAGAAGCAGTGGCATCAGAATCTTCAGCTTTAGGATCTATCTTAGAAGATGTTTTAAAAGTAGCAGATTGGTCATCTACATTTAAGGCCTTTTATTACAAACTCATTGTGGATGTTGCTTCTGTGGTGATGGCGCAGCTTTAAACAAGCATAATCGGGGCCTCCGGTCCTGACATCGAATAAAAAAATGTCTAGCATTTGCAACAAGAATTTTTGATTCTATTGAGGACACGGAGGCGAAGATTATCCCACCCAGGTATGTGCATAGTGACATACAGTTGCATATGATATGCATTTGTACAGGCTATAATTGTTTACCTAACCTGAAATGAAAATGATTCTGATGTTTGTCGTAGTAGACCAGTGTTCATGGCTTTGATACTTATTTCCTTGCAGGAAACAATGACAAATGAATTTGGTTCACGTCAGCCTTCCAGGCCTTATGTCTTGGCACACGTGCATGCCTGTGCGCAGTGGGGAGGATCTCCTCTATTACATGGAGGAGAAGTCTTTGTCCCTTGGACCTGTGTTTTTTCAAGCGGGGTTGCCGTTGGAACCTATGGTTGTTTTTTCCCCCAATCCTGAAGTTCCTATCATTTTAGGACCATGGACTATTTAACTGTTCTATATTCTGGAGCCAAGAAAGAGGAGGTGGTTTTGCAGTATGTTGAACATATAGAGCTGGGACTCTATGGTTGGACATGTGACTATGGGGTTTCATTGGATTTGTAGTGTTTGAAATAAGTTTTGCTTTATTAGCAGCTGAAAAAATAAAAAGTGAAGAAAGAGAAACATAATCATCCCCTCTGTGTCGTTAGTGGAATTGAAAATTCTTGTTGTGAATGCTAGAAAACTTTTTACTGTTAGGCTGCTTCTGTTGTCGAAAGTACATGTTTCAGTCTGGATGTCAGAACATTTTACTGAAATTGATGAGGAAGATATTTGAGAACTCATGGGATATGTGTCTTCAATTTAGCTTTCTAGAGCCCTAACCACCATTTCCATGACAAAACCTCTCATTTTGTGCATTTCTAACGGAAATGCTTTCATTTTTACATCTTTGATTCCATCAGGATGCTTCACGCGTGCCACACTTTTGTCATAAATACAGAATGTTACCACTGTAGTTGTTCATTAGGGCATTGTGGGAAACTGCAGTTAATTACTATGAAGGTAACTGACAGAATCCTCCTTGTATTGGTAGTACATGGTCTACTCTACATGTTAGAATTCTTTAATGAAATGGATGAGGAAGATATTTGAACACTCACAGAAAATGTGTCCTCATTTTAGCTAACTAGAGCACTAACCATACTTTCAATGACAAGACAAACTCTTATTTTGTTAATTTCTAAAGGATAATCTTTAAGTTTTACAGCTTTCATTCCAACAAAATGGCTTCACGTGTGCCATAGTTATGTCATAATTACAGAATGTTAGCACGCTAGTTGTTCATTAGAACACTGGGGAAGACAACAGTAGACGACTGGGGACGCAAGCAAAGGATACTTCTGCTATTGGAAGTGCATGTTTTACTCACAATCAGTGATGCCAAATGGGCTTCTTCCCACGTCAAGATTTTTCCCATTTGTCCAGGAAAAACTGCCCTGGAGGGTTGGAAAAATGTGGGCTTTATTTAGTCCTCAGTCTGTAAACCCTTGACCATGTGGTGGTGCATCCACTAAGCAAGCTCCAGGCAGCTTCATGCTCTCACCAGGCCCCAGACTTAGCATAGTGGTCCATCATTCATAGCATGAAAGCGCTGCTACCTATGAGGGCCCTGATTCTTATGGCCTTATTCACTCCTGTCGCTCAGTGTGATTTGACCAATGTAGTTAAAAGGGGCTGCCTTGTCATCATTTTATTTTCATATGATGGCTCTGCAGTCGCGCTCGCAGTCAGACAACAGCTGTCTGAGGGAGGAGTAGAGTCCGCCCGCCCCAGCCTGCTCCTATGCAGAGTCCTAAAGCCTGTGTGTGCCCAGCGATTTCAGGGAATCATCACAGCAGTAAGATAAGTCTAGTGGTAATGCTCGTGCTGGAGAGATCTATATTTTGTCTGGTTACAATTTAGACTCATCATAAAGTAGCATAGAGGGTTATCGGACTTGCAGCAAAGCACAATGTGTAACATGCAGATCACAGATTTGCCTTCTTTGTAGACTAGTCAGCGGTTTACCGCTTTTGTCACAGATATGCTTGTGTTACTCACTGTGCATGAGTTAGATTTCAATATAGAGCACAGAACTATAAAGTGGCACCAAGGAGCTGCATGGCAACTGCCAGCCACAGGCATAGAAGCTTGTTTCTCTTTTCTCAGTCTTTTGTGGGTGCGCCCCATTGTTGGGTTGCCTGGGGATGGTGTCAACATCAAATCACAAGGCAGTGTGTCCAAGACAAGGTTCAAAACAGCATTACGAAATGCAGTAAATATGAAAGGTCCGGCTCAAAAAGTGAGATCTGGAGCGGAATTTAGAAAAACTATGAAGGTTTATTACAAACTTCAAAGGGTACAATACAGAAATAGCAAACTGCAGATGCAGGAAATCCCATTTAAATGCATAAAACTGTTGCCATGAAAGCTCTCAGTAATAGGGCAATGGAGAATAATTGACAGAATCAAAAGCAGGATAAGAGCTTATTTAGATCCTGGTGGACGAGTTACTCTGTCACAACGGTGATGGATATCCCATCTGCTGAAATATAAATCCCATTATGTCCTGAAGGATTTATATTTCGGTGGACGGGATATCCGTCTCCATTGTGATGGAATAACTCATCGACTAAGATTTAAATCAGACCCTAAGTGTCAATGTGCAGCCACATCAGTCAGAAGTAAGGCAGCACCCCTCGAAGCACAGCAAAGATCCCTTGTTCACCCCCAGATGCAAGGGTTTATACAGATATTCCACCGTAGAAAAATTATTATGACTTCCAACTCATTATAGTGCTAGCAAAGAACTATGGGCCAGATGTATCAAAGGGTTTTACCCATTTTGTGTCTATGGGAAAATGTGTTCATACGTATGGCCCTATATTTGGAGAAAGTTCAATGACAGAACCTTTAAACATCACATAACCCTACAACCTTAGCACTAACCCATTACATGAATATCGATTCACCCCTGTGACCTAATATCACCTGGAGGTGTCAGAACAAACTAGTTACATAAACATTAGGAAACCATTGTGAATCAATGTAACACCACACGCAAGTGGAAGGTCCTTGAAAGGGTGTAACAGTAGGACTCCTAACAGGCTTTCTTCAAGACCAGCGTAATTCAGGAATAAACAAATCCACATCTTGCTTGAAGACGTGAAGCAAAGTTATGAACCGAGAAAGATCTAGGTTGCAGCTTTCGCTCATGCTCCATGTGTCTTAGGAGATCAAGCTTTCTAGTATTAAAGGTACCCTCTAAAGGGAACTACACATATATCCATGCCACTATTAAAACCAGACACATGCATACAATCCAATGTCTGTTATCCGTTCAAATGCAGAACCGATTGTCCCTCATAACAAATACACTAACTGCACTAGGCTTTTTCAATACAATAGTTGTTATTTTCACTAAAAATTATCAAAATACCTAACAAAATAAACAGATAAGCAACAACTTATCCCAGTGAGGCTATGGCAAAGGTCAGCCAATCACAGTGCGGCTAAAGCAGCAACCAACCCATCAGAGCATGACTCTATGGTGACATCTCATCAATCCTAATGCCATGTTCAGCTTCAGCTGGCAAACTGCAGCACAACTCCTCTGTTAATAGGGAAAACCAGGCAAAGCCATGTGGTCACCAAACACACACCAAATAAACAAAACAAATCTTGTATGCTGAACCTAAATGAGGGAAAATCAAATTAAATTAAAACAATCTTGCAATCAGTAGGACCAAGTCTACTACCTTTGCTCACTTGTCAATCACAAATTCACACTAAACCAGACTCCCGCCCAGCAGTGAACCACCTCTTATTAGTGTGCTTGCTCCTGTGCAATGAGCAGCAAGTAACAACATGACAGATTAAAACCTGAAACAAAGTTGGTTAATTCAGAAAAGTCCCTAACCTCTGTGACTACAGCGCCTCGCAAATCAACCTACCACTTTGAAGACAAGTTCAACAGTATCTCCAGATCTTAGATTATAGCAAATCCGATTACCTTAAACAACAAAGAACAAAACAAAATATTTTCAACACAATTTGCAAATATGACACAAACATCAAAATCACGGTAATCAAACCACCAACTAAGCCAAGAATTAACAATGCAAACTCAAAAATCTCACACAAAGTGTAACAATTCATAACTCAACACAAATCTGCACGCCCAGCTTCCCATTCGACTATGCATCTCCAGCATACTGAACACTTTTTTTTGTGTAGCCATTATTTTTATTTGTTCAAGTTAAGTACTGAAAAAAAACTGTACCTACAATGACATGCAAGTCTACTAGGGACCCATATTGAGATACAAATGTTAGATTGTGATACCACCGATAACAAACAATCCTAATATATAGGAAACAGAGAGAAGAAGGAGAGTGGCGAGAAAATAATCTAGAGAAGGAGGAAAGTAAAGAGAAGATGGGAAGAAAGGCAGAAAGGAGAAAAGGTGGTGAATGCGGAACTACAAAGCATGAAAGAGAACGCCCATCAGGTAAAGCCCAAGTTTAGTAATTTGGGGGGGAATACTGAAGACTCTTGATCTCAGAAATATTTTTTTCCTACTGATGCTCACAATCATTGTGCTCAGGAACAGAACTGAAGCAGTCCTGGGGCTGGAATACACATTTCAAAAGGTGCACCTAGTGCAAACAAGGAGAAAGAGACACATTAGAGTGAGTGCGCTCCCCCACGCAGCCGCTAACTCGTGCAATGATGCAGCTCCCCTTCTCTTAGTTTGTAATTCTTTGTTTTCCTTTTTTCCCACATCTCCTTGTGACATGAATGTGGGATCTGCTTTGCTGCATTCCCAATGATTGTTTAATACGGGGGAATGTTGATACCCCGGATGTGGACTTGTCTTTTTCCTGATGTCATCTCACTAGTAGCCTGATAGAACATGCTTTTGCGGCACACCTTCCTCCTCATTGGTAGGGACCCCTGTCACCTGACCGGGTGAGGTTTTACTTATGTATTTTTACTGTAGCTCCTTCAATAGCAATTGACTTTTGAGTTGCCTCATTGACAGTTTGGCTTGGGAGGCGATAAACGGAGAAAGGAGCGTCTTGTAGGGAGCACCTGACGAAGATGCTCAGTAAGGCCCGTCCTTCCTTTCTTATGTCTGGCGGGTTGCTTTCTCTGTGGGGCAGAGTGGGGTCTGATTTTGACCGATAAACCAGTGTCTATACTTTTTTTCCCTGATACGTGTACAAGTTTCCTTAATTTCTGAAGACCGCGACATTTGTGGAGTTGCCACATTCCATTTCGGCAACTCGCACCATTTTTCCTCACATGAGAAATGTTAACATATGATTCCCACTTCTTTTTCCCTGTCCTTGTTGGATGGAAATATGTGTGACATGATTTTGTGATGTTCACTAGGGCTGTGCGGGCAGCTCCGCTGTGCTGGCGGAGCTAACAAAGTTTTTGGAAGTTGAAGTGGAGTGCAGAGTTCCAAAAACTCCGCTAGCCCTGCCAACGGAGCAGAGCTCACCCGGTGAACGCTACAGCCCAGTTATGCAACGCGCACCAGAGCCGGGAGCAGAGGCCAGAGGGAGGCAGCTGCTGCGGACTCATCGCCGTCGGACAATGAGGAGAGGAGCATCCCCTGGAAGACCCAGGTAAGTCCTCATGTCTTTCTTTTCTCGTTGATTGTGCGCACACTGGTGCACAAACAAGGGCTGAGACAGCAGCTTTTGCTGCCTATGGCCCTGGCCCCAGGGCAGTAGGCAGTGAAAGCTGCTGTTTCAGGCCTCTTGTGCACCGGCCTGTCCCATGTGCACAGGGGGTCATTACGACCCTGGCTGTCCTGCACAGCCACTACGGTGGCCAAACCGCCGACAGTGTGGCGGTGCAGGACCGCCAAATTATGACAATGGAAGTGAACTGGCTGTATTGCAGCCAGTTCACCACCTGTACCGCCAGGGGGGTAGGACCGCCTGGCCGAAGGTTGACCACCTTAGACCCGGCGGTCCACCTGACACCACCCGCGGTATTGTGAACATTCTTAACGCCAGGGATTCCGTGGCGGCAGCCCCGCCTTGGAATTCCTGGCGGTAACAATACTGGCGAGAGGAATGCTCATTCCTGTTGCCACTGCAGGACTCCCCAACGCCCCCCTCCATGTAGGACCCACCCCAACCCCATCAGAAGCCCCACAGCCCCCCCCAAGCAGTTACACCCTCCTCTCCCTGATCCCCATTCCAAACCCTCTCCCCCCGATCCCCGTTCAGAACCCCCACCCCCGTACATCCACGCAGGCACACATCACACACACTCACACATACACTTGCATACACACGCACACAAACACACACGACACTCCCCACCCCCCTCCATTCACACAAACCCCCCCCCCCATTCACGCACACAACACCCCCCCTCGCTCCCCTGTCGGTCAGTCACCTTACCTGGTGGTCGCAGTGGTCGTCCGGGAGGGAACAGAGTCCATTGGGCTTGCTCCGCCGCCAGCGCCCCACCAACACAACACCGTCACGCCTATTACTAAGTCATAATAGGTGTGGCGATGTTGTGTTGATGTGGCGGTGCCAGCGAAGCAACCTCCACTGCACCGCCAACCGCCAGTATGGCTGCTGGCGGCTCTGCACCCAATTTATGCAGTCATAATATGGTGGTCTGATGACTGCCATCACTGGCGGTCTTGTGGCTGGCAGAACTTCGGCGATCTACATTGTAGACCACCGAAGTCATAATGAGGGCCTAAGTGTATAACAAGTGCTTTGGTCTGCCTGATTGTTTGGATTGATTCACCATTTCTCTGCCTGACAAGATCACAGTGTGACTCTTTGTTCTTTCAACAGCTTGTTTGCAATGTATTACTTCTCTGATCTGTTGCCCGATAGTAATGGTATGGGTTACTGTTATTTCCTATAGATTAAAAGGCTCAAGTGTAGGCATTAGGGGGGTCATTATGACCCTGGCGGTCCTGCACAGCCACGCCGGCGGTGGCGGCCAGACCGCCAAATTATGACAATGGAAGTGAACTGGCTTTATTTCAGCCAGTTCACCACCTGTACTGCCAGGGGGATAGGACCGCCTGGCTGAAGGTTGACCACCTTTGACCTGGCTGCCCACCTGACACTGCCCGTAATATTGTGAGCATCCTTACCGCAAGGGATTCAGTGGCGGCAGCCCCACCACGGAACTCTTGGTGGTAACGATACTGGCGACAGGAAGGCTCATTCCTGTCGCCACTGCAGGACTCACCAACCTCCCCTCCATGTAGGACCTTCCCCCACCCCCTGACCCCATCAGAAGTCCCCCACACTCCCCAAGCAGCGACACCCCTCTCCCCTCGATCCCCATTCCGAAACCCTTCCCTGATCCCCATTCTGAACCCCCTGATCTCCATTCAGAACCCCCCCATCCCCGTACATCCACGCAGGCACACATCACACATACATGCACACTCATTCACACACGGCTACGACACCCACCACCCCCGCATACACGCATTCACACATTCACACACGTACACATACACTTGCATACACACAAACACTCACAACACCCCCACCCTCCTCCATTCACACAAACACACATCCCCATTCAGGTACACAACACTCAACACCCCCTTCTCCCCCTCTCCCTGTCGGTCAATCACCTTACCTGGTGGTCGCAGTGGTCATCTGGGAGGGAATAGAGTCCATGGCACTTGCTCCACCGCCAGCGCCCCACCAATACAACACTGCCACGCCTATTACTAAGTTGTAATAGGCGTGGAGGTGTTGTGTTGATGTGGTGGTGCCAGTGGAGCAACCTCCACTGCACCGCCAACCGCCAGTATGGCTGCTGGTGGCTCTCCGCCCAATTTGTAGCGGAGAACCGCCAGCAGTCATAATATGGCGCTGGCGGTCTTGTGGCTGGCAGGACTTCAGCAGTCTACGTTGTAGACCGCCGAAGTCATAATGAGGACCTAAGTCTTAAATGTACCCAGAGTATCACAGGTTTTGGTGAGATATAAATCATTCATTGTTTTAACAAGATATCCTGTCTTTTCTTTGGATGGAGCTTGATTCTTGTACATAATTTAATTTGTATTTGTCTACTGTTTACATTGTCCTGATGAAGACCCCAGACTAATCATGCCATTATGAGTCAAAACGTTGACGTAAGCTGAGAAAACCTATGTTCATTTATTGTCAAACAGTAAGAGCTCTAAAAATTGTTAATTTCTGTTTGGAAACTTTGACCCAGTTGCTTCCTCCCCACATTGTGTAAATTGTACATACCCTTATGTTTAAAATTGTTGTCTTCTTTTGATTTGTGTTGGCTCACCATTTTTTTACTTTTCACTGCACCATCACTTGGAGCACCTTCATCTTTTTTTGGATCAGTCCCATCATATTGTCAGATATAAATAAAATACATCAAATTGTCATGAAGTTTGAAAATTATGTTTATTTTTGATATTCAATAAGTTATAGATTCATTCAATTTGATTTTAAACCCTGTACCATACAATTTAGTTCTTCCCCATCTATTTTGTTCTAGAGGAATTATTGACAAAACAATAATTTATGATTATATGTATTTCCTTGTTCTGTGGATTACAGGGTGCCTCATCTTTGTCTAGACTAGTCTACTTGTCTATACTAGTGTCTATAATACAGCATGGGCGTAGAGTTTTCAAACTTTTTAATGCTGCGCCCCCTCAGTGGGGAAAAAAAAATAATTGGGCCCCCCTTTGTGAATTTTTCACAATTATTCTATTAAGTTGTCAATGTTTAAATATGCCTAGACTTGTTTAAACATTGCTGTTAAATTATGTTACCTTTTAAAAAATGTAATAAATGTTTTTCTGTTTAAAACAAAGCACTGTTATCTGCATAATGCTTCTTTTGGCCAGAGCATGGCGCCCCCACGGATCACTTGAGGCGCCCCTAGGAGGACCCGCCCCCCAGTTTGAAGACCCCTGGTGTAGCGGCAAAGAGATTCCACCCCATGCAAATGAGGGAACGCCCTGTGATGGTAGCTCTGGCACTAGATGTGCACCAGCGCTATCAGTATTAGAGAAGTGGCCACCCAAGTGTCTGCAGCCCCATCTGTAATACCAAATACCAAAGTGCCCCAGGAGTGCGCAAAGATGGCACAAACGCCCGTTTCGCCCCAGGGCACTTTGTAGAATATGGTCCCTGATATTCAAGGATTCAGCAAATAATTCAAAGGTGGGCTTGGGAATGCAGACAGAAAACCAGTCTAGGAATAGGAACAAAAATAGTCTTTGAAACAAACCTCTATTTCTGTAACCACCCTCAGCTACCAAAACACTGTGGGCACGCCCAGGAGTCAGGTGAATTGGGGATGGTGTTAACCTCCAATCACAAGGCAAGGTTTCCCAGACACAAGGTTCAAAGTAGCATTTCAAAATATAGTCAAATAAAGGACTGAGTCAAAAGGTGTGTTCTGGAACAGAATTTAGAAAATTCATGAAGGTTTTTTGCAAAATTAAAAAGGTACAATACAGAAAAAGTTTTGTGGAGACGCAGTAAATCTCATAAAAAATTGCTACAATCATTGCCATGAAGGCTCTCAGTAGTAGTGAAATGTAGAGTGATCGGCAAAATCAGTACCAGGCTAAGGGCCTCAGTTAATGTTTTGTGGATGGAGTTTCCACAATCAGGACAGCGGAGTAAATTACTCCATCATCCTGATGGAGTAAACACCTGCCAACTTTGGAAATGGCCGCCAAGCCAGTGGTCATTTCTGAAGCATTGCCAGGAACCTCTGTCAGAGCGGTTCCTGTAAAAACTTTTATAAGGTTGACCCACGGCTCTGGTAATATGATGGCGCCGCGTGTCAAATATATTAATTTTATTTTCAAAAAGAAAAACTCAAAGTGGGATTTTTCTTTTTGAAAATTAAAAAAAATGCCTCCCTTGCATTGGGAGTTACCTCTCATGGTGGGGGTGGGACTTTAGACAGTTTCCACCAGGGTTTTTCTGGAGGAGTCGGACAGTGAAGATTGACCTGTATGTCTGACCATCTAAATGAGACTGGCCACAAAGAGGTCAACCTTCAACACCCCTTACTCCATCGGACCCTTGGAGGGGCGTAACTATGGCAGAGACGGAGTAGTCTCCATTGTGGTTACAACTAAAGTTCCCAGTATTTAAATCTGGCAGGCAACTCATTATGTTGGCAGTAAGGATGCTGTCACTGTTGCAATTGAGTATCCTTACTGGCAACATATAAATCGGGCCTTTAGTTTCAATCTGCAGCAAAATCAGCAAGAAATAAGGCAGCATCCCTAGAGGCATTGTGACGGTATCTGGCTCGTCCCTAAACTCAAGGATTTATGAATCCCTTTTTTCCATGAAAAGCACTAGGACTGCAAACCATTGTGGTGTGAGCAAAGTTTTACATGTTCAACAAATGAAATTACAGAACTTTTACAATTCACACAGCCCTACCACCTTAGCACTAACCCATTACGGGAATATTGATTCCATCGCTCTGACCTAATGTCATCCAAGGTGTCAGAAGGAACTAGTTCCATAACAATGGTGAACCGTTGTGACTGAATACAGCACCACGTGCAAGCAGAAGGTCCTTGAAGAGTATTGCAGTGGCCCCTCTAGCAGCCTTTCTTCAGGAATAACCAAATCCATATCTTGCTTGACTACTTGCAGTAGAGATATGAAGAGAAAACACAATGCTGTGATATCCAGTTTAGACAAGATGGAGCTAAGGCCTAATTGAGCCCTATTTAGTGGAAGCCAGGAAACCACACATTAACAGGTTGTAGCAAATTAGTTTCAGCTGCAATACTTTCATGTCAGTACAGACGTAAATTCAAGTGCAGATTAATTGCTCTACACACTTTTAATAATTCACATTTCAAATATAACACACAAAAGCGTTATCACTTTCATTATTCTAAGGCTGCTAAAAAGGGTCATTGTGGGTAGGAATAAAGTCTTATTAGTACAGACAATCCTAATTACTGTGCTATTTTTTAAACCCTGATTTTGTGTTTCTCAGCCCAAATGCTCTAAAGTCTAAATGTATGGATGATATGTGCCCCCTACAGTTTGCAACCCTCATACTCTAATGTAACATTCCCTGTGCATTGATTTACACACTTGAATGATTCATTGTCTCTGTGTAATATGTGTGTGTGATCTAAAGTGCTCTGACACCCCACATTAGGCTCAGTAGCACTAAAAAGTAATAAAAACAAATGAATACTTGCTATGTACATCATTATTTGTTTTACTACGCATACAGTCAGATACATCTGACATGCATAGCGCTTGCATAAGCGGGTTGAGCACAGTCAAGAATCTGCCTTTGAGCCATACTTCCTCTCAGGCACTTGTGCAGTGATAACAAGCTGTGTGCCTTTGGCTCACTCTGTTGCATTGGCATCTAGGTGCTAGGCTCCAGGTAGCTCCCAAACAGGAGACTAGAACAAAAGGAGGCTGATGGCCCTTTATGTGAGGCCTTGTTCTGGGCCCAGCTGGAAGGGAAAACAAGAACCACCCCTCACCCCCTACAGGTTGTTGCTCTGAAAGGAAAGCAGACAATGTGTGGGCCCTGCTGAATGAGTGTTCGTGTTGCCGGCCCTGATCAGGCTCCAAAATAGCTGCCAGATCCATGATGAGGCTGGATCCCCGTCATTTCCTGCACTGATGAAAGCAAATACAAACAGAAGGAGAGAGTGCAAAGCTGGTGCTGAAGAGGAAAGAGATGACATGTGAGATATGCAGATGAAGGATTTCAGAGAGATGTAGAGAGAAAAAGGGCCCGACAGCCCTGGCTTCCCTTTGTTCAGACGGGCAACCTAAGCTACCGTAACCCCGCCTTCGGCTGCATGAGCGCAGTACAGCTTTCATGAGCATTTGCCATATATGGGACCCTCACTCTGTTCTCTCTGTAGACAGAGTTGCCACCTGGACTTTTTTTATCTGGCATGACCAGTATTTTGATAAGCACCCCCTCCTTTCTTCAGCCTCAGAGCTCTCACTCATTCCCCTTCATCAACACCCTCCCACAGCCTGAACTTACTCAAACACCTGGAGGCAACCCAGCTCACAAGATGCACTGGAAAAGAGGCACATATTTCTTATGTTGCATAAAAATAAATCTACACAAACACATCATCTGGAAAAAGCAAATACTAGTTACAGCATGCAGGATGAAGTAACACCTGAAGTATACACAGGTACTGCTTTTCTGACATGGATTTTGTTGGGGGGGGGGCCGGTTTACTGTCATTGTTGTTTTTGCCTTTATTGTAGGTCTTGAACCCATTTAAAAGCCCTTTTTAGCTCCCGTCCCACTTAAAGTCCTAAGTGTTTGACAGTTTTCAAAAATATTTTTATTAGTTTTCAAATGAGCAAAGTTGTAGTAAGTGACATTATAAACTCCCAGATTACCTTAGGGGTGTCATGTATCAGTTTCAGCTGAGTACATTGCTGCCAAGAGGGTCTATGTTGAGCATGGTACTCATGTAGTCATGGTTTTTGCCTACATCACTGGCTGTTCTGGTTCAACTAAAGTTCAGTTATTTCACTCAACTCTTAGTCTAAAGCACTCACTTCTAAAACTCAGGCAGTGAGAGCCACGCCTCGGTAACCCTGGCTTGGAGTATCAGATGCTCCAGTCTCACCAGAATACGTTACTGCAGCTGTGGTCTGATGCTTAAATCTAATTGGCTCTATTGATGTTTGTAGGAAGGTGGCCCTTTATGTGGTGTGTGAATACTGTGTAAAGGGCCCAGGGGTTCCCTAGTGAATAGACAGAGCTTGCTATGCAATCTCAAAGTGCTCTAGTGTGGTCCCTCGGCCTTAGGCTTCACACTCATGACTGCAGGACATCTACAAATACACACATCAGTCAATAAACGAGACATACGACTCAAATAGGAGATACACACCAATTTATAAAAATAGCAAATGTATTTTATATGTTTAGGCATCAGAGAAAAATTGTTCAGGTAAGTACTTTTTAAATATGAATTCTTTTCACTTTAAAAAGTGGACACTGCAATTTCTGAGTTCTGCAATTTTATCCTATGGGAGGAAAAACAAGTTCTGCAAACAGGTACAATACAGAGATTTACAAGACCAATCTCCAGGAGTTAAGGTGAGTAGTGGGCAAGGTCCAAGGTAGCATCCACAATGAATCCTCAGTGGCACGGGGATGGCCAGATGCAGATGCAAAACAGATTTGGGTGCCCAATGCGTTGCAATGATGATCAGTCACTGTGGAAAGAGGCTGTAGGCTCTAGCCTGGAGGCCAGTCGGGCTGAACCAATAGCGGGGCTCAGGCCTCACAATGCTCGATCACAGGTAGGCACCTTTGGTCCTCTTCTCCATAGTTCAGGGGCGACGGGTGCAGAGGTGCCCTTAGGTGTTGGGTTTTCTTTACCAGAGCGGTCGCAGTGGAGTGGAGGCTACGTTCAGAGGCTGCAGGTGTCATTGGGGAGTCCAGGAGGGATGAAACCTCGATGGACTCAGACTCTGGAGGGCTATGGAACCTTGTTGGCACCAGTGGTCCACTTCAACTCAGGTTGGAGACGGCAGGAGCAGTGGTAACTTCAGATGTCAGGTTTTGATGGTTGCAGAGGCTTGAGAGTCCCTTCTTTGGAGTTTGTTGGAGATCAGGTGTGCTGTTCACAGGAGGTCTTGAGTCTTGATTGAAGGCAGGCAGTCCCCCTGGGTTGCTGGAGTCACAGCTGCAGGACGAGTTGACTTTGGTGCAGATTTCGACGAGGGATGTAGACAGGCCGAGAGGGTTGGTACTAGGTCAGTTGTTTCTTTTCTACTCTTCTGCTTTCAAGATCTTCTTCTCTGGTGCCAGGGGCTCCCCTAAATACTGAATAGAGGGGCATTAGGGGTGTAGTGAAGGAGCCAATGGGCTACTGACCCTTGGGGTCACTATGTCACCTATATGACCTCTCGCTGTGGGAAAGTCCCAGAATTCCTAATTATGAAATCATGAAGTTGGCTTCATCTGAAAAATTGTGTCCACCTCTCAATAGCCCACCTTAGGGGTGGTACTAGCCTGGGCTTGGCACGCACACATGACTAGCTAATTTTTCCACCTGTCTAGGTGCCAAGCGGGCTCTGGACAGGGGGTGGCTTACTCTTCTGTGAGGGGAGCCAGATTTGCATTTCAAAGGCAGCAGGCTTTTGAGGCTTGCCGCCTTAGGAAGGCTAATCAGCAGGTCATCCTGTGGGAGGGAGTGTTACACCCTCTTCCTGGGCAGGCTTTTGTTCTGAGTCTCCTGAGAGCAGAAGGCTCTCACCCTAGTAGGCCAGAACCGTGTCTCGGGTGGCACGTTGGTAGAAAACAGTCAGTGAGCATACCAGAGGCTGGTAGGATTTCAGGGGCACTTCTAAGGTGCCCTCTGGGTACATGTATTGGCAAACCCGACATTGGCATTACCAATATGAGATGTTTGGTACCAAACATCCCTATCTTCAGTGAAGCCATCATGTAGCTGGAGAACTTGTATTGACCAGTGTCCAGCACATGCATTTAAAATGACTTCCCTGGCCACTTTCTATGTCTGAGAATTGACAATGACATAGCAGGGGCATACCTACTCTTGCAGACATGTAATATAATACACCCTGCCTTAGGGCTGTCAAGGTCTGCTGTAGGGGTGACTTACATATATTGCTTCCAGTGTTAAGGGACATGGCACACAGGGATGTGACATGTTGAGTTTTCACTTTTGTTTGCATGAAGACATGCAGCCTTCAATGTCAGCCTGTCATGTGGTTGGTGAGGGGTCCCTTAGGGTGGTACCATTTGTGCTGGACCCTCTTTAGTACTTTAGGGCCTAGGTACCAGGGGTACCATTTACTAGGGACTTACAGAGGGTGCTAAAGGTTTTGCCAGTTGGGGGAACAATTGTACAGTTCAGGGAAAGAGATCTGGCACTGGGGCCCAGGTTAGCAGGAACCCAGTGCACTTTCATTTGAAATCACATCAGACACCAGGCACGAAATGAGAGGTAAACATATCAAAACGATGCCCTTCCCTACAATGTCAGCCTGATGTAGTGTGTGCCAAGTAAGCAGCATTAGGCAATCAGTGTGCCTACACAACTACAGCTGTTACATCTAGGCACAACCAATTCTGTTGTGGCAATCGTGTGGGTGCAGGATGTGAATATCAGAAGCTGACTTCCTTTGCCACACAAGCCCTGCTGCCACTGGAGAACTGAAGTAACTCCAGGTGAGAACAGCACCCAGAGGAAAGGATTAGTGGTGAAACGAGAAACTGAAAATGGCGTCCATGGGTCCCTTCAAGGTGATTGCATCAATGCTCTGCCCTGCAGGTTTTCTCAGTGTCTAGCATCGCGGTTCATCTACAATAATATCATGTGGATTAGCAAATTACAGCTTTTCCTGTGGTGAACGTAGATGTAAATAGCACATACTAGTTGGTGCAGGTTCCTACCTAAATACATCCCCTTTCTTACTTTATGTCTAGCGGCTGGAAGTTTCTGAGAACAGATTGCAAATTGTGAAAAAAACAAATATAGGTAACTGAGCACATGAAAACTCTAACATCACTACTATAGAATACCCCTTGTACCCAATAGTTACCTGAAAAGAAAATAGGCAAAGATTCTCAGGAAAACCAGAAACTGAATCACACCACTCTTTCTAGGCTGAGCAAAAACAGTGACTGCGCAATGTTCCCGAAAGCCCCAAACCAAGTATTTTAGAAACGTCACTGACCACAGTATTGAGTCCACAATAATCATCTTTCCCCTTTCTCGTGTACAGTCTGGAGATCACCCTTCCAAATGGATATGCGGTACTGGACAGTAAGATTTTATGCAATAATATTTACATGCATGCACCTTACCAACATAGAGGAACGGTCAGCTGTTGGCAAAACTTTATAACCCCTTTGATCTCTGCAGGTTCCACAGGGGCTGCTAATGCAGGGGGTTCACAGGGTGACTGTGCTTCTTGAAGATGGCATCCCCAAGGGAGACTAACTCCAGGGCAGCAGAAGACCACAAGAATGCAGATATGAAGAAATCATGGCCGAACAAAATATTACAGGAAAATGGCTGTCAACAATAACAGGTGAGTGAAGAGTTAAGTATTTTTGGTATTGAAAATCATAATTACAGGCTCGCCATCTTTCTGAGTGCAGCTTTTATAGCTGCAATCAAGGAAACCTAAGCACATCCTGTGCAGACTTGAGGGAGGCCAGACCGGTGCAGGGGACACAAAAGACTAGGCTGCCTCCCCTGCCTCAACCATCTTTCTCACTTCCGGTGTTCGGCTCTGTCACGCACTGTGCGGCAGCAACCGTGATAGTGCCGCCTCCCAAGACCCCTCCCACTAGTTTTATGTGGTTCCTATGCTGGTAATAAGTCTGCATGTTTAGGATGGCAGCACCACCGAGCAAGGTAGACTGAGTACAACCCACGCCGCTTGGAAGCTGTCGACCTACCTCCAGACTAGCTCGCAGTGCCTCACCCAAACCTCCAAACCTGTCAGGGTGAAAGGTGATTTGTGGCAGCCTGAACCTGATAGTCAGAGTCCTCGGGGAAGTTATGGAAACAGATCATACCTGTTAGAAATGGGGTTTTTGGTTGGCAGTCAGGTTGCCCTCTGTCCAAGCAAGAACCCTCACTCTAGTCAGGGTAAGTCACACACAATCCAAAATCAGCCTGTGCTCACCCTCCGGTAGCTTGGCACGAGCAGTCAGGCTTAACTTAGAAGGAAATGTGTAAAGCATTTGTGCAATAAATCATACAACACCATAGCATAACACCACAAAAATACACCACACAGTGTTTAGAAAAATATATAATATTTATCTGGGTATCTTCAGGTCAAAATGATCAAAGTTGCAATACAAATTTGTAAAGATATCACTGAAAAGTGATATAAAGTGTCTTAAGTCTTTAGAAAGTAAACAAAGTCTCTTTCAAACACAAAGTACCTGGTTTCTGGTGGAAAATCTCCTCAGAGGGCCACAGGAGAAGAGGTACGTGGAAAACTGGTGTGTGCGTCGATTTCTCCTCAGCACACACGGACTTGCGTCGTTATTTTCCACGCGGGGAGTCGTGCGTCGTTTTCCGGCGCGCGGACAATCTCTTACTGTGGTTTGCGGGGAGTACCAGATGTCCCGGGTCTGTGCGTGGATTTTCCTGCTTGTTTTCCGGCTGCGCGTCGTTCTGCGGGGCTGCGCGTCGAAGTTTCGATCTCACGGCAGGCGTTGCGTCGATTTCTCCTGCGGAGTTAGGCGGCGTTGTCCTTGCGAGGCCGTGCGTCAAAGTTTTGATCTCACGGCAGGCGTCGCGTCGATTTCTCCTGGGAAGTCGGGCGGCGTTGTCCTTGCGAGGCCGTGCGTCAAAGTTTCGATCTCACAGCAGGCGTCGCGTCGATTTCTCCCGGGAAGTCGGGCGGCGTTGTCCTTGCGAGGCCGTGCGTCAAAGTTTCGGTCGTCCCGAAGGCGTCGCGTCGATCAGCATCGGTGTGCGGCGTTTTTCTTGCCGCGGAACAAGCTGTGCGTCGAAAAGTTCGGCGCACGGAGCGTCCAAGAGGAAGAGAGAAGTCTTTTTGATCCGGAGACTTCAGGGAACAGGAGGCAAGCTCTATCCAAGCCCTTGGAGAGCACTTTTACAGCCAGACAAGAGTTCAGCAAGGCAGCAGGCCAACAGCAAGGCAGCAGTTCTTTGTAGAAAAGCAGACAGGTGAGTCCTTTGAGCAGCCAGGCAGTTCAGCAAGGCAGCAGGCCAACAGCAAGGCAGCAGTCCTTTGTAGAAAAGCAGACAGGTGAGTCCTTTGAGCAGCCAGGCAGTTCTTCTTGGCAGGATGTAGTTTCTGGTTCAGGTTTCTTCTCCAGCAAGTGTCTGATGAGGTAGGGCAGAGGCCCTGTTTTATACTAAGTTGTGCCTTTGAAGTGGGGGTGACTTCAAAGAGTGTCTAAGAAATGCACCAAGCCCCCTTTCAGTTCAATCCTGTCTGCCAGAGTCCCAGTAGGGGGTGTGGCAGTCCTTTGTGTGAGGGCAGGCCCTCCACCCTCCCAGCCCAGGAAGACCCATTCAAAATGCAGATGTATGCAAGTGAGGCTGAGTACCCTGTGTTTGGGATGTGTCTGAGTGAATGCACAAGGAGCTGTCAACTAAACCTAGCCAGACGTGGATTGAAGGGCACAACAAGGTTTTAGTGCAAAGAAATGCTCACTTTCTAAAAGTGGCATTTCTAGAATAGTAATATTAAATCCGACTTCACCAGTCAGCAGGATTTTATATTACCATTCTGGCCATACTAAATATGACGTTCCTGCTCCTTTCAGATCAGCAGCTGCCACTTCAACAATGTATGAGAGCAGCCCCAATGTTAGCCTATGAAGGGAGCAGGCCTCACAGTAGTGTAAAAACGAATTTAGGAGTTTTACACTACCAGGACATATAACCACACAAGTACATGTTCTGCCTTTTACCCACACAGCACCCTGCTCTAGGGGTTACCTAGGGCACACATTAGGTGTGACTTATGTATAGAAAAAGGGGAGTTCTAGGCTTGGCAAGTACCTTTAAATGCCAAGTCGAAGTGGCAGTGAAACTGCACACAAAGGCCTTGCAATGGCAGGCCTGAGACAAGGTTAAGGGGCTACTGAGGTGGGTGGCACAACCAGTGCTGCAGGCCCACTAGTAGCATTTAATCTACCTGCCCTAGGCACATGTAGTGCACTCTACCAGGGACTTACAAGTTATTAAATAGTCATTCATGGATAAACCAATCAGTAGTACAATTTACACAGAGAGCATATGCACTTTAGCACTGGTTAGCAGTGGTAAAGTGCCCAGAGGTCAAAAGCCAACAACAACAGGTCAGAAAAAAATAGGAGGAAGGAGGCAAAAAGTTTGGGGATGTCCCTGTCAAAAAGCCAGGTCCAACATGACCCCCTACCAGCCTAAAGCCAGGGGAGAACAATCACTATGCTGATGTACTTCCCTGTTTGAGGCGACAGAACAAGGACCCAGGCCCACAACAGCAGGGGCATGCTCCAGTTCTTCGCCTTCCTGACTCCAATTGGATCCCTCTGTCCATACTCTCAGGGCCCACTAAGCCAACCCATGGGGAACCTTTCTCCTTACCTGCGGATCCCATCTGTGCAGCACCTAACCTTACTTTGCTCACAGATGTATCCCAGGAGCAGGATAGTACCACCATGACCAACACAGTGGTGTTGCCCACTCTACCCCCGGGGTGTGACACTTGTCCCCTCCCCAGGGATAACTCTGTCCACCCGGACAGCAAGCCACAGTGATTACTGACAGCTGCCAGGGATGAGAGCCAGGCCCCAGGCCTCTCAAAGCTCTCCAACCACTGTGGCTGTGGAGAGTGGGGGGCGGTAGCCCCAGGTGCTGGGCACCCTTTAACCACTCTCCCTTCCACCAGGTCAGGGATGACAGCCTGAACCTGGTCCTTCCCTCTGGGGCTCTGTACCCTCCCTCCTGGAGCGGTACCCCCAGAGTCCAACATGGTCAGGGTGCTTACAGAAGTCGCCCTGTACCATTCCTCCACCAGTGCAGGGCTGTTAACCTGCAACTGGCCCTCCAACCTGGGGTCTGTACCTTCAGGTTGGACTAGGGCCCGGGGTGAGGCTTCCCTCCCCTTCCCTCCCTTCTGGGGTCCAGCACCCTCCAACTAGGAGTGGCCTCCTCAGAAGACAACATGGTAGGGGCACTGTTATCAGTAGCCCCTCCCTCCAGGTCCGGGGGTACACCCTGAACCTGGTCTTCCAGCCCAGGGTCTGTACCCTCAGACTGGATCACTGCCTTGCAAACCAGGACTTTCTGGGAGGCACACCTACCCCCCACCAGGTCAGAGTTTAACCTCTGCACCTGACCATTCAACTCAGAGTCACCACCCTGAAGTTGAACAATTGCCTGGCACGCCAGGACTTCCTGGAGGGCACACTGACCCTCCACCAGGTCAGAGTTTAACCTCTGAACTTGGCCATTCAACTCAGAGTCACCACCCTGCGGTTGAACAATTGCCTGGCACGCCAGGACTTTCTGGGGGGCACACCTACCCCCCACCAGGTCAGAGTTTACCCTCTGAGCCTGGTTCCCCAACCCAGGGTCACCACCCTGAGGTTGGGCAATTGCCTGGCACGCCAGGACTTTCTGGGGGGCACACCTACCCCCCACCAGGTCAGAGTTTAACCTCTGAACCTGGTCATCCAACCCAGAGTCAACACCCTGAGGTTGGACAATTGCCTGCCACAGCAGGACTTCTTGGGAGGCACACCTACCTCCCACCAGGTCAGAGTTTAACCTCTGAACCTGGGTATCCAACCCAGAGTCACCACCCTGAGGGTAGAGTGGGCAACACCACTGTGTTGGTCATGGTGGTACTATCCTGCTCCTGGGATACATCTGTGAGCAAAGTAAGGTTAGGTGCTGCACAGATGGGATCCGCAGGTAAGGAGAAAGGTTCCCCATGGGTTGGCTTAGTGGGCCCTGAGAGTATGGACAGAGGGATCCAATTGGAGTCAGGAAGGCGAAGAACTGGAGCATGCCCCTGCTGTTGTGGGCCTGGGTCCTTGTTCTGTCGCCTCAAACAGGGAAGTACATCAGGATAGTGATTGTTCTCCCCTGGCTTTAGGCTGGTAGGGGGTCATGTTGGACCTGGCTTTTTGACAGGGACATCCCCAAACTTTTTGCCTCCTTCCTCCTATTTTTTTCTGACCTGTTGTTGTTGGCTTTTGACCTCTGGGCACTTTACCACTGCTAACCAGTGCTAAAGTGCATATGCTCTCTGTGTAAATTGTACTACTGATTGGTTTATCCATGATTGACTATTTAATTTACTTGTAAGTCCCTGGTAGAGTGCACTACATGTGCCTAGGGCAGGTAGATTAAATGCTACTAGTGGGCCTGCAGAACTGGTTGTGCCACCCACCTCAGTAGCCCCTTAACCTTGTCTCAGGCCTGCCACTGCAAGGCCTGTGTGTGCAGTTTCACTGCCACTTCGACTTGGCATTTAAAGGTACTTGCCAAGCCTAGAACTCCCCTTTTTCTATACATAAGTCACCCCTAATGTGTGCCCTAGGTAACCCCTAGAGCAGGGTGCTGTGTGGGTAAAAGGCAGGACATGTACTTGTGTGGTTATATGTCCTGGTAGTGTAAAACTCCTAAATTCGTTTTTACACTACTGTGAGGCCTGCTCCCTTCATAGGCTAACATTGGGGCTGCTCTCATACATTGTTGAAGTGGCAGCTGCTGATCTGAAAGGAGCAGGAACGTCATATTTAGTATGGCCAGAATGGTAATATAAAATCCTGCTGACTGGTGAAGTCGGATTTAATATTACTATTCTAGAAATGCCACTTTTAGAAAGTGAGCATTTCTTTGCACTAAAACCTTGTTGTGCCCTTCAATCCACATCTGGCTAGGTTTAGTTGACAGCTCCTTGTGCATTCACTCAGACACACCCCAAACACAGGGTACACAGCCTCACTTGCATACATCTGCATTTTAAATGGGTCTTCCTGGGCTGGGAGGGTGGAGGGCCTGCCCTCACACAAAGGACTGCCACACCCCCTACTGGGACTCTGGCAGACAGGATTGAACTGAAAGGGGGCTTGGTGCATTTCTTAGACACTCTTTGAAGTCACCCCCACTTCAAAGGCACAACTTAGTATAAAACAGGGCCTCTGCCCTACCTCATCAGACACTTGCTGGAGAAGTAACCTGAACCAGAAACTACATCCTGCCAAGAAGAACTGCCTGGCTGCTCAAAGGACTCACCTGTCTGCTTTTCTACAAAGGACTGCTGCCTTGCTGTTGGCCTGCTGCCTTGCCTAACTGCCTGGCTGCTCAAAGGACTCATCTGTCTGCTTTTCTACAAAGGACTGCTGCTTTGCTGTTGGCCTGCTGCCTTGCTGAACTCTTGTCTGGCTGTAAAAGTGCTCTCCAAGGGCTAGGATAGAGCTTGCCTCCTGTTCCCTGAAGTCTCAGGACCAAAAAGACTTCTCTCTTCCTCTTGGACGCACCGTGCGCCGAACTTTTCGACGCACAGCTTGTTCCGCGGCAAGAAAAACGCCGCACACCGACGCTGATCGACGTGACGCCTTCGGGACGATCGAAACTTTGACGCACGGCCTCGCAAGGACAACGCCGCCCGACTTCCCAGGAGAAATCGACGCGACGCCTGCCGTGAGATCAAAACTTTGACGCACGGCCTCGCAAGGACAACGCCGCCCGACTCCGCAGGAGAAATCGACGCGACGCCTGCCGTGAGATCGAAACTTTGACGCGCAGCCCCGCAGAAACGACGCGCAGCTGGAAAACAAGCAGGAAAATCCACGCACAGACCCGGGACATCTGGTACTCCCCGCAAACCACAGTAAGAGACTGTCCGCGCGCCAGAAAACGACGCACGACTCCCCGCGTGGAAAATAACGACGCAAGTACGTGTGTGCTGAGGAGAAATCGACGCACACACCAGTTTTCCACGTACCTCTTCTCCTGTGGCCCTCTGAGGAAATTTTCCACCAGAAACCAGGTACTTTGTGTTTGAAAGAGACTTTGTTTACTTTCTAAAGACTTAAGACACTTTATATCACTTTTCAGTGATATCTTTACAAATTCGTATTGCAACTTTGATCGTTTTGACCTGAAGATACCCAGATAAAT
Source organism: Pleurodeles waltl (assembly GCF_031143425.1). Lineage (NCBI taxonomy): Eukaryota > Metazoa > Chordata > Amphibia > Caudata > Salamandridae > Pleurodeles > Pleurodeles waltl. The sequence goes on along the minus strand of NC_090441.1, from coordinate 191,194,339 downwards.
ATTATATATTTTTCTAAACACTGTGTGGTGTATTTTTGTGGTGTTATGCTATGGTGTTGTATGATTTATTGCACAAATGCTTTACACATTTCCTTCTAAGTTAAGCCTGACTGCTCGTGCCAAGCTACCGGAGGGTGAGCACAGGCTGATTTTGGATTGTGTGTGACTTACCCTGACTAGAGTGAGGGTTCTTGCTTGGACAGAGGGCAACCTGACTGCCAACCAAAAACCCCATTTCTAACAGGTATGATCTGTTTCCATAACTTCCCCGAGGACTCTGACTATCAGGTTCAGGCTGCCACAAATCACCTTTCACCCTGACAGGTTTGGAGGTTTGGGTGAGGCACTGCGAGCTAGTCAGGAGGTAGGTCGACAGCTTCCAAGCGGCGTGGGTTGTACTCAGTCTACCTTGCTCGGTGGTGCTGCCATCCTAAACATGCAGACTTATTACCAGCATAGGAACCACATAAAACTAGTGGGAGGGGTCTTGGGAGGCGGCACTATCACGGTTGCTGCCGCACAGTGCGTGACAGAGCCGAACACCGGAAGTGAGAAAGATGGTTGAGGCAGGGGAGGCAGTCTAGTCTTTTGTGTCCCCTGCACCGGTCTGGCCTCCCTCAAGTCTGCACAGGATGTGCTTAGGTTTCCTTGATTGCAGCTATAAAAGCTGCACTCAGAAAGATGGCGAGCCTGTAATTATGATTTTCAATACCAAAAATACTTAACTCTTCACTCACCTGTTATTGTTGACAGCCATTTTCCTGTATTATTTTGTTCGGCCATGATTTCTTCATATCTGCATTCTTGTGGTCTTCTGCTGCCCTGGAGTTAGTCTCCCTTGGGGATGCCATCTTCAAGAAGCACAGTCACCCTGTGAACCCCCTGCATTAGCAACCCCTTTGGAACCTGCAGAGATCAAAGGGGTTATAAAGTTTTGCCAACAGCTGACCGTTCCTCTATGTTGGTAAGGTGCATGCATGTAAATATTATTGCATAAAATCTTACTGTCCAGTACCGCATATCCATTTGGAAGGGTGATCTCCAGACTGTACACGAGAAAGGGGAAAGATGATTATTGTGGACTCAATACTGTGGTCAGTGACGTTTCTAAAATACTTGGTTTGGGGCTTTCGGGAACATTGCGCAGTCACTGTTTTTGCTCAGCCTAGAAAGAGTGGTGTGATTCAGTTTCTGGTTTTCCTGAGAATCTTTGCCTATTTTCTTTTCAGGTAACTATTGGGTACAAGGGGTATTCTATAGTAGTGATGTTAGAGTTTTCATGTGCTCAGTTACCTCTATTTGTTTTTTTCACAATTTGCAATCTGTTCTCAGAAACTTCCAGCCGCTAGACATAAAGTAAGAAAGGGGATGTATTTAGGTAGGAACCTGCACCAACTAGTATGTGCTATTTACATCTACGTTCACCACAGGAAAAGCTGTAATTTGCTAATCCACATGATATTATTGTAGATGGACCGCGATGCTAGACACTGAGAAAACCTGCAGGGCAGAGCATTGATGCAATCACCTTGAAGGGACCCATGGACGCCATTTTCAGTTTCTCGTTTCACCACTAATCCTTTCCTCTGGGTGCTGTTCTCACCTGGAGTTACTTCAGTTCTCCAGTGGCAGCAGGGCTTGTGTGGCAAAGGAAGTCAGCTTCTGATATTCACATCCTGCACCCACACGATTGCCACAACAGAATTGGTTGTGCCTAGATGTTACATCTGTAGTTGTGTAGGCACACTGATTGCCTAATGCTGCTTACTTGGCACACACTACATTAGGCTGACATTGTAGGGAAGGGCATCGTTTTGATATGTTTACCTCTCATTTCGTGCCTGGTGTCTGATGTGATTTCAAATGAAAGTGCACTGGGTTCCTGCTAACCTGGGCCCCAGTGCCAGATCTCTTTCCCTGAACTGTACAATTGTTCCCCCAACTGGCAAAACCTTTAGCACCCTCTCTAAGTCCCTAGTAAATGGTACCCCTGGTACCTAGGCCCTAAAGTACTAAAGAGGGTCCAGCACAAATGGTACCACCCTAAGGGACCCCTCACCAACCACATGACAGGCTGACATTGAAGGCTGCATGTCTTCATGCAAACAAAAGTGAAAACTCAACATGTCACATCCCTGTGTGCCATGTCCCTTAACACTGGAAGCAATATATGTAAGTCACCCCTACAGCAGACCTTGACAGCCCTAAGGCAGGGTGTATTATATTACATGTCTGCAAGCGTAGGTATGCCCCTGCTACGTCATTGTCAATTCTCAGACATAGAAAGTGGCCAGGGAAGTCATTTTAAATGCATGTGCTGGACACTGGTCAATACAAGTTCTCCAGCTACATGATGGCTTCACTGAAGATAGGGATGTTTGGTACCAAACATCTCATATTGGTAATGCCAATGTCGGGTTTGCCAATACATGTACCCAGAGGGCACCTTAGAAGTGCCCCTGAAATCCTACCAGCCTCTGGTATGCTCACTGACTGTTTTCTACCAACGTGCCACCCGAGACACGGTTCTGGCCTACTAGGGTGAGAGCCTTCTGCTCTCAGGAGACCCAGAACAAAAGCCTGCCCAGGAAGAGGGTGTAACACTCCCTCCCACAGGATGACCTGCTGATTAGCCTTCCTAAGGCGGCAAGCCTCAAAAGGCTGCTGCCTTTGAAATGCAAATCTGGCTCCCCTCACAGAAGAGTAAGCCACCCCCTGTCCAGAGCCCGCTTGGCACCTAGACAGGTGGAAAAATTAGCTAGTCATGTGTGCGTGCCACGCCCAGGCTAGTACCACCCCTAAGGTGGGCTACTGAGAAGTGGACACGATTTTTCAGATGAAGCCAACTTCATGATTTCATAATTAGGAATTCTGGGACTTTCCCACAGCGAGAGGTCATATAGGTGACATAGTGACCCCAAGGGTCAGTAGCCCATTGGCTCCTTCACTACACCCCTAATGCCCCTCTATTCAGTATTTAGGGGAGCCCCTGGCACCAGAGAAGAAGATCTTGAAAGCAGAAGAGTAGAAAAGAAACAACTGACCTAGTACCAACCCTCTCGGCCTGTCTGCATCCCTCGTCGAAATCTGCACCAAAGTCAACTCGTCCTGCAGCTGTGACTCCAGCAACCTGGGGGGACTGCCTGCCTTCAATCAAGACTCAAGACCTCCTGTGAACAGCACACCTGATCTCCAACAAACTCCAAAGAAGGGACTCTCAAGCCTCTGCAACCATCAAAACCTGACATCTGAAGTTACCACTGCTCCTGCCATCTCCAACCCGAGTTGAAGTGGACCACTGGTGCCAACAAGGTTCCATAGCCCTCCAGAGTCTGAGTCCATCGAGGTTTCATCCCTCCTGGACTCCCCAATGACACCTGCAGCCTCTGAACGTAGCCTCCACTCCACCGCGACCGCTCTGGTAAAGAAAACCCAACACCTAAGGGCACCTCTGCACCCGTCGCCCCTGAACTATGGAGAAGAGGACCAAAGGTGCCTACCTGTGATCGAGCATCGTGAGGCCTGAGCCCCGCTATTGGTTCAGCCCGACTGGCCTCCAGGCTAGAGCCTACAGCCTCTTTCCACAGTGACTGATCATCATTGCAACGCATTGGGCACCCAAATCTGTTTTGCATCTGCATCTGGCCATCCCCGTGCCACTGAGGATTCATTGTGGATGCTACCTTGGACCTTGCCCACTACTCACCTTAACTCCTGGAGATTGGTCTTGTAAATCTCTGTATTGTACCTGTTTGCAGAACTTGTTTTTCCTCCCATAGGATAAAATTGCAGAACTCAGAAATTGCAGTGTCCACTTTTTAAAGTGAAAAGAATTCATATTTAAAAAGTACTTACCTGAACAATTTTTCTCTGATGCCTAAACATATAAAATACATTTGCTATTTTTATAAATTGGTGTGTATCTCCTATTTGAGTCGTATGTCTCGTTTATTGACTGATGTGTGTATTTGTAGATGTCCTGCAGTCATGAGTGTGAAGCCTAAGGCCGAGGGACCACACTAGAGCACTTTGAGATTGCATAGCAAGCTCTGTCTATTCACTAGGGAACCCCTGGGCCCTTTACACAGTATTCACACACCACATAAAGGGCCACCTTCCTACAAACATCAATAGAGCCAATTAGATTTAAGCATCAGACCACAGCTGCAGTAACGTATTCTGGTGAGACTGGAGCATCTGATACTCCAAGCCAGGGTTACCGAGGCGTGGCTCTCACTGCCTGAGTTTTAGAAGTGAGTGCTTCAGACTAAGAGTTGAGTGAAATAACTGAACTTTAGTTGAACCAGAACAGCCAGTGATGTAGGCAAAAACCATGACTACATGAGTACCATGCTCAACATAGACCCTCTTGGCAGCAATGTACTCAGCTGAAACTGATACATGACACCCCTAAGGTAATCTGTGAGTTTATAATGTCACTTACTACAACTTTGCTCATTTGAAAACTAATAAAAATATTTTTGAAAACTGTCAAACACTTAGGACTTTAAGTGGGACGGGAGCTAAAAAGGGCTTTTAAATGGGTTCAAGACCTACAATAAAGGCAAAAACAACAATGACAGTAAACCGCCCCTCCCCCCCAACAAAATCCATGTCAGAAAAGCATTACCTGTGTATACTTCAGGTGTTATTTCATCCTGTGTGCTGTAACTAGTATTTGCTTTTTCCAGCTGTTGTGTTTGTGTAGATTTATTTTTATGCAACATAAGAAATATGTGCCTCTTTTCCAGTGCATCTTGTGAGCTGGGTTGCCTCCAGGTGTTTGAGTAAGTTCAGGCTGTGGGAGGGTGTTGATGAAGGGGAATGAGTGAGAGCTCTGAGGCTGAAGAAAGGAGGGGGTGCTTATCAAAATACTGGTCATGCCAGATAAAAAAAGTCCAGGTGGCAACTCTGTCTACAGAGAGAACAGAGTGAGGGTCCCATATATGGCAAATGCTCATGAAAGCTGTACTGCGCTCATGCAGCCGAAGGCGGGGTTACGGTAGCTTAGGTTGCCCGTCTGAACAAAGGGAAGCCAGGGCTGCTGGGCCCTTTTTCTCTCTACATCTCTCTGAAATCCTTCATCTGCATATCTCACATGTCATCTCTTTCCTCTTCAGCACCAGCTTTGCACTCTCTCCTTCTGTTTGTATTTGCTTTCATCAGTGCAGGAAATGACGGGGATCCAGCCTCATCATGGATCTGGCAGCTATTTTGGAGCCTGATCAGGGCCGGCAACACGAACACTCATTCAGCAGGGCCCACACATTGTCTGCTTTCCTTTCAGAGCAACAACCTGTAGGGGGTGAGGGGTGGTTCTTGTTTTCCCTTCCAGCTGGGCCCAGAACAAGGCCTCACATAAAGGGCCGTCAGCCTCCTTTTGTTCTAGTCTCCTGTTTGGGAGCTACCTGGAGCCTAGCACCTAGATGCCAATGCAACAGAGTGAGCCAAAGGCACACAGCTTGTTATCACTGCACAAGTGCCTGAGAGGAAGTATGGCTCAAAGGCAGATTCTTGACTGTGCTCAACCCGCTTATGCAAGCGCTATGCATGTCAGATGTATCTGACTGTATGCGTAGTAAAACAAATAATGATGTGAATAGCAAGTATTCATTTGTTTTTATTTATTACTTTTTAGTGCTACTGAGCCTAATGTGGGGTGTCAGAGCACTTTAGATCACACACACATATTACACAGAGACAATGAATCATTCAAGTGTGTAAATCAATGCACAGGGAATGTTACATTAGAGTATGAGGGTTGCAAACTGTAGGGGGCACATATCATCCATACATTTAGACTTTAGAGCATTTGGGCTGAGAAACACAAAATCAGGGTTTAAAAAATAGCACAGTAATTAGGATTGTCTGTACTAATAAGACTTTATTGCTACCCACAATGACCCTTTTTAGCAGCCCTAGAATTATGAAAGAGATAATGCTTTTGTGTGTTTGATTTGAAATGTGAATTATTAAAAGTGTGTAGAGCAATTAATCATAACTTGAATTTACGTCTGTACTGACATGAAGGTATTGCAGCTGAAACTAATTTGCTACAACCTGTTAATGTGTGTTTTCCTGGCTTCCACTAAATAGGGCTCAATTAGGCCTCAGCCCCATCTTGTCTAAACCATATGTCTAGATCTGAGATCATAGTGGTTGTAACCCTCTGCATGGCCTGACCCAGGGGAATCACCCCAGCCCCATACCTGAAACAAAAAATGGGGATGTGAATGTTATATGGATGGCAGTCCTCGCAGGAAGCTGAGGAATCAGCACCAGGATCATCAAAGCTGTCTGTTGTGATGTACGCATCCCAGGATGGTCATGACCAGAATGCTCTCTACCCTCCTTAGGCCTACGTGTAGTTCAAATAACGACCAATGCATTGTTCAGAGAACACCTTGGATGTAATGCTGTGTCTCAGAGATAGAAGCTGGCTCTCGAGCTGGCAACACAAGTGAGTATATCATGTACTGTACATGGCAGCCTTGGACAGATTATATGTGATACAGCAGCTGATTAAATATGCAGCATAAACCTTGCCTTCCTTGAAGAAGCAGCTGTAAAAGCAATAGATAAAAGCAGGCTCACTAAAACATGAATATAAAATATGTATGAAAATAAACTAAGACACACGCCATGAAACTAAGCTGAAAACAGGGGTGCCCAACTGGGGTACTAAAGGGTCCTCATGGCACTGGTTTGGGCTTGGCAGAATTCTGCACATGAAACCTGCTAACTAACTGGGGTACATGCCCTGCTGGCTCACAGGACCTACAATCTGGACTTTAACGCTTCCAGTCAATAAGACAGAATTAGGGGCATATTTACAACCCCATTTGCGCCAAATTTGTGTCATTTTCTTTTACGCGAATTCAGCACAAAACTAACTCCATATTTATATTTTGGCATTAGACCTGTCTAACATGAAAATATTGGAGTTTGCACCATTTTTTAGATGCGTGAACCTACCTGGCGTCAATGAGATGCAAGGTAGGCGTTCCCATCTAAAAAAATGGTGGTAACCCCAAAGCCCCATATTTATCCCCCCGTGCTAAAATGACGCATGTGTGGGAGGAGGGGCTAAATAATGGTGCAAAGCTTGCTAAGGGACCTGTAGACCCATTTCCATGGTTAAACACCATGGAATGGGTCCACAGGTGCCCTCCTCAAGCCCCAGGAACTCCCCCACCCACACCAGAGGTACACCGGAGGATGGAGGACCCCATCCCAGGTAAGTAGGGTAAGTATAGGTAAGCAATTCTTTTTTTAAATTAAAGTGCCATTGGGGCCAACTTGGGGCCCCCTGCATGGCACACGGGTGCAATGGCCATGCCCAGGGGACACTGGTCCCCTGTGCTGGCCATTGGGGTGGTGGGCATGACTCTTGTCTTTTCTAAGACAGGAGTCATGTGGTATGGATGGTTTTGTGTCAGAAAATGATGCTAGGCTGGTTAGAGTAATCTTTTTTTACTCTAACCAGCCTAACTTCATTTTTTGCTGCAAAACCCTCTCCTGCCATACCGCCAGCCCCACCCGGCTAACGTCATTTTGTTTTTACGCTAGCCCACCCTTTGCAACAGTGTGCCGGTGCTAAACTTTGTGGTGCAAAACTGCGTTAGTGCAGTTTTGCACCAAAAAGTATAAATATGCCCCTAGATATACCCTTGCACTCTTTTTGAATCCAAAATCGCTTTCACCTCATATTCTGCTTTATCTCCAACCACCACATGTGGTGGTATAGCATTCAATTGAGTGCCAGCTATTACTGGTTCGATAAAGGATACATGAGAAAAAAGGTGGACCGGCAATGTAGAGAGCAATTCTATCTTAAAGGCTAAAGAATTGATTACTTTGAAAACCCTGAAGGGACCCATGAATTTGGGATGAAATTTATTTTACCCTTTTAGACATTAATGCTTTGTAGACAGCCATGCCTGCTCCCCAAATGTGTATTGCTTTTCCAGTGTTCTGTGTTTATTAGCATAGTTTTTATATCTCAGTTTTGCTTGCTGTATGTTCTGTAGAGCTGTCTGATGTATTTTAATGATATGTTTCTGAAATTTGTGTGCAGCAAGAACCACTAGAGGAGGCTGCATTTCACCATTGATCATTTTGAGGTGAAAAACCTTATGCACAGTAAAAAGGAGAAAAACATGTTTGTTTATGGCATTATTATACGCAAATTCTAAAGTCGAAAATAATTCCCCCAGTTGGAACTGTCTTTTAAAGTTTTGACACCTGATATACTGTTCTTGACACTGGGTCACTCTCTCGGTCTGTCCATCTGTCTGTGGATGATAGTTTGATGAACTCTCACATCAATGCCTATAAGATTGCACAAGGCTCTCCAAAAATGCAAGATAAACTGTGAACCTTGATCAGAAATAAGGACAGAAGCAACCCATGTAGTCAGACTGTGGCCTATGTGAAGACTTTTGCTGAGTTTTTTTGCTGTAGGGAGACATTTCAAAGGCGTAAAAAATGTGCCATCTTCGTTAAATGATTCACTGTTAACAATACTGTATTAAATCAGTCTTCTATGTGTGGCAATTCCGCAATGAAATCTATGGATATCGTATGCCAAGGCCGAGGGGGACAGGAATAGGTAGTAGTAATCCCATAGAAGCTGCATGTATAATCTTGCCCTGAGCACCAATGGCACATGTTTCCACAAACCTGTGGGTGTCTCTTACCATGTTGAGCCACCAGAAAAATATATGTAAAATGTCTAGGGTTCTTTTTTCTCCTGGATGACTAACTAGCTTACTGGAATGACTCCACTCTACAGTCTGTTCTTGTAAAGAAGGAGTAGAAAAAAATAACCCCCCTTCTATATAATGTACCCAATCTTTTTCCTTATTACCCTTCTTCTCTATGGTGGTTTTGCTTTGTTCTTGTCGAGGGTGGAGGGTTAAGCAGCCATTCACACAGTTCATAGCCATATCGAGAAAGCCTTTACAATTTTTTCCAAGGTTGGAAAGCAATCACAAAATCGTACTAGGAAAAAAATGTGTCCATCTCAACTGTCGGGCAACAAGTCTCAGAAAGACTTTAAGAACTGTAAGTTGGGATGATCTATAAATACTTTTACCTTGTGATACTGTTACCTTGGGATCAAATAGGTAACGGTGCCGTTCCTCAAATGCACACTTAATAGCCAGTAGCTCTCTATCTGCTACATTACAGTTGACTTTAGCAGGACGAAGGGCCTCATTCACAAGAATCTGATGCATCAGCCCCGGTGTGCTGCAGCCCTGGTGCGCCATATTTCTTGTGCTGCACTAGGATCCCCTAACAATGCATTGTATGAGCTGGATTTACAATGCAGAGCTCCATGGCACACGTTTTCCAAGATGCATCAGAAATTCTGACACATCTGTTGGTGCTCAATTCACACATTGCTGGACTAGCATCAAAAAATGATGGTACTCCAGCAATGCGAGGAGGTTCCCATAGAGAATAATCCTGTGTCATTTTTACGCCTGCTCTGAGCAGCCGGTAAAATTGTGACACAGTGAAGTCGCAGAATGACGCAGTGAAATGTTGAAAATGTCACTGCTTCAGTTCTGTGTGGCTTTTTTCATGGGAATGCTTACCCTGCATACATTATACCTGGCACAGGTTTAATGTGATGCAGAGCTTTACAATCAGATGCATTGGACGCAATGCGCAACTTTGTAAATATGGAGCACAGTGGTGTACTTCTAGCGACACTGCTGCATCAAAAAAAATGATGCAACAGTGGTGCAAAGGCCTTGTTAAGGAGCTCCTAAGTTTATGCAAATATTTAGCAATTGAATGTAATTGTCCAGTGACCGCTACTTGAAATGCATCTGCCTCCACTATTAAAAGCCATGTCGAGTCAGGATGCCTGAGAATCGGGGCTGTATTGAATCTTTCTTTTAGGTCCTGAAAAGCTGTTTCTGCCTCCGCATCCCAAGGGAAATGGGCCCCTTTTTTTAGAAGTCTTGTGATGGGATAGAATTCTATCGTTTGGTTTAGGAACGCTGATAGAAATTAGTGAAGCTCAAAAAACCTTGGACCTCTTTCACAGACTGGGGAGACTTCCAGACCTTAATAGCCTCAACTTTCGTCAGATCCATCTGAATACCCTTCGAAGAGATGAAGAAATCTAGAATTTCAACCTCTTTGACATGAAAAATACATTTCCTCAATTTTACGAACAATTGATGCTCTCTCAGCCTCCCCAACACCTCCTTTTTTTTGTTTTGTATGTTTGTTTATTGATTTTCGTATTGTTAAATTCAGGTAATGGAGTACAGCATGATATTACGTTGTTACAAACTGCAGAAGTGTGAGTATTATCTTGACATGTGTAGAAAGAGGGACCATAAATACACATATTGTAGTGACACATTCCCTATTTGGTAGTAACCTTTCTGAGTGTATAAACATACATAGTTTATAATAGCAAATCTGCAAACGGTGTCAACAAATCGAGAACAATTTATATGATAAAGGAAAAATAAAAAAAATAAAAACATTAACAAATAACAAGTGACTAACAACAATCACCATGCATGCACATAAGTATATAGTGTTGTGAGATGTCATATATATAGGAAGGTTCAGGTCGTAGCGTGTATAGCAAGTGGTGGGAGCCAGGCTCAAGTCCAGTGTCATGCTGGTATCTGGTCGTGTATATAAGCATATAATGGCTATGTATAAATGCCCAGGAGGGCCGCTCAGTTCACAGTGGATGTAGATCGTTTTTAGCTTCCACCTTCAGAACCAATGACTCCCAATATTCCGCCCCTGTGTCAGTCATGCCCTGTGTCCGGAGCCACTGTAAATGATAAGCTTCCGCCTTAGACCATATCAAAAGGTATTTCAGCGATAGCGACATGGACGGGGGGTCTTAGATTTCCAGGTCAACGCTATCCTGCATTTGAAAAGCACAAATGCTAAATCTATGAACCTATGAAGGTATTTGTCTCTTTTTGTTTTGGTTCGAATGCTTAACAGGCAAGAGGTCGGTGACACAGGTAATGTATAGTCCGTTATGTCCGTAATCGTTTCAGTGATTTTGTGCCAGACAACCTGCAAAGTTGGGCATTCCCATACCATATGATAAAATCCCACTGGGGATGTGGCACACCTTGGGCAAACTGGTTCGTGCGTTGGGTACATACGATGGAGGCGTTGGGGGTCTAAATACGCTTGGTGTATGTAGATGAATTGAGTGAATCTAAATCTGGCATTGCGGGAAACCTCCTTTACTGAGCGCAATGCTGAGTTCCACTCTGGTAACGTCAATGAATTCGATAGTGCTGTGTTTCATTTTTCATATGTTGTTTGCAGTGGAGAGTTGGTAGGTGCACGGAGTGCCGCGTATAGAGTGGTAATGATGCGTTTAGTGGTCGTAGCCGACAATATGGCGTGGAAGACATGAGAAGTCGGTGGCTCAGTATTCCCTGGACCCCATGTACGACACATGCCCTTTATTATAGTGTAATAAGTGATGAATTGCCCTGGTGCGATGTCATATTCAGCAATCAGATTTTGAAAAGATTTAAGCACACCGTCTGAGAAGAAGTGTTCCATTTGTGTGATGCCCTTATCCACCCATAGTGCTCGTGCCTGGGGTGGTATATTCTGTGGTATTCCAGGAATATCCCACAGTGTTATCGCTGGAGAGTATGGAGTAGATGATTGTTTGGGATATAGATAACAATGCCTGGATGTATGTGCTACTCTCAACAGTGGATTCGTTGTGGAACCACCTACCATAGTGCTGGACAACCGAGTATATAGTGCTGTATCACCCAGTTGGGCCAATACATCACGTGTCTCCGGGTGCATCGGGGATGTCAGCCATGAGGTTGGCCACTGCAATTGCGCTGCTGCGTAATAAGACTCAAAGTGTGGGGCTCCTAGGCCGCCCTCGCAGAGCGGTCTCTGAAGTACAGAGAGAGCTACTCTGCGGCGTTTGTCTCCCCATATCAAGTCCAATAATAAACTATTCAGCGACTTAAAGAATGGCGCGTGGCACTCGAACGGGCAGAGCTGTGAAATAATACAGCAGCCGAGGTAGAATCAACATCTTAAATATCGCCACCCTACCAATTGGGGACAAGGGCAGTGATTGCCAGAAAGTAAGGGATGTGTGCGAGCTTTCGTTAGCGCTCTAGTGAGATTACCATCTAGGAGGTTTTTAGGTGAATGATAGATATATATTCCTAAATATTTGAAGGTGTCATATTGCCACTGCAATTGTGTTTCATGCGTAGCAAGACGTTTAGCGGGAGGGTATAACGCTAGTGGAAACACACATGATTTAGGCCAATTAACCTGGAGTCCCAATGCTGTCCAAAAGAATGAGAGTAAGTGGTCTAGTTCCGGGAGCGTGGAGTGCACATCTCTGATGTCCCATATTCCCCAGGCCTCAGCTTTGGTGCATAGGTAACATGCCAGGGGTGCCATGGCTAAAGCAAATAACAGCAGCGACAGCAGGCAGCCCTGTCGGGTGCCCCGTTGGACATTGAAGCAACTCAATATCACTCTGCCTGTCTTCACTCTTGCCAGTGGTTCCCCATATACCGCCCCAACCCATCGCAAGAGGCGAGGGCCAAATCCCATTCTTTCCAGGCAAGGAAATAAGAAGTCCCATCCCAGCATGTCGAAGGCCTTCTCTATATCTAAGGAGATCGCCATGCAACATGTGTCATCCTGCGGCGTATTGTGTATTAGATGTAGGAGGCATCTGATATTTAGATATGTGGTGCGACCTGGTATGAAGCCTGACTGATCGTGGTGCACCAAAGAGTGCATTACAGGTGTCAGGTGGTTAGCTAGTATCTTACCTAGGATTTTGCAATCTAGGTTAAGTAGTGATAAAGGGCGGTAAGATCTTACATCAGCCATGTCACGCCCTGGTTTAGGTAGCACTACAATATGAGCGTGGTAGGGAGCCCTGATGAAATGCTTCCTGATAGACCTCTAATAGACGTGGGAAGAGGATAGTGGGATACGTGGCATAATATTCAATGGGCAAGCCATCAGTGCCCGGTGTTTTGCCACGCGCCAACTGTTTTACCGCGGTAACAATTTTGTCTAATTGTATAGGCTCTTCTATGAGATCGCATTGTGTATCTATTAGTTTAGGAAGGGATACCTTGTTCAGAAAACTACATGCTCTCTCTGCAGTCAAATCCGCCGGCCGTTCATAGAGTCGTTGGTAGTAGGCACGAAAAGCGCCATTAATTGCGAGCTGTGACGTGGCCATATGACCATCTTGCAGCGGGATGGACATTGCTGGTGTACTGTGGTTTACCTTGCGGAGGAGCCAGGCGTGCACCTTACCTGATCGATCTCCCTGAGCATGTTGTAAGGCCATACGTGTGCGATAATCATAATGGCTTAAAGTGGATTCTGCTTCATGTCTACTGCGTCTAAGCTGTCGTAGTTGTGTGGGTGACCCAGGAGATTGCGTAGCATGAATTTTTTCTTGATGTAAATCCCGTTCGATCTTATTTAAATCTTGTGTTAATTGCTGTCGTACTCCACAAGTTGTGGCCATACAGTGCCCTCGGATTACCACTTTATGTGTTTCCCACTCCGTTGCACAGGAGGAAGCGGTGTCAACGTTTGTTAGGAAATATTGCCTGATAGTGTCTGCCAATGACTCACGGAATGGGGGGTCTAATAATGCCTCAGTTTGCAGGCGCCAAGTGGGTATAGCAGGCCATGGTGAACCCCAAGATAAAAGTGCTGGAAGCGGATTATGGTCAGAGTGTGTTTTAGCGAGATATTCTGTTGGGTGCAAGAGGGGGCCATTATTGGTGGTACTAAATAGGATGTCTATCCTAGTATGAAGGTTATGTACCGGGGAATAAAAGGAATATTCACGATCTTGTGGGTGACTCAGTCACCAGACATCAGCTAGTCTCATGTGTGTGCTCCAGGTCCGGAAATGACGGGCATTTCGGAGACCGGGGCTTCATATATTGGGGTGAGAACGGTCTAATTGAGGATCCATTATACAATTGAAATCTGCACCCCAGATCGCAGGAGCAAGTGTTTCATGGAACAGGTCAGGTGTAAGGAAATCTAAAAAAGGGATCTGATTAGTATTTGGGGCGTAAACAGCCGCTAGGTTAATGGGTGTGCCGTCTAGCCTACCCTCCAGTATCACATATCTGCCTTCCTTGTCTACTAACTGAGACGTGAGGGCAAAGGGGATGCCAGGAGCCAACCATATTAAGACACCTTTGGCAAATGCTGACGTAACAGTGCCATATATTTGACCACGCCAGCTAGATCGTACCTTCATTAATTCTGCTTTCGTGAGATGTGTTTCTTGAAGCAGTGCAATATGTACACTATGACGTTTGAGATATGAGTGTATTTTATAACGTTTAGTATATGTTGCCATACCTCTTACATTCCAGGTCAGGACTCTGTACTGTGGAGCCTGGGATGACAGTGGTGTGTGAGACATCATTCCTTAACGTTGAAGCAAGGTACAACAGACAATATAGCACAACGGCGCGTTTGCAAGGATATCCCGGTATTCTGTAGTGAAATATATATATATATATATATATATAGCGGTAAAGTACCATGCCCGCATATCCTGCTATGAATTGTCAAATAATGTCATCCACCGAGCCGGGGGTAATGTGTGGGGCTTTATTGCTGCCAGTCTCTGAGATCTTAGAAGCAGTGTCCGATCCTGACGTTTGTATGTGCTCTGAGCGAAGTGTGTTAAAGGAATTCTTACAGCAGCGTGTAGCTGTCGCTACTGCTCGGTCTCTTTCTACTGCTGCTTGTTCCTGGTTTGGGCGGGTGCGATCTGGCCCTCCGCGACGACGTCTCGACTTCGGGGTGATCCACGTGTCCACCTCCTTCTCGTCCTCTGTTACCACAGCCAGTCCCTTGGCATGGAGCCAAGTCCATACATCCTCTGGTGATTGGAAAATATTTGTTGTCTCTTGGTCTATGATCCTAAGTTTTGCTGGATAAAGAAGGGCATATTTGATTTGTAGAGCGCGAAGGTGTTGTTTAACCGCCATGAATGACCCCCTTTACCTTTGCGCCTCCATTGTGTAATCTGGATATGCCACTATTGAAGTGTCTTCGAAGTGCCAAGGACCTTTGGTGCAGAACAATTGCAGGATCAAGTCCCGGTCATGAAAATTCAGGAGGCGAGCTATGAGAGGGCGTGGAGGGGCACCAGCTTTGGGAGGTCGGCCCGGTATTCGGTGGACCCTTTCAATGGAGAGCAAGGGTGGGGCACCGTCGCGGAACACCGTGGATCTGAGCCATTTTCCCAGAAATAATTCTGCGTGAGGTAGTTCAGAGCGCTCAGTAAATCCAATAAACGGGATGTTGTTTCGTCTCGAGCGGCCTTCTGCGTCTTCAGCTCTATGGTGGAGGGCATTGAGTTCCTCTTGCATGGATGCTACTTGTGTTTGAAGTGATTGAAAGGTTGGTGGTACAGTCTGTGTGATTGCTTCTGCCTGAGTAACACGCTCTGCGAGTTTACGATGATCAAACGCGAGGGAACATCCGAACGTTGCGCACTGACAGTGGCAAATTTGAGGTAATGCCGGAGGTATATGTCAACGTGACTTGTATGGAGGCATGAGAGCACAGGTCGCTGTGTTTGTAGTGTATCTATAAGGTGGTCCGTTAGTGTGGCTATAGCGCTACATTTGCTTGTTTTCCCCTTGTCTTGTGGTTCTCAGTTGTCCTGGGCAGCAGCTCGGCTTGTCCCCCTCTCTCAGGCTCGGTAGGTCGATGGGCATGCACTCGGCACTCACGTGTACAACCGGTTGAAAGGAGAAAAGAACAGCGAGCAAACTGTCCATATAGTGATTATGCCAAGCGGAGGTGCCCTGCGGTACGCGCACCTCCCTTCCCGCAGCCGCAGTGCACTTACCGCCTTATTGCTGTCTCGGTCTTCACCGCAGTGTGTGCTCCCTTTGACAACCTGAAAGCATCGGGCGCCGCCGACCGATCCCGTCTCGGCCAGCCTCACGTGCTCTGGCATCCTTCCGGGGCGCTTCGGTCCGTCCTCTCAGTCGAAACGGGCTGCGGAGACGTCGTCAAAAGCCCAGCCGCAGGCTCGGCGCATGAAGATCAGCAGCCCCGTGAATCAGGCAGCCATTTTCACCCTCTCAGTCTCCGGCCTCATTCGACATGCGAGAACCGCCACGTCGTGTCGCGTCACCACGGGAACCGCTGGTTCTCACCACGTAAATAACAGGGCCACAGGGTCTATTCTGCGCGTATAAGGCTCCCTTGGTAGTTGTTTATGCAGGATAGTGATTGGGTTCCGCGCTGAGCTCGTTGAATAGCGTCCTATACGCCCGCCATCTTGGCCACGCCCCTCCCCAACACCTCCTTAATATTTTAAATATGATCTTCTAAGGAATTGGAAAAAATCAATGTATCGACGAGATAGACAACTACACAGATACCAATGACTTCTCGTAATACCTCATTGATGAAGTATTGGAATGCAACAGGTGCATTACAAAGCTCAAAAGGCATCACCAAGTATTAATGGAGGCCAAAATTAGTACAGACTGCAGTTTTCTATTTTTATCCCTCCCAGAGCCTTATTAGCTGTCAGGGCCCCCTAAGATCTAACGTACTGAAGATAGTGGCCTTCTTTACTAGGTCTAACAAAGATGAAATCAGAGGAACGAAGTACCTATTTTTAATTGTGAGACGATGAAGGGCCCTATAGTCTATACAGTTCTAGAACTCTACTCCTTTCTCAGGTACAAAATATAACAGAAAGGACACCGGAGAATGAGAGTGGCAGATGAAACCAATTTCTAAGAGTTCATCCAAATACTTGCGTAAGTGCAGATTTTCCCTCTCTGTAAGAATATATATTCTGCTACATGATAACTGGGCCCAAGGCTAACGATCAAATCTATGTTCGAAGGATCTGTAAGGGGGCACACATTTGTTTTCTTTTTCTTGGAAACATCCATGAAACTATGATATTTTACAGGAACAATTACGTTGTTCTCTCCAATAGTACCTTGAGTGAACACCTGAGTTGCCTGAGTCTTTTGAAAACAATTTTATTGGCAGTAGAGAGATGGAAAGTTTACTATCCCAGTAACCCAGTAATGAAAGAACTATGTTGGTGTAGTCATGCTACTCCCAACATACCTCATTATTGGGGAGTAGCTATTATGTCACAGCTAATGGACTAAGGATGATTATCAGCCATTACCAATGTCATTTGTATAGTTTGAGAGTCTACCAGGCCTACCAAAATTTCTCTATCATCAATCATGCAAGGTTTATGACCTTTTTCTCTAGGGACAAGAGGTACACACAACTCCTAAGCAAAATAAATGTTTGATGGGAGGTTCACAGCTAATATTCTCTAAGTTCATAAGGACCCTTGAATCTGAACTACCCAGCGAGCTGGTCTCCACAATAGCTGGGCTAAAGCATTTCCCAACTCTTCTATGGCTGTAGAGTTATTTCTATAACTCTCCTTGGGGTTACTAGTGCAACATCAATGTCACAGTCTGCCACAATATAGGCAGAGGCTCTTATCTCTATGTCTTTGCCTTTCCTCATTGGAAAGATGCCCAGGGAGTCCCCCAGTCTGCGTGAGTTCTGTCTTTTCTACCACTTTACTCTTTACCCTTTTCTCTCTGGCTTTGTATACTTTTAGCTCTATTTTTACTCGATCAGATTTCCTTTCAAGTAATCTATGATCTAATCCGATCTAATCTTTTGACCAGGTAAATAAGGTCATCAGAATCATCTGGTGGATCTACCACATAGGCCAATAAATCCTTCATATTGTCTCTTAAACCTCTATAAAACAAGGAGGCTCTCTTCCCCTTAGACCACCCAGATTCAGCCTCAAGTCTGTCAAAAGTGGTCAAATAAGTGGTGAGATTTTTATACCCTTGTTTCGGAGTTATAATTCTGTGGTCTAAGAACGTTTATCACATAATTTCACCATGTTAGTTTTGAATTCCACATAATTGTGCAAAATACATCATCCCTTTTAACCAGTGGTATTGACCAGGCAGCTGCTGTACCCTTAAGATATGACAGGATGAATGTCACTCGAGATTGATCATTTGGAAACAAAGCTGGATTGCACATAAAATGCAATTGACATTGATTTTAAAAAATATAATTTTTTGATGAGTCTCCATAAAACCTTTCAAGAGGGGTCAATTAAACTATGTTTGTGGCAAGGACCTGAATCGCTGAATTGGGCACTCCTGCACCTACTGCACCACCCTCTACGTCCATCGCCGGTGTACTAGTTTAAACAAAGATTGGTGGTTTGAGTGTAAACTATGTGTTAGTATCCCCCAGAACTAGTCATTACCTTAGGTCTAGCCCCTGTTCTACCTGGACTAACCTGTAAATCATCTAAACATTGTGTAAGCTGATGTGTTTCAGTTTGGGTCTGTTGTATTGCCTGTTGTAACTCATTGGGCTCAGTTTGTAGGGTTACTGATGCATTAATTATGTGCACAAGGAGGCATTCTGAGATTCCGCCTCTCTCAGACAGGAGTGTTACATCTGCCTGAAATTCTGTAACGTCTAGACACAACCAAGTTTGGTGTGGCTGTGCATTTTTGTGGGAGTGAGAATTGAATATCAGATGCTGACTCACTCTGCCACCCAAACTCTGCTGCCACAGGAGAACTGAAGTAACTTCTGTCAAGAACAGTATCCAGGGGAAAGAGAAAGTGGGGGAAAGGGGAACAGAAATAGCAGCCAGGGGTCCCTTCAAAGTAACTGTATCTGTACTTTGCAGTGCAGGGTTTCTCAATGTCTAGCATGGTGGTAGACCTACAATAATACAATGTGAACTAGCAGACTACACCGTTTACTATGGTGAACATGGATATACACAGGACATACTAGTTGGTGCAGGTTTTTACCTGAATACATCTCCTTTCCCACTTTATGTCTAGAACTGGAATGAGACTTCAGTGCAAATCCTGAGAAAAATAAACATAGGTAACTGACTACATGAAAACTGGAACACCACTACTATAAAACACCCCCTCCCCATACCAAATAATTACTTAAAAAGAAAATAAGCAAAGAGTCTAAGGAAAACCAAAAACTGAATCATGGAGTCCTTCTAGACTTGGCAGTGTCCCCAAAAGTGCCAAAACAAGGGCCTGATTTAGAGTTGGGTGGACGGGTTACTCTAGCACATGCGTGGCGGATATCCCGTCCGGCGTATTACGATTCCCATAGGATATAATGGGATCGTAATACGGCGGGCGGGATACCTGTCTTATTTGTGATGGACCGCCAAAGTCTAAATCAGGCCCAAAGCCTTTTAGAAAGGTAGAGCATTGACCCCTGGACACTGACCGCTGGACTGAGACCACAATAACAGTCCTTCTCCTTTCTCTTGTAGAGTTTGAGGATCACCTCCCAAATGCATTTGCAGTGTTGGACGGTGAGACTTTGGGGGTCATTACAACATTGGCGGTAAAAGCCGCTTACCGCCGTGCAAAAGACCGCCAATACACCGCCGCGGCCGCGGAAATCCGCCACAGCTATTATGACCCACATCTCGGAACCCGCCGAAATTCAGACACCCACACAAGTCCACCACACCAAAGGTCAGTGATAAACTGACGAAAACAAATTCTCCACCGTCAAGCCAACAGAAACATGCCCATGCTATCACGACACACAAATCCACGCGGCGGTCTTTCAACCGCGGTATTCCATTGGCGGTACACACCGCCGCGCCCAAAATACACACACATCTCCAAAACACCGCCACATTGGACAAATCGAAATACACACACCTGATACACATACAAACACCACTCCCACACACCCAACACTATATAAAACACACACCCACATCACCCACAAACCCCTACGACCAAAAATGTTGACGAAGGCCAGAGAGACTGCACAGCATAGACAACCCCACCACACAGAGGCACACAACACCATCGCCCACACAACATCCACGCACAAAACACCACACACCACTACACATCACCACACTCATCACCACATACACCACCCCACACATCACCTACACGACCCCATGGCACGGCAAAGACACCCCAGGTTCTCCGAGGAGGAGCTCAGGGTCATGGTGAAATAAATCGTCCGGGTAGAGCCACAGCTATTTGGATCACAGGTGCAGCACACCTCCATAGCTAGGAAGATGGAGCTATGGCGAAGAATAGTGGACAGGGTCAACGAAGTGGGACAAAACCCAAGAAATCGGGAGGACATCAGGAAGAGGTGGAACGACCTACGGGGGAAGGTGCGTTCTGTGGTCTCAAGACACAACATCGCGGTACAGCGGACTGGCGGCGGACCGCCACCTCCTCCCCCACAACTAACAACATGGGAGGAGCAGGTCTTGACCATTATGCATCCTGAGGGCCTCGGAGGAGTCGGTGGAGGAATGGACTCTGGTAAGTCAAATTTTAACTATCATATCCCCCACCCTACCTGCATGCTATCACAGACCCCCACCCTCACCCCCTCCCCTATCACTCCAACTCCTCACTAATGTACTAATAACACAAACCACCCATCCCAACACCAAGCCCTGCATGACACAACAAAGCATGGACACCCCTCATTAAAGCATGCCCACTGCACATACCCATAACACCCCCCCAACCATCATCACACAAGCCCCCACACAGGAATGCTAGCACCGGGGTACACGCTCACCCACCCATTGCACACCATGACACACACACATGCAATAATCATGCTTTTACACCCCTGCAGGACCACTACCCAACGTCACCAGACAAGAGGGTCCAGACATCTCTATCCCACCCACAGAAGAGGCCCACAGTGATGACAGAAGCTCTGGCCAACTGGATCCAGATGACCAGCCGGACCATCGTGGGCCTTGGGACAGTCGGTTCCCCTCGCACAGGCACAGCCCACCACAGACCTTCCACCCTCTGGTAACACCAGCACAGCACCCACCCAGCGGGCCCATACCTCCGTCCCCAGGACACGTCAATCAGCTGTTTGTCCACCACTACAGGGAAGCCAGGATAACCCACCACCCCAACAACAACAGGGACCTGGGGGCAGTGGTAGTGGGCACACGGTCCAGGGGACGGAGGACCAGGAACACAGGGGAACTGGGAGGGCTGCTGTGCGACAGGGGGCGGACAGGCCAAGGGAACCCACTCTCCACGAGGCCTTCTCCTCCATCATGGGAGCATACCACCACTCCCAGGAGACGATGGTTACGGTCCTGGCCAAGTTTCAGGAGACCCAGCGCATGCAGGAGGAACAGTATTTGGGGTTCAGGGAGGAACTCAGAACCATCAGCTCCGCCATGGGCACCATCGTAGGGGTGCTGAAGGAGATACTGAACACCAGGAGGGACACCGTGGCACTCCAAGGGGCCCCTGACACTAGCATGGACGATGAACTGCCCACCACCTCCGCCGGCGCTAGTGGACAGGAGGCACCGCCACAGGACCACCACACCAGCACCCCACCCCCTGCAGACGGAGAACCACCCCGCAAGCGGTCCCTGAGATCCAGGAACAGGACAGAGCACGATGGCAAGACCCCCGCCAAGAAATGAGACCACCCTGATTGTCATCCCACTGTCCCACTTTGTCACCCTGTCCATATTGGAACTGCCCCAGCTCCACTTCCTATGCCCATATGGGCAGTGCACCTGTGAGACTAATAGACTGGACTCTGCCATGGACATTCCTCCACCATCACCCCTCACCATTTTACCACCCCCCTCCAATATTTAGCACTTCAATAAACACCCTTGAAGCACAAAACAATCTGGAGTCAGTCTGTGATTATGAAAATGTGTATTAGCAATGACAGGGACAAAATCCGTTCTCAAATGTAATGCCAACATACCTATGTCACACATCACAAGTCCATGAAGAATGTAAGCAGATGACACACGTTGGTAACCACACCTGTGAAACCGTAATGGAAATGTACAACTCAGTTACCATATACTGCTTGAAATTGACAGACAGGATAGAGGTAGAAGTGTGAAAGTACTTGTAGTAGGCAAGAATGTGTTCTCACCTGTGTGTCACTGGAAATATTGCTGGATGACTGAGTCCCTGTTGTCAATGTCTTCTTCCTCTGCTTCCTCCTCATCACTGTCCACAGGCTCCACAGCTGCCACAACACCGTCATCTGGACCATCCTCCTGCAGAAAAGGCACCTGGCGTCGCAAAGCCAGATTGTGAAGCATACAGCAGGCGATGATGATCTGGCACACCTTCCTTGGTGAGTAGAATAGGGAACCACCTGTCATATGGAGGCACCTGAACCTGGCCTTCAGGAGGCCGAAGGTGCGTTCGATCACCCTCCTAGTCCGCCCATGGGCCTCATTGTAGCGTTCCTCTGCCCTGGTCCTGGGATTCCTCACTGGGGTCAGTAGCCATGACAGGTTGGGGTAACCAGAGTCCCCTAATAGCCACACACGGTGCCTCTGGAGTTGACCCATCACATAAGGGATGCTGCTATTCCGCAGGATGTAGGCGTCATGCACTGAGCCAGGGAACATAGCATTTACCTGGGAGATGTACTGGTCTGCCAAACATACCATCTGTACATTCATCGAATGATAACTCTTCCGGTTCCTGTACACCTGTTCCCTCCTGTGGGGGGGGACCAGAGCTACATGGGTCCCATCAATGGCACCTATGATGTTAGGGATATGTCCCAGGGCATAGAAGTCACCTTTAACAGTAGCCAAATCCTCCACCTGAGGGAAAATGATGTAGCTCCTTATGTGTTTCAGAAGGGCAGACAACACTCTGGACAACACGTTGGAAAACATAGGCTGGGACATCCCTGATGCCATGGCCACTGTTGTTTGAAAAGACCCACTTGCAAGGAAATGGAGCACTGAAAGCACCTGCACTTGAGGGGGGATCCCTGTGGGATGGCGGATAGCTGACATCAGGTCAGGCTCCAACTGGGTACACAGTTCCTGGATTGTGGCACGGTCAAATCTGTAGGTGATGATTAAATGTCGCTCCTCCATTGTCAACAGGTCCACCAGCGGTTGGTACACCGGAGGATTCCGCCATCTCCTCACATGTCCCAGCTGACGGTGCCTAGGAAGGACAACAGCGACCACAGAGTCAAGCAACTCAGAGGTATGTACCCACAGTCTACACAGAACACGAAACATAATCCAAAAAGTTGTCTGTATGTGTGTTGAGTCCAGGCCTAGGTATGTGTGACGCAGTTGAAAATGAAGCCATGTGGGCCCCTGAAATGGCAGCTGCCTGACCTCTAAACTGGGACAATGGGATGTGAGGTAACTGCGCTGGCGTTGTACACCGTCGCGGTAGGCGGTCGAAGACCGCTGCACGATGCTGCATTGGTTAACATTGGACCCTATGGGTCCCAGGAGCCAATGACGAAGTGCGCCGGCGGTGATGATACGCACCGCCGCGGACGTCACTGCCGCGGACGTGACCGCCATTTTCTATCTGTTGAATCACTCGATACCTGATCTTCGACAGGAGAGGACTTACACTGCAAGTGCTGCTGTGACCTCGGTTTTGAAGAGACAATGGCTCGTGCGTCTGGGGAAAGGGCCCCTGCCTTCACTGCTCATGAGTTGGAGAAGCTCGTGGACGGGGTCCTCCCCCAGTACATGCTACTCTACGGTCCTCCAGACCAACAGGTGAATACACAGGGAGCAAGTTGTATGGGCTATGCCTGGGTGGAGAGGCCTGGTTGTAAGAAGGAAGGGGGCAGAGTTCTGCGAGCATGAAGGACTATGAATGCATGTGCCACATGGCAAGGGTAGGGATGTGGGCCACTCACTTTGACGGTGCAGTTGGTAATGACTTCTCTTCTTCCCCTGTACATGTCATGTAGGTCAGCGCCCACCAGAAGAAGGATATTTGGCGTGCCATCACCAAGGACGTCCGGACCCTGGGGGTCCACCAGAGACGGAGCACCCACTGCCGTAAAAGATGGGAGGACATCCGCCGCTTGAGCAAGAAGACAGCGGAGGCTTGTGAGAAAGTAGCCTCTTTCTAGCCTTGTTACCCCCACTTTTGGCCTGTTTGTGAGTGTATGTCAGGGTGTTTTCACTGTCTCACTGGGATCCTGCCAGCCAGGGCCCAGTGCTCATAGTGAAAACCCTATGTTTTCAGTATGTTTGTTATGTGTCACTGGGACCCTGCTAGTCAGGACCCCAGTGCTCATAAGTTTGTGGCCTATATGTATGTGTTCCCTGTGTGGTGCCTAACTGTCTCACTGAGGCTCTGCTAATCAGAACCTCAGTGGTTATGCTCTCTCATTTCTTTCCAAATTGTCACTAACAGGCTAGTGACCATTTTTACCAATTTACATTGGCTTACTGGAACACCCTTATAATTCCCTAGTATATGGTACTGAGGTACCCAGGGTATTGGGGTTCCAGGAGATCCCTATGGGCTGCAGCATTTCTTTTGCCACCCATAGGGAGCTCTGACAATTCTTACACAGGCCTGCCACTGCAGCCTGAGTGAAATAACGTCCACGTTATTTCACAGCCATTTTACACTGCACTTAAGTAACTTATAAGTCACCTATATGTCTAACCTTTACCTGGTAACGGTTAGGTGCAAAGTTACTTAGTGTGTGGGCACCCTGGCACTAGCCAAGGTGCCCCCACATTGTTCAGAGCCAATTCACTGAACTTTGTGAGTGCGGGGACACCATTACACGCGTGCACTACATATAGGTCACTACCTATATGTAGCTTCACAATGGTAACTCCGAAAATGGCCATGTAACATGTCTATGATCATGGAATTGCCCCCTCTATGCCATCCTGGCATAGTTGGCACAATCCCATGATCCCAGTGGTCTGTAGCACAGACCCTGGTACTGCCAAACTGCCCTTCCTGGGGTTTCACTGCAGCTGCTGCTGCTGCCAACCCCTCAGACAGGCATCTGCCCTCCTGGGGTCCAGCCAGGCCTGGCCCAGGATGACAGAACAAAGAACTTCCTCTGAGAGAGGGTGTGACACCCTCTCCCTTTGGAAAATGGTGTGAAGGCAGGGGAGGAGTAGCCTCCCCCAGCCT
The DNA here is from genome assembly GCF_031143425.1 of Pleurodeles waltl. Lineage (NCBI taxonomy): Eukaryota > Metazoa > Chordata > Amphibia > Caudata > Salamandridae > Pleurodeles > Pleurodeles waltl. The sequence continues at coordinate 191,169,269 of NC_090441.1, read as the reverse complement.
CTGGAAATGCTTTGTTGGGCACAGAGGTGCCCAATTTTGCATAAGCCAGTCTACACCGGTTCAGGGACCCCTTAGCGCCTGCTCTGGCGCGAAACTGGACAAAGGAAAGGGGAGTGACCACTCCCCTGACCTGCACCTCCCCTGGGAGGTGTCCAGAGCTCCTCCAGTGTGCTCCAGACCTCTGCCATCTTGGAAACAGAGGTGCTGCTGGCACACTGGACTGCTCTGAGTGGCCAGTGCCACCAGGTGACGTCAGAGACTCCTGCTGATAGGCTCCTTCAGGTGTTAGTAGCCTATCCTCTCTCCTAGGTAGCCAAACCCTCTTTTCTGGCTATTTAGGGTCTCTGTCTCTGGGGAAACTTCAGATAACGAATGCAAGAGCTCATCCGAGTTCCTCTGCATCTCTCTCTTCACCTTCTGATAAGGAATCGACTGCTGACCGCGCTGGAAGCCTGCAAACCTGCAACATAGTAGCAAAGACGACTACTGCAACTCTGTAACGCTGATCCTGCCGCCTTCTCGACTGTTTTCCTGCTTGTGCATGCTGTGGGGGTAGTCTGCCTCCTCTCTGCACCAGAAGCTCCGAAGAAATCTCCCGTGGGTCGACGGAATCTTCCCCCTGCAACCGCAGACACCAAAAAGCTGCATTACCGGTCCCTTGGGTCTCCTCTCAGCACAACGAGCGAGGTCCCTCGAATCCAGCGACTCTGTCCAAGTGACCCCCACAGTCCAGTGACTCTTCAGTCCAAGTTTGGTGGAGGTAAGTCCTTGCCTCACCTCGCTGGGCTGCATTGCTGGGAACCGCGACTTTGCAGCTACTCCGGCCCCTGTGCACTTCCGGCGGAAATCCTTTGTGCACAGCCAAGCCTGGGTCCACGGCACTCTAACCTGCATTGCACAACTTTCTAAGTTGGTCTCCGGCGACGTGGGACTCCTTTGTGCAACTTCGGCAAGCACCGTTTCACGCATCCTCGTAGTGCCTGTTTCTGGCACTTCTCCGGGTGCTACCTGCTTCAGTGAGGGCTCTTTGTCTTGCTCGACGTCCCCTCTCTCTTCAGGTCCAATTTGCGACCTCCTGGTCCCTCCTGGGCCCCAGCAGCGTCCAAAAACGCCAAACGCACGATTTGCAACTAGCAAGGCTTGTTGGCATCTTTCCGGCGGGAAAACACTTCTGCACGACTCACCAAGGCGAGAGGGATCCGTCCACCAAAGGGGAAGTCTTTAGCCCTTTTCGTTCCTGCAGAAACCTCAGCTTCTTCTGTCCAGTAGAAGCTTCTTTGCACCCGCAGCTGGCATTTCCTGGGCATCTGCCCATCTCCGACTTGCTTGTGACTTTTGGACTTGGTCCCCTTGTTCCACAGGTACCCTAGATTGGAAATCCACAGTTGTTGCATTGCTGGTTTGTGTCTTTCCTGCATTATTCCTCTAACACGACTTCTTTGTCCTTAGGGGAACTTTAGTGCACTTTGCACTCACTTTTCAGGGTCTTGGGGAGGGTTATTTTTCTAACTCTCACTATTTTCTAATAGTCCCAGCGACCCTCTACAAGGTCACATAGGTTTGGGGTCCATTCGTGGTTCGCATTCCACTTTTGGAGTATATGGTTTGTGTTGCCCCTATCCCTATGTTTCCCCATTGCATCCTATTGTAACTATACATTGTTTGCACTGTTTTCTAAGACTATACTGCATATTTTTGCTATTGTGTATATATATCTTGTGTATATTTCCTATCCTCTCACTGAGGGTACACTCTAAGATACTTTGGCATATTGTCATAAAAATAAAGTACCTTTATTTTTAGTATAACTGTGTATTGTGTTTTCTTATGATATTGTGCATATGACACTAGGTGGTACTGTAGTAGCTTCACCCGTCTCCTAGTTCAGCCTAAGCTGCTCTGCTAAGCTACCATTATCTATCAGCCTAAGCTGCTAGACACCCTATACACTAATAAGGGATAACTGGGCCTGGTGCAAGGTGCAAGTACCCCTTGGTACTCACTACAAGCCAGTCCAGCCTCCTACAAGGCTCAGCTGGGGATGGCCTCCCAACGTGGGAGGGGTGCCCGTCGCACCATGACCCCCCTGATGTTCAGGATCCTGGCGGTGGCCTACCCTGAGTTGGATGGGCACTTGAGAGCATCACAGCAGACACAAGGGGGTGAGTACACTCTCATTCAGCGGACTTTGCGCGCAGTGAGGGTGTCTGGGTGGGGGAGGAGGGCTGTGGGTTTCCCTAGGCCAGGGCGAGTTCCGTAGGCTAGCTCCCTCCGTAATGCAGGCCATGTGGCACTCCACCCCACCTCTGTAGAGTGCCAAGTACAGGTATACATGCCCCTGTGTCTTCTATGTGTTCTGATGTCCACCATAGCCATGTAGGCCATATCCCAGGAACTGCATCAGTAGAGCCCAACAGCGCGGCGTAGTCCAGGGGGCTGCTGTGTCTGTATTGTCCGCCAACAGTAGCGGTAAGCCATGCACTCAACCTGTCTTTCTTCTGTCGTCCCCCCCCCCCTTTTTGTGCTCTCCCTGTTTTTGTGTGCATCGGCATCATCAGGCGGGGGTACAGTGGCACCGGAGCACCAGGGAGCTGCATCCCACATGGCTATGGAGGGCCACACCACGGACTCTGAATACACCAGTGGGACGGAGGGCGAGGGGAGCTTCACAGCGGTCACAGGATCAGCAACCAGCGACACAGACTCTGATGGGAGCTCCCTTGTGGTGGCGGCAAAATCTGTGCCCCCCACTTCTATAGGTACAGCCGCCACCCCCCCTACCAGCACCGCCCTCCCAGCAGCCCCTCAGCCTTCGCCCGTGCCCGCTCACCCAGGAGGGTGGGCATCACCTTCGCCCCAGGCACCTCAGCCCCTGTCACCTCTGCTGCCCTCAGTGAGGAGGCCATTAACCTCCTCAGGTCACTCACTGTTGGGCAGTCTACCATTTTGAATGCCATCCAGGGTGTAGAAAGGGAATTGCAACACACAAATGCATTCCTGGAGGGCATTCATCCTAGTCAGGCTGCCCTTCATCGAACCCTGCAATCTCTGGCCTCAGCACTGATGGCAGCCATTGTCCCTGTCTCTAGCCTCCCCCCTCCATATTCCTCCTCCCAGACCCAATCCCCTGTACCCCAGCCTATCCCAAGCACACCATCAGACCAGCCTGCACACACCTCAACACACAAGGGAAGCTCAGGAAACATAAGCACCACACATCCCACAGGCACTCACGCAAGCATCACACACATACAGACACAGAAACATCCACTGCCTCCACTGTGCCCCCCTCCTCGTCGTCTCCCTCCTCCCTCCCAGTGTCATCTACACTCTCACCTGCATGCACTACCACTACAGCCACTAGGTCCCGCACCAGCACACCCACCACCACACCCCGCTCACCTGCACTCACCACCCCCACTACCATATATACGTCCCCTGTGTCCTCTCCCAGTGTGTCTGTGACGCCCCCTCCCAAAGTACACAAACGCGGGCACACACCCACCCAACAGCCATCCACCTCATGACAGCCTCCAGCGCATGCACCTGCACCCAAATCAACAAAAGTTACACCTCCTACAACCACCTCCTCTTCCTCCACTCCCAGACCCCCTCCAGCTACCCATCCCAGTGTTCGTAAGAAACTTTTCCTGAGCAACCTTGACCTCTTTCCCACCACCCCCTTCCCTCCAATTCATAGGTCCCGTACTAGCACCTCAGCCAAAATATCGCCGGTACCAGTGGTGCCTGTTAGAGGTATGTGGAGTGCACCGGGCACCAGAGCAGCCAGTGTGACATGGAGCCACAGCACAGCCAGTCCCCCCCCTGTGAAGCACCAGAAGCTGGACAGTGCCCGACGGGAGAGGGGGAAGACTCCAGCCGGCAAAGCCGCTCACAAGGGTCCCGGGGGGAGTGTCCACTCAGCAGTGACCCCTCTCAAGGTGGGGAAGGGGTAGAAGAAATCGCCAAAGTCTGGGAAGAGCAGCACGGCGGAGAAGACCGCCATCATCCCTGCTGCCCAGGAGGCCACCGCCAGCCCCATCGTCACTGGCCAGGAGGCCACCGCCAGAGTCAGTGCCCAGGAGGGCCCCGGCAGCCACAGCCCCGCTGGGCAATGAAGGACCGCCATGGCAAACACTGCTGAACAGGTCATAGACAGCAAAGTCATGCACCGCTGAACAAGGCAAGCACCGCTGAACAGGGCAAAGACCGCCATGGAAAGCACCGCTGAACAGGGCAAGCACCGCCAACTCAAGCACCACTAGCCCATGTGCGGCAGGGGCAGTGACGGAACTGGGACCGTCACGGGGAGAGTGATGCACTCTGGGCACCAGTCCCCCTCCAGAACCAGTGGAGAACAGCATCCACTCCGTCTGTCCTTAACAGGATGTAGCACTCTGGGCACCAGTCCCCCTCCAGAACCAGTGGAGACTGTTATTGACTTGAGAGACTGTGGCTTTGCACTCCCCAGGATGGTACAGTGGGCAACCCACCCACTGTAGAGACTTGAGAGACTGTGGCTTTGCACTCCCCAGGATGGTACAGTGGGCAACCCACCCACTGTAGAGACTTGAGAGACTGTGGCTTTGCACTCCCCAGGATGGTACAATGGGCAACCCACCCACTGTAGAGACTTGAGAGACTGTGGCTTTGCACTCCCTAGGATTGAACAGTGGGCAACCAACCCACTGTAGAGACTTGAGAGACTGTGGCTTTGCACTTGTAGGAGGCTGGCCTGGCTTGTAGTGGGTACCAGAGGTACTTACACCTTATGCCAGGTCCAGTTATCCCTTATTAGTGTAGAAGAGGTGTTTCTAGCAGCTTAGGCTGATAGAAGGTAGCGCTAGCAGAGCAGCTTAGGCTGAACTAGGAGACATGCAAAGCTCCTACTATACCACTGGTGTCATATGCACAATATCATAAGAAAACACAATACACAGATATACTAAAAATAAAGGTACTTTATTTTTATGACAATATGCCAAAAGTATCTCAGTGAGTACCCTCAGTATGAGGATGACAAATATACACAAGATGTATGTACACAATACCAAAAATATGCAGTAATAGCAAAAGGAAGTAATGAAAGCAGTGTAAAGTTAAAATAGATTGCAATTGGAGCACATAGGTATAGGGGCAACACAAATCATATACTCCAAAAGTGGAATGCGAACCACGAATGGACCCCAAATCTACGTGAGCTTGTAGAGGGTCGCTGGGACTGTAAGAAAACACTGAGGGTTAGAAAAATATCCCACCCCAAGACCCTGTAAGGTAGGTGTAAAGTGCACCTACAACCCCCAGAGAGCACAGAAGTCGTGATAGGGGGATTCTGCAAGGAAAACTAACACCAGCAATGCAACAACAGTGGATTTACGGACCTGAGTACCTGTAAGACAAGTGGACCAAGTCCAAGAGTCGCGACAGTGTCGAGAGTGGGCAGGAGCCCAGGAAATGCCAGCTGAGGGTGCAAGGAAGCGGCCACCTGTTGGAAGAAGCTTGCTGTTCTGCAAGATCGAAGAGGACTAGGAACTTCCCCTTTGGAGGATGGATGTCCCACGTCGTGAAGAAGCTTGCAGAGGTGTTCCCACGCAGAAAGACCGCAAACAAGCCTTGCTAGCTGCAAGGGTCGCGGTTAGGGTTTTTGGATGCTGCTGTGGCCCAGGAGGGACCAGGATGTCGCCACTTGGATAAGGAGACAGAGGGGATGCCCCGCAAGTCAGGGAGCCCTCACAGAAGCAGGCAGCACCCGCAGAAGTACCGGAACAGGCACTTGGAAGAGGAGTGAACCGGAGTCCACCCAAAGTCAGAAAAAGGAGTCCCACGACGCCGGAGGACAACTCGGAAGGTTGTGCACTGCAGGTTAGAGTGTCGGGGACCCAGGCTTGGCTGTGCACAAAGGAAATCCTGGAAGAGTGCACAGGAGCCAGAGCAGCTGCAAATCACGTGGTACCCAGCAATGCAGTCTAGCGTGGGGAGGCAAGGACTTACCTCCACCAAACTTGGACTGAAGAGTCACTGGACTGTGGGAGTCACTTGGACAGAGTTGCTGAGTTCCAGGGACCACGCTCGTCGTGCTGAGAGGGGACCCAGAGGACCGGTGTTGTAGTCTTTTGTTGCCTGCGGTTGCAGGGGGAAGATTCCGTCGACCCACAGGAGATTTCTTCAGAGCTCCTGGTGCAGAAAGGAGGCAGGCTACCCCCAGAGCATGCACCACCAGGAAACAGGCGAGAAAGCCAGCAGGATGAAGCGATACAAGGTTGCAGTAGTCGTCTTTGCTACTTTGTTGCGGTTTTGCAGGCGTCCTGCGCAGTCAGCGGTCGATCCTTTGGCAGAAGGTGAAGAGGGAGATGCAGAGGAACTCTGGTGAGCTCTTGCATTCGGTATCTGAAGAATTCCCCAAAGCAGAGACCCTAAATAGCCAGAAAAGGAGGTTTGGCTACCTAGGAGGGAGGATAGGATAGTAAGAAAGGTAAGAGCCTATCAGAAGGAGTCTCTGACGTCACCTGCTGGCACTGGCCACTCAGAGCAGTCCAGTGTGCCAGCAACACCTCTGTTTCCAAGATGGCAGAGATCTGGGGCACACTGGAGGAGCTCTGGGCACCTCCCCTGGGAGGTGCAGGTCAGGGGAGTGGTCACTCCCCTTTTCTTTGTCCAGTTTCGCGCCAGAGCAGGGCTGGGGGATCCCTAAACCGGTGTAAACTGGCTTATGCAGAGATGGGCAGCATCTGTGCCCATCAAAGCATTTCCAGAGGCGGGGGGAGGCTACTCCTCCCCAGCCTTCACACCTATTTCCAAAGGGAGAGGGTGTCACATCCTCTCTCAGAGGAAATCCTTTGTTCTGCCTTCCTGGGCCAGGGCTGCCTGGACCCCAGGGGGGCAGAAACCTGTCTGAGGGGTTGGCAGCAGCAGCAGCTGCAGTGCAAACCCTGAAAAGGCAGTTTGGCAGTACCCGGGTTCTGTGCTAGAGACCCGGGGGATCATGGAATTGTCCCCCCTTGGGGTGACAATTCCATGATCTTAGACATGTTACATGGCCATGTTCGGAGTTACCATTGTGACGCTGTACATAGGTAGTGACCTATGTACAGTGCACGCGTGTAATGGTGGCCCCGCACTCACAAAGTCTGGGGAATTTGCCCTGAACAATGTGGGGGCACTTTGGCTAGTGCCAGGGTGCCCACACACTAAGTAACTTTGCACCCAACCTTCACCAGGTGAAGGTTAGACATATAGGTGACTTATAAGTTACTTAAGTGCAGTGGTAAATGGCTGTGAAATAACGTGGACGTTATTTCACTCAGGCTGCACTGGCAGGCCTGTGTAAGAATTGTCAGATCTCCATATGGGTGGCAAAAGAAATGCTGCAGCCCATAGGGATCTCCTGGAACCCCAATACCCTGGGTACCTCAGTACCATATAGTAGGGAATTATATGGGTGTTCCAGTATGCCAATGTGAATTGCTGAAATTGGTCACTAGCCTGTTAGTGACAATTTGGAGAGCAGAGAGAGCATAACCACTGAGGTTCTGGTTAGCAGAGCCTCAGTGAGACAGTTAGGCATCACACAGGGAACACATACATATAGGCCACAAACCTATGAGCACTGGGGTCCTGGCTAGCAGGGTCCCAGTGACACATAACAAACATACTGACTACATAGGGTTTTTACTATGAGCACTGGGCCCTGGCTAGCAGGATCCCAGTGAGACAGTGAAAACACCCTGACATATACTCACAAACAGGCCAAAAGTGGGGGTAACAAGGCTAGAAAGAGGCTACTTTCTCACACAAACCCCCCCCCAAATGAAGGACAATAAGGCTAACCATGGCCAGTTGAGACTTTATTGTCTAAGTGGTGATCAGTGGAGAGTAGCTCTGCAATAGACTGGTTACTCCCTTTATAATCCACTATATGGTTACTTCCCTGTGGGGATGTAAACCACCCTGTTTGAAGTTTTTTAGCTAACCAACAATGTGAAGATATATTTTCAGAGTTTCTATCAGTACGTTTTAATTTAGAGCAGTGGGAATTGTCCACTGGACCTATTTCTTGTGATGAGAATGCCAGACAGGGATGCTGTCTCAGTAAAGCCATAGCTGGGCAAAAACTTTGTCCATATGACTGTAAGAGAGAACAGGGATGCTGTTTCTCTTGGGTTGGAGCAGGGCAGGGATGCTGTCCTATGAGCTCCACACTAGGGCAGGGCTGCTGTCCTAAGTGTTGTGAGGTAGTGCAGGGTTTCTGCACTAAAGTTTCTCTGGGAGGGTTGGAGGGATGCTCCATGTTAACTAAAATGATGCTATTTTTCTCACCAATGTTAGTTATCCCACAGAGAGGTACTTCCACCTCAGGGAGTACAGCTATGCCAGCTGATGATTCCCTTTGTACAGGTGCCACCCCAGAAGAGGTTTCTCCCACCACAGGAATGGTATCCTGAATGGCAGGGTGGTTAGGGGATACTGTGATACCCTTTTTACCTGTTGTTGGAGAAGGATCCTGAGTTTTCAGGCCTTTTTCTCTCCTTTGCTTTTTCATTTCAGTAGAAATGAGAGGGAACAATTCCTCAGGGATACCCAGCATGGCTGCATGGGTATAAAACTCTACCTCAGCCCAACCTGAGGTCTCTAGGTCATTACCTAGGAGACAGTCTACAGGTAAGCTAGGTGATACCACCACCTGCTTAGGGCCAGTAACTCCACCCCAACTAAGCTGAACTATAGCTAAGGGAAGAAACTTAGTGGAGTTATGGCCATCAATAATCTTGTACTGTTGTCCAATGATGTCTTGTTCAGGGGGCACTAGGTTTTCAGTCACCAAAGTGATACTGGCACCTGTGTCCCTGTAGGCCTGGGCCTCAACACCATTTATTGAAACTGTCTGCCTGTACTTATCCATTGTAAGGGGACAAGCAGCCAGTGTGGCATGGCCAATGCCACTAGGTGTGACAGAAACGGTCTTGGGACTGACTACCCCAGTTTCTATGATGGACCCATAAGTGAACCCAACTACACCCTTACTTTGACTGTTGCCAGCAGTCCCACCACTATTACCACTACTGCTAGGGGCACTAGAGTTTGATGTATTAGTGGTGGTTGGCTCAGGTGGTTTACCTGGACAGGACTTATCCCCTTGCCAATGGCCTTTATTTTTACACACATAGCTCCAAGGCTTCTTAATGTGTGTATGTTGTGAAGAAGAGGAAGAATTTGATTTATTCCCACCCCCTGAAGAGTGTTTAGGATGTGAAGAAGGATCTTTGGTTTTACCCTTATCCCCATGCTTATCCTGAGATTTTTCACCATCTTTCTTCTTGCCATCTTTGTCACCCCCTGTATGAACTTTTCTGTTCACTCTTGTTCTGACCCATTTGTCTGCCTTCTTTCCCAATTCTTGGGGAGAGGTCAGATCTGAGTCCACTAGATATTGGTGTAACAAGTCAGACACGCAGTTATTCAGAATATGCTCTCTCAGGATTAGATTGTACAGGCTTTCATAGTCAGAAACTTTACTGCCATGTAACCACCCCTCCAAGGCCTTCACTGAATAGTCAACAGAGTCTACCCAGTCTTGTGAGGACTCTTTTCTGGTTTCTCTGAACTTAATCCTGTATTGTTCAGTGGTTAAGCCAAATCCATCCAAGAGTGCATCCTTCAAAACTGCAAAATTATTGGCATCACTTTTTCTAACAGTAAGGAGCCTATCCCTACCCTTTCCATTGAAAGATAGCCATAGAATAGCAGCCCACTGCCTTTGAGGGACCCCCTGTACCATACAGGCCCTCTCAAGTGCAGCAAACCACTTGTTAATGTCATCCCCCTCCTTGTAAGGGGGAACTATCTTATGCAGATTCCTGGAATCATGCTCTCTCACAGGATTGCTATCAGGAATACTGCTGCTGCCACCATGGGGTCCAAACTCCAACCTCTGTCTTTCCTTCTCTAAGTCTAGAGATTCCCTGTCTAGAGCCAGCTGTTGCTGTTTAAGCTTCAGCCTGGTCTCTTCCACTCTCAACTTATTGAGTTCCCTTTCTAACATTTTGTCATCGGGGTGGGTGGGTTGGGAATGTTTTGACACAGACGAAATATTGGAATGAACAGAGGGAGACCTGTCCCTAATAGCTGGCACTCTAACAACCTGCCCTTCAGGAACAAAAACATCCCTACTATGATGGGAGCTTCTATTACTACCAGCATTGCTATGAGGTCTGCTAGGGGGCTGGTTTGGAAGGGAACCCTGTACCTCTCCCACAAGGGTCTCCCCTGGGTCAGAGTGTGAGCTATCTACTAACCTTTCTGATGAAGACCCACCCTGGGCCTTATCATTCTCAATGAGCATGTTAGATAGAAATTCTCTAGAAGGGTTCTTTCCTACCACTAAACCTCTATCAATGCAGAGACTCCTTAGGCTCTTAAAGTTACGATTGTCATATGTTGTATTGACCATTTTAAGAGAAGTTCCTACATCAGACATGATAGAAGAAGGTTTAGGGACAGTGAGAAGAGAGAAAAAGTTTCAGGACTTTTTAAAGAACAGGAAAATACAACTTTTTCAAACTTTTTGAAACTTTTTGAAAGTTTAGAAGTACTTTTCAGCACTTAGCAGATAGTGTAAGAGAAGAAAAGCAAAACTTTTTGGTTAGGTGTACAAACGCTGAACTTGCTTTGTATATTATTCTCTTAGGAAAAGTACAAAATGACAAAGTGGTAAGTAGTTACAAGTACTTATCCCACCGCTGCACAACCAATGTAGGAGGCTGGCCTGACTTGTAGTAGGTACCAGAGGTACTTACACCTTGTGCCAGGTCCAGTTATCCCTTATTAGTGTAGAAGAGGTGTTTCTAGCAGCTTAGGCTGATAGAAGGTAGCTATAGCAGAGCAGCTTAGGCTGAACTAGGAGACATGCAAAGCTCCTACTATACCACTGGTGTAATATGCACAATATCATAAGAAAACACAATACACAGATATACTAAAAATAAAGGTACTTTATTTTTATGACAATATGCCAAAAGTATCTCAGTGAGTACCCTCAGTATGAGGATGACAAATTTACACAAGATATATGTACACAATACCAAAAATATGCAGTAATAGCAAAAGGAAGTAATGCAAGCAGTGTAAAGTTACAATAGATTGCAATAGGAGCACATAGGTATAGGGGCAACACAAACTATATACTCCAAAAGTGGAATGCGAACCACAAATGGACCCCAAACCTATGTGAGCTTGTAGAGGGTCGCTGGGACTGTAAGAAAACAGTGAGAGTTAGAAAAATAGCCCACCCCAAGACACTGTAAGGTAGGTGTAAAGTGCACCTACAACCCCCAGAGAGCACAGAAGTCGTGATAGGGGGATTCTGCAAGGAAAACAAACACCAGCAATGCAACAACAGTGGATTTCCGGACCTGAGTACCTGTAAGACAAGGGGACCAAGTCCAAGAGTCGCGACAGTGTCGAGAGTGGGCAGGAGCCCAGGAAATGCCAGCTGAGGGTGCAAGGAAGCTGCCACCTGTTGGAAGAAGCTTGCTGTTCTGCAAGAACAAAGAAGACTGGGAACTTTCCCTTTGAAGGATGGATGTCCCACGTCGTGAAGAAGCTTGCAGAGGTGTTCCCACGCAGAAAGACCGCAAACAAGCCTTGCTAGCTGCAAGGGTCGCGGTTAGGGTTTTTGGATGCTGCTGTGGCCCAGGAGGGACCAGTATGTCGCCACTTGGATGAGGAGACAGAGGGGACGCCGCGCAAGTCAGGGAGCCCTCACAGAAGCAGGCAACACCCGCAGAAGTACCGGAACAGGCACTTGGAAGAGGAGTGAACCGGAGTCCACCCGAAGTCAGAAAAGGGAGTCCCACGACGCCGGAGGACAACTCAGAAGGTTGTGCACTGCAGGTTAGAGTGTCGGGGACCCAGGCTTGGCTGTGCACAAAGGAAATCCTGGAAGAGTGCACAGGAGCCGGAGCAGCTGCAAATCATGCGGTACCCAGCAATGCAGTCTAGCCTGGGGAGGCAAGGACTTACCTCCACCAAAGTTGGACTGAAGAGTCACTGGACTGTGGGAGTCACTTGTACAGAGTTGCTGAGTTCCAGGGACCACGCTCTTCGTGCTGAGAGGTGACCCAGAGGGCCAGTGCTGCAGTCTTTTGTTGCCTGCGGTTGCAGGGGGAAGATTCCGTCGACCCACGGGAGATTTCTTCAGAGCTCCTGGTGCAGAAAGGAGGCAGGCTACCCCCAGAGCATGAACCACCAGGAAACAGGCGAGAAAGCCGGCAGGATGAAGTGATACAAGGTTGCAGTAGTCGTCTTTGCTACTTTGTTGCGGTTTTGCAGGCGTCCTGAGCAGTCAGCGGTCGATCCTTTGGCAGAAGGTGAAGAGGGAGATGCAGAGGAACTCTGGTGAGCTCTTGCATTCGGTATCTGAAGAATTCCCCAAAGCAGAGACCCTAAATAGCCAGAAAACGAGGTTTGGCTACCTAGGAGGGAGGATAGGCTACTAAGAAAGGTAAGAGCCTATCAGAAGGAGTCTGTGACGTCACCTGATGGCACTGGCCACTCAGAGCAGTCTGGTGTGCCAGCAACACCTCTGTTTCCAAGATGGCAGAGGTCTGGGGCACACTGGAGGAGCTCTGGGCACCTCCCCTGGGAGGTGCAGGTCAGGGGAGTAGTCACTCCTCTTTTCTTTGTCCAGTTTCACGCCAGAGCAGGGCTGGGGGATCCCTAAACCGGTGTAGACTGGCTTATGCAGAGATGGGCAGCATCTGTGCCCATCAAAGCATTTCCAGAGGCTGGGGGAGGCTACTCCTCCCCAGCCTTCACCCCTATTTCCAAAGGGAGGATGTGTCACACCCTCTCTCAGAGGAAATCCTTTGTTCTGCCTTCCTGGGCCAGGGCTGCCTGGACCCCAGGGGGGCAGAAACCTGTCTGAGGGGTTGGCAGCAACAGCAGCTGCAGTGCAAACCCTCAAAAGGCAGTTTGGCAGTACCCGGGTTCTGTGCTAGAGACCCGGGGGATCATGGAATTGTCTCTCCAATGCCAGAATGGCATTGGGGTGACAATTCCATGATCTTAGACATGTTACATGGCCATGTTCGGAGTTACCATTGTGACGCTGTACATAGGTAGTGACCTATGTACAGTGCACGCGTGTAATGGTGTCCCCGCACTCACAAAGTCCGGGGAATTTGCCCTGAACAATGTGGGGGCACCTTGGCTAGTGCCAGGGTGCCCACACACTAAGTAACTTTGCACCCAACCTTCACCAGGTGAAGGTTAGACATATAGGTGACTTATAAGTTACTTAATTGCAGTGGTAAATGGCTGTGAAATAACGTGGACGTTATTTCACTCAGGCTGCACTGGCAGGCCTGTGTAAGAATTGTCAGATCTCCCTATGGGTGGCAAAAGAAATGCTGCAGCCCATAGGGATCTCCTGGAACCCCAATACCCTGGGTACCTCAGTACCATATACTAGGGAATTATATGGGTGTTCCAGTATGCCAATGTGAATTGCTGAAATTGGTCACTAGCCTGTTAGTGACAATTTGGAGAGCAGATAGAGCATAACCACTGAGGTTCTGGTTAGAACACATACATATAGGCCACAAACTTATGAGCACTGGGGTCCTGGCTAGCAGGGTCCCAGTGACACATAACAAACATACTGACTACATAGGGTTTTTACTATGAGCACTGGGCCCTGGCTAGCAGGATCCCAGTGAGACAGTGAAAACACCCTGACATATACTCACAAACAGGCCAAAAGTGGGGGTAACAAGGCTAGAAAGAGGCTACTTTCTCACAGCACTCCCCAGGATTTAATAGTGGGCAACCCACCCACTGTAGAGACTTGAGAGACTGTGGCTTTGCACTCCCCAGGATGGTACAGTGGGCAACCCACCCACTGTAGAGACTTGAGAGACTGTGGCTTTGCACTCCCCAGGATGGTACAATGGGCAACCCACCCACTGTAGAGACTTGAGAGACTGTGGCTTTGCACTCCCCAGGATTGAACAGTGGGCAACCCACCCACTGTAGAGACTTGAGAGACTGTGGCTTTGCCCTCCCCAGGATACATCAATGGGCATGGAGCCCCCTCGTGGATCTGGCGAGCTGCACTCATCCAGCTGAGGTGCCCCCACTTCCCTTCCCCCTGAGGTGCCTGTTGTATTTCTATCTGATGCCCCAGCAGTGTTCTCTCCGTTTTGCTCAGGTATCGTGTGTGGGCCTTGCCCATGCATTTTGGGCCCAGTGGTCCACGGACATTGAATGGTGCATTACCTGCACTACTAATCGTGATATATATTTTGTTGAATGTGAAATTATATCTGTATATATTTGGTTACTGTATTTTGATATATTACAATGGTTGAATTAATTTCCTTTTGTCTTTGCATTCTTCCGGGGGATTTGGGGGTTGTTACTGTAATGTTTGGATATGCATTGGTGTGTGTGTTGTAGTGGGTGAGGGTCGGGGTGGGGGTGTTGCGTGTGTGTGTCCCTGACTTTTGCCTCCCCCCTCTCCTATGTCGTAGGTGCAGTACTCACCGTTGTCTTCGGCGCCGGCGTTGCTGATGGTCGTACAGGAGCAGGAAGACTATCGCAGGGAGTATTTGGAGTTCCGGTTCCATGGTGTCCTCCTTCCTCGTGGAGTGTGTAGAGGTGAGCGTTTTCCCATTGAAATGGCTGTTTCCGCCGTGTTTTTATCCACGCTGAATCCGCCCCGGAAAAGGTGGCGGATTGGTAGGTTGTGATATTGTGGGCGGTACTTTGTCTTCCGCCTGTCTGTTGGCGGTGACCGCTGCGCTGTTTGTCTGTACCGCCGTGGCGGTCGGTGTGTTAAAGTGGCTGTCTTTGTTGGCGGCTTCCGCCACGGTCATAATTCCCATTTTTTCCGCCGGCCTGTTTGCGGTCTTACCGCCGCTTTAACACCGTCCGCCAGGGTTGTAATGACCCCCTTTATGTTAAAATATTTACATGCATGCGCCTAACCGATAAAGAGGAAGGGTCAGCTGCTGGTAACACCGGGGTCGCTGATGCAGGGGTTCACCCGGTGACGCTGCTTCCTAAAGATGGCTTTTGCAGGGAGGCTAACTCCAGGGCAGCAGGAGACCCCAAAAATGCAGGTATGTACAAATCACGGCCACAGGATAATACAGCGAAACAGCCGTCAAGGATAACAGGTGATGCACAGGTAAGTACTTTTTAACTGAAAACCATAATTACAGGTCACACAGTCTTCTTGAGTGCAGCTTATATCATAACGCTAGACACGACAGCATCCAGCTCGGACCTCTGGGAGGCCAAACCTACGCAGGGGGGCGAAAAAGACTAGACCGTGTCTCCTGCCTCCACCGTCCTCTAAATTCCGGGTGTTTGGCTGCGCACCACGCAGGAGCAGCCGCCATGACATAGAACTGCCACATGAAGGCTCAGGGCTAGAGATGTGTCACGCTTCCACAGTTAAGAAGGAGGAAGCCTCCTCAGCCTACAGTGCACAAAGCAGCAGAGCTGTGAAGGAGGAAGCCTCCTCTGTCTGCAGTGCACAGTGCAGCAGAGCTAGAAGGAGGAAGCATCATCTGTCTACAGTGCACAGGGCATCAGAGCTATGAGGAAGCCTCCTCTGTCTACAGTGCACAGTGCAGCAGAGCTAGAAGGAGGAAGCATCATCTGTCTACAGTGCACAGGGCATCAGAGCTATGAGGAAGCCTCCTCTGTCTACAGTGCACAGTGCAGCAGAGCTAGAAGGAGGAAGCATCATCTGTCTACAGTGCACAGGGCATCAGAGCTATGAGGAAGCCTCCTCTGTCTACAGTGCACAGTGCAGCAGAGCTAGAAGGAAGCCTCCTCTGTCTACAGTGCACAGTGCAGCAGAGTTATGGAGGAGGAAGTCTCCACTGTCTCCAGTGCATAGAGCTGCAGAACTATGAACGAGGAAGACTCCTCTGTCTACAGTGCACAGTGCATCAGAGCTATAAAGGAGGAAGCCTTGTCTGTCTACAGTGCACAGTGCAGCACAGCTAGAAGGAAGCCTCCTCTGTCTACAGTGCACAGTGCAGCACAGCTAGAAGGAAGCCTCCTCTATCTATAGTACGCAGTGCAGCAGAGCTATAAAGGAGGAAGCCTCCGTTGTCTACAGTGCACAGAGCAGCAGAGCTAGAAGGAAGCCTCCTCTGTCTGCAGTGCCCAGTGCAGCAGAGCTATGAGGAAGCCTCCTCTGTCTCTAGTGTACAGGGCAGCACAGCTAGAAGGAAGCCTCCTCTCTCCACAGTGCCCAGGGCAGCAGAGCTAGAAGGAAGCCTCCTCTGTCTACAAGGCACAGTGCAGCAGAGCAGTGGAGGAGGAAGCACAGTGCAGCACAGCTAGAAGGAAGCCTCCTCTGTCTACAGTGCACAGGGCAGCAGAGCTATAAAGGAGGAAGCCTCCTCTCTCTACAGCGTACAGTGCAGCACAGCTAGAAAGAAGCCTCCTCTGTCTACAGTGCCCAGTGCAGCAGAACTATGAAGGAGGAAGCCTCCTCTGTCTACAGTGCAGCACAGCTAGAAGGAAGCCTCCTCTGTCTACAGTGCAGAGTGCAGCACAGCTAGAAGGAAGCCTCCTCTGTTTACAGTGCACAGTGTAGCTGAGCTATAGAGGAAGCCTCCTCTCTCTACAGCGCACAGTGCAGCACAGCTAGAAAGTAGTCTCTTCTGTCTACAGTGCCCAGTGCAGCAGACCCCTCAGAACAGAGCTCTCATTAGTGGAGAGGTTTACTGCAGGGTGAAGCTCTGCGCTCAGGACCAGCCTGGCCTCTGCTATGACTCAGCTGATGCGTGATCAGAGACAGAGTGTTCTACAGCACCCCAGGGAGACCTGCAGACCTCCTCCCGGCGCCCAACACTTCGAGCTCAGAGGAGCATCTGCAGGTGATCCTGGAAGGAAGAGTCCGCCTCTGATTCATGAGGTTTCATCCTCAGCCGTCTCCGCGAAGCGCCTCCCGAGAGCACACCCAGCAGCGACCCTCCATCTCCTGTGAGGATGGAGAGGACAGACGAAGACGCGCCACTGAGCAAGAAAACCATCACCGAGCCCCAGTGTCCCATCACTGCTCCTGAATACCCCATGAATGCACCAGAACAGCCCATCACTGCACCGGGACACACCATCACTACACCAGAGTACCCATCACCGAGCCCCAATGTCCCATCACTGGTCCTGAACACCCCATGAATGCACCAGAACAGACCATCACTGCACCGGGACACACCATCACTACACCAGAAAACCCATCACTGAGCCCCAGTGTCCCATCACTGCTCCTGAACACCCCATGAATGCACCAGAACAGACCATCACTGCACCAGGACACACCATCACTACACGAGAATACCCATCACCGAGCCCCAGTGTCCCATCACTGCTCCTGAATACCCCATGAATGCACCAGAACAGACCATCACTGCACCGGGACACACCATCACTACACCAGAGTACCCATCACCGAGCCCCAGTGTCCCATCACTGCTCCTGAATACCCCATGAATGCACCAGAACAGACCATCACTGCACCGGGACACACCATCACTACACCAGAAAACCCATCACTGAGCCCCAGTGTCCCATCACTGCTCCTGAATACCCCATGAATGCACCGGAACAGACCATCACTGCACCAGGACACACCATCACTACACCAGAGTACCCATCACTGAGCCCCAGTGTCCCATCACTGCTCCTGAATACCCCATGAATGCACCAGAACAGACCATCACTGCACCGGGACAAACCATCACTACACCAGAAAACCCATCACCGAGCCCCAGTGTCCCATCACTGCTCCTGAATACCCCATGAAT
The DNA here is from genome assembly GCF_031143425.1 of Pleurodeles waltl. Taxonomy (NCBI): domain Eukaryota; kingdom Metazoa; phylum Chordata; class Amphibia; order Caudata; family Salamandridae; genus Pleurodeles; species Pleurodeles waltl. The sequence continues at coordinate 191,151,441 of NC_090441.1, read as the reverse complement.
GCACCAGAACAGACCATCACTGCACCGGGACACACCATCACTACACGAGAATACCCATCACTGAGCCCCATTGTCCCATCACTGCTCCTGAATACCCCATGAATGCACCGGAACAGACCATCACTGCACCAGGACACACCATCACTACACCAGAAAACCCATCACCGAGCCCCAGTGTCCCATCACTGCTCCTGAATACCCCATGAATGCACCAGAACAGACCATCACTGCACCGGGACACACCATCACTACACGAGAATACCCATCACTGAGCCCCGATGTCCCATCACTGCTCCTGAATACCCCATGAATGCACCAGAACAGACCATCACTGCACCGGGACACACCATCACTACACCAGAAAACCCATCACCGAGCCCCAGTGTCCCATCACTGCTCCTGAATACCCCATGAATGCACCAGAACAGACCATCACTGCACCAGGACACACCATCACTACACCAGAATACCCATCACCGAGCCCCAGTGTCCCATCACTGCTCCTGAACACCCCATGAATGCACCAGAACAGACCATCACTGCACCAGAAACACACCATCACTACACCAGAGTACCCATCACCGAGCCCCAGTGTCCCATCACTGCTCCTGAATACCCCATGAATGCACCAGAACAGACCATCACTGCACCAGAACACACCATCACTACACCAGAGTACCCATCACCGAGCCCCAGTGTCCCATCACTGGTCCTGAACACCCCATGAATGCACCAGAACAGACCATCACTGCACCGGGACACACCATCACTACAACAGAATACCCATCACTGAGCCCTAGTGTCCCATCACTGCTCGTGAATACCCCATGAATGCACCGGAACACACCATCACTGCACCGGGACACACCATCACTACACCAGAGTACCCACCACCGAGCCCCAATGTCCCATCACTGCTCCTGAACACCCCATGAATGCACCAGAACAGACCATCACTGCACCGGGACACACCATCACTACACCAGAGTACCCATCACCGAGCCCCAGTGTCCCATCACTGGTCCTGAACACCCCATGAATGCACCAGAACAGACCATCACTGCACCAGGACACACCATCACTACACCAGAAAACCCATCACCGAGCCCCAATGTCCCATCACTGCTCCTGAATACCCCATGAATGCACCAGAACAGACCATCACTGCACCAGGACACACCATCACTACACCAGAATACCCATCAACGAGCCCCATTGTCCCATCACTGGTCCTGAATACCCCATGAATGCACCAGAACAGACCATCACTGCACCGGGACACACCATCACTACACCAGAATACCCATCACTGAGCCCCAGTGTCCCATCACTGCTCCTGAATACCCCATGAATGCACCAGAACAGACTTCCACTGCACCGGGACACACCATCACTACACCAGAGTACCCATCACTGAGCCCCAGTGTCCCATCACTGGTCCTGAATACCCCATGAATGCACCAGAACAGACCATCACTGCACCGGGACACACCATCACTACACCAGAAAACCCATCACCGAGCCCCAGTGTCCCATCACTGCTCCTGAACACCCCATGAATGCACCAGAACAGACCATCACTGCACCGGGACACACCATCACTACACCAGAGTACCCATCACCGAGCCCCAATGTCCCATCACTGCTCCTGAATACCCCATGAATGCACCAGAACAGACCATCACTGCACCGGGACACACCATCACTACACCAGAAAACCCATCACCGAGCCCCAGTGTCCCATCACTGCTCCTGAATACCCCATGAATGC